>NC_137979.1:45751814-46951814 GCF_963924665.1 Micromys minutus | reverse complement strand
CACTGTAGTTGTCTTCAGACACACCAGAAGAGGGCATCAGATCCCATTATATATGGTTGTGAGCCACCATGTGGTTGCTGGGATTTGAACTCAGGACCTCTGGAAGAGCAGCCAGTGCTCTTAACCGCTGAGCCATCTCTCCGACCCCGGTGCCAGAGTTCTTTAGCTTAGATAAATGTGTGGATAAAGGGCTGTGCATCGCATGCGTGTCTGCTGTGTATTCATTCAACAAACATATTGAGTACCTATTCTAATTTGTATGTATGTGCATGTGGTGTGTGTGTGTGTGTGTGTGTGTGTGTATGTGTGTGTACAGCGCATGTACACCTCCGGCAGAAGGTAGATAAAGAATGTGAGGGCAGGGGGTAAGACAGGCATGCAGGATGTGTGTTGGGGTGTAGGAGGAGGTTGTCAGCACAACAATCTGAGAAGAAAAGAGGATCACTCAGCCCGAAAACCTGACAACTGGAACAGAAGACGAACATTTAAAAGCACTTGGTGTTTTCTTTTCTGAGATGTGGTCTCGCTCTGTAGCCTCGGTGGCCTGGAACTTGAGGAGTATTTAAAAGGCAAATTCAAGCTGGGTGTGACTTGTAATTCCAGCCCAAGAATGTCTGAGGCAGGAGAATTGAGGCCAGCCTAGGCAACATAGTACATTTTAAGCTAGCCTGGAGTGAGACCCTCCCTTAACAACAACAACAACAACAAATTAGGGGAGGGGGCGTGGGTGAAGAGATGGCTCCGTGGTTGAGAACACAGGTTGCTTTTTCAGGACTCTTTTTCCCAGTTCCCAGACATCTGTAACTCCAGTTCCAGGGGATCTGATGCCCTCTTCTGGCCTCTGTGGAAAACAGGCATGCACGTGGTACACAGATGTACAAGCAAGCAAAACACATATCCACACGAACAAAATCATGTGTGTGTGTACACATACATACATATGTGTGAATGTGTGTACACCTATGTGTGGATGTGTGTCAACGTTAAGGGCCTGTGTTCGGATTTCTAGCATCCACATGAAGGTCTGGTATGGTGGCACCTGTCTGGAAACCCAGGGGCTGAGGAGTAGGGGGTGGAGTTAAGTGGATGTCTGGGGGCTCACTGGTCAGCCGGTCTAGTCAAAGTGCTGAACTCCAGATTCAGTGAGAGACCTCGTGTAGAAAACAAAGTGGCAAGGGACAGATAACATCTGATGCTGACCATCAACTTCTGCCCACAGACATGGACACATTCGTACACCACCATACAAAGGCTATTAAAAAATAAATGGTTTTTAAAAGGTAAAAATCAATAGGCGTGGCAGCTGGGGGATGGATGGCGGAGGAGAATGGAGACCATCAGAAACGATTTTGAGATTTGAGTCCATGAGTCACCCCATCTCCTTTTAGCCTGTCTCCCAGTCTAAACGCATAGAAATGGCTACTGCCCTCCCTAGATCCCACCCCCATCCCAGTTCATTCAGGACAGAGAGCAAGCTACCAAAGTATTTATTTTTCTGGGAAGCACACGGTCCATACGCTGAAGGGCACAGGTAAAGTAGACCAACATCGATCCTTGAGACCCCGGGATAACGGATGTTTTGGGGGTGAGTGTGTGTGTGTGTGTGTGTGTGTGTGTATACGGGGGAGGGGGTCTGGAAGAATCGTCACTGAGAAACATTTAAGCAGGATCCCCTCTGAAGATGTTTGGACTGTAGGCCTTGCGAATTAGAATTGGAGCTAAAGAACGAGTGAACGCACTAAGATGGAAGACATCCAGGGGCGAGTGCCGGAGTGTAAGCACGAGGGACCTGTGGATGACACGCAACACGTTGAAAGCCATACGGGAGTTTGGATTTCTCGCTTAATCTACCTGGGAAGATACGGGCGTACTGCCTCGATTCTCAGGTCACCTCGGTCTGTATTCAGTATGGAGTAGGACAACAGAGGAAGCCCCTGGAAGCTGGGGTTGCGGGAGCGCGCGCGGGGGGTGGGTGGAAGGGGGCTGTTTCTAGGCAGAAGCTACGGGTCCGTCTACTCAAGTCCAGGGAAGCCGCGGCTTCGGACAGAACCATTCTCAGAAGATGGAAGACAAGAGAAACCCATCACCATGAACTCGATCCCATAGCATAAACTGCTCACTCGCCCATCTCTTTCCTTCTTCTTCTTTTATTTAATTCCTATTCTGCCACCACTGGCTGCTCTCTCGCACGATCCCCTGTCCTCGGCACCACTAATTGATCAACGGTCACCCCTAGCGCCACGCGTGGTACAGCCCTGTGGAGCCCGCTCCGAGCACAGGTTATAAAGGCTCGGCTGCGGCAGCGGACTGCGGAGTCAAGATGCGCCCGAAGGAGCAGATGCAGAGCAGTGCGGTAGACCCGACGGGGTCGGGGGACCCAGCAGCAGGCACCCCCACGACCCAGCCTGCAGCGGGTCCGGCTCCGGAGCCCTCGGCGGAGCCCAAAGCTGCTCCGGCGCAGGGAACCGGGTCGGGACAGAAATCAGGATCCCGAACCAAGACAGGAAGCTTTTGTAGGTCCATGATCAGTGGCGATTCGGATGCACCATGGACCCGCTACGTATTCCAGGGGCCTTACGGTCCCCGGGCTACTGGCCTGGGCACTGGAAAGGCTGAGGGAATCTGGAAGACACCAGCCGCGTACATCGGCCGGAGACCCGGTGTGTCCGGCCCTGAGCGCGCGGCGTTCATTCGAGAGCTGCAGGAAGGTAAACTGAGTCTCGGGGATCCCGTACTAGGCGCTATTAGGGCATCTCCAGGTTGGAGGGGGCCTACAGACTCAGGCGCCCCGCCCCCTGTGGCTCTCAGTCCCACTTTCCATCACCCCCGCGAGACTACTTGTCCACGGTGTCTATTTGGTTTCCCTTTCCCCATCTTTTCTCCTTCTCCGGTTCCCCGATTATTGTAGGTGCGTCAGTCCCTGGGTTCTCTCGCACTCCCCGCCTCCCCCCTCTTCGCGCCTGTTGCTGTGGCAGATTTGCGCACTCTCAGTGCCCCCTCCCCGTCTACTGCAGTGCCAGCAGAGGGGCGGGGGCTGCGGGTGAGCTGCCGGGTGCGCTTTGAGCCTGCGCTAGCCCTCAGGACCAGCCAGCGTGGGTGGGTAGAGGGGGGAGCCTTGGACCATTACTTTGGTTTGGGTCCCGCTTTCCCGAAGCTTGAAGGAGGCGGGAGGAGTGGGCGGGGCACTGGGCTTCCGTCCCTCCTCTTCTGGGCGGGGCAATTTTAGGCTCAGGTGTCAGCGTCTGGTACTGAAGGAAGGAGTCTACTTGGCCCTCCAGTCACATGCAACAGGTTTAGGATGGGTGACGGCTTCTGTTATGATCGAGGAGGTTCCAGTGAGCTGGCTAAGCTGCCGACTGGGTCAGGCATGATGAGTCCAGCATTTCCCCTGACTTCTTATCTCGAAGGACCAGGGACCCAGGGGTCTTGAGAGTCCGGTGCCTGAGCCTGGGGGATGGTTTTGCCCTTACAGCACCCAGACCCCTCCTGAAAAAGCAGGAGTGCTGAGATCCGAAGAACGTAGTCTCACAACCTGTGAGGGATGTAGTGGGCTGTGTAGCTCCTTTCCCTGACCCACTCAGGCCTTTCTTCCTGCAGCACTGTGCCCTAATCCACCACCCACGAAGAAGATCACCGAAGATGACATCAAAGTGATGTTGTATTTGCTGGAAGAGGTGGGTACCGCCTTCCTCACTCAGGCCAGCCCTCGTTCTAACTCTTCCCTACAGGACTTTGGGCTGTTTTCTGCTTGTCTGGGGGCCAACTTGAGGGCAAGTAGATTTCAGAGGACCAATCTGGGTGGATCTAATCATTTTCTCATGGTGAGAAACCGAGTCAGACCCCAGAGTTGGCTAAAAGTCTTTGGTTTAGTACGAGGGTGACTGGGTACTGGGGACGCTTTCTTCTTGTGGCTTTAGCCCTGATTTCTCCCTCCTGCTTCGGAGGTCCCAGAAACTGGGGAAGTATGGAATGGTTGGCTCTCTTTTTGCAGAAAGAACGGGACCTGAACACAGCCGCTCGGATCGGCCAGTCCCTGGTGAAACAGAATAGTGCTCTGATGGAGGAGAATAATAAACTGGAAACCATGCTGGGCTCAGCCAGGGAGGAGGTATGTGGATTTCCAAGGACCCAGAGGAGGGTTTGGTTTGTTCCCTCCTCAGACTAGCACCTGCTCTGCCGCTTTGTGCTCAACTTGCCTTGGCTTCTCTCTCCTGCCCTAGATTTTACATCTCCGGAAGCAGGTGAACCTGCGAGACGACCTCCTCCAACTCTACTCGGACTCGGATGAGGAGGAGGAGGAGGAGGAGGAGGAAGAGGAGGAAGAGGGCGAAGAGGAGGAGCGAGAAGGACAGAGGGATCGAGATCAGCAGCATGATCATCCCTATGGTGCTCCCAAGCCGTACGTCTCCTGCCTTTTGTGCCTGCACCTCTGAGCCTCAGTCACTCATTTGTCAACAGGCATGGGCAGTTAGCCTGCTGACATTGCCACTTCTGGGGGGAGCCTTGGGGACTGAGATCTTCTACCCCTTGCTTTTTCTGACTTTCATCACCCCCTTTGCTAGGCCCCCTAAGGCTGAGACTCTGCATCGCTGCCCACAGCTGGAGGCCCTGCAGAAGAAGCTGAAACTGCTGGAGGAAGAGAATGACCAGCTTCGAGAGGAGGTGAGGACAGGGCGGAGGGCATGCCTTTGGGCAGGGGATGGTGACAGCCTTACCCGTTCTTTTTTTTCCCTTCCTCCAGGCTTCCCACCTCGACAACCTGGAAGACGAAGAGCAGATGCTCATTTTGGAATGTGTGGAGCAGTTTTGTACGTGACACTGTAGTTCGGGGTCAGGCACTGTCCCAATAGGTGATAGGAAGAACTCAGGGTGTGGAGTTTGGAGATCTGAGCTGAAGTCCTGGTTCTGGGACTTTGCAGCTGTGTTAGCACCAGACAGATTCCTTGGCTTCTCTGAACCTTCGTCTTTCGAATGAGGACTGAAACCCCCCACCCCCGTCTGCCCCTCATCTTCTTAGGGTTTATGAGGGTCAGGAGAAACACCACAGTTGAGCACGGTGGTGCACACCTGTGATCTCAGCGCTCAGGAGTCAGAGACAGGGGGATCAGGGGTTGAAGACCACATACATGAGACTCTGGAGAGAGGGGGGTGGGCGGGGAGAGCTGGTGCTAAGGAAGTGCTTTGTGCAAAGTGTAGAGTGTCATAGAAGCCATGGAGGTCGCTAAAGTCTGTCTATTTGGGACAGTGCAAGCTGGGAGGGTGGACAGGAAGGTGAGGAGGAAGCCAGGAGCTGCCAGAGCCTGGGCATTTAGGGCTGGGGCAGTTCACAGTCACACATTGGGTCTGAGCACCAACTTGGCCTTTGTCAGCAGGCCTACCTGTTTCTGTCTTTTGTTCCCCTGCAAGCCACAGCTGGCAAGTCTCAATGTCTCTAGCCCATGTCACCTCATAGTGTATAATGGGGTCTCTCTGCCCATCCAGGTCCTTTTTCCTACCACCAGGATGAGTTTTCTGAAACCAAATCTTCCTCCGTCCAAAATTCCAAAATGGCTTCCCATT
Organism: Micromys minutus; assembly: GCF_963924665.1. Classification (NCBI taxonomy): domain Eukaryota; kingdom Metazoa; phylum Chordata; class Mammalia; order Rodentia; family Muridae; genus Micromys; species Micromys minutus. The sequence continues at coordinate 46,946,255 of NC_137979.1, read as the reverse complement.
GGTCTAAGGATAACGTCAACCAGTCCCTTCCCCCACCTCTGTGATCTGGTCCTTGCTCACTGCCCTGCCCTACCACCTCACTGCCCATACTCTGCATCTTCTTTCTCTGTGTGGTGGGGCTCCTTCCAGAATCCCTCCCAGACTTTGAAGCACTGAGTTTGTCAGATGCTCCACCTGTGAGACCCTTTCCTCTACTCCTCCCTTAACCCCTGGCTCCATTGTACCTCATACTATTTGGGATTATGAGTTCTCTTTGTTTCTACTATACTGGAGCTTGGTGTGGACAAAGATCAGGTCTTACCAAGACATTTCCCCAGTCCCCTCTGTGTCAGTACGTGGTTCTTGAAAAAGAAGACCTGGGGGAAGGATGCCAAAGCCCGGCAGGACCCCTGAGAGGCAGCTGACCCAGGCCCAGAGCCCCTGCTGATCTGTGCTTGTCCTGTAGCTGAAGCCAGCCAGCAGATGGCAGAGCTATCGGAGGTGTTGGTGCTGAGGCTGGAAGGCTATGAGAGGCAGCAGAAGGAGATCACTCAGCTGCAGGCCGAGATCGCCAAGCTACAACAGCGTTGTCAGTCTGTAAGCGGCTCCGCCAGGCCCAAAGCCCTTCCCTGTGTAGGCGTCAGAGTTGGCCGAGATAACCGGAGATCTGTTCATCCTGCCGAGCCATGTTCCTAATCAAGTCCACACAGAGAGCCACACTCCCCAAACCAGGCTGCATGACCCCCCCCCCCCACTTTAAGACTCCCGTTCCTTGTGACTTCCTAAAGGGACTGTCAGAGACTGATGTGGGAAGACTGTTGGGCCAGGAAATACAGGAGCGGGACGCCTTGGGGGGCGGGTGGTTGTCTCACACCTCATGGTTTCTTCCAGTATGGAGCCCAGACGGAGAAACTGCAGCAGCAGCTGGCCTCAGAGAAGGGAGTCCACTCAGAGGTGAGGTTCCATGATTCCCCGGCTCAGATCTGGAAGGCAGCCCCCTCCCCCACTCTCCAATGAAGGCAAGCAACTTGCAGGCTGAGCCCTTCCGTCCCCCTCCCCCACGCTGGCCCATGGCTCAACCCATATCAGCTCATTTGGGGCCTGAGTAGGGTAGAGACCAGAATCTTCTCCAGGGTCACACAGAATCGCACTGTTTGGGTCTAGAGCTGGGGTCTTTGCCTGTGCCTAAAGCAAGGGCAAGCAGAGCTCCTGACTGGAAACCCCTGATCCTAGCAGAGCCTTCGAGCTGGGCAGGATTATGGGAGCAGGCCTCGCGACCGCCAGGAAGATGGGAAGAGCCATCGACAGCGCTCCTCAGTGCCTGCAGGCTCTGTCACCCACTATGGATACAGTGTTCCTCTGGTAAGGGTACCCTGTGTTTCAGCCCTGATGGCTGGTTTCTGCCCTCAGATTTTTTTTTTTCCTGTGAGCATGGGGGTGGAATGTCTCCCCTCTTTGCTGTAGGATGCACTTCCGAGTTTCCCAGAGACACTGGCTGAGGAGCTCCGGACATCTCTGAGGAAGTTCATCACTGACCCTGCGTATTTCATGGAGAGGTGTGTAACTGGCATCCTCAGGCTTCTTACTTGGTTCAGCCATGCTTCCTTTGGCTCACCCAGTACCAACTGCCTCCTCTGAGTGGGACATGTCTGACATTAATGTTCTGACATCCCTTGCTTTCCCTGGCATCCCTCCTGCCTGGGTTTCTCTGTGTAACCCTGGCTGTCCTGGAACTCACTCTGTAGATCAGGCTGGCCCTGAACATAGGGATCTGCCTGCCTCTACCTTCCCAGGACTGGTGTCACCAAGCCTGGCTGCCTGTGACTTTTCAATATGTTTATGCCCCAGGGAATTTACAGTTTGAACTTCCTCAGTACACCGAAGGTCCTGTCCTCTGTTAAGGATTAATGAGATGGTTGTGGGGGAGACATCGAACCTGGGGTAACCCGACTAAGGGTTCCCCATCATCTGTCATCATATTTCAGCAGCCAGACAACCATTTGTTGCTGGTTCTGTGATTGGGAAACTGGGAAATCCGTGTTCTTGAGGGGGAGCTCATTTGCTTGTTTTGGGAATGGCTGTGAACTCTCTTCATTCATATCTCAGTTCCTAGATGGTTATTTGGTTTAAGCCTACTCCATGTGGACGGAAACTAAGCCTTTTTTTTTTTTTTTTCTATTTTCTTTCCTTCACTTAACTATGATCTGAGCAGTGAATGAACAGCCTAGCTGTTAGGAATACCTGATACTCAGTCCCAGTTTGGGTCCTTTGTGTCCTTTGGGCAAGTCATCTGACCTATCTGAGCCTTACTGTAATGGATTTATTTCTATGACACCAGGCTCTGGGATGAAATATCCCGGTGGCTCTTCTCTAGACAGGAGGGTGGGAAGTGGAGAAGAAGTGGTATTGATAACCCTCTGTGGTATTGATAACCCTCCTTCCTCCTGCTGGGGACATGGGCTGGGTTTTGGAAGTCTTGAAGATGATTCTCTCTCCCCTTGCTCCTAGCTGGGAGAGCTGAGGGGGACTGTCAGGGTCTGTGGAGTGGAGCAAGTGGCACGTGTGGAAAGACCTCACTGTCTCCTTGCCTAGATGTGACACTCACTGTAGGGAGGATCGAAAGAAGGAGCAGAGGGTGATGCCACCCCCACCGGCGCAAGACCTCAAGCCCCCTGAAGATTTCGAGGCTCCGGAGGAGCTGGTTCCTGAGGAGGAGCTGGGGGCCATAGAAGAGGTGGGAACGGCTGAGGATGGGCTGGCAGAAGAGACAGAGCAGGCATCTGAGGAGACCGAGGCCTGGGAGGAGGTGGAACCGGAGGTGGATGAGGCCACAAGAATGAATGTGGTGGTCTCTGCCCTGGAGGCCAGTGGCCTGGGCCCTTCACACCTGGACATGAAGTACGTCCTCCAGCAGTTGTCCAACTGGCAGGACGCCCACTCTAAGCGGCAGCAGAAGCAGAAGGTGGTCCCGAAAGGTGAGTGTTCCCGCAGAGGACACCCTCCTGCCAGTGGGACAAGCTTCCGATCATCAACCCTATGAGTGGTGAGAGTAGGTGAGACCCTGAGTGCTCGCTTACCTTACCTTGGTCCCACTCAGTGTGCTGATTTGCATGGACTTTGCATACTATTTGCATACTATTTGCATAGTTGCCTTTAGTCCCCCCCCTTGGCTAGAACTTGGTGTTTATTTATGCAAAATTTGCTTACAAGTCCAGCTGTCCATCCACCTTCTTCCTGTGGGGGCTGAACTGGGAATCAGGGTTGGACTATACACCCCTTTGTACCTCAACTTTCTATCTCTGCCCATCCTCTCCCTATCCTTCATCCCTAAGACTCCCCAACCCCGCAGCAGCAAACAAACATGGGGGGCGGGATCGCGGAGCAGCAGCCCAGAGTGCCGGCCCAGGACTCTCAGAGGCTGGAGGAGGACAGGGCCACTCACTCTCCCAGTGCCAGGGAGGAAGAGGGGCCTTCTGGGGCCACCTAGGCCTGGAACGAAGGCCTCTGCCAGCAAGGGCCACAGTTGGACCAATCCCCCCCCGGGTGAGTGTGGGGCTCCTGCAGGGTGGGGGTGGGGGTCAGGGTCTCCTCTGCCTATCTAGAAACCCCAGCTTTGGGGAGTTACTTGCTCTGAGGGCAGGCCTTTTAGGGCCCTCCCTCTGAGGAGTTGTCTGTGAACTCAGATGATTTAGCATTGGATCTCTCTTTGTGTTAGCTCCTTTCGTCTTTCTTCATGGCCCTTGTGGGTGGGTAGATGTGATTGTGCACCATTTACTAGAAGAGGAATCTGAAGTTCAGAGATCTGAGATTACTTGGCCAAGGTCTTACAGCTAGAAGCAGATCTGAGCCCCTGTCTATGAGTACTGAACCCCTGCCGGGGCCTGGGCTCACTGCTCTCCACACCTCCTGCTCCTGTCCTTGAGTTCCACCTGAAGTTTTGGCAGCCTCCTTCATATCATTCTGATGCTTTTTTTTTTTTTTTTTTTATTGGCACCTGTGGGTGGAAGGTCACTGGCTGTAGTAAGATCGGGCAGGCTGTAAGCTGAGTCAGCACTTCCATGGCTGACCACGGGGAGACCCGGGTAACTTCCAGTGGTGGTCTCCTGACAGGGCAGACTGGGTCTGGGGGTGGTCTGGCTCCTGGTTCACATCCACCCCCTTCTCTTCCTGGCTTGCTGTTTCCCAGCAGCCTGAAGAAGTGCCCCAGACGGTTTGAGACCCCTCCCTTCTGCTGCCTGGTCAGGTCCTACCCTTCCTTCCTCTCCTCTGAAACAGGACCCCCCCCACCCCCATGTCTGTCAGCAATTCTCCCTCTGTCCTGACAGACCTTCCTCCTCCTGTAGGACAGGCTGAAAGAACCCCAGTCCCTTATTCTGAAACCGGGGCCAAAGCTGTAGCTGTTGGAGCCCAGGGGTGGAAGCAGCCTGTGGGCAGATTGGCTGGCCACCAGACCCAGCTCTAAGATGGGTATGGGTGGGCATGTCCCTAGGGTAGGCAGTTATTGGGGGGATCCTCTCTATCCCTTGAATGTCTCATGTAAAGGGGCTTCCCCAGTCCTGGTCGGCTTTTGGACCTTGGTCCTTTGTGCTGTTTTTTACCTTTCTCCGTTTCTATTGCTGTGTGTAACGTAAAAGTGTATATGAGTGAGGGTGGTGGGGTCCCTCTGCCCAGCGCTGTCTCTGTCTCTGTGGCCTGTGACTTTCCTTCTAGAGTCCTACCCTTCTCCACGTCTGTGCTCATACAGAGCTGTGGCCTCAGCGCCTGCCCTGCTTCTGCAGTGCTTCCTAGTCTCGTAGCTTGTCAGCCTTTGTACTGATGTTTGTGCCAATGTGAGAAATAAAGAACTTGTGAAATACCTGCCCTGTCTCAGTTGTGTTCCTTAGGGATGGACTGTGGGGTGTGTGCATGAGTGTGTGTGGTGTGTGTGTATATGAGTGTGTGTGTCTGTGTGTGTGTGTGTGTGTGTGTGTATTCGTGTATGTTCTGTATGGGAACAGAGCTTCAAAGAGAAGATTGATATTGGATGGCATGCCAGTGAGTTTATATTAAGTATAAATGCACATAACCCATGACGGTAAGGTGCCAGATGATGGTATATGAATTTGAAGTTGGTGAAACTGAGGTTCAGACAGGTTCAGTGATCAAGGCGTCTAAGAGCTGGTGGTAATGCTGAGTTTGAACCCAGGTCTTCGAAATTGACTAGGCTCCCTTTCCTGAACCTATCTGCCTTGAGGTCTCTGCCCCTGTGCTCTAGTTAAACAGATCAAGTGTGTGGGGAGGGGGGAAGAGGGGGAGGGAGAGTTGCCATCTGGTTTAGGTCAAACCCGCTAAACCTGGAATAGGAATAAGTAAATCATTTTGGAGACACCCCAGGAAATAGTCTTAGGCAGTGGATAAGTAACAGGAAACTAACAAGGCGAAGTTTGAGACAAGGAGACTCAGTGGTCCAACTGCTACACTGAGCTTTTAACTTACAAGCCTTTGAGGGGCGAACCTTCATCTCTAAAGCATAATAATCCACTCACTGTTCTAGGAAAGCTTGGGTCAGTTAATTGGTGTGTTCAGTATGTCTCTGAGAATCCTCCAGATCTTAAACACTTGCGATAGTCCTCCAAGTCTGAAGTCCTCCAATGTCCACAACTTTAATCCCAGTACTTGGGAGTCGGAGGCAGGAGGATCTCTGGGTTCAAGGTCAGTCTGGTCTACATAGTGAGTTCCAGGACAGCCAGGGCTACATAGTGAGACCTAGCTCAGAAACCCAAACCAAAAAAGTTCAAGTTTAAAGTGACCTGTGAGAGCCAAGGCAATTCTTAGCCACAAATATTGTAGGAAGGAAAGTTGTCTACTTACTTTACATGGTAAACACCCAGGGTTGCTTTTTTCCCCCTCTTCTTTTTGAAACTGTGACTGATTTGGAACTCAATATGTAGATGAGGCTGGCTTCAAATCTACAAAGATTTGATTGTCTCTGCCTCTCAAGTAGCAGCGCCCCCTCCCCCCAAACTGGCATTACTTTATGATACTAGCTGGTTATGGTATCTTAAAGAAAAAAATTAGGAACGGTAGCACATAGCTGTAATTTCGGCTCTTGGAGGCAGAAATAGGTAGATGGAGTTCAAGGCTTCTTGGGCTCTACAGCCAGACTTTACTATCTCAAGCCAAAAGCAACCCCAAAAAAGACTGGCAGAGAGATGGTTCAGTGGGTAAGTGGGCTTGCTCTGTGAGCCCGGGTACCTGAATCCTCAGCACCACAAGAAGCTTGTTGGGGCTTTTAGGCGATGAGCTTAGGTCAAGGTTTAGTGAGAGGCTCTGTCTCATAGGCATAAGGCAGAGATTAAAGCAGGACACCTAATATCTTCCTCTGGTCTCTGAGCACATGGACGGGTGTATGCACCTGCATGCACACACACACTACACATACATGCTCACACTCCCAAGAATAAGACAACCAGACCTAATGCATACTGTGACACACATATGTATACAGAGATACATGTAATTACTTGTTGGATATGGTGGTAAGTGCCTTTAATTCCACCATTTGGGAGGCAGAGGCAGGTGGATCTTGAGGTGGAGGTCAGCTTGGTCTCCATAGCAAGTTCTAGGCCAGCCAGAACCATACAAAAAAAAAAAAAAAAAAAAAAAAGGACAAATGGTATAAAATGGTATAAGCTGTGTTTGTCAATCCAGATCCCTAAATGATACTTGTGATGTCTTCTCTCTACTGTTCCACATTCTCCTCCCTGAGAGCCCTCCAGGCGGTTCCCCTGTCTTCCTGGTGGGATGACCTAAATCTTCACTTCTGAGCTATTGGAACTTTGGTCTCACTCCCTTTGTCAGGCTAGGTTGTTTGAATTCCCTACTTACGTTTATTGTGAGACTGGAAACACAGGGCCCCTAGACATGATCCTTCTTGTCCCTGACAAGAGGCGTTCCCCTCATGGAAAGCAGGGACAATAGTAACCTGTAGGCCTAGCTCTTTCTAAACCTATTTTATTTATGGTTCTAGAATTCGTCAACCTCCCTTCTAGCCCACTGACCAAAAGTAGGGGAAGAAGAAGGCTTACAGGAAGTGGGGGTTTGGAAGTAGTTCTTTGAGTCAATTCCACTCTTTGCTGTCAGGATAGCAGCAGTCCAGTCCAATAGCAAGCGAGCACCAAACAGGAGTCAGTAGCAGCGGCTCAATCCAGCAGAAACCACAAGGTTCTGCAGAATCGGCATGAGTCAGCAAAAATGGCGAGTATCAGTGGGAAGACTGTGAAAAGTTCTTTGGTGCTTTTCTCTTTATGAAATGAAGACCAGTAGAGACCAGCAGAAGCATTTCGAGGTATAACAATGCAAGAGCATCCTTTCATTATCTGTAGGGGTTCTCCTTACACTCTTCAAACCTCTCGCACCCTCCCAAGTATCTGCTTCAGCCAAACATCCTCTCGTGCGTCTGTTACAGAGAAACATTCTCTCACAAGACAGCTTCCAGAAAAAGATCCCGTGACACAACTGAGCTTCCAAAGAATCCGGAAATTTCCACTTCAGTAGCCTCTGATAGTCACTAACTTTTGGCCTGCAGGTAGGGAAACCCAAACATGGCCAAGAAGCAGCCATGGTGTTAGGAATTGGACCCAGGGCCTCACACATACTTACAAAGTGCCTAATCACAGCACTATGCCCCTAGTCCTATTGTTGGGTTCAGGGTTGAATCCAAGACAACTCACTTCAGATGGAAGCTTAAAAATGAAAACTTTAATTTCTGAGCACTCAGGGAAGTGGCCTGTTGAGGATCTGAACTGTGTCCCCGAGGGGAAGCTGTATTGAATTTTTAAAGAATAGGAACACAAAGCTGGGGAGAGCAGGGGGAGCTGCAGTGTCATCTAATTGTGTTTGGCAATATGGGTTAAGCAAGGAAGCATCTGTAGGAGACTGGGCTGTATCCAGGGTCCTTAATTCATTCTCCTGGACTTTAGATCTGCAGCTCAGAGTGATAAGGGGACAAAGGAACAGGTCAGCTGCATGTAGGTAATTAGGGCACAAAAGGCAATTGGTTATATATTTTCATAACTTATACACCTTAGTTTAGATAACAGTAATTTCTATATATTTTTTATACTGGCTAACAGACAATTAAAACATTTGGAGAAGTTGGATAGGCATTCGTTCCTAGACCAGGGAACATGAACTTATTTGACCCTGCCAACAAGATGGAGAAGTTGTCCCTGAGATGGCCGGACTCAGACTACTGTTTACAGGAAGTCCCTAGCTTCCCTAAGGCCTAGGACCTTTAGTTTCTGAAAATAAAATGGTAGCATGGAGAATACTTGGAATACATTGGTTTTTTTTTTTTTGTTTTTTTTTTTGTTTTTTTTTTGAGACAGAGTCTCTTGTATCCCAGGCTAGGCTCAAACTCCATATATAGTCAAGTATGACCTTCAACTTTTGATCTTCCTGCCTCCATTTTCCCAGTGCTGGGAATATGAGTATATAATGAATGAGTATATAATGAGCTCAGTTGTATACTACTATGACCATTTTATAGGTTAGTGGGGACTGAAGCCAAGGCTCTGTGCATATTAGGTAAGCACTCTACTAACTGAGTTACACTGTCCCACTCCGATTAACTTTTTTTCTAAAAAAAAAAAAAAAGAAAGAAAGAAAAGGTGACATGATGTCTAATCATTCTAGATAAGTGACAAAGTGACAATACCACTAAAGTCCAATTTGGTGAATCCATGGGCTTACTGGGGTTGTTTACAAGAGTTTAGGTTAGGAGCTACTTATAGGAGCAGAGGAGACTCAAGGGTAACAGAATCACTGAAAACCCATCCAAGTACGATGACTTATGAGAACTGGGACCCTGAAATTCACTGAGCAACTTGGAGGAGGCACAACAGGGTACAGCTGTCTTCTAGGCAGCTCAGCAGGACAGTGTCTTCCAGCCTCAGCTGGTATGTGTCTCCTTAGAAGTCCTGGTTAGGGGTCCTGTACACATGGTCAGTTTCAGAAACTTCCTGAGTTCAATTGTTTACTTCCTGAGTCTTTTTGTTTGCTTAAAAAAAAAAAAACCCACCAAGACATTTATTTACCTATTTTATGTGTATGAGTACACTGTAGCTGTCTTCAGACACACCAGAAGAGGGCATCAGATCCCATTTGCAAGCCACCATGTGGTTGCTGGGAATTGAACTCAGGACCTCTGGAAGAGCAGCTAAACCATCTCTTCAGTCCTGTTTGCTTGTTTTATGAGAGAGGCTTTCTCTATGTAGCCTTGGCTGTCTGGAACTCGCTCTGTAAATCAGGCTGGTCTTAAACTTACAGAGATGCTTCTGCCTGTGCCTCCCAAATGCTGAGATTAAAGGTGTTTGCCACCATGCCCATTGACATCATGAGCCTCTGTTTCTCTCCAGGATGGGATATATCAACTCTAAGGAACTCACTATACTACAGGTCCATGATGATCTCTGTATCTACCGCCATGGTCTTGGTCACTCTCTTCATGGACCTATGGTAAAAAGATTAAGCTGTTAGAAACTGGTTGACCTCCCTCAGATCCTATCCACTGAAAGGTGTTCAGCATCTTTGTGCAGCAATGCTCTTGGATGGACACTGATGTGAGTCATAGAGATCCATGTGTTCTGTGCTCCCTCTCTAAATCCATTTCCACCTCCTTTCCCCAAGAAGCCTGTGTGTCTGATTTCCTTCTTTTTAGGGAATGGAGCCTCAATATATAGTCTAGGCTGACCTTGAATTAACGTACAGCCCTCTTGTCCCAGTCTTCCAAGGGCCAGAATAGTGATATATATATATATATATATATATATATATATATATATATATATATATATATATATATATATATATATATATAGAGAGAGAGAGAGAGAGAGAGAGAGAGAGCAAGTTCCAGGACAGTCTATTTTTCTCTGGATATGCCTGGTGCCTAAAGAAACCAGACGTCATCGGATCCCTGGAAACTAGAGTTGCAGACAGTTATGAGCTTCCATATGGGTGCTGGGAATGGAACCAGGGTCTTCTGCAAGAACAGCCAGTGCTCTTGACTTCAGAGCAACCTCCCCAACCTACTCTGCTTTTCCTTTTGAGATAGGATCTCATTCGCCCAGGCTGACACTGTAACAGTGGCGGTCCTGAACTCCTAATTCTTCTGACTCCACCTTGCAGGCCTAGCTTTATGAACTGTTCTTACAATCAAATGTGGTGGCCCATGCCTGTCCTGCACTCAGGAGGCTGAAGTGGGAGGACCGTCTTGAGTTTGAGACCAACCTGGTCTACTTAGTTGGCTACAGTTAGACCCTGTCTCAAAGGGAAAGAAAAAAAAAGAATAAAAAGAGAAAAAGAAACTAAAGGGCCTAGGGTGTAAGTCAGTGGTAAAGTGCCTCTACCACGCCCAGGCCGACCCTCTCCCAAGTGCTGTAACTACAGATGCCAGACATCTGTAGCTGTAAAATTCTTACCTGAGAATCTCCCTAACCATCTCTGAATTTTTGCCTCATGACTTGCTAAGCTGAAACTATTTTCTATTTTGCCCTACAAGAGCTTAGCAGCTGTAAGGGCAAGTACTTCCCTGTCCAACTCCTCTCAGGACTGTGCAGACGGTCTGACGTCCCTGTCTAGCACAGGTACTTTGACACCGATTTTCGACATGTCCTGTTTGAACTTGTACTGCGGTCTGTTGTGGCTGGAGGGGATTCTTTCTGATCCTCTTTCCCCGGACAGATGAGAACAGCATCGAATCAGCTCAGCACTTATCAGAAGTTGTGATACTTTAGTATCGTCAGCACATCTTTCTGTATCCAGGACTGTTGTTGATGATGTTTACAGTCAGTTCCCTGGGCTGGCAATGGTCCGTCTTGTCTCTCCAGGATCCAGGTCTGGGCTGTACTTGGGTACTTCACTCCTGTCTCTTTTAAGTCTTTGTTTTGTTTTCCAAGACAGGGTTTTTGTGTGTGGACCTGGATGTACTGGAGCTCTCTCCATAGACCAGGCTGGCCTTGAACCCAGAGATTTGCCTGCCTCTGTCTCCCACCAACGCCAACACTGGGTCCCTCTTAAGTCTTCAAGGATGAGTCTCTGCTATTCCACATACGATATTGTGAGCAGTAGGGAGACTCCAGGGGCTTGCACTTTGTTTTCCCGCCATCTGATTCTTACTCCTCACCACAGGGAATTAAGATGGAGACTCTGCCAGCGTCATGTTTATTTGTCATTATACATTCCTAGACTAAGAAATTACAAGGTATGCCTAAGGACTCCCTGCACCTTCGGTGAGACACTTGTGTGGAGCTCCACAGGCTTCTTTGTGCCACCCTTCTATACTCTGACACCATGACCTTCTGGGTCTTTGGGGTAAGTGTTGGCTCGGGCCCTGTGCTCAATAGCTTAACTTCTGAACTCTGCGTGGGGCTCCTTTCCCAGCATGCAACACCCTGATCGGTAGCTGTTTTGGGAACCCAAGTGGATTTGGAAGCCAGGCAAAGGATTATGGTTTCCCATTTCAGCAGCTGGCATCAGCCGTTGGCTCCTCTGTTCTTCATCGTTGATGTACTGAATCACCATGGTGGAAGCGACCATAGTCCAGTCTGGAAGCCCTGCTTGCTCCCTTTGGTTTAGCTTTTCTGTGACAATAAAGTCTACCTTGTTAGGGATGGTAATACTACACTGTTTCATGGCCATTTGGTACCCTTCCCATCCCTAAAGCACCAACTAGGCTAAGTCTACAGGAGCAGCTCTTCCATTAACCATGGCCTAGATCTTTGAAAAATTTTAAATGTATTTTATATGTATGAGGGTTTTATCTGTGCATATGTAAGGATACCATGTGCATGTGGGTGCCACCAGAAGTCACAAGAGTGTCAGATTCTCTGGATCTGCAGTTATAGGTAGTCATGACACAAGATGTGGGTCCTGGGAACCAAACCCAGGTTCTCGGGAAGAACAGTCTGTATTCTTTAACTGCTGATCCATCTCTAGCACTTAGTTTGTGTGTTGAGCAGGTCTTACTCTATATCCTAGACTGGCCTTGAATTCAGAGCAATTCTCCTGCCTCATGTACTGGAATGTTGGGGTTGCGGGTGTGAGCCACCATGCCCAGTAACTCCTCTCCAATTTCTGTGCAGATCTAATCCCAATATCTCAGAATGAGGCTTTTGTAATAGGACCAATGCAGATGTAATTAATTACAATGGCGTGTGTGTGCTGTTTACTAAGAACATCAGTCACACAGATTACAGCACACACCCTATGACATCAAGAAGGAACCAACTCTGGCAACATGTGGGTCTCAGACTTACGGTTCTCCAGAAACCAAGAGGCGACAGCTTCTCAGTGGTGCTTCCCTTCCCTCTCCACAGCATTACTATGTTCCTAGCAGAACACTCCATGCCCTGGCAGATTCCTTTGTCTTACACAGTAATTCTATTTTCTCATGCCCACCTCTGAGCCTTTTGACCCCTTCTCCATACTCCCCTGAGACAATTTAACATCTGCAGTGCAGGTCCTGTAGAGCATTGTTTGTCCAAGCTACAAGAAGGTTGTCCGTGGAGACACAAGTAGTGGCTCTAGGTGTCCTTTCAAGGATGACATCTCAAGTCCCAAGAAGATGTTGTCCAGATCTTGAGCCCGCATCTGCTTCACTTGCTTAGGTTCGCTGCAGTGGTCTATAGCCTCAGACGTCCACTACCCTGTGTGTTCATCCAGCTCCTCCTGGTGCATCTCTCTAGTTTACTCAGATCTTGCTAAATTTTGAAGTGAGTAGGCCTTTCTCCCCTATCCAGGACAATGCTTCCCCACATGCTCAGGTTTGGTCTTAGTTTCTGGTTTAGAACCCCTGAAGGAGTCAGGCTCAGACCTTTGGAGACATATCATCTTCTGAAGGGTCTGCCTCTGGGAGGTCTCCAGTACAAGGGAAGCTACTCACCTCCAGAAAGGCAGAGGCTCTTCCAGTCTTAGAGAAGGCTGCCAGTTGCAGGTTAACCTCTCAGTATTCCACCCGAAGTGTCACAGCCCCCCTCCCTTTCCCCTGGGACTTCAGTAGAGACTTGCTTGTGCTCTTGTTTAGCCCATTGTGCTGTGTTGAAGCCAGGATTCCAGGCATTTTCTTTGGGTGGTGGTCCCAAAGAACCACAGACACCCCAATAGAAGTAAGGATTTGAGATTTGGAAGCGGGGAGGAAGCCAATAGAGAATGTCACTGAACAAACTATTGATGCGGAAACCGAGGAGCCCTGCTGGGGAAGTATGGGAGACAGTAGGGAATGCCTCAGAGTCCATTCTAGGGGTGAGAGGCACCGAAACTTATCTTTCAACTTGTCTCTGTCCAGTTTGGCCAAAACAATGGTCTACAGCCATGTCTCTCTAAAAGTGCAATGAACACTCTCATCCTCTGGGTACCCGTCCCATGCTTCGTTTTCCATCTGGATGAGAAGATAGATGCAAGTGGGCCAGAAACCAACTACACACCTGAAATTTGTTTGAAGGATGAGGAACAGAAAGGGCAAGTCTTCCAGGGGGACCTCAAGAAGGAAAGAGAGCCTGTCATGTTTGGGCAGAGAGAAAAGAACATCCCAGGAGCTGGGAACACCAAGGACAAAGGAGCAGGAAATATCATAACGTGTCTGTGTGAGGAAAGGAAGGGGAAGGAAAAGACTGGATTCCTGGGATGGGAAGAAGGCAGCTGAGCTGGCACAAGGATTTAGAATGGAGTCATGGCCTCATTGTAAATGGAATGGGAGCCTGGGAAGGTTCCAAGAGTGACACACACACACACACACACACACACACACACACACACACACCTCTCTCTCTCTCTATATATATATATATATATATATGTATATATATATATATATATATATATATATATAATTTTATTTGAAATTAGGTGTTACAGGTCTATGTGCTTGTGAGTGCAAACGAAACGTCCAAGGAGGTGAGAAGAGGGTTGGATTTCCTGGAACTGGACTTACTTATAGGCAGCTGTGAGCAGCCCAATATGGGTGCTAGGAACTGAACCAGAACCCCCTGAAGGAGCAGTAAGCTTAACTGATTAACCTCTGACCATCCACCCCGACCCAGATAGATTCTCCAGTAATGCTACTATCTGGTCTGCCTCTAAGGTGTACTCAACTCTCCCTCCTGCCTCAACCCCTCTCCAGTCAAGCACATGACATGCCTCAGGGATACATTGGAAGATAGTTTATTTTGAATATGTTTTGTAAGGACTGAGCTGGGGATGGCTGGAGATGGCTGGGCTCTGGAAGAGCGTTGCTAGTTATACTGCTCTTCCTCAGCGCTGCGGCGGCCAAAGTCCATCCATTCGTATGCCTCCTCTTCTTCCTCCATTCGTGGTCTCTGCATCTTGGACAGGTCTGAGGAGGTGACAGGAGGTAAGAATGGAGAGAAGAAGGCCAAGTCTCAAGGAACTGTGGGGTCAGTTTGGGGGAACCATAGCCAAAGCTACCTGGGTCAGCAGCTATTACCTGCTATGAAGTGCTGAGTCCCCTGAGGCCCCAGCTGTCTTCGATGGTGAGAGGCTGGGCCCACCTTGTCCAGCTGCTGCTGTTCCAGGCCCCCATTGGACCCTGGTCCAGAGGATGCATCCTGCAGCTGGGAGCAGGGTTTCCAAGAAGCTTCTGAGAAGGTAGCTAGAGCCAGCACTAGGACCAGTGTGCACACACACAGCCGAGGCATCTTGTCTGAGAAGGAAAGAGAACTGAGCTTCAAGTTGAGGTTATTCCATAGTCCCAGAGGTAAAGGACTAGACCAGATGGGGTCTAAGCTGCCTAGCTACAGAAAGAGGGAGAGGAAGAGGTAGAGGAGGGGAGGTGGGGGAATAGGGGCTGTCCAGTCTCAATGGAATAAGGTGTAGAGCGATAGACTTCCTCTGATGTCCATACAGGCCCTGGCATTGCCACTAAAATGTGTGTGTGCACGCACAAACGCACACATACACAATTCGAGCACACACATAATTTCAAATGCAAAAAGCCCACAATAGCCATAGAGCAGTGTTTTCTAGACTGTTCTGCCAGATGAGGCTACGTCCAGTGACTCTTAGAACTTAAAGTAATTTTTAAAGAGCAACAACAAAGATGCACTGATGCTAAAGGATGTTATAGATCATACACTGTCACTTGGAGACCACCAGCACGTCCATCAAGGGCTGGGCAACATGGTTGCTAGGCAACCTTGGAAGAGAGGCCCCCACTGTGTTTAGATGATGAAGGGCCTGAAACTACTTATGCAGCTAAGGGGAAAAAAATTAAACCCAGCATTTCCAGCTAAGCAGGGGGGTGAATCAAGTCTGGAGAAACTACAGCATTGACCAGCAAACATCAAGTTCCAACCAAGCCTTACCTGTTCTTTGGACTTGATATTTTCTGTTTTGTTTTTGTTTTTGCTTAAAAAAAAAACAAAACCTTTCCCCCATAAGAAAAATGCGTATTAAAAGATATTAGAAGCTGGGTGTGGTGGCACATGCTTTTAATCCCGGCACTCAGGAGGCAGAGGCAGACCGGATCTTTGAATTCAAGGCCAGCCTGGTCTATATAGAGAGGTAGTTCCAGGACAGGCAGGGTGGTACTAGAGAAACCATGTCTCAAAAAACAAAAACAAACAAACAAACAAAAAACCCTTTAAAATATTAGATTTTATGACAAAATTTCTAGATTATATTTTCTGTGGGAGGGAAATATTTGTGGCCAATAAAAGAAATGTTGAAAAATTGCAGCTGGATATGCTGGTTCCCATTTCTGTCTCAGTACTTGGGAAGCTGAAGCAGGAGGACCTCACATTTAAGGCTCTGCGAGCGCTAAGTAAATCTGGGCTCGAGTGGTTCCCTACCAAGAAGAAAGAATGACTGAAAGGAATAGAAAAAAAGTTAATGCTATAGAGAGTCATCCTGTCCAATGAGCCACGCAGCTTGATAAATAAGGCAGTCACTAGCTATGTGCGGCTCCTTAGATTTGGATGAGTTTCTGTACAATTTTTCTACCTTTGAACTAGCCAGATGATAAGTACCCATGTGCCTAGTGGCTGCTATATAGGAAAGTGAGGATTTAAAGCATTCTCGTTATCACAGAATGTTCTTTTAGAAAGTGCTGACCTAGGAAAGGGCTTGAGATGTGATCCATCTTATCACTGCCTACTAAAGTCTAGGAATATCTAGCCTCTGGACCTCGGTTTTCTCATCTTAACAATGGGGAAAAGCCCTCCCTTGCTTGTCTCCCTGGCTGGCAGGAGCCCCAGGATCATGGCAGGGTCCTGAGTGAAACAGAAAGGTAGGTGGGAATCAAGGACAACAGTGTGGCCTTAGAGCTGAGACTCAATTCCACTAGGCTAAGCGAAGGGCCTCATTGGGGGAACACCATGGCCTGGAGCCTCTATAGGAAGGGGGCTTACCAATTCCCTTCCCCTTCCCCTTCCCCTTCCCTTCCCTTCCCTTCCCTTCCCTTCCCTTCCCTTCCCTTCCCTTCCCTTCCCTTCCCTTCCCTTCCCGATTTCTCACCTGCAGAGCTCGGGGGAATGGTTAGCAGTTGTGGCTTTGGGTCAGCTCTGCTCAGCATGCTGCTCCAGGCCTGCCTTATAAAGTCCTCCCAAACCCTCCTTCCAGGTGAGGCCAGACTCTCTACCGCAAGGGAAATGGGGGTAGGGTGTAGGTACAATCTGTCACTCTGCCCCACCCACCACAGAACTGTCAATCAGTTATTTATTCAGGATATGGGGAAAGGGAAGGGCTGAAACTGGGAGGTGAAAGACAGGTGACAGACTGCCTGTGTTCCAGAGTAGCTCATTCTCCTGTATCCCTTGGGCCACAGGCCCCCTAGTCTTCTATTGGACTAGGGGAGGGGCAGAGAGGAGAGGGAAGAAGAATGAATGGGAACCAAATGACCTAAGATTCAAAGGTGCTCATATGTTGATGCTTGATGGACAGGTAGTGTGCAAATGCACGGTGACTTATTGATCCCTGTCCCCTCCATTGGACTTTGCAAACAGGATATGTCATGGCTATCAGGAGCAATGGGCCATGGGCTGATGGGCTTGTTCTTTCTGTTGAGAGTGTCATGTTGGTTGCCTTGGAATCCTTTCATGCTCCTGTTACTGTGGAAAACCCTCAGCATCTCCTGTCTATGTCCTCTAAATTGGGCTGGATCTGCCCAACACTCTTGTACCCTCCCGCTGGGTTTGCTGCCTAATCAGACCCCTTGTCAGTCCCCTACCCGGAGCCAGGTCTTTGAGGGCCTTGTATTTCAAGAGTCTTCCACTTTGCTTTCAGGGGTAGATCGTTATTTGCATAAACAATTCATAATTTTGCAACAAAAAATTACATCTTAAAATGGTTAGTGAACAAAGGCATTTTTTTTTTCAAATATGTAACCAGGAAAGAAAAATGATACATCTCTTGGTTTATTTGATAAACTCCTTCCTGAATGTGGTTTGCAAGGTTATAACAATCTCTAGGTTGCTTTTTTATTTTTTTCATAACTGAGAGGAGACATTTGTTCTCATTCATGCGTCATTGGCCCCCTTCCTGTCTCTAGGAGCTTTGATGTCCCTTGGGTCTTGTATAAGGGCAGTGGTACCCACGCTCGCAGCCAGCCTTGCTGAGAATTAACAGGTGATGTAGGATGCAGGCTGCACTGTGACCATGGCAACCAGCACCCAAATGTTCTAGTGAATAACCACTCTAATCCAGAGCAGGACACGGTGACTCAGCAAAGGGGGGAAAAAGACAAAATGCAGTGCAGGCATTGACAATAATTAATTGAATCACAAAAAAAATCTCAGAGATAGAAGGTATTGGAGGGGGTTGGGAGGAAGGACGGGGTGAGAGCAGCTCTTCTCATGTCCTGGGGGATGGAGATGCTGGTGTTGCTATGGTAACCGGAAATTACAAGCTTCCCAGAGAGCTAGGTTGATTTCTGCCTGTGGATCAGGTTATGCCCCCTGGCTGTTCTTCCCCCAGCTAGAAGGATGGCAATTATTATAAACAGCAGCCTGCCTCCTATTCAGCAGTGGTGGCTGTCATTGTTGGCACTGCAAAGTGTGTATGACAAGGGTCCTCTTCAGAGATGAGAGGCATAGCCCTCTCCCTTAGGAGTGTGAGCTGCATTTTGTGCTCACACAAAGACTTGTGGTTTGATAAAAGGGATGGTTCCCTGGTTCTTCCCTTTTCTAATTGTTGAGATGCTTTCTCCTCCAAACATTGCAGGGGGAGGGGGCTGGGGGGATGACTTGAGAGTGGGTCTTGGGACCATGCAGTATCCAAAGCATTTTGCACAGCACCCATGGAAATTTAATACATTTTGCGCTTTTCTCCCTTTGCCTATGCTGGACCTCAGTTAGCCTTCTCTGTGAAATGGGATTTGTTCATGTTTGCCTCACAGGGCGGAGGGGGATGGGAGAGAGCCCACACACAAACTTGGCACATTTGGGTAATTCCCTTCAGAGCATTACTTTGTGACCCCAAGATTTTCTGTCCTTCAAGAGCAAGCCCCATGTGGTTGCCACTAGAGGAGGCAGCAACAACCAAATGTTTGGAGGCTGAGCTACCTACCACTGTGTAGGAGGCCGGGGTTGGAAACCAGCCCTGAGCTGTTAGGTGGTGTCAGTGGCCACTTTCTGGGCCTGTGAAGTTGAAAACCAGACCATGAGACTCAGTCTCCTGCCTTCCCCGTGGCCCTCACCCCCACCATCACAATAGGCAGGTAAAACTCTCTGCGGGAATGAATGCAGTAGTCTGTGCCATGATCCTAAGGCATAACTGTATTGTGACTCTATTCTACGGATGAAGAGACTGAGGCCCACTTAGGGGGAGCACTCTTCCCCAGCCTGAATCCATGTACATTAAGAGGAGCTGGGCTGAAACTCCTCCTTAGGAGGGATGAAGGAGGCAGATTGACGGTTCCCCTGAATAAGTCCCTATGCCAATCCTTGGAGGCCATTGCAAAGATGTCACTGAAATAAGGAACCTAATGTGTATATATTACCTGTCTGACTGGACCCAGTTTAACTACACAGTTCTACAACAGAAGTCTGAAGGAGGATCCGCCGGAGACTGCTGTGAACGGAAGAGTCTACAAGGCCAAATGACTCCATCTGGAGGTTATGGAGAGTTAAAATGTTGCAAATAATAAACCAGCCTTGCAGGCTGAGGCCTTTAATCCCAGCACTCAGGAGGTAGAGGCAGGCAGATCTCAGAGTCTAAACTACCATGGTTTATAACTAAGACTACATAGAGTTTGTCTCAAAAAAAGAAAACTTGCAAATCAAAGCCAAATTATCTTGGGGTATTTTTCTTTTTCTTTCTTTCTTTCTTTTTTTTAAAAGAATTATTTATTTTAGCTATGAGTACACTGTAGCTGTCTTCAGGCACACCAGAAGAGGCATTAGATCCCATTACAGATGGTTGTGAGCCACCATGTGGTTTCTGGGATTTGAACTCAAGACCTCTGGAAGAGCAGCCAGTGCTCTTAACCACTGAGCTATCTCTCCTGCCCTGGGGTATTTTTCATATGAGTCGAATGTAGATGCTGGGAATCAAACCTGTGTCCTCTGCAAGAACAGTTAGTGTTCTTAACCTCATCTCTCTGAATTGAGGTGCTCTTCCTTCTTTCCTTCTTTCCTTCCTTCCTTCCTTCTTTCCTTCCTTCTTTATCCTCTTCCTCATCCTTTAAAAAAAATATTTATTTTATGTATATGAGGACACTGTAGCTGTCTTCAGACATACCAGAAGAGGGCATCAGATCTCATTACAGATGGTTGTGAGCCACCATGTGGTTGCTGCAATTTGAACTCAGGACCTCTGGAAGAGCAGCCAGTGCTCTTAACCGCTGAACCATTTCTCCAGCCCCTCCTTTTTTTAATTTTTCTTTCCAAGACAGGGTTTCTCCGTGTAGCCCTAACTTGGCCGTCTTGGAACTCACTCCGTAAACTGTTTTGCCCTTGGACTCAAGAGCTCTGCTTCACAGAAATGCCACCAAACCCAGCTTTCTTATTTACTTATTTAGTTTGGAGGGATGTGCATGTGCCATGGCTTGTAAAATGGAGGTCAGAGGGCAACATGTGAGAGTCAGTTCTCTTCTTCCATCACGGGGGTCCTGGGGCTTGAACTCTGGTTGTCAGGATTGGCAACAAGCACCTTAACCTAGTTGCTAGCCCATGGGAAATGTACTTGACTTTTCAAATATTTTAAAGCTAGCTGGGAATACAGCTCAGGAGTAACATCCTTGCATAGCATGCACCCCAGATTATCCCTAGCACCACAAAACCAGAAACGGCCCAACCAAACCCGGAATATTCCAAATTTATTCTCATAATGGAGCACTATCTTAGAGTGAAGGTCTGGGTAACAGGCTCCCTCAGGAATAAGAAATGAATATGTACAGTACTGTCATTGCTTGGGTGAGGTGAGAGCCCACTGGTCCAAAAACAGCCATCATTTTCGGAGTACTCCATTAGGGTGACTGTTCCCTGGAGACAGGGCTCCAGTTGCAACCCCCGCACGCCTGCTTCGCTCCTGCCCACCCACACAACCTGAACCATTATCGATGAGCAAAAACTTCTGTCAGACGGGCCAGTGCCTCAGCTCCCTAATTGGTTCTTAATAGCGGAAAAAGGGAGGGGTTGGCGGTGACTCAGCCTCGACAGGCAACCGGGGCTTGGAGGGTGTGATGGGACTAACAAGACACCTGTGAAGAGTTCATGTTAATGTGGGCATCTTAAACATTGTGTGGGAGTGGAGGGGCACAGGGACAGCAGCCGGGACGGGCAGAGTTAGAGATGCTCTCAGCCCCTTCTCGCATCTCCTCTTTGGAAGCCCAGCTCTTGTTTAGTCAGTGTCTCTGCTGTGACCCCTGGTTCCTCCACCTCTCTGGCTCCCAGCTTACTGTCTGTCCACCACGTCGATCATCTCAGCTCTAGGGATGTATTCGTGCAGCTCAGACCCTGACAGACTGGCAGAGGCCACCGCCATTCCTTCTTCAGCTCCTGTCCCTCCTTCCCTGTAAAACCCAGGCAGAGAAATTTCCAGAAGAGGCTACTCTATTCAACTCAAATTATCTGCCGCTGGATTGTTGCCTAGCAACGTAATTGAATGGGCTCCTCTTCACTCCCAAGGTCATCAGCGCCACCGACGGTCTCTCCACCCATAACACAGTTGTCTGAGCCTATGTTCGAACTCTTCTTTCCTTGTCACTGAGCAGCCTGTCACCTTGCTCAAGGTCAGATGCTCTTCAGGACCCTTCGTCTCAGACTTTCCTGCTGGCTAAGAGGCCACGCGCCTTCACTGTCATTCAAAGTGTCTGCACACTTATTCAACATTTTTATTGTTGTAGTTACTATTACTATTATTATTGCAATGGTCG
Source organism: Micromys minutus (assembly GCF_963924665.1). Lineage (NCBI taxonomy): Eukaryota > Metazoa > Chordata > Mammalia > Rodentia > Muridae > Micromys > Micromys minutus. The sequence goes on along the minus strand of NC_137979.1, from coordinate 46,924,906 downwards.
GAGAATCTCGGAAGGAAGACTTCAGACTCTGTATGCAAAGACAAAGAGGTCTGCAGAAACCACTAGTATGCAGGGGTCAACCATTCTCCAAAATGGTAACCCCGGACAAAGCTGTGCAGGCCTTCTTATAGGAAACTGGGGGAACCCTCTAGAAGGATTAAGTAATCCAGAATTGCATTGGTAAATGCTAGGGAGTCCCAGGTGGTCAGTGGTCTGCATTCCTATGTCATGGAAATTTAACCATAGGATAAGATAGGGCTGTCCAGATGGCATATTCCGAGATAAGATATTTCCCCATTTTTGTGGTTATCCCCAGGCTGTTCTTTGTGAGGGAGTTTTATGACCTTATTTCTGAATGTTATGGTCTGTTCCTGGAGCTGCTGCCTATGGCCTTCTTTTCAAAATCAGGTCTGGTCCTTAAATGGAGACAAATGATGGAGTTTTTGTTGTTCTTTCATATTATTATTATTATTATTATTATTATTATTATTATTATTATTATTATTATTATTATTATTATTATTAATTGGATCCCATGTGGTCTAGGCTGGCTTTGAACTTGGTAGTATGTATCTGAGGATGACCTTGAGATCCTGCTTTTCCTGTCTGTACCTTTTCCTTTGTCTTTTTTTAAAAGAATTATTTAGGAGCTGAAGAGATGGTTCAGTGGTTAAGAGCGGTGGTTACTCTGCCAGAGATCTGATGCCCTTTTCTGGTATTTGAGTACTGTTGCTCTCTTCAGACATACAAGAAGGCAACGAATCCCACTACACATGGTTGTGAGCCACCATGTGGTTGCTGGGAATTGAACTCAGGACCTCTGGAAGAGCATTCTGTGCTCTTAACCACTGAGCCATCTCTCCAGCCCCAGCCCTATTTTTAAAAAAAGGATTTATTTATTTAGAATGCATACAGTGTTCTGCCTCCATGTATGCCTACACACCAGAAGAGGGCATCAGGTCTCATTGCAGATGATTATGAGCCATTGGGAACTGAACTCAGCACCTCTGAAAGAGCAGCCAGTGCTCTTAACCTCTGAGCCATCTCTCTAGCTTATCACTAGCCCTATTTGTATTTTTTGAAACTTGGTCTCACCTAACCTAGGCTTGCCTCAAACTCACTATGTAGCCAAGGATAATTTTGAATTTCTGATATTCCTGTGTAGCGGCTATTTCTGGTAGTCAACTTGACTGCATCTGGAATGTACCACAATCCAGAATTGGAAGGCTCACCTATGATCCTGATCTTGAGGCTGGGAGATACAAGTTTCTGACCTGGATCTTGGCACAAAGATCTTGAGGCATAGTGACTATGAATCCCAGGACACTAAGGCAAGGAGATCTCTGAGTTCAAGGTCATCTGGGACAAAGCAAGTCCCAGATCCAGGCATGGTGGTGCACACCTTTAATTTGGGCCACAACTTCTCCTGGAGACCTACATAAGGACATTGGAAGAAGGAAGGTTCTCTCTTTGCCTGCTTGCCTTGTGGGTCTGAGCAACTGCTAGATCCTTGGACTTCTATTCACAGCTGCTGCTGACCATCATTGGAGAGTTGGACCAGAGAGGAACCCTTTTTTGAAAGATTTTGGAGATGGGCTGGAGAGATAGCTCAGCAGTTATGAACACTGACCTCTCTTCCAGAGGTCCTGAGTTCAATTCCCAACAACCACATGGTGTCTTATGACCATCTATAATGAGGCCTGGTGCCTTCTGGTGTGCAGACATGCAAGCAGGAAGAACATAATATACATTATTATGTATATATAATAAATCAACATTAAAAAGAATACCTTGTCTGAGGAGAGTGACAGTGTATATACATAAATAAATCTTTTTTAAAAGTTTTTTTTTTAAATAAAAACTTTAGAACAGGGTCTTAATATATTGCTCCTAATGGCACTAAACTCTTCTACAGCCTTGGCCTCCTCAGTGGTGGGACTGCAGATGTACAGTGTACTCAGCTAGTGCCTTAAAAACAAAACAAAAAAAAAAAAAACAAACCCAGCTTGCAGATCATAGCAGGTGGTCTGCTAATCGTATGGTTTAAACAGGTGTCAAAAGCCTTATTAAATAAACGTTAAGATAAACATTAATTCAGTGGGGCCATGTGAGTCTCGAAGGTCTGTGGGTCTGACAAGCTCCGAGTGAGGCCGGGCAGCTGCTCCAAAACACTGTCTCCAAGTGACCCGAGAGCTGTCCTACGTCATTAGCCCACTGGGCGTGCAGCCTTTTCTGATGCTTGTTTCCTCTCCTCTCACGGAAACTGAGAATCAATGGCTTGATACACAGAGTGGCTGTCCCACGTATGCCCCATCTTAACTTTCAATTTTTCAACGTCTTCCTGTTTTTAACCAATTAATTGTCCGTGATGGGTACAAATTAGCCATAAAAAATGATTAAAGACAATGTAAACTGCTATGATCTGGCCTGACATGGCTGGGTGACATGGCTTGGCAACAGTATCCGTGAAGTGGACGTGTGAGGTTCTCTCGCCCAATGCACACTTGCTTTTAGTGGGGGAGTGTTATTGAGAATTAAGCTCAGTGTCTAGAACTGGTGGCCCTGTGCATGCTGGGTAAGCACCCTACCACTGAGCTATACTCCCAGCACACGCTTTATCTATTCACTTATATGTTTGTGGTTGTTTTGCCTGCATATATGTTTGTGCACCATGTGTATACAGTGCCCTTGAGTCAAGAACTTGGCTTCAGTTCCTCTGGAGCTAATTACAGATGGTTATTAGCGGGAACTGAACCCATGTCTTCTGAAAGAGTAGTCAGTGATTTTTAACTGACTGAGCCACCTCTCCAGCCCCAGGCTGACCCTGAATTCCTGATTCTTTTTTTTTTTTTTTAAAGATTTATTTTATGTATGTGAGTACACTGTCCTCTCTTCAGACACAGCAGAAGAGAGTACTGGATCCCATTACTGATGGTTATGAGCAACCATATGGTTACTGGGATTTGAACTCAGGACCTCTAGAAAAGCAGTCAGTGCTCTTAACCACTGAGCCATCTCTTCAGCTCTGAATTCCTGATTCTTTTGATTGTATCTCTGAGTTCAGCCCTAGTCCACAGACCAAGTTCTAGGGTAGCCAGGGCTACATAGTAAGATCCAGTCTCTTACTTAAAAAAAAAAAAATTACTTATTGCTATTTTCTAGGGTTTTGGGTTCATATTTTGGTGACGAACCTACAAGTTCATCTACCCTCATGGGACTGGGCATTGCCAAGCTAATACCCATGGAACTAAACTGGGGACAGGGCTAGAATATCAATTTGTGACCAGATCTCTAAGAAAACAAAGGTATAAATACTTAAAACAGCCATTAAGAGTATGCATAGGGTATAAATAAAGCCTTGTAGAATGAACTAAGTTTTGAGGTTATATGTATCTCCTAAAGTTAAAAATGATCAAGAGGGATTGTGGTCCTCTTGTGTACCTACAGTCCCAATTTAGAAGATCCCCTGGAGCTCAGGAATTTAAGGCTAGCCTGGGCAACACAGAAGCCCATTAAAAACAATTGAAGTGACAAAGGCTTGTGTATGATAAACTGTATTTCATACTAATGCCACAAGAGGGCATTGCCAAGACAAGTGGCCAATTGAGTTCCTGGAACAGCTTCCGATCTGTTCAGGAACTTCAGTTTGAATTATCTTTTAGTCATTTTTGTGGACCTGTACAATTTAAGTTGGCTTTTCTTTCCTTCTATTCTTGCTGGGTATTAAAACCTAGGGCCTCAGGAATACTAACCAGACAAGTGCCTTATTACTACCAGATATTCCCAGTCCTTTAGATCTAGATTTTGTAGTTACTTTGTAGCCCAAGTAGGGGCCTCAGAGGAACTGAGATGATAGGTGTGTGCCACCAGGGCTGATTTTCAAGTATAGAAGAAATGGACTAGCAGTAAATACTGTATGTACATTTTATTTTCTCATGTGCTAAAATAGTACTTTGCCTTTTCAACACAACCTGATACATTTTTTTTTTTAGCATCTTGAGCTGTTTCAGCCATGTAGAAGTGCACAGCTTTAGTTTCAGGACTCAGGGCAGGTGGATCAGTTAGTAGTCAGTCTGTTCTATAAGGACTCCAGGATAGCCAGAACTACAATGGGAAGTTTCTCAAAAAGTAACCATCTGTGGAGCACAGGGCAACTTGTGGCAAAGTAGAGACCTCCTACTCCTGAAATGCATGACTTTTTGTTATGCCCTCACATGGTTCCCACTGCTGCAACCAAGGACTTGACCTCTTGTGAATGAATATACAGCCTACAGGCAGCTTTATACTTACCCAAATGCTGATATAGGATGTGGGTGCCCACCACTTAAAACCTGGGGATCCTCTTTCTCAAGTAGTATCCTGTACTTTTGTACTCTGTAAAGCCACCAGAGCCAGTTCTCTTTATACCATGTAAATCCCCAGGATTAAATTCACTATTAAAAGTCCAACATGACTGTTTTACTCCTGTTCAGCATCAGGGCTCCAGCTGCTTTGGCATTATAGAATAAACACCTTCCTTGGTGTTGGCAAATGACCTGGCACAGCTTCGGTTTGATGCTTCCCAGATGAGCCTTTGAGGTTCCTCTCTGTAATATAAGCTTGACTTAGTATGAAGTAAAATCTGGACATCAAATATTTCTGAAAACAAGCTTTATTTAAATAAGGACTTAAATACATTACATAACAGTAAACTGGAAGGGAAAAGAAAACCAAAAAACCAGTTTGTTCTTTCACACGGCACTGGGCAGCGGCTCATGTTGAGTTGAAGCTTCCACAGATAGCCACACGACCAATGCATTTGTTCCCTTACCCTTCATGTTCCAAGATCCCTTGGCTAGGATAGATCTGCTTAAAAAGACTACCCTGGTGGTGAGCTGATGTCCATGACTTCTCCGGAAAGGTGGCCCTTCCTGAATTCTGCCTACCTGGTCAGACACCAGGGGTTCTTATGGGCGGAGACTCTCTCTAGAGACACTGGGGCAGTGTTACCCATACTCTCGGTCACCTGGGCTGTTCAAGTGGTGACACTCTTCTAGGGCAGGGGACACTGGAAAGGGGGTCTGAAGGAACTTCTGGTCAGACATAGCCTCCTGTGATTTTAGGGTTCCTGGTTTGGCTGAAACCTTGTTATTGCTTTGTCTCAGGGTGGACATTGCCAGGGCTTACTGCTTAACCTGTTTAAATGAGGGACTTCAAGACTAGACAGCATGGCTCTTTTCAGTTTATTGCATGAAGGAGTTACACTAGTCCAAGTTAAAAGCGGACCCCAAATGATTACATTATACAAGCTGTGAGGTTTTTAAACTTGTGACAAGGGACAGAAGGGAAATTCTACTCATTGCAAGGAAATCCTCACTTAAGCTTCAGAGAGCCACAAGCACTTAAAACCCATGAACCTTCAGCTGATCGTCCTTAGCCAGTCCAATCTGCAAAAAGAGGACAAGGGAGAGGGCCAGGTTAAATGAAGTCTGTGAAATGACAGCCACAGGCCCTCCCACCACACCCTGCAAAGAGTCCCAATAAAAGAGTACTTGAATCAATCCCAGTAGACACAACTGTTGAACACTGTTTCTATTAGAACTTCCCTGACACTACTCCTGAGTACCGTTTGAAGGCTGGGAGATCCAAGTGTATCAATCTAAAAGCCCAGCTATTAAGAGAAATTTAGGAGACCTGAAACTTAAAGACTGAACTCACCTCTATCAGGAACTGGCATATGTTCTTGCGCTGGTCACCCTGTAGCTGAATTACTTCTCCATATTCTGGATGCTCAATCACAGTACCATTGCAGGCAAATTTCTGCAAGCACAAAAGGATGCAGCATGTATGAGGCCATGGATTAGCATGTAATCCCTTTTCGTCTGCACACTCTCTCCTTGTAGACAAAAAAAAAAAAAATTGTGTTCTCTCCACAGCAGACCTACCTTCTTAAACGCCTTCACTAGTTTCTTTTTATCGTAATCATCAGCGATCCCTTGGACAGTTGTAAGGGTCTTCCTGCCGTTTCTCTGTTGAATTCTTATATGGATATAATCCTCAGTGCCAGCAGGAAGCAGGTCATCACCCTTACTTGCATCAGCAAAGGGGTCTATGAAGAAATAATTTGTGTTAGGAGGCGTTGCGAACCATTGTCAATTCCCTCTCCTGATTTTTTTTTTTGGAGTGTGCAGATATCGGCACCAAAATCCAGGTGTCCTTTGTCGTCCCTCCAGGAACAGGCCACTACTAGAGCTAGACAGCGTATGGGCTTTCTGCCCTAGGCCCGCCCTCCCTCCACAGCTGATCACGTGCTGGAGGCCTAGTGGGCAGGCAGCGCCCCACCCGGCTGATGCAACCGACCGGAAGACGAGCTCTCGAGGCGGGGCCTTCCCTCCCTGCTCCGTGACAACGACGGTGACGTAGAGGACGTGACGCAGGGGTAGCGGGAGGGGGCGGGTGTGGCTCTCTGAGAGGCAGGAGCCATTAGTAAATGCGCCACCCGAGACGCCGGGCCCGCCCAAGGGCTCACCTCCCACCCATTTCTTCCGGACACCCTCGGAGGTCGACCCTGGGCACAGGTCTCGGTCCCACGGGCACCACCAGCCCTCCAAGCCGAGCTAACAAAGGCTCGCGGCGCTCGGCGGTTCTTTGAGCTCTGTCCCCACCACCCCCACTCGGGCCCGCGACCTTCCCCAAGCTTACCGAAAGAGTGGAGGTTCTGGATAGCGGACATACGATACGATTCCTTTTCCTCGGTGGAAACGGCCTGCGGAAGGCGGCTGCGGGAGAAGGCGGGCGGGGGGGACGGAGCGTCGGGAAGCGAGGGGGCTCGAGGGGGAGGCAGCTGAGTCCTCGGCGGCGGCTCAGTGACTGGGGCGGAGGGGCGGCGCCTGTATTCACTTATATAGCCGCCCCTGTGACGCCAGCGCGCTGCCCTCACGTCTCGGCCCCACCCATGGCGTCAAGGTCCGGGGCGCCTGTACGCTGCGGCTTCCTATTGGTCGGGGGGCGGAGTCGAGGCTCGACGCGTGCGCACTGGGTTTGGCCTGGAAAGGGTGTTCTGTTGATTCAGGGAGGGGCGAGACGGGGAGGGAAAGCTTGGTTCGCCTGCGCGCTTGCGCAGTGTGGATGGTAGGTGTCTGAGCGGCCGCGAAACTGGCGGAGGTTTCGAGCGCGCCTGCGCCTATCGCGCGTTCTACCATCTTGACCCTGTTGGGGTGCTGGTACTAGCTCCAAGATGGGTCTTAGAGTGGGATCGATTGGCTTTCTTTACTGGGTAATTATGTGCCGGTTGTCCCAAATTTGACAGATTCAGCCACCCATCAACCCACCTTTCTCTGCATTCATTCACAGATTTAGCCATTTAACCAGCATAAAATAACGTGATCAAAATCCGAACCTTATATAGAGTATAATTTAGATTAGCATGTTTTAAAATTGGTAACCAAAGTTGTTATTTAGATTAATTCTTCTAGGGAAGGAAGTAGTCCCTGAGATGGGAGTGGGGACCACGGGGGTGGGGGGGTGGGGTGGGGATCCAAGCACCGCGGGGTGCCTTTTGTCCTATAAGCCTGTGGGTGAGGTAAAGCCTTTGTAGAGTTTAGGTGAAATGTTTGTTTCAAAGCAGTTAACCTTTCTATTTGGTTTTTCGAGACGGGGTTTCTAGCTGTACTGGAACTCTTTGTAGACCAGGCTGGCCACAGACGCAGAGATCTGTCTGCTTCTGCCCCATGAATGCTGGGATTAAAGGTAGATGCCATCACCACCAGGCTAGCAGTTAACCTTTCAACTTATTTTAAAATTTACATTTTCTGCATTGCTTGGGATGGCAAGTAGAGCTAGCTAGACAAGCATTCTACCACTCAACTACAGTCCAGCTAGTTTATTGAAACATTCTTTGTAATAGGGGTGATTAGTGAGTAGAAATTAGGCATCTTAGATCCAAAGGCCCTCAAGAGACAGGGAAGTCAGATTAAAGAAGAGACAGCCAAATATGATGTAACTGGGTTTGTGGGGGGCTTATAGGAGAACCAGAGGTTATCAACGACTGTGCCAAACTATTCAAATGCTCCCCAAAGGGTGGATGTTTTATATAAAATCTCTTAAAAATACTGCCGAATGCTAGGTATGATGGTGCATCCCAGCTTTTAGGAGAAGGAAGTCAGAGGAAAAAATTCAAGGTCAAGTAAATGCAATGCTAGACTGGCTACTGTCTCAAAAGAACCAGAAAAATAGGACAGGTGTGGTGCTGCGAACCTTTGATCTTAGCACTTGTGAGGCAGAGGCAGGCAGATAGATAGATGCCTGTAAGTTTGAGACCCACCAGAGTTATACAATAAGACTCTGTCTCAAAACAAGAAACTGCTGGGTGTGCATGCCTTTAATCCCAGGCCTTTGGAGGCAGAGGCAGGTGAGTTGGAGGTCAGCCTGATCTACAGAGCGAGTTCCAGAACAACCAAGGCTCCACAGAAAAACCTGTCTCAAAAAAAAAAAAAAAAAAAAAAAAAAAGAGACAATAGAAACCTCAAAACAAAATAAATAAAACAGAGAAAAAATTTCCGGTTGAATCTTGAAAAAAAAAAAGAAAAACACCACACAATCCCAACAAAACCTTGCAAGTTTAGCCAGGCGTAGTGGCACATTCCTTTAATCCCAGCGCTCTGGAGGCAGAGATAGGCAGACCTCTGAGTTCAAGGCCAGCCTAGTTTACAGAACTAGTTCCAGAACAAGCAGGGCTGTTTATTACCACAGAGAAACATTCTCTAAGGTAAACAAACCAATCCAAACTAAAACAGCAAAAACAAAACCTTGTGTGCTGGTTTTGTGATCTGTCAGTTTATGCCCAGATCACGTCTCCCTGTCCTGAAGGTAAAGGCTGGTAGGACAGACAGACAGTAAACAGACTAATAACACTGGATTGAGAGAGGTGTTGGGGAAAGAAATGGTCTGGTGTGGCAGAGAGCCACAGGCCCGGGCTCCTCCTCGAGATGTGCTGGTTAGATAAGGCAGCCTCACCGGTGGTTAGGTAAGTCTGGCAAGGCAGAGAGGCATCACAGCCTGAGTTTAAAGAGGCTGTGGAGCAGAGGACAGGAACTCACTACCCAGAACATTACCCAGGGAGGAAAAGTTGGACCTTGGAAGGATTTTATTTTGGGGGTCCTGGGATTTGAGCCCAAGATCTTGCTTATGCTAGGCAAGTGCTCTGGTCCTGGGATGCTGGGTTTTTTTTTTTTTTTGTTTTTTGTTTTTTGTTTTTGGTGGGGGGGATGGTTAAAGATGAACTTGTTTTCAGGGCTGGAGAGATGATGATTTGATGGTTAAGAGCGCTGGCTGCTCTTTGAGAGAATCTGAGTTCGAATCCTCTGGCTCACAGAGGTCTGTAACTTTGGACCCAGGAGGTCTGACATTCTTCCGGCCTGCACTGTATGCATGTGGCATGCAGACAAATGCACAGGAAAAGAACACCTATATACATAAAAGTAAAGCATAAAGGTGAATGTATGGATGTTTGCCTGCATGCCCGTGACTGACACCTCCAGAGGCCAGAAGAGAACCCGGAATGGGACCCGGGCGCTCTGCAAGAACAGTACCTGCTGTTAACTGCTGTGCCACCTCTCCAGCCCCCCTAAATTCCTATTTACTAAATGATGGACTTTCCCCCCCCCCCTTTTTTTTTGAGGCAGGGTGTCATACAGCCTCTGCTGGCTCTAAACTTCTTATTCTCTGCCTCTGTTTTCCAAATGCTTTGCCTACAAGAAGTGTCATGGAACAAGGGCTCTAAACAATGTTTAGATTTAAATAGTTGTCAGGAAAGGGAATGGTATATGCGTATGTGTATATGTCATGTGCATCTCAATACTATTAATCCATACGGGAAGACCCGAGGCCCCAGCATGCCAACCTTGGAATCCTCACCCATGGATATGGCTCTGCTAAAGAGATCTACCCAGAGTTTAATTCTCTGTGTCATGTGAAGCCAGATTCTAGTCCCCTCACTCCACATACACAGCAGTAGTCTCAGTAGCTTTTTCTCTTTTAAAATAAAATTCACCCTCACAGGCCTTTCCTAATCACTCTGCACATACCTGTGTGTGTTCCCCTCCCCTGGCCTGTTTATCCCTGAGCCACACTTCTGTCCTGTTTGAATTCTTCTGCTGGTTGGTGGTCCTCTTTCTCCACCACTGCCGTTTCAGGAAGCTCTCCCAGGCTTCTCGCCTGAGAAAGCTCATCCAAGATGAGAGCTGTGGACTTGTATCTACTCCTCCCTTTCTTGGAATGTGGTCCTCCCTCCTCTGAGAAGTCTACCTGCACATCCTCAATTCTGGTATGATTTATTTCGACATTATGAGCTAGGGTCTCATGTAAAGTCTTCAACTCCTGGTCCTCCTGCATCCACCAGCCTAGGTGCTGGGCTTATAGACACGCCTCACCAAGCCTGGAATAATGGTATTTATCACGCTGCATTGTGTTTATCTGTATTTTGGACTAGCTACGTAATTTGCTGGCCTTGCTATTAACATGATGGCCTTGGTTCAAAAGCAGTTAAAAGGTTCAAGACCCAGGGACAACAGGGCATAAATTAAGTGCCCTGTAAATGAGGGGCATTGTAACTTACACAGGTCACATGCCCTTGAATCTGGCTGTGCCTCTGCCCTCGTATCCCTGCTAGGCTGTTAAGTTTAAGGACTAGAACAGTCTTGTGTGTTCCACTCCGAATTGAAGGTGGTGAGTGGCTGTGTAGGCATCCACTGTAGATGTAGTTACTAGGAATGGCCAACCCGTGGCTACAGGCTGACCTCTGCTACTCTGAGTCTGAGAGCATAGGAGTGGGAAGAGCAACTCTCCATAGTTCTAGATCTCAAAGGGAGCTCTGGACCTGGACTGATAGAATGGAGGGCAGCCTTCTCTAAGCCACTTTCCCAGTTCTTGTAGGCGCTTGGCCAGTGCATGTCTGGTATGCAAGCGTGTGCTTCCAGAGCTGACCTCCTTGCTTGTAAACAGTTATTGCCACATACACACTTTGCCCCGGGTGGGATACAGGTGAGAGGGCAGGTGACAGGGAGTTAAAGACTGCTGTTGCTGAAAAGCTCCAACTCTTTATTTGGCCCTTCAGAGGTCTGATGGGTAATTAAAAACAGGATAAAAGCCTGGTGGTGGTGGTGCTAACCTTTAGACCCAGTCCCAGCCATCAGGAGGCAGAGACAGGTGGAGCACTGTGAGTTCGAGGCTGTCCTGGTCTACAGAATGAGTGCCAGGAGAGCCAGGGCTACACAGAGAAACCTGGTTTCACTCTGTGTGTGTGTGTGTGTGTGTGTGTTATTGTGTGTGTGTGAATGTGTGTGTATGTGTGTGAGTGTGTGCATGTGAATGTGTGTGTGAGTGTGTGTGTGTGTGTGAGTGAGTGTGTGCATGTGAATGTGTGTGTGAGTGTGTGAAGCTCGGCATCCTTGGCTCCATGCTGCATCTGGTTACATCATAACATTTTCAACAGTCTAGTTCCCCAGAGTAGCCTTGAGAAGTTGCCAGCCATTGCCCTAGACCCCAAGGCCTAATGTGCCTTTGTGACTTGGCTGTTCTCAATATCAATGTACCCTTCACTCCTCTGGGATCGCAGGAACCACGGGCCTGACTGATGAATCTTTTACAATGCTCCCTAAACAGCCTTAGTCAAGCCTTGCATAACCAGTCCAGGGAGAACAGTCAGAGGTCACAATCAGCTTGACCTCCACCAGACAAAGAACAACTGACAGCAGCCAGGGAAACAGACTTTGCACAATGGCCCTTACACCATTAAGCATCTGTTCTTCATAGCGTAGCCAAGCTGAGAATAAAGCTGCCTTCGCCAGCCTAAAACAGAGATCTATCTGCCTCTGCCATGAGAGAGCTGGATCAAAGATATGTGGCATTACACTTGCTCTGTTTTTGACAAATTCCTAGGTCTCCTAGGCTGACTTTGAACTAAACTTAGACTGAGGACTTCACTTCTAAAAGTATTGAGATTACAGGCAATGTCCAACTGTGCCCTGCTTGGGAAGTAATATTACTATTTTTATTTTAAAACTTTGAGACAAGATCTCTTTGTAGACTAGGCTAGCCTTGAATTCACAGAGACTCATCTAGTCTCTGCCTCCCAAGTGCTGAGATTAAAGGTATGTGCTACCATACCCAGCCTTATTTTTGTTTTTGTCTTTTTTTTTTTTTTTTTTTTTTGAGATAGGGTATCATAATTCAGGCTGATTTATGTGCAGCCTCTAGTCTGCACTTCCTGAGTGCTAGAATTATAGAATTATATACATTAACTATCATGCTTAGGTTTTATAGAATTATATGCATGAACTACTATGTTTGGCTTTTTGAGACAAGTTTCTCTGTGTAGCCCTGGCTGTCTTGGGACTTGCTCTGTAGACCAGGTTGGCCTTGAACTCATGGAGATCTGCCTGCCTCTGCCTCCTGAATTCTGGGATTAAATGCATCGGCTACCACTGACTTGCTTGTCTGTCTGTCTGTCTGTCTGTCTTCATCCATCCATCCATCCATCCATCCATCCATCCATCCATCATCCATCCATGTGTTGGGGTTTTTGCATCCCAGGGTTGGGTCAAATTTAGGCTCATTCTGCCTCAGCCTCATTAGCATTTTCAACTTTCTGGTGATCTGGTTCTCTTATCTGGACTCTGCTTCTAATCCCTGTAGCACAACTGGTGACCCTTTGGGGAGGATACCCTGGCATCTGTAGCTCTGATAAACTCCCTCAGGGCCTTCAGTGTAGCACCAGAGCAGCAGAGTCTCCTGCCAGGAAGGGGTAGCATTCTCTGGGGGAAAAATAGGCATCTCCATGGTAACTCAGATGTCTGAGTTCTGCTACCGGTACAGAAAACACTGTGACTGAGAGAATGTTGAGGAGACTGGAACCTCTTTATACCCAGAACTGGGTTTCTGAGCAGCCTGGGTTCTAATTGGCAAAGACGACTTGACTTAGAGAAAAGTCTAATTCCTGAGATGTGTCTCGCATGTTTTATTTGGGACCTCCTGCCCACGGACATAAATGACTGGAATAGTTTCCTCCATTCCCCACCCACTCAGAAGGGCCCAGAGAATGAATGTTGCTATTCTTGCCTCTTGGAAAAGAAGGGAAAGCCAGGCATGCTGCATTCCTGCTCCAGTCAGCAAGACCTGAATGCCACCTGGGACTTTTCCAACTGAGCTGGTAGGGGACAGAGGGAACCTCAAAGGTTGTAGCAGGCTCTCCTCCTGGAGTCAGTGAAATGTCAGGTGGATACTAGGGGCAGAGAGGGCTTGTGTGCATGTTATGGTTTGTTCCCCCCTCCCCTTTCCTGAAGTCCAGATCAATTCTCCCCTGTACCGCCCTCTCTGCCCTTGTCAGGGACTCACCTCTGCCCACTCACATGGGAATTCAGCTCTGTTCTTTCACTTTTTAAAAAGGTACAAACTACTTAATTCATTAATTAATTGATAGGTGATGCTTGCCACAGTACCCATGCTGACATCAGAGGATAACCTGCAGGTTTACTTCTCTTTCTATTCCTTCCTCCCTTCTTTCCTTTTTCTCAAAGACATTACAGGTAGTTGTGAGCTCTCTTGCTCAAGATTTGGTTCTTGTCTTTTACCATATGGGTCCCTGGGATCAAAACCAGGCGGCAGGTACCTTGTGCTGGCTATTTTTATATCAACTTGTCACAAGCCAATTTGGGAAGGGGGAGCCTTAGTTGAGAAAATGCCCAACCAGAAGGTCTATGGGCAAGCCTGTGGTATATTTCTTTCCCTTTCTCTTTTCTTCCTCCCTCTCTCCATCCCATTTATGACAGCATCTGTCTATAGCCGTAGCTTTTCTGGAACCCACATAGATTCATTCCCCTGTCTCTCTCTACCTTCCTCTTGCGGTCCTTAAAGCCTGGCACTGTGCATTTTCTTGATTGATTATTGAGATAGGACTCCCTGGGCTGCAAATGTAGCAGGCTCAGCAAGCCAGGAAGAGCAAGCCAGTGACAGCAGCATTCCTCCATGGCTCCTCCATCAGTTCCTGCTCTGACTTTCCTGGATGATGGTTTACAAGCTGTAAAATGAAATAAGATGAAATAATTCTCTTGTCCCCAAGGTGGTCCTTCTCCTCCTCCTCCTCTTCTTCCTCCTCTCTCTCTCCTTCCCTCCCTTCCTCTCTCCTTCCCTTCCTTTTTTTCTTAGACAGGGTTTCTATATACCTCTGACACATAAGTTCCCATGAGACTTAACTTTGCGCAAAACTATGTTTGTGACTATCCTCAGGAGGTCAAGGTTGATTTCCTGTTATGGCCAGAGGGGTTAAAAAAGGGAAGACGTCCACATTGGCTAGTTAGGGTTAGGTGCTGTGCTTGCTGCTGGAGACTTGCTGTCTCAGTTTAGCCTAGCTATGAACTCTGAAAGTTACAACGGTGACTGGCTTGATAAAGTATGCACCCTAGAACAATAGCAGGAATGTCATGGCAGTGACTTTGTTTTTGCCTTTTATTTTCCAAGATCAGGGTTTCTCTATATAGTCTTGGCTGTCCTGGAACTCACTCTGTAGACCAGGCTGGCCTAGAACTCAAAAGATTTGTTTGCCTCTGCTTTCTGAGTGCTGGGACTAAAGGTGTGGGAATAACGTTTTTAATTGAATCTAAGGCCTGCTTCATGAGATGCCACCAATAAAAGGGCCAAGAAGCTGTGACTAGATAGGACGTAGGCTTTAGGGGAGAATCCAATATTTTATCATGCTAAGTAGACATAGCATTAAGATGACTCCTAATGACTTCCTTCTATACCTATGTGTCAGAGCATCTCCCAGCTCTCATCAGAGGGTCTTCATCAGAGGAGAGAAACATTTGTAAGAGCCAGATATGGTAGATGGCTTCAAGGATGACAGCATTTCCCAGACATAGAAGGGGAGGTGCACATGTAAATTCACAGCAGCTGTGACAGCATGCTTAAGACCTGGACAAGCTCCTGCAGACAAAATCCCAGTATAAGGGTGGTGTGTGGAGGGAGTTGGGCATAAAATCCCTACCCGAGGAGCTATAGACATTTAGTAGATGCCTGGAGGAGAGGGAGAACCAATTTAAAGATGAATAAAACAAAAATCCTAGTAGGTCGACTACATACTAAGGCAGGCCTCATTCCCCAAACTAACTGGGTAACACAAACTGGACTCAACAGGGAATTACAAAAAAAGCAATCTCAAACTTGCTTGGGAAGGGTTGGGAGGGTTGAGAAGGTGGCAAGAAAGGGGTTGAGGGGTGAGTATATTTAAAATGCATTGCATGAAATTCTTAAATAATAAAATGTTAAAAAAACCATATCCCCTGATTAATGAAGATCCAACTCAGGACATATCCACTCCTCAACTTTCCCAGTGCACTTACTTTTCCTCCCTAAAGCTAAGCTGTATACCTGAGTTTCTGAAGACAGAACTTTCTGGTCAACAGCCCCCCCCCCCCATCTTCTCAGGACGAGCCTGGGAATAAATTAGACACCCTTCCCACTAGTGCTCAGCTCCTAATTTTAGGCCTTTGGATGTTGAGTAGACAGACATGATCTGATGACATATTTAAGCTGAGGAAGGACCTCAGGGCCTTGAGCTTGCTAGGCAAGCACTCTGTCACTGAAGCTAAATCCCCAACCCCCAGGCCTCTGTCTTAAAAGAAAAAAAAAAAGCCTGAAATTTGACCTACAGCTGAACCCAAGCCACACTCAAATACCTGAAAGGGCCCTACGCTTGTCCTTGACCTATACCCCAAAGTTACTCCCTAGCTACCTCCTAGCAACAGTCAATCAAAGATGAGTCTGCTCGTTTCAGATGTGTTTGCAGACCATTTGTGATTGTTCACAATCTTGCTTCGGAGCACCCGCCTGTCGGCTTACAACAGTCGTTCTGTTAGATGCTTGCCCCCTCACTTGCTCCCATTTCTTATAAAACCTTGTCCTGCTGAGGGTTCGAGGCTGCTCCACCATCCCGTCCTGCTGTGTCAGGGTTAGGTTAAAGGGGAGCCCCAGCCTGAGACCCTAATGCGATTGCATGGTTGCAGGATTGCATGGAAACAGCTCCTTGGTGGACTTTTGGGGTTCACAAATGCTTCCTAGCACAACAGTGGGAAGGTAACCATGTAGGACCTGGATGGAGGTAGTAAGTAACAGAATGTGCCTCTGTCATATTCTCTTTCTCCTGCCTCCCCTCTTTTTTTTGTCTGTCTACCTGGTCTTCCCACCTCCTTTTCTGGTTGCTCTGAGGCCAGCTGTTTTGTCCACTGTGTAGTTCCGCAGGCTGAGCCTTGCTTCAGGCCATCACAGTAGAGGCAGTTGACAGACATTTCTCAGGTTAAGGCTAATCTCTTCTCCTTTAAGACTGTTTCCCACAACCCCCCCCCCCCTTCCCAGATCCCAAAACCAAACCAAGCCCCCACCCCCAAGCCTGAACTTTGTGGTTGGCTGTATAAGCCTTTAATCCCAGCACTCAGGCAGGAGGACCTTTGGGAGTTCAAGAGCAGCCCAGTCTACATATTGAGTTCCAGGACTACTTAGAGACCGTGCTACATAGAGGGCCTGTTTCAAAACAAACAGAAAAATAATAAAACAAACCGAGGCCCTGGAGAGGTGGCTCAGGGCTCGGGATCACATTCTGCTTTAGTGGATCTGATTTGACTGCACGCTAGGTGACTCACAACCACCCATGACTCCAGTTTCAGGACGATTCCACGCCTCTGGCCTCCTTGGACACCAGCATGCTTGTACACACACCCAGTCACAGTCACATAAGTAAAGAAAGAAAAGTCTAACAAATACCATCCCTAAGAAAGAAATACCCTGAGCTGAAAAAAATCCTAATTGTTTCTCTCAGATCTTTTCAACAGTGGTAAAAGAGTGACTCACACAGACACGTCATATATGTATCATGTGCATATCCATGTATTTTTTGAGACAGTGTGTCTCTATGTAGTCCTGGTTATCCTGGAACTTATAGAGCAGGCTGGCTTCAAACTCACAGAGATTCTCCTACTTCTGACTCCCAACTTCTGGGATTAAAGGTGTGCACGGCTGTTAATAAATATTATTTATTTTTTTAAAAAATGATTGACTTTTATTTATATGAATACACTGTAGCTGTCTTCAGACACACCAGAAGAGAACACCAGATCTCATTACAGATGGTTGTGAGCCACCATGTAGTTGCTGGGATTTGAACTCAGGACCTCTGAAAGAGCAGTCAGTGCTCTTAACCACTGAGCTCTCCAGCTCTCCAATATCCGATAAATATTATTTTTAATGGTTTATTTATTTTTGTTTATGTGCTTTGGTGCTTTGTCTGCAAGTATTTCTGTGTGAGGGTGTTGAGTTTCATGGAGGTAAAGTTATTGGCAGTTGTGAGCTGCCATGTGGGTGCTGGGAATTGAACTCAAGTCCTCTGGAAGAAAAGCCAGTGCTCATAATGTCTGAGCCATCTCTCCAGAAATTACAGCTCTTGATAAACTTTGCCTTCTTTTCTCTTTTCTTCTTTTCCTTCACTCTTCCCTTTCCTTGTTTCTAAGCCTTCATGGATGGCAGGCAATTCCTCTACTATTAAGCTGAAATCTCAGCTCTTCTTCCTTTGTTTAGGACAAGATGTCATGTAGCTCAGGCTACCCTTGAACTCCTCATCCTCTACCAAGTGCTGGGACTACAGGTGTGCACCATTATATCTAATTTAAAGTTGTTTTATTTCATATGCATGTAAGTCTATGTACCACATGTATTCCTAGTACCCAAGTAAGCCAGAAGAGGGCATTGGATTCCTAGAACTGGAATTATAAAGACAGTTGTGGGTCTGGAGGGATAGTTCAGAGGTTAAGAGCACTGTCTGCTCTCCCAAAGGTACTGAGTTCAATTCCCAGCAATCACATGGTGACTCACAACCATCTATGATGAGATCTGGTGCCCTCTTCTGGCCTGCAGGCATACATGCAGGCAGAATGCTGTATTTGTAATAAATAAATAAATCTTAAAGAATACAGTTGTGTACCACCATTTGGGTGCTGGGAATTGGACCTGGGTCCTCTAGAAGAGCAGCCCAGTGTTTCTAACTTCTCAGCACACACACACACACACACACACACACACACACACACACACACACATGCACACACACTTTTTAAGGTGAGGTCTCATTCTGTAGTCCATGCTGGCCTAGAACTCATGTTTCTCCTTCCTCAGCCTGGGGTCTGGGATTGTGGGGTTGGATGTGTGTGCCCCCATGCTAGGCTTTGTCAGCACCCAGGGATGAGTGCATGGTAGCTTGTTTGCCATGTTTCTCCTTTGGTGCAGATAATAAAGATGGACAGATTTGTCTCAAGACTCTTCAACACAACCCTAAAACGAGGGTGTGTGGCTTTCTTTTTTTCTGGCTACATGGTTCCTAATTTTTCTGGGTGCAGAGATATACCCAGCCTTTCTTTGGGCATTTGCTTTATTTTTCAACCCTTTACTCATCATCCTTTCCAGATTTTGCCCTCCAGGGTGTGTTACACCATCCCTCGGCTTTTATCCAGGTGAATAGCTCCTAGAAGGTTTTCTCGATAAACTCATCTTTAGGTGCCTTCCAGATTAGTCTGTAGGGACAGTGACTCACCATCCCCCCCCCCCCCAGTAGCTTAGCAGAGAGCCTTTCCTCTTCCAGTGACTTCTCAAACTTCTTTCCCTCGACTTCTGAGATCCTTTCTATGATCTCTGCCGTGGGTTTCTCAAACCATAGTTTCTCTCATTTAACCGTTTCATCCACTCAATGCCACACAACTGTTTTTTGGCCACCATTTAATAGGGAGTCCATACCAAAGGTTCAGCAAGTTCCAAGTAGAGAAAAGCTTAAGTCCAGGTGTGGTGGTACTTGCCTTTGATCCCAGTATTTAGGAGACAGAGCTCTGACTGAGTTTAAGGTCAACCTACAAAGCAAGTTCCAAGACATCCAAGCGCAGGCAGCGAAGGAGTTGGAAAACAGAAAGCTGCTGATAATGTAACAGAACAAGGGGGCCACGTTCCTCCAGCCCCAGAAAGCAGCAGAACTTAGTAGCTTCAGCCATGAGGCTTTAGCTCTAGAGACAAAAATAGAAGGGACTACTGGACAATTGATGCTGGTCAGCTGGAGCTAAGAAATTAGTGGCGGCTAAGAAGAGACCAGAATCAACAGGGTAAAATATTCTGGAAACCGTTTTCTGAGATCACAAAGAAGCTGTGTTCCAGAGATAGTCAAAGTTGTACCTTATGCTGCAGCCGAACTTGGTAATGTGTAAGAGTCACCCAGTGGTACAGGTTTTGAAGGCATGAGGGGGGGGGGTCATGGAGAGCAGCTGAGGTTGGCACTGTGAGAGGCTAGGGAAGACTACTGGTGAAGGTGCAGCCTCAGTTACAGTTGACAGCTCAGGATTGAAGGGGTCATGCAAAGAGGTTGAGGTTGGCACCATGAAGAGAACCTAATAGAGGCTATTGGTGAAGTCTAGTTCCACTGCTAGACCCCAGTGTATTGGAGATGCCAGTTCCAGGGGATGGACACCAAGAAGAGCAGCAGCAATGAAGTGTTAACCTGAGCTCCAGAGGTCAGAGCTAGAGAAGTGACAAAAGCCCTTTAAAGGATCCCAGAAGATCATGGGTGGATCCCAGACATTGGAACAAGAAGCTGTAACACTGAAGTTGCCTTGGAGACCTCAAGATGCTAAAGATGCCAGAGCTGTGGGATACCTGCTGAGGAAAGCTGCTAACAGGGAGTGGAACCAGCCCGGGTGGGGGGCAATTGTTGTAGTCATCAAAGATGAAAAAGGAGTTGGAGATCTGAAGCCCACATTGACATCAGACATGAAGAGGCTGAGTTTAGAGTTTGCCCAGCTGGTTTCATGACTTGCTTAACTGTATCTCAGAAGAGACTTTGGATTTTTCACATTGTTTAGACTGCTATAGACTATGGAAACTTTTGAAGTTGGACTAAATGTATTTTGCATAATGCTATGTTTAGGTATGGTCCCCATAGACTTATGTTTGAACAAGTCTATGGGGTTAGGAAGTTGAATGTGGTGGTTTGAATATGCTTGGTCCAGGGCACCTTGATAATAATGGATTGAACCTCTGAACCTGTAAGCCAGCACCAATTACATGTTATCCTTGTAAGAGTTGCCTTGGTCATGGTGTCTGTTCACAGCAGTAATATCCTAAGACAGGCTATTTTTGTGTCAACTTGACACAAGCTAGAGTCATCAGAGAGAAGGGAAGCTCAACTTGGAAAATGCCTCCATAAGATTGGGCTATAGGGAACCATGTAGGGCATTTTCTTAATTAGTGATTGATAGGGGAGAGCCCAGTCCATTGTGGGTGGTGCTGTCCCTGGGCTGGTGTTCCTGGGTTCTATAAGAAAGCAGGCTGAGTAAGCCATGAGGAGTAAGCTAGTAAGTAGCATCTCTCCATGGCCTCTGCATCAGCTCCTGCCTCTACATACCAGTCCTGCTTTGAGTTCCTGTCCTGACTTCCTTTGATGATGAACAGTTCTGTGGAAGTGTAAGCTAAATAAACTCTTTCCTGCCCAAGTTACTTTGATCATAGTGTTTTGCCATAGCAATAGTAACACAAGATTTGAACCGATCTATGTGTGGGGTAGTTAAGTGCATCTATAGAGAAAACAAAGTGATGCTTACTAAAGCTAGAAGAGGGAGGAAGGGAGAGTCAGTGTTTAGCAGTTATGGATTGTCAAGGGTCTCTCTCTCTCTCTCTCTCTCTCTCTCTCTCTCTCTCTCTCTCTCTACATGCGTGTTAGTTGCTGTTCAGTGGCTATAAAGAGATACCATGACCAGGGCAACTTGGAAAAAAGTATTTACTTGGGGAGCTTGCTTACACTGATTGTGGGGATTAGCTCATTATCATCATTTGGGGGAGTGTGGTAGTATGTTGGTATCCTATTGGGGGAAGTAGCTGAGAGTATTACATTCTGATCTATCAGCAGCAGACAGAGGGAGACAGAACAGGGGGCGGGGGGGGCTTGGTATGAACTTTTAAAACCTCACAGCTGACTCCTAGTGACATACCTCCAACAAGACCATGCCTCCTAATCCTTCCCAAATAGTTCCACCAACTAGAGACTGAGCATGGAATACATGAGCCTATGGGGGCTGTTCTCATTCCAACCACCATAGAGGGTGAGAAAACGGTTCACAGGAATTGCTTCTCTTCTACTATTTAGGTCCTGGTGGTCTGGTGGTCTAACTTATCACCTTTATGCAACCAAGGCATTTCTCCAGTCCCTCTACCTTGTTCTTTCTTTCTTTCTTTCTTTCTTTCTTTCCTTTCTTCTTTCTTTCTTTCTTTCTTTTTCTTTCTTTCTTTCTTTCTTCCTTCCTTTCTTTCTTTCTTTCTTTCTTTCCTTTCTTCTTTCTTTCTTTCTTTCTTTCTTTCTTTCTTTCTTTCTTTCTTTCTTTCTTTCTTTCTTTCCTCTGAGAAGGATCTCTCAGTAGCCTAGTCCATTTGCCCAGACTGGCTGGCCAATTAGTCCCAGGGAGCCACTATTTCTGCATCCCAAGTGTTGGGAGTACAAACATGTGCCCTGCACCAGCTCTTTTTACATAGGTTCTGGAAACTGAGCTCAGGTCTGTATCTTGCAAGCACTGTACTGACTGGGCTGTCTCCTGGCCCCAGAATGTTCAGTTTAGCTATTCAAAAAAAAAAAAAAAAAAAAAAAAAGTAATGATGATGGATGTCTTAATCAGGGTTTCTATATCCCACACAAAACATCATGACCGAGAAGCAAATTGGGGAGGAAAGTGTATTCAGCTTACACTTGCACATTGCTGTTCATCTCCAAAGGAAGTCAGGACAGGAACTCTCACAGGGCAGGAACTTGGAGGCAGGAGCTGATGCAGAGGCCATGGAGGGGGGTTGCTTACTGGATTGTGTACACTGGCTTGCTCAGCTTGCTTTCTTGTAGAACCCGGAACTATCAGCCCAGGGATGGCCCCACCCACAATGGGCCCTCCCATCCTTGATCGCTAATTGAGAAAATGCCTTACAGGTGGATCTCATGGAGGCATTTCCTCAAGGGAGGCTCCTTTCTCTGTGATAACTCCAGCTTGTGCCAAGTAGACACAAAAACCAGCCAGTACAATGGGGAGAAAATGGTCCCAGTATGCAGGAGGCTGAGGCCAAAGGACTGTCATAAGTCTCAAGCTCAGGGCCAAAAAACAAAACAAAACAAAACAAAACAAACAAACAAAAAAACCCCCAAAACCATTGTCTCAAAAGATGAGCTCTTGGGAGACAGAGGAAGGTAGATGTCTGCGTTCCAGGCCAGCGGAATATACTTAGTGAGACCCTGTCTTTTTTTTTTTTTTTTTTTTCATTTATTTATTTCATGTATGTGAGTACACTGTAGCTGTCTTCAGACATGCCAGAAGAGGGCATCAGATCTTATTACATCTTGTTGGGAGCCACCACGTGGTTGCTGGGAATTGTACTCAGGACCTCTGGAAGAGCAGTCAGTGCTCTTAACTGCTGAGCCATCTCTCCAGCCCATACCCAATGAGTTAAGAACATCCTGGGCTCCCTTGCATGGTGCTCTGGCCTGGCTGTTTTCTGGCCCTCACTGGGGCTACAGAAGAGTTTTCCAATCTCCTCCTGTGTCTCTCTGTTCCCAGCCCTGCTCGCCAGTGTCTGACCCTCCCACAGCAACCAAAATCCTCACCTTCTGTTCTGTTGGACACCTGTGGATTCAGTCTTTAATAATTAATTAAATTTATTTAATGTTCATTGGTGTTCCACCTGCATGCTTGTGTGTGTGAGGGTGTTGGATCCCCTGGAACTGGAGCCATAGACAGTTGCCATGTGGACTCTGGGAACTGAAACCCGACTCTCTGGAAGAGCAGCTAATGCTCCCAACTACAGAGCCATCTCTCCCTCCATCTCTTTCTGTCTTTTCTTGATGTGGTCCATCAGCTCTGAGCTCTGTTAATCTCCGTCTTCTACCCCTATGCCCTGGGGACCAGAACATTCTTGCAACATCCTCACCCTGGGACTGGGACAGATATTTGGTTCTTTCTCAAACTCTTGAGGTTTTGCTTTCACTGAGGCCTTTCTTTCCTGTCTGTTTGTCTGTCTATGAATGAGACTGTGTCCACTATATAGACCAGGATGGCCCAGAATTATACCTGCATCTGCTTCCCAAGTTCAGGCATCAAAGTTGTGCCCCACCATGCATGGTCTGATCATCCAATTTGAACTTGCGGTCAACCCACATTCCCTTCTCTGCCTTCCCGATCCTTTGCCCCTCCTTATAAACGCAATTTCCTCATTTATTTAGGCTGTTGGATAATGCGCTTACTCCTCGGGTCCCATCTCTAGACTACCACTGTGTTACTGACGTTCAGGTAGGCTTAAATCTTTTTTTGTCTGTTTGCTTATGAGCCTAGCCTCCAACTTGCTGAGCCATCTCTCCAGCCTCTGGCCTCCACCTTTTGATGTCGCTGAGGATGGTTGTACTGGATAGTTTTATGTCAACTTGATAGAAGCTAAAGTCATCTGAGAGGAGGGAACCTCAATTAAGAAAATGCCTCCGTAAGATCGGGCTATAGGTAAGTTTGCAGAGCATTTTCTTTTCTTTCTTTCTTTCTTTTTTTTTCTTTTTCCTTTCTTTTTTTTTTTTTTTTTTTTTTTTTTTTTTTTTTTTTTTTTTGCCAGTCAGTCTTGCACTTTATTGTCTGTCTCAGGCTTTGACTGCATTATACTTGCAGTGGGTACAGCCGCTCCTTTCGCTGCTGCTTCTTGGTCTTCAACTTCTCCTCGAGCTTGGTGAGCCGGCGGCGCATAGCTTTAGTTTTCTTGGGTCGCAGGTCTAGGGGCTTATACTTCTTTCCCTTGTAGAATTTCCTGAAGTTTTCTTTTTGAGTCTGATTAATGACAGTGAGGACACCGGCAATGAATTTGCGTACGACTTGGAGAGCTTGGACGAAGCGCCGCCTGTCACTTTGGCGACGCGAAGCTGGGACAGTTCCACCTTCAGATCGTCCAGTTGTTTCAACAACAGTTCCTCCTTCTTCTTGCCGCGCAGGTCCCGAGCCTTAATCTTGGCCATTGCTGCGTTGTTCATGGCTGAGGCCGCCCAGTTGGAGAGGAAGAGAAAAGGGCGGGACCGACTTCCGTCATCGGGCATTTTCTTAATTAGTGGTTGATGAGGGAGGGACCAGACAATGTGGCTTCCAGTCCTGGGCTGGTGGTTCTGGGTTCTTATGTATTGATTATTTTATTTTATTATTTTATGTGTACAGATGTTTTGTTTGTATGTCTGAGCAGCACATGCAATATCCTAGGTGGCCATAAGAGGGCACCAGAGCCCCGGGGATTGGCGTTAGAGATGGTACTGGGGATTAACCCAGGTTCTTAAGCACTGAGCCATTTCTTCAGCTTTTGTTGTTGTTGTTTTGTTTTGTTTGAGACAGGACTTCTCTCTGTAGTCATGGCTGCCTGGAACTCAGAGACCCACTTGCCTCTGCTTCTCAAGCACTGGAATGAAAGGAGTCCAGGAGTCCTGGGTTCTATAAGAAAGCAGGCTGAGCAAGCCATGGGGGAGCAAACCATTAAGCAGCACCCCTCCATTGCCTTTGCATCAATCAGCTCCTACCTCTAGGCTCCTGCCGAGTTTGAGTTCCTATCCTGATTTCCTTTGATAATGAACTATGATGTTTTAGTGCAACAGCAAATACATTTTTTTTCTCTCCCTAAGTTGCTTTGGATGTAATCACAGCAATAAAGGAACCCCGACTAAGACAATGACTTTGAACTTAAAAAAAATTTACCTGTTTTTATTACCGTGTGTGTGTGTGTGTGTGTGTGTAAGTGTGTGTGGCTGGAGCATGTCAGTTTCCCCGGATCTGGAATCACAGGTAATTGTGAACCCTTGGGTGCTGGGAACCCAGCTGAGGTTCCCTAAAAGAGCCAAGCACTTATCTGGGGAGCCATCCCTCCAGTCTCGACCGTAAGCTTCTGATGCTCTGGGCTCTACTTTCCTGCACAAATCATCCCCAGTATGTATGTAGTCTTAATGACTGAACCCGGGCTGAACTTTGGGCCTAGTGCATGGTAGGCAAGCCCAAACATGTCTACATCATTTGGCATGGCTTGTAGTACGGCCTTGAGAAATGCCAAACACGTGTGACTTGAAGGATATTGTTTAGGTAAACACCCCAATATCTGCGAGTAGGTAGCGATCTTAGATTTTATTAATTCTTTATTTCTAATTGTCTCAAAGACTTCTTCCCAGGCATGTTCCCGGTCTCCTTGCTCCCAGGTTCTCCAGACAGCCAATGACATCATCGTCCTCACATACCCTCCACCCCGAGACTCTGAGACAGTGGCTGTGTGTCCTGACACCCCATCTCCTATCTCAAATGCTCTCCTCACACTGCTGTGCTGATTTCCCCTTGTGACCTAGATTTAATATCTCCTGAATTACCATGGCTTTTATTCTGGGGGCAACCCGACTCCAAGTTCAGTTTGGAGGCCACCCATATGCCTTTTCCTTTCTGTATCCCTTGGAGCTCCAGCTGTAACCTGTTTAACACAAGCTAAGAGGAATTTAGATGTCAGGGTCTAAGTGGAGCCATAGAATGGGCGCACTTTCCGCGGCAGCCACACGATGGCAGCACAGACCGGGTTTTGGAGACGGGACACCTGCTGGCTAAGCCTGGCGTCCAGCTGACGATTACTGGGGCTCCAGAAGAGTGTGGCACAGTCCTCTCTTTAAAGCTGAGGATTTTAGGGCTGACCCAGGGGCAGCAAATACGGGGCTGCGTGTCTGTGGACCCACCAGGAAAGGGCCTATAACGGAGTTGAGACAAACATCCACAAATACTGGGTGTACCGTCTTTTCCACTCACTGTGGTCTTTCCATGTATGTATGTGTGGGTGCATGGGACAGGAGCATGCCCAGCGTCTCAGATAGCCCGTTCCCATCTAAGGCCCTTTTTGTTCGTTTCCCCCACCAGCAAAAAACAATTCAGCTTAGCAATTTTTGCTCAGCAGGTAAGGATGTTTGGTATCAAACTTGTGGATCTAAGTTCGATTCCACCTACGAACAAGATGAAAAAGAACAAATGACTCCTGTAAGCTACCCTCTGATCGCTACAAGGGCACTGTGACGTGCGCGCGTACACACACACACACACACACACACACACACACACACACACACACACTATAATGAAAATGTAGGACAATTTCTTGTGGAGTGATCTGAGATAAACTCTTTGTGCCGTGGGGGACAGCTTCCCACATGTGCAGGGAGGTCACTCCTCTGAATAATGGATGTCCGAGTGACAAATGGCCCTGCAGCTGCCAACATCTGATACTTCGGAGGCCCCGACTGCTCCAGCTTTGATAGAGTAACGTCCTACCTGAGGTTGGGAGGCAGTTATGCCACAGGGCCAGCAGAGGGCGCTGTGCTCTCTGGACCTGGCACTGGATTCTGCAGTGGGGTTGTCTTAGCCTGAGCGGATCTCTGCAGGTCATCTGGGATGTAGTGGGCAGCGTCTGTGGGTGTTGACACGGCTTGCAACTGATGGCCGGTGTTCTGGGTGGCGATTGTGAGTTTACCTACAGTCATCCACTAACTCATCTAGTGTTTAAGCACCTGTCAAGTGTCAGGCACTGAGCTGGGGACAAAGCTGTTAGCAGGTGCATGTCCTGTTCCATGGTTGAAGATCTAGGTGACAAGAATTAGACAGGGTTCTGAGGGACTTCAGGGGAGGGGACAAGGTGAGGTGACAGCCAGGAAGGCATGGGGAAGCTGGGGTGGCAAGGCTGTACGGGAGCCAAAGTGAATGAAAGATTCATAGGACTCTTCAGGCACTGGCCTGGGGTGTGTGGAGACCAATCAGAATCTAGGACTAACCTAGTGCAGACAGTGTGTGTGCGAGAGTGTAAAGGGTGGGTACCTGCCAGGCCTGGAATGAGCAGGGTCCAAGGAGCTCAGCTTCAAGTGCCAGAAAGCATTGTATCCCTTCTGTGAAGGTCGTTGGGCTGTCTGGAAAAGGGGGGGGGACATTCCTGTCCTTCCCAGTGGAGACTAGACAGTCGGTGAGAGCTCAAGTCACTTCCAGAGTCCAGGTGAAGGTGGAGAGTGGAGGCTGCTGGGAAGGAGGGAGAGAGTGGGGGGGGGCACAGAGGGTGGCAAAGGTTGCTCTGAGCCCCAGCTGAGTCAGGGGAAGTGTGGGGCAGTGGGGAGGAAAAAGTGAGAATCATGTTTTTCCCATTATGAGGATTAAAGCTTCCTGGTCAGGGGAGGGGAGAGGGGGTGTGTGGGTGTCATCTTGTTCGTCCTCTGCAGGCCAAAGAGCAGGATTTGAGGGCACTGGGTCAACAGAAACCATTTCAGGCCATTTATCAGATTTATTTCCCTTATAGATGGGGTAACTGAGGAAGAGGAGTCCACTCTTCTAGACTGAAATCTCAGTTCTTAGTGGCACATTTTAAAGATTTATTTATTTTATGTATGTGAGTACACTGTCGCTGTCTTCAGACACAGCAGAAGAGGGCATCAGATCCCATTACAGATGGTTGTGAGCCACCATGTAGTTACTGAGAATTGAACTCAGGACCTCTGGAAGAGCAGTCAGTGCTCTTAACCGCTGTGCCTTGATGGCACATTTTAAAATGCAGGATACGGACTTGTTTATCAGTATTAACCTCTCCTAGTACCTGCTAATGATGAGTACTTCTGGCTCAGTGTCTCTCCCATGAGCAGCACTGAGATCCTTAGTGCTTTTACTTGACTCTGTGTGTGTGTGTGTGTGTGTGTGTGTGTGTGTGCGAGCCCATGTGTGCACATGTGTTTTTCCTTGCATGCTGTCCACCTTAATCTCGTGAGGTAAGGTTACTCATTGGTCTGTGATTTGTGGGATAGGCTGGCTGGCCACTGAACCCGAGGAGTCCACCTGTCTCGGCCTCCTCAGCGTTGGGATTTCAAGTGATCGCCCCACACCTGACTTTCCACCTCTCCTCTACAGGGAAGAACATGGAGGTTCAGAGAAGTTAGGTGGCAAACCCAAGGCCTCAGCCAGCAAGATTCACACCCGGAGCCTGGCTCCGAAATGCTCTCCCACTTGCTTGCAAGGCCACATCTGCTATGAATCTGCTGGATAGGCAGGGTGAGGGCTGCCTGTGTGTACCCTGAGTGCTAGAGGAGCCTAACGCGTAGGAGGCAGATAGAAGACAGGCTCAGCTGTCAGAACTGCAGTCTCTGAGTGGATGGCCCTGAAGTGTACAGCTTACCCCGCTTCTTCCTAGGTGCCATTTCCCCTGTGTCTTTGCCTGGCTGGTATACGCATCAGCCTGGAACCCCCCCCCCCCCGTGACACCAGCAAAGTGAGTGACCACAGTGATTCCTGATGATGCTCTCCATCCCCTTAAATATGCCTTCGTTTCCCTTGGAGTTCTTTCTGGGTAGTTTCCCTCCCTCTAGGCAGGTGCTAGGGGTTGGGACCACACTGTTCTTTTCTAGGGTGTTCCTCCTCCACCTGGCAGAGCATCTTGGGTGGTGTTCAAGTGGTGTGGGGTGGCTAATCTTAGTTGCCACCTTGACATGAAAGATTCCCACAGAGGGGAGACCCTCAGTCAAGTCTCGGGATAACACGACCTCCCAAGAACTCATGAGAGACCATCCTTGCTGCAATTACATGTGGTTTTTTATTAACCAGTGCACTGGGGTCGAGACTCATATCCCATGCAGGAGTAGAGGAGTCTGACCACGAGTGGCTGGGAGATGGGGGTTTAAAAGAAAAAAAACCACAACGGGGGGAGGGGGGTACGTCATTGAAGAATACCAAAAATACAAGGGAAATACCTGGTTTCTCAAGATTGCCTATAAGGTGAAAATTACCAGTGAAGAATCGCGAGGGGGAACATCTGATTTCTCAAGATTGTTTATGATGTATTATTTAACTTTTATGTTTTTATGGTCAGTCAGTTTCTGAAACAGAGTCACCCTGACCTTAAGGCCATAAATTGTTTATGGTTAGCCAGTTCCTGAAACAGTCACTGGACCTGCTATCCTACATTTTTGGCTCTACTCTATCGGCTAGGGGTCTTCTACTTTACCTGTTAGGGGGTCAGGATTTATCCTGGTCTTTCATTCCCCAATTCTTCTAGTGCCTAGTTCTAATCATAGAACTAGATCTCAGTATCTTTATAATATTGATTTTCTTTACTTTGTAAAGCACTATATTGCTGGCGCAACATCAAAATCTGCACACCGCTCACTCTTTCTCTAACAAAAGCTACTAACTTATTAAGGATGCATGGTCCAAATGTAAGAAGCAAAAGCAAAATTAAAAGAGGCCCCACTAATGAGGAGATTAAAGTGGTCAGCCATGGGGATCTGTTAAACCATCCCTCACACCATCCTTGTTCTTCTCTGTCTCTTTTCCTTTTGTCTAGTCTTTCTCTCAGCTTACTCATAGAGTCTTTAATCACTCCTGAATGATCTATGTAAAAGCAACATTCTTCTCTTAAGGCAGCACATAGCCCCCCCCCCTCCTTAAGGAACAGTAAGTCTAGTTCCTTTCTGTTTTGCAAGACCACCTTTGGGGGGGAGGTCAGCGATTCTTGAAGCTTAGATATGGATTGTTCTAGGGCTCACAAATCTTTATCTATTGCGGATCTCAACGAGTGAAAATATCGAGGGGTCTGTATTAGTGCTGCTGTGCCTGATCCCACACCTGCGGCCACTCCAAGTCCCAATATGACTGATAAGGTCAACAAAATGGAAACGTCTTGGGTGCTTATCAAATTGATGTTCAAGAGTGCTGGCAGGGTGATAATAAACCCGAGGGACCAGCTGGATGAGTATACAATAGTCTTTGGTATCATCAAAGACAGAAGTGAATATACAAGGGTTAATCCCAAACCACATGCCCACCATTTATTAAGCATGGGTACCAAGAATCTGTTAGTAGATGTCTGTGGGCTCGTCAGGGTCTCATTACAAAGATGTCTATAAGCAGCTGGTGGGTTCCCTATGCAGGTCCCTTTTCCTGAGACCTCTGTAAGGGTCAACTTGTTCTTATTGTTCCAGACACAGGTGTCATGGTTGGTAGTGTTATTAAAGGTTGCAGACACCGCAATGCCTTCATAATAAGGGGGTCCTGAGGAGAGGCAAAGCCAACAGGATTCAGTAAACTTTCTAAGCCTCCGCAATATCTACTGGTGGCCTAGTTTCGGCCATCTCAGGGGCAAATGTAAAATCCTAGTCTCCCCAAGTGGCACCTTGCCTCTGGATTCCCACACCCAAACTTGCCTCAGGGTGAAAATCTTTTAGGGACGTCTAGGGGCATATTCTGAGGATCTGTGTCAGGAATGCCCCAGGAGTCCAGCCCAGCTACCAACTGACAGAAGTCAGAGTGAGCGTAGGACACCACGTGTATGGTGGGGCCACTTTGGAGGTGAACCATATCAGCTCCCCAGTCTGTGAAGAAACTTGCCAAGTCAGTTTTTGAGGGGCATGGGGGTTTTTACCCACTACCAGTGAGGCACCTGCGGTGCAGACGCAACTTCAGAGGATCAGCAGTCTTTTCCCATTTCCATTCATCTTGGGATGGATCCAGGGTGCTCTTTTGACGTGGGATGAATGGATCCAAGCTGAAATGCCTTCAATCGAAACCACTGTAAGAATTGTCAAAAGCACCAGATACACGGCCCCTTCCAGCGAGGTCCTAGGTTTCCCACTCGATAAAGTCGGACCAGGACAGCGTCTCTGACCTGGAACTGGTGGGGTACTTCCGAACTCCCAGTTTTGTAGGCCTCCTTCAGCTGTTTTCAGGTTTCACGTCTCACTACCTCTAGGGCTTCTAGGTGGGCAAAAGGGGTTTAGAAAGAACAGCATCAAGATCACGCACTCCTCCCAACTCAGTGAACGGTGGGAGCCCCCTAACCAGAATTTCGTAAGGGGTGAGTTTAAAACATCCAGGGGTGTTTCAAACTCAGAACAGGGCAAAGGGAAGGAGAGCTGTCCAGTCATTCCTGCTGGTCTCTAAGGCCAATTATGGTCCCTTTTAGGGTTCTATTTATCCTTTCTACCTGACCTGAGCTCTGGGGTCATAAGCACATATAATTTCCAATTAGTCCCCAATAAACAAGCTAATTAATATCTGACTTACCTGGGCAACACAGATGGCCCATTATCTGATCCAATTACCTTAGGGGTGCCAAACCTATGGAAGATCTCTTCTGGAACCTTCTTAGCTATGACCGCTGCCACCGTTTCTCCAATCCAGGAGAACTATTGTACCCTCTCCGGCACCCAGACAGGAATCATCCAGGTGTCCCTGGGGTTCCTTAAGACCTCTTGGGATGTCTCCCAAGGCAACGCAGTTGGTGAGCCCCTAGTACAACTACCAATACTCACACTCCCCGCCTCTACCCGATACGTGAGCCTTCATCTCTACCCGAGACGTAAGTGACTGCAAAACCAGAACCAGAACTCACGAGCAACTGCAGAACCAAAAGTACAGAACCAGAGTTTAGCTGGCACAGAATTACAAAGACACAGACAATATCTCATCTCCAAGATGGTCTTCGGAGACAAGGGTGGTCGTTAATACCAGACGAGCCCCCAAATGAAAGACTCCCGCAGAGGGAAGACCCTAAGTCAAGTCTCGGGATAACATGACCCCCCTAAGAACTCACGAGAGACCATCCTTGCTGCAATTACTGTTTTTTTTATTAACCAGTGCACTGGGGTCGAGACTCATATCCCACGCAGGAGTAGAGGAGTCTGACCACAAGTGGCTGGGAGATGGGGGTTTTAAAGGAAACAAACCACAACCCGGGGGGAGGGGGTACGTCATTGAAGAATACCAAAAATACAAGGGAAATACCTGGTTTCTCAAGATTGTTTATGATGTATTATTTAACTTTTATGTTTTTATGGTCAGTCAGTTTCTGAAACAGAGTCACCCTGACCTTAAGACCATAAATTGTTTATGGTCAGCCAGTTCCTGAAACAGTTACTGAACCTGCTATTCTACATTTTTGGCTCTACTCTATCTGCTAGGGGGTCTTCTACTTTACCTGTTAGGGGGTCAGGATTTATCCTAGTCTTTCAGATACACCTGGGAAGAAGGAGCCTCAGTCCAGCTACCTTCATCAGAGTGGCCTGTCCGTGCCTGCTTCTGTAGATTCTTAGGGCAATGGTTCCACCAAGGACTGAATGCCTAGATGCGCTTTCTGAAATGACCACCAGGTGGCAGCAGAGGCCAAGAATCAGTGATCAGACCAGATGCTCGGTCTGCCGGCAGGGGCTGCTACTGCCTTTCAGAAGCAGAGAGCCTAGGGACCTGCTGTGGGGCCAAAGGAGGCTCAGGCCAAGGGAATTTCTTTTGCCAGGCAGCTGGGTGATCCTTTACTGGCCTAGTTTGTGCAGAGAGTCCTGCTTATAGGCCCCACAGCCCAACTGTGGAGGATGCTGTGCCCTCCAGGCATAAAAGATCCCCGGGGGATGAACTGTGAGGCTATGCCCCAAAAAGGCCTTGCTAATGGGCACCTACATTTGCAAGCCATACAAGTCACAAAAATATCTGAGCTCAGGATGTAGCTCAGTAGTGGATCACTTGCCCTGTCATCTTAAGGCCCAGCATAACAAAAACAGAAACTAATGTCCCCAAATCGGAAAGTAGTGTTCCTTTGATGTTTTCAGAGAATGACCACGTCTGGTGTTGGAGTGTGTTCAAGGTGGTAATCTGCATTCTGGGAATGGAGCAAGGGGGTAGGAAGTTCAGGGCTAGCTGGGTGGCGGGGCTACATAATACCTTGTTCTCAATAAACAACAACAAAAGATAATGCTCAAACAAAAGAGTTCCATAAAGCTGGGCTTATTGGTAATTTCCTGTAGCTGGCAAGATTTGAGAGGTTAAACTGAAGCAGGAGGATCTTCTAAAATTGAGGTCAGCCTGGACGGTACAGAAAAGACCCTCACCCCCTTTTAAAAGGTAAACTATCTAAAATGTAAAAAAAAATCGTTTTGTTTTTTTCATTTATTTTTATGTGTGTGGACATTTTGCCTGTATGTATGTCGGTCCCCTTGGGGGCCAGAAGAGCGTGTCAGATCCCCTGGAACTGATGTTATAGATGGTTGTCAGCTGCTATGTGGGTGCTGGGAATAGAACCCAGATCCTCTGGAAGAGCAGACAGTGCTCTTAACTGCTGAACCATCTCTGTAGCTCTGCACAAGTCATTTTTAGCTGTAGGGTGACCTTGGTCCCATGAAGACCGAAAACAGGACTGGACACACTGTAGGTACTCAACTATGTAGTGCTGATTGTGCCCCAGGCCCCATAGTAGGGCCTCTTGAGCCCGTTGTGGTCAGGTTGCTGTTCTCAAAATCAGCGAGTTTTGGGCCCTGCTTCCCTCCGTCTGTGGGACTCATGGTGTGAATGGTAGAGGCCATGACTGCTGGCTGCATCTCCAAACCTTGTGCTCCACCTTAGCCGCTCCCCTCATCGTGAAGCCCCGTTTTCACCGAGAGGCCCCACTCTGATCTCCTCCTAAAAACACATAAAACAAAAGGCACTTACTGCTGACTATAGAGTTCATGAAGGATTTTA
Organism: Micromys minutus; assembly: GCF_963924665.1. NCBI lineage: Eukaryota > Metazoa > Chordata > Mammalia > Rodentia > Muridae > Micromys > Micromys minutus. The sequence goes on along the minus strand of NC_137979.1, from coordinate 46,891,307 downwards.
TTTTTGTTTAGATTTTTTTTGAGATAGTATATATACCCTATAGCACAGGCTGGCCTTGAACTTACTACGTAGCCAAGGATGACCTTGAACTTCTGATTCTTCTGCTTCCACCTCCCAAGTGCCGGGAGGACAGATGTGTCCTCAGGCATAGTTTTAGGTGGTGCTGGGGCGCCAACCCAGGGCTTTGGGAATGGACGGCAGTTGGTTACCAACTGAACTACACCCCCAGCCCGAGTTCATGAGTAGTTTTTTGTATTTTTGGTATTCTTCAATGATGTACTCCCTCCCCCCTGGGTTGTGGTTTGCTTCCTTTAAAACCCCCATCTCCCAGCCACTTGTGGTCAGACTCCTCTACTGCGTGGGATATGAGTCTCGACCCCAGTGCACTGGTTAATAAAAAACCTCATGTAATTGCAGCAAGGATGGTCTCTCGTGAGTTCTTGGGAGGTCGTGCTATCCAGAGACTTGACTGAGAATCATCCCTACAGCCCAGACAGAGAACACGGTCAGTCTTGATACTCTGAGAGGTAAAATCCCTGCAGTGTACCCTGGGAGGTAAAATCCCTGCAGTGTACCCGTCCCAGGGGAGCCCTGGGACCCTGGTGAAGCGGGGCGGGCAGGCACGTGGTGTACGCGGTTCTGATAAATGAAGGGAGAGCCGAGCTGTGGCTGAACCCTGGCTCCTGGTTTCCAGCCACATTGCTTCGGCCCCATCCTGTTCTGCCTGTGTCTGTGCTTTTGTGTTTCTCCCCGCACTGGCGTCCTCCTGGCACTTGCTCGCACCCAGCCACTCCAGATGCGGACTGAGACTGCGGTCTCAGCATCTCCTGCTTTGGTGGCCAGAAATGCAGTCTCAGGTTCAGCCACAGGTAGAGGCCGAGCAGCGCTGGTTTTGTCTCTTCCCTCTGAGCAGCGACTGTGCTTCTGCCTTCCCTGAGGGTCCGAGGGCTTCTGGAAGGTGGATGTTGAGTCTTAAGCATCCTCTCTAGGGCTTCCATCCTTCTGCACCTGGAGAGCCGAAGTTGGATTCTTGGAAGAAGGAAGGACAATGGGAGACTGAAGGTTTTTGGGGGAGGGAAAAAGGAACTTGTGGGAAGAAGGGGCCAGAGGTGAGTGGTTTAAATTTGGGAAGTCGGGCTGGAGAGATGGCTCAGTGGTTAAGAGCACTGACTACTCTTTTGGAGGTCTTGAGTTCAAGTCCCAGTAACCATATGGTGGCTCACAACCATCTGTAATGGGATCTGATGCTCTCTTCTAGTGTGTCTGAAGACAGTGACAGTGTACTTACATACATGAAATAAATGATTCTTTAAAAAAAATAAAAATAAATCTTTAATCTTGGGGAGTCTAGTCCTCCACTGTGATGGCTTCTGCCCAAATTGACTCAAGGAGTCTGGACTCATTTGTATACATTTGCATGTACTTTTAAAATTTTATTTATGTGAGTACACTGTAGCCGTTTTCAGAAACACCAGTAGAGGGCATCGGATCCCATTACAGATGGTTGTGAGCCACCATGTGGTTGCTGGGAATTGAACTCAGGACCTCTAAAAGAGCAGCCAGTGCTCTTAACCGCTGAGCCATCTCTCCAGTCCTGCATGTGCTTTCTATTACCTTCAAGACTCCCTTTCTCTTTTCTAGGCACCTAGAGAACAGGCTGGATGGGGGGTTTGGGGGTGGGGGGGGGGAAGAGACTGAGAGGGCCAAGGTCTGAGGCACTGGGAATTCACCTGGGCCACAGCTCTCCACCTGGGAACTAAGCTGGTGATCAGCATCTTCCTTCTGGGTGATTCTCTCAGCCCAGGGCTAACTAGGGCAGCTTGGCTGGCTCTGGGCTGGTCCCTCTTGCCAGGGTGTGTTCCTCAGGGTTTCCTTTTTCCCACATTACTATGCCATACACAGACAAAATATTGATCTAGAAAATATGAGAGCCCACTGTGTATGAATCTGGTTCCATAAAACAGGAGCCATGAGCTGAGGCTAACAGCTAGAAGTCATGTCATGAGGTTAGAGAGATGGCTCAGCGGTTAAGAGCACTGACTGCTCTTCCACAGGTCCTGACTTCAATTCCCAGCAACCACATGGTGGCTCACAACCATCTGTAATGGGATCTGATGCCCTCTTCTGGTGAGTCTGAAGACAGCTACAGTGTACTTATATACATTAAAAAAAGAAATCTAAAAAGAAAAAAAGTCATGGTCACCTTTGGGGGGATAGGGCCTAGAGAGAGGCACAGGGACGCTCTTGGTACCACTCACGTTCTTTGTCTTCTGCATGCTAGTGACATGAATGGGTTCATTCTGAAAGTTCATTGAGTCCAGAGGCCCTGAGATCAGTTCCCAGCAAAACCATGAGATTCCTCACAACAGCCTATGACTTGAACTCTAGGAGATTCGCTGCCCTCTTTTGGCTTCTGTGGGCACTCACACATGTGGAACACACAGACAGAGACACAGACACAAACGTAGACATAAAATAAGGATGGGCAGGAGAGATGGCTCAGCAGCTAAGCGTGCTTGCAGCTCTTACAGAGGACCCAGGTTCAGTTCCCTGCACCCACACAGTGATTCACAACCATCTTTAACTCCAGTTCCAGAGGATCTGAGGCCCTCTTCTGAGCTGTCCAGATACCAGGCCTGTGGTGTATATACACACTTGGAGGCAAAACACTCACACATGTAAAATTGAAAGGTCTTTGAAAACAAGCCCAACAACTATCAAGTTGCATGAGTGTGACCCTAACCTTCAACAGGCAGGCATTCCATGTGTGCTAGGACCCTTCTAGAAGCTCTCTGTCTCCCACCCATCCTTTGGCTCCCCCACTCATGAGAGTTCCCGAGTTTCCTCTGTATATACTCTCTTTGCCAGCTGGATTGTGATGTGGCCAAGGGCCATGTTGCCCTTGTGTCCTTTGGCATGGGGTCTGTACACAGAGACGCCTTAACATCTCTGGGGTACTTCACCTACCTAGAGAAGGACACACACTCCTGTCCTCTGAAGGACAGGACCAAACCCCAGCTTTGGAGGGGCAGAAGTGGGCTAAAGGACAGGGCAACAGAAAGAGTCAGAAGAGAGAGGGCTCACTTGGGGTTGCCTGGCTCCTCAGAAGAAGGCTGCTCTTCGCTATGTTGATGCCCTGGCCTCTTTTCCTGCCTTGTCTACTGAGGGTGATACTTCTTGTGGCCTGTGGTTTCCCGAAAGCCCACTCCTTGCAGAGCCATGTCTTTATACCTGGGGAGGAGGAGACAGGGGCCTGTCTGTTTTGGACTTGTTTGCTTGGGCCCAACTTACCCCCCGCCACTGCTTACCCTGAGAGTCAGGACCTCCTGGCTGCCGTAGTTACAGGGACCTGTCAACAGGCACTGAGGTCCTTTCTGACCCAGGACTTCCTGTCACTAAAGCATTGTTCTCTGGCTTCTGTGTCACCCTTTTGTGAGTAGGAGAAAAATTCAGGCAGTTGTGAAGTCAGACAAGTGGGGGGGGTTCCCCCTGGGGGACCTTAGAGCCTACCAGGGAAGTATGGTTAGTAAGGACCAGCAGGCTGTCACTTTTAGCTGACAGGTATGTGGTGACAATGTCCTCCAAAGCTCTGTCCCCAGGTTCCCCATGAGGCAGCCAGAAGTGCTGGGGAGGGCCCGGGGGAGAGTCCAGAGCCTAAGTTTTGGCCAACTGGATTCTAACCTGCTGCAGGCCTGTTGTTCCCCCCTTGCCTCAGGTTAAACTTCTTGTCAGCGAATTTTCCCTACAGGACTGAGCTACATCCCCCCAAGAGTAGTTGGCACTTTTGTAAAGGAGCCTGTTGGATTAGGAGATCCCTCCTGCCTCATAAGCTGAGGCCAAAGTCTACGCCTGAAGTTGTTCGGCATGGGCGTTGCTTTTGGCTAACGTTTCTAAATATTAGGGGCAGCTCTGCAAGTCCACCATTTTAGCTCTTGCACGCTCATCGTCCCAGCTAGCTGCCAGGGCCTGAGCTTCATTCTCTATGCTTGTCTCTTCTGGAGGCCCAGCTCTGTGGCCACTGGAGTATGTACTTGCTGGCCTCCCTCCAGCCTGGGCCATTTCTATCCGGGACTCTTGGCTCCAGGCTGCTTGATCTTGGGCCCAGGATCAGCCCTGCGCAAGGTCCTCTGAGCCCACTTGGTGAGCATGCCCGGCCTCTTGTCTTTCTTTTTTTGTTTTGCCAACAGGAGGCTTTGGAAGGGCAGGTCTGAATCAGACTGGAATGAGCTCATGTGTTTACTCAAAGCAGAGAATTGGGTTTTGGCATTTCCTGGGGGAAGGGGCAGGGGTGGTGGTAATGGTGGTGGTGGTGGTGCACGTTTCATTTGGAGGAAGGACCTCTCTTGCCCTCCCTGCTGTGGTGACCACCATTCAAGGTGTCTTAGGCTGTCTGCAGGGCCCAGGAGACTAGCTAGACTCCGTCTTACTTCTAGAATGCCCACGCTGATGGCGCTGCTTGGCCACAATCTGAATTCCTTACTTCCCTGGACGCTTGTGAATTAAACTGTGGTTCCTCCCCAACCCCTAGACCATCTCTGCCCCATCAGTGCGGGTGGGGGGGTGGTGGCTCTGTGCTGTCTGTTGGTCAGAGGCCTCCTGCACTAGGCTGTGTGCTCTCACACGCTAGACAGACCCTCCCTCAATACTTCTATCTCTAGCTTGCCTGTAGCTCAGACCAGTGCTTCTAAAGGTTGGCTTTTGCCTAGAATGGCTCTGGCTGTGAAAGCGACCTGGTGGGCTGCTCTGTGTTATTGCTGGTTGGGGAGAAAGGCTAGGTCCTGCCTTCAGGGTCAGTGGAATAGGAGGCCCTTCCTCTCTAAGACCGATTAGTCTTTCTGACCGTAGCACCGGCCCCTTGTCCATAATTATCACATCCTGGCTGGGCCCAGAGGTAGAGAACTAGTCTTTCCTGCCAGGGACTCCAAGGCAGATCACAATTCTGTGTCTGGAACTTCATCCTGCCGTTCCTTCTCACAGACCTGTCAAGCTCACGACAGGAGAACGGAGTAAGAATGTTCCCTCAAAAGCTGCCTAGTCCAGTTCCTGGTACTTCACAGGTGGAGAAACTGAGGTAGGGACAGTGATCTGCCCAAAGTCACGGGTCCAGATCTGGTACCTATATCCAGGGACTGGGTCCTAGGTAGCCCGAACAGGCTGAGGTATGAAGTCAGTCAGTCCTAGAGTGGGGACGTACATCTCAGAGGCCCAGTCCCTCCAGACTTCTCCAGAACCCTCTAGCCCACCCCAGGTGCAGAGAGCTGCCCTTCCCCCAGCATCTGACCCAGCCAGGCTCTCTCCTAGAGCCAACCAGGGCTGGGTGCAAGTCTGTACTGGCCCTGGGAGCTTTGAGTCCCAGCTGGCCCTCCCTGCCCTGGGGCTCAGGGAGCGGGATGTGAGCCCCACACCCCAAATCCTCTGCCTTCCCTCCCCACCCACACTTTTGCCTGGGGCCCAAACATGGCAGAGAGCCAGGGAGCCAGGGAGTCAGGGAGCCAGGCCCTCACCCTCTGGCCTTGGTAACCGAGGCACAACACCCAACACTGGAGACTGTTTGTCCTGCCAGCGCCACACCCAACCAACCTAGGCCTGCAGTTCAGTACGCTGGGGAAGAGGCCTAGCTAAGGGTGGGATACAGAAGCTCTGGACGAAGGGCTCAAGGGCCATGGCCCGGAGACCCTCACCCTTCTACCACGCTTCCCAGTTTTCCAGTTTAGAACTATGGTCTGAGCAACTTGGCTTCTGCTCCAGCCCCAGCCCCGGATCCCTGGTTGAGCTGAAGAGGGAAAGGCCCAAGTGGAGGGTCCAATTGTGATCCGCAGCAGAACAGAGGCCAGTGGACCACAGCAGGGTCTCAGGGAAGGAAGCCATGGTTTCTTTCTCTCCACAGGCAGCAGACGGAAGGGAGTTTGACTTCTTCAGTCCTTGCAGAGCTCTGCTGTCTGGTGCCTAGGGAGGAAAGGACTGGTCTAGCCTGGAACTGTGGGGTTGGCTCAGTGGGTAGAATGTGGTACTTGGGGAGGCTGGGATGGCTCAGATCAGAGGGTAGTCTTCTGGCCTTTGCTGGACTGTGGTTTACATATCCTAGGGCTTGGGATTGTGGGGAAGAGAGAAAGGCTGATGGGGCATTCCCTCCAGAGGATCTATCTCTTTTCTAGAAAGAACAAGGTCCTGGCTTTCAGGGTGTACTTGGGCTGAGGGAGTGAGACTGAGCTGCCTCAAGGGCTCCTGTCCTAGGAGACAGCACCTGAGGATCTCATGGGGCCCTGTCTGCTTAACAAGCCCTGGCTGTCCTGGACTCACTTTTGTAGACCAGGCTGGCCTTGAATTCACAGAGATCTGCCTGCCTCTGCCTCCCAAGTGCTGGGATTAAAGGCATGTGCCACCATGCCCAGCCTAATCTAATATTTCAGTTCTTAAGGAAAGGTGGTGAGACAGAACCCTTGTTTTGTGATGATTTTAAATTCTTTTCCTTCCTTCCTTCCTTCCTTCCTTCCTTCCTTCCTGCATTCCTTCCTTCCTTCCTTCCTCCTTCCCTCCCTCCCTCCCTCCCTCCCTCTCTCCCTCCTTCCCTCCTTTCCTTTCTTTTCAAATCCCTGGCCTAGCCTCAGACTTGGGTGATCCTCCTTCCTGCCTCAGCCTCCTGAGTCTGGGATTACAGATGAGTTTTTGCACCAGGCTCAGAACCAATCTTCTGAACTCCCGATGGGCAAGGCCCCAGGCTCTCTTCTAAGTCTCCAGGCCAGTCAAAGTTATCAGCAGTTTGTAGTTGCCTGGTAAGTGATTCTGGGTTAAGTCTCGGCTGCCCAGGTAACTCAAAGCTCAGTTCTGATAGAAGATACCATAGACAAAATGTCTCCAAGCTCCCTGTTCACAAAGCCGGGGACCCAGGCTCAGCGAAGGCTCAGGATGGGGTGTATGGTGTCAGTAACTATCTCTCAGGGGTCTCTAGGTCTGCTGACATGTGTGTGTGTGTGTGTGTGTGTGTGTGTGTGTGTGTGTGTAAGTGTATAGTGTATATACAGCCCAGTACAGTGCAGAAGGGTACACTGGTTAGCGTCCCTGCGTCCCTGCATCTGTCTCCCCAGGATCATGGGCTGGGTGTGTGCTGAGGGTCCTCAGTCCCAACCTCAGATTCTGCCCCCCTGCTAGGCTCTGGCCAGGGAGGAACTTCAGGCAGGGTGTGGTGGGAGAGACTTGAACTGCTGAGGTTGCAGCTCCACAGACCCACCCCACCCAGGCTGAGTCAGCTCCCTGGCAGGAGCCAGGGGCGTGGCAGCTTTCCCAGGGCCAGCCTGGGCGAGTGTGCATTCCTCCCCAGCAGAGCGTCTGGGCTGGGCCGAGCCAGGTGTGCTGGGCCTCTCCCAGCCTCGCCCCACCCCCACACCTGAGCCAGCTCAGCGCTCAGGCTTTGTTAGGGACTCACCTGGCAGCGGCCTGGAACTGGGTGTGGGAACTGCTTGCCTTGCATGTCCTTGCTGGGTGGGGTGCAGGTTGAGGGAAGGCAGTGTCCTGGAGCCCCAGTTCCCACAGTAGCCAGGACAATGGCAGAGGGAGGCAAGACTTCAGTCCCTGCCCACTCCTTTGGCTTCTGCAGTTGGAGGCCTGGAGTTTGAGGTCGACACAGCATGGTTGGGGGCTTTGCCCTTGCTGGTGGCTGAGACAATGGGTGCAGAAAGCCGGGTGTCCTGGGAGCTGTGGTAGAGGCCAGGAGGCAGCAGGGAGGCACATTAAGTGTGCTGTCCTGCTATTTGGAACCCCTTTTGAATCATCTTGCAGCTCGGGGTGCCAGGTGGGGTTCTGGGGCAGAGGACTGGAGTGAGAACCCTGTTCTGGGGATTGCTACCAACAGCCACCACCCAGACTGTCCTCTGGGTTCCCGCTGGGCTGTCTGCATTGCCACCTGGGACTGTGAAGGGTTGGTTTTCATTGATGGTAGAGTCTTCCCATAATCCACTTCTTTCTGAGTCTCATTTCCTCTCCTACAGAATGAGTATAGGAGCCCTTCACCTTGCTGATGCCATTGGGTAGAATGTGATTCCCACCATTCCCCATTTCCCATGATCCCTTGAACCGCATCCTGGGCCGATCCATCTATTCTAGGCAAGTGTGTACTAGTGAGTGATATTCCCAGCCCAGAGTGTGATCTTTAGTCGAAGGCGTGTTTGAGATCTGATGGGATGTACTGAGACTACCTTCCCCACCCGGAACCCTGAGCAGCTTCCTGTTGTCCTCTGTGGTCAGGATATACTCCCAAGTAGGAAACCTCAAGTCCGGGACTTGGGGACTTAACCTTGTATTCAAATTTTTCTTTGATGCTTTTGCTGGAGCCCAGACTACAGTTTCTCTGTTTCTAACCATTGGACTCCCTCCCCACTTTGCTGATGTCTCTTTCCTAGGCCTCAGCAGTTTGGGTCACAACTTGTTTGGTGCTTGCTGGATCCTCCATTAGACTTATTCGAGCTGTTTTTTTGGGGAACCCTGTGGACCCTGGCCGGGCCCAGGACAGCTTGGGTTACAGAAAACACTTCTCAGGTCTTGGTGGGGACAGACAGGGCTAGCCCTGGGCCCAGGGTGGGTGTGGGAATTCTGTCCCACACAAGAGGTCAGGAAAGGTGATTGCAGGGTATGGAGTGGGGAGAGGCAGGAAAGTTCATTGGGATGTTGGGCCTCTGATGTCTAGCACAACCTCTGTTGTGAGGACTATAGGCTGCCTGGCTGAGCCTGGGTGGGGGTGGGAAAGCAGAGTAGGTATAATTCCTGGGTCCACCCAACCCATTGCTGGCCATGGGAACAGGACTAGTCTGAGATGCCCAAACTGGGCATGGAGACTTCAGCAACGTTGGAGGATAGCATTCTTTCCCCAGAATTTCTTTGGCCAAACTTCAAGTGGCATTCTAGAGTGACCTTGGTTCTGGGACATCTCTAGGGACTGGCTTCCTTCCCTCCCTTATCCTGTTTCTAGCTGGGGTGGAGGGAGAAGGATCATCTGTCTTGGAGTGTTACAGCTCAGCCTTGCTCAGTGTCCTGCTCTGAGGTCCTGATGCTGAGGATGGTTAAGCGTGTATGCCATGCATGCGTGTGTACATTCGTGTGAGTTTGTGCACAGCGGGGGAAGGCAGGAGAGCTTCTGAGCATTCAGATTGTGATCTCTGTAGTGGAGGTCTGGGCTGCAAAGGATTCTGGGAACTGTCCCCGAGAGCCAGGTCCAGGGCAGCCTGGGAAATTGTGGGAACAGGAGAGGGCAGGCTGGAAGGGAGTGGCAGCTGCTGGAATGTGCAGGCCTGGGACACTCCACCCTCCCTCATTCAGGGTTGAGTCCTCTTGGTAAAACCTTCCTTTAGCTGTCCCCAGCTCTGCCACCAAGCACCCCCTTCCTGTTTGTTCCTAGAAGAACTCTCCATACCCCCTTGCTTTTTCTTGGGCCACAACAAATTGGCCCATCTAGGAAAGGCTTTGGGGAGATCTTTCTGGAGCCCCTAGAAGCTTCTCAGAGTCTTGACTCTGGGAAGCCATTAGTCCTTTGTACAGACAAAGCTTTTGTCTCCCACAGGGGACCTCATTCTGAGGAGTCAGGAAAGGACACAGCTGTGGGAGGACTAGTGGGTGGATTTCGAGGTCAGCCCAGCTCCCCAGGTGGTGGCTGAGGACCATAATCAGTCCTGTAGATTCTGAGAGGAAAACATGTCCTTTCCTATCCTGACCTATAACCTTTAGGATGCAGTTCAGTTTCCCCACCAGTGTGTTAACCAGGGTCTCTGGCAGGCTTGGCCCCTGCCCGCCTCTCTAGGCTCAGCATCCATTTCTGTGTCCCCTCCTCTGGCTTGTCTCACTCTTTCCAGAGAGTGTGAGGTCCTTGTGTGCCACTGGCTTCACATATGACAGCCATGCCTGTGTGGACAGTCAGTATCTACTTGTGACCCTGGTTTGTGCTGTGCCTCCGTACATCCTGGCTGGCCCAGGGTGCTTAGATTGCCTCATAGTTTAACCTCTCGGGCCTTTGATGTGCCTCATAAGGACAAATGTCTCCCTCATAGTTACAGCACCCAAGTGCTCTGTTAGGTTTCCTGGCCAGGCCCTGCCTCATACAGTCCAAAGATGAGCTCGAAGAGAGCCGGAGGTGGAAGGGTCCTTCTGCTTGCTCTAGACTGGGGATGCCGGGGACATCATTCAAACTTGGGTTTGGTGTCTCCTGAGAAGATTCTAGAAATCTCTCTTGGGATCATGGACAGTTCAGGCTTGTCCAGGGGTAGCCCTGTGAATGTCAGGTTTTTTGTTTTTTTGTTTTTTTGTTTTTTTTTTGACTATAGTGGCAATGACGGCTTTGTGTGAGTGTGAACGAGTGTGTAATGTGACAAGTGAAGAGGCTGTAGGGCTGAAAGCACCGGCAAGTGTGTAGGGCAGAAAGTATGCACATGTGAGAGTAGTGTGACTGTGTGTGTGTTAGTGTGAGGCTGTGCTCACATGTATGATCACACATGAGCATACGAGTTTATGTCTCTGAGCTATTGACTGTGGCTGTGTATGGACCTGAGGATATGGGATGGTGAGGTATGTGTCTGTGGTCACGTGTACAGTGTGCACAGATGTTTCAGAGCACACGCTAGTGCAAGGGCATGCGATTATACTTGAATGAAGTTGAATGTGTGAGTCCACACAGGAACTATGTGCAAATGTATGTGTGAGCTGTGTAGGTGTGCAAATGTGTCTAAGCTCTGTGTGTGTGTGTGTTGTGTGTGCACTAGCATTGAGAAAGTGATCAACTTGGACTCAGGCCCTCCCCTCCTCGAAGGCCACAGTCAACCTGAGTGAAACCCAGAGTCTTTCTATGAATTCTGTGAGGCCCCAGGGAGCTGCAGGCTTCCCCCCAACCCTCGGCGGAGTTTCCGCATTCTAGTGAGAACTTGGAGGCCTTTCATTCATCCTTTCTTTTAAAAAAAAGTAACACGGAAGAGAATCAAACAATACTGACGACACGCGTGGCAGATTTAAGACAGAACCATATGACCGTGCACTGCCAGGCATTCTGAAATGTCTGTGCACACCTTACACATGACACACAGACACACACCTCAGTCTCATGTCCCCGATAAAGACAGAATCTATGATGTGATATTACACACTCAACCTAAAAAAAAAATTAATATAATTTGAGATCATATGAATGTGTCTGTGTGTCCGTCCATCCGTCCGTCTGTCCGTCCGTCCGTCTGTCTGTCTTTGTGTGGGAATATGCAAGTGAAGTGGCCACAGAGGCTAACTGAATTAAATTCCCAGGAGCTGACTGTGAGCTGCCTAACATGGGTGTTAGGTCCTCAGGAAGGAAACGCACACTCTTTACTGCCGCGCCAGCTCTCCAGGACCTTAGACACTAACTCTTTTGACATGAGCCCTTCCTCACTTTGGAGTCACCATGACACTGAGAGCCAAAGCCATTCCCAGTTCCATAGGCAAAACAACCGAAATGTCTGCTTAGGTAGCCCCGAGCAGCTCAGTGCTGCCCTCTGCAGGTGCACAGTCAGGGCTTCATGTCTCTCTGCTCCAGCCTGACAAGAAAGAGCCCGTCTGGCTCACTGCCGTGAGACCCTCTTGCTGTTCACCCACACATGCAGAATATGCTTGGATTTGCACGTAGGGTATCCACACAGGCGTGCACATAGCCATTTCTTTCATTGGTTTGTACTGGGCTCCCAGTTAGGGGTCATAACCTGTGTGGGATGCGTACCAACAGCAGCTGCTGTTGATAAAGAATTCTCAGCAGGAAGAGGGTATTCCTCGTGAAAAATAGGGACTGACACAGGGACCTCAAAACTCATGGTGGGGAGAAGAAGCTGGCCTTAGGGTGAGCAGTTTCATAGAGGGTCCTAAGGGGTAGGAAGGAGTGATGTGTGGGACAATGAACACAGTGGTCCAGCTGGGGATTGGTGCAGTGGGAGAGTGGGGGACATACTGAGGGAAGTGAGCTGACCCAGACTCCAGGGAAGGGTCTGAAGAGGCAGTTGGCAGACAGATGGTCCAGCATCCCCTGAATTTCTCCTCTAGGCAGCTCCTTTTTGAGCAAGGGTGCAGTACCGCAAGTGACCAGCAGAGGGTGGTATAGCCACAGGATTGAAGCTGAGGTTGCCCTTTGTTGTGAGTTCTTTCCAAGAATAGAAAGAAGCTGGAGCCTAGAACCTTTCCTTACAGGGAGGCCAAATGCTTCTCTTTTGGGGGCCGGGGGTGGGGGGAGAGGACCTTGGGAGGAGAGGACCGCACTGAGGTGAGGCAGGATTCTACAGTGTCCCCTCAGCTTTCTGGTCGGGTGCCTGTCTGCTCAGCCTCTATTCTCTTGTGTTTCGTGGGCAACTTTGAAACAATCAGTAGGAACTTGAAAAATCCCCGGGCCTGTCCTGAAGGTTTTCCTCTAGGCTCCAGAGTCTGTTGAGAGTCAGCCAGCCCTTTTAGAAAGCTCCTGGGTGTTATAATCCAGGGCTCCGCCTCATTCTGTTGCTTCCCCGGATGACCTGTAGGAGGTGACTCCTCTGTCCTAAGCTGGAGTTCTGAGGACCAGACACAGCTCTCTTGCTAGCTGAGCTTAGGGCTTGGACGCTGTTCATCAGGAGGATGGAGATTTCAAGGAGGGCCCTTTGGTTGTATCTTTCCCTCTTCTCCTTCCAGGAAGCGGCGTTCCCAATTCTGGCGACTCCGCCATTCATTCGATTATTTATTTGACGAGCATTGTTTGGCGTGCCCATTTCTGGGGACAGAGATGGAGGTGGCAGGGTCCCCTCACGAGGACACAAGTGAGGGTCCTCAGGGGGGATGTGCTGTGAGAGGTGACACCTCAGCCTCCGTTCTCCTGCAACACAGAGCTACCGTTATCACTGCCCACCTGCTCATTCCAGAAAGTCATCCCCCTGCTTCCCACCTGCCCTGGCCTGTGCCCTGCTGGCCACCCAACCCTGCGTCTGTCTATCTTCCTATCTGTTTCCCAGGCCTCTTCCCGGTGTTACGTTCCCTTCCACTAAGGAAAGCCTCTTTCTCAAACTCCTGGAGCTGGGAGGGGTTGGGGTAGAAGCAAAGAAGCAATGGATGGATGTGACCCAAAGGGACTGTCCATGTGAAAAAGGAGACCCACAGACAACCTGGGGAAACCATTCAGACAGCGCACATGTGGAGGCTGATCCAAGCTTGTGAGCCGCTTCATTGGCTGGCAAGGAGAAGACAGGCAAAGGTCAGGGAAGGTCAGCTCATAGGGGTCAGTAGGAACCCTAGAAGAGATCCTGGATAGTTTTATGTCAACTTGATAGGAGCCAGAGTTATCTGAAAGGAGGGAACTTCAATTGAGAAAATGCTTCCATAAGATCCAGCTGTAAGAACTTTCCTTGTCTAGTGATTGATGGGGAAGGGCTTAGTCCCTTGTGGGTGGTACGGTTCCTGGGCTGGTGGTCCTGGGTTCTATAAGAAAGCAGGCTGGGCAAGCCATGAGGAGTAAGCCAGTAAGTGACCCTTCTCCAAGGTCTCTGCATCAGCTCCTGCCTCCAGGTTCCAGCCCTGGGAGTTCCCCTTCTGACTTCCTTTGATGAACAGTTCTGTGGAAGTGTAAGTCAAATAAACTCTTCTCTCCCAGGTTGATTTGGTCATGGTGTTACATCACAGCAGTACAAACCCTAGCAAACCCCGGAAGGATACTTTGTGTCCCCCAGGAGTTAGGAGTGAAAGCCAAGGCCCCGGCTCCGGGGAGCCTTTTCACATTGGGAAAGGTAACTATAGAACTGGCAGCAGTAGAAACATGGAGATGTTACAGGTTTCCAGGGCTGCTGAGTTAGTGGGGAAGCTCATTCCCATTCAGGGTTAGGGGAGTGGAGGCAGGAGGATCAGAAGTTCAAAGTCATCTGCCACTAGCAAGTTTTAGGCCAGCCTGAGGTACAGGAGACTTTGTCTAAAAAAAAAAAAAAAAAACAAAAAACAAAAAGTCATTGGGTGGCTCATGCCTTTAATCCTGGCCCTGGGGAAGCAGAGGCAGGTGGATCTCTGTGAGTTACAAGGTTGCCTGGTCTACAAGCTGAGTTCCAGGACAGCCAGGGTGGTACAGTGAGACCCTGTCTCAAAAATGAAATAGTTTGAGGGCTGGGGAGATGGCTCTGGGGTTAAGAGCACTTGTTGCTCTTGCAGAGGACTGACAGTTGCTTCCATCTCCCAGACTGAGTGGCTTATACCCACCGGTAAGCCTCGGCCCCGGCGGGCTCATGCACACACATTTATGCGTGCATACGTACGTATTGCATGTACTCGCATACATACCAATAATAACAATAATAATAACGATGAGAAAAAGACAAAAATTATTGGCCAGCCAAGTGAATGTCTATACTCTTTGGAGGCAGGTGGGTCATGTAATCCCAGGAGTTCCAAGCCAGCCTTGGCAACACAACAGGATGCAATCTCAATTAAAAAGAAAACATTACCCATTAACCCAGTAATCCCATTACCAAAAATTCCCCTAAGACTGTGTTTGCAAAAGTTTACACCACCATATGTTCAGGGGTATATGCGACACCATTTTGTGTAAACAAAAAACATTGGAGTCCAGAGATGCTTGGCAGGGAAGGAGTGGATGGAAAGAGTCTACTGTTTTAGGGATACTGTTGCCTGGGAGACAGGCCTTGAGAGATGGATAGTGTTTCCTTCCTCAGAATGAAAATCTATAAAGTCTAGGGATGTATCCCATTTGGTAGCCTGCTTGTCTAGCATGGACAAAGCTCCGGGTTTGATTTCCAGCACCATATAAGCCAGTGCCTGAGATCTCAGCACCAGGGAGGCAGGAGAATCAGAAGTTCAAGGCTGTCCTTCGATACATAACAAGTTTGAAACCAGCCTGGGCTATGTGAGAACCTGCCTTCCTTTCTTAAACCATTTAGACACATAGACATATTAAGAACATGGGTCAGTAGGGAAATCCATGCTTAGCCTGTACCAGGCCCTGGCTTTGGTCCCCAACACGGCCAGCAAGCAAGTTAGGGAACAAATGAATAAACAATTCCAAGCACACAATTCTGAATACAATCTAAACCCCTCAGCAGCCCTTCCTTGCAGGTTTCTTTTCAGCCTTTGTTCCAGTCACTTCCTACGTGCTCTGCAAGCCCAGACATTCCCCAAAGGGCTTCCAGGAAGCTCTCTCTCCACAAAGCTCTCCTTGGAAGCGGCTTGTGTCCTGGTGAGGCTGGGAAGCACTTTGTCCTGTAAGGATGTGGGATGTGGAAGAAGCTACAGCTGGCAGCAGATTCTGCCTGGCCTGGCCCAGGAGACTGTAGATCCTTACTCTCAGGCCTGACCACCCCATAGGCACTACCCTGAAAGCTCCAGGGCAGCCTGTGGGTCATGACCCCTGATTTTTTTTTTTTTTTTTTTGTGTATGTGTGTGTGTGTGTAACATATCAGATATCCTGCATATCCCGTATTTACGTTACGATTTATAACAGTAGCAGAATTACGAAGTAGCAATGAAATAATTTTATGGTTGCGGGTCACCACAACAAGAGGTATTAAAGGGTTACAGCGTTAGGGCAGTTGAGAGCTGATACTCTAGGGCATCAGGGATTTCAGCCTCTGTCTGAGGGCTCAGACTCACTCTGCCCAACTTCCGGCTGTCTTTCTGCTCTCTGAAGAGGAGCTC
This sequence comes from Micromys minutus, assembly GCF_963924665.1. NCBI lineage: Eukaryota > Metazoa > Chordata > Mammalia > Rodentia > Muridae > Micromys > Micromys minutus. The sequence continues at coordinate 46,875,655 of NC_137979.1, read as the reverse complement.
AGTCCAAGGTTCCGCGTATTTGGAAATGTCTCCCTTGTGTGTGACTGGCTCCTTCCTCAGCTCCCCTTAGCTGTAGATGAGGACATCCCTAGACTTGGAGAACACATTATTCTCTGATTTGTTGATCTCACCCAACCTTTCCAGCAGACGGATTGCTTCATTCGGGTAGAAAAGCCATCTCCTATGTCACCACCCTGTTCCAGTGTCAGGGACATCACAGAGCACACGCTCAGCCAATAGAAGACATCTCCTGTTAGGCCCCTTTCCCCAGCACTCTGGTTGCGTCATTCCAAGATGCTGACCCAGCTTCCGGCCTTCAGGTATTCCCCAAACACACCTGGCATGTCTCCACCTCTGCCTGGCTCATTGCTTCTGCCCTGGCTTTGAAACCCAGCCTCTCAGTCCCTCCCTCTGAAACTGCTCAGTGCCTCAGAATGAGTGACTGGCTCCTTCCTCATCCCGCTGAGGTACTTGTCCACACATCCCTTTGTCAGGGCACAGTGCTATTGTACTTTAATGAAATGCCTGTTTGTCTTTTGCTCACGGCTGGCTCTCGTGAAGGGCAGGGCTGGGCTGACTCAGGACTACGCTCTGAGCACCCAGCCCAGTGTCTGCCACACAATGAGCGCGATAAATGGGTGCTGACTGAAGTCTAACTTTGGGCTCTCACCGTATCTATTCGGTTGACAGGTCACCACCAGCAGAGCACTTACCATGGGTAGAATGCTGAGGTAGACAGTGGGACCAGAAACCATCTTTTGTCTGTAAAGATGCCAATGTAGAAGAGGAACAGAGGTTTGGTTTCATGGGCTAGAGGAGTGGATTAGTTCCTTTTTGCTGCTAAGACAAATGATCAACCCAGGGGCTTAAACATACACACACACACACACACACACACACACACACACACACACACACACACACGTCCAAATCAAGGTGTCATGATGCACAATGGCCGTCTTTTCCTGGGGACCCCGGAAGAATCTGATCCTGGTTTTTCCAGCTACAGCACGCTGCTGGACTCCTCCACCCAAGTCCCTGGAACCACAGACATCTGCTTCTGCGTTTGCACCGCCCAACTCTGCCTCCCAACTCCAGGACCCTAGGGATGATGCTAGCGTCCCCTTTGCTTTATGAGGTGTATCTCACAGACACAGATGCTCACATTTCATTGCTCTTGGGCCACTGACCACCTGCAGTGTGCCCACCCTTACGTGTTCATCATGTCCGTCCTCACTGGGGATGGGCCAGCCGAGCCCTTGTTCTGCGCAGGAGGGGGCCGGGGTGGAAAGAGTGACTTACTGAGGCCACACTGAGCCCAGATTGGACTTCGGTTCTCCAACTTGGGGTTCTGAGCCTAGTCCGTGCAGAACGCAGTCGGGGCTGTAGGTCAGGGGATGTCTGGTCTTGGGGAACGTGAGGAAGCTGCCATTCCTTAGAGCCTTGTTACACAAAGCGCATGCCTGTGACACACTGGTGACCCTGAACGTGGAGCTAAAGAACCGGGGAAGCAGGTGGGCTTCCAGGTTTGAAGGGCAGGACTTGGGGGAGGGAAGAGAGGGGGGCAGCGTGTTCCATGAGCCACGGAGGTTCAGAAGGATGTCTCGTCTTCACCACCATCGTCAGAAGAGTGGATGGAGGAATGCCTTGTGGGGCCACGGCCGGCAGCTCTGAGTGTTATGCTCAGAAAGGCGTAACTTTTTCTTTTTCTCCTTTTCTATGTTTTCTTCTTGGGACTGGCCAAAGCCTGAGCGTGTTTTCTGTGTCGCGCCGGGCTTTGTTGCTCTTTTCCTGAAGCTGCCACGCAAAGAGCGCAACGAATGGGTGCTGACTGAAGTCTAACTTTGGGCTCTCACCATATCTATTGGGTTCACAGGTCACCACCAGCAGAGCTTTTGGCACATGGCTGCTTGCTGACCTCCACTGTTGAACACATCAGCCTAAGCCAAACAGGATGGTGTTCTCCCTTATTCACCCTCATGTCTCTCATGCCAGAGCCACCAAGGTTTACAACTTGCCTGTGCTGTGGTTCTCATCAGTCCTCCCTGGTTCTCCGTCTTCCGTCCCCAGGTCTCCCCCAGTCCCCTCCTGTGTCCTAGGCATCATTCCAACCCTTCCTGCCTGCTTCCCCTGTCAGTGAGGCTGGAGAGTCACAGTGAGGAGGGCTGGGGACTCAGCAGCGAGCCAACAGCTGCTACCCTGAGCTAGCGTCCACCGGGGGCTGGGGGAAGCACCCCACACACCAGCCCTGGATGAAACCAGACTGTGAGGCCGAAGGACCTACGAGGGCAAACAAGCTCACCTATCAGCGAGGAAACTTCTCTGTGCAACAGACGAAGACCGTTACGGAAACCACAGTCAATTAAAATGCAGAGTTGTGGGGTGCAGTCCCAATGAACACATCTACAACCTAACCTGGGTACCTAAGGCTCAGGGATCGTTGTGGAAGAGGGGACAGAAAAACCATAAGAGCCAGAGATACACGGAGCTTGCCACGAGATTGTGCTCCCCAGGAATGTCAGAAAGTATACCCAAAAGTCTCACTAACACAGCTGCCTGCGCACAGCTGAACAATAGAGAGGCTGATGCTGATGGGGGAGCCGCGGGGGGCACTGGGCGGGAGCCCAAGAGGCCTCGGTTCTACACAAAGAACTGTAGTTACAGGCAAGTAGTGGATGTTGAGAGTGGGAGGCCTAGTCTTCCCAGGGAAGAGCGCACCACGTGGTTATCCAATGCCACATGGTCAGCCCTAAACATACAGGTAACATTATGCCGACCAAATCGATTGTATTCCTGTATTTGGGAATATACATAGATATACGTTTATGTGTGTAACGACAATTAAGGAAAAGTAGACTCTATTAATTTAAAAGAGAGAAATGAGGGGTAAACGGTCAATGGGGAGAATTTGGAGGAAGGAAAGTGACCTAACTATGTTATAATCTCAAAAACAAAAAGGACATATGGGGCCCCGGGTCATCTGGGTAAATTTGGACCACCCAATTACCTGGAAGCTGGTTAGAGGGAGATGGTGATGGGGTGGGGCAGAGTTGGCCCCTCCCCCGGACACCCAGAGGGATCCCCAGTGTCTCTGGAGAGGTTACAGGTATTAGGGTATTCACCATCCCTGCCTCTCCAAACCTGGAGGACACGTGGCACATGGGGTGTTGTGAGCCTTAAGCAGGTAGAGGGTGCGGTTGCCTCTGGAGCAGGAGACAAATCATTAGTGGGTGGATCTGGGTGGGGCTGGGCCGGGAGACAGAACGGAGGAAGAGGAGGATTCCATTTGAGGGCCGGGCTGGCAGGTGTGTCTGACAGGCTGGAAGGATGTGTTCGAAGGATGCCTGGCCTGGGGTGGGTGAGCGTGGAGAACCCGTACATTGCCTGGCTGGCCCTGTTCATCTGACCCCTGGCACGGTGCCTCTGGGTGACAGGGTCTCAGGGTCTGGCTTGAGTTGGAAAGAGCAGGGGGCGCTAGTACAAGTTTTTGGGGTGTTTTCCTCATCTTCTAAGTCAAGGTTCCAGTGGGGGACAAACTAGACGGGACCGTTTTCTACTTTTAATCACTCAGTTCTAACTTTTATTCTTGGTCCCCCCAGTCCTGTTAACAATTCTTTAAGTACTAACTACTACTTACTCATCTGATATAAGATAGGCCTCATTCCAGAGACCAACCTTGGGGCTCAGAGGAGCTGAGCAGCTGGGCAGATGTGGCATGACTTCTGACAACATCAGTATGCATTTGTTAAATGCAGGCTATATCCAGAGCTCCTGCACCCATTAATGAAGTAGAGGTGGTCAGGCCCAACATAAGGAGCCAGCCTTCCCTGGACTCCACTTCTGCTCAGGTGTGAGACAGGCCTGGCTACAGGAGCCTGATGGCTTTTTGGCCATCTTTGGAGTGAGGTTGGGAGTCTTGGGGGGTAGTCCAGCTTGGAGTTAGCTCACAGGGTTCTGGAGAACATCCAGCTGTCTGCCCATTTCCACACAGGATTTCCTCTTGCCTCTGTTTCCACCTGGGCTTGACTCTAGCAACCATGGGTCTAGTGTGAAGGAACCCCTTGGAGTTCATGGTCCTTCCTGCCCAGGTTCAGTGTGAGTCCAGTTGTTGACAGCTGCAGGGGCCTCTCCCTGTTGGGGCGGAGGGCAGGCCCAGGCAGGAGACTTGCTGGGCCACAGGGCTTCTGTGGTTCTCAGATGCCTGGACAGGCTTCCTGCCCAAACAGGGAAACACAGCTGCTGATGCTATGACCAGGCTGACCTGACCAGTGGCACCCTGCTACCTCAGTTTCCCCATAGTGCCGTGAGGACCTGAGGAAGAAGGTCCAGGTTTTCTCACCCTTGACCAGGAATGGCCATGCATTTCGGAGGGCTGCGGAGAAGTTCCTGGAACCCAGAGCCATCCTGTGCTGTGTCTTTGTTTCCCCGTATGAATAGGACCTAGGCCCTGGTGTGTGCTATTCTTCTGAGCCACATGCTGAACCCCACTGAATTTTATTCTATTTTTGTTTTTTTGAGACAAGGTTTCTTTGTGTAGCTTTGGCTGTCCTGGAACTTGTTCTGTAGAGCAGGCTGGCCTTGAACTCACAGAGATACTCTTGCCTCTGCTCTCCCCAAGTGCCACCACCACCCAATTTTTAGATTTAAAAAAGATTTTTTTTTGTATGAATGTTTTCCCCAATTATATGTCTGTGTATCAGGTGTGAGGATGGACCGTGTCCTGCAGAGGTCAGAAGAGGGATTGGACCTCCTGGAACTAGAGTTTGCAGATGGCCAGAGCTACTGTGTAGGTGCTAGGATTGAACTTGGGTCCTCTGCAAAAGCAACAAGTTCTTTAAATCATTGAGTCATCTCTCCAGCCTTTTATTATTTTTTAAAGATTTATTTATTATATATATATGAGTACACTGTAGCTGTCTTCAGACACACCAGAAGTGGGCATCAGATCTCATTACAGATGGTTGTGAGCCACCATGTGGTTGCTGGGAATTGAACTCAGGATCTCTGGAAGAACAGTCAGTGCTCTTAACCACTGAGTCATCTCTCTAGCTCCCAACCTTTTATTTTTTAAAACACACATCTACACTGCACAAGCCTTTAAATCTCAGTACTTGGGAGGCAGAGGCAGGGGGATCTATGTGAGTTAGAGGCCAGCCTGGTTTACATAAAATTATAGAACAGCCAAAGCTACCCAGAGGAATCCTGTTCCAACAAAGCAAGGTAAAACAAAACAAAAACAACAAGAACAAGAAAAAAAAAACCCTAAACAAAAACAAACAACCCCCACCAAACAACAAACAAAAAAATATAAAGCTCACCTCTAAAACAACAAAAAGTTTATTTACTCTCTGTGTGTGAGTATATGAGTGTATGTGTATGTGAGTTTGTGAGTGTGAGTGGGTGAGAGAGTATGTGAGTATATGTGTGTGAGTGTATGTGAATGTATGTGGGCATGAGTGTGTGTGAGTTTTAGTGTAAGTGTGTGAGTGTATGTGTATTAGTGTGAATGTGAGTGTGTATGACTGTGAATGTGAATGTGAGCTTGTGTATATGTGTGTGTATGTGTGAATGTGACTGAATATGTATATGAGTGTGTGTATATGTATATGAGTGTGTGTACATGTGTGAATGTATGTGTGCATGTGTGAATGTGACTGTGTGTATGTGTACATGTGAGTGTGTGTGAATGTGACTGTGTATGAGTGTGTGTGTGTGTGAGTGTGTGTGAATGTGACTGTGTATGAGTATGTGTGTGTGTGTGTGTGTGTGAATGTGACTGTGTATGAGTGAGTGTGTGTGTGAGTGTGACTGTGTATGAGTGAGTGTGTGTGTGTGAATGCGACTGTGTATGAGTGAGTGTGTGTGTGTGAATGTGACTGTGTATGAGTGTGTGTGTGTGAATGTGACTGTGTATGAGTGAGTGTGTGTGTGAATGTGACTGTGTATGAGTGAGTGTGTGTGTGTGTGAATGTGACTGTGTGTGTGTGTGTGTGTGTGTGTGTGTGTGTGTGTGTTTCAAGCCTAGCCCAGAACCTGGAGGTCAGAGAATAGCAAGGAGGAGCCATCCTCTCCTACCTTGTGTGTCCTTGGAACTGAACTCAGGGCATTATGCTTTGTGGTAAATGCCTTTACCCACGGAGCCATCTTTCTAGCCCCCTCCTTTTTATTTTTCATTTTGAGACAGTCTCACTAAGTTGCCCAGAATGGTCTTGCTCACCCTGTAGCCTAGGCAGGCCATGCATTTGTTTCTTTTCCTGCCTTAGCTTCTCACAGTCAGATGCTTCACATTGGCTCGTGATCCAGACTTTGCCCTTTATCTGGGCAGGGACGGCGAGCGAGCCAGTCCTTTATTGTGTGAGGCCTCCCTGGGCCACGGGGTTAGAACAGAAACCAAGAAGCAGACATGCTAGCCTAGAGAAGAGTGGCTTGAAGCCTGTTGGCAGGGATAAGGGACAGATGGGGCCAGTTGGCAGTTGGGGTAGTGGTGTTGGCGGCGGCGGTGGTGGTAAGATATTTGCTGATTGGCTGGGGCTTTGGAGGTAAACAGAGGCCTAGCTGACTCTGCATTTCTAACTGGGCCCTGGAAGCTGACGTCTGGGGTCACAAGAGATGAAATTGGGGTTCATTTCTTTTTCCAAGATCTTTGAGGGAATGTTGAAAGATGATGACCTCAGCCCGGCTTTGAGGAAGCTGAAGGCAGGGTGGACTTGGAGCTGGAGTCCGAGTCAGAGGAATAGGGTGACTTTCTGCTCACTGGCCCACAGCTGAGGGGAGCAGAGGGGCCGCAGGGAGAGAGCAGCCAGTGCAGGAGACAGTCAGCTCCTACAGCAGGGGGGCTCTTGGGAGTGCGGCTCTGGCAGTTTGTGAAATGTTGTAGGAGGGCTTTACCTGGGAGGAGAGCTGGGCCAGAACTTGTTTCTGGTCCACTCAGGCAAATGCAGGTTCTGTGGGGTTCCTCTTCAACCCCAAGACAGTCTAGATTGACAGGAAGTCCTTCATGATAGCTAACCTTATGGCAGTCACAGGACATTTCTCTTTCATATTGGCTCTGAGCCAATCAATAGGCTATCAATAGCCTTCACAGGCCAGGTGAAGCCAAGGCCCTAAACCTTCTCTCTCAGATAGCTCTTACAGATCTTACTCTGGTGCCTCCTCGGGTGAGGGGCATCTTCCCGTGAGAGCCACCACTTCTAAGCAAGAAGTCCTTGCGGCAATCTCTCATCTTTCCAGGAGTTCTGGGCTAGATGGAAAACCCAGCTTCCCCCCTTGTCCCCGAGTGTGGGCAAGGAGCCCAGGCCACCCGTGTGCCTCCCATCTCTGCCTGGGCCCCAGCCCTGGCCACCCCTGGAGGCTCCACATTCAGACAGGCTCTTCTCAGACGCCAGTATCCTGGCAGCACCTAAATCATTAGCGCCGCAGAGATTAGGCAGCTAATCTCTTGTTGGGTGGAGCAAGTGCCAGGCTGTGGGATCTCACCGCTCCCCTGCAGGGGTGGCTGCTGACTCCCAGGACTGGGATGTGACTCTTCCTTTGGGGCCTGACTCCCACTCAGGGTAACCCTGGTAATAGTCCTGTCTTTCTGTGGCTTGCCCTCCCCTGGTGCTATCTCTGGGAACGCTCTGGGTCAGCTTTCCTCAGTTGTGGGGCAAGTGAGCAGGGGCCATACTTTTACTCAGGCTCAGTTTTGCTCCTGCGTACCCACTTTCCCTTTCCTTACAGCTTTGTCTAAATCAAGAGACCTTGTGAGATATCAGTGGGTTTCTCCTTTATTTAATTGCTATTATTGTTGTTGTTGTTGTTATTGTGTGTGTGTGTGTGTGTGTGTGTGTGTGTGTGTGTGTGTGTGTAGGTCAGAAGACAACTTTGTGAAGTCAGTTCTTCCCGCCTTTACCATAAGTTCTGGGGAATTGAACTTAAGTCACCAAGCTCGTCCAGAAAGTACCTTACCCGCCGAGTCATCTTGTCTACCCTGATTTTCCTTTGTAGATAAAGAAACAGATACGTTCATTGGCTTCTTGAAAATCTAAAGCTCCTCTTTATCAGTGGCCACATTTCTTCGTTCTTAGTCAGGGACCCTCACGTCTGAGGCTATATCTTACTTTGAAAGCTTGGGATAGTTCCAAGAGAGCTCAGGGCTTCCCCAACTTAGACTGAGGGGCTCTACCAAGACTATCATGAACCAGGGGTGAATATCTGAGACCCTGGAATGCCAGGTAGGGACCAGATCTGCTTCCTGGTTACTGGGCCTGTGGAGCCTTGTTTGAGGCCTTTCCCTGCTTCTGGGCTAGATTCTTCAAACTTTCCCCCAAGAATGAGCTCAGCTGCCTAATTGTGGTTGAGGATGGAAGATCACCCTGCCTCAGGGCTACAGCTCCAATACCACCTTTGTTTTGGAACAGAACAATGGACCTCTAAGAGGTCACCCATGCCCGGGCTGGGCAGGCACAGGAGGAGGCCTCAGGATACAGGGATGAATTACAGGAGTCCAGCCCAAGCCTCAGGCCCGCTGTAACAGAGACAAATTACAAGGTTGGGGTTTTGGCTTGGACTTCAAGGAGCAGGGGCTCTGTCTCCCTTCAGCCTGGCTATAAAGGGTAGCCCAGGGTCTCCATCCAGTCCAGACCCTGTTACTTGACCTGCGGATAACATGGCTTCCACTACCAGCATCCGCCAATTTTCAACATCCAGCTCCATGAAGGGCCTTTGCACTCCTGGCATGGGGTTCTCTCGGATGTCCTCTGTCCGTGTCGGGGGTGCCTGCCGGGCTCCCAGCCTCTTGGGAGGTGGCAGTTGCAGCAATATGTCGGTCACATCCTCCCGCTTTTCAGCGGGCTTAGGAGGCGGCTATGGTGGTGGCTACACTTGCAGCCTGGGTGGGGGCTTTGGCTCCAGTTTTGGTGTGTCAGATGCCCTCCTAGGGGGCGGTGAGAAGGAGACCATGCAGAACCTCAACGACCGGCTGGCCACCTACTTAGACAGGGTGCGTGCCCTGGAGGAGGCCAACACTGACCTAGAGGTGAAGATCCGTGAGTGGTACAAGAAGCAGGGTCCTGGACCTGCTCGTGACTACAGCCCCTACTTCAAGACCATAGAGGACCTTCGGAACAAGGTGGGAGCCTCTTACCTACTTCCTGCTGTCTGCCCATGCATGGTCCATGCCCAGAGCAGAAGACCTCCTCCCCACCATAGACCTCCACCATTTGGCCATTCGCCACCCGTCCTCTTATCTCTGAAATAACCCTGAGCCTGCAGGGCTATCCCAGGCTGTGTGGTCTTTGGGAACTCTCCAAGATGATGGAAGAGAACTTGTCTCTTCCCATAGAGCTTATCTGGGGTGGGTGACAGAGGAAGGATGGGGCAGCTTCAGGACATTGAAGGCAAGGTATTGCCATTTTTCTTTCCTCTGGGGATACTCTCCTGTAGCCTCTCCCTTCTTCAGGTGGCCCTCCTGGATGGATAGCATCTGTCTTCTATCCCAGAATCCTGGTGTTCCTTCAACACTTTGATGTTCAGTCTATGCCCTGTTTCTTGCACTGACTTTAGAGTCTGTGTGTTCTCAAGGAAGGCTGCGTTAGTTGTGGGTCTCCCTCCCTCTATAATGACTCTTTTGACTCTTTTGGGGTCTGTTTTTCAACTCAGACTGGAAGCTAGCCTGACCAAGGAGCACCCTCTCTCTGCCCCTTACATCCTTTCTTGGTCTTTAAGAAAATGGCTTTGGCATCTGTAAATGTGGCCACTCAGGTCTTAACACAAACCTGCTTTGGGAGGGTCTGGGCACTGAGCCCAGTGAAAAGCAGAGGTTGAGGATCTCTGAGAGGCTTAGCCACAGACTGGTCCCAGGCAGCTGTGTGGCTGACCCTGGCTCTGGGGTAGAGAGCCAGCCCTACGGCAGTCTAGTGAGGGGCTTTGTCTGCTCCTGCCCGGGTCTTCCACCTGGCAGGGGATTTTCGTAATCTCCTTGGAAGCAGAGATCCCGGCTGTGCCAGATCAGATACCAGGCTTTGTTGGGGCAGTGGGGAACCTAGGGGAGTCCTGGTGAGTCAGTGCTCGGTATTTTGGGGTTAGCCAACAGTTCACTATCACCCTCAGAGTAAAGTCCACCCTCCTCACTGGATTTCCATACCTTACCCTCAGTATTCTGGTTAGGCTTCCTGGACACATTGTAATCCAGATACCTGGGTGCACAGAAATTGCCAGATCCCTGCAGACTACAGATGGCGATGCAAAAGAAGGGAAGCAACGTGACCCTTAGGCTCAGCCTGACCAGGTCACTGCATGGGACTTAGGTCCTGGAGTAGGGTCTTGGAGAGGGCTGAGGTGACCTTAGATGACATAGGATAATTCCTATGCCTATGCTAGGAACATCTTCTTTCTGGGTTAGCCTTAAACCATGACAATTTCTACCTAACTTCTGCCACTGGGTTAGTACTCCTTTCTTCCTCTAACCCATTAACACTCTTGCTTGGGACCAGCCTTGGGCATTTCCAATAATTATGGACTTCCTGTATCTCCTTGGACTCTGTCCTGGCTTTGAGATGGAGCCGGTCATAACCTCATTAATCAATTAATTAGTCATATAATTAGACAAATACACCCTGGGGGCTGACTGTGGGCTAGGCGCTGTGCCCAGGCCTGGGGAGTCCAAAGAGACCCAGACAGGTATAATCTTGTTCCTGTGTTGCTCTGAGTCCAGTGGGGGAGCAACTAACCAAAAATGTAGTGGAAACTGAGGTAAGATTGTCCCAGAGATGGGTATAGGCTATGAGGGAGACAACAGGGGGATGAGGGGGGTAGGGAGACGCAGTGCCATGTAGGGGAGTTGGTAGGTAGGGGTGAGCCTGGAGGTGAATTTAGTTGGGGATAAGGCCCAGGCAGCTTAGACCCCCATGATGATAGATTGACGCCTGTTTATGACACGGTGTCATGTCCCATCACTCTGAGTCCTTGAGGTGCTTGGCAGTTCCTGAAACCACAAGGTTGCATGCAAGCAAGGTACAGCAGCGCCTTCTGGGGGCTCTGTGGTGGGCACTTGCTCACGGAGCTCACCCTTACCCGCAGATCCTGGCAGCCACAATCGACAATGCCAGCATTGTGCTGCAGATCGACAATGCTCGCCTGGCAGCAGACGACTTTCGCACCAAGTGAGTCTGTGCCCTGTGGGCTGCCCCGGGGGAGCTGCTGGTGGGTTCCCACTCTGCACACTGAGTGTGTGGACCATGTCCCCTACCTCCAACCCTGAAGGTACGAGACAGAGCTGAACCTGCGCATGAGCGTGGAGGCCGACATCAACGGCCTGCGCCGGGTGCTGGATGAGCTGACCCTGGCCAGAGCCGACCTGGAGATGCAGATCGAGAGCCTCAAGGAGGAGCTGGCCTACCTGAAGAAGAACCATGAGGAGGTGAGGCCAATGTAGGAGACATCGGAGAAACCCGCCTTGGAGCTGGGCCCACAGAACTGCTACAGGCTGGGTCTGTGTACTAGGTCCAGTGGGTTCCTGGCCTGGTGCTCACCCTCAGTGAGCCTTGAGCGTTGTTGTGGGTGTGTGAGGGGTGGCTGGGAAGGGGCAGAGGATGTGGGAGATGCTCCACCAGAGACTTCCTTCTGCTCATCCCTGCAGGCTTGGCTGACTGTGCAGGAACAGTTAATTCACTAATGAGTGAATCAGGCTAACACACAGTGCTAATTATTATAATTAATTATAACAAGGCACATTTGCCCAGCCTTACAGCTGATTCACTACAGTTACTTCCACTGATACTGACAAGATGGCTGAGAGAAGGAGGCATTTACCCTCCCCTTTTGGAAGGCTCAGAGAGGGTTAGAGACATATACCTCATGCTGCATAGCGACTTACCTCGTGCCTGCCTGCCTCGTGTTCATTCCCATGAGGGTCTGACTCCACCTCTCTGCAACTCTCTGCCCCCGACCCCCTTTTCTAGAGACTTTGAGTTTTATATCCCCAGAGTACAGTCCTAGGCCTTCATCCTTGGACCCCACTTGGGACTCAAGCAGTGTACCTTTGTGGCTTCCTTCCCAACTCAGCCCTGCCTGTCCTGGGCTTGGGGAACTTGATTCCCATGTGCAGGACACCCAGAAGGTGCTTCCCTTAATGTTGAGGCTCTGAGTGCATAGCTGCCTCTTCCCACAAGACCAGCATTGCTTAATATGGTCTGGCTTGGAGCAATGCCACCACAGGGTGCCTAACCCCATGCTTATGCTATAGGGTGATGGCTAATGGACAAGGGTAGGGGTCAGGAAGTAGGGTGAGGTTGTCTTTTCTTCCCTCCCCTCACTGGAGAACCATCAGCTTCCTCTTACTTCACACAGATTGGGACCTAGATGCTAGGCACGTTTGTGTCAGTGTGTTTGTTGGGGGAGGCTGATGGAATCCACAGCCCGCTGAGTACAAGGCCTGTGACGTCATGTCTGCTTTGCTGAGGACCAGGGTCTCTTCCCAGAATGACTTTGGGTGCGCCCCTTCTGTCCTCTCTGCCCAGGAGATGAATGCCCTTCGTGGCCAGGTGGGCGGGGACGTCAATGTGGAAATGGACGCCGCCCCCGGTGTGGACCTGAGCCGCATCCTGAACGAGATGCGTGATCAGTACGAGAAGATGGCGGAGAAGAACCGCAAGGATGCCGAGGATTGGTTCTTCACCAAGGTGGGTGGCCGTGGGGAGTGAATGTGTCCTCGTGAGGTTGCTCAGTCTAATTGCTGACATGGCCTGGGTCACTGTCAGACACACTGGAAACCACTTAGACCATTGCTCAGGGTTGAAAGTAACTGTGATGCCTGGAGAAGCTCAGACACTCAAAGCTTTCCCTTGTGGCTACAGCTGTGGCCTGGGGACCTGATCCAGGTCACCCAACCTGGCTCAGGCTCTACCACAGCTGTTCACTGCACGTGTTTGGAAATGTAGTTATGCCTTGGATAAACACTTACTGAATGAACATTTGTGGGGTCTGGGGGAAGTCACTAACACACCAACAATCTCTGGCCTACTTTAAGGTGTTGTGTAGTTAGTTCAGCAAGGGTCCCTTGAAGGTTTTTAGATACATTACATGTGTTCCTTGTGGGCACAGAGGGACTCCGGATACAGGATGAGTTCCTCTGAGGGCAGGGAGGGGTAGTTCTGGAAGGATAGGGCTCAGGGCCAGCTCCATCTTCTGTTCCATCTGAAAACCTCCTTCAGTCTCTGTGTTCACCCTGCCTTCCAGACTGAGGAGCTGAACCGAGAAGTGGCCACCAACACGGAGGCCCTGCAGAGCAGCCGGACGGAGATCACGGAGCTCCGCCGCTCTGTACAGAACCTGGAGATTGAGCTGCAGTCCCAAATCAGCATGGTGGGTCACTGTCCCTGTCCCGCCTGCTTCTTGTCACTTCTGTTGAGCCCTGCCGAACAGAACCCCTACTCAGAGGACCAGAAACAAACTGTTCAGCCCACCGCACTGGTCTCTCTCTGCCCCAGTTACTGCCCAACTGTTCTGGAAACACTTATAAGTCACTTAGACGTGACCACGCGCCCTCCCAGGTGGGTGTCATCATTGGGGAAGGGCCTAGCTTACTGTCAACCTGTCCCTTTGGCCACAGAAAGCATCCCTGGAGAACAGCCTGGCAGAGACAGAGGCACGCTATGGGGCACAGCTGGCGCAGCTGCAGGGCCTCATTAGCAGTGTGGAACAGCAGCTGTGTGAGCTGCGCTGCGACATGGAAAGGCAGAATCATGAGTACCAGGTGCTGCTGGATGTGAAGACCCGGCTGGAGCAGGAGATTGCCACTTACCGCCGCCTGCTGGAGGGAGAGGACGCCCAGTGAGTGTGGGGGTCTAGACACCTACCAGGCTGGGCTGGATACTACTTGGTCCAAGGAATGTTCAACAGTTTGGTGTAGAGGTGTGCAGGAGTGAAAAGGACAGAAAGTGCATGGGTATGACTGTGAGTTCCATCTGAAACCATCTGAGTACCATCTGACTACCATCTGAGTACCATCTGACTACCATCTGAGTACCATCTGAGTACCATCTGAAACCATCTGAGAACCATCTGAAAGCACATAGAGTAGATCTTGTGGGCCATGGGGAGCCACGGAGTGACATGGAACAGAATGATGGCCAGCTAGGTTCTTGGGAGTATTTGCTTTGGCTATAGAGGGAAACACGGGCCAGAGTGGAAGTGGATGGGCAGGGGAGTGATTTCAGGAGGCTGATGGATTCTCCATTGCTAGAGGTGTGGTTGTGTAGACAGAAGAGAGGTCTTCCTAAAAACAGCAACAGGATAGAATCCCTGTGTGTGTGTGTGTGTGTGTGTGTGTGTGTGTATGTGAAAGAGAGAGAGAGAGAGAGAGAGAGAGAGAGAGAGAGAGAGAGAGAGAGAGAGAGAGAGGAGGGAAGGAGGGAGGGTGAGAATGGCTCACAGTTGCTATGCAGTAAATGCCGAGAGAATGTGTGAAGGAGTGGGTATCAATGACCCTAGGTTTCTGGCTTGAATGACTGATCTAGTGTGATTGGTGACATCATTAGCCAGGACAAGGTAAGGTGCAGGACAAGTGAGACATTGATTTGGAGTTGGGAATGTTGATAAAAGTTTCCATGGGCCAAGAGTATCCTGGGGTCTCCATGAGATGCCAAGAGTGTCCTGGGCTCTCTATGGGAAGCCAAGAGCGTCCTGGGAGTTTCCATGGGAAATCAAGAATGTTCTGGGGGTCTCCATGGGAAGTCAGGAGTGTCCTAGGGTCTCTGCTTAGCCACAAATCTCTCTCCCTCTCCCTCTAGACTTTGCTTTCCAATAATGGTGAATTTTGTCTACAGTCTAACCAGTGTCTCTTGCTTTAAAGAAAGGAGTCTTCTTGGGCCCTTCAGGATATGGAAAATCCACTTGAGCAGTGTCTCCTTGTAAATCCTGGTTTAGTAGCCCACAACATAGCCACAAACGCCTTTGGCTATTTTTTTTTTCTCCTTCCTGTTCTGAGGAGCCTATGAGATTTGATCCTTGGTTTGTGCTGTTCTCTGTGAACTCCTAACTGTGATTTCCCACTTTGTGGGATTTCTGTTACTCTCTTGGGACCCCCTCAGCTGCTTATCATTCCCAGACGTGCTCCCAGGGCCTCCTTGCTTGTGGCACCTCTGGGCTGACAGGTTCTCCCTCTTCCCGCAGCCTGGCTACTCAATACTCCTCATCCCTGGCTTCGCAGCCCTCCCGAGAAGGTAAGAGTCTAATCCTGTCCCGTGTATGGGACATTGGGGGAGATTAGAGATGCTACAGGCCAGGTGGCAGGTTGGGTAGGGGCCCCTTCCTGCCTGAGTCTCCCTGTGACCTCTCTCCTGCCATCTGTAGGCATGGTGACCAGCCGCCAGGTGCGCACCATTGTGGAAGAAGTCCAGGATGGCAAGGTGGTCTCCTCCAGAGAGCAGGTGCACCGCTCCACCCACTGAGGTCCCTTTCGGCATGTGATGGTCCAGCCTCAGGGGCTTAGGCTGCAGCTTCCTGCTTGAACTCCTATGAGCTAGCTGTTGTCTTCTGCGTTTGCTTTGTGCTGCCCCTTACAGAGAGGCCCTTTGGGTTGACCCCAGAAATTGCTAATAAAGCGTTGAAGAAGTATGGTCCTTGAATTCGTCATTTGTCTGGTCATCGGCTCAGGCAGCGTGGGCTGAGCGGCTGGGGAGGGTTCACCTAAGCGTCTAGTATCGCTTGTCACCTGCCTACTTTCCCTGCCCACTCTATCCAGGCTTGGGTTGTCTTGGAAGTCAAGAGGGGAGGAGATGGAAGCATTGAGGGTGGAGGTATGGAACATCCTGTTTTCTTAGAATCTGCCTCTGGGGCTGGCTCCTGGTGCTGGTCCCCGGGAGGGCCTGCAGGTTTTCTGGGTACCACACCTGTTAGAGAAAACCTGCATCAAAACAAAGGGACAGGGGTCTGGCTGGGAAAGACGACTAACTTTCTTGGAGTGGTCCAGGGCCTTGATGGATGAGGGGGTGGCAGCCTGGCTGTCTCAGCCCAAGAAGCCAGACCGGCTCTACCTGGCTCCCTTGGGGGTGTGTGTGGGGTGGGGCGGCCGTGTTTGTGAGTGTGGGGGGCGTCCTGTTTGCTTTGGTGGCTTGGCAGCTCCTGGGCTATTGGGGAAACCTCTCCCAGCTGCTGATGGGGGCTGTCTAGACCTGTCTGGGAGGAGGAACTCATTGGCAGTTTGAAACAAGACCACATTCTGCTCAGCAGGCCTCCCAGGACCCTGGAACCTAGGGCTGGGCTTAGAATGGTAGGTGGGTCGAGGTGGAGCCAGGGGGTGGGGCCTGTGGCCCACCTTGGGGAACCATGTTGTGGTCTTTGTCTTGGGGAGCCTTTGTCTTGGAGGTGGGGTGGGGTAAGGGTGCTAAGAAGGGATATCTTTTATTATTATTTTTCTTGGTTAGGACCTGAGCTGTCCAATCCTCTTAGGTCTGTCAGGATACAGAAGAGGGCAAGGAATGTGAGAGGAGACCATGGTCCCCACAGACTTTCTTTCATAAGGCACCCCTCCTATACATAGCTCTGTTTTCCTCTAAGGTTTAGCTGAGTTCTTTTCTGTCCACCTGTCTCTGGAAACTGTATTGCAGGAAGTAGGGAAACATCTAAAGGGAAAGTCTGGGCTTTCTCAGGGACAGGGACAGTTTCAGAAAACTGGCCAGAATGAGCCTCATCCCAGGATGTGTGCCTGGGTGTTAGGGCTGCTCAGAGGGGTGACTCCTGGGTCGGGATGTTGTAGCTGAGTGACGGGCGAGGGTGTATTATGCCAGCCCACGGCTTGAGTGAACTGGGCCTGTTTGGACATCACATTCTTTGCTAAGCTCTGGTTTCCTGCCTGTGTTGGCAACTGGAGGCTTGACATAGCGTCAGTGTTGTGGGGTGGGCCTGGTGGGTTTAGGCCCTGAGCTCAAGTCAGGATGTGTATGTGATCTTTCTGATTCCTCAATCCCCAGACTCAGGCTTTTCACATGCAGGGAGTGGTATGGTGAGAAGGAAAGCCACCTCAGGTGTGTGGGGTGCCTGACTCTCCACCTCATTTCTCATCAAGCTGGGGTGGCAGCTGCCTGGGAGGGCTGGGTGGAGGTGACGTCGCCAGCTCCTCTTGTCCGTATTAGGTCATGGGAAAGCGTAGCTGGAGGGCCTGCCTGAATCACAGGTGACAGGCCTGAGACCAGAGACAGACAGACAGATGCACGAAAGCACACACACACACACACACACACACACACACACACACACACACACACACACAGGATCATGACACCCAATACAGGGTTTGGTGAAATGAGGCAGAGCCCCAGTGGTGGGAGGGGGGCCCATAGCCACCTGGGAGCTGGCGGGTGTCCAGTGGTGATGAAAGCCCAGGGGAATGGAAACAGCAGAGAGACTGTTGTAATCGCTACGCCCACTGGCTGCCCTATAAAGGAAGCGGGCGAGCCCCAGCGCAGCACGCACCTTGGCGCCTCTCTTCCTCCCAAGCCCTCCAGCTCCACATCCATTGCCCGCTGCCATCATGACCACCACCATCCGCCAGTTCACCTCCTCCAGCTCCATCAAGGGCTCCTCTGGCCTGGGTGGCGGCTCATCTCGAACCTCCTGCCGACTGTCTGGCAGCCTGGGTGCAGGCTCCTGCAGGCTGGGGTCAGCTAGTGGCCTGGGCAGTGCTCTTGGTAGCAACAGTTACTCCAGCTGCTACAGCTTTGGTAGTGGCAGTGGCTATGGAGGCAACTTTGGGGGTGTTGATGGGCTGCTGGCTGGAGGGGAGAAGGCCACCATGCAGAACCTCAACGACCGGCTGGCCTCCTACCTGGACAAGGTGCGCGCCCTGGAGGAGGCCAACACTGAGCTGGAGGTGAAGATCCGAGACTGGTACCAGAAGCAGGCCCCAGGGCCAGCCCGGGACTACAGTGCTTATTACCATACCATTGAGGATCTGAAGAACAAGGTAGGATCTCTGGCAGGAGGGGTTTGAACCACCTACCTCCTGCCTTCATCAAGGCCTGAAGGCAACTGGGGCTGCCACAGGGTTTCTAGGCTCTAGTTTGACCCCTTTGAGGGAGCAAGTGTCTGGACCAGGAACAAGCAGGCATTGTGAGGCTCCTTTGAATGTCTGTTCCCTCCTGGAACAGTCCTTGTTCCAGGACTCACGTCATTGATACCTAGACCATCAATGTGTAGGTGGAAGGCTGGTTCCACAGAGTGAAGATGGATCTGTGAGTGTCCCAGTCAGAAGGGGGTTGGGTGAGAGGCTCTGAGAGTGTGCTTTGTAGCAATCTTAAGAGAGGAAGCAGGGGAGGGGTAGGACAGCAGACTCCCATGGGAATGTTTTAGGGGATTTTTCTTCTCTGGATTTTCTGGATTATCTAGTTCCTTCCCCCTCAGGCTGAGACTGGCATGAGGAGGGTCTGCATGGGCAGGCAGCACTAAGTTTCACCTCACTGGACCCCCATTTGCTCATCTCTGCCAACAAGGGCGATACTGCGTAGGGAATGGCTGGCAGGGAGAGGGGTTTCCCTGAAGCAGAATATCCCAGCCTCCAGCCAGGAAGCCTGGCTCAGAACACGGGCCTGGGTTGAGCCACCATAAACTCAATGACCTATTGATTTGTCATCTCTCCAGATCCTCGTGGCCACTGTGGATAATGCCAGCATCCTGCTCCAGATTGACAATGCCCGTCTGGCAGCTGATGACTTCCGTACCAAGTGAGGCCCAGAGGGTCACAAGCTGAGGGGGGGGGGTTCTGGGGCAACTCTCTTCACCTATGACTTCCTAGAAGACAGGGGATAGAGGGCCTGGGGGTTATGAGCTGAGCCCTTAGTTGGATGTGCAAAGACAGCTACTTCCGAAGGTAGCTGGGGGAGGAGGAAGCAGAGGAGGAGTCAGGAAGCCACTGGTCATGGGGTCTTGCCTTGTGGTTGTCCCCGGGCTTAGGGTTGCACCTTGCTTTCATTCTACCCTCTGATGCTCTCTCAGTTGTTCTGGCCCTGGCAAAGGGAAGGCAGGGATGATACCAGGACAGGGACCTCTGTGTGAGCATCCTGGCCTGAGGTCTCTGGCTTTTCACTGCAGGTTTGAGACTGAGCAGGCTCTGCGCATGAGCGTGGAGGCCGACATCAATGGCCTGCGCCGGGTGCTGGATGAACTGACCCTGGCCAGAGCCGACCTGGAGATGCAGATCGAGAACCTCAAAGAGGAGCTGGCCTACCTGAAGAAGAACCATGAGGAGGTGAGGGGGCAGGGTCAGTAGGTAAAAGAAGATGAGGACTGGGTGGCAGAGTCCTGGGGTTGGGCTGCAATTGAAGGTGTGGGAGACAGGGCTTGTTGAGTTTAGTCATCCTATAGGGCTGCCCTTTCTGTAAAGTCTTCATTCCTGTGGTCTAGAGCTTCCACACATCCCTGTGTCATAGGGACCAGTTGGGCCTCATAGAGACCTTCTCTCCTCTCCCTGCTTCACTCACAGTGTCAGAGGAGGCAGGAGATGCTCAAACACTTATTTTAGTTCCAACTCTTTTGGAGATTGGAAGGGAGGTTTTTTTTGGGGGGGCAAAGGCCTCGAATCAGATGTCTATTGAGAATCCTCTGTCTGTTGAGGGAAGTACAATGTGAAGGTGGGCATTGAGTCCATACAGAACAAACAAACAAATAATCCATAGGAGGGAAGAGGCTGGGCAGATCAAAAGGTGTTCAGGAAGGGGGATAGACCTAAATGTGGTTAGGGAAGGCTTGGGTATGCAGGGCCAACACTGGTCTAGAGGACCACATCTTCATTCTCTCTTCACAGGAGATGAATGCTCTGAGAGGCCAGGTGGGCGGTGAAATCAATGTGGAGATGGACGCAGCTCCCGGTGTGGACCTGAGCCGCATCCTGTCAGAGATGCGGGATCAGTACGAGAAGATGGCGGAGAAGAACCGCAAGGATGCTGAAGATTGGTTCTTCAGCAAGGTGAGAACTGCTGTAATCCAAACAGGCCTCAGAGGCCGGAGCCCTGACAGTAACCTGTCATTTTAGGGATGTCCTACCTTGTCAAACTATGTGGATTCTATAGAGTCAGGAGTGCTCATTTTGTCAAAAGAGCGGGTGTTAGCTAGTCAGTCATCTGGGGATGTGTGGGAGGTGCCTTGTGGAATCAGCACTGCAGGTAAAGACCCTGGGAATTTCCACCTTTCTTTAAGAAGCCGGGAATCAGCATCAGAGGCTGGGCTACATGTCCTGGCTGGTTCTTAACGTTTCTGTTCTATTGCCTGCTACTTGTAGAGATTAACCATAACACTCCAATGAGTATGTTTCAGGGCTGGGGGAGTAGGGAGCTTGGGGACAAGGCTCAGAGGAGGTCAGGAAGGTGGTTACAGCTAAAGGATAGGGTCTGAGCTCTGGGTCATGGGAACCATGGAGCATGAGACTTCAGGAAGGGTCCAGGCTCATGTTTCCTGTCCTGTGTCCTGTCTGTAGACTGAGGAACTGAACCGTGAGGTGGCCACCAACAGCGAGCTGGTGCAGAGCGGCAAGAGCGAGATCTCTGAGCTCCGGCGCACCATGCAGGCCCTGGAGATCGAGCTGCAGTCTCAGCTCAGCATGGTAGGGATGCGACTATGCACGCAGGGATGGGTCCAGCACCCGGGAGGCAGCTCTGCCACTCTCACTGACCACCACCTGCTCTCCTGCAGAAAGCATCCCTGGAGGGCAGCCTGGCTGAGACAGAGAACCGCTACTGCGTGCAGCTGTCTCAGATCCAGGGGCTGATCGGCAGCGTGGAGGAGCAGCTGGCTCAGCTGCGCTGTGAGATGGAGCAGCAGAACCAGGAATACAAGATCCTGCTGGACGTGAAGACACGGCTGGAGCAGGAGATCGCCACCTACCGCCGTCTGCTGGAGGGAGAGGATGCCCAGTGAGTAGAGGCACACAGGGCTGGAGCATTAGGGGTGAGGAAGGTACTCTCATACCTCATCTAATCTTTCCCATTTTTTTTTTTTTCAGCCTGACTCAGTACAAGCCAAAAGAACGTAAGGATCTTGGTAACCTAGGGCTGGGGTAGAGGGATGCATGGGGCAGGAAAGCCATTAGCAGATTGCTGGGCAAGGGTTTGTAAGGAGATTCAGGCTATGATGGCTAATCTTCAGTGGGCGTAGGAGGAATGGGCCTGTTAGGGCTCAGAATTGATGCTCAGAGGAAAGATCAAAGGAGAAAGACTGGTCTGATGAGGGCTGGTTACCATGGAGATGATGGCGAAAGGAGCAGTCTTCATCTGATCTGGAGAGCCTCTTTGCTCCCAGTACCCTATAGATGAGTCAGAACAGTTTTGTCTCTGGGGACTTGAGCCTAGTGGGAGGTAGGGTCATGGTCCCTGGCCTCCAGATCTCAGTATTTGTGGGGCTGGGGGGATACATGGTCTTAACTCTGGGGTTTCTAGTGAAACAGATGATGAGGATCTGGATTTTTGTCTTGGTTATCCCCATGTGGTGGAGGAGATGGGAACAGTCTAAGCACTGCAGACTGCAAAGGAGTGGACTAGGACTTATTCTATTCAGCACTCGGTCTACACAGCCACTCTCTTGAGGGACAAAGTGGGTTAGAACCAAATAGCCTGTCCAGGGGTCCACAGCTCACACAGGGGTCTCAGCAGAATGCAGGGTGGAAAGGAGGCAGGTGAGGGCGGGAGGGGACATCTGCGCAGTGTGGTGTTGAGACGTGAGTGAAGACTGTAGCATCCATCAGGAGAGGACCAGGGTGGAGGCAGGCTGGCTTCCACGCAGGGGACTAAGGGCCAAGAGTGGCTTTTTTCCTCTGCCCACAGCCCGAGTGTCTTTTCTTTTGCAGCTGTGACCACCCGTCAGGTGCGCACCATTGTGGAAGAGGTTCAGGATGGCAAGGTCATCTCATCCCGGGAGCAGGTCCACCAGACCACCCGCTAAGGACTCAGCTCCTTCTGGCCAGTTCCCCGAGGCTGCAGAGAGGCAGCTTCCCTCTGGGCTTGGCAGCCTATGTCCTCTCCAGCATCAGTCTCCTGCTTCAGCCTCTTCCAAACACCCCCCTGCTTGATGCCATTAAAACTTGCTGATCTGAAGTGAACTGTGTCCTTGGTTCTGATGAAATGGCCATGGTGACACTGGGCAGACTGTGTGTGTGTGTGTGTGTACTGATGTGTGTGTGTGTGTGTGTGTGTGTACTGATGTGTGTGTGTGTATTGTTGTGCTTGTATGGACTGTTGTGTGAGTATGTGTGTGTGTATGTGTGTGTGTGTGTGTATGTGTGTCACAGGGGAAGCATTTTGTGGATAACCATCATTATTCTTGGAGATGAATGTAATAGGTTATCTTAGGCAAAGAGAGCTTAGCTTGCTTTATATCCCCTGAAGACATCTCCCCCTGATGGGATGGGTAGTTCAGGCTAAACCAGTCTTGGAGTATTGTCAGCACATCAGGAGTGGCCCTAGGTAGCCTTCTCTTGTTCTGTATGCAGTCTCGTGACCTCAGGCAGTTACAGGCTTTTCCTTCCGAGCAATCTCATTTCTCACCCATAAATGGATGGGAAGATCTCAGGTGCAGTATCCTGATTCCCCAGGGCTGACTCATCCCATTTCTGAGTCTTCTCTGAGAGAGGAGGTGGACCAAGATGGGGAGAGGCCCGCTGATAGAGTGGGTGGGTTGAGGTTCTTATGGGACTCTCGTGAGCCCACAGGAAGGGCTTTCATGGTCATAGTTTGGCAATGAGTGGGAGGCCTGTGCTTCTTGGAAAAGGCAGGTTCCTACTGGGGATGGGAGGAAGAATGGAATCTTTCTTTCAGTGTCTTCTCACGTGATCAGTCAGCCAAGGATAGGGTGACTTGGGGCCCTGTGTAGGGCCATGACAGGGAGCAATGGCTCCCTGATGGTTGGTCCTCTTGATTCCTCACCGGCAGGAAAGGTGAAGGAGGGAAACTGAGTCCTGAGGAAATAGAACCTCCTCTATTCCTGCACAGTTCCTGCCCCAGTTGTACCCAGGGCCCCCTGAATGCTAGGCGAGACTCATTCTGGTGGCAGCTGTGAAGAACAGAGTCAGGGACACCTTTGGCACCTACTTTGAGTAAAATCTGGAAGCCACTGAGCAAGACACTGCCTTCCTGGTTTCATCTAAGGACTGGGAGTGGCACAGGGGGTAGAAGAAGTTAAAAAAGGAGTTCTCTGTCTAAGTTCACTGTGGGGATTTGAAGTGTGTGTGTGTGTGTGTGTGTGTGTGTGTGTGTGTTTGTGTGTGATCTTGAATCAGCACCTAGAGATATCTTACTTCTCTCACTGGCAGACAATGAAACCTAAGTGTAAAGGCACAGGAGGAGTCAGAACCCCAGAGGAGCTTGAGGTCAGGGGAGGCTGCCATAAACTGGCCTGAGCCACAGCCACCAAAGTGTGAGGACTCTGAATGGGTCACAGGTTCTTCTGAGACTTTGGAGTTTGCCATGAGAGGAGGGAGAGCAGAGGTGATGCTGATGTGGGGATGCGAGATCCTCTTCGTGTCCTTGGGCTGCAGTAGCATCTGAGAGACTCAAAGCTGCACCAGCTCTGTGTCATCAAGCTGGTGCCTCTGAATGGGGGCAGGAGAGAAGCGTGCTCCCCCAGTTCCTGATGTGCATCAGGCCATAACCAGAAGAACCAGCCTGGGCCAGTCTGAAGACACAGGGAGACTCTGGGGAGAGGCGCCCCATTGAGTTGATAGAGACACTGAGGCTCTGACGAGCCGTGACTCAGCTATTTTCCCAAAGTTTGACGTATCCAGTGGCGGGTGGAGCAGGGGAAGGCGGAGTGAAGCCCTACTCTGTTCTGGGAAGAGTTATAGCTCCACCTCCTACTTCTCCTCATCTGTTAGGCAGGAAGGGCTTCCTCCATTCTGGAGACTATGGGGATTTACTCTGACTGCCATTAGAAGTCAGTGTTGGAGGGCACAGGAGATGCTCCTGGATTGTGGACCTCTCCTAGTGAATAGGTGTTATGTGTTTGGTGTGTTCTGTGGGGGACCCCCATGGGTCCACGGCATGAGGTCAGATTGCCACACTGAGTAGCTCCCTAGGGGACTGTGTAGAGAACTTTAGTGGCTTTGTCCAGGACATCTTAGATACTGGGGATACTTAGATACTTAGGCTTGGGGCTGAGTGTTGAGACTGTGGAGGGTTCATTGTTCATCTATACACATTCTTCTCACAGCACCAACTCCTATCAGTCTGGTAGAAGCTACAGGCACGTGACTGCCCTGGGCTCCCCTTTCCTGTGACAGACACAGACCCCTGCTACCACTAGCTGGGCCTCAGACTCTTCTTCACCACACTAGTTCCTGGTAGGCTTCTGCAGAGAGAGAGGGATATGGTGAGCAGTCCTGTCTGTGGTACAGCATGTGCCTAGCTCAGCACTGAGTCTAGGGGAAAAAGGGACGGTGGCCTGTGAGGACTCGATGGGCTTCAGACAAGCAGTGGGCCTGACAATACACTCAACCCTCACGCAGTGTGGGTCTCTTGGGGAATTGAGGAGAACAGAGGTACCAGAATCAGTGTGTTTCTGCCTCCAGGCACAGGGCAAGGCCATATCCCAGCTAGAGAGAGACTTAGGCTCCCTCAAGAGCTCTTTGTTTGTGACTGGTATGAGGGCCTGTGGCAGTCTTGCTCAGAGTGGGAAACATCAGACATGCAGTATGGAGAGGACCATGTATATACACAGGAAGGACCTGACCTATGTGGATTCCTTTTGACCCAGGAGAACTGGGTCCAGAATGGATATTTGTTTATCCCTGAGGACCTTGGTCTGTCTCCTTCCTTGGTTGTATTCTACCAAGACCCAAACACACAGCGCTGGTATTGTCCTTACTGAATTCTCTCACAGGGCTTCTCTGTCTTGTTCTTTGAGTCAGGGCCTGGCACATGGTGGGTGCTTCCTAGACCCCACTGAGTAACTGTAATGATGCTTAGTGGTTTACCAGGCACTTGCTTTACTTCGTCTTTACTCTCACGTGCCTGTGAGACAGAAGTGTTATTCCCACAGCCCAGAGAAGAAAAATGAGGTTCCCAGATATTGCCATGCTTGATTCCAGGTTACTCTGTCATGGTTTACTACATGTCCACCGGGGCCTCCCTGGACACCCCTCATCTCACAACTCCCAGAACTGCCTCCTGTTTCTCCAGTCTGGGAATCCCCTGGGGAGCTTGTAAAAGAGCCCCAAGACCAGGCTTGTCCTGGGTAATGCTGAAGCAGGGGTTGGGGCAGGCAAGGAGTCTGTGTAGAGATTTGGATGATCCCGTCGGATTTGGGAACCGCTGTGAGCTGAGGTGTGGCATTGGCCAAAGATGTTTCCTGGCCAACTGAAAAGTGACCTCATACCTGAGAAGGGGTGGGGTGAAGGGCAGAGATGGGGGAGGAGTTCATTGCCTGGAGGTACGCCAGCTTGACTGGACTCAGTGCCTGTGCCCTGAGGCTTAATGGTTTTGGTTCTGACAACTTTGGGATAAATATGCATCACTAGCACACAGGAAGTGTCCCTTACTTCTCCATTCTCTTGCACCACCTGAAGTCCAGACACAACCTTGTCCTGCCAAGATCCTTCAGAGGGCCAGCTTTCTCCTTTGTAGTTGGGTCCCAGAGGAGGTCACACTGTTTCAAATGTCTCCTGTGGTGGATATGGTTGGGGAGTCAAGCACCACAGGACTTCATACCACCAGAGTGCCTGTGTTCCTGACTTCGCGTTTCTCTCTAGGGTCAAAAGGCTGATTGTCTCCTATTCCCTAACCTCAGAGAGTTGGGGACAGTGTGTGTGTGTGTGTGTGTGTGTGTGTGTGTGTGTTAAGAACCTTAGCTTGGCAATTGTTTCCTTTCATGCTGTTAAAACTTGGGCAAACATTTTACTTCCTGTAATTGGGGTCTGGTGGCCTTTGGTGATCAGGATGACCATTTCCAATCCTCAGGGAGATGGATCTGTGGGTGGACATGAATTCCAGGCCTGTCCACACATCAACAGACTGGATCCATGTAGCAGTACCCAATTAATTACTCAAATAGATTCTGGCAGCAGCGGCTTGGTACCGGCCCCAATATTCTGGGTTTATTTACACACACACACACACACACACACACACACACAGCCTTTATATTTTGATAAGCCTTAAACAACTCAATGGCTGGTCTATTTCCTATCTTCCATGTGGTTAATCCACCTCCTGCCAATATTCCCAAGTTATTACTAAAATCTATATTCCATCTTTGTGGCCCGGGACCCAGTCAGGCAGCCCTCTTGGCCTTTATGCTCTCCAAGACCTTCTCAGGAATGTTGTCTTTCCTCTCCCACTTCCGGTATGGCAGATCTTCTTCCTTCTTTCTTCAGTTCATTGCTCAGAATCCCGAAAGTCCCGCCTCTGTCTGCCTGCCTAGCCATTGGCTGCTGGTAACTTTATTTACCAATAAAAACCAACTGGAGGCAGGGCCCCTAGGTGTCCTATGGGTGGATGTGTAGATTATCGTGTGATATTGGGTACCCAAATTAACATAATACAAGCAGCATTAGACCAAACCCACTACATTTCCCCTTTTTGTCCAGTTAAAAAGGCTCTTTTCTCTCAGATATAAGTCGAACACAATTATAACTATTATGCAAATTATAAGTATGACGTACACTTATGTCTAGTCTACCATACTTGGCAATTTAGATTAAATTAATCTATCATTTATCCTAACTTAAGGAGTTTACAATTCTATACTTGAATTATGTTTTGATTTTAATGTGTATTATCCTCTGAAAGCCATCCTTTCAAATCTAGATCAACTCCCTTAATGTGAAACAACTATAACTAGTCTTTAACTCTGCCAGAGATCCAGGAATGAATTAAACATTACCTGAATATATAGAAAGCACAAAAACATAGCTTCCAAAACTTAAACAGTTTGTAGAGATAGCTGACTGCCTGGATAGCCCCACCCCCCATTCCTCATAACAATGTTGGAGCATCTATATATTCAGCCTTCTGACCCTAACCATCTGACAGAACTTAGGTGAAGCAGGAATAATTATAAAAGACTAGCTAACCATGTCTTGGCAGAGCTAAGTTGTCAACTATCCTGCATCATGTGTCCTTTCCTGGACAATATTTTTTTCTCTACAGACGACTTAGGAAAATTCTTGCCCACTGGCTACCGTGCCACAATTGGAGCAACTCCATATTGAGGTAATGATGCTCAATATCTTCTCTGAAGTATGAAAAGGGTACTGCCAGGAGCAGACATGTTGCCTAGTCAAAAGATCTATAAATAAAATGAAATGATTAAAATGCCATATTTTGTGGATCTCTGATGCTTTTGAAGACTATCTATATATAGTATCTTTGATCTGCTAAACTGTGACTACTCTTAGCTATTTGCTATTTGAATAATTTTGAAAACATTTATTATAATTAAATCAGAATCTAAAATTACTGTGAGTTTACTATCTGACCTTAACTTCCATTACTTAATCATCCTAAACAGTTTGTAATCACAGCTATAGAAGGACTGTGTCTAAGCCTTGTATTCTAAAATGAGTTACATAGGCACATGCCTATTTGAGAGTAACAAAATTAGCTTTAATTTTTATATCAACATATAAAGATTTATACCAATAAAAACCTTAAACTTGTATCAGTATTTAAATTCTGTACCAATGTAAGAAAATATAACTTCAGTTCTGCATTAAAATGTAAAGATTTCTACCAATGTAAGGTTATGGCTATAAAATGTTTCTTTTAAGAGTAAATTTAGTAATCCATTCCCATATATCCAATATCTTATAATATTACTCCACTCCCATTTTTCTTTCTAGTTCTTTTGCCTTACCTAAGAAAGAAAAAAATAGAGAAGAAAAGACAGAAATCCCCAAGTCTAAGCTCTCTACTTAGTTTTCTTCCTACCCAAAATTATAACCGTTTACAAATTATCTCTTAAAATGACAACTTATGTAGGATTTTAAAAATAACCAGGTATGTTCCTCCAAACACATATCACAGCCTTGTTCTTATTAGGCAGGAGCTACAGAAGGGTCTGACTAACAGTGCCCCAAAGATAGCACAGAAGGAACATATGTGGGGCAGCTCAAGGCCCTGAGAAAGGATATAAAGATATTGTTGGTGACTGACTGCAGATGGGCCAGCTCAGGGCCTCCAAAACAAATGTAAGAGACAATGGGTGATAGTGGGCCCTGCTATTTAGATTATATTAAAGCATTTTAAAGATAGTTTTTTAGGATGGGTGATAGTGGCACACACCTTTAATCCCAGCACTCAGGAGGCAGAGACAGATGGATCTCTGAGGTTAACCTGATCTACAGAGTTCCAGAACAGCCAGGGCTACACAGAAAAATGCTATCTCAAAAAAACAAAACAAAACAAAAAAACAAAAAAAAAAAAAAAAAAAAAAAACCAAAAAAAAAAACAAAAACAAAATAAAACAAAGCAAAATCAAAACAGCAACACCAAAACACCAAAACCAAACATAAAGAATCAGCTTTCAGGAGACCATGTGCTTTTCCCTCATAAGCCTTTCACTTTAGGGGTGCTTAAACGCTTAAGCATATTCTTGCATCTTGTAGATGACTTATAAAAGACCAAATTCTGGGCAAAGTGGGCTTCTGAGGAAAGCACACCCCTTTTATATAAGTATGTACCCTGGGAGAGGCACATGGCAGGCGACAGGAGGGAGGAGAGAATTTAAGCCCATTGCCTGTCAGGGTAGAGGCTGCTGGAGCTCACCTCAGTGCCCTCTTGTCTAAAGTATGTGCTCCTGATTCCTGGCCTGCTCTAAGTAAACCTCTCACTGTTCGATCTACTAATATGTCCCATTTGAATTCTCCTTTCCCAGAAGCCCAGGCCTGGAGTCTCCTGCTAGGGTAAAGACCATAGGAGACTGTAGACCACAGCAGAGTATTTTAACCTCTAGTTGAGTGGCCATCAGGTCAGAATGATCTATGGTAGCAATAAACAAACCTTCCTGCCCCAGAATAACTTAGGCAAGACTCTCAGGGCTCCTGTCACCTCAAGAGATAAACCTTGGGGCAAGGATAGAGTCCAGTGCTGTGGACGTTGCCCCATGGTATCCAAGAGATTGTCTTTGGGCCAGACTCCTTCCTTCCTTTCAGGCCAAGACTATGCCTACTGTGATCAGAGCTCCTACCAAGGACTATGGGCAGGTAGGTGAGAATTGGACTTACCTGGCACCTGCATGCAAGGCATCATGGGAACCTGGAGAGGTCTGACGTTGTGGTTATAAGCTTAGTAGTGGCACAGGTCGAGTCCCACTCACCCTTCTCTTGTTCTTCCATAGTCCTTCTCACCTACAAGATTAATTCAGGGATTAAGAAATGATGTGAATTTGAGAGGTGCAGAGAGAGATTCAGGATGGTGGAGAGTCTGATTTTCTGGAAGCCTACTGACGACACCCACTGTGGGCCTGCTTCTCAGAACTGGGTAGTAAGCATGACAGGTACTCCTTACCAGTGCAAAACCCTATGCACACTGGATGAACAGAGGCACCAAGCCCAGCCTGGGCAGCTTCTGGGCTAGATGGTTTCCACATGGGAACTCTGAGGCCTATGGAGGGGCAGAAGGGATAGGGTTGGTGTCACCCAAACAGGAACAGGGTAGAATTCCCTCCTACTGAGCCCACTACAGACCACAGGGGCCGCCCCTGAGTTGGTAGGGCAGGAGGTGGTATGGAGAAGCTGTGTGTGCTTTCTAAGTGCAGGGGTCTTATGTTAGGGGTCAGGACATGCAGGTTTGTGAGAAAGGCAGTAAGGCTACAGAGGAAGGATGAAGAGGCAGACCACGGGGATAGGGTCCTCCAGGCATGCTTCCCTGACTATTATGTGTCTTCAAAGAACTGAGGCCCAGAAGGATGACAAGATGCTACTGTACCATGCAGTGAGTGGGAGGGAGGGTGGGCCTGTGGGGGCATAGGCTGTGAATGCTATGGTGACCACCACTCTGGACATCCTGGTGTCTCAAAGGCAGCATTCAAATCCAAATTACATCCCATGGTAAAGGAAATCATTTGACTTTTTAGAACTAGAAAGGACTGCAGCTGCTCAGTCCAGACTTGTCCCTGTGGAGGGAGAGAAGGCATAGAGAGGGGAGGTGAAGGGCTTCAGGATCCATGGTGAGCAACCTAGCTCTACCACGTGGCATGTAGGACTCATAGGACAGTATCACAAGACAGTCTGGGATGGCATCAGTGAGACTCCTGCCACCTAAGGTTCTCACTGTGGGGCAGGGACTGGTTGACTCACTGCCTGAGGACGCGCCTGCCACAAGGCTGCCTGCACCTAGGCCTCTCTGTTGCTGTCCCCTCGGGCTCTAGGAACAAAAGCCCATTTCTGGCCATACAAGCTGAGTCAGTACTGACTCGAATTTTTGTGTTTTTCTATTGGCCCCACACCCCCAGATTTGGGCTGGACCTCTGAGCCAGCACATGGAAGAGAGTGTCCACCCTGGGCTGAACTATCCAGAGTAGGGAGTTGGACGGGACTGACTGATGAAATCCGTAGGGGAACCCGGAGTCAGCAGTTGAAGGGCCCCACCTTCCTCTGGTGCATATAAAAGAACCTGGTGTCTGAGGCATACTCAGCATCTGCATCCTTCACCGAGCAGCTCTCTCTTCTCTCTGCCGACTCACTTGCTCACCTCTCTCAAAGCCATGGCCAGCTGCAGCCGCCAGTTCACCTCCTCCAGCTCCATGAAGGGCTCCTGTGGCATTGGTGGTGGTTCTAGCCGCATCTCCTCCGTCCTGGCTGGAGGATCCTGCCGGGCTCCCAGCACCTATGGGGGCATGTCGGTCACCTCCTCTCGCTTCTCCTCTGGGGGAGCCTGTGGGATTGGAGGTGGCTATGGTGGGGGCTTCAGCAGCAGCAGTTTTGGTGGTGGATTTGGTGGAGGACTTGGTGGTGGATATGGTGGAGGGTTTGGAGGTGGATTTGGTGGATTTGGTGGTGGACTCGGCGGTGGTGATGGACTCGTGGTTGGCAGTGAGAAAGTGACCATGCAGAACCTCAATGATCGATTGGCCACCTACCTGGATAAGGTGCGTGCCCTGGAAGAGGCCAACAGAGACCTGGAGGTGAAGATCCGTGACTGGTACCAGAGGCAGCGGCCCACTGAGATCAAAGACTACAGTTCTTACTTCAGGACCATCGAGGACTTGAAGAACAAGGTGGGTGACTCTGGTGGATGAGAGGCCATTAGGAAAGACAATGTTAGAGAGTCTAATAAATAAGCAAGGACACAAAGACCTTTGGGAGTTAAAGGTCAGAATTATCCAGAAAAGTGGCTGAGGGTCCTTTTAGAACATCCACGCCTCAGCTGGAACTGGGACCCTGACTCTTAATTCTCTTGAGGCCACTTGGTGCTGCATGCTTAGCTCCTTAGCTTTAGGTCCAGGGTAGGGGTGATGGTAGATTTAAGTGCACCCCTATATAACTTGAACTGGGCAGAGAAGTAAGTAATCAGTTGTCAGAAGCTGAACTGATGGGCTTGGGGTGGCTCCTTTTGCTCCCCTTTGTCCTTCTCCCTTGAGCAGCAGGGTCTCTGGATGATCACACCTCCCATCTTTTCATTTTCCCTCTAGATCATTGTGGCCACGCAGGAGAATGGACAGTCCACTTTGCAGATTGACAATGCCAGGCTGGCAGCTGATGACTTCAGGACCAAGTAAGCAGCCAGCATGCTGGGCTGAGGGCTGGGGGCAGGGGGCAGGAGACAGAGGGCAGAGGACAGGGAGAAAAGAGGAGGGTTGTCCACCTGCAGCTTTGACCTCTGTCTTCCAAGGTATGAAAATGAGATGTTCTTGCGTCAGTCCGTGGAAGGTGACATCAATAACCTGCGCCGGGTGCTAGATGACCTGACTATGTCCAGAGCCGACCTGGAGATGCAGGTCGAAGGCCTCAGGGAGGAGCTGGCCTACCTGAAGAAGAACCATGAGGAGGTGGAGATGCTGCTGTTTTGGGGGATGGAAGGTTGGTGCGGTGAGGTTCCTAGGAGAGGTGACCAACCCCCTTGTGATCTCTCCTAGGAGATGCTTGCCTTGAGGGGTCAGACCAGTGGGGACGTCAATGTGGAGATGAACGCAGCTCCTGGTGTGGATCTGAGCCGCATCCTGAATGAGATGAGGGATCAGTATGAGCAGATGGCGGAGAAGAACCGCAGAGATGTCGAGGCCTGGTTCTTGAACAAGGTGGGGACCTGCTTCCTTTCAACCCCTCTGTGACTCCTGGCCAGGAATGCTTTGGAGAGGAGTCTCACACCTTTTCCTCTATTCCATTTCAGACCGAGGAGCTGAACAAAGAGGTGGCTTCTAACAGTGAGCTAATACAGACTAGCCGCAGTGAGGTGTCTGAGCTCCGCAGGGTGTTCCAGGGCCTGGAGATTGAACTGCAGTCCCAGCTCAGCATGGTAAGAAGAATCCAGCCCCAGTGCAGCCCAGTAGTCCCCTCTGTGGTATTCATGACACAGATGGAGAAATTGAAGTCAGCCAGTCGGGGAAACATTTTCCAAAACGTCTCTTTCTAATTACAGCCTCTGGCTGGTGTCAGGTTCCATGTACCTATCTAAAAAACATGTCCGGAGGCCAGCAGAGACAGAGGTGACCACCACCATTGATTCACTCCCTCTTCCCCTTTCTTCACTCACAGAAAGCATCCTTGGAGAACAGCCTAGAAGAGACCAAGGGCAGATACTGCATGCAGCTGTCCCAGATCCAGGGTTTGATCGGCAGCGTGGAGGAGCAGCTGGCTCAGCTGCGCTGTGAGATGGAGCAGCAGAGCCAGGAGTACAACATCTTGTTGGATGTGAAGACACGGCTGGAGCAGGAGATCGCCACCTACCGCCGTCTGCTGGATGGCGAGGATGCCCAGTGAGTTGGCCTTTAGTCCCTGCTCCCAGCAGCTCTGCCTCTGCTGCTCAGGGCACATCTAATGCTCCTGTTTCTTCTCCCCCTCATCCCAGCAGCTCCTCACAGCACTCTTCTGGGCAGTCCTACTCTTCTCGAGAAGGTAAGGCTCCTGGGACCAACAGCTTGACTCTGTAGGGTCCGGGCTGAGGCCCTCCTCCCAGAGTCCTGGGAGTCCCTTTCCCTGCTTGGCAGCTTGCTTAGCTCCCAGAATCCACCTCACCATTTTCTTTCTCTTTTTCAGTCTTCTCCTCATCCTCCCGCCAGCCCCGGTCCATCCTCAAGGAGCAAGGCTCAACCAGCTTCAGCCAGAGCCAAAGCCAGAGTTCCAGGAACTAATCTGTTTTGTCCAGAGCCTCCTGACCCACATCAGTATCTCATACTGGGGGCTTGGGGCAGGACCCTGTTTTCTTAGCATGTTCCCCATCTGTCTCCCCTACCCTCTCATGGTGCTAGGCTAATAAAGCTTTCTGGTTGATGCAAATTTGTGTGATCTCCATGTTTAGGGGATGGGAGATGAGTTGAAGGGACCTCCCAGGAACTCCTCTTGGGTCCTCAGACTTGAAGAGGTGCAGAAAACTGATTGTGCTTCAGAAGATCTTGCAGAAGTTTCCAGAAGTTCTCCATGTCATTGGGGGGTGAATAGGGGTATGCAAAGAGGGGAGATATTTATGTATGTGTATCACCACTGTGTGAGATCCTACAAAGGATCTTTTACTATCCTCTTCTAGGGACCCTTCAAGGCAGATGAAATTAGGGCCATTTTGGGGTTGGGAACTTTTGAGAATCATGGAGTATATGTGTTTTCATTTAAGACACAGTGTGTGGCATTTGAAGCTTTTCCCCAGATTTACCGCGTGGCTACAGTCTGCCTCTCTGTTAATATCGCTCCACTCCACATGTTCAGGCATTTCTCCCCTAAAGACTCCTAAGTTTGAGCTCTGAACTTTGGAATTGTATTTGGGAATGGCTCTTCTACACACAAGTGAACATCACACACACACACACACACACACACACACACACACAAGCAGATTTTGAAGGGAAGGAAGGTAGAGCCTTAGGATGGAGTCATGGTCATGGCCAGGATAAAAATCCTCACCTCATCTATTCCTTCCTCTGTATGCTAATGAGTGCCGGGGAGACATCTGCTACCCACGCTCTCTTCCTCATCTCTGTCCATCTCCATGGCTAACACCATTTCTGGAGCCTTTCTTATACTTCCTAGAAACTGTGAACACATGTCTCTTCCCATCTGTCACTCCCATTCCCAGTTTCAACAAGATGACCCTTCTCACAAGAGCATGGTTAAAGCCATGGTAAAAGTCAGAAAAATTGAGATCAGCACACCCTACTTGTGGGCCTATGCTTGTTCCCCTTCCTTTTCCCACTTGGTTCTTCCCTGTGCTGCTCCCATGAGTCAACTTTTCCTGCCTAATTGTATGGCCCACACCTCTCAGGCTCTGTTTCTTTTTCCTGGATGCCTTCCAGAATTTAAAAGGAGAAAAGATGTATGTACATATAATAGCGTAATGTGTATGTGTGTGTGTGTGTTGTATGTGTTGGTATGATTGTGTGTGTATTTGTAGTATGTGTGTCTGTATGTGTACATGTGCATATTGTCTGTATAAGTATGTATGTGTGTATGTGTAGCTATTAGTGTGTGTGTATATCTGTGTGTGTTGTGTGTATATGTATGCATGTGTGTCAGTAAGTGTGTGTATGTGTTGTGATGAATGTTTGTGTGTATCTATGTGTATGATGTATGTGTGTGTATGTGTTTGGTTGCATGTAGAAGAATGACTCCCAAGCTGGCTTTTATTTTGTTTTTTTCTCCCACTTTCAACCTCAGCTTTTTTTTGTGCTTGCTTCCTTATTTATAAATACTAATCTTCTACTTCTGCTTTATTATTATTATTATTTTGTTTCATTTAAAAATCATTCAGCTTCCTACTCTATCAGAAGGACAATGATTTAGTTCTCTTATATGCATTGACCTTCACCACTTTCTGAATTGAGTCATAGTTTTGACTTCATAAACATTTATGTCATGGTAACTATATAGTATTCGTAGTCAAAACATGTTTTATAGTGTAGTAAATTTCCTTGGAAGAAACATCTCTCCCCCCCAATTTGTTTTGATTTTTTATGTACACTCATCTGTTCCCTGATTTTCTGTTGAGTGTATGTATCTTCTTAATGTGTCAATATTCTGGATTTTTATCAGTTTTATCTTGATGATAAATATATATCTCTTTAGGAGTCTTCTTTATGTCTGTGTTATGATTGCTCTCTGGGTTTGTCACCCAAATGAAATCTCCATAAATACTCATCCATTGTTTGGTTGTTGATACCTCTCTCTCTCTCTCTCTCTCTCTCTCTCTCTCTCTCTCTCTCTCACACACACACACACACACACACACACACATTTCCTGTCCACCATCATTTTAGGGAATCACATGATTCATATAGGCTAACTTTGTTGTTGTTTTTGAATTTCTCATGTCTGAAAAGATCTTTTATTTAAGCTCACTTTTGACAGATAGTTTGGCTGGGTATAGAATTTTAGGTTAAACATTATTTTTACTCAGCATCTGAGGGTCTTCAATGGCTCCTGGTGTTGCTATTGAAAAGTTTCATGCCACTTTGGTTGTGGAGCCTTTGCCTTGTTCTATTCTCATTCTCTTTACTGGAAATTTCATTTTTTTTCTCCCTAGTGGAATGAACTATCAATGTAGTGCTTTAGTGTAGTTGTGTTTTTTCCCATTGGCTGGGTGTGAGTATACACATCTAGCATGGGTGAGCCCTACATTTCTCTTGTGTCTTTTAGATCCTGACACTTTGCCTCTCTTGATCTTTGTTCCCATGGATTTTATCCAACTACAGTCACACTAGTGATACTTAGAAGGCAAAACTAAACTATATATTTAGCTTGTCCTTTTAATGTGAAATCCCTGCTTTACATAGTAAAACCATATTCATCTTTCAAGGTTGCTGATCCTGATTCATTATTTTACAATAAATAATCTTTGTTAATTGTTCAGCAAACATCTCTCTTTCTCTTTATGGTCATCAAGCCTGTCTTCCAGATTATAGGGTGAACCTATGATTCATACTGAATCTTAAGTCCCAATACCCTGGAGCAATTACTGGTAACACCTTTCTTATTTTTGCACGTATATGAAAACATTTATGTGTATTATAATTACAGTTATAGTACACTGAATCCATTTTGCATTCAACTTTTCCCATGGTGTTGTGTATCTAAGAGCCTCAAGAAATCAAGGCACGCAGTGTATGACACACTGATATCACCAGCATTAACAACCTTTATTAATATTATAAACAAAACACGTTCCTGTATTATTAAATACCCAATTTTAACGTTCTTTTCAATGTTTTTGGCTGCTGTCACTATAGAAGGAACAAAGCCGTGAACATTTTTTTTCTAACACTTTTTATGAGTAAATGTTTTTGGATTATTCCCTTAGGCTTGTTCTTGAAGATGTAATTACTAAAGGAACAGATAGAAATGGTTCAAGGTTCTTAGTTTGTATTGCCAAACGAATTTCAAGAGGCATTGTACCAGTCTGCATATTTGCCGTCAGGCAACGGGAGGATCCACTTCAAGACGTGCCAGCCAACATAGAGCATTGTCTTCTGAGAGCTTCCTAAATGACGTGATGTATCCGTCTCTTCTAGAGATGACATCATTCAGGGACCCTTACACAGAGACACAGACTTGGACTATTGGGCAGCTCCTGGCCTGGTGCACATGCTCAGGGTGGGTCAGAATGAGATGTCAGAACACAGGGAGTGGATACCATGTTCCCTGTGTGTGAGAGCTGCTGGAAAGAGTGGTTGGTGCCACTGTCCTCAGTTTGCCTCTGATCGTTGGACCATTGGGAAGCTCATGAGACAGGCTGCCCCTATATAGATAAGGAAGCTGGATTAGCTAGTTTTGCTTTATTATAATAATTCATGGGATGCTATGCAACTTTATAAAGGTATTTATCTTGGCTCATTGCTTTAGAGGTTCAGAGTCCCATTGGCTCAGCCCTGGTGATGACCGTCGTCTTGCAGGTAGAATCCCAAAGTGGCATAGGACATCACTTGATAGGACACATTATCTGTGCATCTTACCTCCTCTTTTTTCTTCTGAGTCAACAATGACCTTATTTATATGGAGTCACTTTGCAAAGATGCCCCTCTCCAAACACTGTAGTTGGGTTTAGGAGTCTACTGTCCTGATACCATTGAAATAACTGTGGGAGTTGAGCTCCTGCCTAAGTTCCTGGGGAAGAGAGGTGTCATGAATGGTATTCAAACCACAGCAAGGCCCAAGATAATCAAGAGGGTCTGGGAGAAGAAGTATTCTTGAGTCTTGGCAGTTAGTTAAATTCCTTGAAGAGCAGGAGTGTTGTTTTTCTTGTTCATTGCTACATTTTGCAAACATCAAATAGGTGCCTTTTAAAAGACAAGCTTGCACTGGGGAGGCAACTCAGTTGGCAGAACTCTTGCCCAGCATACAGAAAGCTTTGGGTTCGGTTCTCCAATACTACACAAATCAGGGTTCGAGAGGTGGAGGCAAGAGGATTAGAAATCCAAGGTCACCTTGCC
Source organism: Micromys minutus (assembly GCF_963924665.1). Lineage (NCBI taxonomy): Eukaryota > Metazoa > Chordata > Mammalia > Rodentia > Muridae > Micromys > Micromys minutus. The sequence goes on along the minus strand of NC_137979.1, from coordinate 46,838,128 downwards.
TTTGTGATTTGAGGCCAGCCTGGAGAACATGAGACCCTGACTCGGCAAACAAACCACACACAGACACAAATAACACCCAGCAAAATTAAGACAGAAATGGTGCCTTGATTCCAGGAGCTTCTTTCAGACAAGAGACCTGCCTTCCCACCTGAAAATGTCTGCTGATCCAAGTCCTAAATCAGCCATGGCTGCTTCTTGAGCTTCCCGGCTAGGATGAAGAAACTCATGGTGTACCTTGTCACGTGTCCAGTTTGAACACATCCTCAGATTCCTTATGCCTGACTTAGTGTCAAAGTTTGTGAAACACTGTTTTAGACAATTGCCGAGACAATGGCTAGCGTAAGAGTTAATGATAGCCCGCAACTCTCCACTGCTGATGCAAATCCATTAGTGGTTAGCGTGTGAGGTTTACTTTCTTTGGGCTTTTTGTTTCCAAGAGCTATAAAAAGTTCAATGTTTTTCTTCTCGGTGTCGGAGAGAAGCAATTTCTTAGGCTAGACCGCCCACTGCTGTGGTGTAAGCCTCTGACGTTCTCTAAAGACAAACACAACGAAGCAGATGAAGCTTGGTGTTTTGCTAGTCAACCTTAGACTTTATCTAGCAAGTAAGGGCGGGCTCTGTGGGCCATGGGTGGGGCTAAGCCACAGGGCTTTGGTTTAGACTGCTGCTCTCTCAGGCTGTCTTAGAATCTTCTCAGAGGTATTTCTGGTGGGGAGGCTCATTATATGGTCACAGGGTAGCCTTCGTGGGGAGAAGCCGATGCTGTAGAAGACAGGTGCTCTTTTGAGCCTTAGGGGGATGGAGTTCTTGGCCTGGCCCTTCCTCTGTTGTGTCATCTGGGCCGCTATGGAGACAGATGTAGGTGTATCTCTTCTCCTAATAGTTGAATGTTTCTGATGGGGATCTTATGCAGTTGAAGGGGTGACAGGAAAATATACCAGTACTTCTGGACACTTCCTTTTTGATAATACCTCTTGTTGACATATCTGGCCACAAGGGTCCTTCTTCCTCCTCCAATTATCAAATTGTTACACATAAAGTGGATGCCTCCTTCCTCTCCTTCATTTCCCTGTGGCAAAATAGAAAATATAAGAAAAACACTTTTCTATTTCTTGATGTCCAGAGTTTTAAATTTCCTTAGATTATTTTCTAGCTTCATTATACACGATATGTATAGAAAATGATTTTTCACATTGCACAAGTGCTTCCTTTAATGTTAAATTAATGGAAAAAGGGGGACTGAAGAGATGACTCAGTGGTTAAGAGCACTGACTGCTCTTCCAGAGGTCCTGAGTTCAATTCCCAGTAACCTCTTGGAAGCTCATGACCATCTATAATGGGATCTGATGCCCTCTTCTGGTGTCAGAAGAGAGCTACAGTGTACTCATAAACATTAAATAAATAAATAATTATAAAAAATTAAAAAAGTTAGTGCAAAAGGATGTATGAGCCAGCAGCTGTGGCACATCAATCATCCCAGCTATTCAGGAGGTTGAGGCAGGAGGATCACTTGAACTTCAAGTTGTTTGCTTGGGTCATTGAGGTGGTTTGATGTTTTTGCTTTGTTTTTGTTTAGAGGTCTTGAGGATTGAACCAAGAGACTCACGAATGCCGAGCAGGCACTGTACCCAGTATTTGCTTGTTTGTTTGTTTTTATTCAGGGTTTCACTGTGTAGCCCAAACTGGCCTTACACTCAAGGTTCTCCTACGTCTGCCTCTCAAATGCTGGAATTACACAAACCACCATACCCATCTTTGCAGTGTTTTAAAATTAGGAAATTGATGTGGTATTCAACAAATCAGTTCCCCCTTTTTATCTTTAGTATTTTGGGGGACAGGGTCTCATATAGTCGAGGCTAGCCTTTGACTCTGTTCAGCTGAGAATGACCTTGAACTCCTGAACCTCCTGTGTCCATCTCTTAAGTTTTGAGATTAGAGATGTATATCATTCTGCCTTACTAGCTATTTCTTTAGTTTTCAATTTTTTAAAATTTATTCCCCCCCTTTTTTTTTGGTTTGTGTGTGTGTATTAATGATACTTATTAGCTTGTTTGGGCTACACAATGAGTCTCTGGTTCCAAAACCCAATCAAACACTAAGTGCAGTACTTACTTAGCATATACGAGGCTCTTGCTTCAATCCTTAGTATCTCAGAACAAAAATAAAACAAAACCACCAAAAACCAAACCAGTTATCCAACCAAACAAAAACCCAACCAAAACCAAAAGCAGTTTGCCTGAGCTAATATTCTGGCTTCTCGACTTAAAAATACTCGTTTTAAAATTTGTGTGTATGAATGTCTGTACCCGAGTATATAAGTGTGTGCTAATGGAGGACAGAAAAGAGCGTCAATTCCTTGGAACCCTAGTCACAAGATGTTGTAAGCTGATGTGTGGATGTTGGGAACTAATCTCTGCAAAAAACAGTAAGGACTCAACTGCTGAGCCATCTCTCCAGTCCCTGTCCTGTTAATAGAGCCGGCTTTTAATTTGTGTTGTGCTCAAATAAAATGATTATACAACTTAAAAACTCAGGGAAGAAAATAAGGCGGAAGCCGGAATGTAGGCCTGGCAGGAGGTGGTGTGGAGCAGTCAGGGTGAGTGAGGCCATTGTGGCCCCTGAGTGTGAGCTTGGCAGATCCGTGGAGTCTGGTTTTCTTACCTGTACATTTCCAGTATTAAAACCTAAAGAGTTAGGGTTAGAAACTCGAGGCTGCAATTGGTGGGCAAATCAAATGCTTGCTTACCCCTTCCTTCTCTGTTTGGACAGTTTCTCGGATGGCCCCGCCCACCGTTGCCTCATTTGAGTCTTGAGGCACAGATAGATATCTGTGTTCTGGCATTTAATGCTGAACTGGAGCAAGCACCTCTTCCCTGTTGGCACCGCCGAGTCTCCTTGCCAACTCACATAAGTCTGATTCATCCCATTTTGCAGGTGGGGAAACTGAGGCTCAGAGGGGTGGAGCAACTTAGCTTAGAGTTCAAGACTGACAGGTGGGGTGGCAGAAAAGACCTCAGGTGAACTGACCCCTGGTCTCCCTTGACTTGATTAGGGTTGCAGAGAAGTTATGTTCTAGAAGCAGCCCTGTGAATCAACATGAAGTCCACTACAGGCTACTTCCCAGCAGGTGGTGTGCTGGGCTAGGTGTAGATGGGGTTACAGTGATGAATCAGGTACCGCCCTGGCTGTAGGGAAAGACTTCCTCACAGCGTCACACAGATAAGGTGCTCTTTGTCCTCCTGTTGCAGGTGCCTCTGGTGTGTGTGGGTGGGCAGTGCCCACGGTGGCTGAACTCTTTCTCAACAGCCTGGCCTTGGTGGATCATCTCTCTCCCACTCCTCCTCTGGGCAAAGTGGTGGGGGCTGGGCACTGGCGCTTACAAAGGCCTAAATCATGGCTACTGTTTGTTTCGTCTGCGTGGATGGCCACAAGAAACTTGTAAACTTAGTTGGATCTAGGTGGTGGGAATGAAAGCCTGTGAAGCTCGTCTGCCTGGGCTGGGTTCCAGCCTCCTCCACCTACCTTCTGGTATGGACAGCTCTGAGAGTGAGAAGGGGCAAGGATGTTGAGACATAATCACGGTGAAGCCTTTCGAGTGTTTGGAGAGAGATCCTAAGAGAGCAAGAAGTTTTTTCCCTCTAAGCTAGCTCTAAGAAGAGCTGTTTCAGTTGGGTTTGCTTTGTCAGTCAGAAGATTTAAATAGTCAGTTTTGTATTCCCTTTCCCTACCACCTCTATCATCTTCAGCATCCCCATAATTGCCACCTCTCTAGCTCTATAACCGTTATCATCACCATCACTATCCCTTCATCCCACCACCATTACCACCATTACCAGCACCAGCACTGCCACCAGCACTGCCACCGTCGCCACCACCATCATCACAACCACCATCACTACCACTACCATCACCATTACAACTATCACCATCATCACCACCACCACTATCACCATCACCACCATTACAACCATCACCATCACCATCATCACCACCACCACTATCACCATCACCACCATTACCATCCTCACCATCCCTACCATCATCATCACCATCATCACTCACGATCCTCATCACCACCACTACCATCACCACTATCACCACCATCACAACCATCAACAGCATTGCCATTCCCCCAACCCCCACCCTTACTACCTTTACTACCAGCATCAATACCACTGCTGCCACAACCATCACCACCATCACCACCATCACCACCATCACCATCACTACCTTCACTACCATCACCACCACCTCCATTACCATCAATATACCCATATACCACTATCTCCAGCTCTTTCAAATGCATTTTCTTTATGGGCTAAGTAAAGAGGCAAGGAAAGTCTCAGGGCACCAACACGTCACCCATGAAAGGATGGCTGAAGGATGGGTGTACCGTGGGTGTGACAGGGATCATCAGGGCATAATGGCAGAGAAGGAAACCAATAGACCTTTGAAAAAGACAGGCTAATAGCAAAGTATCAGGAAGGACCCCCCACACTGCTCGCTCCCATGGGAATCCCCGGGGCAGACAGTTCTTGGTGTATCTGGTGAAGGCTGGGGACTTTTGCTTCCTCTCACCTAGACTACCTTACCTCACTAAGGCCACCAACTCTTCTTCCTCCTGTCTCCTGTACCTTCCCTTTATTTTACATAGTGGCAGAGTTGCTTTGCTTGCGATGTCCTCCCCCCTTAGTCATCTATGGCCTGTGATTCAAGGCTCCTTGACATGTTGGAGCCGGTTTATACTGACTCTTCCGAGTCAGGGTTAAATCTCCAGGAATTTTTAAACGGATTGCTAAACATGGTGAGTACTAATCATTAAATCATGTAAGCATAAGTTAAGTAAAATACACTAAAACAAAGATAGTAAACACTTTAAACGTATCACTTCTAATTTATTTTACTAATATCTGTGCTCCTGAGGTGACTTATGACTATTTTATCTGTATAGTAGACATGCTATATAATGGTATGTTACTGTACATCTCTTCTCTGTACACCAAATTAACACAGCTAAAAAAAAAAAAAAATCGGAGCAAACTGGGGTTCGAGTTATTGTTTTACTTTTTCCAGACTTAAGAATTGGCTGAAAAAGTGTAATAATGAAAATTATTATTATTTTTTGCTCTGTTTGCTGTTTTTAAGACAGAGTCTCATGTAGCCCAGGCTGACCTGGAACTCAGTATGTAGCAAAGGATAACCTTGAACTCCTGATCTTCTATCTCCCAAGTGATAGGGGTATAGTCATGGGCCAGCACATCTGGTTTATTGAAAACAGATCTTATGAGAGTGTCATGTCTGTTGTCATGAAGTTGTGAAAAATAAAATCTTCAGAACAATTATTTTTCAGTATTCAAAATAATTCTGATTATGCATAAAAGTCAGAGTATTTTATAACTTTTTTAAATATGTGTATGTGTGTTTGCCTGCATGTATATCCGTGCACCACCTATGTGCATGGTGCTTGCAGAAGCCAGGGAGAGCACCAGTTCCCCTAGCACCAGAGTACATCTGCTTGTGATCTGCCACGTGGATGCTGGGACTCGAACCCGTGTCTTCCAGAAGAGCAGCCGCTGCTCACAATTTCTGAGCCATCTCTGCAGACTTCTCACCCAGGTTCTTGACAAATGATATATTTTCACTGGCATTCAGGTCAGAACTGCATTTGGTAACTGTAGTTCTAAGTTGTGTGAGTTTGGGAAGGCCTGATACAAAAGCTGGGCAGAATAAAGTGATAGCATCCACCCATCCTTTTTATTACTTAGGATAAATGTACGAACAAAGTATAGATTCCGTTTCTTTCCTAGGTAACTGGTTGTTAAACATTTTCTGACATACAATTGACTTTATTAATATTCAAAGATTTGGGCACCTTGGTTCGGGCTTCCTCCAAACTGACCTTTAGTACCCAGCCTTGAACCCCAGCCTTTCTGACTGTGGAAACCCTATCCTGTCCACTGTCTCAAGCAGCCTCCCTCAGTCCTGGGAGAAGATGGACTGTAAGACATCCACCTGCTTTCAAGCCCCTGACTGCTGGAAAACACCCCTTTACTTTCCACCTTGAGGTAGAACTACTGGGGTAGTGTCTGTCACTCTGTCCCTGTCCTTCAGTCCTGGTGACTCAGGACTCCTGACACAGCCATTCTGACCTTGGTGCTGACTCTCTAGCAACTCACTGTGTGGTGCTGGAGTTCCCACAGCCCCACCCCTGGCTGGGAATGCCCTCCCTGCCCCTCCCTCCAGAGCTCTTCCTGCTCTCCGACCCTGAGTCAAGATTCTGTTTTCAAGAAGCCTTCTGTGTGCCACCCACCCGACCTGGCAGCCTCCCAACTCCCTTCAGCCTGCAGAACAGAGAAACTTGTTCATTCCCCACCATCAGTGTGTTTCAGTGGCAAAGAATGGGGTTCCCTCATCAGACCAGAGTAATTACAGTGAATTACTATGCTAAGTGCCTACCAAGCAAAGCATTTTTGCAGCTCTCTAAGGGATTGAGGTGAACTGTAGGAGGGCTCAGGTCACAGGGTGGGTAGGGTAGGGTAAGGGTGGTGGGAGGGGGAGTCAGGTAACCTGAACTGATGGGCTAGCTCTCTTGGGAGAGGAGTTGTCTGAGCCAATGCTATTCCTTATCTGGGTAATGGCAAGCTTTCTATATGTTTTCCTTTCTGTCTGTTCCCTTCAGGTATACTCTGTGGGGACACTATGGTGGCCTTTGTCAACAGTCCAGTAGTACCACTTTTTAGAACCCCAAGAGAGAGTCCCAGTGTTGTCAGGTTGGACACTGAGAGCCTCACTACCTTCTTGATCTCCAGTCTCTGCTTTCAGTTTTATCAGGCAGGGAAGCCCCAAGCTGAGAGTTGCAGCCAGGCTTAGCTGTTGGTAGCACATCAGTTTCTTGTTTCTTTTGCTCAGCTCAGGTGCTTTCCTGAGCAATGGGATGTCATTCTTCACATTCTCTGTTGATTTGGGATCCCGATGACCCTCAGGCATCAGCAAGGATACTTGTTCCCCTTGCCCTGGGCTGGGTAGACTACCCTTTCTCAGTACTGCCTTTTGCTCACCTACAATCCACCTATCTGCTGCCAGTTTGTCTGTATGTCTGTCCGTGCACCCCACCCATGCGTCCATCCACTTATTTGCCATCCATTTTATCTACACTCCCTTCTCTTCTTCCTTGAGACTTCACCCTCCATCCTCTGTCCTTTTGTCCTTTATGAGCATCTGTCCAATGCTGCAGTGTCTGTAGAAATCATATTCTAAAGCCGTGTGGAGCAGAGGATTGATCCTAAGGAATGGGAGGGATTTGGAAAGAGAGAGGACAAGTGTAGAAATGAAGGCAGATGCTGGGAATGTAGGTGTCTGTGATGAGCATCACAGTGGAGCACCATGGGTAATGGGCTGGAGGATAAAAGCTACATGTTTCCTGTGCCGGAACCCAAGGTGGTTAGTGACTGTATCTATTGCTGGGTCTTAGTCATCTGACCACCAATGCACTTAACCTGGATATAATTTTGGGGTGCAGACGGAGCACCCGTCTTACCCTACTTATCCCAGATCCTTGTGGCACTGTTAAATGTTTTTCATCTTTGAGGTAGGATCATTTGCGTGTGTATGTGATGTGATGTATCAGATATCCTGCATATTAGATATTTACAATTCAATTCATGACAGTAGCAAAATTATAGTTCTTAAGTAGCGACAAGATAATTTTATGGCTGAGGGTCACCACAACTTGAAGGACTGCATTAAAATGTTTCTGCATTAGGAAGGTGGAAAACCATTGCTCTAGACTCTAGAGCCTAGGTTGAAGTTGTGTCTCTTAGGGACCTTCTTGTCAAGGGAACCTGTCCTTGACACATGAGGCTTGAGTACAGACAGGCTAAGCAGGGGTTGGACCCTTGCTGCAGAAGTTGAAAAGTTCCTCCCACCCCCCACATCATCCATGGTGTGTGGCACATTCTCTGATCTATCAGCTTTGCAGTACAACTAGGCTTCAGATGCCTGTCTGCTGAGTCAGGCTAGGGTCTTATAAGGACATGTGACTTGGATGGCCAGACTGGCCTAGGAGAGCAGTAGCCAGACAATGGCAGAGCTCTCTGGGCAAAAGGGGGACTCTAGGCTTTGGGGAGTACACCAGGCTTCTGACTGGTTCCTAGCATACAACACTGCCTGCTAGCCTGTTCAGGACCAAATGTTGCTCTTCTCTGGCTTTAGAGGTTACTTAGGTTCCATCATCCCTGCAAATAACAACCCTGAGTCCTAGGTGACCTCTCTCTAAGGCTTGGCAGGGAGGGGCATGGAAGAGAAAAAAAGGTCCTTTTATCAGAAAAAAATAGAGAAGTCCAGCCTTGAGATTGGGGATTGTACTCCCTACCTATGACTGGGGAGGACCCTGCTGCTCATTTCTTTCCCACAGGGTGGAAGTGTCCCCAGCCCCCCAAAAGACTCAAGAAAACAGGACAAGAGAAATGCTTGGGCCAGAAACAATGGCATGTCTATAATCCCCAGACTAAGGAGAAGCTGAGGCTGGAGGATCACTGTGACTTCAAAGTCATCCTGGCTACATAGTTAGAGCCTGTCACAAGCTAGCAAGCAAGTGAATAAACACACTTCCCCATGCCAACACTTCTTACCCAGTCCCATCTCTCTCTCCTTCTCTCTCTCTCCCTCTCCCTCCCCCTATCACACACACCCCAAAAGAGAAACATGCAGTATTAGTCCAAAGGAAGCCAGCAGGGGAAGAATGTTCTAGACTGGGCAGCAAGAAGGTTTTAGGACATCCAGTTTAATTTGGGGTATAGAAAAGGGAGCCAAAAATTTCTCTCTCTAAGCATGGACCTGCTTCTCCCAGGACTCTCCTGGGGCACTGTAGCTCTTTAGAGAGTCCAGAACAAATCATTTGCTTGAGCCAAAAGGGTGATAAGTGTTCTCTACCTCCATTGATGAAGCCATAAGTTAGAGAGTCAAAGATGAAGGTGAAATCAGACTTGTGAGTAGCCTCTAGGTCTCTTCTTGGGCAAAATAGAAATATTAAGGTAGAGAATTCCAACCCAAGGTCTTAACCTTTGTACATGGTCAACTCATCTGCAACAAGACATGATGACGTATCTGTCCTCTCTGACCTAGGAAGATGCTTGGAAAGACACAGCGTTATTTGTGTGGGTTCCTTGGCAAATGCACCTGCTTGGTCCTGACAATGCAGGAAAACTGGAACAGAGGTATTTTACCAGATAGTCAATCAGCCCTGTTCAAAGGTGTCAAGGTTGTGGAAAACGGCGACAGTGGAGGAACTGGATTCGAGGCTGCACACGGTTGTGGAAAACGGCGACGGTGGAGGAACTGGATTCGAGGCTGCACAGGGTTGTGGAAAACGGCGACGGTGGGAGAACTGGATCTGAGGCTGCACAGGGGACTGAATGAGGAAATGTAGTGTGGGATCTACAGTTATGATCTGTAGAAGAGGAGAAACCATGTTGGAAAGCCAGCAAGATTAGAGAAATATCTGTGGTGGATTAAGGACATGCTTTGTGTCAGCGTTAACTTTCTGTCTTTGAAAACTCTACAGTTCACATGTGACATGTTCACATTAAGGGTAGCTGGTTGAAGGGCACAATACATTTTCTGAACTCTTTTCTTGAGCTTTGAAAACTTACTGCTATTAGTATTATCATTATCATCATCCTTATTAAAGACACAGAGTCCTATGTAGCCTGGGCTGGCCTCAAAATTACTGTGTGGCTAACAATGGTCTTGAGGATGATCCCCCTGCCTCCACCTTCCAAGAACTAGAATTACAGGTGTGCACCACCAAATATGACCATGTGTTTTTCGTTTTGAAAAATCTCTAAGAATCTAAAATTACCTTAAAATAAAAAAATTAAAAATTGCCAGGCATGGTGGCAAAGGTTTATGATCCAGCACTGGGTGGTAAGAAGTAGAGAGGTAGGAATTACAAATTTGGGGTCAACCTGGGCTACATAGGGAGTTCTTGTTTCAAAACAAAACAAAACAAACCAAACACACAAGCAAACAACAACAACTAAACCAAACCAAACCCCAAACCAGAAAGTAAAATGCACCCCTCTCTCTCAGAGCAGCTATGAGTGTGTGAGGAAGCTAAGGGCGGGGTGGGAAGCCTGGAGCCAGTATTGAGCAGTCTGCCTCTCCCTGCTGTTTTGCCCCCTGCACCCTGACAGGCACAGCTCAAAGCTGCTTTCTCCAGCCCTGACTGGCCCTGCCCGCCTCTTATCACCATAACTGCTGCCAAGACTTCTTTGCCAAGTTTTCCCTGCCGCCTCCACAACTGGCTACCAGCACCCAGTCTGCTACACAGTGGAGAGGGTTTGCATAGCCTCTTCTCAAAGTAGAGTCTCTCCAGGGACAGACAAGCTAAGGACAGAGACAAAGTCACACCGGAATGAGGCGGGGCACTAGATCCAAGAGACAGAAAAAGGATGCACACTCAGGCTGTGGTGAGACAAAGGAAGAGTTTGGAGTCTTGCTCCAAACCCAGGGACTCCAGGAGACACCAGGAGCTGGTGGAGGCCAGGAAGGATTCCTCCCTAGAGTCTTCAGATGGGGTGTGGCTCCTCCATCTTTTCTGAGGGGCATCTGGCTCCCAGAACTGTGGTGGAATACAAGTAGGCTTGTGTTGTTGAAGCTGCCGAGTCTGAAGACTCGGGATGAGCAGCCCTGAGAAGCAGGCGTGGACTCAGTCTTCGCAGGCTCGCTCCTCTCTAAGGCAACTCTGAAGGGCTTCCCTTGCCTTTTTAGGTGACCGACTTCCAAAGGCAGGGGTGGTCTCTTCCAGGATCTCTCCCACTAGCCCGTGAACCTCTACACCAAGGCCATGTCTCTCTCCTCAGTCCTGGATCCTCCTTCATGAAGATGCGTCTCCTTAGCTCCACCCAGACCTCAGCACACAATAAGGCTGTGTAGGGGCTGCCTAGCCCAGTCCTTTTACCTGTTTGGGTTGGCATAGGTCTCCCCACCACAGGGAGGTGTAGGAGATTCACTAACCACAGAGTGCTGGCTGCCCAGACTCCTCTTTTCCTCCCTGTTCCTGGGCAGGTGGAAGGGAGGGGGAGACCTGGAGCTCACATAAAGAGTACTTACAAGAGGTAGGGGTATGCCAGTTCCCAGCAGACAGAGGTGCCTATTTGATGCCCATTCCAACCCATTAACCTTTGCTGCCCCAGAGATTACACATCTTGAGAATACTCATCATCCACACTGAGGGGATAGGAGTGTGCTGCCTCGTTCCTATTTCCTAACTGGCTGGGCCTTTGGCAGCTCCTTCGGGATTCAGTCTATGGTAGGGACTGTTGGCAAAGGTCTCCCCTTTAGATTGTGTGTGATTATCTGATATTCATTCTCTACCCTCTTGGATAAGGGGGAGAGGTGGAAAATCAGGGTAAGGAGGAGGACCAGAGAAGGAGGTGAAGCAGGGAGATGAGAGACTGGAGTAGAGGGGTAGGTAAAGAGGAGGAGGGGAATAGGGTGGTGGAGGACGAGGAACACTGAAAAGAAGGCTCCTTGAAGTCCCACTGACTGACAGGAAGCAGAACTTTTCTTGGTTCAGGGTGTTAGGTCACTAAAGGAGCTGGAGTTGAACATTCACTCTGATCCTGTCTGTGGATCTCCCTGGATGCTGTCTCCAGGAAGGATACCCCACCTCTTACCTTACCCAGTTTCTAACAGAAGTCTCTTCCTCAACCCAAATCTCCTCTGCCTAGTGCTGGGGAAATTGCACGGCTGGTTTTGGAGAATATTCTATGGAAGGAGATTAGAAATGTCTGTCAGTGGTGGGTGGAGCTGGGTGGGGCCCCAGGTTACTCATATCCTTGCTAGTCCTTAGAGAGGCAGATTTGGGGGAGCTCTCAACCTTAAGAGTCCATTTTAGCATTGTCTTCTGAGCTTTTAAGCCCTTTTGTGGGGAGGGTGTTGATTTCTGCTTTGGTGGCAGGCAGGGTCAGGTGGGATTGGCTGTCTAAGGTACAGTCCTTTCTGAGAGCAGTTGATACCAAGAGCAGTGCAGGAGCCTCAGCGGGGTCTGTTGGGGCCTGTCTGGGAAGATAGGACGTGCCAGGCAGTCCCAGACACGACCACATTCCTCCCAACATGCCTGCAGGGGTCCATGGAGTTGAGGGGCTGACAGAGGGTGTGTGGGGCAGGAAATGGGTGTTCTGGGGATAGCCACAGCTTGATATACAAACCTCTGAAGCAGAATTAACTGGGCTCTTGGAGTTGTCCCCTTGTCTTCAGGGACTCAGGAACCAGAAACCCCCTTGTCCACTTTGGCTATGGCCTTGGCTCAGTCCTGCCTTACTCCCAGGTACCTGCATTCCTGCCATACATGTCTTGGGTGAGCTCCACGGTAGATCAAGCGAGGGTATCTGAGTCAGCCCTGTGCCTCCCGTCTCAGCTGTCTTGGCATCTGAGGGGGCACACGGGGCTGGAAACACAAACAAACAAGCGAATAAACCAATCTCTCTAGGCTTGCTTCAGGCAGTGCTCTTACCTGCTTTGAGGTCAAAATAAGCTCCAACCCTCTGTCCAGACCCCATGCCACACAGAGTTGACAACAATTTAACATCATTGTCTCATTAGACCCTCAGAGCTCTCTGTAGTAGAAACAATGAGGGGGTGCTCTTGGCTCCCACTTTTCAGAAGAGCAAACTAGGGCTCTGAGAAGTACCTGACCCCGTGCTGTCTCTCAGTGTCTCTGGCTGTGTCTGTGAGACCTAGGCTGACCTAATAGCTAACGGCACAGATCTGTGTGTAGGTTTGTGGTGGGTATTAGGGTCTGTCCCCAGGGCTCAGGGGGAGCTTCCTGGAGTCTGAGCCACTTGACTGGCTGAGAATGTGACAGATGGCCAGTCCTTAGCAGGTAGTGCCAAGGATAGCCACGTTGATGTACCTCCAGCTACGTGCCAGTTTCTCACTCTGGTGGTCTTTTTGTACATGTAATAAAGGAGTCTCCCACCCATTAAATGGGAACTAACAGGTCAGCAGGTTTATGGCGTGGTAAGGCCCTACTCTGTCATCCTACTTGAGCCCAGAGTGTGGGTTCCTAAGGGCTGTGGCTCCCGGGGCCCCATGGGAAAGTGTAGCCTGCAGGCCCACCCCTCCCCTGATGAATCATGCCTGGCGGGACGAGAAAGCCCAAAACACTTCAAACAATGAGTTTCCAGTAAAATATGACAGACATGATGAGGCGGAGGAGAGGAGGGATCTGATCGGGAGTTGGCTCTGGTCTGGGAGTGATGAAAGCCAAGGGGAATGGAACATGCCAGGCCCGCCCCCCTCCTCACCACTATAAAGCACTATCGTACTTTTCCAACGTACCTGAGCAGCTCTCTCTTCTCTCTGCCGACTCACTTGCTCACCTCTCTCAAAGCCATGGCCAGCTGCAGCCGCCAGTTCACCTCCTCCAGCTCCATGAAGGGCTCCTGTGGCATTGGTGGTGGTTCCAGCCGCATCTCCTCCGTCCTGGCTGGAGGATCCTGCCGGGCTCCCAGCACCTATGGGGGCATGTCGGTCACCTCCTCTCGCTTCTCCTCTGGGGGAGCCTGTGGGATTGGAGGTGGCTATGGTGGGGGCTTCAGCAGCAGCAGTTTTGGTGGTGGATTTGGTGGAGGACTTGGTGGTGGATATGGTGGAGGGTTTGGAGGTGGATTTGGTGGATTTGGTGGTGGACTCGGCGGTGGTGATGGGCTCCTGGTTGGCAGTGAGAAGGTGACCATGCAGAACCTCAATGATCGATTGGCCACCTACCTGGATAAGGTGCGTGCCCTGGAAGAGGCCAACAGTGATTTGGAGGTGAAGATCCGTGACTGGTACCAGAGGCAGCGGCCCACTGAGATCAAAGACTACTCCTCCTACTACAAGACCATCGAGGACTTGAAGAACAAGGTGGGACTTGCCATTCCATTTTCCTCCAAGGCTTCAGATCATCTCTAGACTCCTAGATAGGACAGTCTCTAGTCCCAAACTTCTCTCTCTGAGGCCCCAAATGTCCCCCAATAGGACTGGTCGGTGAGAAGATGGAGTCGCTTCCTGGCTTTCCCACATGCTTTTATGAGCTCCAATCCTTAGCCCACATGAGGCCAATGGTTTCTGCACTTAGCATTTTACAGAGAAAGAAGTTGAAGCTTTGAGAGGTGCTGTGACTTGCTAAAGATCAAGAGGGGGTAGGGAGCTGAGATTAGAGCGCAGGTGGCTCACCTTCTGCTATAGGAGGCAGTTGCTTCTCCAGCAGAAGGGAGGAGTGAGGCTGTAACGGGACCCACCAAGCTAGACGCTCAAACCTCTCATTAGCTTGTTAGTCTGGGCTGAGGCTGCCGCGCCCATGAGCTTTGGCACCAGATAGCTTCTCCCTATAGCCTGGCAGACATAGAAAATCCACACCTACAACTAATCAAGGCTGGATATATTTACTCCAGACCAGAGAATGCCTGGTGGAGTTGTGCTTCCAAAACCTTTCTTCATGCTCCTGTTAAACCTCCTTGGCTCCTGTGCCTCCAATAAGTTATGGAAATTAGGCAAGTTTCTGGCAGGAACTCCAGCCAGGTTTAGAGATCCTTCTCTCTTTCTCTCTCTCTCTTTTTTTTCCCTCCTCCTCCTTCTTCTTTAGTTTCCTCTTTTCTAATCCCCTGGGCAAGTTGTGTTTTGTCTCTTGGGAAAGTCCCACCTGAGGTCCATGCCCCATGGGCTTAGAAAGGAATGTGTGTGTGTGCAGTGAGTTGATAGGACCTGATAGGGCTTCCCTGTACCGAGAGAAGGATCCAGAAGATGAAGGCTATGTAGGGAGCCTTAGGGGAACTTTCAAATCCCAAGACCGATTTTAGGTTTATAGGTGAGTGGTAGCGGTAAGACCTAAATTCTGAGGCTTTTGAGCCTGGGGCCAGACCTATTTGCAGTTTTTCTGTTGAGCAGGAGTCAAAGTCCTGGGTTGAAACTGACTGCATGGGGTTCCCTCTCAGGCTTCTGTGGTAAACAAAGGCTCAGGAGATGACAACAGGATTCAAGCAAGAGCAAGAAAGGGAGGCCAGAGCAGGCCACAGTGACGTCTGCCTACAGATATCTGTTTAACCAGGGCAGGCTGCAGTGACATCTGCCTAGATATTTGTTTAACCGATGACCCATGGCTTTTCCATGCTACAGATCCTGGCAGCCACTGTGGACAACGCCAATGTCCTCCTGCAGATCGACAATGCCCGCCTGGCTGCTGATGACTTCCGCACCAAGTGAGTTTGCTGTGCGCAGTGGTTCAGAGCCTCCGGCATGTGGGGTGGGGCATCTTGGGTCAGTGCTTTCTAACCAGGGTTGGTTTGTGCTGGGAGAACCCCCTACGGTGCTTGTAAAAATAGAAGCCTGTTGGGCTCCACCCTTGGAGCTGGGTTCAGTTATTTGTAACTGGTTACCTAGGAGATTCTGATCCACAGCCAGGTGTGAAAGTCATCACTTTAGGGAGAGCTGCTTCACACTTCCCCCGCCTATCCCTAAACTGCAGTAAGCTGTCTGTCATATTTGGAGGTGTTGAGCCTTATTGGCTGGGAGGCTGGAAGTGCCCTTTTCAGGCACATGACTAAGGGTGAATTTTCTTATGCTCTGGACCCTAGGAATGTTCAGACTTAAGCAACCAATGGGCACTGTTTCTCCACAACACCCTGGGTGCCAACTCTGGGAATCATGTGTAAAGGAAGAGAACAAAGCTTTCAGTGTGGCTGGGATGGGTAGTTCATTCCTTTTCTCTGGAATCATTCTAGGTTTGAGACGGAGCAGACCCTGCGCATGAGCGTGGAGGCCGACATCAACGGCCTGCGCCGGGTGCTGGATGAACTGACCCTGGCCAGAGCTGACCTGGAGATGCAGATCGAGAACCTCAAGGAGGAGCTGGCCTACCTGAAGAAGAACCACGAGGAGGTGAGAGCTAAATGGAAAGGCCAGCTTAAGAGGGTGGGTGGAGAGAAGCAACAGAGTAGCAGATGGTGTCTGGGTTGGAATCACCCGTTGCTGAAAAGCCCTGTCAGTCATGTGGCTCTTGACTATGGGACCTTTTCTGTCTCTGCAGGAAATGGCCTCCATGAGAGGCCAGGTGGGCGGGGACGTCAATGTGGAAATGGACGCCGCCCCCGGTGTGGACCTGAGCCGAATCCTGAACGAGATGCGTGATCAGTACGAGAAGATGGCGGAGAAGAACCGCAAGGATGCCGAGGAATGGTTCTTCACCAAGGTGGGTGTCATTTGGAGAGGAAGGAATGCAGAGTACCTGCCTTCCAGGGCGTTCTGGTGTGAATAGTATTCTTTTTTTTCACAGACAGAGGAGCTGAACCGTGAGGTGGCCACCAACAGCGAGCTGGTGCAGAGCGGCAAGAGCGAGATCTCTGAGCTCCGGCGCACCATGCAGAACCTGGAGATCGAGCTGCAGTCCCATCTCAGCATGGTAGGGATGCCATTGTGCATGAAGGTCGAATTTGGATTTGCCGCAGGGGCATGGCCATTCTCAGTGATCCATTGCCCTATTTCTCTCCCTCACAGAAAGCATCCCTGGAGAATAACCTGGAGGAGACCAAAGGCAGATACTGCATGCAGCTGGCCCAGATCCAGGAGATGATCGGCAGCGTGGAGGAGCAGCTGGCTCAGCTGCGCTGTGAGATGGAGCAGCAGAACCAGGAATACAAGATCCTGCTGGATGTGAAGACACGGCTGGAGCAGGAGATCGCCACCTACCGCCGTCTGCTGGAAGGAGAGGATGCCCAGTGAGTGCCTGGGCTACCCTTTAGTTCATGCCCCTTCCCTTCACAAATGTCCCCCAGATGTCTAATGGTCCTGCCATTTTCTGTTTTTGCAGCCTTTCATCTGCCCAGTTCTCCTCATCCTCTCAATTCTCCTCTGGCTCTCAATCATCCAGAGATGGTAAGACTCTAGTCTACACCAACCTGGGCCTGGGAATACCTTCAACTCTTTCAGGAGCAGATCTACGACCTAGATTAGAACCTTCTTGGGGATTAAGTTAAGTGTTCTTACTCAGTATTCTCTATGAGTGCCTTCAGGAAAACAACCAACCAACCAACCAACCAACCAACCAACCAACCAACCAACCAACCACTTTCTAGGTCTCCTCAGAGCTAAGACTAGTGACCTTAACCTTGTTTCTCCAATGGGTGTTTGGGTAGATTCCATGATGATGAAAATCAGCACCACGGAGAGCAACACACTTCGAAGTGTCTGGGTTTAGCTGCCTTTAGGTCTAGTTGGATAGCACCAGTTGAGTGCTCCAGTTTGAGGACACAGTCTGGACATGAGGCAGCAGGGGGTGAGGTGGCACACGGAGAAAGGGCAGCAGGGGACAGCTTACTCCTTAGTTTCTTGGCTTCTCTCTGCCCTTTAGGACACTTCCCATCTGTCTACCCCACTAATGCCTCCTCTCTCACTTTCTCCAGTGACCTCCACCAACCGCCAGATCCGCACCAAGGTCGTGGATGTGCACGACGGCAAGGTGGTCTCCACCCACGAGCAGGTCCTGCGCACCAAGAACTAAGGCTGCTAGTTACTGCTCAGGCTTAGGAGGCTCCTGCGTGGATGCAGATACTGCTGGAAGAGCCCCTGTATTGTCCCTATACAATTCACCCCATACTTGACCCTTGTCCTTCTGGCGAGCAATAAAGCTTCTTTTTCTGAGTTGCACAATCGCTGTCTCCCTGGTCATTGTCAGGAGTGGGGGTGGGAGGAATGTGGGAAGTGTTGCTTTGGAGCTCAGAAGAGCACCTGGCTCTGGCCTCTGGGACTGGGAGAAAGGGCCTGGGGGCGAGCTTGGCTCGAGTCCCAGGTCGGGTTTCACCACCTCAGAAGATATAGGTGACTCTGTGTACCAGGTTATGGGTTCTCTTAGGACAGAGGTATAGTTCTTCATTTATTCATTTGTCCACATTCACCAGATATGGAGTGCTTTTAGGTGCCGGGCAGTGTGTTAGGTGAAGGATTCTTTAAAAATAAAAATTATTGTTATTGTTGTTGTTGTTGTTATTGTTGTATGTGCATGATATATATGTGGGTACATGTGTATGTGGAGGTCAGAGGACAACTTTGGAGAGCTGGTTTTCTTTCTCCTTTGTGGGTTTGGGTTATTGAACTCCGGTGATCTGGTCTGAGGAGCACTTTCCCCTGCTGGGTCATCTCACTGGCCTTAGGTTAAGGATTCCTAAGGATTTTGTGATCTTTTAAGATGACTCTGTATCAGAACTCATACATTTTTTTTTCTATATATCCCATCTCTAGATAAGTAGAAAACTTTGTGTACAATGTTATGTGGTTTACTAGTCCCCTAATACTCTGTGAACCCCAAGTAAGAACTCATGCTCTGTTGGTGGCCATATTTCCCTGATCTGGATGTCTAGAGTTGAGTCTATTCTTAGTCAGTTTAGAGCAGTGGTTTGAAATCTTCCCAACACTGGGACCCTTTAATACTGTTCTTCATGTTGTGAAAAATAAAATTATTTTCACTGCCACTTCATAACTGTACTTATGACACGGCTATGAATTGTATTGTAAATACCTGTGTTTTCTGGTGGTCTTAGGTGATCCCCATGAAAGAGTCATTTGAACTCAAAGTCAAATGACTGATTTAGAGGGTGTTGACGATCCTCTCTTTTCCATATCTGTTAAATGGGGATGATAGTGCTGTCTCCCAGTCTTGTGGGTGTTAACTGGAAGCACAGTCTGTAAGAACACAGACTGGAGTACACAGGTTCAAGGCAAGGTTGTCTTAGCAATGCTGGGTACCATTCATGACAAGGGCATTTCTAGAGGCTTCCAGAATATGCTAACTGGTTTCTAACCTTGGGTTTGCTCTGAATTAGTGACCTTGGAGATCTTAGCCTTTGGTTTTTTTCATTTGTAGAATAAAGAGATGTAACCCGCGTCTTGTAGATGATACACAAATCTAATGAGTAAGTTACACCTTAAGAGCCAGACTGACCTCTGAGCCTGGTGGGTCACACATGTAAGCCAGCACTAGTGAGGTGGATCCAGGAGGACTGTTGTGAGTTTAAGGCCAGAGTGGGCTCAGTAGTGAGAGCATTAGGAGCCTCCACTTGGAGGAGTGACTTTTGCTTTGTCTTGTGGTTGACTGAGGAGTGGGAAGAGGAGGAACCTTATCTGGGTGCATGCCAGAGATGCCAGGGGTGGGGAGGGCTCACTACCCCCTGGACTAGGAAGAATTGACTAGATCTGTATTAATTCCAATCGCTTGGTCACTTGGCTGGGTGATGGAAAGTTCTAAGTATAGCTGAATGTGGGTGAATGAAGAAAGACAATTTGGACCTGAGAATTCTGTCTTTCCTGGGTTCCCATTTTTACTAGCCTTGAAGAACTGGAATAGGATAGAAAACACACATCCCTCTTTCCTAAGGTGGAGGAGAAATACCTTCACTATACAATGCTGATGACGTGAATGATCTCATGGAACCGATGAGCTTAGCATCAAGCTTGGTGCATAGTGCTCTGCTGGTGACAGCTCAAGATGAGTAATTATTAGTAAAAGGAATGAAGTGTTGCTGGTGTTCCTTGTACCTACACAGCAGGAAAGTCATGACCGGCCTATGCCTTTGAAACCCTGAGATAACTCTTTTTTTTAACCCGAGTCGTTTGCAAGTTTGAGCTGGGGTGAACGTTGTCTGAAGAAGTGTATCCTGGAGCCAAAGGACCAGATCCTTAGGGAGGAGAGATATCAGGGTGCCCACCAGGGCAATGAGCTTCCTGTCAAGTGTGACATAGAATATAGGGGGTGGTTCACACTTGAGGGGTTCATCTGGGTTGGACTGAGAGCAAAATGCAGCTACACTCAGAAGTGGAGATGGAAGCCCAGAAAGCTAAGGATTCTTCATGGATCTTCTGGCATCACCCTACCTGGGACATTGGAGTTTTTCTGTGACATTCTGAGCGCACGAGCTCCTTAGCACTACTGTGCTGAGGGAGCACCCTCTGTCCTTGCTTGGATGGCTGCCACTGAGGTTGGAAGGAATACAGGGAAAAGGCAGACTTGCTCGAGGCCATTTGGCTATAAGCAAGCTCAGAACGGGAGAGGGGGCGGTGGTGAAGGGGAGGGGGGCGGTGGCTTAGATTTCAGGAGCCTGAGGAACAAAGGGAAGACATCACAGCAGTTCTGGGGTCTCATGTGGACACCCTCCTCTCTTAATTTTCACCACCACATCAGTGGAAAGGTAGAGCCAACAACTGATTTCTACTAATGACTAGTTCTCTTCACAGGGTTGAAAGGCTGCCTTACTCACAGGAGACCTGGGCTCTGCCCCCACCATTGAAATGTGAAAAGTGACTATCGAGAAAAGTGACTCGATAGCACCGCCTGGTGGAAACAAGAGCGGCTGCATGGAGCTAGGCAAACGAGGGCTGTGGTTCCACACCCCTTGAATTTGGGAGGAGCTACTTTCTCCACCTACTCTGAATGCAGAATGGGGCTGTGCTAGGTAGATGGAGATCATCTCTCCTGTGCTCTCCTCTCCTAAGGGAGACCATTCTGCTCCAAGTCTTAGCGTTTGAACATTGCTACCCCCAGCTTTCAGGTTCCTTGAGGGAGGGACTATGTGTCCTCAACAGCACTCATTTTGATACATCTTGATCTTAAGGGGTTTAAGTGCACTAGAAGGATGGCCTAGTCATAAGCAAGATGTTTGATACTCACATCATCCAGACGGACCAAGAGCAAGGGTGGAAGCAGGCCCATTGCCACAGAGACTCAGGATGATGTATTGTGGTGTGCCGGGGCTCAGTCCAGCAGTTACTCGGTAGCTCGTCTAAGCCTCACATGAAGTTCTATTTGAGCTGTGCAGGCTGTCTGATTGGTGACCACTTTCCCGTTTCCACACCGGGACACTTGGTCCCTCTGTCAGGGGGAGTGTCGTCCACTCTTCTTGCTCACCCCTCACTCAGGTGTGGTGGCTCTCAAGTGACTGCTCCTCATCCCTCAGACTACTCACAGGCTTCCCTGAGTGCTCCCCATTTGGCCACCAATAACATTTATTTTACTTTTGAGGTTTTTTTGTTTTTTGTTTTTTGCTTTTTGTTTTTTTCCAGCTTTGCAGACATCATAGATAAACTTTTAAACAAATTGGATATTTTCTTTGCTTACATTTCAAATGTTATCTCCTTCCTTAGTTTCCCTTCTAGAATTCCCCTATTCCATCCCCCTCCCTCTGCCTCTATGAGAGTGCTCCCCCCCAGTCCCTCCCATCTCCTTGCCCTGGCATTCCCTTACACCGGGACATCGAGCCTTCGCAGGATCAAGGACCTCTTCTCTCATTGATGCCTGATAAGGCCACCCTCTGCTACATATGAGGCTGGAGCCATGGGTCCCTCCATGTGTACTCTTTGGTTGGTGGTTTAGTCTCCGGGAACTTTAGGGGTCTGGTTGGTTCACTTTTGAATTTTATATTTGCTGGGAGAGAGTCTGCTTTGTCCTACAGCTACCCAAGGAGACAGGACTTGCTTATCATTGATGTGTGTGTGTGTGTGTGTGTGCGCGTGCGTGCGCGCACGCGTGTGTTATGTGTTTACATGTGTGTGAAGGCCCATTTGCACATGCACACACATGTATTCCAGAAGTCAAAGTTGGCTTTCTTCCTCAATTGCTCTCCACTTACTTTTAAAACATCTTTCAAGTCTCAGTCATTTGGCTAGACTGGCTAGGAATCCTCTTGCCCCTGCTACCTCAACAGTAAGAATGTAAAAGTGTATTGCCAAACCTGGCTTTTTGCATAGGATCCAAACTCAGGTTCTTAGGTTTGTGGGGCAGATGCTTTACTGACTGGGGCTTGTTCATCATTTTATCCTCAATCTCAGTACAATGTACAGAACACAGTAGACACTCAAGGAAAGATACACCCAAAACATGCCAGGAAGAAGCTGGTTCTGGGCTGAGGGTAAGCAATATTTCTTAAATAGATGGAAGGCTGTTTTAGGCTCAGGGCACCTTGGTCCGGTGGGATCTGGCTAGATGGGGTGGTGGCAGGTGACTATTCAGCAAGAAAGAGTCACCGCTGAAAGATACATGGAGGCACCTCCAGCAATGCACCAACCCAAAGCGCCCATCTGCTTATGTGGCTCATGAAGGGGTGGACCCATGAGCCAGGAGAGGAGCCTGTGAGTCATGTCTGTGTTCCTTCGGCCAGCATCCAGCCTCATGATGAATCAGGGTTTTCTGGCCCAACCTGAGCTAAAGAAAATGTAGTGGTGGGAAGAAAGTGGGGTCAAAAAGTTCAGGTGGTTAGATACAGGCAGGCAGGAGGCTTCTATAGTCAGAGCCAGGCTGGCCTTATCTTTTCTTAAGTTCTTATACAACTTAGTAGGAGCCCTTTCCTCTGACACCTTGCAGGTAGAACTCACTCAGAATTCCCCTCTCTGACGCTCTGGTCCTTGAATCTCTTCTATTCAGCTTTGTCAGTGCTCTGAGGGCTGGGGCTGTTCTTGGGAGACTGGTGCGGGGGCACAGTTGACTAAAGGGGCTGGGCTAATAATCAGCAAGAGGGTTAAATCCAGGTCATCCAGATGGTCCAAGAGTAAGGGAAAAACTCAGTGTCATTCACCATCAGGATGATGTACCAAGGTGTGCTAGAATTTTCATGGACAATAGAGACAGGATTTGTTTTTTACAGGTTCCTGAGGCAAGGTATCCAGAGCTACAGGAGATCTAGTCCTCATTCGTTGCTGGGAGGAGTGGAAAGTAGGGTTTGGAGGGAAGAATCCCGAGAGGGTAAAAGAATGATCCATGCCACACAGCCAGGAAGAGGTCTCGTATTCAATCCAGGACAGTCAGATTCCTCATCTAAGGCACTGCCTTTCCCGTGCCAGGCAGAACTGGAAGATGGTAGAAAACTGCAGCACCAATTCACATCTGGCTCGTGCTACCCAGTGTGGTTGGCTCCTCTTTGGGTTGGAAGTCGATCCAGGTGTGGAGAGGGGAAGGAAAACAAGCAGGAGAAAAGATGGGATGAAAGGTAGAGGTGGAGAGAAGGGTAGATGGGAGTGGGGGAGTAGGCAGTGGGAGGAGGAAGAATAGGAAGAATAGATAATGGGAGAGGGGAGGGGGAAGGATACATAACCACGGACAGCTGGGCTTTCACACTGGGACTCCCCCACTTTGCACTTGTTCTTGGCAACTCTGTATGCAAGGGCTTTCTATGGGGAAACTGAGGTCACAGCCACAAGGCTAGGGGGCATGAGACTGCTGGTGGTCCAGGCTGCCTCACTGTCAAGCTTACTGTTGTCTCCACTGCATTGTCTCAGAGGCTCAGTGGGGAGGACTCCACCTCAGAGGCTCAGTGGGGAGGACTCCATCTCAGAGGCTCAGTGGGGAGGACTCCACCTCAGAGGCTCAGTGGGGAGGACTCCATCTCAGAGGCTCAGTGGGGAGGACTCCACCTCAGAGGCTCAGTGGGGAGGACTCCATCTCAGAGGCTCAGTGTGGAGGACTTCACCTCAGAGGGAGAGGAATTGCAGCCACATGCAGAGATGATCCAGAGGCAGGGGAAAGGCCTATGCCTGCTTTGAACTCAGATGGGAGAGGATGCTTAGGGATTTCTGGATCTAGGCAGAGGATGGTTCAGATAGATGTAACCTTCAAGAAAAGCAGCAGATGCCTGTAGTTACAGAACTTTGATGTCTGAAGCAGGAGAATCATGAACTGAAGATCAGCTACAAGAGTTAGACCCTACCAAAAAACAAAAAAAGCAAACAAACAAAAAAAAAATCAAATCAAGCCAAGCCAACCTGAGCTAAGTCAAGCCAAACCAAATCTAAAAGAATGCATTCATTAAAAACAGGGTTCTAGAAGCCTTTGCTCTCCCTGAAGCTGCCTACCCAACCTGGCCTAACCCATCCTCCAAGCCCTGGGACTTGGGGTTTCCATCCCATCCCAGACTGGTGATATCAGTGTGCCTGTTGCAAATCCGAGAGAAACAACATCAGAGTGGACCTGGGCCTCAGATCACATTGAAGCCAGGTCCTGGGTATTTCTCATAGAGACAAGCAGGAATGTGGATAGAGATTTAGAACCATGGAGAAGCAAAATGAGTAATCAGACTCCCCTTGAACCTTTGCCTAAGGATGTCTTGCAAAATAGTTCTACCTACTTAATCTATTTTAATTAACATGTTTTGCACCATTAAATATTTGCCTTATTCATTTCGGTAAACTAGCTCACTGTTTATCCCAACAGGCATATTTGTAGAGGGAATCCTACATTACTAAAGAAAAAAGAGGAAAATCAAAATCAGTCGACACTCATAGAAGCCAAGGAGGCCAGTGTTTAAATAGATGTTGTTGCTGCTTCCTGCAGAATCTGAGTTCTAGGTGGGCTTGATTTTATTGGCTAGAATGATTGACAGCTGGAGAGGCTGCTAAGGACTGGCTGGGATGATTCACAGGTATGAAGGCTGCTAAGGGGATTGAGAGATTTTCCTTAAGAATCAGGAGACTGAAAATATTAGAGAAGGAAATACTTTTCTTACTGTGCAACTAGCATTTTTGTTGATGTTTTGAGAGGATCTTGCTATGTATTGTAATTCTGTGGCTCCTGGACCACTCCTTCGCTGTTTCTGAACACAGTTTCAATGCAGCTCTCACATGTTACTCTTTATAACACCTACTTCCCAGAGACCCTCTTCTGGACCCTTGCTAGGAAGAAACTTATACTCCCCAGCCACACCTCCACCACTTCAGGCTCTTCTCAACCCTCATGGCTTCTCTTCCTATCTTCAGTTTTCTTCCAGCCCTAGGCATCCATCTGAAATGGCTTTCTCCTTCATTCTGCTCTAGTGGGATCTTACTTGGGCCAGGCATGGGGTCTGGGCACTGGGGCATGTGCAAGACAAACAGGCACAGGCTTAGAGGAGCCCCTGCTGAGGATGGGGTGGGGAGGAGTCCTCTCTGCAGTGGGGTGGTGCAGCTGGTGGTAGAGGCCCCAAGATGCAGGATAAGGGGTCAAAACTGGACAGAGAACAAGTGGGAATTCAGAAGGCGAGAACTCAGGAAGAGGAGGCACACAGGTTTGCCAATGTCGAGTAGGATACAGAAGATATGAAGGGACATTTCAGTGGGAGGGGACTGCAGGAGTTTGAGGGTTGTTTAGGAGAGTCATTTTATGTATATCTCATATATATATATATATATATGCATCTCACACATATCACATATATATGGTATATATCACACACATATATCATATATAACATATCACACATATACATCATATATCACACACATATCATACACATGACATGTATATCATATATATGACACATATCATATATACCATGTGTGCACATACATATATCATAATATATCATATATATGTGGTTTGGAGAACTGGAAGTAATGAAGCAAGGATGCAAAGGACTCATGGCTCTTGTCTTAAGAGAACAGAGAAGTCAGAGGAGAGACATAATTAGACGGGTTATCTCAGACAGCTCAAGAGGTCAGTGGGTATAAAGACACTTACTGCACAAACCTGGAGACCTGGGTCCTCAGATCCTCAGGTCCTCCATCCTCAGAAATGAAATGAGTGTGAAAGAAGAGACTCTTCTCTGTAAAGTCTCGTGCCTATACTCATGTGCTGTGACAGGGGCACCTTTATCGTGAGCACGCACACTCACTGGTTAATTAATGGTTTAACAATGAAAACAAGGTCAAGGGGCTTGGGAAGGACAAGGAGAGCTATTAGAGGCTGACATCCCAGAGCTAAGGGAAGGCAGTGGAGTCAGGGGACTTAAGCAATTGAATGATCAGAAACATTCTAGTCTTTGTTGAGCCTTTCTCATGCCTTCTTTTCTGGGATAGGCAAACTGATTTTTGTTTGTTTGTTGGTTGGTTGGTTGGTTTTGTTTTGTTTTTGTTGTTGTTTTTGAGGAGAGAACAGAGGCATATTGTGGGAAAGCAAGTCATCACACAGCCAGAGAGCACAGGGTCTGGACTGTGCCCAGGTGACCGGGCAGCAGAGCCCTCAGCCTCCTTACCACTCTCTTTTGGTCTTTGTGACTAGAGTATGTGTGAGGCACTATCAGGAACAAGGATGTCACATCACTGTACCTTGCTACCCCTGGGGCTGAACATAAGACAGACACTCAACGAAGGGAAATTTTGTACTTACTGGAGGACTCTGCAAAAGAATATGGAAAGAGGTTGAGGAGATGTCTCAGTGGTTAGGGGGCTTTCCATGAAAGAGTAAGGACCTGAGTTTGATCCCCAGAATCTATGCATCAAGCTGGGCAGAGCAGTGTAATCTCACAGTGCACTGCAATTCCAGTGCTGAGAAGGCAGAGGCAGGAGGATCTCTGTGGCTTATTGGTCAGGATGTGATGCATTGATGAGCTCCAAGTGAGAGACCCTGCCTCCAGTGAAGAGTGACAAATAAAGTACATACATGCATATGACACACACACACACATATACACATGCACACACACACATGTACATATACACATGCATGCACACACACAAAATACACACATGCACACACACATGCACATGTACATATGCATATACATGCACACACATATACACAGGCACACACACATACACACATGTACACACACATACTTGCATGCATGCATGATGGGTCAGACAGGCCCATCAAGTTCCGGCACACATATATACACATATATACAATACACACATACACACATGCACACATACACATAACTCACACACATACACACATGTACATATGCACATACATGCATGCACACACACATACACATAACTCATGCACACAAATGCACACAACTCATTCACACACATTTACACACATATACACATGCACACACACATACAAACACACACAGGAGCACTCATGCATGATGGGTCAGACAGACCCATCAAGTTCCTGCTGTAGACATCCAACAGCAGCAGGGCTGTATTTATTGGGCTTGCTTTCTTCCCATAGTCTTCCACGTGAATGCTGCTTGCTGCTCTGGAAGCCTGAAGGACACATAGCTGTGCATCTCTCTTTATCTTTTGGCCAAGCACTGTCTCAGCACCTTGGCATGTCCCGAGAGCAGAGCCCTGAATCTCCTGCCAGCATAAAGGATGTGACAACTGGGTTTTCCATCTGATGGGGACATCACCAGGGCAGGTTCTGATTTTCTGTTTATCCTGGCAGCTCCCAGTGGGCAGTGGCTTCACTTCTCCTACCTTTCACAGTGACTTCTGTTCCAGTTACTCCTGTCTTGGCCCACAGTGACCACCAGGTATGGGCATGGTGAGTTTAGAGAGTGACAACCAGCTGTGAGGGAGTTTTGATCTTAGAAACTGAGAGGGTTGAATCCCAGGCCTGTCGTCAAGGTCAGACAGACACCAGACTGTAGGATATAGGTCAGCCCCTCAGCAGCAGGGCTGATTTATAGTGCCCTTGACAGCCTAATATCTTCAAATTACCTCACACAATAGAGAGAGGCTGGGCTGCTGACGGGCAGTCACCAAGGGACGCACAGCCTGGGGCTTCTCTACTACTCCCATATTCTAGACCTTCTCTGAGTCTATGGGGGGAAGCTGGCACACAGTGAGGACACACCCAGGCGTGCCACCTTCAGCAGGGGGTATAAGTAGTCAGCTCCTGGGATGGCTCAGTACCCAGCAACCCTGAGACTGCTTCCTGCCTACAGACTCCTGCAGGCAGCACCATGAGTTACAGACAGATGTCCTCATCTTTCCGGAGCAGCAGCAGCTGTGGTGGAGGAGGAGGCAGAGGGGGTAGCGGAGGCAGCATGCGGTCTTCTTTCAGTCGCTCCTCCAGGGCTGGTGGAGGAGGAGGCCGCTTTAGCTCTTCTAGTGGCTTTGGTGGGGGTGGCTTTTCGGCCTGTGGCAGTGGAGGCGGTGGCAGTTTTGGCTCTAGCTATGGTGGAGGATATGGAGGGGGTTTTAGTACAGGGAGTTCCAGCGGTATGTTTGGTGGAGGTTCTGGAGGTGGCTTTGGTGGAGGCTCTGGAGGTGGCTTTGGTGGAGGTTCTGGAGGTAGCTTTGGTGGAAGTTTTGGAGGAGGCTTTGGTGGTGGCTCTGGAGGCGGCTTTGGTGGTGGTGATTTTGGAGGCGGTGAAGGCAATATTCTGAACACCAATGAGAAAGTCGTCATGCAGAACCTCAATTCCCGTCTGGCCTCTTATATGGATAAAGTACAGGAACTGGAAGAGAACAACACCACCCTGGAGAGGCAGATCCAGGAATGGTATTCAAAGAAGGGGAAGAGAATCTTCCAGAAGGACTACTCTCATTTCTATGACACTATTGAAGACCTGAAGAACAGCGTATGTATGAGAGACAAACTCTCTTTCCCCGTCCCCTCCCTTCCTCCCTCCATCTCTCCATCCCTCCCTCTCTGCTTTCCTCCCGTTCTTAACCTCTCTCACGGAAAGTTTAGATTCTAGAGTCCAAGCAAAGACATACTAGTGAATCATCTTTTCCTACACTTTCATCTAAAGCAAACTTGTGTTTGGTTTCTCAGGTCTTAGGGACTTGGATTTGAGCTCTGATATTTCATTCTGAGTTTGGGTATTGAAGGGGGGAAGCCTGGATTAATACTAGCAAGGCTAGGGCGTAATTGGAGCTTTCTTTGACCTGGTTTCAAGTCAGCCTTATTCTTTCTTTCTCATTTCTCTTGGGCTGGAATCTTAATCTTCTCAGGTACTTAGGACTTAGGTACGCAGGGTGGTTGATCAAGTGATAGAGAAAATCTCTGGTTGTGAGCATGATACTCACCCATCCATCCATCCATCCATCCATCCATCCATCCATCCATCCACAATCCTCTTTTTTATCCACTAATGTAAGTGGGTGACTACTCTCTGTGTTGCACTGAGCAGTCACAGTGACATGCTCAGCTTCCACCGTAAAGGAGTCCAGAGTTGGGTTCCTTACTGTTCACACCCATACCTCCTGATTTTACATCTTTGTATGTCTAAATGTGCTGTTTCTCCAACTGCAGGTTTCTTCTATACATTTATTCACATGCAATCTTAGCCATCCTTTAGGACCTAGTTCAATTGTCATCTCCTTCTCAAGGTCTTTCCTCATTTCCCAGGATAGGCTAAGCCATCTTTCCTTTCATGACTCTTGAAATAATTTAGAATTTTTGGCCAGTGGTGGGCCCCTTGGAATTTGTCTTAGACCCCACTCTGCCTTTGCATCAGATGTTTAAATATTTTCCAAATGAGTGAAAACTACACTGAATATATTTGCTGAAGGCTATGTGGGTGCTGTGCAGCATACAAGCTGATAGGAAACTCTCCTTGTTTCCTAACACCTTGGATGGGATTATCCCCTCTGCTGGCTCTGTCTGGTTTCTTCCTCTCTCTGAAGTCAATCATATCAAGGGAGCATGGACTATTCATGCAAACTTGCCTTTCAGATTGTGGATCTCACAACAAGGAACAACAAAAAACTTCTGGACCTGGACAATACTCGCATGACTCTGGATGACTTCAGGGTTAAGTGAGTCCTATTCCCTTCCTTTTCCCTATACTGTTGTCATCCCCTCCCCAACCCAATTTTCAGAGCTCTGGAGGTCCCAGTAGGATCTAGTGCCCTCTTGATCATTTTGTACCCATGGCTGGCCCACAGGTTTGAGATGGAGCAGAACCTGCGCCAAGGGGTGGATGCTGATATTAATGGCCTGCAGAAGGTGTTGGATAGTCTGACTATGGAGAAGTCTGACCTGGAGATACAGCTTGATAGTCTGGAGGATGAGCTGAAGGCCCTGAAGAAGAACCACAAGGAGGTAGGCTATTGTGGCTTGGTGAGTACAGGGAGGAATAGAAGGGCAGAGATCATAGGGAGTACTGCAGAGCACGAACTGAGAGTTCTCTTCTTTGCTCTTGAAGGGGGCACACCCAGCTCCTCACAGGTGGCCTGCAATGGCAGCTGTGCTTTGGTTTCACAACGATTTCCCTCTTTTGCACTCTGAGAAGACGTGTCGGGAGAGGGTTGAAAGATGACAAGGAGGGTCCCACTTCCAACCTCATGCCCTCTTCCTCCTTGCAGGAGATGAGCCAGCTGACGGGCCAGAATGATGGAGATGTTAATGTGGAGATAAATGTTGCTCCTAGCACAGATCTCACCCAGGTCCTCAATGACATGCGTGAGGAATATGAACAGCTCATTTCTAAGAACCGCCAGGACATTGAGCGACACTATGAGTCCAAGGTGAGCAAAGCGGGGTACCTAGTCAGTTTTCTAATCCACATTTCAGGTATCCTTCCACTTCCCACCCCTTCATCATCCTTCTGCCTTCTCATCTTTCAGCATAGCTTTATCTATCCTTTCATCCTCCAATGGATGCTGTGCATCCTTCTTCATTCACCACAGAGACATAACTTTGGAGCGGTGTTAATTTTGGGTGACGAGCTCATGTTTCAGAGGTGAGCTAAATAAGATGGCCACCCTTGAGAAGTTTATTAGTATATGTTGTCCAGAGAGTGGGCAACTCACTATAGTCCTGTGTGATGTAAGACTCTAGAAGAGATATACAGCACCTTCTGCAGTACACTGATTTCCATGCCTGTTTCCTTTTTCCCTGGTCCTTAAAGCTTGAAATAGAGCATGATAGATAAAGGCATGCCATTCTGCATGTAAATAAGAAAATAAGATTAGAAGGGGTTTTGGGACATAATATAAAAGACCCTGAAACTCTACTGAAAGGAAATATGGTGTCTGGAGAACTGGTCAACCTTGTCAGTAGGATTCAGAATTCAGCGGCACATCCTTGACTTGGTCTCAGCCTTTCTTTTTCAAGTGAAGAGTAATGAGTGAAGCACAGTCTTTCCCACAGATGTCCTTGACTGTGTCTGTCCATAACTGAATCTTTGGTTTGCAGATGACCCAGATTGAGCAGCAAGTGACAAATAGTGGCCAAGAGGTGGAGAGCAACGTGAAGGAAGTGACCCAGCTCAGGCACAGTGTCCAGGAGTTGAACATTGAGCTGCAGACTCAGCTTTCCACGGTTGGTAGTCCTGCCCCAGATTTGCTGCCAGGGCAGGGCATGGGAAAAACCTTTCAGAGGGGCGAGGGGTAGAACATCCCTCCTGAAATTTTCTTTCGCTTCCTAGAAATCAGCCCTGGAGAAGGCTTTGGAAGACACAAAGAACCGTTACTGTGGCCAGCTGCAGCAGATTCAGGAACAGATCAGTGAGATGGAGGCTCAGCTTGCTGAGGTCCGGGCAGAAACTGAGTGCCAGAACCAGGAATATGGCATTCTGCTCAGCATCAAGACACGGCTGGAGAAAGAAATTGAGACTTACCGAAACCTCCTCGAAGGCGGCCAACAAGACTTGTAGGTCCTTAGGAGTCTGTAGAGTCTACAGTGTAAATCTCAGAGGAGTCCCCTTAGGCTTCTGATACCACTTCTAGCCTTCTCGAATAGACACAGCTAGGGAAGTTCTTGTATGCAGGGGTCTGATGGATTGAGGACCTCATCAGTATGAATGTATTTGGGGGAAATTCTTCGGGCTTTTGAGCTTTAGAAAGGAGAATGGTAACAGTGAGAGAAAGGGGATACCTTCTGCTCTAGGGAGAGGAAAGTACCCTTCCTTCCCAGCTGGGATGCCTCAATTGACACTTGTCTTGATTCTGTTCAGGTTCACCCTTGTATACATATCTATGTGTTTTCCTTTATCCTCAGTGAATCTTCTGGAGCTGGACAAATTGGCTTTGGAAGTGGCAAAGGAAGACAAAGAGGAAGTGGTGGCAGCTATGGAGGAGGAAGTGGTAGCAGCTATGGAGGAGGAAGAAGGGGCAGCTATGGAGGAGGAAGTGGGGGCAGCTATGGAGGAGAAAGTGGGGGCAGCTATGGAGGAGAAAGTGGGGGCAGCTATGGTGGAGGAAGTGGGGGCAGCTATGGTGGAGGAAGTGGGGGCAGCTATGGTGGAAAAAGTGGAGGTAGTTATGGAGGAGGAAGCAGCTCTGGGGGAGGAAGTGGAGGCAGCTATGGAGGAGGAAGTGGGAGCAGCCATGGTGGAAAAAGTGGGGGCAGCCATGGAGGAGGAAGTGGGGGCAACTATGGTGGAGGAAGTGGTTCTGGAGGAGGAAGTGGGGGCAGCTATGGTGGAAAAAGTGGAGGTAGTTATGGAGGAGGAAGCAGCTCTGGGGGAGGAAGTGGAGGCAGCTATGGAGGAGGAAGTGGGGGCAGCCATGGTGGAGGAAGTGGGGGCAGCTATGGTGGAAAGAGTGGAGGTAGTTATGGTGGAGGAAGCAGTTCTGGGGGAGGAAGTGGAGGCAGCTATGGAGGAGGAAGTGGTTCTGGAGGAGGAAGCGGGGGTAGCTATGGTGGAGGAAATAGAAGGCCATCTCAGTCCCAGTCTTCCTCAAAATCTGCTGACTGCGACGATGATTCGAAAGGTAAGGGATTACTGAATCCACAGTCTTGTGAACATGAGGCAACTATCCTTTTCTGTGTATCTTTGGACAGGACTTGTCAGGGCTGCATGTTCTGAACGGAATGGATTTTTAGAAAAGTCTTTAGAGTAGTATAACCCCATACTTGGTTCTAAATTGACCATTGGATGAAATTAAATCAGCACATGATTTGAGTCTCAGCGATTAGAAGAGATGGGTTGAAAACTGCACCGTCAGGTACATTTCGATTGTAGCCCACAAGTAGATTTTACTTATGAAAAATGAGGTTCAGAAGGAGTAAATTGTTTCCTCACAATTATGTAATTTCTAAATGATTGGCTCAGCACTGTGGGGCTCCATGACCAGTGCCTTCAGCCATTATTAGGATGGGAAGCCTGTATCAGTGACCACACATGGAACAGAGACTCAGGGGTCTCAGTTAGTGGTCAGTTAGTGCAACCATTGCATAGTACAACAGTGGAAAGGAGGATGTCTCGGAAGCCATCACCTGCCTCTAAGAAGGACACATGCAGGAGAGGTGGTCTCTACACCATGAAATAATCTCTATTTACAAATTGAGCTTAATGTGGCAAAACTTAAATATCTGGGTTGGAGAGATGCTCAGGTGTTAAGGGCACTTGTTGCTTTTGTAGAGTACCTGGGTTCAGTTCTTGGTACCCGTTGTGATTCGCAACCATGCAAAACTCTGGTTCCAGGGAATCTCATACATACATACATACATACATGGAGGCAGAAAAGACCCATGTAAATAGATAAACAAAGCAACTTCCCTCTAAGCTATGGTTTTATCTTTTTTTTTTTAAGTTCAATATGAAGTTGTAGTAAGTGGCTGGATAACAACACTGAATGTGTATCTCCAGGAACCCTTTTAGTATCAGGAAACTGTTCACTTACAATGTTATCATATGTACTTTGAATGTCCAGCTGCTCTGCAGGGGCATGGTTGGGAAGCTAGGAATGAGGTTGGTGTTTACCTTTGTCTGGGTAGCCAGAGTATTTACCGACGATGCTGTGGGATGGTGAGGGGTCCTGTCCATGAGCTATCCGAACTCAGGGCTGCTGCAGGAGAGATGGGGAACTGGATGGGGCACAGGATTTGTGATTACAGTGCTCGGATCACACGCTCCTCCAGCTCTATGGGATCCAGGTTTCTTGCTCCCAATTTCTTCTTCAAGTCACTGTCTAAACTCTCTCTCATTATTGTTTTCTTCTTTCCACCCCGCCACAGGCAACCAAATTCGATACTAGAATCCTGATTAGCTTTCTCCACCCGACCCAAGCTGAGACTGTCCCAGGAGGGCAGAAGCTACATGAAGCACGCCTACTGCATCCTGACATCAAGACTAGCTGGCAACAAGCCGGGGCAACCGTTTGGAATTGGATGGAATTGGCATTGTGCCTCTGGACATCTATTGGCTCTGTTCCATGCTGGGGAGGCTTCAGGGCTGGAGAGAACTTGATTCTTCCATGTGTCCTGGGGGTGGACCCCATTCCCTTCCTTGTCCTGACTTCCTAATAAAGCTTTCCTATTGCAAATTAAACTTGGATTCTGATGTGTTTGTACTTTGAGATTAAGGAGTGTGACATTTGATGCTGGTTGTGAACTTGATTGAGTTGAGACTCTCCTGGAGATAGTAATGCTCATTTGGGTGTGTCTGAGAGCATATCTCCAGAGAGAGCTAACTAAGGGGATAAAGATCCATGCTGAATATGGGTGACATCTGCTGGATAAACCCATGGACCAAATGAAACAAGGGAGATGACCAACTGCCACATAGTCTGTCTGTCTCCTTATCACACCTTTATGCCGTGATTTGGGCTACTACATGCTCCCCAAACCTTTCCCTCTTTTATACTTCCTTTTCTTTGTTTTTAATATAGATTCGTTAATTGCTTTTATTTATGTGTATGCGTGCCTGCATGAATTTATGTGTGCCGTGTGCCTGCAGGGACCTGTGGAGACCAGAGGGTGTCTGATCCCCTGGAACTGGAATTGGTGGTGGTGGATTGCCAGCTAATGTAGGTGCTGAGAGCTGAATCTGGGCCTGCTGCAAGGGTAGTAAGCATTCCTAACCACAGGGAAATCTTTCCAGTCCCCTGTTCTCATGTTGCCCTCTGGAGATTAAACCTATTTTGAACCTATATTGAACCTGCTAGCCAAGCACTCTACCACTGATCCACACTCCAAGCTCTCTGGAGTCCAGGCAGGCTTTGAACTTGTGACCTTGTTTCAGCACCCTGAGTAGCTGATCCCAGTTCAGGGAGATCAGTCTCCCTGACCTTAAGTTTCTTACATTAGGCATTAATAGAGTTTCCGAGAGAGCTAACTGAATTTATTTTTGAAAAGAGTTGGTTATTTTTTCTGTCACTTAAAACTTGTGTTAAGAATAAAGCAACTCAGCCGGGCAGTGGTGGTGGATGCCTTTAATCCCAGCACTGGAGAGGCAAAGGCAGGCAGATCTCCGAGTTTAAATCCAGCCTGGTCTACAGAGTGAGTTCCAGACAGTCAGAGATACACAGAGAAACCCTGTATTGCAAAACAAAACAAACAAACAAACAGCAACAGCAGCAACAACAAAAAACCCAAAAGAAAAATCAAAGTAATGCACAATGAAGTTCTTTAATACTTTAAATGATCATTTATTTGTCTTGTGTGGTGGTTTGAATAAGAATGGCTCCCACAGACTCATGTGTTTGAATTTTTGAACCACAGGGAGGGCAGTATTAGGAGATGTATCCTTGTTGGAGTAGGTGTGGCCTTGTTGGAGTAGGTGTGGCCTTGTTGGAGTAGGTGTGGCCTTGTTGGAGGAAGTGTGTCACCGTGGGGTGGGCTTTGAGGTCTCAGATGCTCAAGCCCAGGCTCAGATGCTGACAGTTACTTCCTGTTGCCTGCTGATTTGGATGCAGAACTCTCAGCTCCTTCCCCAGCACCATGTCTGCCTGCACACCACCATGCCTCCCACCATGATTATAATGGACTAAACCTCTGAAACTGTAAGCCATCCCCAGTTAAATGTTTTTCTTTGTAAAAGTTACCTTAGTCCTGATGTTTCTTCACAGCAATAGAGATACTAACTAAGACACCTTGTGATTTTGCAGTTGGTGATTCACACGGAACAGTTCTATTTTCTTTTATGCATCTGTGGCTAGCTGCAAGGTCTGGGCAGCTCTGTCTCTGGGATTACCTGGGAGCTGGTTGGGGTGGTGAGGACAAAAGCGTGACTCTCATTTTTCCAGTCAGCTAGTTTGAGCCAGTGTCCCAATGCAAGGTCCTTTGAGGAACAGACACTTTGCCTTCATGGCAAAGTAAGTCACAACCTAATCTAGATTTGAGAGTAGGAACAACAGACTCCTCTTGAGGCACAGGGCTGAAAAGTCGCATGGTGAAAGATACAGATATAAGGAGCAGTAATGGAGTCCATTTTGGGCAAGCAGTCTACTGGGCTCTGTGAGGAGGTCATGTTGACTATGGAATGAAACAGGAAAAAACACAGTGCGGCTAGTGCAAAGGAAGATTTCACAGATAGCGGAACATAGGCATAGGCAGGGTGCTCCAAGGAAGAGTGAAGAACATCCCACGGGAGCCATCAAGGACTCTGATTGGGCTGATGGTCAAACCTCCATCACAAACTAGAGACAACCCTCGCCTGTAGGCAGTTCTTCAGAGACCACAGCTGCATATCAAGCCACTGTGATAGATTTTAAATGGAATTTAAATGATTCCCAAAAGCTTTTGGGTTGAAGCTTATTCCAGATAACCTTGTTTGGTTTAGGAACCTGGGACAAGGGACTGAGGTGCATACTTTACATACCAAAGCAGACCTGGCCTTCAGGTTCTCCAGGCATAGCATCCAACCCCTTTTTAACCCAACCCCTGATATTCCAGTCCAGGGGCCCAAGCTGCCCCCCCCCAGGTTCTTCCCTATGTAATCCATACATTTTGCTCTCTCTCTTTCTCTCTCTCTCTCTCTCTCTCTCTCATCTTCTTCCTTCTCCCCTCCTCCTCCTCATCTCTCTTTTTGTCCCACAAGTACTTTCCTGGCTCCCCTTCACTCTGGCCTCAGGCCTGCCTGATTCAAGGGGATCTTGAATAGACCTTATGTTAGGTGGACATCAAAGATGATTTAAGATGATCTCTCCATGATCCTTGGCTTTAGGTACCTCATACTTTCTCCTACTTAAACATGAACATATTTACTGTTTGGAGTTTGTTAATTAAGATGCTAAATATGTTGATCTTTTAAAATGGAGATTTTTTTTTTACGAAGGTGGGTCTGTCTGAGCACAAACAGGGAGGGGCCTGGAGAGATGGTTCAATGGATAAAAGCTTTTACATGAAAGCTTGGTGACCTGAGTTTGATCCCTGGAAGGAGAGGAGTGATCCAGTATCTTCTGACCTCTATACATGCACTGAGACACATGTGTCTATGCATACACATACTACACACTACACAAAACACACACACACCCTAAAATGAATAAACCATTTTTCTTATAGTCATAGAAGTCAGAATTGAAGAATAAAACTTTAAAAACTCTTTATGACATTTAGTGTGTGTGTGTGCCTGTGTGTGTGTGGGTGTGTGGCCACAACATGTGTGTAGAGGTCAGAGAACAACTTGGAAGAGTTGATTCTCTCCATCCACCCTTCGGGTCCCAAGAATCAAACTTAGGTGGTCAGGATTGGAGGCAAACATCTCTACCCACTGAGCCATCTTGCTGGCCCTAAATGAGATTTCAAAGGAGGTTGAAGGTCAAAGGGGCTATATATTAAGCTCACATCTAGCTGACATCTTCCCCAAACCACAAAGCATTTGGAAACAGATTTTACTTTAGTCTGTAGGTGAGAACTCACCTTGATTGGGGCCCTTTGATATACTGCAAGGGATCTAGTCTCACCTGTAATCCTGCTGGGTAAAGATTAAAGATGTTCCTTAGGGCCCCGAGCTTGCAGAATTTGGTAGGAAAAATTACAAATATAGACCCGTGATGGCTAGCGTTAACTGACAATGCGGCAGAGTAGAACTATCTGGGTCATGGGCCTCTGGGGATGCCTTTGGAGGAGTATCTTGGTTGTGTTAGTTTGGCATAGTGTGGTGGTTTGAATGGGAATGTCTCCCATAGGCTCAGGCATTTGAACACATGGTCCCCAGTTGATGGCATTGTGTAGGGAGGTGATGAAACCTTTCGGGGGTGGAGCCTTGATGAAGTATGAAGTATCACACTCTCCCTTTCTCTATGGATCGGGATTCGGCTCTCCGCTACTGCTCCAGTGCCTGCTGGCTTCATTCATGCACCCCACCATGATGGTAGAAAAGAAGTGATTTCTCAGATTTCTGATCCAGCCTCCCTTGCCCTTATAGTATCTCCTAGAAATTTTATCCCAGATAAGCTCCTTCTTCCTTAGGCTCATTTGGGTCATGGTGTTTTGCCACAGCAACGAAAAGTAACCAATACAGGTGGAAAGACTCGGCCACTGTGGGCTGTGTTATTCCATGGTCAGGGGACCTTGGGCTGTGTGAAGTGGGAACTGTGGTGGTTTTGAGTAAGTGTGGTCCCTGTAGACTCATACATTTGAATGTTTAGGGATGGCACTACGAGAGGAGGATTAGAGATGGTCTTGTTGGAGTAGGTGGGGCATTGTTGGAGGAAGTGTGTCACTGGGGGCGGGCTTTTTTCTGTCTCTCTCTTTCTCCTTTCCTTCTTATTCTCTCCTTCCCTCCCTCCCTCCCTCCCTCCCTTCTTTCCTTCTGATTGCCTGCCTGCTTGTGGTCAGGATGTAGCTTCCAGCTACTGTTCCAGGGCCTGCTTGTAGAGATATCCTCTTGTGCACTATGTAAAAGCATTCACCTGTCAATAAAAAAAGCCTTTGGCCAATGAGCTGAAGCAGGATTAGAAGGTGGGACATCTGGCGGAGAGAGGGGTAGGGATTTGGGAAATAGTCAGATGTGGAAGATTCTCTCCGGGAACTCTGGAGGAAGACAAGTACGCTAAGATGGGAAATAACAGGGTAATTGAGTTATGAGCAAGTCAGGGACAGAGCCAAAGCTTACAGCCAAGGTACTTGCAAATATATTTAAGTCTCAGCATCGTTATTCCCGGAGGAGCAGCATGTGAGGAAAAACATGCAGCTGACAGAGAACGCCATACTACACCTGCTGGTGGGCTGCCATGCTTCCCATCGTGATGACAATGGACTAGACCTCTGAAACTGTAAGCCAGCCCCAGTTAAGTGCTTTCTTTTGTAAGAATTGCCATGGTCTCTTCGCAGGACTAGAACCCTATGCCAGGAACCAAGCATACACTTGTTCCATCCCGTTCTCTGCTTCCTGGTTGTAGACATCACGTGACCAGCTGTTTCACGCTCCCACTGCTGCTGTGAGTTGAAACCAACCTTCTTTCCCTCAGGTTTCTCTTGTCAGAGAATTTAGTCAGAACAAGTGGAAAAGAAATGAAGACAGTCCATTTCTTTCCTACCCAGCCCCCATGCTGTATAGGAAATTCGCAGAGGCATATACAAATGGAGGCTTGCCTTCGTCCTGTGGAAGGAGAGCTTGTGTAATTTGACACAGGCTGGGCCACATCAGGAGGGGAGTGGCTAGTGAAGGGAACAGGATACTGATGGGCAGGCACAGAAGCTCAGGAATTTCCAAGATCT
Organism: Micromys minutus; assembly: GCF_963924665.1. NCBI lineage: Eukaryota > Metazoa > Chordata > Mammalia > Rodentia > Muridae > Micromys > Micromys minutus. Next base: position 46,799,055 of record NC_137979.1, on the reverse strand, counting down.
TGGGGTCTACAGAGGCGGGAGGAGAGTGGTGTCTTTTGTACATGCCATACCTGGTAGGACTGAGCAGGAGGTTTGAGGTCCTTACCCAGTGTTCCACCTCAGTTTTCTATAGACACCCCGTGCCCCTTATTTGTATTTCTTTTTCTTTTGTTTCTCCACAGGGTCTCATGTAGCCCAGGCTAGCCTCTAACTTTCTCTGAGCAGAGGGTGACCTTGAACTTTGGATTCTTCCGCTCTCATCTCCAAAATTCTGGGGTTGCATGTGTGTGCTACTATACCCAGATGCCTGTGCATTTTTCCCAGCTAGAGTCTCCATCAGCTGTGCTCAACCTGTGTGTTGTGACCCCCTTTGGGGGTTGAAAACACCTTTCACAGGGATCGAATATCAGATATCCTGCATACCGGATGTTTACATTATGGTTCATTAACAGTAGCAAAATGACAGTGATAAAGTAGCAACAAAAGTCATTTTATGGTTGCAGGTCACCACAACATGAGGAACTGTGTTAAAGGGTCCCAGCATTAGGTAGGGTGAGAACGACTGGTCTGGACAGTATCTTCCCGACTGTCACTGCTGGGAATGACAGAACAGGTTTCAGTATGAAGATTTCACTCAACCTCCCAGGCTCCCTAAATACTCAGAGCCTTTCCTCCTCATGATCACGGGGGTCCTCTGCAGACAGTTCTATGTTGACCAGGATAGACCTCAGTTCCTGTCATTCAGCTGAGCAATTGTTCTCTCTCTCACTGTCAAGCTGGAAGCTGGTCTTCTGGTCTCTGTGTCTCTGTACTGACTTGCTGAGCTTGGTCAGAAGTTCATCCCAAGCCAGCCTTCACATTCTGTGGGTATATCTAAAGGCCTCGTGAAGTTTCCCTGTTGTGCAAGTCTTCCCCCGAAGACTTGGAGTTTGAAATTGGCCTTCTTTCCCAGGCATGTAGGATCTGGCGTGCCTATAATTTTGTAGACAATTCAGGGTGGATCTTGGGAATGATTTGGAGCTTGGGGTACTGTGAGTCAATTAATTTCCCTAAGACATAGGAAATGTTCCAGACAGTGCTCTCAATTTGTGGGTCTCATCTTTCTCAAGCCATGGTCTAACTGACCCCCACTTCCCATCCTTACCTCTCCCACCCCTGCACTGGGATAGATTCAGGGTCTGAAAAAAAATGCCAGGCGAGCACTCGACCACTGAGCTGAGTTCTTCTCTTTTTAGGTTTTACAATTCGAGGCAAGGTTTTGCTAATTTGCCCAGGCTGGCCTTGAGTTTTGAGTCCTCCTGATTCAGCTCCTCGTGTAGCTGGGATTACAGGCTGGTGCTAACCAGGCCTAGCTTGTTTTCATTTATCTGTAAGACAATATTGTGCTTCAAATGTTAAATGATGGTGTGACTTAAGAGATCCAAACTTAAGTCTATCAGCTACTTTGACTTTGTAAACACACACAAAAAATTACATTTATTTATTTATTTGTGTGTGTATGTGTGTGTGTGTGTGAGATAGATAGATAGATAGATAGATAGATAGAGAGAGAGAGAGAGAGAGAGAGAGAGAGAGAGAGAGAGAAGAGAGAGAGTCATGGTGCACGTGTGAAGTCAGAGGATAGCTTGTGAGAGTTGGCTCTCCCCTTCTACGATCTGAATCTCAGGGATTGAACTCAGGTCATCAGAATTGGCTGCAGGTGTCCTTACCTGCTGAACCATCTCACTGGCCCAAGGAATAAAAAAAATGTCTTTGAGGCTGGAGAGATGGCTTAGTGGTTAAGAGCACTGACTGCTCTTCCAGAGGTCCTGAGTTCAATTCCCAGAAACTGCATGGTGGCTCACAACCATCTGTAATGAGATCTGATACCCTCTTCTGGTGTGTCTGAAGACAGTGGCAGTGTACTCATATAAATATAATAAATAAATAAATCTTTAAAAAGACTAACTGTGGAAAGAATGTGCTCCTCTGTCCCATGGAATCAGTCGTTCAGATCTTTAAGTCCATAGCTTCTTCTCCAGGATCCGTAGAGGCCGTCAGGAGGAATGAGCCAACACCTACGTTATCAGCATTTGGGGGCTTGTAGATGAGAGGAGAGGAGTGTGATGCTTGAACAGGGACCTTCAAGAGAGCTGCCCAGCCAATAACAGCCACATTGGCTTCTATGTGATCAGAAAACAAATGCTCACCACGGGGGAAAGAAACAAAGGGATGCTGAGGTTGTCATGACAGCGGATGTTGAACATGACAAACATGAATAACATATAGGGCTCTGAGTAGAGGAGTGATGTGCCATTTAGAAGATGATGGAACAGAGGTGAGCAGGAGAAAGGAGAATAGTATATGAGAGAGAGAGAGAGAGAGAGAGAGAGAGAGAGAGAGAGAGAGAGAGAGAGAGAGAGAGAGAGGATGGCTGGGGATAACTAGGTTATGAACATGATCTGAAAGCAGAACTCATTATTAGGATTTCTTGGAGAACTTCATGGTGCCAAAAAAACTAGTAACACAACAAAAAACCAACCAAGGACACCTGGGAATCTTAGAGTAGCTGTTGTGTGCTGGGAGGGAAGATTAGGGTGGAGGACTTTGGTGTGGAAATTGGGGAGCCAGCCTTAGATGTAAGGAACACAGTCTGTTAGACACCTGAGCCCATGTCCTGAAGACTCTTTCACCATCAGCCACACCCATCCCAGAATTCTGTACCCATTGGGGTTTTTCCTTGCAAGGACAGGAACCGCACCCTGAAGCGAGGTCACTAAGTGACATTAGACCAGTCCTAGAAGCTCCAGGAAGGGGTTTTGGAGAACAGGGCTGAAGACTGCAGTCTCGAGGAAGCCTACCATTGGCACCAGCTGCAGGCATGGATCCAACAGCATGTCCCACTGCATGCCACCACTGAACCTCTGGCAGCTGTGGAAGCTGGGTGTCTGTCTGGCAGTCACTCCTGCCAGAACAGATCATGCCGGGTACCTCCCTCTTCAGGACATTAGTATCTGGCTTGCAGGCTTGTGCAATGTGTTGGGTTTAGAGAGTCTAGCCACGAGTCTGTGCTCTGTACAGAAAGCTAATTGATAGCTTCCTTCTTGGGGAGGTGCAGACTTTAGATTAAGGTTCTTTTTTGGACAAGCTGTGTGACCAAGATTAAGAACAACTATCTATAAGAGGAAGGGGCAGGGACTGACATTTACTGAGTACCTACTGTATGCTCTTGGACAGGACACTGTGGTAAGTACTGAACACATGTTCTCTCATGATCCCTTACAGAAACCTAAATGCTGTTCATATTTTAATCTAAGCATTACTCATCTATTGTGCATGTGTATATAACCAGGACCTTGCACAGATAAATGCTTTCCTGTTTCTCCCAAAAGATCCCGAGTCTGCCAGTGCCAGAGAGGGGTAGATGACTGATTGAACAGTGGAGGAATGAGGGTGGCAGCTTGGTTGCTGAAAACCTTCTGGACTCCCTCCTCCTGTCATTCTGACACCCATAAATCTTCCGGGCTTTGATCTCCGAGTCTCCTCCCTTTGGACTCTCCTACTTGTTAAGGCTGCGGCTGGCTCGGCGAGCCCTCATAGCCTCCGGTTCTGATGCTCTCTCCGAATCTCAGGCCTGAACATGAATGCTGGCACATGCCTGAGATCCCAGCACCCAAGAGCTAGAGACCGAAGGATCAGAAGTCTGAGGAAGTATTCTGCTACATAGTGAGCCTGGGGCCAGCCAGGGATACTTGAGACCCTGTTTCCAAACAAAAAAAGGATGATGGTGACAACAATCACAACAGTAAATTATGGGATGTCTTTTCTATCAGAGATTGGAAAGCAACTGTGACCCGAACAGGTGAGGTCTCCACCCTTCCCTTGTCCAGACTCAGGGCAGCTGAATCTCACAGCAGATGCCCTTGGAGATAAAAATGAATGGGTTGTGAGATCGCACAGGCTCTCCTGACTCAGTCACAGTGGGCAGGAAGGCTTCAGCTCCATGTCAGGTGGAAATTGCTGTCATTTATTGATCAGGTTCAGAAGAGGCAGAATGTGACCTACCCAAGTTACCCCACAGTTAGGTTGCTGTGGATGCAAATTCACCCTTCTGGATTCTTTGGTTTTTTAAGGACTTTTAACTCTTCCTAAGGTCAGATCTCTGGTTCTAGTGTCCCTCAGAAAGCCCTTCAAACTTGTTAAATGAATGAAGTGTGATCAATAAACAAGAAATGGGGTTATTGGATAAGACAGGCCCCAAAGACTACCATTAATTAATTAATTAATTAATTAATTAATTAATTAATTCATCTCATGATAGTTTCTACCTTCTGGAATCTTTGCTACCAACACTTCAGCCTTAGAAATACATCATCCTTATCTTGGCTTAGGCTAAACCTGGTCAACTATGAACCCTCCATTGGTTCTCAGCATGATCGGGAAATATTGGGGTGTGCAAAAAAACTTTTGTCAAGTCAGAGGAGACCCAGAGAAATGGAAAAGAACTTACCAGTCCCCAAGAGTCCAGTCTGAGGTTGAAGGTGAGGTAGGAGGCAGTTGACTGGTTGGAAGCTGTGGTCTAGATCCTGGCCACCTTGATGAAGTCATCAATCCCTACATTAAGCATGCACCCATTTCAGATCTGCTCTATGCTATGCTGGGGGGCCAGTTGCTGGGACAGCCACCATGCCTGGGGAAGTTGACAGAGGCTCTGTCCCCATGCAGTCTTAAAGTTTAGGTCCTAAAGAAATACCAACACTAACGATAACAGAACCATTTTATAGAATACCGAATTCCTTTACAAGACGTACAGGGACTCGGAGTACGCAGTGAGAATGTCCGACTCAGTCTTGGGAGTCAGGCAACATTCAGTGGAGGCAGTGGCTGGCCAAAGCCTGGATGATGGGTGGCTTGGCTTTACCCAGATGAGAGCCAGTGGAGGTGGTGTGTTCTGGGTGGGAATGATGTTCTGGACAGAGGGAATAGGCATGCAGGACTGGAGGGCAGGGACTCACATCTCAGTGTTATACGCCAGAGAACAGGGATGGGCTGGTGAGAGATGATAAGGGGTGGGCTGGAGAGGGTGGGAGAACAAATCAGGGAGGGCATGTTGGAGAGCCTGTACTACATCCTGAAGGCAACAGACAAGCTTAAAGCCATTTCTATACCCCCCTTTGTCTTTGTCTGTGGTGGAGGGAAAAACCCTATTGGCTAAGAATTGCTCACTGTCTGGAATTACCAGCCATCTTTGCTATGGACCACCCTAGTGGAGGGTGGCTCTGGCAAGCCAACAAGTGGTCTCTGTTCTGACTGGTGTAGGGAACTCACAGCAGAAGTGGGAGCATCGCCTATCACATTTTCAGCACTGTTTTTCCCCCTGAGGAACCCTAGGGCTGGTGTCAGGTGTCTCCATAGCTCCGTTTCAGCCTATTCCACCTCATCTCTGAAAATCCCCTGCAGTTAAGCACCATGCATCTGTGGGGTTCCCTTCTCCACCAAGGAGTGTGCTGTGTGGATGACAACTGGTCATTGTTACTTTGGCCAGTGGTCTTTACCTTCAACCCCAGCCACATCACCATGGTAGCTGCACCTCCTCTGTCTAGGATTGACACTGTATTGGTGTCATGGACTTTGTCTTCCATAGCCACTAATTTCCCAGCCAGCAAAGGATCTGGTTTGATCTGACTCCCAGGACCACCATTATTTTACTCATTCTAAAACAACCATAGTAGTTCTCCAATAGAACAGAAACGGTTTGGAAATTCTCTTCTTGGGAAGAAGGCAGCCACAACGGGGATGGAGAATCCTTCCCAGCTACCTCTTATTTCTGGGTTTCTGTTTCCTTGCCAGCCATTCTAATTGTTTATGGCACAGAATGGATAAAAAATAAAGATGAAGAAATGGAGATACTGGGATGGGTGGTCTTCACTGACTTTCTGAGCCATGGGAAAGGCATGGTGCTGCCCCATTCTTACTGTTGAGTCAGGGCCTCTCAACCGGCCTGGAACTCACAAAGCTTAATAGGTTGTGTGCCACAACATCTGGTCAGTGCCTCTCTCTCTTCCTTTTCTCCTCTACCACCTCCTCCTCTTTCTCCTACTCCTCCTTCTTCCTTATTTTCTTCTGCCCCTTCTTTCAATGTGAATTCTGAGGGTTGAGCTCAGTCCAGCCGAGTTATCTCCCTACCCTTACCACACAGTCCCCCGGAGTTCCGTCTTCCACATCTGCCATCACAAGCCCCTGCCACCCTCAGGGCCTTTCTCTCTTTTCTCAGGCACAAATATTAACAAAACCAAGTTCTTTCCTGCCACCCTTTCCACTTGGCAAGACTTCACACGTACTGGAATTTTCCAAAGGTGCTTCCATCCAGCCTAATAAACATTTCGGGTAAAAAGCAAGGAAACAAAGAAAAATTAAAACCCATAGCAGATAGTTAGGCCTAACATTAGGCAGTGAGAGGCAGAGGAAGGCTAACTGAAGAGTCCCTTTCATAACAGTCTGAGTTTCAGGGCTGGAGAGATGGCTCAGTGGCTAAGAGCACTGGCTTCTTCCAGAGGTCCCGAGTTCAATTCCCAGCAACCACATGGTGGCTCACAACCATCTGTAATGAGATCTGATGCCCTCTTTGGGTGTGTCTGAAGACAGCAACAGTGTTCATTAAACAAACAAACAAATAAAAACAGTCTGAGCTTCTTCCTGCATTTCTTGGGCCTGTGGAGTTTTTGGTGTATAATCTCGTTGGGTGTTGATAAACACTAACTACAGGAGATGGAGAAATGGATAAGGACATTTGTTTCTCTTGCAGAGGATCCAGATTCAGTCCCTATCACACACTTGGTGATATCTCACAACTGTTGGTAATTCCAGTTCCAGGATATCTGAAGCCCTTGTCTGGCTTCCATGAGTCTTGCATGCAGGTAGTGTATATTACACACACACACACACACACACACACACACACACACAACTAACTCTGAACAAAATGAAATCTTTTAGAATTAGAAATCCAGAGATTACAATTAAATATTGCTTTAATTTGAATTATTTGATTTATTGAGGCATTTATATTTACTTAACCTTCTCCCCAACCCACTTCTTCCTGAGACAAGATCTCACTATGTAGCCTTCCTGGCTGGCGTGGAACATGCTGTGTAGACTATGCTGGCCTTGCACTCACAGAGATCTGCCTGCCTCTGTCTTCTGAGTGCTGGCACTAGGGGTGTGTGCCACCGCTCCCGGCTCACTGAGACATCGGGTCACCATGCACCTGGGCTCCGTGACTGCCCATCACTTTCCTCTTCCTCTTTTGGCTCCTCAGAAACTCAAATGTTGAAATTTTTATGCACTTTTGTGTTTTGCTATCCTTCTTAGCAAAACTGAGAAATATAAATATTTAAGGGACATTTGGATTATAAGTATGAAATAATTTCTCACCTGAAAAATAAAATAACCAGGGGCTGGGAAGACAGCTCAGTCGGTAAAGGGACAGTCAATCAAATTGTTGAGCTCTAGATTCAGTGAGAGCCTCTGACTCAAAAACTCATGTGGGCAACAGAGAGGAGGATGCTTTATGTTGGCTTTTGTTCTCTACCTGTTCACACATTTGCACACATTTGCATGACATACACAAAGACATTTGCATTTCACACACCATATACAAGTCAGCACACTTGCACACATGCATTTCACAAACATTCATAAACACACATCTTACAAAATTCTTTTTAAAAATTTATTGATTTTGTGTATGTGAGTATACTGTTTCTTGTCTTTAGGCACTGTCTTTTGTCACCAGAAGAGGGCATCAGATCCCATTACAGATGGTTGTGAGTCACCATGTGGTTGCTGGGATTTGAACTCAGGACCTCTGGAAGAGCAGTCAGTGCTCTTAACCACTGAGCCATCTCTCCAGCCCCTTACAAAATTCTTGAGTGCATATCTAGTAGGAAGTATGGAAACAAACAAGCCATGCTTTTCTTGTTTACAGGACTCTCAAAAGACTCTGTTTCCTTGAAGAGCATTTGAGTTTCCAGGAAGAGGAAACAGTACCCAGAGGTTCCCAGACTATGTGAGCACAGGATGCATTACTGTGCACATCTGGGGAAGGATGTCCCTGGGGCAACCAGGGTGTCCTGACTCACTTTGCTCAGAAATTTCTAGGCTGCTCAGGGTCCCTAATGAGGAAGGGCACAAGATCACTCACAGTTCCTGAGAGGCTCTTACCCAGAGCAGCAAGGGAAAGCCGTTGTGTCTTGACGTGTGGAAGCTCAACATGAGGAATGGTGGGGAGAAGGCTCCTCTCTGCCCCCCTGGACCCCAGCTTCTACCTCTTTGCATGTTTTTCTCCCAGCAATGACCAGACAAGAACTGTGTTATTGTCCCAAGGGCCCAGGTCAGATCATCACACTTGGGTTTTTTTTTTTTTTTTTCTGATATCCTCAAAGTCATGCATGTGGCGCCCCAGAGCTGGCTCACTTCCTGTTAGGTCCCTGCATAGGAAATAAGCCATCTTGTGAATTCTTACTACTAGAACCTGAGGAGGAAGGTCTTATTGTCTTAGTCTTAGACAGGTTCAGTGATCTGTCCAAGCATAGATAGCATTGCATGTTAGATGTCAAACTCAGGGAAAATGGCTAACTGAGGTGCCTTTTAACAGATCTAAGCGGATGCCAGGTTCTCCAAGTATCCCTTAGTCCCTATGTATAACAGGGTCCTCCTGCTAGCATACCTCATCCCCTTTCCCTAATCTTTCCCAGCCCTGAGACTGGTCTGGGCTGTTCTTCTCCCAACTGTTCTTCCCTATATAACTCAGCCATTTTGCCAATGTGGTTCATTTAGTTTCTCATGGCCAGTGCTCTTTTTTTCCTCTCTCTCTTCCCTCATCCCTCTCCTCACATGGCCTGTTTCACTCAGAACCCTCCCAGATGCCTCCGGCTACACTCCTCCCTATCTCTACAATACGCCCCCCCCACTGTACCTAGGAATGTCCTCGTCTTTAATTTTTTCCCCATTCATCACTGTCTAGAAGCTTTGGTGTTCATTTTCTCTGTCAGTTAAAAAAATAAAAGGCAGAAAAAAAATCTGGAGTGTGACAGGTAACAGTGAGGAAATTCTTGAACACAGCAAACAGGAACAGACAGAATCAACTGGTCAAGAAAGGCTCTTACATACGGTGTGGTGGTACACACCTTTAATCACAGCTCTCAGGAGGCCAAGGCAAGCGGATCTCTGTGAGTTCGAGGCCAGCCTAGTCTACAAAGAGGGTTCCAGGACAGCCAGGGCCACACAGAGAAACGCTGTCTCTTTCTCAGTAATGAGGAAACACACAGCAAACATAGGGAAAAAGATCCTCTACAAAGTGAGGGAGTGAGGAGGAGGCAGGGTGGAGACAACGAAGAACTTGGGACTCACATGACAAGGATAATGTTGGAGGTCATAACTCAGCTTCTCCTGGAGGACTGGGGATTTTTTTTTTTTTTTTTAGTTAAACTAACAATTACTAAGAATCTATCACGTGTTCAATTACAATAGCCGTTTTCCTACCCAGCCCTATCTGCTTTTTAAAAAATTGGATATTCTCTGTATTTACATTTCAAATGTTGTCCCCCACTCCCATTCCCCTCCCCCTCCACTTCCTTCCATGAAGGTGCTCCTTCTTCCAACCACCCTCTTCCACCTCAGATCCCTGGTGTTCCCCTACACTGGGAGAACACGCCTTCACTGGACCAAAGGCCTCATCTCCTGTTGATGCCAGACGATGCTGTCCTCTGCTACATGGCACAGTGTGTGCTCATTGGCTAGTGTTTTAGTCTCTAGGAGTTCTGGAGGGTTTGGTTGGTTGATAATGTTGTTCTTCCCATGGGGTTACAAACCCTTTCAGCTCTTTCAATCCTTTCTCTAGCTCCTTCATTGGGATCCTTGTGTTCAGTCTGATGATTAGCTGCAAGCATCCTCAACTGTATCAGTATGACTCTGGCAGAGCCTCTGATGAGGCATCCATATCAGGCTCCTACCAGTCAGCACTTCTTGGCATCAAAAATAGTGCCTGGGTTTGGTGGCTGCATATGGGATGGATCCCCAGGTGAGAAAGTCTCTGCATTTTTTCTTCAATCCCTGCTGCTCTATTTGTCCCTGTATTTCCTCCCCTGAGTGTTTTGTCTTTAAAGAGTTTTCCTCCATAATTTAGGTTTGGTCATTTGAAAGAAAGACTGCTTGGTCCACAACTGTTGTGCTGATTGGGTTTGAACCTGGGCCAGTCCAGCAGCATGGGACCTACTGGCAGGAGAAAAAGCCCACAGTGTTAGGTGTGAAGGAAAACCCCAAGCACCCAAAAGGGCCAGGCCTATGGACTTGGTTCAAAACCGAGTCTAGGCTAAATTCAAGCTAAACTGTAGCGGATTTCTGGTGGTTAGATGAAAGCCAGCATTCCTCAGGAACTTGTGGGACAGGCTCCTGTCTGCCATTGACATGACATATACCCGTGGTTGCACATCAAAGCCATGCTGGCCTCCAGGCTCCTTAAGTTCCCATGTCATTCATTTCAAAGTCCAGGCTGACCCTTCTCACCTTCTTCACTCCTACCACCATGCCAGCTCCCAGGCTTTTCTACGCCTAGATACCTGTCTGTCTGTCTACCTTAGTCAGGGTTTCTATTCCTGCACAAAACATCATGACCAAGAAGCAAGTTGGGGAGGAAAGGGTTTGTTCAGCTTACACTTCCACACTGCTCTTTATCACCAAAGGAAGTCAGGACCGAAACTCACACAGGGCAGAAACCTGGAGGCCATGGAGGGGAGCTGCTTCCCCTGGCTTGCTCAGCCTGCTTTCTTATAGAACCCAGTACCACCAGCCCAGGGATGTCCCTCCACAATAGCCCCTCCCCACCCTCGATCACTAATTAAGACAATGTCTTACAGATGGATCTCATAGAGGCATTTCTTCAATGTATGTATGTATGTATGTATGTATGTATGTATGTATGTATGTATGTATGTATCTGTCTGTCTGTCTGTCTGTCTGTCTGTCTGTCTGTCTATCTATCTACCTACCTACCTACCTACCTATCCATTTAGCATCAGGACTTCTCCTCTGACCCTGCTAATCTTACTTCTCTCTCAGACAGCCCTGGCCATGTTCTGTCTGTTTCTTTTTCTCTCTGCCTTGAATTCTTCCAGATGCCTCTGACTGTTCTCTCTCTCTCTCTCTCTCTCTCTCTCTCTCTCTCTCTCTCTCTCTCTCTCCCTCTCATTAATAAAAACCTTCCCCCCCATATCATGGAGCAGCCATTCATTCCAGTTGTTTGTTTACTGTGGCCTTGTTTATAGACAGGCGAGAAAGAGTCCAGCCATCTTGGAAGCACACCACCTTTATTTCCTAGTCATGGCCTGTCTGTCTGCCTCAGCATGGGGCAGGGCCTGGGTTAGAGGCTGAGGGAAGCTTAACTCCAATGTGTGTCTTTTGCAGTGCCTCAGCTGCCCAGGCACCTCTGAATTTAGAGGGGGCTCCTTCTAGAGCTGTGAAGTCCCAATTTTGATCTCCAACTCTCAAGTGACAGGGGCTCAGCTAGGCAGGAACTGACTGGACTAATTTCTGTCAAAGAAGCCACTTCCCAGAGAGGCAGAGGCCTGCTGAAGGCTGGGGCACCTATGTGATGAGCAGAAGAGGCTGAGGAGCCTGAAGCTACTAACTTATGGTTCTGAAACTCACCAATTTATTTTATTTTATTTATTTTTTTGAGACAGCATTTCTCTGTGTAGCCCTGCTGACCTGGAACTCACTGTAGACCAGGCTGGCCTCGAACTCAGAGATCCACCTGCCTCTGCCTCCTAAGTGCGGGGGATCAAACGTGTGTGCTGGCTGAAACACCAATCTTAAAACCAACAAAGAAAAGCCCCAGTTTCCCCCAAGCTGTCTCCTCCCCTGGGACACTTATCTCTCTCAACAATAGCTCAGTTTTACATCCCCTGGGACACTTATCTCTCTCAACAATAGCTCAGTTTTACATCCCACCCTGTCCCCATCTAGAGGAAAGCCAGCCTCTCTCTTCCATCTAAATGCAAATGAAACAAAATCTTCCTCACCAGCTCCTGGGCTTTCATTACTCCATTCTTTTCTGTTCTTGGTGGCACCTAAGCTACCCTGGAATTTCCAGAGACAAAGTTTGGCAAATCCATGAGGACTACGGGAACAAAGAACAGAACCCACCAAATGTATGAGGTGGGATCAAGTTGTCTGAGCTAAGGAAAGGAAGAAGAGGGTTACATGGCTGTCAGCAGTCTACACTGTCTGTAATCTACACTGTGCCCATCCAGGTGACTCACGTATTCAACAAATCCTCGGTTCCCATGGACTTCCCATGCCACCTGCAGGTGACACAGAAACCGTGTCCAGTGATCTATAGGCTGTGAAGGGAAAGACATGTAGGCTTCAGAACGTGGACCTCGGTCACTGATCTAGATCTGGGGGGAGACTGGGGAGAGGGTTAAGGACAGCAGGGGAGATGGGAGGGTGGGTGGAAGTGGCCCAGAGACAAGAGGGTGACCGGTTATTAAAAGCCACGTTGGAGTTGTGGACTCGAGGGGCTCCCCGCCTTCATGCTGTGGGTGCTAACCTCAGATTCAGGTCTGCGTCCTGAGGCCTTCCTGCCCAGACCTGTGTTTCCTGACTGGGAACTATGACACTGGAGAAGAGCTGTGTTTGGTTGGGGGCTGTTCCAGAATGGCTCCCTCCTCCATCCCATCAGGTGCTCCAAGGACAACTTCAGTGACTTGTTCCTAGCCTGTCCAAGATGGCTACAGTTTTGTTACCTGAGGGTCTCACTGAACTCTTCTCTCAGTAGAAATGAGACATGGGAGGACTGAGGTATTCTGGGGAGGTTTTGAATGTACTCTAGCAGGACAATTACTCCGAGGCAGGAGGCTCACTGATCTGGAAGCAACATGGGACAGGCCGGAAGCTGGCATGAACAGTGCCTTCGATAACTGCCTCACATTTATGGCTGCAGTGCCCCCTTGTGGACATATTACAAACCAGCAAACTGTCAAATTAGTTTCACAGCTGGAAGGGAAGGGCTCTTTCTCGGGAGACAGGACCTCCTCCACAGTTCCATTGATCAGAGGAAAGGAGATATAAGCCCAGGGTTGCACAGGTGGGCCTTTGGACTTCTGGCCCTCACGGATTCTAACTCTTGTAATTCTACCAGTTTAATCCTCTTTGCTGCAGTGGGAAGGCCAAGAAGTAGTTTGGAGTGTGGGTTCTGCTGTGTCCAGACAGGTTTGCTCTCACGATTTTTCTGGTTAGGGTAAGGCTAGGTCAGCAGGACAGAAAAGGAGCTGGGGGAGTGTGGGCGGGGGTGTGGAAGAAACCTGCCATGCTGCAGCATATTAAGTCTCCTTTGACCACCAGGGGGTGCTGTGGAGCTGAGCTGTTCCTACTCTGGCTGCATCTGTAAGGACAGGGAAGCATTGCAGCCCCAGGACAAAGGGTGTGTGTTTTGTCAGCTGGCTGCCCTTGTGCAAGGCCCTCAGTCTCTCCACAAATGTTTCTCAGTTTGCCCTGGGACAAAGATACAGTCCTCATTCCCTTTCCTAGTTTTGGAGGCCCAGAAGGAAGTGTGGTTTGGCCTAGGGGCTTGCAAGGGTGGGTCTATGAGGTGAGCCTGTGGAGAGACCAGCTGCTGTCTGAGGCTGGCCTCCAAAGTGGCTGTGACTACAGTACACACATCCCAAGACCAGGCCACTGGTAGATGACTCAGCCTTTGTTGCAGGGCTTTAGACTCTAAATTCTGTCTGTTCCCTTATGATTCTCCTGAGTTTGCTTAGGAAGTACATGGAGGTGGGGGAAGGAAGGGGGTGCTACCAACACATGAGCCTCTGTTTCCTCATCTGTGAAATGGGTGGTAACCATTTCTCCAGGAAGGCTGCTATAATGCACATTTGTAGTGGCTGTCAGGGTCAGGGTCAGGGTAGCTAGTTTTTTACTCGTGGGCTCATTGCTGGAGATTGGGCTGGGAGAGACCCTGCTGATAACTCCCTGAGCAGGTGGAGAGGTGACTGACTGGGCGGCAGTGTCCTGGACCAGAGTGCGGAGAGTGAGAGGAGCTGGGCCTTATTAAAAGCACCAAGATGGCCAGGAACGAGAGTAGTGCGGGGATGGAGCTGAGAGGGGCTGAGGCTTGGCAGGGTCAGGGAAAGGGCAGTTAGGAGGGGTGAGTCACGCACCCAATCCCCAGCTCAGCTTGGTGGGATGCGGAAGGAGCGAGCGAAGAGGCCCCGCTGCCTGGCAGTACCAGCTGCAGACAAGCCAGGTAGGGAGGAACCCTGGGAAAGGACATGGCACCCTGCCAGCCACACCCACTGGCCAGGCCTTGCCCTACCCCGGTTAACCCATAGGGTGGGGGTGGGGCCAAGGAGAAATGTAGCCCAGAAATCTCAACCTGTGAGGCTGTGTGGGGATCTGAGGTGACAGCTGGCTGCTTTCTTCTTCCCATTTTCTCTGAATGCCGCTCCTCAGGGTTTCCTTTTTTCTTGCAAGCTGGATATGGAGGAAGGTGCTCACAGTTGCCTCACTACCCCCTAAGATATAGGCCACCTGTACATCAGAGTTTGTGGAGATTTTCAGACACACCCGGTCCCATTGGTACTAAATGGATGCCGAGGGGCAGCTGGATGGGCTGTGGGCAAAACATCCCATCCAGAGATGCAGAGAGTAGTGGGGTCAGCAGAGAGCAACACCCAAGGGGTCCAGAGGAGGAGTGAGTCTGGGGGCTGGGTAAGGGGTTATGTGGAAGAAGAGGCCGCTGGGAACAAGTTACCACAAACCAAGACAAATTCACCATCACCTTGACTTTCAGGTGGGTTTCTCTAGTATCTCAGATTGCCATCAAACTCAGGATCCCCCTGCCTCAGATCAGCCTTCCGAGTGCTGGGATTGCAGGTGCGTACACCAAGCCTGTTTCACAGTCTGAAATGGTTAAAATGAGAGTGGAGGTAAGAAATGCCTTCCTCTGCAGGCTGTGGCAGGGAGAACTGAGAATCCACCTTTGTGGTTAATTTTAACTGTCAAACTTGACTGGACTTAGAACCAACCAGGAGGCAAGGCTTTTGGTGGGTCCGGGAGCTTGTTTCCAGAGATGTGAGAAATGACAAGACCTATTCTTAACACAGGCAACACCATCTGGTAGGGTAGGGTCCAGGGTACAAAAACACATCGTGTAACAGGCCCCCAGCCCTTAGCATAATTAATGCCATGATGAAAATACCACTCAGGCCATAAAACTCAGACAACATAACCAGCCAAAAACAGAGACAAAGACCTAATTCATTCATGTCCATCCTTCTGGGAAAGTCTCTAAGTGCACTAACCTTGCTTTTTTGGCTCTTGTAGTTATGCTCGATTAGCTGTTCTTGTTAACTGGATTATGTGATAAAGTCTTTGTGCTTAAAAGTTCACCCTGAGAAAGGCTTGGGGTTACCCTGGCATCTTGAGACCCAGTGTAGTCACCAGCCAGCTGATCAAGGTTTTCTACTGCTTTAAAGCCATGCCTGAGTAGTCTTGCCCAGTGGATACCCCACAATTGAGCTGAGCAACAGCCCACAGCTTTCTGCTTCCCTACTGTGGATGCGATGTGATCACCTGCCCGATGTTCCCGTCTCCACGATTTCCCTGCTATGGTGGACGGCCTGTCCCCTCAGATCTTGAGTTCAAAAAGAAAAAGAGAAAAAAAGAATGCTTCCTTCACTACAGGTCTTCGGTTGTGTATTTTGTCATAGCAACCAGACAAATACTGAACATGGTACTTCCTTGTTTGTCCAGTTTCTAGGCTGCTCCGAGTCTTTCCTTGGCCGGAGGGCCTTTCTTCACAGTGTATCCTTTCATTTCTGTTTCCACGATTGTCTCTTCTTTCTGACTTTGATGGTCCTGTCTTCCTCTCACAAGACCATGTCACTCCATTGCACCCAACCAGATAATCTACCTCCTAACTCAGGACATTTAACTTAACCACCTTCTCCCAAGTCCCCTTTGGCTGAACCTATGGGCCCATCCCATGCAGAATGATGAAGGTTTAATGCGAACTTCTCAAACAGCCACAGAAGGTATATATATATTCCCAGGGCAGGTTCATCTCTGGAGGGCTGCTCTTCTGCAGGTAGTTCTGGAGGTAGGCAAAGTTAACTTGTGGGATGCCCACTACTGGCGGTGGGACCAGCTGAGCAAAGATGGGGTTTGAGGAACATAAGTGGCCCATGACAGCTCCCGAGGCTGACTGCAGGAAGGTGTGGCATCAGGGAACAGGGTTTGAAAGCCTACTTGACACGACCAGTGTCTTGACCCAAGCTAGTGTAGCCTGAGGGTTAGGGTAAGCATAAGGGGTCTGAGGTCAGAGAAGTTTGTTTTATTTTGTTTTTGAGACAGGATCTTAATCTGTAGCCAGACCGGTCTGGAACACATGGATATGATACTTTTTGCCTCAGCCTTCCAAATGCTGGAACTACAGGCATGAAGCTTGGGAGCTATGTCTGGGGCAACAGAGGTGGGGACGGTGTGCTTTGAAGGTGGAAGGGGGCTCACAAGCTATCGACAATGCAAGGGATTCAAGCTGGGAAAACAATACTCTGGGGTCCTCCCACCTCATAGCCTCCTAAAAGGCACCTGCTGAAGGCACCTTGATTTTAGCCATAAACTGACTGGGGTTGCTGTACTGGGTGTTGAAGGTGGCACTGTTCAGTGCTCATCCGTCCCTCTGATTCCTGTCTCTCCGGGTCTGATCCTTGTCATTGTCTACCCCAAAATGTCTTCCAGTGTCACCACTGCTGACAGGGTCAGAGGTGGCACCACCCCTTTCTCCAGCCTTCCCTCATCTCTATATGCTTGCTCAATTATATGCTTTGATCCCGAGTTGCATCTGAACACCCCATATTCTTTCTCCATGCCAGGCTGCCTAGCTGTGCACAGCTGACAGGGGTAATGGGGTAACGAGAAAGGACAGACACATAGACACAGGTACAGGAAAGGCAGGATGGTGCAGCCTATGTCCTCTCTGATGGAGGCCAACAACTACAAAATGACCCGGAACCCCAGGGAATTGTATATGATGGGGGAGGAG
Organism: Micromys minutus; assembly: GCF_963924665.1. NCBI lineage: Eukaryota > Metazoa > Chordata > Mammalia > Rodentia > Muridae > Micromys > Micromys minutus. The sequence continues at coordinate 46,781,993 of NC_137979.1, read as the reverse complement.
TTAGCTAGTCTCTATGGGAGTAGTGAGTTCGTGAGCAATGGCAGGCTCTGTAGACATCTGGGAGGAGGAAGATGCTCTCCCTACACTGTTAAAGTTTACACATGGATGAGGGAAAGGCTTTGCCAATTCCCATGGATCTGAGGAATTGGGGTTCTTGGTTAAGAACACACATTGACTCTGGATTCCATCTGCTCCCTGCCTATTGGCTTAGGGTTTCTTCTCCTTCTCATACCAGGCTCCTTTAGGAAGACTGCCTTCCTTCCCTCCTTCCCACTGCATGGAGGGAGGAGAGAGAGAGAGATCGCAGGAGAGTGTGCAGACTTCTACTAGGCTTTGTGGAAGCCTCCACCTCTGCTGTTTGGTTGTCTCTTCTAGTGTGATGGACATATGACATCCAGTGTTTGAAGCAGGTATCAAATACTGAGGCTGGCTGTGGGCCAGGCACCATTTTATCCAGGATTGTTTGCTCAGCTCCCCAAACACTGCTGGGTCAGTATTTTTAGTCCCATTTTAGAGATGAGGAAACAGACTGTGTCTCTCTGTGTGTGCATGTGCATATGTGTGTATGTGGTGTGTGTGTGTGTGTGTGTGTGTGTAGTACTAGTTTCCCAGGTTACAGATTTAAGTCAGTGTTGACCCTCTTCGCATGGAGACCATTTTGAATCCAAGGTCTGTGTGCTAAGCCTGGGTTGTGCTTGGCTTTATCATTGCCCATAGATTCTAGGGAGGAAATTGAAGCTCCCAAAGATTATATAACTGGGCCAGGCTAATGAGTGACACTCAAACCAGGTGTGGCGTACTTCAAAGGTCAAGTTTGTCTCTGCCTTTCCACACAGTGACTTATTAATCTTAATTGCTATGCTGCAATTAGAGCTCTTCATACAGTTCTTTCTCCAACCTCTAACTATCCAACTTGTGGGGAGCTCCCTGGGGTCTGGACCTGCATCCCATTTGTCTTTGCATTCTGTACCTGGTTGGGGTTGGGGGGGAACTGACTCAGAGCACATGTGCATCTCCCATGGGAGCCACTGGGGGGGCATGGGTGGTACTTCCTGTTCCTGGCTTTGAGAAAAGCAAGGAGCTGTTCAGGGAGTTTCTTGCAGCCACTAGATTCAGAGGGGCTGAGGCCGTGAACTCCATGAGTCCAGGTTGGATCCCTGCTCAAGCCTCATGTCCCATAGGAACATTTGAGGCTCATGTAGGGGGTGTATGCCTATAATCCAGAAGTCAGGGGGCTGAGACAAGGGAATCAAGAGTTAAAGTCTAGCCTGGGCTACAGAGCAAGACCCTGTCAGAGAAAAAGTAACCCAGTAAAATTTAATTTGACTGAAATTGTTGTTTCAAACATATTATAAATATGAAAGTGATCATACATGTATAATACGATTCAGAAACTTAAAAGTATAAAGGCTAAATGGCAGAGCAGTTATCTTTCTGAACCCAGTCTCCCAGATCCTCTTCTCAAACATTCCTGGGCTGTCACTTTGTTCAGCAGCTCTCAGAAGATATCTGTGTTTACACACATACATGTCCTCTGAAGATACCTGTGTTTACACACATACATGTTCTCTGAAGACAGCTGTGTTTACACACATACATGTTCTCTGAAGACACCGTGTTTACAGACATACATGTCCTCTGAAGATACCTGTGTTTACACACATACATGTTCTCTGAAGACACCTGTGTTTACACACATACATGTTCTCTGAAGACACCTGTGTTTACAGATATACATGTCCTCTGAAGATACCTGTGTTTACACACATACATGTTCTCTGAAGACACCTGTGTTTACAGACATACATGTCCTCTGAAGATACCTGTGTTTACACACATACATGTTCTCTGAAGACACCTGTGTTTACAGACATACATGTCCTCCGAAGATACCTGTGTATTTACAGATATACATGTCCTCTGAAGATACCTGTGTTTACAGAAATACATGTTCTCTGAAGATACCTGTGTATTTACAGACATAGATGTGTATATAAATGTGCATATAGAACACACAGAAATGGTAGCCAACTCCATGGGCCAGTAAGATGACACAGCAGGTAAAAGCACTTGTTGCTAAGCTTGACCACCTGTGTTTGATTCCCAGGACCTACATGGTGGAAGGGGAGGACAAACTCCTGTGAGTTGCTCTCTGATCTTCACATGTGTGATGTGACCTCCATCCTCCACAATAAATAAATAAAATGAAGAATACCACAAATTGTAGCCGACACTGGGCTGCTCTGCCCCCTTACCTTTTTGTCTTACAGCTTTCCTATCGGCATCACTTAGAACTGTCACTGTTCTCTGGTGATTGCCTAGTATACCTGTGCACAGGGGCGGCACACAGTGGGTGGTCAGGCATTCCCAGCCTTTGGTTATTATAAACAACACAACAGTGAATATTGTGGGACACATGCCATTTTGCAAAGGTACATCTGGATGGATGGAAAATTACCTTTAGAAATGGTGAGATGCTTCCGTGGACAAAGGTCCTTGCTGTTGAGTTCAACTCCCTGAGTTCCATCCCTAGGATCCACATGATGGAAGGCGAGAACCCATTCCTGTAAATTGTCCTCTGACCTCCATGCGTGTACCATGGCAAATCCCACAGTAACTAATCTATTATTTGTAACATATTATATAAAATATATAATTGTACATGCTATATAATAACAAATAAATGTAATACATTACATTTAAAGCTGAAAAGATTTAGCTTTTTGAAGGGTGTTTGTGTGCGTGAGTGCAGGTGCCCGTGGAGGTCAGAAGAGGGTGTTAGATCCCTTGTAGGTGAAGTTACATGACTTGATGTGGGTCCCATGCAAGTGCACTCTGTGTTCTTAGCTGCTGAGTCATCTCTCCAGCCTACATGTAAAATATTGATACACACTTGGACTTATTATTTATATAATTATACTGTGGGCTACCACCTCCTGCTCTAATTCTTAAGCTTTTGAAACCAGATCTTATTTCAAAACACTAACTGGTTTTCTACCCCATCCAAGGTGCTGAGATGCCAATTGCATACCAGCATGCCCTGCACAATCCTTTCCGGTATCTGACCTGTGAAAATCGAGATTTCCTGGCAATCTGAATTTGCATTCCTCTTCTCTTGAGCGAAGCTGGCCCTTTCCATATATTTAAGTGTGGTTTGCATAGCTTTTGGTGGGAGCTGTCTTTACATTCTTTGTACCTTTTTCTTCAAGGTTGCTGGTGTCTTTCTTATCTGTAGGCATCTCAATGGCCTTAATGATTTCAGCCTTTGGTCCACGATAAGGGTTGTCAGTAAATTCCTTGTCACCTCCACACTTTTATGTTGAACCAGGTTTCACATTCTTCACTTTCCATCCTTGCTTCTAATTATTTATCTCCGTGTCTTATCTATTCCAGAGAGAGCCCTCATCTGCCTTGGACTCTCACTAGCGTTATCTGGTTTACAGCTTATTACTTCCTCATGAGACTGGTGGTGATGCTAGTCTGGGCAGCGGCTCTCACCGGTGCAGAGGCTCATGGGAGGTGGCCCTCCCTGCAGAGGCTCCGGCAATGCTTTTTCATGTCTTTCGAAGGTGCTTTAGAAGCATGCTGCTTGTTCTGTCGAGTGGTTTGTATTTGTCTCCGGGGTAATAACAGGCAGCTTTGCTTGAGGCTTGTTACAGGGGATTTGATTTCCTAAAATATGGTTTGGTTTTGTTTTTCCTTGTAATGCAAAAAAAACCCATCGCTTATGTAGGATCAAGCTTTGCATCATCCCCATGGTAACGGATGGGCAGGAGGACCGGATGCAAACAAGCCAAAGCACCTTCAGGACTTGCCAGGGTCTCATACTATTGTCCAGATCGGCTTGGCACTCATTACGTTCCTCAGATTAGTCTTGAACTCAAGGTAATTCTCCTGCCTCAGCTTCTCAGGTGCTGAAATTACAAGTGAGCCACCACACTTGGAAATCCTGGGTGGGGGTTGTGTCTTTTGTGAGCATCTGTAAAGCTATAGCAAAACTTGTCAGCTTGAGAAACAAGTTAGATCTTTTCAGCTTGCAGTGATTCAGTAGCTGGGTAAACTGAGGCTGTAGCTGAGCTGAACATCATCTGCTCCAGACCGGGTCTTCAGCAAGGTCTCTTAGTCCATGCCCTAAGCTTTGCTATGCTAAGATGGCCTTCTTCCTGCCCACAGTCATTCATTCGATCTTCTGAGTGCAAGATGGCTGGTCTCTCCCATGCTTCTTCATAGCTTCATAGAATTTTAGTGGATTTCATGCTTTCTGCTAGTGGGCTACACCCTCTAGTGAACATCTGAGTGGCTTTCAGAGTTTATTAAGAATTCAGAGTTGTTGGCCAGGGTAGTGTTGCATGCCTGTGATCCCAACTCTTGGGAGGACGAGGTGGGAGGAGTTTGAGCTTGAGGGAGACTTGGGTTACATAGTCAAAACTCTGTCTCCAACCAAGCAACAAAACAAAAACCAAATACAATTAGATTTATTAAATAAGTAGCCTCATTTACAGATATGTAACTTGTGGCAATGCATATTAGAAAAATATCTCTTATGTTCAGAGACTGGAACTTTTGCTGGACCTCTCAGCCGGGTTAATGATACACCTTGAGGTCACTTAAGACCTAAGGCTGCCCTCCTACTGTGTACTCAGTCTGTTTGTTTAAGCCGTCTTTAAGAGAACACAGTAACAACCATCTTTATCTGTCTTGGATTTCCCAAGTAATCAGCTTTTTACAATCTAAGTCAGCGCATAGTTGCAATCTTAAGTTAGGCACCCTTCCATGACCCTGATCTACGGTAATGTACGTGCAGATGTGTGTCATGGTACATAAACATTGGAAACAGCATATAGGTTGAAAGCCATCTTAGAAAGTGAATGCCACCATAAATGTTAGAAATATCGACACAAACCTGCTTGCAGTGATAGTGCGCTACAGTTTGTTGTCTGGTCAGTTGTAGTCCGTGACTTAATTCTTTGTAAAACTCTGTTAAATATGTCTGTGAAGTGTCCCTCGTTCCTTCTATTAATATTTCCTCTAGACTCCGCCCTTTAGACGGTTACCTAGCAACAGCCAGGTCAGGCCTGGCTCACATATAAAAGGACTCTATTCCACCCCACCCCACCCCACCCACCCCTGTGCTGCAAGAGCTCTCTCTGTCCCTGTCCCTCTCCCTGTCCCTGTCCCTCTCCTTCCCCCTCCCCTCCCCATCTCCCTTTCCTCCTCCTCCTTCCTTCTCCTTTCTCTCCCTCCCTCCCTCTAGACCTGTCCTATGGGTGATACCTCAGGCAGGAGGTGGGGTGGGGGTGGGGCTCAGCATGATCTTGCTAAGGCACCTCCTCCTGCTGCATCACAATGCTGTTTTATAAAACATATCACTTTTCCTACAGAGCAAAGACCTTTGTAGGATCATACAGGCACAGATAAAGGGACAGACATTATTTAGGCAGGCTCAGACTCATAAGCGAAAGAAAACGCAGGGGAGAGAAGTAGAGAATTCAAATCTCAGCTGGCTCTTAGTTAAACTACTCCAAGGGAAGTGCTTTTTACTTCCTTTCCTTAATGCAACACTGACACATTTTTGGTGACGTATTTGTGAGTAATGCATTTAAACTGACACCAAAACCTGGTAGCAACATCAATAGCCAGCCTTGTTTTGGTATTATTACTTTAACTAATTAAATTCTATTCTATTTATTTATTATTGAGACAATGTCTCACTAGGTCATCCTGGCTGGCCTGAAACTCTATATAGATCAGGGCGGCCTCGAACTCACAGAAATCTGCTTACCTCTACCTTCTAAATGCTCAGTTTAAAGGCATGTGGCACCAGTACTGGCAAGAATCAGCATTTTACACAAGTTTTCTTCCCTGGTTGAGGAGCCTGAAGTGAGCAAATGAAGAGAGCCTCGTGGTAGAGCTGCTTGCCTGGCCCAGAGAACAGAGATGACTGGATCAAACATGGCTTGATGTGGAGGGGCCTGATGCTGGGGCCAGCTCTCAGGAGGTCATGGTCCTTCATTCTTAAAGCAATGAGACTGAAATTATGGGAGGGGCACAGGGCAGGGCCAGAGTGTACCAGGGCAATCCAGATGGCCACCAGCTCTTCTGTTCCTACCTCAGGAAGGAAGCTCTGCACCTGCTTGGCTGACTCACCTAAAGTTTTGACTTCAAAATCGGCAGGCTTTTTCAGGGAGGGAAATCTAGCCTCAGTAGAATAAACTTCAATGTCCGTAGGGTGTGTGTCTGCAGCCTCTGCTACCTTTTTTTTTTTTTTTTGGTAGAATGGTTGGGCTTTAGGGTTCAGGGCCAGATCCCTTGAGCTTAAATTTCAACCTGTCCCTTAAAAAACTCAGTATACATCTTTGGTTTCTTAGTCACTGTATCAGAAGGGCGCTGGGATGATTTCAGCAAGCTTGTGTGTGTCACCTATAAATGGAGTCAGTTCACAGATGGCACAAGACATATCAAGCCTGTGTCTACAGAGTCACCTGCCATCCCCAACTCATTTCCTGAAGCTCTTTCAGTTACTCACGGTGTCCTCTTCCACCCACATGCCCTTGCCGCTGACTCAGGCATGGCCTCCCAGCTCAGATACCCTCCTTTCTGAGTCCCTGTGGCTCCACACTGCCCCTCCTCTGACTCTAGTCTGTCACTAAGTGCTGTCAGAAGCCTCCAGCAATTAATTGTCTTTCTCTTCACTGAGCTTCTGGTATCCATGATAGGAAATTCTCCCCCACAGGCAGGTAGTCCTGTTTGGAGCACCAGCTTGATGCTCAATGGGAAAGCAGCTAAAGACCAAGGGGGAGGCCACGGCCTCTATCTCTCTCATACAGTTTTCTTACCTGTAAGTCTAAGGTTGTGCTGAGACAGTGGACTGAAGGTAAATGTTACAGAGGCTGGATATGCAAAATGAAGGAGATGTTTTGTGTGTGTGTATATGTGCATGCAAGAGGAATGCATAGGAGTCTGCATGCATATAGGTGTGTATATGCTTATAAGTGTGTGTATGTGTATATATATTTCCATTTTCACATACATGTGTTTATGTGAGAGAATGTGTATCCAAGTTTGGATGAGCATATGTGTGTCTGTGTATATGTAAATCCACACATAGTCAAGTGTCTTGGTATGTGCATATATATGCATATATATGTGTATATGTATGCATATGTATGTGTGTCTGTATGCAGGCCTGTGTGTATATGTGTATGTTTGAGTATACAGTATTTGTGCATATTAGCATGTGTGTTTGTGAATATGTATGTGGATACATGTGTGGACATATTTTTGTGTGAATATGTGTGTTTGTATGCACATGTGTGTTTATTGGTATGCAACTGTGTTCAAATAAATATCCATTAGCATGCATGTGCACTTGCTTATGAGTGCATGAATTGCATTTATGTAAGTATACATGTGCCTTTAGGAATGTGTGTGCACATGTATGCACATGTTTGTGTATCCTTGTATGTGCGTATACCTGTGTGTATATGCACATGGATGTATTTGTATGCATATGAACATATGTGTAACATGGAAGTGTGTGCAAAAATGTGAGGTGAAAGAGATGTGTGCAAATATAAATCCATATGTGTGAGATGTGTATAAATATAAATCCATGTGTGTGCACCAGCACGGGACTGTGCAGATGCTTTCATCAGTGTATGAATTTGAATGTGTGTCAGTGTGAAGATGTGTCAGCATGTTCTTAAGTCAATGTGTGAGTGGGAGCCCAAGACGGGGAGTGCACATGTCAGTGTTTGTATGAGTGTGCTGGTTTGTGTGGGTATACTGGTTAGTGTGCGGTGTGTGTGTGTGTGTGTGTGTGTGTGTGTGTGTGTGTGTGTGTGATAAGTTTGAGGTGATGAACACTGAAGTTCACTTCAGCCAGGAGCATCCAGGACTGGGGCTCAGCATTCTGTCCCTAGAGCCACCCAAGTGTCTTCCGGCTGTTCTTAAGAGTGTCTCTTTTCTCACACACCCTCTGCCTCAAATAAGGTTCAGAGACTCAAATAAGCTGCTCACCTCTCTCAAACCTGCAAGGCCCCACTTGTGAGCTTAAACCCAGACTGGGTTTTCCTCCTCTAAATACCTGCTGGACAATGACCTGACTCCCTTAATGGGCACTGGCACTAGCAGATAGGGCCTAATGTTCTTGGAGAGGGGAACCTAGTTCTGCCTGAGCGCGGCCTGCCAAAGCAGATCCAGGAGAACCCCAGTGGCACCGTGGTCTTTCTGGGGGTAAGTGGATAAACAGGTGAATCAGTGTGGACGGACGTCAGGCCAGTGTCCTCTTGTATCACAGCAGGCCAGTGTCCTCATGGTCAATCACCATAGCAGGTTAATGCTTCCCCAGGCCTCAGCTCTCCCCCACAACCAGCTCCAGTCCTTTTCATACTTCATGGTTGCCAGGTTCCATTTTTGCTCCCTGCCAAGAGGTCAATGCTCCAGAGAGCAGCCAAGGGCTCCCTAGTGCTCCCCCTTCTCAGACCTCCCCCCCCCTTTTTTTTTTGAAGAACAGCATTCAGCTCCTTAGTAAGGCTGCAGACAGAGCCCCTGTGCTCCCTCCCATCCCTCTCTGGCTTCACCTCCTGCCCTCTGTCCTGGCTCACCTCCCAGACACCCCACCTGTGATCTGGGAGATGTTTCTCTAACACACCTGGCTTCTTTCCCACACAGGGACTTTGCCTTCACTCTCAGTTTGCAAGGCTCCCTTGAGGAAAGAACAAGATTCTATTCCCCATTGAATGTCACCCCAGAAAAGCCTTCCCTGACCTCCCTCAAAGACCTCACCCTCAGTCCTGCCTCCTTAATCCGATATCAACCTAACTCTCCACATTCCACCATGGGAATGAGCTCCAGCCTGGCAGGATGCTTGGCCAGGTTTAGAAGGTGCCCACAGAAGGTATCCAGAGCTACTTGATACATTAATTTCAAAAGGGCTGCTTTATTCCTCTGCCATAGCAAATGACTGTTGAAAGTGATAAGCACCAGGCTGCCTGGGACTAGATTCTGAGTTAGAAGGCTTCAGTGTGTCCGTGTGTTAGGGCTTTTCAGGGGAAAGAGGGAACCCAGCCAGAGCAGAGATGCTGTCTGTGATCTGATCAGAACCAGAGAAAACTGGCCTAGAAAATGGAGGAGGTGGGGGCCCAGGGAGAATTCTGTAGCTCTGATTTCCTCATTGCTGGCCTTAGACACACACACACACACACACACACACACGCACACACACACACACAGAGACAGATAGACAGACAGAGACAGAGAGAGACAAAGAAGAGAGAAAGAGAGAGAGAGAGACAAAGAAGAGAGAAAGAGAGAGAGAGAGAGAGAGAGAGAGAGAGAGAGAGAGAGAGAGAGAGAGAGAGAGAGATCTCACTGCTTGAGCTCCCTGGAGGCACACTAAAGCACCAGGTGACCAGGAGTTTCTTTTACCCTAGAGGAAGACCACGGAAGTTCCTGGTCAGGGCTGTCTTCTTCTCAGGTAAAGTTAGAGAGAGTCCCAAACACCCAACCAGTCAGCCTGGGCTTCACAAAATTGTTTCATAAGTCATTTTTAAAATGTAAAGCTATGAATGCAGAGTCCTAGAATCTTTGTCCCCAGTGAGGCAGGATAGCCCTGAGGGCAGACAGACCTTGGTGGGAGAGAAGATGGCTGTCCAGGAAGGGAAAAGAGGCTCCAGGCAAACAGGGCAGCTCTGGGATATCCTGTCACACCCAATGCCTTCTTCCTTATCCTAGAGGCCTGACCTGAGGCAGGGCAGGGTCTCCAAATAAGGCCCATGTAGAACAGAGGCTGTGCTATTCCTGGGCAAAGAGAGCTGGGTCCCACCTTGTGTGGAGAGAAGTCTGTACCTTCTCAAGTTCACATCCACTCAGCTAATTCATCTTTAGCCTTTGTGGGATGAAGAATGTGGCACCGGGTCATGCTCCCTCCCCCCACTTTTGCTGGGACAGGTACTGTGCCCATAGGACTTCCTCCCTCTTCCTCTCCCTCCTGCACATGCACATTTGCTTTGGTTCTGGTCTGGCTGCTGCTTTTCTCCCCGAGGGCTCATAAAGGAACACCATGGGCCATTCTGACTCAGAGCACCTGCCTCTTCCAGTTAGCTCTTGCAGGAAGTACTTTTGAGATGAGCCATTGTTGGCTCAGAGTTCCCAGGGTGCCGCTCACCCAACCTGGCAGGGCAAAGATAGAAGACAAAATTCCCCATTCTCCAGCAGACAGACCCTAACTGTTTGGAGTCTGATCCAGTGGCTTCTGATGCCACACACGGACAATTTGAACTTAACCCCTAGTGGCCCCGGTGTTTCCCTTCAAATGGCTGCTCTCAGAGAGCGAGAACGGCATTATCAAATTCACTGCCTCGACATAAAGCCTGCCCTTTTGAACTCTATTTCAGCAAATACTACCCCACACAAGTAGCCCAGTAGGCTAAGTTAGATAATGTCTCTACCTGATGAAAAAGGCCCTCATTTCCCTGCAGAGGCGTGATAATTCTGCCTATAGTGTTTTATTCTTAAAAAGATTTAAAAAATTTTATATTATATGTATATTTTGCCTGTATGTGTATGTACTATATATATGTGTTAGGGTTTCTATTGCTACATAAACATCATGATCAAGGAGCAAGTTGGGGAGGAAAGGGTTTATTCAGCTTATACTTCCATACTGCTCTTCATCACCAAAGGAAGTCAGGACTGGGACTCAAGCAGGTCAGGAAGCAGGAGCTGATGCAGAGGCCATGGAGGGGTGTTACTTACTACTGGCTTGCTTCCTCTGATTTGCTAAGCCTGCTTTCTTATAGAACCCGGGACCACCAGCTCAGGGATGGCACCACCCACAATAGGCCCTCCCACCCTTGCTCACTAATTGAGAAAATGCCTTACAGCTGGATCTCACAGAGGCATTTCCTTAAGGGAGGCTCCTTTCTCTGTGCTAACTCCAGCTCATGTCAAGATGACACAGAAAACCAGACAGTACAGCATGTTTGGTGCCCTTGTAGGTCAGAAGGTGGCATCGGACCCCCTCATACTGGAAGAATTACAGAGGGTTGCGAGTTACCACGTGGGTCCTGAGAACCAAACTCTGGTCTTCTACAAGAACAAGTGCTCTTAACTGCTAAGCCACTGCACCAGCCCCCACGGTGTTTATTCTTTATGTTTATTCTTTATTAAGACTCTTTTGTCAGCTCTGGTCAGGTAAATAAGTTTCACCTGCAACTTGGATTTTTTTTTTTTTTTTTTTTTTTTTTGTTCCAAGGTATGACAGTCTAAGGTTTGTGACCGGTCAGGCAGCTTTCCATGTTCCCAGGCTAGAAGTAGCAGAGAGAACTGTTACATCCTCGCTCATCATTTTGATGGCTTGAGGCGCAAGTAATATTGGCTAGACAGATCTACACGATGGTCCACATGGTGACTAGATGCTCCTGTGCCTCTCAAGATGCCTCGGTTGTTTAATACAGTCTCTCAGGTGCTGACACAGTGGCAGCTGGCTGCTGGCCCACACAGGGTACACTGTGACCTGTGCCAGCTTCATTCCTGTGGGGTTGAGAAGCATTGCCTGGAGACCTTGCTGCCCAGTGTGGGAATTCCTGAGGGGCCTGACAATGCTTCCAGAGTGGCTGACTTTTGGGGAATCAGAGCTGGGAGGAGTCTAGGGGACCTGAAGAGCCAGCCTATCAGGTGTTCCCAAAATTCCCCTCAAATTTACCACGACATTCCGTGCTTCATAGAACCAGCTCCTAAGACCCAGGGCTTCCCCAGAAGGCCTCTCCTCCCCATACCTGTTTCCCTTTCCAAAATATTTTGTTTTCTTTCTAGATCATGACCAGAGTGTCAGTGGGATGTGGGGGAGTATATGGTGAGGGAAAAGGGTGGTGCTGTATCAAATGTAGCTAATTCTAGTTTCTCTCTCTCTTTCTGTGTGTGTGGTGTGTGTGTGTGTGTGTGTGTGTGTGTGTAGGTACAGAGGCCAGAACCAATGCAGTGTCATTACTCAAGTTTTTCAGGAACCATTTCTTTCTTTCTTTCTTTCTTTCTTTCTTTCTTTCTTTCTTTCTTTCTTTCTATCTATCTATCTATCTATCTATCTATCTATCTATCTATCTATCTATCTATCATCTTTCAGCCAGGGATTCTCATTGATCTGGAGTACACTAGGCTGGCTGGCCAGCAAACTCCAGGGATCCACCTGTCTCTGCTCTCTAGCACAAAGATTAAAAGTTTGTATTACCATGCCTGGTTTTATTTATTTATTAATGCGAGTTCTTTGGATCTGTATTCATTACTTTTCTATTGCTTTGATAAAGCACCATGGCTAAGAAAACCTACAGAGGGAGGGTTTATTTGGCTTCTGGTTCCAGAGGGATAAGTGTCATTCATGGGAAAAAAGCATGACAGACATCCTCAGACATGACATCTGGAGCAGTTGCTGAGGGTTTACATCTCAAACTACAGGCATGAAACAGAAAGAGCACATTTGGAATGGCATAAGGCTTTGAAATCTCAAAGCCTACCCCCTCCAGTGACATACTTCCTCCAACCAGGCCACACCTCCCTAAGCAGCACTTCCAAATGGGGACCAAGTACCCGCATGCCCAAGACTATGCAGGGCATCTCATTCAAACCACCGCAGGCTCAAATTCAGGGTCTCGCGCTTGCATAGCAAGTACTTTACCAAGAGTCAGCCCCTCAGCCCCGTATGCAGCCAGCTCTACATGTCAATTAGACAGTGTTTCTTGGACAGTTTTTAATTTAAAAACAAACAACGCACAAATACATTCTTGCAAAAATGGAGACCACACAGATCAGTGTCCACTTCTGCCCTTCCAGCTAGTCGGTCTGAACATTTCCTTATCAACACGTTTATGTCTGTACTCATACACAGATGTAAGAAATAAGTCATCTTTCAACTGTATGCGAATGTGCATTTATTATGTGATGTGTCATGGCCTCCCACTGCTTTTATTATACCCAGCAACTTGTTCTTAGGGTTTTCCAAGTCACCGTGTGTTGACATTACTCATGCTAGCTGACTTCCTCTCTTCTTCCTCCCCAGATATTATATACTTAGCTACCTGCTCACTTGTAATTGCTTCTCTCTCTGTTTCTGTCTTTTCACTATTGCAACAAGGCTTCCCAGACCACCCTTTGCAGTGTCTTCCTGAGCGTACTGCAAGGCATTCTCCGGGGATAAAGGAGAAGAATCGGCCAGGTGGCTTGTGTAACTTTTTAAAAATGGAAGACACTGAGAAATACTACCTGTTACCTGGATGCTGCAACTCTCTTCCAACACATGAGAAGATGCAACTCTGCAACTTTTGACTGAGGCTGTGTCTCAGTCTCTAGAACGATTACTTAAGGTGTCCCAGCACTGTGTTAGATTTCCAGCACTGCATAAACCCAAGTATATAGTAGCAAGTGCCTGAAATCTCAGTACCTGGCAAATGGAGCCAACAGGATCAGAAGTTTAAGACCATCTGTGGGTACATAGTGAGGTTGAAACCATCCTGGGCTGCAGACCTGTCTTCAAGACAGACAACCAACCACTCATCAATCAACTGCCTCTCTGCATTCACGCCTCCTGGGGAAAAGTAAAGCTAGCACCCCCACCCCCCAGAGGAGGTCACCTGGTTTCTTTAATTGGAAATGGTGTTTATGACAGGGGTGGCAGTGGGGGGTGGAGGGAGGGGATGGGAGGGGGACAGTTTTGCTTATAGAAACTTTCACCCAGTCCTGTTCACCTTCCCTTCCAGATACTTGGTGTCCTGGATTCCAGACCTCCTGTGAGTTTCCTGTTCTTTTACTAAACCTTAGACCTCGAGTCTCTCCTATCACACCCTTGTTTTTGAGATGTTTCATCTTCTGCCGCACGAAAGCCTCTCACTTTCTTTAGGCATTCCTTCACTCCTGTCTCTGCAGGGCTTTAGGACAGGCTACCTTTAAACATGCACATCCAGTCTACTCTTTCTCCACTGTTCTTTCTCTCCTTTCTTCCTTTCTTTTCTTCTTCTTCCTTCTCTTCCTCTTTGAGACAGATATCTTCCAAGTGGTGGTGTTAAAGGTGTGGCCCCACCATTTCTTCAAAGCACATAACCCTTTATGTGCTGTCAGACTCTTAGTGAGGGAAATGCTTGTATTCACAGCTGTGTCTTAGCACCTAGCGATGCCTGGTGTGGATGAAAGTGTTTGGTGTTTGCTTGAGTTCAGTGAATGACAGATTGAGAGGCACCCTGAGTACTCCGTGTTGTTCTCCGGGGAGGAGGATTGCCTCATAGGCTGTTAACTTATTCGATGGTGGAGTCTGTGGATTTTCCATATGTCTACCTTTTCCTTCTCCAGCATGAGTTTAGCCCTTCTGCTAGGCTTGAAGGAGGAACTTTGCTTGCCCGGTCCAGTGACTTAGCAAATGTCTGTACAGGAGCAGAAAGGTCGAGCAAGAACCTCAGTGGGTGATGCTTTGACTCCCTTAATCAGACAAGTCTTTCTCCAGGTTAGTGGAGGAAAGTGCCTGACCTCTACACAGTGAAACTGGAAAAAGGCATACTGGTGGGGACTGTGGCTCCAAGGAGTTAAAGACCTGTGATTGAAACATAGCTTCACCTCTTACCTTGGTTTACTTGTTAGCCCTTTGGGCCTGAGTTTTCTTGACTATAAAATAGGGACAATAATACAAAATTTACCAGATTACTTGAAATAATGCATGCAATTTCTTGCTGGATGGCCCTGGACACTTGCTGTCACCGTTGTCATCTTCATTATTATTTTGTCATCATGCTGTCATGGCTCATATACACTATTCTGTTCTACTTGGGGGCTCACACACACTCCCAGATTCCTTCTGGTACCCTCCTAGCCTTTCTCAGGCATTTTCTCAGGGATTAGGAAATTCCCCCTACCTTTGAACGGCTTTCCAGTGAGAAGTAGACATCTTCTCTAAGTGGGGAACCTTCTGGAATGTATCCAGATGGAGATGGAGAGTCTCCACCCTACAGCCAAGACTTGGGAGGTGATCTTGGCTCTCTGCAGGAGGCATGTGACCTCAGACAACTTGCCTTACTTCCCTGAGCCCTTGGATTGGAGCAGCCTTTCCTGTCATCTGCAGGCTATTGTTAAGGTTCACCAGACTATGGTCCCATGTATTCGGGAAATGTGAATTAAACAGAGTTAGACAATAATACTTGTGATTATAATTATGACAACCATATACTATTTAATACTAATAACATTGCATAATAAAATAGTAATAACAAAGCAATTTGAGTGCCATTAGCCAAGTGCTCTGATTAAGCCCTTCACAATAGCCCATTGATTTTTTTTTTGAAATAACTTCATGAAACAGGCCTTCTCCTCCTCCTCATTTTAATAAATGATACAATTTTTTTTTTGGCTTCTAGTCCTGTTCATTGCGCATTTAAAAGTCAGCTAGAGCCACTAGTGTTTACGCTTACGAATAAGGTCCTTTCCTACCAGGCTCTCATCACAGCTGGGGGAGGCTGGATTGAATCCTCCCTGGGGTTCTTTCCAGCCCACCCTGCATCCCAGCCTGGAGAATCCTGGCTTTGGAAGAGAGTGCCTGCAACCGGCTTCTCCCCTCCCGAAGCCAGAAAAGAAGCAGAGGTGTCTTGACAGGCTATGGGTGACTTGTTCACTGGGGGTGAGCTGAGACCCTGTATATGAGAGGTGTTCATCCTGCTTTTCTGAGATCCTAATAGTCAAAACCATTTAGCTCTAAGTTAGACACTGCTTGTTGGGATTCTGTAAATCTCACCCCTCAATTACCTGGCAGTAGCCAGGTATGCTCCGCCCCAGTGACCTGACACTATAAAAGGGGCTGCTTGCCCCCTCCTCTCTCTCTTGCCTCCTGGCTCTCTTGCTCTCACACTTCTATCCCTCCTCTTCCCCTTCCCTTCCCTCCTCTCTCTCCATGTGCCCATGGCCGGCCTCTACTCCTCTATTCCTCTCTCTCTCTCTCTCTCTCTCTCTCTGCCTCAACCACCCTCTTAGCTCTCCCATGACCTGAATAAACTCTATTCTGTACTGTACTGTTGTGTGTTGGTCCCTCAGGGGGAAGGGATTCCCCACATGGGCCTCCCAGAAGCATCTCCCTTGCCCCCAGGCCTCGCAGCACCTCCATGGGCCATATGGCCCCCGCTCTCTTCATCCTTCCCCTAACACTGCTGAGACCAGAGAACAGGCTTTTCTCTCTGTGTGGAGGCCCTCAGTGACCAGGATCACAGGCCAGCCTGGAGCTGACTGTCTTTGAGGGTAGGAATCATAAAGAGTTATTTATGGGCCGGGCACTCTTGAGATGGTAAGCAGAGCCTCTAACTACACTCCAAACCCTCCATTGTGGGACTGGGGTCAAGAGGTTGGAATCTGAGAGGTTGGCTGTGGATCTCTGGCAAGTTACTGCCTCTCTTGGAGTGGTTCCTTTATCTTTGAGACGGGCAGAGACTCTTGTTTCTTTTGGGCTGTTGTTGGCCTCAAAAACATCTGAAAAGGCTTTGTAAAGTTGCTCTCAGGGTAATGTCACTCTGGAAGGAGTTGACAGAAAGCTCTAGAAGCTGAGGGGATACAGAGCACAGTTACTTCCCTAGCACTACTTCCCATCCTCGCCTCTGCTTCTGGATACAAAGTCCCTTTCTGAGACCCAACAGTCAGGCCTGAGTAACAGGCACAGGCCTGGATTTAAAGCACAGTAACAAACTATCTGGCTAATCTCTTCCTTCACCTCCCCCAGGGAGCAGGCCTCCTCCTGAGGGCCAGATAAGGAATGACTCACAGTGGCTAGCTAACCCTGGCCACTAAAACCTTTATGAAGCTTCAGCCACACCCTGTTTCCTGACCAGTCTGGGGCTCCCTAGTCTTCCTACCACTGATTCCCTGATTTATAGTCACCCATGGAAAGTGTGTGTATGAGCGTGTGTGTAAATGTGTGTGTGCAAGTCAAGTGTGTGCATGTGTATATGTGTGTAAGTGTGTAAAAGTGTTGTTGCTGCCTTCTTCCTGGAAGGATGGTGGCTAGAAGACAGTGCTGAGTTTTAGAGGAACAATTTTTCATCTAGTCAGAAAACCGTGCTGATAATGTGAAGAGAAGAGGACTGACTTTGAACACTTCATTCACAAGGGGAAACTGAGGCATGGAGATAAGAAGTGGTTGGACCATCTCCCTGTCTTCCCCCTTTCAGGAGGCACAGGATTTTTGTCCTCAGAGATAGTTCTGACGAAATAAGATGGTACCTCGGGGCACCACTAAGGACTGTTGAGATGAAGTGGCCAGGAATTTAGGGGTGAAGCTATTGAAGCACCCCTGTAGTGGGTATCAGGGAGCCTGGCTCATGGGAAAGATCCAGGAAGATCTGGAATTGTTGGGGCTCCTTCCGTTTTGAGAATGTTGCACTCTGTGCCCTCGCTCTCTCCTTCCCCTCAAGTGCGGCAACTTCTGTTCCATTTCTGTCTCTGGGTGGAAGGTGCCAAATGCCTTATGGGCAAGTTATCTGCCTCAGCCAGGCTCAGAGTCCTCCTCATGGGAATATTAAAGAGACTCAATCAGAGGTCTTAAGTGCCTCTTGAGACTTGGGTAGGGAAGGGTGGGATGTCCTGGTGAGGGTGAGGGTTGAGTTTCTGAGCTGGGTCGGCCATGCTGTGGATTAGGTTTGAGCAGTTACAGGATTGTGAAGAAGCCACTTTGGTAGCCTAGTGTTTTCTGCAGCTGTACCCATTGTCACCTGGGGCATTGTGTGGCTACCGCAGGGTGGGGCAACTTTGTCTCAGAAAGTCAGAAAGCCTGGAGCTTAGAATGCCCGATTCAGGAGTCTGTCTTTGTTAAGAGAGACTAATGGGAAATCAGGGGAAGGTGGTATCTAGAACCATGTGGAGAATTTCCAGGTGTGTGTGTGTGTGTGTGTGTGTGTGTGTGTGTGTATGTGTGTGTGTGTGAGAGAGAGAGAGAGAGAGAGAGAGAGACAGAGACAGAGAGAGAGACAGAGAGAGAGACAGAGAGAGTGACACAGAGAGAATTATCACAAGGAGGGAGGGGGTTTATTAGCATGATTCCAGAGGGGGTACTCTTAGAGTGGTCACTGAGTTGGGGCTCAGAGGGGTGTGATTTCTAAGGGTGTCAAATTCCTGGAGGTTTTAAAGGGCCAGAGTGATACTGTCACTCCGGAAGTTAGAGTTAACTAAGCCTATGTAGTAAGGGGCTGAAAAGCCAGAAAAGGGACGTGCTGTGTTGGCAGTAGCTTTGGAGTGGGCTTGGGTGGGGCAGCTCTGGGAAGGACTGAGACCTCTGGCTCCTGGGAGGGGAGAGGTTGGAGCAGAATCACCAGGAATTGACCAATGGGGAAAGCGCCCATATTTGCACTCCGGAGCTTGGAACTTTCTGATACCCGCCCCTTCAGCATCTCCTTTCCCCCCCTCCCGCCCAGGGCATAAAAAGCCCCAGGTGAGGGCCTCGTCACTCCTCCTGCGGTCAGCAGCTCTCAGACCTGCGTCCCCTGTCCCTCTGCTCTGGTTTTCCTCCTCACCATGACTTCCTATAGCTATCGTCAGTCCTCAGCCATGTCTTCCTTTGGGGGCACGGGCGGGGGTTCCATGCGCTTTGGGTCAGGGGGTGTTTTCCGCGCACCCAGCATCCACGGGGGCTCGGGCGGTCGCGGCGTGTCCGTGTCCTCCACCCGCTTCGTGTCTTCGTCCTCCGGGAGCTATGGCGGAGGCCGCGGTGGAAGTTTTAGTGGGACCCTGGCTGTGTCCGATGGGCTACTGTCTGGCAATGAGAAGATCACCATGCAGAACCTCAACGATCGCCTCGCCTCCTACTTGGACAAGGTGCGCGCCCTGGAGCAGGCCAATGGCGAGCTGGAGGTGAAGATCCGCGACTGGTACCAGAAGCAGGGACCCGGGCCCTCCCGTGATTACAACCACTACTTCAAGACCATCGAGGACTTGCGTGACAAGGTGGGCAGCGGCTGGATCCGGGGAGGTGCACCTGCTGGGGTGGTACGGCAGGGCAGGGAGTTCGTGGAAACTCAGCCCGCGGGTGGGCAAACCCATTACAAGGAGAACCCACAGGGTGGGGCACAAAGTCTGGGCTGGACCCTGGGATTCAACTAGAGGCGGGTCGAAGGGAACTAAGACAGGTTAAGTGGGTGGGGCTTTCAGAGGCGGTGGGGGACCTGCTAGGACAAGAGAGTCAGAAATATCCAAAGAGCAATTTAATACGGCTTTGGGCTGCTCAGAGACGAAGACCCCGAGCCTCCGCCTCAGCTGGGGTGGGGGTGGGGCGCTGCAGGATATTAGCCTGTAGGCTCAGCGTTCACCTGAGCCAGTGACCCTCTTCTGGGAGTCTTCAGCATTGTTTTCTCGGGTTGTGCTCGCGCGTCTGGTTTTCTTCACAGCGGCCATGCTCACAAGGAACTATGAGAAGAATGTAAAAAACTGGGGGCTGCATAGTAAAACCACATCTTAAAAAAAAAAAAAAAAAAACCCTTTGAGCTCTGGCAATTCCAGGACCCGGCGTAGAGGCTCGAGGATGAGTTCATAGTTAACTATAGTTAAGTTAACACGAGTCTCTAGGCTCCCACCCCTTCACCCACCGCCCCAAACAAACAGAAAACACACAAACGCTCTCACATAAAACAAAAGAAAAGTAAAAACAATTATTTTAGTAACTGAGAGGGAGGTAGAGGTCATGATCCTCTGCTTCTGTGGACCTCTCTCCTGGAGTACCCGGTACAGAGAAGGCAACCTGTAAGTCTCTGGGTTCCAACATCCCATTGGTTGGGTGGGGCCTAGCCCTCACTCCTAGGGACGAGCTATGTCCGGAAGAAATACACCAGGGACCAGGGAGGCATTTAATAGCTTCCTCCTCACGAGTGCCCGCAACATGTAGTTCTCAAGAGCATATTCCAGTGTCGTGTGAACCTAGCAGGGACCTGGGCACACAGTGAGCTGCTAGAGTGGTGCTTTTTGACCCGGTGGTGGACAGCTAGAATCTCAGGCCACACCCATCTTCCTTCTCCTTGTCCTTTCCCCCTCCCACACACTCCCAGCATACATAGCTAGAGGCAATTCTTACTCCGCTGTGAATTCTCTCCTCCGATTTTTATTTTCTGCTGTGGTGGCTCATACCTATTATTCAGCATTAGGAAACTGAGGCAGAAGGATGATGAAGTTAACACCAGTTGAGCTGCACAGTGAGACTCTGTCTCAAAAATGTCAAACTAGAGCCGGGGTATAATGGTACACACCTTTAATCTCTGGGGAGACAGAGGCAGGCAGATCTTTATGAATTCAAGCCCAGTCTACACAGTGAGTCCAGGATAGCCAGGGTTACACAGAGAAACCCTGTCTTGAGCCCCCCTAACTTCTCACCCCCAAAGTCTAACAAATTAAACCAAACCAAACCAAACCAAAAAACGTAAGACAAAAAAAAAAAAACAAAAAACAAAAAAACAAAAAAAACAAAACAAAACAAAACAAAAAAAAACCTAGCAGTGTGGGATACAGACAGGGATAAGTGCTTTTTTCTTTTTAAAAAGAACTCGTTTGCTCATTTATTTATCTTTATGTGCATTGGTGTTTTGCCTGCATGTGTGTCTGTGTGAGGGTGTCTGATTCCCCTAGAACTGGTGTTGCAGACAGTTGTGAGCTGCCATGTGGCTGCTGGGAATTGACTCCTGGTCCTCTGGAAGAATATCCAGTTCTCTTAATTGTTCAGCCACCTCTCTAGTCCCCACGATAAATGATTCCTAATGCTGCCTGTTTCTAGGCTCTTTTCAGACTACTTAGAGTGTCACCTGCACAGGTCTTAGATATGTCCTTCTGGAATTGCCTCTTTGCCTGCTTCCCTTCACCCAACCTCTTGCACAGTGTGTCCTGCTCCAGCTCCAGGGGCTGTGGATCGATGACAAAGCCTCCCAGAGAGCAGACTCGAGGGAGTGGGGGTTATTCATCCCTCTCTCCTTTTCTGAAAGAAAGTGGATAGGTGATACCAGCTTGCCAAACTGGTGCCAACTGACAGCCTCCTCCCTTCCAGATCCTGGGAGCCACCATTGATAACTCCAAGATTGTCCTGCAGATTGACAATGCCCGCCTGGCTGCAGATGACTTCCGAACCAAGTAAGTGTCCCAAGTAAGCTTTGGGGGCTGCAGAATCCAGGGAAGCAAAATGGGAGCAAATGAAGGCCTTTATAGTGCTTGCTGCAGGGGAATCCTGGACTCTGCCCTTCTCCACTTGAGCTGGCTCGAAGCAACCCCCCACAGCCTCCTAAACCCTGGGGGAGCTGGCAGAGACAGAGCCAGCCCTATCCTGACTGCAACTATTTCCTTGGAAAGGTTTGAGACCGAACAGGCCTTGCGTCTGAGCGTGGAGGCCGACATTAACGGCCTGCGCCGGGTGCTGGATGAGCTGACCTTGGCCAGGACTGACCTGGAGATGCAGATCGAGAACCTGAAGGAGGAGCTGGCCTACCTGAAGAAGAACCACGAGGAGGTGGGTCAAGCTGGGCCTTCTGTTCATCTTGTCCCAGAACTAAGACACACTGTAATCACAGACTCACTGACCATGACCTTATCTCTTACATCATCGCTATGGCCCCTGGCTTTGAACATGCCTCTCACAGTCCCAGCGGGGCATGGTGACCATTACATCTACTCTTCAGTGCTAGCTCCTAAATCTACACCTCCAAACCAGCCCTCTGCAGCTCAGGGCTTGGGGGAGTGACCTGGTCCAAGTCCAGCATATTTAGGTCTTGACATGCTTCTGTCTGTGGTGTCTTCACAGGAAATTAGTGCCCTGAGGAGCCAGGTGGGTGGCCAGGTCAGCGTGGAGGTGGATTCCACTCCAGGCGTCGACTTGGCCAAGATCCTGAGTGAGATGAGAAGTCAGTATGAGGTCATGGCTGAGAAGAACCGGAAGGATGCTGAAGCCTGGTACACTACTCGGGTATGCAGAGGACGCTGGTGTCCGGTGAGGGTGGCGAGGAGAGACCCCGAAGAGAGAAGCTTGTGGCTTATTTTCTCCTCCACTTGTCTTGCTGCAGATTGAGGAGCTGAACACCCAGGTGGCTGTCGACACTGAGCAGATCCAGATAAGCAAGACTGAGGTGACAGACCTTCGACGTACCCTCCAGAGCCTCGAGATCGAACTGCAGTCCCAGCTCAGCATGGTAAGTGTCTCCCCTCTACGGCCTGCACCCTCGTGCCCTGGCAACCTCAGTGGCTGTGCCCGTGCTCAGGAACCTGCCTCTGCTGAGTCATGTCCCCTTTCCCTCCCCTCAGAAAGCTGCCCTGGAAGGCACGCTGGCGGAGACAGAGGCCCGTTATGGGGTTCAGCTGTCACAGATCCAGAGTGTGATCAGCAGTATTGAAGCCCAGCTGGGCAACGTGCGAGCCGACACAGAGCGCCAAAACCAGGAGTATCAGCAGCTCATGGACATCAAGTCGAGGCTGGAGCAGGAGATTGCCACCTACCGCAGTCTGCTTGAGGGCCAGGAAGCTCACTACAACAATCTGTCCACCCCCAAAGTTATCTGAGCTGATCCTGGGCTCCTGCCCCATTGCCCAGTGAGACTTCTCCGGGAAGGGGCATGACTAGGGTGATAAAGTTTACGCCAGTCCTTCCCTTGACTTGTCAATAAAACTGCCCTCCAAGGGAAAAGGGATGCATTGCTTATTTCAGCCAATAAGGGGTGGGTCATGTCTTAGCCCCTTGCTTTATTTGAACCAAAGTCTACCCCATCCCAGGACAAGGGAGAGGAGACAAGAGCACATTACTAAAGCTATGGCAATTCAGGTTGGATAGATGACCTGTCCAAATAGAATTGTTCTTCGACCATTTTGTTTCCGCTTCAGAGAGCTAAAGCAGGGTTTAGAGAGGTCCTGTGGTTGGTTGCACACGTGACTGCTGTAATTCTCCTCAGAAAGTGAGGTGTGAGTGTGCCAGAGGTTAACACAAGTGTCTTCTGTACTCATTCTCCATCCTTTTGAGGCAAGGGTTCTCACTGAACCTGCGGCTCACTGATTTAGTTGGGTTGCCCGGCCGGTGAGTTCCAGGGACCCTCTTTGCCTCCTCATACTGAGATTCCAGGTGTGTAATGCCGCCCCTGACCATTTTCTTAATTTTTTTCTTCTCATTTATTTACTTAGGGTGTGTAGGTTTGTGTGCACAAGCACGCCACTGTGTCGATGTGAAGGTTAGAAATACCTCTTAGGAATCAATTCTCCTTCTACCCGCATGTGTTCTGGTGATCAATCTCAGGTTGTCAGGATCGGTGGCACCTTGTGGCTCTTCATGTGGGCTCTGGGGATCTGAACTCAGGTCCTCATGCTTGTTTGGGGAAGCATCTCACCACTGGGGCCTCAAGGGTGGATTTGAAACGGTTTCAGGCTTAGGTTTCTTTTCATTGCACTCTCTCGGGTTGGGATGTAATCTATGAAGCGAGTAAAGATTGAATACTTCCTACGTGCCGTTCATGAAAACAGCCCTGAAGGTAGGACGAGCTGCATTTTATAGAGCAGAAAATGAGCTCAGGGAAATGAAATCCTTGGTTGAGGCGCACACAGAGAACACACAGCTAGCATTCAAGCTGGACAGTTTCCAGCCACTGGGACCCAGGTGGTCTCCTAGAGTTCACAACATTTCTCCTGGCCTTGCTCCACACGAAGGAACCTCCCAAGGTATTTGGTCCTGACATGTTAACTTAACCCACACTGAAGCTTTGGGATTTAGACATTCTGTTTTAAACAAGGCTAGACAGGGTGTCCTTTCAGTGTATGTCTGAGTGCAGGTACTGACACCTTCATTATACATCAGCTCTGCATAAGTCCCCCAACACTCACCAGCTCCTACCTGGGCCCAGACCCTGGAATGGGTCTGGGCTGTGACCTAGACCTCCTACACAGACCCCCAACTTGACTTGTCTGGAGCCTGCCCTGAGCCCATAAAGAAACAAAATTGCAGCTTCCTGGTACAGTTCTGCTCTTGGGTAGGGATGGTGACCCTGGGGTTTACAGTTCAGCTGCTAAGAGCTGTAGCCAATTCAAGGCAAATAATGGACCCATAAAACAAGGCCTTGGCTCTCACCGCAGTTGTCAGGGGCCTGTCAGGGAGGGGCCATGTAAAGGACCCTTGTCTTACTCAGTACCCCTCTGAGGCCTTTTAGGGAAGCATGATGAATGTTGGTCGCCCTTGTGCCGTGATTCCTGCCCAGCCTGAAGGAGGTGCTTTATCTTCCTTGTTCTTGGAAGTCTCTGTACTTTAGCTTGCTCCAAATCATAAGGCTGATTATAAAAGCGTTGTCCCAGAGCCCCACTCTTCCCTTTTCTTCCCCAACCCCCACTCATGGCCTCCTCCCCTACCTTTCAACACCCTCAATCTCTTTCCAGCACTTAAATTCTCAGGAGGATTTGAGCTGGTGGCAGAGGCCAGGCCGCACCCCAGCCTCAGATTGCCTGGAGATCCTTGTCCCTGTCTTATAAAAGCCTCCCTTGTCACAACCAAAACCCTCCCTCTGCCCCAGGGGCCCCTGGAATGTGACTGTGGGGCGAGGTGTGGGCCCACACAGGTGTGGCAGGTGACTGGGCTATCAGCAGCACAAGAGGCTGCAGGTTGGGGTGTGGGATGAAGGCTTTGTGTGCACAGGGAGGAATGACCTCAGAGCTGTTTATGGGTTGATCTGGGTACAGGGATGGGGCTGAGAGTAGAGAGGGTCTTTCTGCCATGGCAGTCATCAAGACCACTTTTCCCATCAACCACCTTGCTTTGTCTCTCCATAGTTATGTCTACATATGGAGTTATTTTCATTTTCCTTGCACAGACTGAAGCCCTAGAGAGAGATTGAATCATTGCCCAGAGCCATATTCCTGGTGAAAAAAAAAAAAAAAAAACCCAGAAAATGGGACTCTAAGGTTGGAGGTTGTGTACTTTATCCCTGGAACCAAGCTAGGTGTCAGGAAAGCTGTTGGGTTGGGGGGGGGGGGGTGGCGGGCTAATGTTTAGGTGGCTTCCTTCTGCATAAGCCATTTGGGTGCCCATGATAGTGCTGGGTCTGGGTCCTGACAATCCATTTTGACCCATGATCGAGGCTCAGAGAGGCTGAGATACATGTGAGATAAAAGCCAGTTAATGTCTTCCCACTGGGCAGCACGGCCTCATCTCCAGGAGGGAGGTGCCTGTTCCAGAGATGCCTGTTTGGCTACTATGGGCAAAGGGCAGAAACTGGTACATATCTATCCACCCTGCTGATGAAGAAGTCCCACACTCATCCAAACATGTGCTCACAGTAGCCATTAACCAGGGCCCTTCCTTCCTTCCTTCTTTCCTTCCTTCCTTCTTTCCTTCCTTCCTTCTTTTTTTTTTCTTCTTTCCATGTGTTTGTTTGAGCTCACCAATTGGACTAGACTGGCTGGCCAGTGGGCCGTGGGGATCTACTTCTCCTCCCCAACCCCTCCCTGTGTTGGGGTCATAAGCCTGTAACCCTGTGACTACTCTTACATGGGTACTGGGAGTCTGGATTCTAGTCCTGTGCAGAGAATACTCTATTGACTGAGCCATCTCCCCAGCCCCGAGATTAGAAGCTGGTCTGAAAGACAGGGAGGCAGGTGCCACTCTTGGCCTGCACCAGAGAGGAGAAGGAAAGCCATCCCAAGGGCTGCTTAGCGGAGAGACAGGGTGCAGAAGGGAGCTGGCTGGAGTCCAGTTCTCCCTCACCCTGGGGTGATGGAAGATTAATTGTTCTCCGTGTTAATTGCTGGGGCCGCCATGTCTGCAGAGGCTTTAATGAGCTCTGACTGATCTGGGTTTGATTATTTTTCTTTGGAAGGAAAAGACAATATCCTCCCACCCAGAAGACAATACTGCAGTGTCTGAAGCCAGCACTGAGATGCCAGGTTTGCTGTGAAGATGGTGAAGAGCTCTTTCTTTGGGGCCTGCAGTTCTCCTTTTAACCCAGTTTGGATAACCGGGAAGTTTCCTATGTCTCTCTTGGGTGGATTGGGGGGAGAGGGGGTGCAGAGTGGAGGGGTGGGTGGGGGTCCAAAGGACCATCATAGTCCCAGCGGTTCCCTTTTCAGCTGGGCCATTCTGAGTTCATAGCATCCCCCTTTTGCATCCTAATTTCATTCCTTCTGGAACTTGGGCTTTCTGGGCAACTCAGTTAAGCTCTGTGTCATTGGATTAGATGGGACTGTGAACACAAAAATACTTTGTCAATCACGAAAGTATGAGGCAGAAGGAAAGGATTATCCTGTTACATCAAAAAGAGGGGTCATCTGATGGCCAGCTGGAGCTTCGAGCCTGAGAACATGCCAAATCCCGGGACAGCGGTCTTCCAGAAGGATTCTCAGGGTGATCAGGAGGTTCGGGCATCAGACAGACCTGCCACCCATCACTGCTCTTGGATGGACAGGGAGTCAGGATGGGAATCTTGAGCCTTAGCACTTTCCATGAAGTGAGAGTCCTATACCACAAAGAAGCCGAGCCTTAAAAAGCAACATGTGTTGAGTTTCACAGGAGTCATTGATAGAAATGGGCGTTTAAACACAGGCCAAAGGTACAGCAGAGCCCGAGCCACTTTTCCATATTGCAGCCCCCGTCAGGAGCCCTCCTTTGGGCTCTCTCCAGTCTGAGTGAGCAGCACTGTCCACAGTGCCTTAGAGAAATAGGGCTGTGAAGCTGATGGCAGAGGACCCTCCCTCCATGTGCGGCTTTCTACCTGCTTGCCACCCCCCACCCCCACCTTCCCTCACAGTATCGAAGCAGAGCCTCTAGTTCGGCCCCTCCCCATTTGGCAGCAGTTGACAAGGCAAATGGGGGTTAATCTGGGTCTGCTAAGCAGCGACATGTCTTTTGCTGGAGAAGGCGGGGGCTTTCTGGAACTTGCCCGAGTCTTATCTGCAGAGGTTTGCCCTAACTCGTCTCGGGAGCAAGCAAAGGTTTAGTGACATGTGCAGTTGGCAGGTGACAGAATGATCAATCAGACGCCTGTCAGTCCAAACCTTCTGGGCTTTTGTGAGCTAGCCAGGTCATGGGCTGGGGGGGGGGGGACCGCAGAGGCAGGAGGGACTTAGAGTGGTGGGAGGGACGACAGGGGTAGGAGAGAGCATTCCCAGGCACCAGGGATGGGACAGATATACTGGCTTTTCTGGTCACCTTAGTTGGAACTTGACTCAAGACCCTCTCTTCTGTCCCCAGCTTGCCCTGTGTTCTCATTCCTAGGGACTTCCATGTCTTGAAGGCTCATGCACAGGCCCTTTGAGTAGACTGCACCCCAGCAGCCATGCGAGAACCCGAGAGCAGGGATGTGTACCTTGGGGTGAGGCTCACATGCTGTCAGTGGGGGGCAGAGCTGACCTAGCTGCTCTAACGGGATGGGACATGAGAAACCTCAGGACCCGTGCTAGTGCTACGGTGAGAGTGTGCTCTTTCTCCTCAGTGAGAAATGAACCTGTAATCTGAGTGTTAAAACTATGGCCTAGGGCAAAACCCCATTAACTCTGAATCATCTCTTTTGTTGCATTAAGGAAAAAAAAAAAAAAAAAAAAAAAGGAAAAGAAAAAGAAAAACTCCCCACAAGTGAGCTCTGTGGAGGTGTGCCTGTTGAGGTGTGCGGGCAGCTGTGTTTGTCTGGAAGGCACAGGAGTTGGCTCCACTCAGGGGGAGGAGGCAAGGCCCCCACCCCTTCTGAAGGGTATATAAGGAGTCCCAGGGTAGGGGCAACAGGTACTGCAGTCAGCTTTCAGCCCAGCTCAGACGCTCTTGCTAGAGTCTCTTCTGCTTGCTAGGGACACGAAGGCACAGGCTGCCTGACCATGGCCACCACATTCTTGCAAATGTCTTCCACCTTTGGAGGTGGCTCTACCCGAGGGGCTTCCCTCCGTGCTGGTGGAGGCAGCTTTGGTGGAGGGAGTCTCTATGGGGGAGGCGGAAGCCGAAGTATCTCTGCTTCTTCGGCTAGGTTTGTCTCCTCGGGGGCAGGAGGGGGTTTTGGGGGTGGCATGAGTTGTGGTTTTGGTGGTGGTGCTGGTAGTGGTTTTGGTGGAGGCTTTGGTGGGGGTTTTGGCGGTGGCTTTGGTGACTTTGGTGGTGGCGATGGAGGTCTCCTCTCTGGCAATGAGAAGGTGACCATGCAGAACCTCAATGACCGACTGGCCTCCTACCTGGACAAAGTACGTGCCCTGGAGCAGGCCAACACAGAGCTGGAGGTGAAGATCCGAGACTGGTACCAGAAGCAGAGCCCAGCCAGTCCAGATCGGGACTACAGCCATTACTTTAAGACCATGGAAGAGATCCGGGACAAAGTAAGTCTGTCAAACAGAGGGACACAGGTGGCTCGCATCTAGGACATATCTGTAGCATCAACATTATTGCTGACTAAGAGAGAGTCCTTTCCTGCTGGGTAGCCTTGGCAAGGTCGGGATACACCTGCTTTTCAGGCAGGAGGGAAAGCACATCTGTTTTTCCCTTGGCAGTGCTGGGGGGAAGAAGTGGTCCCGAGAATCTAATTTGGTTACTTGGGGATGCAGGTGAAGGGGAGCGACTCCTTCCTTTGACCGACAAAATTCCCAAGGATTTTTGTAAATGCTTGCTTTAACACTTTGGCCTGAGTGCTGCTCAGGTGTGGCTTCATAAGTCCTAAATACCAAGACGGTTTGCTTCAGCCCTTAAAGACATCTTTATTGCTGCAAGCATTGTTGGGTTTTAGGAGACCAGAGAGCTGGATACAGGCTGTGCCACCCCTCCCACTTTCCCTTTCGCTAACTGATCTGTTTTTCTTAACTGCAAATGCTTTCTTTAGCTGCTGTCCAAGTTCTGGATGGGTTCTGGAGACCAAGGGCTCTGTCTAGGCACGCAAGAGGCAGCCAGCTGTGAGCTGAGCCCAAGTAGGCTGGTATAGTGTGTCTCTAGAGAGTCCTTACTGGACGGAGCCAACTGTATATCCATTGTAGCCCTGTGTTGGCTAACCGTGTCCCACAGGCAAATCCAAGCAATGTCGTCTCCTTACTTTTCTATGTCCTGAAGGTATCACAGGGAAGGTAGCTTAGGTCATCACAAGTAAAGCTCAGAGGAAGTGAAGTTGAGGATTGGTTGGCAAAGGGGCAACTTTGGGCATAGGACAGAAAAGCAGCAGCCCTTAGGTGCAACTCTCTGTCACCCACAGATTCTGGCTGCCACCATTGATAACTCACGTGTTATCCTGGAGATCGACAATGCCAGGCTGGCGGCGGATGACTTCAGACTCAAGTGTGTTCCCACCGTTTTGCCCCTTTCTACAGACTCCCTTTACCCAGCCTTCCTCTTCTGACTCAGAAACCTGGGCCTCTCACCTTTCTTGACTTTGGCTCCCTTCCTCTCCCAGGTATGAGAATGAGCTGGCCCTGCGTCAGGGCGTGGAGGCCGACATCAACGGCCTGCGCCGGGTGCTGGATGAGCTGACCTTGGCCAGGACCGACCTGGAGATGCAGATTGAGCAGTTGAACGAGGAGCTGGCCTACCTGAAGAAGAACCACGAGGAGGTGACAGCAGGATGAGGGTGGTGGGAAGAAGTGGCAGTCTCTTGTCACAGTCTGCAGAGGGCTTAAGTGGTTCAGAAATGTACCCCAGGGGCCCGGCGGAGGAGAAGGAATGCTGTTCTTTTGTAATCTGGACTCCGAGGACTGGTTTGCTTCATGAGCTTCTTGTCTCCAGGTTTTTGTTCCACAGGACCCAGAGCAAGAGCTAGCCTCAGAGCTGAGGGGTTCATGTGACCCAATGGGGAGCAGAGACATAGTGGCGCTATATGCTAAGGTCACACTATTAGACACAGAGGCAGGGTTGTCACACAGGACTCCAGATTCTTAGGTCCTTCTTTCCTTTTTTTTTATTTTTTAAATAGACTTGTCTCTAAATGCTCCCTCCTTCCTTCCAGGAGATGAAGGAGTTCGGCAGTCAGCTGGCTGGCCAAGTCAATGTAGAAATGGATGCAGCACCCGGGGTGGACCTGACCCGCATGCTGGCAGAGATGAGGGAGCAGTATGAGGCCATTGCGGAGAAAAACCGTCGAGATGTAGAGGCCTGGTTCTTCAGTAAGGTGGGTCTGATTCCCTCTTTACAGCCCACCCCTCCCCCAGCTCTGCTTACCCCTCCTCCCCACTCTGCATGAGGCTCATGTCTCCCATTGGATTGTAGACTGAAGAGCTGAACAAGGAGGTGGCATCTAACACAGAAATGATCCAGACCAGCAAGACAGAGATCACCGACCTGAGACGGACCCTGCAGGGGCTAGAGATCGAGCTGCAGTCTCAGCTCAGCATGGTATGGTCACTCTGGCTTATTGGGCGACACATGTACCCATCTTCCATGACTGGTAAAGCCTCAACCCCCCCCACACTCCCGTCAGTGGTTATTCTGGGCAATCCATCTCATCCTTCCTCCCCCTCTACCTTCAGGGGGTTGCCTTCTAGCCTGACGGGTCTATAAATCTGTTGCCCCACCAGAAAGCTGGGCTGGAGAACTCTCTGGCAGAGGTGGAATGCCGCTATGCCACGCAACTGCAGCAGATCCAGGGGCTTATCACCAACCTGGAGACCCAGCTGAGTGAGCTCCGCTGTGAGATGGAGGCCCAGAACCAGGAGTACAACATGTTACTGGACATCAAGACTCGGCTGGAGCAGGAGATCGCCACTTACCGGAACCTGCTCGAGGGCCAGGATGCTAAGTAGGTGCAGTGGTGCAGGGAGGAGAGGAAGGAAACAAATGAGTAGGGATCCAGGGCATCCCAAGAGCTGTGTTGTTGACTAGAAGGAGGCCTGAAGAGTCTGGAGTCTACATTCTGGTGTTTGGGTGTTACTTTGGGTAGATCACTTCCACACTCTGGACCTGTGCTTCTCCTGTAAATAATGGACAGGACATTGCTTCAGCTCTGAGTCTGTCTGTCTGGGATGGGAGGTCTGATGGACTGACCACCAGGACGTTCTAGGTCCTAGAAAACTCACGTGTGGTCGGGGAACTGAGGAGGACTGTTCAGCTATCCACTGGGGGTTCCCGTAGGGAGACTGACTCTTCCTTGGCTAACACCTGCTGTCCCTTCTCTTTCAGGATGGCTGGTATTGGTGTCAGGGAAGGTAAGAGAGGGTAAAGACCTTTGGTGTGGGTGGAGTGGAGAGGAAGGAGGAAGAGACAGATATCCCAGGGTTGGGTACTCCTGTTTCAGAATATCTATACTCCATTGCCTTGGATGCTGGGTGGGAGAGAGATTAGAAGTTTCCTAAGAACATTTCAGGCTGTGCAGATTTTGTCCAGGGACTATCTTTTTACCTGATCTCACCATCACACTGATATGACAGGATATTCAGAAACTGCTGTTCATGTATAGTTTAACACAGCCCCCCCATCCCCTCCCGAACCCCCCCTTCCGGTTCCGTATCATTCCTGAGGTAACCAGCTCTTGCCTCTGACGAGCAATTCACCAGACCTCCTGGCAGCCCCTGACAGCTTGGCTGGCAGCTACTCTCAGGGGTACAGTCCATTTCCCCAGAGTCTGAGCCAGTTTCTGGAGGGTCCCCCAGGCTGAAGCCCAGCTCTTTGCTTCTGCAGCATCCCTGGGAGGAGGCAGCGGTGGCGGAGGTGGCAGTGGCAGCAATTTCCATATCAGTGTGGAGGAATCAGTTGATGGGAAAGTGGTTTCTTCCCGGAAGAGAGAAATCTAAGTATCTGGTGCAGGAGAAAAGGACCCTGCCACCCGCTGCTCTCCCTGGGCTGGGAAAGCCAACTCCAGTCCATGAGTCCATGCCTTCGAGGATCTCTCTGCTTCCAGTGCCTGGCTCTGCATGTTCTTCAGATTGTAGCTTTCCCTGCTTCCTTTTAGTGTGGTGGTGCAGGAAGCAACAGACCTTTGTACGGCGGCTGTTCCTTCAATAAAGAATCATGTTTCCCCAAATGCTGCTTGGTCATTTGTCCAATGTGACTGTGTGTGTGTGTATGTGTGTGTGTGTGTGTGTGTGTGTGTGTGTTTTGACATCCAGTTCTAATGGGGAGGTCTCTTCTGGGTCTCTTCTGTATCCCCCACCCCCATGATAATACATAATTAATTCTTGAGTATGCAGGGTGCCGTGGCCCCAGAAGCTGTCTTGCTTTTCTGTTTTATCTCATAGGGTGGGGGTGGGCTGAGAAGGGTGGGAGTGGTGCTGGGGGAGTTCACTAGGATACTTTGAGACACCCAGCACAGAGCGCATTAATAATGATTAATCATCATTTTTCAAGTGACCGGTGTATACCAATGTTCAGTGTCGCTATGTTAGGTAGACTCATCCACGTGTCTGACTCAATACTCATCACTGTAGGTGGTCAGGATTCGTCCTTCCCATCTTTGAGATGAGGATCCTGCTATTGCAGATGTGATGGGCTTGCCTGATAGCCCAGCAGAAGGGCAGTAAACACTGGGGCTGGCCTGGATCTCATACTTGACTTAATCACCAGATCTTGTTCTGGGGTCCCAGGCCCTTCAAAGCTTGTTGCAAGACCCTGTTCCCAGTTTTGTATCTCCCTCACGGAACTTTTCTTTCTGTCTAGCTGGGTACATTTAGCATTCAAGATGACCAGCGAAATCCATCGCTGCCCCTCTGTAAAGCTATACATTGCCCCCTGGAAACAGACACCTCCTAAAAGGCACATAAAGTCACCTAGAGGAAGATGCTCAGAAGGCCCTCTTCGATTTTCCCAAGGTCAAGTCTAAAGCAACTCTAGCCCTTGCTGCCTTCTTTCACCCACATCTTTGTGTCTGCTCCCGATTCCCAACATCTCCTGGGGTGCTTTAGAGCAACCATGTCCACACACACCTGCTTATTGCCTCTGGTCTGGGACTACTTCCTCTGAGCCCAGATCTTACTGTCTTGAACAGAGTGTAGGAAAAGAGGGGGTGGAGAGAGCTGGGTACCTCAGCTGGGCTATGTCAGGCTCTGGGGTGAGGCCTGGGGATATGAGGGAGATGTGTTTGATTGTTTTAGTCCTGCTGGGAAGAGCAGGCTGGAGCAAGCTCTTCCTGCTCTGTAAGAGAAGCACCAAGTCTCTGTGGAGGGTCTTAGTTGTCTCCATGGGCAAAAGCCCCTTCTCTACAGACCCTTGATAGAGATAGTGCCTGCTCTTTTGAGGAGACTAAAGGGACAACATGGCTCCAGACAGCACACTGAGGGCAGACTTCCCTAGGCTGGAGAAAGGCAGCAGAATTTATCGAGTGCCTGCACTGTGCTAGGCCTTGGTTAGGGCTTTATATGATACCATCACATTCAGTCTCCCAAGAGCACTGTGAAGGGCTGACTGCTAGAGTCAGTTTCAGAAAAGGAAACAGAGGCCCAGGAATGTGAAGTGATTTGAATGAGGTCACAAGCCAGAAATGGTAACACTGGGTCCTGATGAGTTTCTCTGACCCCAGGATCCTTGCTTTCCTCTCAATGACAGGAGGTAGCAAAAGTCGAGACACAATTTCCCCCCAGAGCTAAGAACCCAGGGCCTTGTGCTTGCTAGGCAAGTGTTCTACCACTGAGCTAAATCCCCAACCCATCCTCCCCTCCCTTTATTTTGTTTTAAAGAGAAGTGCTCACTGGAACCCATTTTGGAACCTCCAGGAAGCCTGTTCAAATGTCACAAAGAAATGCTGTTAGAAAGATCGTCCTGGCATCTGGCTTTTGTCTCTCATACCTTGGCTTATATGCTCACACAGAAGCTAAAGACAGTAACTGCAGTCTCTGCTTACCCCCATCCTGAGAACTACCAGGCTCTGTACCAAGCCTCCTTTGGCCCAGGTAGCAAAAGATAGCCTGGTCCCTGTTCTGTCTCACTGGCCTTTGGACTCACAAGGAGAGGTCTCAGACCAAGCCAGTATTTTTCTGCCTTCGGTTTGCAAAAACAAACAAAATAAACAAATAAACAGATATCTCTGCAAAAGGTGCAGTAAGGCAAGAGGGTACAGACTGAGGGTGGCTTGCTTTCTCCTGTAGCCAGACCCAGGGTATTAGGGTGGAGGGGAAGCAGCCTCTCTGGCAGGTGATATGGCTCAGTGAGTAAATGAGCTTGCTGCCAAGGCTGATGAACAGAGTTCAAGCCCAAGGATCCACAGAACAGAAAAAAAACAAACTTCCATAGGTTGTCCTAAGACCTCGATATGTGCACTTAGGACAACCTCACTCCCCCATAAGGTTTAAAAATAGATGTAAAAAATAGTGTATACAAGATAGATAGATAGATAAATAGAGATAGAGATAGATAGATAGGTAGATAGATAGATAAGAGAGAGAGAGAGAGAGAGAGAGAGAGAGAGAGAGAGAGAGAGAGAGAGAGAGAGAGGGAGAGAGAGAGAGAGAGATAGAACTCTTTGGCTGTCTTAAAACTCCTGTATAGCTAAGGATGGCATAGAACTTCTAATCTTCCTGCTTCCACTGGGTTTATGGGGTACCTATTTCTGCTTTCCTGGGATCCCCAGTGGTGCTGTCAAGATGTTCTTCCTCTGCCTTGTCCCTGGAGATGCCTGTACCATGAGATAGCTCATGTCCTATGAGCCCTTAAATAGTTTCTGGGTAAGAAGAGGCACACCTTCTGTGTGTCCTGGGCTGAGGTGAGGTTTGGGTTCTAGCCAACCCCAGGCAGCAGGCAGCAGGCAGGAGGAAGCAGGTGAGACCCCTCCCACCTCTACAGAAGAGGGTGGCTGTAGGACTGGAGATTATGGCCTTGGGTGTGCCTTCTGATCAGGTTAAGCTTCCCAGAGCAGGCATGAGACATGAGAGCTACCATATCTCCCTGAGGGGTGAAGTCAGTTTTTTTTTTCTTTTTCTTTTTTTTTTCTTCTCTGAGCCTCCATTTCCCAACTTGTCGAACAAGGGGTATGACTGGACATAGTGACATGGGACCTCTGCAGAACCCCCAGTTGTTTCTTCTTCTCTGCTCTTGCCTGATACACAGCTCCGGACAGCCTCCGGTGCCTTAGATGTGTGCCTATGTGGTAGTCACCTGCAAGTGCAATGGAAGAAACAGGTCCAGCAGGACAGTTTTTCTTCTGGGACTGGGAACCGGAGCTGAATATGGCTTCTGTGTGCCATGTCTTACTATTCGCACCCACAGACAAAGAACTCCCCCCCTCCCAGCCCCGAACAAAGAACGTTTCTCAGCTTCTTTGTACCAGGAGCGATGTTTGGAGATGTGGCCAAGGATCGTGTCCTCAACTAGCACAGAGGAAGTGATGTAGGAGCCAGTTGCCAGCTGTTGGTTGCTATGGTGCTGTGCAGGGACCAGAGAAGGAGGAAGGCATAGCTGCGTAGGGTGGAGGCTCAGGAGGATTTTCAGATTGGCCATCTAACAATGAGTTTGCATTTCTTCCCAGGGAGCTCGATCCTTGACCCATGCCTTTTTCATCTCGGGTATTTGATAAGCCTTAGGCACTCACTCATCTAAGACTTGTTTTTCAGTTGTGGCCATTCAGGCCTTGGGAGGTTGAGTAACTATCTTAAGGTCACACAGCTACTTAGTGGCCAATGGAGGTTTGAAACTCAGGTACATCTCATCCGAAGTCTTTGCTGATCCTGCTGAATTTCTGGGAAGCTAGTGTTGACATAAGGGATTTTAGAATTAGGCTCTGTGGATGTGCCAGGGCCGGAGGCACCGAGGCCTCTTTGAAGTGATTTCTGAGTTGTTCTGTAACAAGCAGGTATCTCTGAGGAGGGAGCGCTGTCTCAAGACCTAGGTAGAGCAGGAGGAGGGTCTGCCTGTCAGAAGAGGAAGAGTGAGGAGCTCCATCTGAGCAAGACGCTGCATTAGGAGCCAGGGGACAGGGTGCAAGCCAGGGAGGGCTCTGCACATGAGCAACTGGGTAAAGACAGACACATAGTGGAGGGCCAGAGACTTGGGAGGACAACATGCTGAAGGCAACTTAGGGATGGTGTCGATGTGAGACTCACTAGAAGCTTGGAAGATCCTTGCATTTCTTCTTGTTGCTTCTGTCCCAGGCCTCAGATTTCCTCAATGTGAAAAGAGGGTAAAGTGGTCAAATTCTTATGACAGTCCCTCCCTGAGAGAGCACTCCCATAACCCCTGAGCTCAGACTAGTATAGGCTGATACTGTATGCCATTAGCATCATAGGCCTAGCCACCTTGGGAAGCAGGATCATCCACTGGATAGGTACTAGAGATGCCTGAGCACAAGGAAGCCAGAAGATGATGTACTTGCTCGGATGGAGTGGAGCTGATACTCAGAAACTAGAAATGGTAGGTAGACCCAGAGATGAGATGAAAACCTTGACTTCTACATATCCTAGGGCAAATGAATTTCTTGTTTGAAACTTACCTGCTTCATCATCATCAACAACAACAAAAAAAAGTAGAGAACAAACAGACAAACAAATCAAGAAACCAGCAACACCAATGAACCAACCAACCAATCAACCAACCAATCAACCAATCAACCAACCAACCAACCAACCAACCAACCAACCAACCACCTCAAACCTCTCCTGGGCTGGGGATCTAGCCCAGGGAATAGTGAGGTTGCTTAGCATGTGGGAAGCCTTAGTTTGATGCCCAGCGTAGAATAAACTCAGTGTGGTTGCACTCTCTTGGAATCCTAGCACCTAGGATGTGGAGGCAGGAGGATCAGAAGTTCAAGATCATCCTTAGCTGTGTGATTTATGAGGTCAACCTGAGCTACATAATGTTGTTTTGAGGTTAGACTGAGCTATTCGAAAACTCTGTCTCAAAAGTAATGTAACAAAAGAACAAATAACAACCCTCTTTCATTGTGAGACTAAATGACAAATTCTGTGACATGACTGGAAATCTGACAACCAGAGACAGTAAAGACCTCCCAGGTCAGGCCTCACTCCTAAACCACTGAACCCTGCTTCAGATAATGACATCAAGGAGTATGTTCCCAGGTCACTAAACTTCCAGTTATAAATTGTAGGTTTCCACTACTCCTTCCTCTGGTTTAAATATTCAGCAGTCTCACAAAATTCAGAAAAATAATGTATTTATCATTGCCAATTCATCGTGAAGAATATTTTTTAAAGACTTAAAGTGCAGACCCTAGAGCCAAGACGGCTGTTTTGAAACCAATTTATACCTATTTCAGGTTGTTCTGAAGTTTATTGTGTATCCAAGGATAATCTTGAACTTTGAACTCTTTTGTCTTCATTTCCCAAGTTCTGAGATTACAGGCATGCTCCACCTCGCCCTGTTTGTGCAATGCTGGGCATTAAAGCCTGGGTTTCATGCATGTTAGGCAAGCACTCGACCCACTGAGCTCCGTTCCAGCCCACCACTGAGATTCTAAATTTGGGCAATACATTTAATCTGTCTGGGCCTCAGTTCCCCCCACTGAATAAAATATTGTGTATATAGCAGAGTTGTCCTGAAATTAGATCATGCATATAGAATATTCGACACAATACATTTATTAATTATGTGTTTGTGCACACATTTGTGTGTGTGTGAGAGAGAGACACAGAGAGAGACAGAGACAGAAAGAGAGGAGAGAGAGAGAGAGACAGACAAACAGATACACACACACACACACACAGACAAAGATACAGAGAGACAGAGAGAGCATTCATGTGTGTGTGAATGGAGGTGCTACGTGGAGGTTGGAGGACAGTTTTGTGTGTGTGTCTTTACCATCTACTTGGTTTAATACATGGCCTTTTGTTGTTGTTGTTGCTGCTGCTGTCAGTCCAGCTGGCCCCTGAGTCCCCAGGGAACCTTCTGTCCTACTCTCTCATTTTCCTGTATGAGGGCTGAGTAACAGATACTTATACTATGTGTCTGTCTCTTATGTGAGTCCTGGTGAGGACCTTAGCCTGGGTGAGCAAGTGCCTTTCCCTGCTGTGTCTTCTCCTCGACAGAGTGTGCAGTGAAATTTTTTTTTTTATTATCCTTTGACATAAGTGGAATATGACAGGAGAGTGGCTGAGCCACCTCCCGAGGGTTTCATTTTTTTTTTTTTTTTTTTTTTTAACCAGGGAGGGGGACTTTACTGAGGAGCAAACCTCTCCAGACCATCGATCCAGGGGATAGCTCCCCTTCCTCAGAGAGACTTGTCTGTCATGACTCTCAAATGACTCTATTCAAGTCACTTCAGTGCTTCAGGTCCCTGCGTGTCTCTGAGGTTCATTTCCTTCTTCCTTTTAATCTCACTAACTTAGAACATTGTATGTGACCTGTTGTGTGGGGCTTTTCCCCATGACTAGCATATCTGTGATGCTCTCTGGAAATCTTACGAGTCAGTTCAGTTCTGACATCAACTGGAGTCAGCACAGACCCCAAAGTTAGCTCAGGCCCACAAGACTGAATGACACCTGTCTGAGATGACATTTGTAGGCATCACGTCCTCAGGTTAACCCACATTTGTCTCACTTGGCTACAAATAATAGATTCCCAAGACCCACCCCCCCCCTTTGGGGGGTGCTGAATTATTTGGTAGAGTAGGTCACAAAATCCAGAAAAACATTGTGGTTGTCGCTAAAGACCTTGGAGGAGCAGTCAGGTGAAGGGACACACAAGGGTTTAGCTGGAGCCTGAGCACAGGAGTAATTGTTCTCACCAAGCTGGTGTGCGTGGCCCTTCTGGCGCGTGAGCCTGGCCTCATTCATTGACAGTGAGCTGCCTGACCTGCATACTTGAGGATCTGAATGGAGATTTTCCCAGACAGGCATGATGAATCCACACAGCCTCCAGCACCTTTCCTAGTTCTGGAGGATGGGGGCTGGATGGGTAAGGCTGAAAGTCACTCAGGTGATCAACCCCTACCCACGAGCCCACTGAGACCCATCTGTGATGCTCCTGTTACCAGGGAAAGCTGAGAGAATGGGGACTGGGTGTGGCCAACACTGGAGACCACATGTTAACAGAAGAGATTTTCCCTAGTGTCCCTATCGCTCAAAAAATTAAGGACTTAATTATGTGCCAGGAACCCATGACAAAACTCTCTAAACATTCATATCTTATTATAAATCATCAAATCTTCCCACAAACTACTCAGAGACCCACGCACCCCACCACTGAGGATGGAGCGATAGGACCCGAAGCCAGATTCAAAGTTCGGCTTCAAGGTGTTCTTGGGCAAGTGATTTGCTTCCTTGAAACTCACCTGGTTCATCTGAAAAAAATCCTCTCATGCTGGGGGGTGTAGCCCAGTGGGCAGCATGTTCTGCATGTATGAGTCTCTGGTTTTGATTACTATCAGGGAACAAATCTGGTATGGTGGAACATGCCTGTAATCTTAATTAGGACTCAGGAGGTAGACATAGCAGAATTAGAGGTTCAAAGTTCTTGAATACAGTCTGTGTTCCATGAGATTGTCTCAAAAGTAAAGAAATAAAACACCAAACAACAACCACCCTCTTCTAACATGAGGCTAAAGAACAGCATGCCAGTGTTGAGCTTGGTTGTGCTTGAATGTAATTTTCCCTCTCCTGCTCTCAAAATGTAACAGGAGATAGGACTGAATTTTGTGTTATTTTGCCAAAGAGCCAGTGTCAGAAAAACCAGCATCTTTATCATGAGTGTTGAGATGGTGTCTGGACCCCCCAGATGACTCTGCTTAGCTTCTCCTAGGAGAACCCGCTTTGTGTTTTCTATCACAGAGACACTGGGGGTCACACTGTATAGCAGGAAGGTAGTCTTGTAGCAAGACACAATGAGTTCCTTCTGGGAGGGAGAGGCTGTGCCCTGACCCTTCAATGGGAGGCATGCCATGGCCATCCATCCATGTTTGCTCTGCCAGGGCTTTGGAGGATCTGTGGTATTGTTTCCTTTAGAGGCGTTGGCCCCAACCTGCTTGTCAGCCCCAGGAGGGTTGGGGCACCATCACCCGTGGCCTGGCAGGTTGCATTAATCACCTTTTTGTTAGTTTTGATCCTTTACTAAAAGAGCCAGAGCTCTTGCTTTGGGCTGAATCATGTCTTTCCAGGGAGAGAGCTGAGCCATCAACTTGGGATGGGAGGGCTGGGCAGGATAAGGGGTCAGCTCAAATCCTGGACTCACCATGGTGTTTGAGTGCCCCAGGACAACCTGGGTCTTGCTCTGGCAGCACTACCTGCCTTCTGGGTAAACATGGGTCTACTTCCCTACATCTGAAAATCAAGGTGACAAGGTTCAGACTCAGGGCTTTCTTTTCTAGGCTTGCTGAATCAGCACAGAGGTTTCTGGGATGTCCTCACATCCGTGCCACATTTCCTCAGGCCCTGGCTGGTATTACCCAGCATACCACACACTCCTAACCTTCATTCTGAGGGACCATTCACAGTAACTGTGGCTCATTGGTGTGGGGAAACTGGGGGCTCAGACTGGGTTCTTTCTTCTCATCCCTGGAAAGTTCTTTTCTATGCCATGTTCTGAGAGGGGCCCTCAAGGCTTTTCCATCTGGAATGGCAAGGTCTCTTCTAATAGTGTTTCTGTGGGATCCCTGAGCTTTCTAGTCACACTCTGGGGTCTTCACAGGAGACTCTAGCTCTTGCCCCTGAGACACAACTTTCTGTGTGTCTCTCAGTCAAATGCTTACAGGCTGAAGCAGATATCTTGAGAGAGGAGCCTTGTCAGGAACTCCAGAGACTTCAGATTTGGAAGGCTCCCGAAGACAGTCAGAATAATGCAACCTGAACCTCATGTGTTAGACTGATCTAGGTGTTCTGAACCTCAGACATGTAGACCTTTGGGGAGTGGTAATTCATTGATGCAGAGACTTCCCCCAATCTCTATCCTCTACACAATAGGACCATCACTCAGCTGTGACAACTCAAACAACTCTTAACATTGTGGAATATCCTTTGAGGAACCATAGCCTCTGTTGAAAGCTATGGACTCACCTCTGGTGACAGAAGCTGGAAGAAAAATTTGATCAGGGGTGTGGGCTACAGGTAGACACTCAGGAGAGGTGTCATGAGCTTACGGAGTGCTAGAAAGTTCTGGAAGGTGGCTGCACAGGAGCATGCATAGGTAATAGTGCAATTGAACACTTATGATTTATAAACTTTATTCTATACAAATTAGATCTAAAATGAGTCTTGGGCTTAGGGTTCAGTTCTGATTCTACCTTAGGACTCAGTTCTCTGTGTCAAGTGGGAGTTAATAGCGAAGCCACCTCCTGGGGCTGCTGCTAAGACCCTTGAAACTGAGTGCAGAGCTGGCGAGATGCTCAGCAGACACAAGTTTTGTTCCTGGGACACACAATGTAGGAGAGAACTCACTCCTGACACGTGTCCTCTTATCTCCACAGTGTACTGCAGTGTTCCCCTAGTGCACAAAATGAATACATACCATTCGAAATTGAGTGTAAAATATTTAAGCTCCAAGCGTCTTACTGTTTCTTGCTGTGTCTTGGCTTCCTCATCCAAGTTTGCTTTCTGGGGTCTCTTAGAGTCTCTTACTAGTGTTGCTTCTTAGAACCACTTTTCTTCATTTTAATATTTATCTCTAACTATTGGTCATGACTATTTGACTGCATTTATTTTGTATATCATGAGTGTTTCTGGTGCCTACAAAGTCCAGAAGAGGGAATGAGATCCCCTGGAACAGGAGTTACAGACAGTTGTGAGCTCTCAAAGGGGCGGCGGAAACAGAACTCGGGTCCTTGCTCAGAACAGCAAATATTCTTAACCTCGGAGCCAACTCTCCACTCCCTAGAGCCATTTCTTTCTCGGGCTAAAGGTGTCCAGTGTGGTTGATGCTTTATGATCAATGAAGTTTGTCATCAGATTTGCTGGGAACAGATGAAGAGCTAAGGGGTTTCTAGAACACTCCAGCCAGCCATTTTAGAAAAGGAGAGTGAGGGCTATGGGGATTTCACTCAGCCTTTGCAGCCTAGCCTTCCCCCCAACCCCCAAGGAGGCTTTCTGGTAGACCCTTGGGCTTCAGTCCCCATTCTAATACTGGGCAGGGCTGGGATGGAACTTAACTGGAAAGGTGAAGCAGAATTTGCTTGTCAAAAGAAGTCTGAAGCAGAACACTGCTCCCTCTGAATCATCTCTTTCGTTAAGGATTAAGAAGAAAAAAAGGCCACCCCCAAAGTCATAACCCACCCTAGAGTGGAGGTAACTGGGTTTGTGGGAAACAAGGAGCAGCTGGCATCAGGTCAGAGGGTGGGGAAGGGAGGGGAGAGGATGTCCCACCCCTGGGGAGGATGCATAAAAGGCAGGCTCAGCAGGGAAGTGCTATAGTCCTCTCTTGGCCTTGGTCAAGTTCAGCTCCTCTCTGGTCTCCTTCTCACCTTCCTGCTCCCACCATGAGCTGTCGCTTTCAGAGTTCCTCCATGAGCTATGGAGGTGGTTTTGGGGCTGGTTCTTGCCAGCTTGGAGGAGGCCGTAATATCTCTACCTGCTCTTCTCGGTTTGTCACCGGAGGATCAGCGGGAGGCTACGGAGGTGGCATGAGCTGTGGCTTTGGTGGAGGTGTTGGTGGTGGCTTTGGAGGTGGCTTTGGAGGTAGCTATGGTGGGGGTTTTGGCGGTGGCTTTGGTGACTTTGGAAGTGGCGACGGTGGCCTCCTCTCTGGCAATGAGAAGATTACCATGCAGAACCTCAATGACCGCCTGGCCAGCTACCTGGAAAAGGTGCGCGCCTTGGAGGCAGCCAATGCCGATCTGGAGGTGAAGATCCGTGACTGGCATCTCAAGCAGAGCCCAACTAGTCCAGAGCGGGACTACAGTGCTTACTATAAGACCATAGAGGAGCTCCGGATCAAGGTGAGGCCTCTGATGCTAAGAGGACAGGGCAGAGCCTCAAAGGCCAAGCAGTGTCGCAGAGGAGCAGGTGTGGATGGAACTGACATTCTTTTTGCAAGGAGAATATTCTAACTGCACTACTGAGGGTCTCTGCTACTGACATTTTCTTATGCGGCGACCCAAATGCATTCTCTCCCAAATTTCACGTTTATTGGTGTCCTAACTCCTGCCAATCACTTTACGCCTTCTTGAACTGTTACTTGCGACTCAGTTCCTATAACCTATTTACTACTGACTTTTTTGGAATCACAACATTTAAAAAAAAAAATCACCGTGAACGGCCAAAACCGATGGAGAAAAGACATCGTCGTTCACTGTTTATGTTGGAGAAACCTCATGTGGATTTATTCTCAGTGGGCGATAACTCAGAGGGTGTGAAGAGGCAGAGGCTTAGGCTGGTACCGAGCCTGTCAATCTCACTGCAACACCAGCTTGTCAGTGCAGAAATCTACCAGTCTGGGCCAGGCTCCGGTTATGCAGGACAGGCTTTAACACTGCAAACGCTCAGGCATTCAAGTGGATGTCTGAGATCAAGAGATCCAAATGGATGGGTGCTAATGGGCAGTCCCTGTCATGGTATGCTGACCCCAGCAGATGGGCTTCTCTTTGCTCATCTAGGAGGCTAGCTCCAGGGACATGGCCTGAATACATATGGAGTCACACTGAGCCCCTTCTTACCGGAAGGGGAAGGCTGTCAAGACAGTGGCTTAGAGAGGTGACAGCTCTGAGATATGACTACTGGAAGATGTTCTGAGTGGGCGGGACCTCTGGAATGTCCATCATCGGTCTCTCCCACTTGGCCTGATGGGGAATGTTTAACAGACAGAGGAGAGAGTTGCCTTTGCCTCCTGTTTCACAGAGTGCTTTGTCCCCTCTTAAGCAGAGGTAAGAAGCTGAGTTTTACTTCCCAAGCACAGCATTACAGCATCCCTTCCATGTTTTGTAGATTCTGGAAGCCACCACTGACAACAATCGGATCATCCTGGAGATCGACAATGCCAGGCTGGCTGCAGATGACTTCAGGCTCAAGTGAGTTCATTCTCCTCACAAGTCTTTCCCAAAAGACCCTTAACTTTAGGCGCTAATGTTTAAAGGAATGGCCATTTGATGGACCATTGGACCATCCAGGAGCAAGGGCCTACGGAGGTGGGATGCATCTAATATTATCTATGTTTTGCTTTAATTAAAAAAAATATTCCAGGTATGAAAATGAACTGGCCTTGCGCCAGAGCGTGGAGGCCGACATCAACGGCCTGCGCCGGGTGCTGGACGAGCTGACCCTGGCTAAGACTGACCTGGAGATGCAGATTGAGAGCTTGAATGAAGAACTGGCCTACCTGAAGAAGAACCATGAAGAGGTGAGCAGGGATGGCAGGCTTGCTCTGGGCTGAGCCACCTCTGATGATCAAGGAGAGCCCTCTGCTGCAGGCTGACATTGCCATCCACTGAGGGATTCAGAAGAGTCTTCCAGAACATTCTGCTCTCACTTGGAGATAAGAAGGAAGGGTCTCTCACATCTTCCCTCCTCCACAGGAGATGAAGGAATTCAGCAACC
Organism: Micromys minutus; assembly: GCF_963924665.1. Lineage (NCBI taxonomy): Eukaryota > Metazoa > Chordata > Mammalia > Rodentia > Muridae > Micromys > Micromys minutus. The sequence goes on along the minus strand of NC_137979.1, from coordinate 46,737,707 downwards.
AGGTAGTAGGCAAGGTCAATGTGGAGATGGACGCCACCCCTGGCATTGATCTGACCCGTGTGTTGGCTGAGATGAGGGAACAGTATGAAGCCCTGGCAGAGAAGAATCGGAGGGATGCCGAGGAATGGTTCCAGGCTCAGGTATTGGCATTCCTAGCCCACATGGCCAGGTGGTGCTATGGGGACATGGCCTTTGGTATGGTGTGGGAAGGCATGGCCTTTGGTCAGGGCTTCTTGCTAAGCCTTGCTACCTACTTCTTTCTACTTGACTTTCAGAGTGCAGAGCTGAGCAAGGAAGTTTCCTCCAACGCTGCCATGATCCAGACCAGCAAGACAGAGATCACAGAGCTCCGGCGCACACTCCAGGGCCTGGAGATTGAGCTGCAGTCCCAGCTGAGCATGGTACCCTCTGCTGCCCTCGTCCTGTGACCCGCACTACCAAGTCTCCCTCTGGTCTGGCTTCCCTCATGACTTCTCTCTCGTTGCCCCATCAGAAAGCCGGCCTGGAAAGTACCTTGGCAGAGACAGAGTGCCGCTACGCCCTGCAGCTGCAGCAGATCCAGGGGCTCATCAGCAGCATCGAGGCCCAGCTGAGTGAGCTCCGCAGCGAGATGGAGTGCCAGAACCAGGAGTACAAGATGCTGCTGGACATCAAAACACGGCTGGAACAGGAGATCGCCACCTACCGTAGCCTGCTAGAGGGCCAGGATTCTAAGTAGGTTCCTGGCATTTGCTGTCTAGGGAATGTCGCCACAGGAACAGTGTCTGGCAGAGCAGGCAGGGTCTTCGAGATCACCCACCTCTTGTCAGAGGGGGAACAGCTTCTTGTCTGAGCTAAAATAGCAGGGCAAAAACTGCTGGGGTCAGAGCCCCCTCCTCATCTCCCTGGTTAGAAAGAGGAGCTGCTTAGCAGCAGCCTAACAGGATTAGTAACCTTTGTATTTCCCAATTCAGGCCTCTGTGGATAGACAGGAAAAGGGATGTGGAAGGAACATTTTAGTCCAGGAAAGCTGTTAGGATGTGAATTCAGCCAAATAAAGTTGAGATAGAGGGTTGGGATGGTCCCATAGCTCCATGAGAGTGCCTGCTTGTCTCTGTCCCCAGGAGAGAAGATGATGATGGTTTAATTGCTTTCAGATTACTTTCAGAGACCAAAGGCATCCTGTGGGCTTAGGGGAAAGGGGATGTCAGGGAACTGAGTGAACCAAATCTTGGGACCAATGATGTCTCCTTTTGAGGGTTTTCAGACAGACAAATTGGCAAGAGAGGTTAGACAGGCAGACAAGCCTGCTAGATAGCTCAGAGGAAAAGAAGGTCGTGGGCTGGAGACCATGTTGGGAAAGATTTCAAATTAAAAAGCTCTGGAAGGTGGCAGGGTTACTCCATCAGAGGACCAGGTAACACCTGTCCTCTGTTGCTCTCTGTTCATGGCTGCTTCTCTTCTCTTCCAGGATGACTGGCTTCAACTCTGGAGGTAAGGAGGCAGCTCAGTGGGAGGTGGTTTGAGCTGCTGAGCTTGGGTGGAGGTGGGCCGAAGGAAGGCAGTCCTGGCTCCCAAGTACAAGAATGAGAGGGAGTTGGGTGGGAATAGTTCCTCAATTATCAGCTTATCAAAATAGATGTCTCTGCCCCACAAAGCCATGGGGTTGTCTTGGAGACAGCCACTGTTGGGAACAATTAATAGCATCCCCATCTGCATACCTCTTGACTACCCAGGAGCATGTGAGCCTTCCAGGGGTCCTGGATCAGCCCGAGGTGGGGGGTTCTCCAGCTTTAGCACCTTGTCTTCTCTCTGTCTCAGGAAATAACACTACTACCTCCAACGGATCCCCTTCCTCCACTTCTGGCCGCCCGGATTTCCGAAAGTATTAACTCAGCCTGTCACCCCTTCCCTGGCCTTCAGCAGCCACAGGAGGAGAGCTGATGGTGCCTGTAGGATGAGATGACTGCAGGCTATGAAGCCCAGTCCCATTGTCCCCCAGGACCCATGGCTCTGACAACCCCTGAGGGTGGACCCCCATCTCTCCTGATTGGAATCCTTCCCCTCCCTATCCTGTTCTTTCTATTCTTTGGTTCCTCAATGTCTCTAACTATGAAGAATAGATGATTCAATAAAGTTTCTTGATTTTCTGCAAACGTTTTTGCATCTGGCCTGGTTTCTGAGGATGGCCTCTGCTGGGGTCTGATTTGGGTTATGCGAGGTTGGGCTGAGCTCAGATGCTGATGGGACCAGGGGCTTCTCATGTGAGAAGGATGATGGCAGACATGGAAGACACAGTGGTACCCGTGTACTCATATGCATCCGACATGAGCAAATGGAACTCACGAGACAGGAAGCCAGGGCCAGTGAATTAGTTCAGTATCCCTCCCTGTAGGATGGCCAGCAGTGGAGGCTGGAGTCATCAGTAGACACAGGGTGGGGAAGTGTGGAGGACAGGTGCAGAGCAGTCTTCCTAGGTCATACAAAACGGGGAGGGAATCTTGGGGAAACAGTGGCCCAGGACAGGTATCCCTGCCCCAACCTGCTGCCTTCCAGGCTGATGACTCCATTTTGGCCTGAGATAGCCTTCCTTTCTGTTTTCCTTGGCATATCCAGAAGTCTGACAACCTTAAACTTCCCAGTGGACCAACCCATGACCTGTGCTTCCCTCTGGCTGTCCTATCTCTGTCCCCTAGCTCTCTCCTGCCTCTCTGGAGCCCAGAGTCATAGCCTCCTCTGGCTGTGCTTATCTTGCCCAAGGTGACAACACACACGGTTTCCTCTCTGTTCTCCCCTCGGACCATCCTGGATGTGTGTGAGCTTAAATGACTCATCCCCGCCCCTGCCTCTCCAGCTTCAGACTTACCTGTCCCACTGGGCATAGACATTCCTTCTAAAGATCTGCAGGGGCCACCCTCTCAAATTTCTTCTTCCTTGTCCCACGCTCAGGGTCTCGGTACCCTTGCCACCTGTCCCCTTTCTCTGGTCTTTTCCTCATCTTCTTGACTCCACTCTGAGTCCCCACCCCACCCTGGTGTAACTAACTACACTCTTTTCACTTGCAGGCCACATGCACTTGGCACATGGGGCCCTCGGGCATGCCTGGGCGAGCTGAACAGTGTCTATTCTTTATTTATTCCAGGGCCTATGCTGTTCTCTATTGGAGAAGGAGGTGGGGGGCTCAGGTCAAGTTTCCTGTCTAGAACTCTTCCAGGAGTAAAGCATCACAGAAAACCAGACCATGCCCTTTGCTCCCAAGCATATTTGCTTTTTGGTTGAGGCTGTAGTTACTACCTGTCTAGCACTATTGCATTCTGGACACTGGACCGATTCAGGAGACTCTCCATCTTTAAAGGCATTCTCAGACAAACGGGAACTAGATGAGAGCACTTCCTTTCCTGCTAATTGCTACCTTTCCTGTGGGTTACTAAAGCCGAGGACTAAGAATAATCTGACACATGGTTAGTAAGAGCTCACCAGGTAAATGCTTCTGGTCCTGACCATTCTGGTTTGGTGACTTCCTTTGAGGTAGAAACAGTTTCAGGGTCACCTACTTCCTCATACCTACTGTATTTACAGGACCCGAAAGATGAATTAGATGGAGGGGGGAGGGACTATGGGAAATGGAAGCTTAGCAAACATACTATATCAAGGGCAGGAAGAACTGGTGCCCTTACCCCAGTCAGGATAGGAGTTTTCAAAGCTGAGCTCCACTGGCTCGTTCCGATCCTTGAGGCCAAAGCTTCCTTCCTGTCTCAGTGTTGACATGCTCCATAGAACAGGAGAGGAGTCATTCAGGTGGAGCAATGGCAGGAACTGGGTCCCTAAGTCTGGAGGGGATTCTGTTTGGCCTGGGAGCCTTTCACCTAGATCCCAGGAAGGGCTGTGGGAATCTGCATCTCTGTGGCCCCATCAGGTATTTCAGGGAAGTTGGGTGGGACAAGCCAGGGGCAGTGTTTCTGTCAGATCACGGAAGGAGGCTGACCTGGGTCTCTGGTGTAGGAAGTAGGAGGGGTGGGGGTGGAGATTCTGTCTCTCTGCCTAGGACTCTGTCAGTTTAGTCACCTGGTGGGGTGACTCTTGAGGGAGGAAAGAATGGCTGGGTCAACACTGCCCCTCCCTAGGGGGTTGTCCTGAGTGCTCAGCCACTGCAGGCTCAGTAGCTGCTTCCCAGAGCTGCAGTAGTAAGCAAACAGCCATAACCCAGTGGCGCCTGACTCACATCTGCGTCAGACCATGAATGAGTGTGTGTCAGGCAGGAGACCCTATGATAAAGGGTTACGACCAGGTCAAACCGAAGAGGCCAGCACGCTACACAGTGCATGCTCTTCCCAGTCCCTCGGCTCTACGCTACTTTCTCCCAAGAGAGGTCACTGTCCAGTGTGTTTTACACACAGGAAGACCAAGTCAGAACTTCTAAGGGAGCAGACTGGTTCACAGGATGGGAACCCAGTTCCAAAATAACTTCCCGAGAAGCTGGTTGGTATTTTGTCAAGGGTCATGTGTTCACCTCCAGGAATGTGGGGGAGGAACAAGACTCCCAGACCCCAGTGTTCCTGGGACAAAAGAGTCAACCAGGGTACATTCCTGTGATGTCCAGGGGCATCAGCGTTATGTCAGTTTCCCAGGTGAGCATTGGTGGATTGGCAGAAAAATTTGACACATGGCTGGTAAGCTACCATGGTGGTTCAATGCTACAATTCTTAAGAAGCTTCTGGCTTCTCATCTTGGGCAAAAGGTACCTCCCCATCCTCAAGGCTCCACCCTTAGTTAATGGGCTAGTACATGTTTGCCCATCCTGTGGGGCTGTCTGTCCTGCCTTGGCCCTGCAGAGGGCAGACTCATGCTAGAAAGCAGATCAGGGTCCCTGGCTTCCTGTTGGGATCCAAGGTAGTAGAAGGGCAGGGCCTTAGATCTGGTCCCAACGGGAGGTTCTGTCTGGCTGTCCCCAGCATTGGGTGTGGCAGCAAGGCACTTGCGCAACAAGATGAGGCTGAGGACGGAGTCCCATGATGAAACTCCTCTAGTACTTGGTTCATCTATTTTGAGTGGCAGCTTTGACCACCCAGACAGGGGTATGAGACTTCCCTAGCCTTCCTGTAAGGGAAATCCCATTGTTCCACCCTAGGGAAGCCTGTAGTAAGGTTGAGAAGGGATGCCAATGCAAGGTTGTAGTCAATAGGCCCTGATGATATATTGTCCCAGAGTCCCCCATGTCCCATTGGAACCTGTTTCCCCCTCCCACTTTTGGGTTCTCATATCTCAGGGATCCTTTGTCCTTTTGGATGGTTCTCTTGAGGCTGTTGGTGTTTGGGGTAGAGTAGGATATATGAGCTATGCTCTTTAGAGCAGTTCTTTAGGGACTCTGGGAGAGATGGGTGCAGTGAGTCCCCTCATGGAGTATGGGAGGGGATACAGGTGACTGGGTGGCTGCTGAGATAGGCATTCAGGCACCTGCTGGGGATAGGCTTTTGGGAGCTGGCAGGGTGTCTGGCACTAGTTCTTTGGCCAACTCTCATGATGGCTCATAATAGCCATGTGGCTGCTTTCATCTGAGTACCTCAGAGAAGCTTGAAAGTAAAATTTGCAGAATGCAGGGTAGTTAATGATAGCCTGGAGCCCCGGAACTGGCCACAGACCTGCTGTTGTTAGCAGGAGGGGTGTTGTTATGTGGACTGCACATCATCTGTAAATGCTGACCGCTGAGCCAATCAAATGGGGTGTTTTGTGGGGGGATTCGCTTTGTGGTTCATTTAAGTGATACTTGAAAGGAGTGGACTGGGACACTGAAGTCCTTGTCCCAGTGTGCCTGACAGGGCATCTCCCATAAACCACAGGTTCTCAAACACTGGGGAGAAAAGAGATGCTATGGAATTCTCAGACCATAAAAGTGGGGGTTAAGGGCTGGTACCTCAGAGCAGAAGCTCGTGTTCTCCAGATGGGAGCTGATGGCCAGCATGGTTGTGCAGAAAGAGCTGGCCCCTGGGCCCTGAACCATGAAGGCAGAGCATGGCCACAGGAGGACTGGAGAGGTATGGCTTTCCTTTGGGCCCAGTGTCTCCCTGGACACTCGCTGTGGCAAGTCACATGGCTCATTCTGAGCAGACTGTCAAAGCCTGGGGCAACAACCAAAATCACTCTGGGGGGGGAGAGGATTTTATTTTGTTTTTGTATTTTGAGTGAGATGATGTTCTAGAGCATTCTGGGCTTGGTAAAGAGAGAATTTCAAGACCTAGTCAGGGGAAGGTTGATCCAATGAGAATTAAAAAACCTATCAGGGTTTTGGAGAGTTTTGAGACAGAACCACTGTTCAAGGTTACTGTCGTTCTCCATCAGCTCTCCCGATGACCCCCACTGAAGGGCAGGCAGGGGGCAGGCGAGTGATCTCCTTGGTCAGCTGGTTAGTGTTCAGACTGAGTCCCGTGAGGCGGCGTAGTTACGGAAATAGGCAGACGTTTGGGCCCTGAGATATTGGAAATGGAGCAGAGGGGACTTGAGAATCCCGCCCAGGCTGAGTCACCTAGTGGAAGGACCAGGGTTAGAGAATGTCACTGGTGTGCTCAAGATTAGAGGCATGACAACATAGCCCCCAGACCTCTGAGTATTGCTTATGGAGTGTGGAAAGGTATGCATAGTAGCTACTGACTCAGGGCATAAAGCAATTAATGTCATAGTTTTCCAAGGGAAGTCTGATTGGTCTCCAGTATCAGCCAATTTCTTGCTGCCAGGGAGGGAAGGGACAGTAACGTCTTGCTTGGTCAAGGCCCTTAAATAGTGATACACCTCTCCTGAAGACTTCCCCTCAGAAACCAGGCTGCTCGGCTGGACTGGTTTTGCAGAGAGACAATAACATTTTAGTATAATCATATTCAAAATATTGAGTATGGTTTTACTCACTGATTCTGATAATCCTGTCCTTTCTAGATCCATGAAGGTCCCTGAATCTTTCACCATCAAAACCCAGTGAGACATTTCCTGGATCCTTTCGAAAAATTAGATGGTTAGAATGTCTCCATTTTAACCAGTTTTACTTCCCACCATCCTTTCTTCAACATTGTGTACCAGCTCCTGCATATTAGTGCTAACATCTGACACCGGCTGGCAGCACATCTGACAGGAGCTGTGGAAATGGTTGTTTCAAGCAGAACATATAGTAAGCAGGCTTTTCAGGAGGAGGAGACAGATATCCCAGGTGTTTCTTGAGTGGATTTATTGTTATAAGGAAAGAACAGTTGTGTGGGGGAGATGAGGATTGGCTATGGGTGGGGTCCTATGTGGGGTCTGAAGAACTTAGGAGACAAAAGCAATTTTCATGTGTCTTCTATGGTAGGGAATTCTCTGGACCTGTGTGTGGACTTCAGGGTGAGATAAGGAAACCAGAAAAATCAAGCTGAGCCAGCAGGCTACTGAAAAAGGGACAACCATTGGCTATCTTGAGCGACCTTGTTTTCATTGATGTTCATTGGTAGGTGGCTGTCCCATTGGCTATTGTCTGACCTTATTTCTCTGCTTCCTTTGGGGTTCTATGGTGGTGTGGTGGCCCACATATTTGACTAAAGACTGGAGAAGCGGGGGTGGAGGTGGGGTGGGGGAAGGAGATCCTTGCTAGAAGAATTATTTACTCCTTGGATACATCACAGCATGCTGTCCTTGTATTCTCTCAGAATGGGAGTGACTGCTTAGAGTCTGGTAGGATAACCTGCGCTTTCATATGGAGCATAGTTGAAGGTAGAGACTTCTTTTCAACAAAGTCATTTACCTGGCTATTAATTTTGAAGTTGATGGTGTTCCAAGATTGGCAAGAGAAAAAGGATCTTTTCTGTTTCCTCAGCAGCAATTTTCCTCTTCTTCCTGTTTCCTAAAACGGAGTCATGGTGTCAGAGAGCGTTCTCTGAGAACCAGTTCTCTGAGAATCAGGCAGTTGGTGCCTGGACCTGAAGGAACTTCTAGGGCAGAGGTTATCAACCTGTGAGTCATGATTTCTTCGGGGATTGAATGACTCTTTCTCGGGGGTCGCCTAAGACTATTGGAAAACACAGATATTTACATCACAATCCATAAAAGTAGCAAAATTACTGTTTTGAAGTAGCAATGGAAATACTTTTATGGTTGGGGGGGGTCACTGCAGAATGGTAACCTGTACTAAGGGGTCACAACATTAGGAAGGGTGAGAAACCACAGCTCTAGGGTAAGGGTCAGAGACTGGATAGAGAATCCTTGTCAAAGGGATTGCTGTACTCTGGAAGCAGGAAGATTCTGCCTTTTTGGCTGTTGCCTCTTCTTCAACAATTGGGCTGAACTGCAAAAGACAGCACTTCCTTAAGTGGCTGGATTCCTTGGAAACCAATGACATAATTTCTAATTTATCAAGCCTCCTTTGGGATCGCTTTCATAGTTCTGTGACTGGCAGGAGACCCATTCACCTGTTGGTAAGGCTGAGGCTCAGAGGCAGTGGGCACCCTGTATTGTCTATAACTTTTTCTGTATGGCGAAGACTCCAGCTACTTTGGTCATAGATATCACTTTAGCCTGGGCATGCTGGGATGTCTGCTTGGTGTTCAGTGCGTTGAGATCTGAAGCAGTCCCTCTCAGGAGCAGCCTGGAGAGGTGGGCCAACACTGCTACTGCTTATGGAGTAAAAGGGAGGGAGGGAAGGAGGGAGCCTCTGTCATTTTCTTGTGGTGAGTGCACTGAAATTTGCAGATGTTTTTTAAAAAAAAAAAAAACAAAAAACCTCGATGGTGTTATGTGTTTGAACGTCTGTATCTTCTCTTTATTCTGAGGGTGAGTAACAGGAACATGGGGTTTGGATCATAGAGAATAAAGCATAGCCTTGTCTCACTGACTTGTAGTCTCCATGAAATGCTTTTGGACAGCCAACTACAGGGTCTCCAAGGTGGGTGAAAGTCAGGTCTTTGTTCAGGCCCATTCCCTGTTCAAATGGGTGAGCTGAGGTACACACTGTACAGGGCTAGCCCCAGAGTCCAAGTCTCCTATTCCTTAGGATAGTGTATATTGGGCTGATATTAGAAAAACTGTGTAGAGAGTTTGCTAAGGACTGCAATGTTGCCCATTTTGCATGACAAACTATGTGGTTAACAGCAGACTCTGCCATAGTTTCCCCAGAAGACAAAATGAGGGGGATTTAGAGGGAGCCTAATCAGGACCCCAGGCTCTGTCCTGATAATTTAACAGTTGTCAGATGGGTATGGTATCACCACCTTCATTTGGTCATCATAAGTAGGCCAAGAAGTAATGCTTTCTCTGTGAATGCAGGTAGGTACTTCATCTTTTTTCAACATCTCTCTCCAACACCTAGAACAAGCTTGGTGCAATGTTGGTTCCAATGAGTATTCATTGAGTGAATGAATGAATGAATGAATGAATGAGCAGGCCCAGTCAGCCTGGGAAAACTTCCTGTGCAATTGTGGTCTCCGACCTGGGGCCCCTTTGTAAAGGGAGCAGGGAGTTAAGGTGAGTTCTCTCCTACCCACAAACCCAGGGCATTTGCCATGGAAAGAGTTCAGGACAGAGAGGGAGCCAGAGAGTGGCATCGGGTAGTGGTGGTGAGAAATGTCACAGAAGTTTTACAGCATACAGAGTAGCCCTGAAGAACTCAGGGCTGTTCAAGCCACAGTGTCTAACACTGCTGAATCAGGAAGCCCCAGCATAGGGTAGTCTTAGCCTCGCAGGAGAGCTGGGAGATAGGCAGCCACAAGGAAGTTGTTGTTGGAGCACCTAGAGTTGTGTGGACAGAGACTGATTAGCCTCCCGCTCTCTCCATGAGGAAGAGTTGCATGGAACTGCTCTCAGGCACCTGTGGAGGTGTCTACCGTACTGGGCGTGTTCCCCACAGCCAATCACCCTCCTTGAGTAATCTCAGAGAGAAGCGTATAAAGTGTTTTAAGAGGTTGAGAACCACAGCTTCAGAAGCACATAAATGCTTCCATAAATGCCAACTTTGCAAAATGACTCTATAGGGGAAGAGCAAGCAGAGTCATCCCCTGTTCTTGGGAAAGCCCAGGGTTTTGAAGTAGAAGAACCATATTTGTCCTTGGTCCACAATTTTCAGAATCTCCTCTCGTGATTTGTTTAGGAGTCTGGTAGCATTTGGTTTTGTTCTTCTTATTCCTTCTCTGCCATTGGTCATATCTGGGATGTGTTTAGTGACCAGGAAGGTCAAAGTGGTTTAGGTTCAGGGAAGACAAAGATCACCAGGGAAGTTTGATCTTCCAGCCCTGCCCATGGCTCTAGACAGATGGACTCCATGAAGATCAGATTATCAACTGTCTGAAGGATTGGTTATGGGGTACCTCCTCCCCACACTGATACCATAAGTCTGCCTAGGGAGCACAGAGACTCAGAAACTCCAGCAGAGTGTTTATACCCATGAGCCTTTGCTGTATTTACCATAAACCTCCACCAAAGACTGTCTTTTCAACTGACCAGCACTTCCAAAGCATGCAGGGGCTCTCAAAGCACACCTGTGGCTGTCTTTGGATCCTCCTTGTATCTGTGTGTTCTAAGTGAAATAGCACAATGATCTCCACTGTCACCACCAGGCCACCAAGGATCTCAGAAATGTAACATGCCATGTCATAGGGAAAATGATCGGCAGAGCCAGGACTTGAATGTTCACTTCTTGTCACTAAGTTCTATGCATCTTGGGTTGGGGTCTAAGAGCCCTGGCTTCAGATTTCAATCTGACCACTCACCCTGTGTGATTACCATGTGTGAGCATGAAAGCAGTGGTCCACAGTTGGTTGAAGTTTTCTGGCCATGGTCAACCGTGTTCCATGATTGTTATCATGCAAACCAGAAGAGGTACAACCCTAAACACCACAGGTCCACAGCCACGCCCACTTTCCTTCCAATTTTCTTAATTCAAAACTCTAAAAATTATATTTATTTGTTTTGTGTGTATGTATGTACATGGGTGCATGCAAGCCTGGTATATGTGTGAGGATCAAAGGGAAACTTATTATAGTGGATCCTTTCCTTCTACCATGTGGGCCTGTGGATTGAATTTAGCTCATCAGACTTGGCTGCAAGCGCCTGTATTCACTAAGGTATACCACTGGCCTAGTACTTTCTCTCTTTTAAAATGTTATTCTGGTAATTATTATTATTATTATTATTATTATTATTATTATTTGCATGTGTTCATGATAGGTGTGTATGCAAGTGCAGACATGCCCATGCCACAGTGTGTGGTGTGTGTGTTGTGTTGTGTGTGTGTGTTGTGTTGTGTGTATGTTGTGTTGTGTGTGTGTGAGGAGGTCAGAGGACATCCTGCATAAATGAGGTTTTTTTCTTCTACTCTGAGATCCAGGGATCAAAACCAGGTTGTCAGGCAAGCGCTTCCTCTCACTGAGCCATCTTGTTGACCCTTGTTTAATTTTTCAATTAGCTTACAAGTTATCAGGTTCTTTATGGGATGTATTTATATAAATAGATATTTACTCATTTTGCTTGTCTCTGTTCTCCTTTCTTCCCCCATCTTCCTGTCCCCATTTTTACTGAACCTTTGTACCCCATTTTGACCTTTCTAAATTCATACCACACATTCTATTACCCTCTTCATTCCCGACCTTTAAGGCCTCTTTTAGGGGTTCCTTGTCTGGCCTCTACACATACTCTGACATAAACGCTCAGGTGTAAAAACTAGAAGCTAGGATCCGTAGATGGTAGAGAACATGTGGGATTTGTCAGCTTCCCTGCTCAACACAATACTTTCTGGTTCCATTTGTTTTCTTGCAAAATTCATATTTTTATTTTTCTTTATGGCAGAATAATATTCCATTGTGGATCCTTCACTCCCTTTTCATTGCTCCGGTGGCCGAGGCACAGAGAAGCAGCTCTGGAGTGTGGGATGGACAGAATGGGTTCCTCAGGGGAAGGCAGGTTAGGGAGGACAGAAACCAAATGTCATATGCAAGGCCACTCCCTGTTTATGAGGTCTGGGGCAAAGACTCTTTGAAGTGGCAATAAAATTCAGTCTGCTAGGGAATGACAGCTGAGAGTCCTGACTTAGCAAACCCAATCCAACATTTTTTTTTTTTCTTTTACAAGGAAAGAGATTCTGATGGATAGCAAAAATGACATTGAAATGAGACAGGCTCTCTGGGATCGGAAAGGGCTTTCCCAAGAGCTAAAGACCTGGAACATGCCAACACCCCATGAAGATTGTATATAAGCACTCCAGGGAGGCCTGGAGAATCCACAGCCTGTGATCTTAGCTATTCTACAACTCTCCTCGCTAGCATCATGGCTACCCAGATCTGCACCCCGACCTTCTCTGCTGGGTCTGCCAAGGGCCTCTGTGGCACCACAGGAAGCTTCTCTCGGATCTCTTCCATCCACTCCATGAGCTCTTGCAGGGCCCCCAGTTTGGTTGGCACTGTGGGATCCATGTCCTCCTTCAGGACAGGCTTCTCTGGCCTTGGAAGCTGCTTGCCAGGCTCCTACCTGTCATCTGGGTGCCACTCCTCTGGCTTTGCTGGGAGCGGGGGCTGGTTCTGTGAGGGTGCCTTCAATGGCAACGAGAAGGCGACCATGCAGGTCCTGAATGACCGACTGGCCAACTACCTGGAGAAGGTGCGGCAGCTGGAGCAGGAGAATGCGCAGCTGGAGTGCCGCATCCGAGAGTGGTACGATAGTCAGATCCCATACATCTGCCCGGACTACCAGTCCTACTTCAAGACCGCTGAGGATTTGCAGCAGAAGGTAATAGGCCAGGTCCTTCCAGCCGGCCAGACAACTCCAGGAAGCTTTCCATTCTAAGACTCAGCCAGATGGGACTGAATCTTACAGAGCCTTCTTCCGGAAGGAGAGCTTTACTCTCTGGGACTTGGTTTGCTGGGGACCCAGGCTTCTCTGCTCATCTGTGTACCTTGTTACCAGCCATTCTTCAATTTGCTTCATTGTCTCAGCTTAGGGATGGAAGGCTCGTGTCCTTTGTCCCTGATTGGTGTAGTACTGTATCTGACACCTTCTTAGCTATTGGCTTACTTATTTTTCATCCTGGAGAGATGAGTATTACTATGCCTATCTAACTTAGGAGGTAGAATCTTGAGAGGCTTAGCAACTACAACTTGAGTGTGGGATCCAGAACCAGATACTATGTCTGCCTCACTCTGGTATAGCCTACTGGGCCAACTTGGAGGCTACAGAAGCCAAGACTGGTGGATCAGTGGTGTGGTATCCCTCCTGGGTGCCTCTCTCCCTCCATGCCTGGATATTTGGAGAGTGTCTGGTTTAAGAGGCATCTGTGAGCTGGGTTCCCCACCCCATACCTGTCACATTGCTGGGCCTTCTCCAGTTCAGAGAAAATCTCTTGTTTTTCAGATCCTGTTGACCAAGTCTGAGAACGCCAGGCTGATATTACAAATTGACAATGCCAAGCTGGCTGCTGATGACTTCCGGACCAAGTGAGTGGCCTGATCAGGAAATGTTTGATCAGTGTTCAAATCTGACCCCTACCTTTGGGAGCTGATGAGGTGGGAATAAAGCCAGATGCAGTTGTAAAAGGGAAGACATGGCAGAGGCCCTGGATCCCTCCTGGGGCACGAGAAAGGGCCACTGTGCTTCTGACGCCAAGTTAGCTATGGCACAGGGGTTTCCTGGCTGCAGACTTGGCAGGGTTCTGTGTATGTAGGTATGAGACGGAGTTGTCCCTGAGGCAGCTGGTAGAGGCTGACATCAATGGTCTACGCCGGATCCTGGATGAGCTGACCTTGTGTAAAGCTGACCTGGAGGCACAGGTTGAGTCCCTGAAGGAGGAGCTGATGTGCCTCAAGAGGAATCATGAAGAGGTGAGGTTGTTCCCACATGATCCCCAAAGTTCCCATCCAGCTGAGGAATCCCTGCTGGCCCTTGGGCTTATTATATGGCAGAAAATATGTGAAACACTTTACATCTGTCACACCTTCACCGTGAGTCTAAAGATGTAAAGTCACTTGCCTACACTCACACAGAGAGTATACCCTTACCCATGATGTTACAACTCTATTTGGATTATGGTGTCTGATAATAATTCTGTTTGCTTGGTGCTGTGCCATCCTCCAGATCCTTGGGGGGGGGTGGTTAGTATAGATAGAGCAGTGGAGTATGGGAGAGGAAACCCATGTTCATAAAGGTCAGCTCTTCCATCTCATAGTACCCAAGAGAGGGATGAGAGTTTGAACCCAGGTCAGTGAGCCTACCAAGCCAGCAACCTTTCCACAGCCTCATGCTATTTTACTTTTCCCCTGCAGGAAGTCAATATACTCCGTTCCCAGCTTGGGGACCGACTGAATGTGGAGGTGGATGCTGCTCCCCCAGTGGATCTCAACAAGATACTGGATGACATGCGGTGCCAGTATGAGACCCTGGTGGAGAATAACCGCAGAGATGTGGAGGCTTGGTTCAACACTCAGGTGAGGCTGGCAATCCAGGACTATAGGCTGCGGGTGGGATAAAGGAGGGACACTAACTAGGTCTGCCCCTGTTCCACATTCTCTGTAGACCGAGGAGCTGAACCAGCAGGTGGTGTCCAGCTCAGAGCAGCTGCAGTGCTGCCAGACGGAGATCATCGAGCTGAGGCGCACAGTCAACGCCCTGGAGATTGAGCTGCAGGCCCAGCAGAGCATGGTGGGTGGTCTCTGCCCCGGTAAAGGCTCTCTGACTTACTTGCATGCTATCACAGAGCCTAAACCACAACTGTGTGTGCAGATAGCAGGACAGCGAGTGTTTAGGTTGGAATTCCTTCCCCTCAATAGCTTTTCTTTCCCACTCTAGCGGAATTCTCTAGAATCTACTCTGGCTGAGACAGAGGCCCGCTATAGCTCCCAGCTGGGCCAGATGCAGTGCCTGATCACCAACGTGGAGTCCCAGCTGGCTGAGATTCGTTGTGACCTGGAGCGGCAGAACCATGAGTATCAGGTGTTGCTGGATGTCAAGGCCAGGCTGGAGTCAGAGATTGCCACCTACCGCCGCCTGCTGGAGGGCGAGGACTGCAAGTGAGTGATCCTGGGACCCCCAGAGCTGGGCTGGGAGAAGAGCTTGATAGAGCTGAGTTGTTTTTACAAAGATGAAGGTCACTGAGCTAAAACCATTGAAGATTCCTTCTGGTCCAGGTCTCTGGTAATGCTCAAGGGGGCAAGTTAAGCCAAGGTACAAGCCCATCTCTGGCTATGTTTTGGTGGAAGCTCCTAGTCTTCCTGCAGACCCAACATCCAATCCTTGAGGTCTCAGAATCATTGAAATGCTCTGATACCACTCACTGACATTGCTACTGTTTTCCAGGATACCCCTTCCCCCATTGGTCTAATGCTCTAATACCAAGTACATCTCATGTGATTTCATTTCTTCAGGCTTCCTGCCCATCCTTGTTCCACGGAATGCAAGCCTGCTGTAAGAGTTCCTTTCATCCCTTCTACCTGCACCCCAACTGTACCCTGCACCCCAGCTGGACCCTGCACCCCAGCTCCTCAAATTAGCACCCAGATCCGTACCATCACCGAGGAGATCAGAGATGGAAGGGTCATCTCCTCCAGGGAGCATGTGGTGCCCCGTGCAATGTGACCAGCCACTTGTGGGGCTTAGGCCACAGGAAGGAGGACGCCTTGTGGCTCTTGGCAGTTAAATGATCTTGCGCTTCCCTAGGACCCTCCTTGCTTAGCAGGTTTTTCTACTAAAATCCATCTATTGTTTCTGGTCTTAACTGTGCTTTTAACGCTGCAAAACCAGGTTCCCCTGGAAATATTCCCAATAAAGTGTTCTCTTAGCATAGCAAATCCGACTCTGGTTGATTCTGTTGATTCTTGAATGGTTAGAGTCCACGGGATATAGGGAAGTTGCAGAGTGATTAAAACGTTTTAGTATTGGAGATGCTTCAGGTTCTAGTCACTGACCTCCATCTCAATCTCAAAGGATGCTGGCCACTGATTCCTGATTAGCCTCCCCTGTGGCATCTACCCTGAAATAACCATGGAAAATGGAAACTAGAGAGGTTCCCACTCCCATCTTCTTCAGCAGTCCTGGGATCACTGGTCACCTCTCATTCCTTCCTGCATCCTCCTTTGCACAGCTCCTGTCTCCCTGCTTCCCAACATGGGTCAGTTCAATAGAGACGAGTCCTAGGACCAACTAGAGAGGACCAATCTCTGGTAACCCGGTGTGAGCCATGGAGGGGAGTTGGGGTGAACTGGAAGGTGAAGACAGGAGTCAGGCAAATCCATGTTCCCAACATGGGGGCATGGGAATAATAGAGGACCCTAGAGGGACAGATAGGGGCACTTTAAAGTTCTGTATTATCAAGACACACCTGTACTCTGTATTGTAGAATGGAGTTAGTACACAGATGTGAGTTTAGCATGGATGCATTTGTATGCATGTGAATGGTTTGTTTGCTCTAGTAACCCCCAGCTCAGATGCCCTGGGGCAGAGCACAAGGTTGATGATGGTGGATGCTCATTAGACTTAGAATCTCAGGAAGTCCTGAGCACAGACATCCACAGAATGAGGGAGGGTTACAGGGATGGTATCGGTACACATCGAAAGTCTCAGGAATGTACCTGACTGTCTAACCAGAGAGGTGAGCCCAAGCCCCAGAGTGATTGACAGCCTTTGTTCTCTCACCCAGTCCCACGTCCTATGAAGTTTCTGGCTGAAGATAAAACAAAAGGCAGTATTTTTTTTTAAAGTGATAGTAACCTATTACCTTTCCAGATCACCGTCTCTCCTAAGAAAGTACAGTAAAAATTTGATTCCTGTTTCTGCTCATTGGCCTTTGTGGTGACAGGCAGCAATTAATTTTCGTATTCCATTTGCAGGATGCACAAAATGGCAGGGACGGTGCTGTGCACGGGACAGCCATTTTGCTATGTGAAGCAGATCTCAGGGTGCTTGGGTTCTCCCGGGTGAGCTGAGCTGACTTGTGCATGGTGTTTAATTGGGACATTTGGACACCTGGATGATCACAGAAGCAGGGCCTATAAGTCAGAGGTGTCGTGCTGGTTTCTCGCCCACTTTCAGTTCAGAACACAAACCTAGCAGGGAATTTCCCAGACCACAGAGTAGTGAGTGACTGAGTCCTGGCAACACTCAGCCCTTCTGCCTTGACCTCTGGCTTCTTGATGCCAAGAGCACTGCCAGCGCCACCATTATTTGGTGACTAAACATGAAGAAGCTAGAGGTTTGGAAGAGGCACCTGGGAGAAGATGTTTACAGGCAGAATGGAGCATTTGACTGGGGTCAGTCTGCCACTCTATGGTATGTGCCCAGGCTTGCCCAGGGAATCCTTTAATCTCAACAGTCCCCAGCACTCAAAATGTGGCGCTCACCAGAGCGTCTGGATAAAAAGTTAGAGTCTTTGGGCTACACTCAAACAGCCCTGTGCGACTGTGAGCATTTGGTTTGTTTACATAGCATTGCTTCGATTCCTACTAAGTCCTTTAAAGCACCTGGGTTAGTGAAGGAAGCCCCTTGTATGCTCAACCCACACACCCTTAGCTGAAGCTATTGATGGACAGACTGCAATGTGACACTGCACAGCAATGGAAAATCCTAGGACTCCCCAGTGCTCTCAACTCCTCCATGACATCAGGGACGAGAAGATACACGTACATTCAGAGTGGTCAGTTTAGTCCCCGCTTTCTAGACACACTATCTGGTCCTTATGCCAGATACACAGACACTAATGTCTCAGTGAATAAACTAGAAAAGTAATTAACGAGGCTCTTCCCACCTCATGCAGCAAATCCTGTGCTAACACACTGGGGCTCATTCGGGGAGGAGCAGAGGTGTGGAATTTGCTGCACCAACAGTGGACAACAGGCACGGCTCTTAGGAAGCAACCATCCCATTGAAAACCTCCCTCTCTCATCCCCCGGATGAACCCTGTGAGAGAAAGAGCCAGGGCTGGGTAGGGCTTTGAGTCGTGAGCATGGGGCAAGCTTGTGGAGTGTTGGGGTGATCAGGGAAGGGTTCAGGGAAGATTTGGATTTGGTAGAAGCCTTCAAGAAAGAGGAGGGAAGGTAGAAGGTAGTTTGGAGTGTGGCTGAGTATGCCCGTGCCATGATCTGGGGATGGCAGGGAGTACATCTGGACCGAGTTCGGCGAGGGGAAGGTTATCAGGATGCTTGCTAAACAATGTTCTTGCAGTATGGGGTCCTGGACAGCTTTTAAATCTTTTTACTTTATTTTACTTTTTAAAAAGAGTTCTAAGAAAAAAGGGAGCAGCACAATTCATTAGCTCTTCATAGCACTGAAATATTGCTTGTTTTGTTTTTTAAATCAAATTATCGAAAACCATCTTATCAGGATTTTTCAGCCACACCTTTGAGTTGGCTCTCGGTGCCTGTCTCCCTTGAGCAGATGGCCTCTGTTTTCTTGGGGACCTGGCTTGTTGGGGCAGGTGCTGTTGGTCTTGGGGTTTTTGCCTCCTTATCTCTAAGGCTGGGACTAGCAGAAGGATGCCTTTGTCTCTTCTCCTAGTCAACCGTTCTTCCTTCTCTTCTTTTTTCTCCTTTCTATGATCTCTTCTTCTCAAAACCTTTTATTTCCTTATGTAACACAATCCACTCACCCACAGACACACTCACTCATGCACTCACTCACACACACTCACATACTCACACTTATACACGCACTCACACATTCACACTCACTCACATCTGCACTTGTACTCACATACTCACACTTACTCATACACACACATTCACCCTCACACACACTCACATCTGTACTCTTTCACACACACTCACATACATACTCACACACACTCATACAACACACACTCACATACTTACATTTACAGACACTTACACTCATTCACACACTCACACTCACATATGCACTTATTCACACATATGCACTCACACACAATCACACTCACATACTCACATTCATATTTAATACTTACACACACTCATACTCACTCATATACTCATACTCACACACTCACACACACACACTCAGAGACATCTAGAAGCACAGCAGTGTTTTGGACATTGTTAGCCCCCAGGACAGTCCAGTCCCTTGGGGAGACGGGGAGAGGGGGAGAAACACTAGACAGAGGGTAACAGTTCATAGAGAACAAAGGGACCCTCTCCTGGTCTCTGCCATTGCTTCTAGGCGTTGGTTGGTTGGGCACAGCAGGCCTGGAGAGGAGTGTATGCCCCAGTAAAAAGGAATGGCTGGAACTGAGCCCCCAGAGGCAGTGGGACAGGTCTGAGGACCAGAGTCACTGGAGGAACCGGGCTGTAGTCTCGTGGTAGAGCCTGTGTGGACCTTGCATAAACCATTGGCTTCCTGTGGGAGTTGGCACCCTCTATCCACACAGCATGTAGGTGGTGTGTGTGTGTGTGTGTGTGTGTGTGTGTGTGTGACTGGGTGACTTTGGTCAGACTCCTAAAGCAACTTACCTATCAGTCGGGTTATTGGTATGATAATCTCATGTCTCAGGAGGGTGTTGTGAGGACTAGGCCAGAGAATGTGTAAAAAGACTGAGCACAGGTTCTGAGTGCTCAGTGGGTAATGGGGGGGCCTGTTGTCATGGCCATTAATGAGGTAATTTGACAGAGTATCCAAAGCTGCCTACAGCACTTGGTCCCTATCTGGGCTGCTCAGAGGTATCCCCCGACCAGGGAAGCCATTTGACCTCTGAGGTTGAGCAGATACTTTGGGATTCCCAGAACTTTTTGCTGTGACTTCTTCGGGCCACATGGGCTTCAGAGTGGCCCTGATGAATCTAGAGAACAACCCAGGAAGCTGTGCCTCAGGAGGGGGATGGGTGAGAAATACAAACACCCCAGGAGGTTCGACCAGGCTCCCAGCTCAGCTGCATCTTTGCACTGAGGCGTGCAGTTCCAGGAAGGAGAGGCTGAGGCATTGGCATCCTAGGATTATGCTGGGTGGGGCTGCTCACACCGGATCCCAGGGTGTGGAAATGGTGCAGTGAATCATGGGAGTTCTATATGGGAGGCTTCCAAACTTATGCACCTGGCCCATAGGACAGTGAACTGTGTGCTTAGAATCTGTCCCCACTCCCAAATGATAGCTGCTAGGCATTACCGAATTCCAGTTCAACAAGGCTGCAGCTGTGGAGGGACTGGCAGCTGTCACTGGGAGCCCTTGCCTTGAGCAAGTGCTTTCTGAGCTTCTTCAAAGGTTCACTTAATGCTTAAGGCAACTCAGGGTGCAGGCATTCATATTTGTTCTCACCACAGGAAGACACAGAGGGACCCTGAGAAGTGAAATCAAATTGTTCATGGTGGGATGGAGATTTGAACCCATGGGTTCAGATGTCACCATGAGATCAGGCTGCCTACCTTTCCTGGGATCCCTGTGCATTCTACTCTGCCTCTTTTCTGTTTTTCATAGACACTCCATCCTAACTTGCAGCCTGGGACAGAATTCTAGGTTGTGGCAGCCACAAGCTGGAGGCTCTAAGCAAGCTCTTATTAGATCTGGTCTTTGCTGTGTTCTCCTCCAGGATGGGGGCTCTGAGCTCAGGTCTGTAGACAGAGCAGGTGAGAAGGCGCTGAGCACTAAGCCAGGCTCACCGCTGGTCTCAGCTTATTGTTGCTTCCTAATAGAAAGTGCTCTTAGAAGATCAACAGAATTCTAAACCACAGAACAGCTCAGCAGGCAGGTCTCACAGGCTCTCACCTGGTGTGATTCCATCCCCACTGATGTCTCTCTCCAGCCCTGGTTCCAGGTCTCTCCTGTCTACTACATACTGGACTAGTCAAATGTTTCATCAGACCTTCTAGGCATCAGGCCAGTCAGTTTTCAGTGTAGAGATGAGCCCATGAGGCTGAGGTTTCTTATACCTGCTGAGGAGATGAGTGAATCAGATACTCACCTTCTCCTCCACCAGTTCAGGCAACTAGGAGCAAAGCCTTCTCCATTTCTACTTGGGCTGGAAAAGACATGTTCTCCTAAGCCTGGCTCTAGCTGTCACCAGGAACTGACTTGGAATTATTTTGGCTAGAGCTGAAGCTATGTAATTAGAACAGAGCTCCTGGCAAGGAAGTAGGGGTGTGAGCCCGTGAAGGCTCTGTTGGGTTGAGAGTCACTAATGTCCCATCTTGTCCAGGACAAAAGGTCGTTCGTGTCACATTAAAACCATCTCAGTCCAGAGGAACCTGAAACAATATGTCAGCATGGCCACATCTTCTGGGCCTATTCAAGAGCCTTTTATGTTTGTCCAAGCTACAAGACCTCTGCCTTCTAGCCACTTTCAGCCTTGTCTACTCCCTCCCTCCCCACCCCTACTGTCCATCAAAGGAGACAAAGCTGGAGAAGGCAAAGACAGTGGTGAGACTCCCACACCTGCTTAACAAGGAGTGTGAAGTCTGGGTTCTGATGACGGGCCCCTTTGAAGAGCTAGTGCGGACTGGGCCTTCCCAGGATGTAGGGCTATGGGGCCCACTCATCCAACGGGGCTTCTGTTTTACGAGGCCAGGATATGTTCACAGGAAGCTAAATAACAGACTAATGAGAGGTTTTGATAGAAAGTAGAATTAACTTTAACGAGGAGAAAACACTTTGTAAGGGCCAACCAACGCCCACTGGGGCAGAAGTATAAAGTCAGGCTAGGGAGCAGATTCTCAGAGGTGTCTACTCTCAGAGACCCACTGCTGTCTACTCTCAGAGACCCACTGCTTACTTCTGGGTTGCTGTGGCCATGGCTTCCAAATGTCTCAAGGCCAGCTTCTCCTCAGGATCTCTGAAGAGCCCGGGGAAAGCTGGAGGGGGATCCACACGCACGTCCAGGATGTACTCCAGTAGCTCTTGTAAGCTGCCCAGTCCTTCCCGGGGAGCCCGGAGTTTCTCTGTGTGTTCTGCTGGCCTGGGTAGAGGCAATTACAGGGTGTCCAGCTGCCTCCCAGCTCTCTGCCTCCCAGCAGGAGGTTTTGCCACCAGTTACGGCATGGGTGGAGGCTGGTTTGGGGATGGCATCCTCACTGGCAATGAGAAGGAGACCATGCAGTCCCTGAATGACCGCCTGGCTAGCTATCTGGAGAAGGTTCGGCAGCTGGAGCAGGAGAATGCCAGCCTGGAGAGCCGAATTCGGGAGTGGTGTGAGCAGCAGGTGCCCTACATGTGCCCCGATTACCAGTCTTACTTCCGGACTATGGAGGAGCTGCAGAAGAAGGTGAGTGCTTCAGAGTGGCTTCAGGCCCAGGCGGTAGGATGTGTGTGATTGTAGCCTGGCTTCCATAGGGGACTTTTGGAGGAAACAACACTTATTCACATCTGCGGGCTCTTCTATTCTTTCCAATAATCTTAGACCAACCTGCCAAATGAGGACAAAGCCAGGTTGGTTAAGTGACCAGGATGGCAGTTAGTAGACTCAGAACTCCAGCATGGGCTGTGTTAACTAACTTGGCTGTGTGACTGTTGACGCTGCCATTCATCTTTCTGAAATGTAATGTCCTAATTTTAAAGAGGCAGGTAGGTTGGGTTTGGTGTGTTGAGTGAAGCTCAGGTTCCCCATCTGTAGAGCAGAGAAGACACCTTTCTATGTCCTCATTTCTGAAAAGACTCAGCTGGATCCCAAGGGAGAGCATTTGTGACCAGAGAACCAGAGGGTAGTTGATGGCAGTGATCTGCCTTGAGCTCATGGCAGGCCTGGGGAACAGGAAGGCAGGGAGAAGCCTCGTTCCCTCACACTACAGCATTTCCTGTAACAGCCCTTGGCTACACATCCTAGGCACACCACACTGCAAGGGCTCTTGAGGTTCTGTTGTCTGATATAAACTCGAATCTCTCATGAAGTCCCACACTGTTGAGATTCCAGGATGATACTCTAACCCCTTCCACGGGCATAGTTGCAGGGATGTGTGTGTGTGTGTGTGTGGGGAGGTTCTTACCCCTTCTGTGAATTCACATCTTTATGTCCCCAGACTCTTTGCAGTAAGGCAGAGAACGCCAGGCTGGTGGTGCAGATCGACAATGCCAAGCTGGCTGCCGATGACTTCAGGACCAAGTGAGTTGTCCTGCTTATACCTGGACTGGGGCTGGTGATGGTTGGTTGGGCTCAGGGTTTCAGCTGCATCCAGTATGCACGAGGGAGGGGCTTACAGCACCAGGCCAGTCTGGAGGTGGGGCTTGACTTCGATACAAATGGGATCACAGGTTTGGGTACCTTTCTCTGTGTCTGCAGGTATGAGACGGAGGTTTCCCTGCGGCAGTTGGTGGAGGCTGACATCAATGGCCTGCGCAGGATCCTGGATGATCTGACTCTGTGCAAGGCTGACCTGGAAGCTCAGGTGGAGTCTCTGAAGGAGGAATTGCTCTGCCTCAAGAAGAACCATGAGGAGGTCAGCATGGGGAGGAGTGAGCATGGGGGAGGAGTGAGCATGGGGGAGGAGTAGGCATGAAAGAGATAGGTGAGGGGAGGAAGGTAAACGTAAGGAGGGTAGGTGAGAATGGGAAGAAAGAGGTGAATACCGCCACCTGGAAACAGACCCGCATCTGCACCACAGGAAGTGAACTCACTGCGCTGCCAGCTCGGCGATCGACTCAATGTTGAGGTGGACGCTGCTCCACCTGTTGATCTGAACCGCGTCCTGGATGAGATGCGGTGCCAGTATGAGACCTTGGTGGAGAATAACCGGAGGGATGCAGAGGACTGGTATGACACCCAGGTCAGTGCAGCAGAGGCAGATGGGTAATCCGGAAGGTCTTCCTTGACTCATACTCACGATTCCGAGTGACCATTGCTATCTTTGAAGCTGAGATCTCAGGGTTCCTGATTAGATCCCGTGTTTGTGTGTGTGTGTGTGTTTCAGACTGAGGAACTGAACCAGCAGGTCGTGTCCAGCTCAGAGCAGCTGCAGTCCTGCCAGTCGGACATCATTGAGTTGAGACGCACGGTCAACTCCCTGGAGATAGAGCTGCAAGCCCAGCAGAGCATGGTAAGCCCCGAGACGGGGTGAAGCATCTGCTGAACCAAGCTTGGAGGCACAAAATCCTAGGTTCTATACGTTGACCATACAAAAGGACTCCAAGAGTTCTAATCTTTAGCTCAGAGCTTCTCTGTGCAGAGAAGAAGGTATGAAGGTCAGATGTACCTTACAGCCACCCTTGTGAAAGACAAGAGGTTAGTACTCCTATGCACAAGATGGCCTTCTGCGTAATTATCACTCAGAGGTACCATTAGGAAGGACATGCTGTCCGGATCAAGGGGCTACAGGAGCTGGGTTGGCTCATCTTCACCGTGGCCTGGGTGTGGTATTTCCTAGCTCAGTGACTCTCTGAGCTTCCATTCTTGTGTTCAGAAGTCCCACTGAGACCCAGGTAGATCTTCATGGATAGTTCTCTGGCCTCTGACCTCTTCCCCATACCCTTTGCCCTCCCAGAGAGATGCTTTGGACTCCACCCTGGCAGAGACAGAAGCTCGCTACAGCTCTCAGCTGGCCCAGATGCAGTGCATGATCGGCAGCGTGGAGTCCCAGCTTGGTGAGATCCGGGCTGACCTGGAGCGTCAGAACCAGGAGTACCAGGTGCTGCTGGACGTCCGGGCCCGGCTGGAGTGTGAGATCAACACGTACAGGGGCCTGCTGGAGAGCGAGGATAGCAAGTGAGTCTGGCTGTATGCTCTCGCCCTTTCATAGCTCTTGGGAGAGCATTCGGTGCCCAGGAAGAGCATGCTATCCTGATGTAGGAGCTTTATGTGTTTTAGCTGTGCTCTTGGGACAAGCTATGGCTCCGACTGGTTCTGTTTCTCTCTGGGCACCTGTTTCCCTTTGGGCAAAACAAGGAGACAGGATTTAAAAGCTACCTTCCTGCTTGTATAGTCTCAGATCTGTCAGTGTTATTGAAAATAGCAACTGGAGGATGACGGTAACTTGACTCTCTCTGTCTCCCAGGCTTCCCTGCAACCCGTGTGCTCCTGACTACTCACCCTCCAAGCCATGTCTCCCCTGCCTTCCTGCGGTCTCCTGCAGCACGGGCACAGCTCGTACAACTTGCAGCCCTCGCCCCGTCTGTGTGCCCTGCCCAGGGGGCCGGTTCTGAGAGCAACATGCTTAGAGGGTCAAGGCCATTGCTTCCAGGGCTCTGACATGGCCTCCAGTCAATTCATTTCTTACAGCACAAGTCCCTTTTTTTCATGCTGGGCCGAGGCCCAGTCCCTGAGAAGGTTCTCTGCAAATAAATGCCTTGAAGTTTCTTTAACCCTGTCAACTAGGGCTGGTTGCCCTTCAGGCCTTGACTCCTCACATTTCAACAGGCTCCAGGGTCTCTGTTCTGGGCCTGCTCCTTTTTTTCTGAGTGTGTTTCTATAGGTTTTGAAATTCAATACAGTGTATCTGAGGGGCAATAAAGCCATTTGCTATGGTTCCCAATGACTGGCTCACATCATTTCGGCGTTGGTTGGTTGGTTGGTTGGTTGGTTGGTTGGTTGGTTTGTGTCCATGTTGGGTTTAAATTGGCTGCTGGGCAGACACATGGTGGATGTTTGACCTAAAGTGACCCTGAAAATAACAGGATCCCTATGCTCATCATTGAGGGTGGCTAGAAGATTTCAATGGAGCTTTTTAAGATGCGTGTCCATGTTTGAGATAGCCTTGGGAATTGTTCTTCAGGCTTTATCTAACCCCCACCCCTACCCCAAGACATGATCTCTCATTACTTTGGAACTTGCCAAGTAGGATGGGCTGGGTGATCAGTGAGCTCCGGGGATAGACCTGGTTTTGCTTCCCAAGCACAGACATTACAAGCATGTGCCAACATGCCTGGCTTAAAATAAAAAGTAGGTGCTGGGGATTGAACTCAGGATATTGCAAGGCACCTTGCCTACTGAAGGCCTTGCTGTGTGGCTTTTTGCTTGGCTTTCCTCCAGTGTGGTGACAATTGTTACCTACTTTTTCTTCTTGGTATGCATAGTAACCCTTGGGGCTCTAGCATAGGCCTGATAAAGCTGAGGTAAGCCACTTTATTAGCCTGTGTATGCTCCTCACAAAGAATGTGGTGTATGCCCTACATTCAGGGTAGTTTTGGGGTTCATTTATATTAACTCCTCTCTTGCAGCTTTTTTAGGTTCAGGAAATCTCATACTAGTCCACAGTTCCAGTACACACAGGCCACAGAGACTGAGCGGAGTTGGGACTTCCACTTGTAAGAAGGCTTGTGACCTGGGAGGCATCTGTGTGCTCCTGGCACCCAATGAGGTGTTGAGGCTCAGATACAGGAACTCCTGGCATCTCCCCCTGAAGCCTGTCATGTGTGTGCAGAATGTCTTCCCTCAAAAGACAAAGCAAGGCACCAAGTTCTTCCAATTCTAATGGGAAAGGGACAAGGGTGGTAGTGCACTTTCTAAGG
Organism: Micromys minutus; assembly: GCF_963924665.1. Taxonomy (NCBI): domain Eukaryota; kingdom Metazoa; phylum Chordata; class Mammalia; order Rodentia; family Muridae; genus Micromys; species Micromys minutus. The sequence goes on along the minus strand of NC_137979.1, from coordinate 46,711,412 downwards.
TGGTCAAGAAGGCAGCTTGTCTCTAGAGGGACATGCGCTCCTCAAAGATGACAAAGGTACTCGCCAAAGACCATGTGATATTGAGATGGTGATCGTGGCCCAAGGTAAAGAGCACAACAGTAAACTGGGCTGATCTGGGCCAGAGCTGCCCCTTCTGTGCATCAGAACAGTTCACTCTGATTTGGCTGCAGAATCAACCCCCCATTCCAGCTAAAAGGGAAGCTGCCAGCAACCTGGCTCTAGGTGGCCTGTACCACTGTCTTCTTGGAACACAATGGCTGAATTTTCTGAGGCTCAGGCATCTGCCTCATTCACTTTATTCAACATACCCTTACTGAGCATAAATATGTGCCAGGTAGGATGCTAGGTACATGGGAGAAAGGTCTTGGACCCCCACTTCTACTCTATCTATCTATCTATCTATCTATCTATCTATCTATCTATCATCTATCTACCTATCTATCTATAATTCATGTATCTATGTATCTATCTATCAACCAATCTATTTATCTATGTATGTATGTATGTATGTATCTATATATCTAGTCATATATCTATTTATCCATTCATCTATCCATCTATTATTCATCTATTTTAGTGATAGGAGGAGGCTGTGTTATTACTATAAGAAATGCAGAACTAGAATATAGAGTCAGAGGTGTCTGGGTTCAAATCCCAGCCTCACCACTGTGGGAGAATGTTGACAGGTTATAGTCCCCTTCTGAGTCTCAGTTTTCTCCTGAGGAAAACAGAGTAGGTAACACTTACTTACTATGCTGCAATCTTCCCAGTACTTCACCGAGCATACAGTTGGCATCTGGAAACTGGCCAATGCTGGCTTGTCCTTTCAGTTGGACGCTCTGAGGGCAGGCATCTACTTTTCTCTGCTGAAATTTCATTTCTGAGGCAGCATTTCCAGATAGCAATGCCAAGTTACCCCAGGCTAGCCAAAGTATGTACGGAGTTGTGGGGCTGGAGAGATGGCTTGGGGTAAAGAGTTTGCTGTTCTTGCAGAGGACTAGAGTTTGATTTGGGTCCTAGTACACATGTCAGGCAGCTCACAAGACCTGTAAGTCCATTTCCAGGGGCTCCAATGCCCTCTGGCCTCCACGAGCACCTCATCACATGCGTTCTCTTCATTACAAACAAATAAAAGAAATCTAAACAACAGTAACCAATGGATGGAGAAGTTGTATGCGTTAGCTGGTTTATGTATATAAATAATATATATTTATAATAATGCATATGTTAGTTTTGACTCTGAAGGTGGCTGTCAGCAGTAAAATTCACTCTCTTGATCTCAGGCTCTAGTAAAGTCCCACTCTTCTCCCCAGTGTCCTCAGAATCAGCTCCTTCCCAGATGATGCTCACCACCCTACCTTTTCTTATCTCATTTGCTTTTGCTTTTAACTTACAATCTTTTCTCCATGCAGCCAGATGATTTCACCTTTGTCTGAACACAGGAATGACCCAGAGAGCTTAAAAATAAAGATCTAACAAACCCAAATCACAACACGACAAAACAAAAAACAAAGAAACAAACAAAACAGAGAACAAGTCTTGCCTGCCTTGATCCCCAGAAATCCTGATTTAGTTGGCCCGAGATTGGTCTAGTTCTGGGGTGTCTGAGAGCTGTTTGGGGAACACTGATGTAGAGCCAGGGCTGCATGTCTGTGCACTAGTCAGAGGGTTTTTGGGTACTGTAACTAGGGAGATTTTCTGCTTCCTAACCACAGATGCAATGCTGCCTTGAGGTCCTACTGCCATGATTCCTCAGCCATGATGGGCGATCCCTTCAGACTGGGGGACAGAATCATCTCTTGCCTATGTTTCTTTCATCAGGGTATTTCTCCACAGCGAAGAGAAGAGGATAACCACAGGGGCGAAGTGAGGAAACCAACGTCAAGTCCTCAGTGCTGTGCCTGGTGTCCACTTACTTCATCGCCAGGAAGTGCTGGTTATGATGTTGAAGGGTGGCTGAGGTGTCTGATCAGATGTAGCTGCCATTGCTCTTCCACTTCCCTCCATCTGACATCATCAGACTCTCCAAACTGTCCATTGAGACAAAGCTACTGGAATTATGGTTGTTATTTCCCATTTTCCGCGCTCTTGCCAATGCTTCTGAAGGCAGTAGCTGGAAGGGTACAACAAGGGCTTGTATCCTCACATTATATTGAGAATAGAGTGTGATGGTCAATTTTGATTGACAACTTGGTGTGATTTAGAATCACCTGGGAGACACACCTCTGGGCATGTCTACAAAGGTGTTTCTAGAGAGGTTTGAGTATGGCAAGAAGACCCACCTTGAACACGTGCAGCACCATTCCATGGTCTAGGGTTCTGAATGGAATAGAAAGAAAGCCAGTGAAGCACCAGCATTCATTTCTCTCTCTTTCTCGACTGGAATCAATGTGACCAGCTGCCTCAAGCTCCTGCGGCCATGATGAACTGTAGACCCTCCAACAGCATGCCTTTCTTCCTTTCCTTTTCAGGGATTTTGTCACAGCAACAAGGGAAGTAACTACAGGAGAGAATGAAAAAGTGGCAATAGAACATGTGCAGGAAAACCCACAGCATTCACAGCTGGAACCGAATAGGATTAGTTCAGCCTGTTGCTTCCAGGGGATGCCCAAGGCTTTATAACTAGGTATACATGATCCCTGTATCTTAGCTCATATAGAATGTTTCCTCACAAAGGCCTGGCTTACAAGGCTTCTACTCAGTGGGGTCCCAAACACTAGCCTTCCCTTTGTATCACTGTGAAAAGTAAAAGGAGACCCAGCTCTAACTTGTTCAACCTCAGTCTTAGTAGGGAACAGTTGAACATTCCACAGTGGCTGCCATCTTCAGGTGGAGGACCTGGAGAGAGTAGAGGCAGAGTCTCTGCCTTCTAGAGGGATTTCTAACAATGAGCTGCATTTCCAAGGAGACAAACCTTCACCTCTCCCTTTCTCGTTTGCATTCAACTGAAAAGATGTCTTACGTGCTTTGTGTCTTCGGTTCCTTTTCTCCTCCATGATAGGGCCTTTCCATAGGTGGGAGGATGAGACATATCTGAGGCCTCTGGTCTCTTTCCTATCTCTCCAGATTTATGCCACGGTATTGAGGCAGCTTTGCCACCCACACAGTTCCTTGTGAAGGGGCCAGACCTCTTCCCACACAAAATGCTTTCATTAAAGGGGCATCTACCTTTCTGCAGGCTTGCAGCCTTCCCTAGGGCAGGTGCAGGCGGGGATGCAGTGGGCAAGGTCCATGGCAACACAGGACAGGCTGTGGCAGCATCTGCTGCCACACCCTGGTAATGAGGGCCCAGGTGTGGGCTGGTCCTTTGAAGATGTGTCTTGATGCTCTTCCCCCGGGTGACCAATGACAAGGACCCAGAGTTCCACTTTAGCCAAATGATAAGTTTGGCCTCTTTTATGAGGAAAGGAACTCCTTATTGGAAACCAAATTACAAATTAATTATCAGCTTCCTCTGGGGCCAAGTATAAACATCAACACTCCCCCTGAGAATACTTTAGATGGAGCCCCTTTGCTCCAAGAGTATAAAAAGGCCCAGTTGGGACGGACTCTGTAGAGATCCAGGGAGCTGCTGGGAGAAAGGACCGTCCTAGCATGCCATCCAGCTGTTGTGTCACCAACACCTCTTCTGCGTCACTCAAGAGCTCGGCACGGCCTTCCTCCGTCTGTTCCAGTAACATGGGCAGCAGGTCTGAGCTGTGCCTGGGCTATGTCTGTCAGCCCCTGCAGTGCATGCCCCCCGTCTGCATGCCTACCACCTACAGGCCAGCCAGTTGCCTTTCCAAGACCTACTTGTCCAGCTCCTGCCAACCCAGCAACCGCCGGCCAACTGGTTGCATCTCCAGCTCCATGGGTACCTATGGCCTGTTCTGTGAGGGCTCCTTCAATGGCAATGAGAAGGAGACCATGCAGTTCCTGAATGACCGCCTGGCCAACTACCTGGAGAAGGTGAGGCAGCTGGAGAGAGAGAATGCAGAGCTGGAGGGCAAGATCCAAGATGTCTACCAGGCACAGGTGCTGACCATGTGTCCTGATTACCAGTCCTACTTCCAGACCATCGAAGAGCTACAGCAAAAGGTGAGCACGGGTTGTAAACAGACTAGCTGGGAGAAGTATCCAGAAAAGCCAGTACTCTAAGTTTGAGTCTCATTAACGTTTTCAGCTGTGCTCTGGGGGAAAGCGATCTCCCCAGGGCTTAGGATTTTCTTCTAGCTTGAACACTCAGCCAGAGTCCTTAATGTAGAAAGAACTCTGCCTTCAGGTCTATCATTGACATACTACATAGCTTTGAAGGCCCCCTTTCCTTTTTTAGACTTCAGTTTCTTCATCTGTAAAATGGAGAGAGTAACACTCCATCTTTAAAGGGATATTTAAAGAGAATTCAGTAAAAAATACAAGCACAGCCTCTGTATCTGTTGAATTTTTAGTAAATATCAAGAGCTTCTCTGTCAGAGTTGGGTTCTTCCCTTATATAATTGCTCATGGAAGATCTCAATTAGCTGAAGACAATCTTGCAAAGATAAGCCCACAGGCAAACACAATGTAAGCAATGCCTCATTGTAGCTCTCTTCCCAGATGATTCTAAGTTGTGTTAATAGATGTGGGAAGAGGCAGTCTACTATGAGTGGCACCATTCCCTAGGCAGGGGGGAACTGAACTGTATAAGAATGGAGCAATCAAGCTGTGAGCAAGCAAGCAGGCAAGCAAGCAGGCAAGTAAGCAAGCAAGCAAGCAAGCAAGCAAGCAAGCAAGCAAGCAAGCAAGCAAGCATACACACAGCCATGCATTTATTTCTTTCTGCTCTTGACTGTGGATGTGACGTGACTAGTTGTTTGACTTCCCTTCAATAATAGACTATAATTGGAATTCTAAGCCAGATAAATTCTTCTTCTATGGTGCTTTTTGTCAGGGATTTTATCACAGCAACAGACACAAAACTAGGACATTTTCACTGTGTTCCTTTTCTTCTTTTCATCCTGCACTCACCTACTCTCTGTGCCTTCATTGGCAGGTTCTGTGCACTAAGGCAGAGAATGCAAGGATGATTGTGCACATTGACAATGCCAAGCTGGCTGCAGATGACTTCAGAACCAAGTGAGTTTGGTAGGGGACTTGGGGGTAAGGAGTCTTCCTCATATATTCTTAGGCTAGCTCTCTACTGGTTTCATACAGGGTTAGACACTGCAAGCATTTTAAAGCCTTTCTTGAGTTCTGTATACAGTTCTACCTTTTGGTTGCTGACCCTAATCTTTTTGTAGGTATGAGACAGAGCTGGCCCTAAGACAGCTGGTAGAAGCAGACACCAATGGCCTGCGCAGGATTCTGGATGAGCTGACCCTGAATAAGGCTGACCTGGAGGCTCAAGTAGAGTCCCTGAAGGAGGAGCTTCTGTGCCTCAAGAGGAACCATGAAGAGGTGAGATGAGAGGTGAACCAGAGGTAGGTCTGGGATTTGCATGAGGAAAACTAAAGGTTTGGAGTTGGACAGACATTGTGTTAAAATTGCCAGGTGAACCACATATCCTTTCTGTGATTTTATGGGATTCATGTATGCTTCCTGAGTCTCATCACCCATGAAACAGAGATAACTACCGTATAGGGTCATTGAGAGGATTTAATGATACTACCTGGATCATGGATATGACCCAGTTCCTGGCCATGAAACACCTACATCTTGGTAGGTGTACAAATGCGTCTCTTCTGTATTTTTTGGAGACTGCCAAGTGTTTCTAGCAGAGACTGCATCTGTCTTTTTGGTGAGGGCCTCATCCTAGAGGGAGAGTAGTACAGTGGGGCCGTAGGATGTTTACATTCTAGAATGTACACAGAGTCTGTCTGTCTTTGTCAGGCTGCCTATTAGGTGAGACCTCCTCTTCTAAGGGCTGGACTTTGGTGTTTTTCATCTTGGTTCTATCTCCATTCTTGTCTACCTCTTTCTTCCATCTGTATGGAAGAAAAAAAATACACTTAAGTCATAGATACTGTTTCTTTCTATGGTGCTTTGGCCCTCCTCTGGGTTGACTCGCACACCATTCACTTGGGATTTGAATGGACAGGTGTCTCTGGATTATGGCTAGGCTTCCTTAGGCTTAAATGTAAAATACCAATAAGTCACCATGTATTCCCTGAATGCCCTGGAGCACCTGACTCATCCATCTTAAACCAGAGAGTTGGGAACTGCACCAAGAAGTCACTAATGAGGCATTATCACATACTTGGGCAGCCACAGTGGCAACTTTCTCTCACTGGCAGGCAAGCCCGGGGAGGGACCTCTTCTCGTTTGGACCTTGGATCAAGTAAAGTCAGACTCTGTGGCCATCCTTCCTTGATGGCTGGAGCTGGTGGCATGATGAGAAAATGGGAGAGGGTGTACATAGGTTTTCCATCTTAGTCCAATTGGATTTGAAAATGTCCTTGAACTTGGCTTCTGTTCAAGTGACAGGAAGTGTCACCAGGGGTATTTATCTGGAGCTGGAAGACCACTGAGGCTCTGCAGGATACGCTTCAGTCCCTGAAGCACTGCCCCCCCCAATTCTGTGCTCTTCTGTATCTCTTATTATATTTTATGTATTTCTCATACTTACCTGGGGTCTTGTGTCTTTTCAGGAAGTCGGTGTCCTTCGACAACAGCTCGGGGATCGTCTTAACATTGAGGTAGATGCCGCACCTCCTGTGGACCTAACCAGGATGCTGGAGGAGATGAGATGTCAGTATGAGACCATGGTGGAAACCAACCACAGGGATGTGGAGGAATGGTTCAATCTGCAGGTAGGCACATTTCTCCCAAGAGGTTGGTCTCTTCAGTACCCCAAGGAAGGAACTCCTAGCCTTTTCCTTCTCCTTACTGCAGATGGAGGAGCTTAACAAGCAGGTGGCCACAAGCTCAGAGCAGCTTCAGAGTTACCAATCAGACATCATTGACCTGAGACGAACAGTCAATACTCTGGAGATAGAACTACAGGCTCAGCACAGCCTGGTGAGTGCTGCTGGTGGTCACCTCTGGATCCAGGAAACCACTGGGTATGGGATACAGGCATGTTAGGAGGTAGGAGGAGAATCATATTGAGCTACAGATGCATACCCTCAGCTGACTTTCTTGGTTCTCTCAAGTACCAGCTCAGAGATAAAGGGATATCCACATTGGATGTCAAACATGATTTCCCTAAGATGTCTACTTAGCCTGTCCTTCCGACCCCTTGTTCTTGATGTTATCTACAGAGATTAAATAATCCTGACATCTAGGACTTTCCCTAGACCAATGGAACCAGAGTGTCTGGAGGCTTGGCTTGGATCTGGGTACTTTTTAAGGGCTCCCATATGAAAGTCATCAGAAAGCTATTAGAATATCTGATGAACTCCAACTCCAAACTGCGTAGAGGCAGACTCAGGACTTGGGTTCAAACTCTGGTTCTACCATATACTGGATGCTTAATGACTTGATCTGTTTCTGGACTTCGGTGTCCACAGTGTCTTAGAAAAGAGGGACCAAGAGACGTGGCTCTTCTTGTGTCTTTCTGACCCAGGCCACAGACAGCAGCAGGCTTCTTCACAGGAATGTCTTTCCCTTGTCTTAGAGAGACTCTCTGGAAAACACGCTGGGGGAGACGGAGGGCCGCTTCACCTCCCAGCTGTCCCAGATGCAGTGCATGATCACCAACGTGGAGTCTCAGCTGGCTGACATCCGCTGTGACCTGGAGAGACAGAACCAGGAGTATAAGGTGTTGCTGGATGTCAAGGCCCGGCTGGAGTGTGAGATTGACACGTACAGGGGCCTGCTGGAGAGCGAGGACAGCAAGTGAGTGTCTGGGGAGAGTCTCTGGAGGGTGTCCACCAGGTCCCTAGGTGGGGCCTAGGAAGCAAGTCCATCTATCTGCCTGTACTCAAGGGACATGAGCTTAGGGTCTATCAAAATTAAGCAGGCACCAGAAAGATGGCATGGTCTAAAGGAAGCCAGGTAATAGTGTTTAGGCCACCATCCCAAAGGAGTCCGTCTCTCTGAGCTGACATCTGTGCCTACTGTGCATCATGCATTGGGCGTCCTGGAGGATACTGAGAGATGATGAGAAAACACCCGCCTTCAGATTGTTGCATTTGTCAGGGCACAGGCAGACAGATCACTGAAGGTTATTCTGGGGAGAGGGGTTTTGGGGGTATTGGGAGGACATGAGGTAGCTTAATGTGGCTGACTTCAGGTGGGCTACAGGGGAGGAATGGCCAGCTGAAGGTCATCACGGCTAACTATAAAGGACACACTGGAACATTAGAGACCTTCACTGTTTTGAGGAAATGGCAGAGAGTCACAGTAATCACCCGTCTCTCTGCTAGCTGATAAACATCTGGAATACGGAAACAGTAGGACACATTTTGTTCCTTAGGCTTGGTACATGGCAGATGCCCGATAAAGAATTCTTGTCTGAATCAAAGAAAGCTGCTATTTGGGAAGATTACCCTGAGAAATGCTGGAAGAACTGAGTGGGAGGGAAACCAGGCAGGGACAGTATTCAGGAGCAAAGAGGGGAGCGCAGGAGGAATCTGTCCCCACTGTTATGCAAGCCTAATCAGCAGGACCTGGCATTGTCTTCTGGGTGCAGGCTGTTGTGAACATCAAGTGTGCTAGTAGCTCTTGGAGAGAACTCTCCCTCTCCCTCTTCCTCTTCCTCTTCTACCTTCCCCCTCTCTTTCTTCCTTCTTTCCTTCCTCCCTTTTTTCCTTCTTCCAAAAATCTCTGTATGTGCACATGTATGCATGTGTGTACATGTAAATGTCTCTCTAAATATATGAATGTGGCTGTGCATGTGCTACAGTGTATGTGTGCAACATGTGTGTGTGTGTGTGTGTGTGTGTGTGTGTGTAGGTCAGAGGACAAGCTCAGGTTTCCAGTTTATTTGAGACGAGGTCTCTTCTCTGCCATGACATATACTAGTCTAGCTGGCCCACAAGCTTCTGAGGGTGGTCTCACCTCTGCTGACCCTCTCACTATAGGACTACTAGGACTACAGAACATGCTGTATCTGATCTTATGTAGATTCTGGGGATCCAATCAGGTCTTTATATTTGTATGATGAAACCTTTACTCACTGAGATATCTCCCCAGTCTTCGGAGCATTTTCTTGTCCAACCTTTCGTCTTGATTTTCTGTTACTCAGAATCCTATCCCACCATGGCAAGTGCTGTAGACTCACATGCTGGCCAGGGCCAGGCTATTACCATCCACACGTGATGTGGAGCCTGTGGGGCCAGCAGAAGCCAGCGAGCTTGTGCTATGCTCCAGGGGGCATATATATATATATATATATATATATATATATATATATATATATATATATATATATATATATATCTTACAGTCAGTTCCACCTCATAGGATGCAGATCCCGTGTGCTGCTGGCCTTCCAGTCCAAGAAAAGCCAAGATTTGTATTTTTCCAAGCTTTAAAAGTTTCCAACTTTAAAATATATTTAACAAATGAAAAAAACCATGCGAGCCACATTACATAATTAAGGCTGAATGTGGCCTTCGGGCTACACATTGAGCCTCTGAGCTGTTTGGTAGATAGTCTGGTGTCCAGTGTGTTGTTTCTGGTTTGGTGCCCTGGTCTTCCTAGTCTGTCAGTCTCTGAGGTCATCCTATTTCTTTTTGCCATGCATTCATTCCACATCCATTTATTATTTCCCCTTATTCAAGGCATTCTTATGAATTGCCTGCTCTATGCCAGGTATACAGTGGGTACACAAGCATAACCCTGGATCTCAACTGCCTGGAGGGGAGACAGACCACTGTGCAGTAGTTAGCTATCACCATAGGAGGAGCTGAGATGTTTAACACTGAGATAGGAGGGTTCAAGGGTGATGTAACAGTTGAGTTGAGCTTTTAAAGAAGAGGAGGAATGGATTAGGAGAATGGCTATACAAGAGATTTCTAGAAAGAGGAGACATATATCTCACAGCCTGAGCTACGTAGCTCATGGAGGAACTGGCGGAAGGCTGAAGCTCAGGCATCGGAGCTGTGAGACGTGGGAGTAGGACCCACATGTCTATTAAAGAGGCTGATGGTTGTCTCAAGCACTAATGGAAGCTACTAAGTCTTAGGTAGGGGAGGGACATGATTAAATTGCTGTCTACTGGAGACCCCTCTGGCCAACAATCTGCCAGGGGTTGGAAGGAGAGGCAAGAGTAGAGTTGGGAGTAAGGGTCATCTGAGAGGCCATGGAGGTAGCACAGGCAAAGTGAGGGAATTTAAGGAAAGCCAGGTGGAGGTGATGTAGAATGGAGCCATTAGAGAGGCTCCTGAGGGCAGAATTGTCAAGGTATGTTATGACTTGGGCTCCTCCACTAATTTTTCCCCACTGTGGCTTTTTCTCCCAGGTTACCCTGTAACCCTTGCTCCACTCCCTCCTGCCAGCCTTGTGCACCCTCCCCTGGGGCATCCCGCTCTGTCTGTGTGCCCCGCACTGTTTGTGTGCCCTGTTCACCCTGCCTACAGACCCGCTACTGAAGCATCTGAACATCCCTCAGTGTGTGGGTCCCAGAGGGACCTGAGTTCTGTGGCCTGGTGCCTCTTCACACCAAGCCTGGCCACAATCCTGAGACCAAGAAAAGAGTGTGGCCAGCCTAGTTGGCCCTGACCAGAACCAGGAAGTGGACACTAGCAACATGTTCTGATACTACATTGCTTCAACGCTGCCTCCTTTGTTTCCCTGGGCAGAAGGTTCTTTTTGGTGAAGTTTCTGGTTGTCTCCGCTTTCTCAGAGTGCATGTGTTTTCAGCTAAACTGCAAATAAAATTTAATCCAGTGGCTCTGCAAGTTTGCATTTCTTTGTTTCTCAGGATGGTCCATTCACAAGCCAACCTCTTCATCTGGGTTCAGGAAGAAAGTGCCCATATTTTGCTTTCTTGTGCCTCTCATTTTTAAAACATCAGCTATTTTTATGTGTATAAGTGTTTTGCCTGCTTTGTATGTATGTGCACCACAACCATGCCTGGTGCCTGTGGAGGCCAGAAGATGTTGGATCCTTCATAGAACTAGAATTATAGATGGTTGAAGATCACCATGTAAGCACTGGAAACCCATCTCAGGTCCTCTGGAGGAGCAGCGAATGCTCTTAACCACTGAGCTATCTCTCCAGCCTACTTGTTTCAGCAGACTCAAAGGGTAATTACTAAACAATGCTATAAATCTGTTTAAGCCAGGAAATCACTCCAGAGCCAAGTAATAAAAGAATAAAGAGAGAAGGGAGGTAGCTGGTCATGCCAGAAACCAAGGTCAAACAACTACGACTAAGAATAATACCCTAATAAACTTACTTCCTCATCCACCTAGCTGGCATAGTATGATCATATATCCAATAGAGAGAGCTACTGGGTGTTGGGTCTATGTTAGAGGTTGGATAAACCAAATGATGGTCTCGAACACTACTAGTTTTGTCTTACCCAATCTTGCAAAATAGACAAACAAACAAACAACCCCAAGCCAAACCAACCAACCAACCAACCAACCAACCAACCAACCAACCAACCAACTAACCAAAATCTCCAAACAAGGGTACCATTGTTTTCCCCACTTTTTAGTTGGGAAACCAAGGGTCAGAGGGGTTAAAAGACCAGCCCAGAGTCACACGGTTACTAAGAGCTGCTTGATTAATTCACATTCAGAGTATTCAGTGCTTGCAAGCTAGATTTGGGTGCAGAGGATGCCAGAAAAAAATGTAAGTGCTCTTCACCATTGAGACGCTTAAACTTGGAGGGGGAGCAAAGATTAGAGCATGTGAAGCTCCGCCCCTTCGGCGGGACCAAGCAATCACAGTATCATCAGCAGTGATTGCCACCTCGCTTGCTATTAAGCTCCACTAGCAATTGCATGGGAGGTTTCATGCGTCTTAGGCAAGGGCTTCATTGCCGAACTATATGCATTGCCAGCCCTGACCCCCTTTTAAAATCCTTTTAGCAAAGTCTCACTATATTGCTTAGGGTGGCCTTGAACTGGTCATCCTTCTATATCAACCTTTTCAGTAGCTGAGGTTACACGCCTACACTGACATTAGCAGGCCTGGGGGCTACCTCTTATGAAACACGTACGAGGTGTTCATTTGTCCTGATTCACTGAGCGTCTTATGAAAACGAACAGGTGCAGTTCCCATGACAATCTCATAAAGTATTGGTATTGTGTTCATTTTAGACACAGGAAGCCAGGGCACAGTGAATGAGTAGATTTATTGTTCAAGATTACATGCAAGGAAAAAGTTTCGAACCCAAGCCTAGCTTGGTTTTGTTTTCATTTTGTTCATTGTTTTCAGCACCATGCAAATTCCCACCTAGAAGGACTAAACACTTGTAGAGATTGGGGGAAGTAGGCTGGTAATGGGAAAAAGTAGGCTGGGGGTACCAAAGGGTTTCTTATAGCCCATGACATTTGAGATGAGCTGGGGAAGTTGAACAGGATCTACAGAGCATGGATTTGAGTGTGGGGTTTTCAGAGAGGAAGTGGTCACATTTGGGAACCCTGCTAGTCAGAGGGTTCCTGGGTGAGCAATTGATAGAAATAACTCATGGGGAGGAAGCCATGGGCTGTGGAGTTATTAGGAGTTCATAGAGAACATGAGAGCTGTGCTACAGGACTTAGGCCCAAGGATGACCTAACCAGGGTGGAATTTGAGACCATCTCACCGAAGAGAATAGACAGGAGGGTTGAGAGTCAGGGCTGTGTACTGTCTGTCTGTGGAGGGACTGACAGGGTCCTCAGTAAGGCAATCAAAGCAACCCGTGAAAAAAAGGGAAGGGCTCAATGTGAGAGGCTCTGTGAGGGACTGGTCTCAGCAATGAACTGGCCATGGCAGGTGAAGAAGGAAAGAGCAGAGATCTCACTCTTGGAACACACAGATCTTTAATGAGCCAAGTTTAGGTTTTTATTAAGTACCTGTTCTCTGGCCTTGCCAAGAAATCATGAGATGTGAATTGACTCCCATACAGGCCTGGGGGCTCTCCAGACATGATCCTGCATGCTTGCCTGGCAGACAAGGCTATTAGTCTGACAGCAGAGACACAAAAACGCTGCTGGGCTAGCTGTGGGTGCTGGTTGGTAAATGGATAGTTTCATTTGTTGCAGTGCTGAGGGAGAGGGGCATCTGTTGAGTTGGATTTTGTCATGACTGCACACAAACTGCACACAAATTGCACACAAACCAGGACTCATTCTCTGTCCAACTTTCTTCTGTCACACTTGGCTCGAGACACTTATATAGAATGTACCAAAGCTTTGGTTCTAGAACCCTGACCGGTTTTGTCCAGTTTGCTAGCTATACCCAGCTCAGCCCTCATCTAATTTTTAACTACGTAAAGTTAAATAAATGGAGGGAGAAATCGGCCCCTCTCTTTCAGTAGCCCCATGCCGCTGTGTGCTCCCTGTCCCAAGCACTACTGATTAGCACGGTGCAGAAGTGAATGTTCTCACAACCACAGAAAGTGCTTTTGCTCTGAGCTGCCCCAGACTCCAGACCAGAAGGAGCCTTCCAGATTGTGCTCAGACTCTCCCATGTCACAGACGAGCCGTCTCCGACCCAGAGGGAAGGAAAGATATGTTCACAGACAGGCAACCAGAGGGACGGAATGGAAGCCAGATGATTCTAGGCCAAGCCCAACATGTCTCTAAGCCCTATGCTTTCTCCAAGCACGTGAGGCTTATTTTTATTCCAGGGTAAGAAATGTTTCCCCTTCATTTTCCTTTGGTGTCCTAAGAATGGAGGTATTTTCTCCAAGATGCGGAAACTCGCCAGGAAATACAGTCTCCTTAAAAGAAAATAAAAAAAAAGAAAGAAAGAAAAGAAAAAAACAAGACTAAACAAAAAGTAGAGAGGACCCTTTCAGATTTTTGCACATTTAGTTCAGGATGAGAACATCCTTTAGGCTGTAGCCGGGAGCTCAGCAGAAGCTGTTACACAGGAGCCCCAGGCTTCTAGACCCTTTGGGGACTACTTCAGGCTTCTTTCCCCCTGAATATATTGTCTAATCCAACCAGCCCTTCGTCCCCACACCAGTGTCAGTGCAACTTGCCAAGACTTGTCTGACCACCCAGATGCCTATTAAAGTTTTAAAAATACAAAACCAAGCTCCACAGACCATGGCCTGGAATGTGCTTCCTGTTGTAAACTAGTGACCAGTGCCTTCTGTGTCTGGGTAGTACCTCCAAGATGACTGGGATTCTGCCTACTCTCTTATTGATGGGTCAAGAAGCCATGGGCATAGGGCTTTGGGAAATATTGATAAACCACTAGCACCAGAACCTCCAAGTATGTTTCTCCTATGAGTTTCTCAGAGGAACTCTGTCCTCATAGCAAAGCCTTTGAGCCTATAGCCCTGGTTTATAGGAAACGTAGGCAAGGCCACCTTGATCATATTTGATGTTTGAGATCCTCCTGGAGTGGGGTTGGGGGAAGAAAAGATATGATTTTCAAAGACACAATACCCCCCAAATATGGGCCTGGGCCTGGCATTCAGTGCCCCAGAGAAAAGTTCCTCTTCTAGGGGTGAGAGACATTGACCACATTGCTCATCTGGCCCAAGGGTCACACTTCATGAGAGGAAGACTAGGAGTTGAACACAATGTCTCAGAGGTGGTTTGTGTACTCTAAATTGTATTGAATGAATTTCTCTTTCTTGTCCATATTATAGGAAGCTATAATATACTAAAACTATGTATTTTCAACTTATAACTGGAAAATTATTAGCAATAAAACAATTATCTTACTGGACATAGTGGAACAGATCTATAGCACTTGTACTGGCTGGTTTTGTGTGTCAGCTGCACACAAGCTGGAGTTATCACAGAGAAAGAAGCCTCCCTGGAGGAAATGCCTCCATGAGATGCAGAGGCTCCGCCTCTACCCTCTGTCACCACACTAGACTGTGCTCTAAGGGACCCAGTATTTTCACCCTTATTAACTGCTGTATAGAACAAGGGGCCACAAATAATAGCACAATCTCAGAGGCTGCTGTTGTGGGTTCTGGCTAAAAAAGTTTTCTGGGAACAGAGCCATAGCCTTCAATTCAATATTGCCTGTGTCACCTCTGCGCCATGATGGTGGAATTGAGTTGTTGCCGGGCCGAGACTGTAATGGCGTGCTACCTGGCTCTTTAACAGGAAACATTGCTTCATCGTGGTATTGGGTAAACAATATGCAGGAGTTGGGAGCCCAGAGAGCAGCCCTGGCTCTGTCATTAACTTGCTCCATGCCCCTGAGGAACTTATGGCTCCTCACTGGGTTCTGAAGCATGAGAGGACATAATGGTTAATCTTGATGATCAGTTTGATGGGCTTTAGACTCTCCTAGGAGATACTGCCCCGGGGGCCATCTGTGAGTGTGTTCCCATTGAGGTTTAATTAAGACGCATCCTGCATTTGGACAGCCCTGTACCACGGGCTGGAGTCCCAGATTGAATAGAAAGAAGACAATGAGCCCAGCAGTGAGTGGCATCCATTTCTCAGTGCTTCCTGGCTATGGATACCGTGTGACCTGTCACTTCACATTCTCGCTGCCATGCCTTCCGGGCCATCATGGACTCTGAGCCCAAACAAACCTTTCTTTCCTAAAGTTGTTCTTATCTGGTGTTTGGTTATGGCAATGAGGGGGAAAAAAACCTCGCCACAGTGGCTAAATGAGTTCTCTAACCTTCTACCCCTCAATACTATACAGGTTCCTTCTTCCCCTGAGACCGGAGGTCCCTGTGTCTGGGCCGTCTGAATGTCCTGCTGCATTTTAGGCAATGTCAGAGCCTAGAGGTGACTCAAAGAACACAGCTGAATTATCTTTAAGAAGATAATATGGGGACTAGAGAGATGGCTCAAGCAGTCACCCCAGAACTCTACCCATCGGCTGTCCAGCCTTCAGTACTGGCACCCACTTCAGACAGATAACTGATAAAATACCCCTTGCCCCAAACCCCTAGATTCTCTCAGTAAAAGCTCACATCTCAGTGCCTGGCCAGAGAAGAAAGAAAGAAGACTCTGCTGATCAGACAGCTGCTGGCTGCTTATCTGCCTCTGCCACAGCAGGTCCAGGGTGTGGTGCTCTCTGCCAGGGGGTATAAACAAAGAGCTGGTCCAGGTGTTGGAGGATGAGTCTGGCATGAGGCTCGGCAGGGGTCTCTGGGGGGACTAAGTGTGCTTGGAATGAACTGTGAGAAGGGTAAGCTTCAGGCAACTGGGAGAAGCTTATTGAGGCCAAGGAGGAAGAGCAATAGGCCACCTTTGGTTTGTGCTTGATCACTGTTCTCAAGCGGCAGAGCCTCTTAGGCATCAGCTGCCCTTCTCTCTGGGCCCAGATGGAGATCTTCCCAGGAAAGCAAGCAGTGCAGAGACAGACTATACAGGTCTCTAGCCCAGTTCTTCTGTTCAGCAGCCTGTCAAATCAGACAGACAAGAGGCTGAAGGATGTGTACCTGTGTACCAACTGCCTTCACCAAGGGCTGCTCAGGGTCCCTTGGCTCCTTTCCCCTTGTCCTTGGTGCCCAGCTGTAGCAGTGCAGATGTCCTAGAGAGTCTTCTGCTCTGCCTTCATTTTGGTTTTCTCTTTAGCCATTGGCCCAGCAGAAGAACAGGGTGAGAGGAGAGCCTGGGACATGTATGAAATGTTGGATATGTGCATCCCTTGTGGATTCCTTGCTGCACTACAATTAAAAAGAAATTTCTCTGTGTATATGTGTTGGAGAGAGAGAAACAGAGAGAGACAAAGAAACAGAGATACACAGAGACAGAGAGGTACTGAGATAAAATTGAAAGAAGAGAAGGATTTTCATCTGAAATTCAGGTCTCAACATGTATGTACACATACATGTATGCCTATATATGTATATGGTCTGGGTTTCAATACACTGTGTAATTCTCATCTGAGTTGTGCTCACAGGAGTTCAAGTGCATAGTCTGTTCCGGAGCTGCCTTTTCAGATGGAGACCGAAGATGTCTAGTTTTGGGCTCCATGCTTAGTGAGTGGTAGAGCTAATGGCCAGACACTTACAGGGGTGCCTCCTTCTTTAGTGACACAAAGCCCCAAGTTGTCCTGTTTAGCAATACAGAATGGAATGATTTAAAACCAGAGAAGAAAAGTCCAGTCTTTCCTGTCTGGTCACCAGGTCTTGGGGACTGCTAATTTCTAGGACTGGATCTAGGGAGGACTTCTCATGTAACACTAGTAAAGAACAGTGAGGGCCCCAGGTTCCCTGTCACTGGGTGGGGGGCAGTGCTTCCGGAGAGACCAAGTGGAACCAACAGAAGGGGTTCTACAGCTTGAGAATCTGGCTGAGGTGGCCCACAGACTGTAGGATTCCTCTTGGCCTAAACTATCTCTTGGTTCTAGGAAAACTTGATCTTGTCTGAGAACTTCTCTTCCCAGCCCCCACTCTACTCTGCATGCAGGGTGCCGTATTCACCCTGTAAGGCGTAGGAACTCCATCCTTGATGCTAACTTCCCAGATGTGTGTACCAAAGAAGAGTTAAGGTGTAATGTGCTTCCTCCCTCTCAGAGAATGTCTGTTCCCTGCACATGATTGACATGTCAAATGAGTCTCTAAATACCACAGGTGTGTGGCCTACCCACCCAGACCTCAATCATCCATCCACATCAACACTATAATCCTGGTATTCATGTAGAAGAACCCACCCCATAACGGGCGGGGACGGGGGAGGGCAGTTCTTTGCTGAGCCCCAATATCTGGGCTCTAGTCCAAACTTCTCAAGGGTGTGGAGGAGACCTTGTAAGCAAACACATTACTAATTCTCCCTCTGAGTATTGCTATTTATACCAGTGAAATAAATAGGCACCGTCCAAAGGCAAATGAGTAATGGGAAAGTTTGGTTCTCAGAATGGCTGAGAAGTCCCGGCAAACTCTTGCTGTTCATGGTCAAGCAGGTCCGTTAGCTAGTTTCACTCTGTGAGATGTGAAATCTCCCCTGGATCTTCCAAAGAGGATTTTATAATCCTCTTTTGTTACAAGAGGAAAGGAGAATTCTGTGGCTTAACTCAAACCTGCAAGGAGGCCCGGGTCTCTCTGTATACTTGTCTCGAAGGAGTTGCTTTATGTTGTTTCACACTCTCCTTTCTCAGCCTTTCAAGTCACTGTTTCTCAGCCTCCACTGAAGCTAGAGCCAACTAGAGAACTGGTATCTGGATTTTACCAGGGTGGTCTATTGTGCTCCCAAGCTCGGGAGCTGTGTGCATTGGGTTTAGAAGGCAGACAAGGGGTTTGTTCTAGATGTTTTGCACCCCTGTATGCTGGACTGTTCCACTAAGAAGTGGTCAGCGCATCTCACCATGAATCACAAGTTCCTGGGACACTTGTGCAAACCCTGTCTGTTGGTCCTGACCTGATACAGTAGGTTCAGGCTGGTGTTTTTCTCAGAAGTTCCCAGGCAATGTTGATGCTAATGGCTTGAAAACTGAGCATTGGGACCAATCCCCTGGAGGATGACAAAGCCTGCTTAGAGAAATGTCCAGACACAGGTCTTTCCCACTACAGTGCGAAAGCAAACCTACATCTCTATTGTGTTCCTTCTCTGTATTGGCTTCCTCCTCCTAATGCTTGCTAATGGCCTCACATGGAGCCATATCTTTCTGCAGTCTGTGGCAGCATCAGAAAGAGAAGGGGATGACTCAGGAGAGGAGCACACATCACTGGAAGTTGTTTTCACCCTTTCCAGGGCCAACCCGATTCCCTTAGACCCACAGTCCAGCGTGGACCTGGGGTTCTAGGAGAGCATCACAGGACTGTTGAGATGAAGTTGTATGTGGGCTGCACCATGACCACACCCCTTTCTTCTTTTCCAAGGGCAGATTTATAGCATACATTATTTGTGGTGAGCTATAGAATTTATAGACTAAACTGATGCGTAAAAAAAAAAATCCACTGTCACTAATTTGGAAAGTAGGGTCAAGTAGACTGTGGGAGCTGCCTCCTAGTGACTCACAAGGGATGGTTTTATGCATCTCTTTCCAACTTCTCACTCAGAGACAAATTGCTGACTTCACTATAGTGGAGTATCTATACCACAGAAAATGGAGCACCAAACAAATTAGGGCTGCTCCTTCTTTTCTGAAGAGTGAATTTATAAGCACATCTCTGTTTGGGTATTTGCTTGTTTTTTCTCATTGCTAAGAATGTGTGATGCTGATTGATTGGCTTAACATGCAAGTGTCTTCGCTTGACCACATTTTATTCCCCACCAGTGTATTTAACACATACAGGTGGAACACCTACTCTGCAGCCGGGCTCTGGGTCAATGGGACATGATCAGGTAAGTGGTGGGAAGGATGGGACCACAGTTCCAAACGACAGGGGAAACCTGATATCAGAGGGGGTGGGGAGGGGAGAGGGAGGATAAAGAGGAAAAAAGAAGGAGGAGAGGAGGGAGAGAAAGAGAGAAGAGATGGAATTTGCTGGGAACCCAGAGAGAATTTGCAGACTGAGGGGCAGCCCTCAGGACTCTTCTTTCTATAGGCACAATAAGGATCCAGATTTAGGCTATTTGATCATCATGGGCTTGTAATGAGCAGAGGAAAGCTGACTTATCTGCACCATTGTATTTCCCATCATGAAGATCCTTGAATTACACCAAAGTCTCTTTTCGTTCTTGTGGAAATAGAATTCTATATTCCCCTCCCCTTCAGTGTCCCAAACACAGGATCTTCCAACATCTTTCCCAATCCATTTTCAGAAATCTCTTCTAACCATCTCTTTTCAGAGTGCTGTGACCTTCACCGAACCTCTCCCCCATGGATGTATTGCAGATTAGCCAAGGTTGCCACCGGAAGCAACTCTGAGGCTCTTAACATCTTTTTGTGCACCCCTGGGCCCTGTACCTGAGTATAGGATTGACAGCTCAGGAATGCATTAATTTACATCTTGTTAACAAAGTGTGATGGGACCTGTTTCCTAGTACACCTGCCAATGCTGCGTGCTGTCATCCTACTTAGAGAAAATCTGATAAAGAGAAGATGGTATCTCTTTAATCTTTTAGCATGTATTTCTTAACTATAAATAAGCATATATTAAAATATAAATGAAGTCTTATTTAACTCAAGCAAAAAGGGTGGTGTCTCCTCAATTCAGCATAGCTTGAGGAGTTGGCTCGCTTGAATTGATTGGCTTAGCTTGGTCTGTTAAAAGTCTTCATGGTTTCCTTGACCTATGTGAGTTTCTGGGGTTGTATTTCCTAACACTTAGGACTGGGTTCTAGCAGTTCTTTTAAGTGTTTGCATCTACTGCAATGCATGATGGGTAACCTCCCCTACAGGATGCAGTTCCCCTGTATCTTCTAGCAGTAGTAACCATGATAAACAAAAACTTAAGCTGTCAAGTAGCTATCCTATTCAGGAGCTAGTTTGTAACACCACACTTTTCTCTCCTACTGGTTGAGATGTAGCTATATGGTCCAATACTATACTTTGCTTAGAGTCAAACAAGAGGGAAGCCTAGGGACTCCTCTTTTCTTCCCTATTTTCTAGCACTTGCCACTAGTGCTTGGTTTACAGTAGGCAGGCATTTTATAAATAGTTTTTGAGGGCAAGGTATGGTGCTTCATGTTGTCTTAGCACTTCGAAGGCAGATGTAGGAGAATCATGAATTTGAGCCTGGATTACATAGTGAAATAAATACATTCTCAAAAATCCAAACCCAACCCAACCCAACCCAACTCAACCCAAACTGCAACCAAAAATCAGTTTTTGCCTGAATAAATGAATGAATCATGAGAGAATAGATACTTTTTTCCTTTCTCAACATTAATTCAGCTCCTTTCTAGAAATGGACATTATATGGCAGGAAAGAGAAGAAAGGATTAAGTTGAGAAGAGTCATTTCTTCATAGAAACGCCCACAGGCAAATATAAGCCTGACCATTCTGTCAATGGAGACTTCCTTCTCAGTTGACTCTAGGCTGCGTCAAACTGACAGCTGAAGCGAATTAGAACAGGCATGAGAGTGAGCGTCCCTGGATCACCTGGTGGAAGTGGACACGTGTAGATTGTATACGGTTCTGGGTGAAGCCTGGAGAGATGGTTTATCTGTTAAGAGCACCAGGCTACTGTAGATCGTCCAGAAGCTGTTTGTATTTTGATGTTAATTCCACTCCCTCAAGAAGGGCTGCCTAGTTTTGAGACTCCAACGGAACCTTCCCATTTTAATTAGTAAAATAAAGGAAAGCCAGTGACTGGGCAGGGCGAGGGTGTGGAGAGAAGGGAGATCTAAGAGGTCAAAGGACAAGAGGTCAGAGGTTGGAGAGCGCTGAGGAGGTGAGCCGATGGAAGGGGAAGATCGTGGCAACATGGAGTTTCCCAAGGACCGGCTAGACCCAGTGATATTTATTAGTGTTAAAAGGCTATGAACATTAAGGATTTTATAGGTCTAGTATCTTATATGAAGGGCAATTTGTATCTTTGTCTATTTTATGTAATCTTGTTGTGTAGAGGGTTTGTGGATTGACAGTTAAACATATAAACCTGTATGAAAATCTATCGGGCTGTAGAGTTGTGTTTGTGTGGGATTTGGGGGTACAGAAATACCCTGGGACGGAGGTGGAGAACAGGTGGTAGAAAACCGCCAAGGGAAGGGAATTGCATGGACGAGTTGGGCCGTGTTGGCTCGCACTGGGTGTCAGAGGATCGTTGGGCTCCGAACTAAAATCGGGCTTGAGGAGTGAGAGAGACCTCAGGGCTGGTAAAGAGATAATCCCATTCTATTTTTTAATATTAATTGCAACAAGCTACTCTTGCTGAGGATCTGCTTGAGTTCCCAGCACCCACATAGTGGCTCACAAATGTCTGTAACTCCGGTTCCAGTGGCTCTAATGCCCTCTTCTGGTATGCATATGGTACGCAGATAAACATCCATATTATATAATAACAACAATAATGATATAAATACATACATACATAAATAAATATCCTGTATGACCCGAGCCTGGGTGGCGTGGAGGTGCCACAGGGAACTCTGAAGGAGGAAAAGTTCTGTCTGTTACAAAGAAAAATCACAAACAGGTGCAGGCCTGGGAGCTCAGGAGAGTTCAGGGCAGACAAAAGAGCATCTCTGTGTCCTGTGGCTTTCTGATTGGGGTGTAGGCTCAGCTAACATCCGGAGAAAAAGGTTATGAGGGGTCTAAGAGGCCATATTGCCTCTAGAACAGAGCTGCCTTGTGAGTTAGGAAGGTCTTTCACATCTCCTCAACCTGGACCTCAGGTCAGACTTTCACATTGGCACATGTTCCTATAGGATTGTCTCCTTTAGTTTGCCAAGGGACAAGTCCAGGCACTCTTTGCTTGGTTGGAGTTCTGTCTCATTTTAGTTATCTATTTCTCTCCTCTGCCAATGGACCCTAAACTCAGGGGTGTCACCTGGTGGGGATGTGTCAAGTTTCAGACTGAGGTCGCTGCCACCTAGAGTTCTGAGGAGATGGAATGTGATGTGAGGCTGCGGCAGGGAGAATTGGGCAGCTGCTAGAAGGTGAAGCAGAAACTGCGCTGCAGAGCAGGGTGGCCCCCCTTTGGTTCTGCCCTGGGTTGCTGTACCGTCCTGTTTTTTGACATCCTGTGCTTTAGTCTGAAGGCATCAGCCCGCCAGCCACATCTCACTCTTAGGAACTGCCATTCTGCCTGCTGGAGACCTCGGAGGTGAGATATTCACTGAGTTCTCTAGGGTGCAGCTCCAAACCCAGCCATCTTGGCCCGTATCCTTTATCCTCAGCACACAGGCCACGGCACATGCAGTAACAGCCAGAAGTTTTACTAGTCAGTTCCTTTAAAAATTAAGTCGTTTCTTGGTCTAGGGTTGAGACCTTATGAAGTTTTTCCTTTACATCCTAGGATGCCTGTTGGTATTGTTCTGGTCCAGGTCATGTTTAGGCAGTCATGTCAGTGAGGCTTCATGGGTGTAGCTTCTCTGATACTTCTAGGTGACACAATTCTGTTCCTTTGTCTCTGAGGAATCTTTTTGTCCCATCTTCTGAAATGATTCTTGAGCCTCAGGTACAATTAACTAAGGGATGCAGAGAGAGGGGGAAATAGTCTTTCTTAGGGAAGAAGATGCCAAGTGGTTATCTAATAACAAATGGTCGCCTAGGAAACACACAAGCAGCATATGGACTGAGCAGAATGCATTTATAAATTTAGGAACACACAAACATATGCACACATGCCCACATATAAGCAGAGGCACAGGTGTGTGTACACACACACACACACACACACACACACACACACACACACACACCAGCTTCAATTATAGAATAAGAGACTATGAATTTGAGAGAGGTCTAGGAGGTATATTGGAGGTGTTGGATGGAGAAAAAAAAAAGGGCGAGATGGTGTAATTACATTATTATAAAAATTACTTAAAAAAAAAACCCTTAAATCAACTCTCAGGCTCTACTTGACTCTCTGTGATGGAGAGGCCTTGCTCTCAAATCAGCTCGACCCAGAGCAGAGTTTCCATCAAAAGCAAACTCTACTTTCTTTGGAATGAAGCGTGAGGTTCAGCTGTCATTCAACACAATGTCTCTGAATGATGCTTTTGGCTAGGTATTGTGGACATATGGATGTGCAGCGCAAAGTTTTTGTTAAAATTTTAGGTGAGACCTTATGGTATTAGCAATGATGACGTCAGAGCTCTATAAGTGTCCTCCCAACCTTCTGAATTTGAGAGTTTTACCAGGCATGATCTTCATGGGTGAATTTAGTGGTACCTAGGTTTTCTACTTTACCCTTCCATATTACAGAAACATATGTCGAATTTTAATAAGAAAATTTAGATTTACTTATGTTATGTCTGTGAATGTTTTGCTTGAATGCATGTATGTGCACCACATGTGTGTCTGGTGCCTGTGGGGGTCAGAGGAGAGTGTTGGATCCCCTGAAACTGGGAGCCATCATGTGGGTGCTAGGTATTGAACCTGGGTCCTCTGCAAGAGCATCAAGCACTCTTAACTGCTGAGCCACCTCTCCAGCTCCCAGTGTATAGAACTCTTGTCTGAAGATGAGGTATTTATGGTCCTGAGCCCCATCAGCAACTCGGAGGGACAGCTTTCTAAGGTCTGTGCTCAACTGGAGTCAGAGAAACTAGAACTGGGCACCAGGACCTACTTGTGGGGTGTGAGCAACGTGTACTAGAGCCTTCTGGAGAGTGAGTACTGCACGTATGTAATGTAGGCAGAGCCTGGACAAACCACATACCAGACTGCCAGGCCATTCCTCAGCGATAACGGAAGTGCTTGCAGATCTCAGCTCAAGGAACACGGCTTCATGAGTATCTTTGTTTAGTGACTCATATACCTCTATGCTGGCAGAATGTTACATAAATGGCAGCCATGTCCCCTCACGGCCCCACCTCCAGCCTCCTGAAAGTTGAATGACACAGATGCAAGTGGCAGTGAGCTTGTCAGCGTGTGTTCCTTTGATCTGTGTGCTCCTTTGATTTGTGTGCCTTATTGATAGCAAGCTTGCTGTTCGGTCCTTTGGATCCCATCTTGTCTGTCTACCGTCAAACCATCTTTTAACTTTGTTTAGTGAGTTCTTTCTTCCTTCCCTGCAGCCTGCCCCACCATCTCTGCTGTCCATGACTGTACGTTTCCTTTGCTTCTCTCTCAAGCTGGGACCTGTCAACCTCAAGCCTCACTTTGCAGCTGGAGATGATGCTTGGGGATGATGCTGAAGTCAGAATTCCAATGCAGGGTATCACGGAGGTGGCACTGGGGTCATAGTGTGTTCATTTCCTCTTCTCCTAATTCCTTCCAAAAAGACCGTATTGTCCTGAGGACATTTCTACTCAAAAGCAAGTAGTAGGTACTTCTAAATACTACCTTCCTGTTATTCTTTAAGCTTTATTTCTTTGAAATTTAATTTGGCAATAATGCAGTTATCTTCCATTTAGGCTCCTACTATTCTCAGCGTCATCTCAGAGATTTTAAAGATGTGACTGTGTGTCTGCATCACGTAGGCAGCCAGCCACCCTACACATCAGTTGCTGTCATTTAGTGCTGCTCTTCATGGGGTGATGATCCTCAAGTTCTTGGGTCCTCATTGGTCTTGACATGTCACTGCAGCTGGGTCTTAAGTCCCTGGACGAATACTCTTTCCTGACTCTGGATGTGCACTTTGTCTGTGGTTCCTTATAGACTGTTGCCAGGCTCAAATTCTTTCAGAACAGCTCAGAACTAACATGTCCCTACCGTGCTTTTGGCATCTTTGGCCTCTTGGTATTTTATCCAAGAGCAAACTCAGCCAGCCCTCTTAGGAGTTCCAGTTTAGTTAAAAGGAGGTTGGTCGTGTTGAGAATTGCTTTGGCCGAGTTGCCAAGTTTTATCTCTCATTCAGATTGGCCCCTTTCACAGAAGCATGGAATTCCTTAGGCCCAGAGGCCCAGCGTGGGTACCAGGGACAATTGTCTTGGTTTTGGCTCGATGCCCAGATACCCCCACCCACCTTTTTAAGGGAAACATTGTCACAGATTTCTCTGTTCTCTGCTTCTGTGGCCCCACAAGTTCTGGCTTTGAGGATTGCAGTTGACACTTGAACCCTCTAGATCACTATCACCTCCTGGGCTCTGGCAAAGACCAGAGTGGTCCTTAGCAGGTCATTATGGAGAGGCAGGTGAGAAGGCATTCCTGAGGAGCTCTGCTTCGCCAGGCATTTTGGCAGGCATAAGGTATACCTACAAGAACAAAATCTCTGATCCTAGCTTAACTATGTATCTGGGAGAAAAGATGAGAGGAGAGGAGAGGCGAGGAGAGGTGAGAGGAGAGGTAGGTGAGGAGAGGTGAGAGGAGAGGTAGGTGAGGAGAGGTGAGAGGAGAGGTAGGTGAGGAGAGGAGAGAGGAGAGGTAGGTGAGGAGAGGTAGAAGGGGTGAGGAGAGAAGCGAACAAAGCATAATTACCTTTCTTTGTGGCTACATCATATGGAAGAGGGAGAGTCAGACAGAGCTGATTTCAGATCCTGTCCTGGTGTTGCTAGCCTGAGTCACTTCAGGGGTGAAGTGATTTTGACACTTAGTCCTCAGTGGAAAAAGTAGAATTATTGCCATTTCTTTCCATTAGGTTGAGGGAGAACTCATACACTGTTCCTGGCAGGGGGAAGGGACTCAGTAGTTACTGCTTATGGAGAACCAGCAGGAGAGAAGAGCTGGAGAGGTGCACTCCAAGGGTCAGCTCGAGGAGCCCTGGCTGTCCATGTTGGTGGCCTGGAAGTGTGACAATAGCTTTTGATTAAAGAGCCACGATTTTTACTGGAACCGTATTTCTCCTTTTGAGTGACTCATCTGACACTAGAAAATGAAATTTTTTTTGTGTTGTCATAGGTCAGAATCTTTCTCTCTGCCTCTCTGCCAAGAATATCTCTGTCTGTCTGTCTTGGTCTCTCTCTCTCTCTCTCTCTCTCTCTCTCTCTCTCTCTCTTTGTGTGTGTGTGTGTGTGTGTGTGTGTGTGTGTGTGTGTGTACATGCACGAGCGTGTGATGTACCCATCAAATTGCTATATAAATAGTTGTGTTTACCCCAGAGATTGGTGATCCTGTCAAGTTTGGTCAGAGGGATTTCTTTTTGCAGTGGGCAGTGGTAACCTCAA
Source organism: Micromys minutus (assembly GCF_963924665.1). Lineage (NCBI taxonomy): Eukaryota > Metazoa > Chordata > Mammalia > Rodentia > Muridae > Micromys > Micromys minutus. Next base: position 46,684,802 of record NC_137979.1, on the reverse strand, counting down.
AGATTCATAATTGGTCCAAATGCTGTGAATGAGTGGCTGTTGAATGCTTAGCCCCGAGTGGACATCTGGAGCACCCCCTTCAAGGCTCAGGGAGCACTGCAGATGATGGGGTGAAAAGAAGGCAAGAGCTGGAGGAAGGGGTAGGGCGTAGCGTTCTGGACACAATCTGGCCATGGCGTTCTCATATGCACAGCTGCTGTGATTAAGCATAAGTCTGGGCCCATCAATATCCTGCCACGCAGAGGGGAGGAACTCACACATGCCTGTGTCTCCCTCATGATCTACAGGCAGTTAATGGTTTCTGGGGAGGGGGAGACATTTCCTTCAGTGGTGAAGGGTTCATGCTTCGACAAATAACTCCTGTAAGCGACTCCAATGAAACACATCGGGTCATCATCACAAAATTAAGAAATAAAACATGGGAAAATAGAAAAGAAACCAGTTGGAAAGAGGAAGGTGATTAACGGGAGGGAGAAATGGACAAGAAAGGGTAATGGAGGAGATGAACCTGATCACAGTACATTTTATACATGCACGAACATGTCATAATGAAAACTGTCAGCGTGTATAATACATGGCAGTGAAAACTTCAAAAAGAATGCCCGGGGACTCCTTCTAACAAATAATCTAGAAGTATCATATATATGTATTCCTACACACACACACACACACATGCACACACACACACAATTTATTTATTTATATATGGGTATTTTGTCTTTATGTCTGCACACCAGAAGAGGGCATCAGATCATGTGGAAACTATGGTTACAGACAGTTGTGAGCTGCTATGTGGACGTTGGGAGTTGAACTCAGAACCTTAGGAAGAATGGCCAGTGCTCTTAACTGCTGAGCCATCCCTCTAGTCCTGAAGTATCATATCTTAAGATACAGGACTCTATTTTTATGAGGGGCCCTGAGAGCTAAGAGACATCCTTGGTACCAAATTCCAAACCCCTTTGTTTTTACAGGTTGGCTGTCCCATTTGTACAAATGCCTGTCTCTCTGACCTTTCTCTACCACTACACACCCACAGTCTGCAACTTTCTGTCTCAGATATTTGCCGCACACAGAGAATGTGTTGGCCAAATGCTTGCAGCTCATTTTTATTAGGAGACTCTTATTTTGTTTCTCTGAGACTTTTGTTCCCTTGAAGATAAGATCTACTTTGAGGCCAGCTAGGGTCAGGCCCATCAGGTTCCCAGTGTTTCCAGAATGGTGAGTTACCATGTGCCTTGCTGTCTTTTTCTAGACTTTACATGACAACGTTTGTCCAGACTCCCAATGTGTGTTTAAAATCTAAATATCAATACCAGCAAAGCCCAGTAAAGCAGAAAGTATGACCGGCTTCAAGCCCTGAGAATGTACATTTTTAGTTACGGAGAGAACTCTGGAAGTGCCCCACTTTCGCTCCCACTGAAAAGCCAAGAATGCCAAATTAATCTGGACTAGGAGCATTTTTCAGTGTGGTTTTTCTTCTTCCCCTTCCTCTCCTTTTTCCCATCTCTCTTCCTTTCTGTCTCTACTTCTTTCTGCCTCTCTGTCTCTCTCAGATTCTCCCCGTCTTTGTCTCTCTGACTCTGCTTCTTTCTACCTTTGTTTCTGTCTCTCTGTCTCTGTCTGTCTTTATCTTTGTCTTCTCTCTCTCTCTCTCTCTCTCTCTCTCTCTCTCTCTCTCTCTCTGTGTTCCATGATGCTCTGCCGATAGCAGATATATGCACCCACCTTCACCCACCTCTCAGCTTTTTCTTGTCATCTTTCTGGCCAGAGTACAACCAAATTCGTTCCCTCTCATGGGCACTTGGCAAGCTTCAGGGTCACAGCTTGGTGAATCATTTTGAATCTTCCTTTTCCCAGCCTCATTTAATTCAATGCTTCTCCACTATGCCTTCCCTTTTAACAAATATAAAAAAATACCCGGTCTTCTTGCTTAATGTAATTTTAACTTTAAAAAATAACAAATGCCAAGCTCCCATCAAGGTTGGAAGACAGCTGGTTTAGAAGACAGGTTAAGCTTGTTTTGAAGAGACACTCCCTCTAACTGAAATCTCTTCTCTGCCACCTGTTTCAGAGACTCTAAACATTGCCTCCCCTTTGGGGCACAGACTGTTCTGGTGAGAATCATGCTATTCAGATGTGAGCCTGTGGGCTATCTGCCTGCCAGGAGAAGGCCTTCACAGGAGTGGGAGGAGAGTTTCTCAGTGGGTTCGGATACTTTCTAGGTGCTTGCCTGCCCCTACGCACTCATCTCTGGCCCGTGAATGGCACGTTCCTCCTCCAGCTGCCTTTCTCTTAACCGCCTATTTCTCTTCAAGCACACAACTGTCCTCAGAGAGGGGAATCTATGACCCCTTTGGTTTTTCTCCCTTCCCTGACCACCCTATACTCAAATTGCTCAGCTCTAGAACATCTCTGACCCACAACCTTCTTGTCCTTCCTCCTGGCAGTACTGCTGTGGCTTTTAACAGGGTCTCCATGTGTAGCCTTGGCTGGCCTGGTACTTTCTATGTAGATGAGGCTGGACTCAAGCTTGCTCTGATTCTGGGCCTCAACTTTCTAAACGCTAGGCTTGCACATGTATCCCGCCATTTGAAGCTCTAGTCAGCTCCTCCTAGTGCTTCCTACTCCCTCTTCTTCTGGCTTTTTAGTGCCACATCTATTCCATGCACACAACTGCCACTCTTTTGTGTCCTACTTCTGGACTGCAGATTTTTGGGAGATGCTTTGTCATGGCCCAAGAGCCTGCAAAGTAGAGCTTCAGTGTTCCCATCCTAGAGCACACTGTGGGTACCAGATGACTTGTCCCAAACTGCTTCAATGATCTCTCTTATTGCTCACACACCTCTTAGGGACTCTGTCCTAACCCTGCTGTAATTCCAGAGAATTACAAGGAAGAGACCCGGAGCAGAAACTTGGTGAATATTGGATGAATTGACTGAGTGGATCTGCATGGTGGATGCTTTGCATGGCGTGATGTTTAGTCCAGACTCTGCTCTCTGATCCCTTAGGGCTGTCTAGGTGATCAAAAGGAGCTTAGTCTTGAGATCAAGGCAGACCTGGGCTGGCACTTCACGGTCTCTTCCTTTCCTTTTAGCTTCTACTCTTAGATTTTTCTGTAATCAATAAATAATGATGATGATGATGATGATTTTAAATGTGTATGGCTGTTTTGCTGGAATGTATGTGTGTACACCAACCATTTGTGTGCCTGGTACCCTTGAAGTTCAGAAGAGGGTTTTAGATCCCCTGGGAGTTACAGATGGTTTGTGAGCTGCCATGGGGGTGCTGGAAGTCAACGTGGGGGTTCTCTGCAAGAGCAGCCAGTGAGATTAACCACTGAACCATATTTCTGTATTCTACATAGAAATATTTGTACAATATTGTAGCATAAAACATGTCAACACATACAGAGTATATGGTGGCAAAGTTGGTGGGATTTTGAAAATAGTCAACACTTCTGTAGTAAGTATAGCTATAGCTAACCTTGAGTATAGTGTTAGGCATAGTGTGTGTGTGTGTGTGTGTGTGTGTGTGTGTGTGTGTGAGAGAGAGAGAGAGAGAGAGAGAGAGAGAGAGAGAGAGAGAGAGAGTTGTTTAGTGAAATACTGTGCTAAGATCCGATTCCCAGACTGTAATAGAAGTTTATAACACTGCCTCACTTCATCCTCTGCTCCCTACAAACATTGCTCCTTGTAACACCTGCCTCCTCCCCTCAGGCTTAACGAACAGCACCCAGGCTTCTTCTGGTCCCTTCCTTATTCGTCTTCCATCTTAGACGTTCTTACAAAACAACCTTGGCCATGAAGAGTGAGCTAGGAAAATAAACAGACCTTGCTTATTATCCCGAAGACAGCGCACACTCAGACTTTCTTTGTGTGGTGCTGGGGAGGGGATTGGGATCCTTGCACACGTCACGTAAGTAGTCAACCATGAAGCGACATCTCCAGTTCCTGAACTGATTTGGAAAGGCCACAATTCACTCATTGGTCCTCCTAGGACTCATCTACCTGAGCTTTCATTTATGGAGGATTAATGGTCACTACAGAACAGGCCCTTTGCAGGGGCCTTGCTGGAGAATCTCAGGCCTGACCCTAAATGTATTGTGTGAGAGACTCCAGCTGGTCAGTCTGCGTGGCTGCACGTGTTCTGGCTGTCCTGACATAGGCTGAAGTTCAAGGGTCATCATAGAGAAGCTCTGAGAATGGAAACATCCTTAGCACCGCTAAACACAAACTCCCGCTTTACGGGCCTTGAGAGCACAACTTCTGTTCTTCTATCTCTCCTCTTGTCACTCAAACCCATTTCTTTGCTAGAGAAAGAGCTGAAGGAGCTGAAAGGTTTCGAAACCCCATGGGAAGAACAACATTATCAACCAACCAAACCCTCCAGAGCTCCCAGGGACTAAAACGCCAACCACTGAGCACACATGGAGAGACTCATGACTCTAGGTGCATATGCAGCAGAGGATAGCAGTGTCTGGCATCAATGGGAGGAGAGGCCTTTGGTCCAGTGAAGGCATGTTATCCCAGTGTAGGGGAACACCAAGGCACTGAGGTGGAGAGGGTTGTTGGGAGAGGGTGTACCTTCATGAAAACAAGTGGAGGGGGAGGGAAGATGGGAGTTTGGGGGAAAGGGGATAACATTTGAAATGTAAATACAGAGAATATCCAACAAAAACAAACCTATTTCTTTGATGATCTGGCAACTGGGGTAGGCCTATTGCTGGCTTCAAACCTGCATTCTTAGGTACTTATGTTTTCATAAAGTTTTTTTTTTTTAAATAAAGAATACTCTTTCTGTTCCTCTCTAATTGTCCTTATCTTCAAGTTCCAGGTAGTCAGCCCCTTTGATGCCTCTCTGACATCTCCCAAGCCCAGTGGTTCACCGGCATCCTTGAGAGATGCCGGGTAGAGTTAGGAAACAGGTAGCTAAAAGAAAAGCTCAACTTTCTTGTTTATGTCACCAGGTTCCTGCCCCAGTACCTGCCGGGCAAGCAGTAAATAAATATTATGGAGTGAATGAAAGAAAGAACAAGTGAGAGTAACAGGCAGATGAAGTGATGAGGCAGCTCTCTGTCCACATGAAGAACTTACAAACTATTCTCATATAGTCTCAGTATCTTGGTTAAAGCCTGGGAAACTGAGTCATGGGAGGTCATGGACCACCTTGGGAAATGACACACTAGACATATGGTTGGAGGGAATTATCAGAGGGGTTTTAATGTCTGAATGTCCTGGTCTCGAGGGCTACAAGAATAAGCCAATCACCACAGGAGAGGGGGCAGAGAAACATCTTTGTCAGCAAAGACCAGAAGCCAGCTGGCTACTTCCCCCCAGGATTTATTGGACAACTAGCCACTAGCTCTTTTGTTTTAGAAATAAAAGAAACGTATAAAGCATCTGATGCTCTGAGAGTTTTTGAAAACAAGGACAATGAAAAATTTTTTGTTGAGATGAAAATTAAAACCACATTGAGATCCCATTTTACTCAAGTCAGGGTGGCTACCATTAAGAAAAAAAATTGACAACAAATGCTGGGGAAGATATGGGGAAAGAGGAGACCTCGTTCTTGGCTTGTGTGAGTACACACCGCTACATTCACTATACAAGTCAGAGGTTGTGAGTCAGCCATATTATTCCTGGTTATGCACTTAAAGGACTGCTCATCCTATTATAGACGCTACACTTGAATATCCGTGTTTCTCGATGCCCGCCCCCCTTTATAGATGTAAAGAAATGGGAGCAGTAGAGATGTTCATCTACAGATAAATAAGGAAAAATATAGTTTATATACTCAACGGACTCATTCAGCTGTAAAGAAAATTGAGGACATTTGCAAGGGAATGGGTGGAGCTGGAGAACATTATATTAAGCAAGGTATCCTGTTCTCAGAAAGAAAGATACTGCATGCTTTCTCTTGTAGGCAGAGCCTAGCCTCTAACTGATAAATAGATGTATCTAGGTGGAAGTAGGCATGAAGCAACTGGAAAAGAGGCCACGGATGGAGGAAAAGCTTCAGGGGTGCCTTGTGGGGAAGATAACACGTGAGACAAGGTGGAAGACGAGGACAATGGGAAACTTGTGACAAAAAGGGGGGAGGAGAAAGGAAGGAAATACTGAAAACAGTGCAGGTGTCAGGAAAATTGCTACTTTGTAAGCTAATTTAAAACAATAAAAATAGGGCCTGGAGAGAGGGCTCAACAGTTAAAAGCCCTAATTGCTCTTCCCGAAGAATGGACTTCCATGCATGCTGCCCACATGGAGGCTCATTAATGTCTGTGACTCCGGTTCCAGGGAATCTGACGCCCTCTTCTGGCCGTTATGGGTACTACATACAAGTGATACACATCCATCCACGCAAAAGAAAAGTTCTCAAGTTCCACACATAATGAGCAAACCATTTAGGTGAATTTAAAAGAACTACAAGGGCATTTCAAAAGATAAAGGATCAAAGTTGTTGAATGTGTTTCATCTATAAGCAGGGCCAGGAGGGATCTGCAGGTCAGGTGGAAGGAGTGGGACCCCAAGAACAGACAGTGGCCATCTCAATTAGCGCATAGTCACAATAGACAAGACTAGAACCTTTAAAAACTTAGTTGAAGAGTTCCGAGAATTTCATATGGGGGCATTATATTTACACCATTTTGCCCCTTCTCCTTCCTCTGCAACTTCTCCTGTGTACCTCTTATTCTTTGATTATTTTAATGCATGTGCATGTGAAGTTTTAGCCTGTGGAGTCCCCTTTGTGTGGCTCATATGTGAATTTGTTTAGGGTTGACCACCTGAGGTTAGATAACTTATCAGGAGGCTCTATTCTGGAGAAGAGCAACCCCCCCCCCCTTGGTTCTCCATAGAGGTAGCTCTAGACCATAGCCCTGGAGTCTGCTGGGAGGGGCAGGCAGTGCTCCATCAGAGAGCCCAGAGAAGATACTGTGAAACACGCTGAGTGGGAACCGAGGCTTTGAGTGTGGGACAACAAGAGTCCCTGAGTACATCATCCTCCTCCTGAGCCCACGTGAAGTGTGGTTCTTGAGTGTCAGCTGGGAGACATACTGTGGATTGAATTGAACACCCAGTCCACTGGAAATCTGAGCAGGGTGCTGGAGGAGACATGGTGTCAGAATGGGACTCTGGTGGAGATCTGCCATCCGGAGGTGCAACAGTGGCTCTAAACCCAGGCCAGAGGTGTGCTGCAGATCAGGGAGGGGCCCTGGCTCTGTTCTGGATCACTGTATGACCCAGCATGGCTTCAGTCTGAAGGCCACACTACCTGCTATTAATCCCAGAGCTGAGATCCATGCCAACCCCCCAGGCATGTGCAGTTCTGGTCTTAGCACATGCTGGTACGTTCCTTTGTAAATAGAGCAGCCTTAGCTTGATCCGCATGCTGCACGAGCAGCTTCCTGGGCTCAGTATACGCTTCACAGAAACCAAGACACGGCACAGTCTTGCCCACACCTCATTTGGAAGGGCTTTCTCCCAGAGGCAGATGGTGAACGGGTGACCATGAAGCCAAGTAAGGGGGATCCTGGAGACTCATAAAGCAAAATCATTGATGTTCTTGCAGCTAGAAACTTGCTAATAGGAGTTGGCTTGTTCTTTGGGAGATAGGTACATAATTTTTAACCTGCTTCTCCATTTCCTGTGTCAGAACACCTATGTGCAGCCCAGGCCTTCATAGTCTTGTACCAGCCTGGATGCTAAGCCCCATTAGGTTCACTAGAGCATCCAGCTTCTGGCAAGATTCTCATATGTCAGAACCTCTTGGATAGTGAGGTTTGCCAAAGCATACCCCGAAACTGTGTCAATACTAAGTATGGTAGCAGAGACTTCTTGTGAATGACTTCAAGGGAACCCTGGGTACCCACAAATCTGCAAAGAGCGCAACTGTTATTCTTCTTAGTGGCTGAGTCAAGACTTGAACCCCTGTCTCTTTGAAGTAGGTCCACAGTCCGTTCCTTGGAAGCTTTGAAGGGAAATATTACTCAGAAGCGTTAGGGCTGGTTCTGAAACTGTGGTTCCCCAGCCGGCAGCGCCAGCAACAGTGAGAACTTGTTGGATGTGCACAGTCTTTTCCCAAACTTTCTGAATCAGAAGTCTGCTGTTATCAGGTGATTCTGATAGACACTCAGGTTGGAGAGTACCGATCAGAATATAGATCTGGGTTGGGTGTGCATTTTGGGAGTAAGCCCCTGTTTGGCCAGACACTGTAGAAGGGTTTAGTCTTGCTTTCCTGATGCACCGCATGGGTGAGGAGTGCTCTGTGCCATAAAGACAGCCCCTTGTGTGCATTCAGAAAGTGTTAAGGTGTGAACTGACGGTAACTGCTGAGTCTCACATACTATCAGTCTGGAGTGCTCCAGACATACGGGTCCACCTGAGCTCCCTGGGAAGTTCCACTAGCGAGTGAGCTCTTCTGGCAGCTGCCTCAGTTTAGAACCCAAAGGTAACTGACATATAGTCTGGACATTCCATAGTAGGTAGAAGCGGCCAAGAACAAACAGGTTCCCAGAATTCAGCATCACAGCTGACAAAAGACGAGAAGTATCTCTGAAGCTATTTAAAAGGAAGTTTTAAAACCTCCAAGGAGGGCGTTCAGACATTTGATGGGGCTAGGTGTGGGGTGTGGGGGTAATGGGGGGAGTCATTCTTTTGGCTCCTATCCTCTCTGAGCCCTGCTTCCTGGTTCTTACTCACCAGCGAAACCACAAGTGCTTGAGCAGGCTTTGCTCCCCACCTTTCTGCTCTGTCAACTCTACAAATTACAGTAGCTGGCTGTGAAGCATACAAGACCAGCCGGCGATGGTTTAATCCAGCCCCTATCCTGGTAAGGAGCTTGGGTACAGAAGCAGCCATGGTCTCAAGCTCCAACCGTAAAGGGACAGAGATCAAGTTAGAATGTGGCTGGCTCTGCCTGTAATTAGTCTCAACCTAAGCTTCCTCGTGTCCACTGGCAACTGTCCACGTGGACTCTGATTTGGTTGTAAGGACCTGAGACTTTTTACCATGGGATGCTCAGGGAAGGTTGGAGGCTGTCTCACCCTTCTTTCCACAATAACCCCGCTCTAAGCTGTGGAGTGCGGCTCAGGTAACCCGTGCCCGAGGCTCTCACCAACGGTAGTCATAAGAAAGCGCAATCATGCTTGGCCCTATTGTAGCAAGTACCTGGCTCAAACAGTCTTACTCCTCCTCTGTGCTTACATCCAACAAGTTCAAAGCTGTCTGACAAAATAAACCATCTTACTCTTGCACCACGGCAGAATAAGCAAGCACCAGTCTTTCCATTGAAGGAAGAGAGAGGGAGGGTGAGTCATGCGGTGGCTGAGGGAATCTTCTGGTGGCATGAAGTGAGTCAGTGGGGCCTCAGGGGGATTGACCTGTGCTTCCTAAGTTCACATCCAGTGTCACTGTCACTTATAATGAGACAATTAGGTGTGAGGAGGTGGCATGCCGAGTGGTTTGGCTTCTTGAGAAGAAATGCTGGGTCCAGGGATTACTATACCAGGAGTGCTGTGTACATGTGCATGTGTGAGTGTGTGCATGCGTATGAGTGCATGTGTGAAGAGATTCCCTCGAAACACAACACCGCCTCATTACCAGCACTGGAATCCTGATCATGATGATGTATTAATTATCTTTCATTTCCTCTTCCACATCGGCAGATAGATGTATTGAGTGCTTACCATGAACCACACACTGATCTAAAATGTAGCTAAGTCTGTGTACACAAGCCCACTTGATCCTTACAGTAACCTCACAAAGTCAATATTATCACTTTCCTCTTTGAAGATGAGGCGCCAAGGCACCAAGAGCATAACTAGCCCATTAAAGATCACAGGGCTGCTGAGTGAGGGCACAAGCTTCAGACCCGAGCTCGGCTGCCTCCAGCACCCGTGCTCTAACCGCTGTACTTTCCAAAGCCAGGTCTCAGACTTCATCAGTAGGATGGACAGAACCGTGACAGCACGATCCTTTTGTCCCTCTCTTTAGAGCAGTGGTTCTCAGCCTTCCTAACGCTGTGACCCCTTAATACAGTCCCTTGTGTTGTGCTAACCCCCTCCCCGCCATAAAATTATTTCCTTTGCTACTTCATAACTGTAATTGTGCTGTTGTTGTGAATTGTCTGTGTTTTTCCATGGTCTTAGGTGACCCTTGGGAAAGTGTCGTTTGACTCCCAATGGGATTGTGACCCGCAGGCTGAGAGCCACTGCATTGGAGGGAAGGATGCTGCTGCTACAGGAATCCTTCTGAGGTGAGGACACCAAGGTGTCCTCCATGACATAGCTTGAAACTTGAGTACAATTTTGGTGACTAGGATTTGATGAAGAAGTTTGATCCATGCCCCGCCCCGCCCCACCCCCCACTGCCATCACCAAAAATTACAACATCTATCAAGGAAGAAGAGATGTGGTCCGAGACCCTCACCTGTGTTCGCTGCTTTTGACCATTTACAAAGCGTCTCGATTATCCGGTTTGAATTGAGAGAGTCAGAGTCAACATCGCCATCTTTGGGGAAGAGCCCAGGCCGAAAGAGGAGAGGAGTCTCCTTACAGGTTCACAGAAGAGGGGATAAAACTAGGTACTCAAGGCTCCATACCTCTGAGAGATTTGGTGTGAAGAGGGCAGCGTGGTGTGTGCCCATCAGCAGGTTTACATGCCGCCTACCGCTTCTCTCTACCACTGGGATTCCTGTTTTTGGGTTTTTCTCTTTAAATGGATTAAAATCCACATGCCCCCTTCTCTCCTCTCCTCTCACACCCCTGAAACCATTTCTCATGTTGTACCTGCCAAACCCCTCCTTCCATTATTAAAAACATACCCCCAGGGAAGCCATAGTAATGAGATCAGTTCTTTTGAGTTCCAAAGTGGTGTACAAATGGATATTTGAAATGTTGGCAGATAGGGCTTGGAGATGGTCCGGTGGGTAGTCGTGCAAGCATGAAGACCTGAGTTTATATCCCTGTGAACTCCTCTTAAAAGCTAGGGGTAATCACGCGTCTATGGAATGGTGAACGCATCACAGGAGGATCATTGGGACTAGCTGGCTGCCAGCATAGCTCCAGGTTCAGTGAGAGATTCTGTCTCAAGGGAGTAAGGCAAAGAGAGAGAGAGAGCAGGACACTTGATTGATAGAGAAAGACACCTCATGTTGTCCTCTGGCTTCTATATTGGGGAGGGAAGGGAGAAGAAAAGGGAGGGAGGGAGAGAGAGAGAGAGATAGGTACTAGTCAAAAAATGGTCCATCCCCTCACCCTTTGGTTGAGAACCATGAACTGGATTGAAATGGTCCAAATAGAATATGAATCAAGTGACAGGTTGGGGGGAATGGGTAAATGTTGGTAAAGGAAGATACATTATTGACCACAATTGCATGCCATTATATATACCTGAGAGTTCCAGGAGGGGCAAGAACACATCAAACTCTATACTTACCGTGACTTTGCTCTTAGGACTATGCTAGACACACAGTGGGTAGTCATAAAATGTCTGCTGCCCCTAATATTTTATGTAATTTTAAAACTATATTAAGTACAAATAAATTTCCAAATATTACCTTTTACCTTTAAAATGCCTCATTTTCTCACTTCTGTCTGCCCTTTTTGTTTACTCTTTGGGCTCAAATCAGGGCTGATTGGCCTGATTTATCCCTTACCATCTGTGATTCTTCTGTTTCAGTTTGGTTCTGTTCTAATGTCTAGTGAATTCATTTTGAATTAAATGGTAAATAAAGAAAGGCAGGTTTGAGGGTCCATGAAGAACTCAGTTTCTTTTGAGGGGGATTAAAGCATGCAAGAAGTCCAGTTAAGAAAACAAGAAAGCAAATCTACTGCTAGCCCGAGTGAATCACGGGGCATGTTTATGCCTGGGGTCTCATTTCTCCTAATTTTCAAGAGGCAAATCTACCCCAGCTAGTTGATATACTGCAAGAGACACAGGATGCCATCTTTGTGCTTACTCACCAGCCAGTCTGCCTGAGCTCTTCATCCTGGTGAACTGTTCCATGTCACCTTCTGCAGGACAGTCAGCAGGGAAACCAGATATCTCCAGGAGTATGATGCAGGTGCCAGAGGTGACCTGTCCTCCCACATCTTCAACGTGACTGATGATTGTCCAACACTGGAAGCCAGTGCATGTCTGAATATTCTTGCTCATCCTCTCTAACTGTCCCCATTCCTTCCCTGTTTCATCTTCCAGATCTCCATACGTGGGCAGGAACAAACAGTATTGCTGCTCTTGGAGTTTACATCATCTGGGTACAAACAAAAAATGCATTTCAGCTACAAACAAATTCAGGGCTAAATGATGCAGATGATGCTCTGCTCTGGGCACCATGGGTCAAGGCCGATCTTTCAGAGGTCTTGGAAGCTGTGGTACTGTGTCTGCAGATCTTTCAGGACCAATCTTTGTTTACCCCTTACAGAACACTCAGCCGGGTGGTCTGTTTTTCTTGCCACCAATTTTGTGCATCTCAGTTACCTTCTTAGCACTCTTGCACTCTCCAGGTTAGCCCATTTGAAAGTGGGCTAGCTCTGCCTGATTCATGTGTCTCTGCACAGTCCTGGGGCTCCTTTCTGGGTTTTCTTCTTGTTGTTCTCTTCTCTGTGTTCCTGTCTTTCTTGCTGCACAGACTCCTCCTGGTCTCCATCTGGCTCCATGTCTTTGATCTCTCTGTACTAATGGGATCCCATTTTTGTCCTTCTGGTCAACCTTCAGTAAATCTCCTATAGAACACTTGAATGTTCTTTCTTTGGTGAAGGTCTCTACACATAGATAAGACCAAAGGGATTAGAGGATGCTGCAGGTATTCAGCTTGTGCTCAGAGTAAGGCTTCCTTGGATGGAGTAGAAGGCAGGTTGAAGAAGCAGCCCTTTGCTGGAAAGCCAGTGCTTTGGAGCAGTCTGACCAGCCTTGGGAAGTCAGAGGCTCTTGTTGGTCCTTAGTCATGGCTTCTCCTCTTTGTATGTAGTCACCTTGAATATCATTCTAAGCCCAGGAAGTTAGAGAAGCTTCCTGCCAACTTCTAGCACTGGCCTGATGTCCTTCTGGGAAGTCTGGGTGGTACCTTGTGTCCAGATCCGCCTATTTCTCCCACTTTAATAGTCTTGGGAAAAAAAAGAAAAATTTGATTTTATTACAAGTCCAAGGCTGCTTTGTAGTGCTCTGGGCCTTTAGAAATCTGAATGGTTTTATAATAAGTGGGGGATAATGGTTTTGGAGAGTACAGACACTGGACCTTTTATCAGAGCCTCCAGCCACATGAAGACTACCATGAAAGCTCACCGGGGAGAAGGACTCCAATAAGGTGTGAGTAAAGCAGAAGCTCTGGCTGTGAGCCAAAGCCACAGGAGCTTGGGTGATGTGCTGGAGTGCGGGTGGTATCTGGTGGTGCCTATAATTACCTAACCTTTATACATTCACCATTTGGGCCACCTCATCCTCAGATCTTCTGGCCTCTGCCACCACCACCCATTTCTAGCTTGTCCCACCCCTGCCAAAAAATACTGTGCTTGTCAGGTATCTCAATATTTCCTTTCCTAGCCCTTAAGCCCGTGGAGTCAATGATACAATGTGGCCCTCCTTTCATACGTTTGAACCTTTGGTTCCTAGAGCATCTGTATGCTTGGATGCCCAGAGCAGAACATCAAGTCTACATACATTGAACTAAGGAGAACTGGACAGAAGCTTAGAAAGTTTAGCTGGAAATTTCAAAGTGATTTTTAATGTTAAAGCCAACATGGATATGTTATGGACAAAAAATCAATTTGCTCATGTATAATATAATTTTTTTTTTTTTGCCAGTGAAGACAGACCTTTTTAGGCTATTTATTGCCTTGCTGGGGATTAAACCCAATCCATTTTATATAGCAGGCAAGTGCTCTACTTGTCACAAACCTGTCTGTATTTCTAACCCCTTTGTGTTATTTCTTGATTTTCCTTATGAGCCCATTCACTCTGTTTTGATCAATGCCTCATGGAAAATTTGATGAATACATCCTTATTTCTTCCACAGTTCTTTTCCTAGGCAGTTTAAATGAATTACACCCTTCTATCAGCCACAACTCTAAAGACTGTCTTCTCTGTTCTCCAGGTTATCGTCAAAGCCGCTACCATTCTCTTAAGTGATAGGAGAGGCCATTACGTGGTCCTGTAAACCAAAGAAAGCTCTGCAGCGTTCATAGCCAAGGCTCAGACCAGGCCTGGAAGGCTACAACATTCAGAGAGTTTACGCTCATCAGGTGGAACAAGAGTAGATGGCTGAAACCAATCTCTCCCTGTCCCTGTCCCCATCCCTCTCTCTCTCCCTGTCCCTCTCCCTCCCTCACTCCCTCCCTTCCTCCCTGCCTTCTTCCCTCCCTCTCTACCCACCCCCTACTCCTTCTTCTTCTTCTTCTTCTTCTTCTTCTTCTTCTTCTTCTTCTTCTTCTTCTTCTTCTTCTTCTTCTTCTTCTTCTCTCTCTCTCTCTCTCTCTCTCTCTCTCTCTCTCTCTCTCTGGAAATGCCAGGCAGGCTAGGGCATTCGGTTGATTATGGGACCTGAGGATCCAACACAAAAGAATGTCACTGGGTGGACCAACACCCAACTGACCATGGCTGGACCATGTGGTTTCTTTGAAGGTCTATCGAAGAACTCTGATTTCATGGGTGTAATTGCTGAAGAAGAGTCCTGACTTAGCAAGAAGCTCAAGTAAAGCATTTTATGGGTCCAGGGACTCTTCTGAGGGAAGCAAATGACAGACTGAAGGAGAGGGCGTCTGAAAACCAGCGAAGAAGTACAAAGAAAAAAGATGTTACACGCTGTGTCCACACCCTCTGTAGAAGGGTTATAAATTCTCACCAGTGGAAGGAGACCTAGAGTTCTGAGGCTTGGAGGATTCACACCGCATTTTCAGCCAGGCACCTCACTCCCTCCAGCACCATGCCATACAACTGCTGCCTGCCCACCATGAGCTGCCGCACCAGCTGCTCCTCCCGGCCCTGCGTGCCCCCCAGCTGCCATGGCTGCACCCTGCCTGGAGCCTGCAACATCCCTGCCAATGTGGGCAACTGCAATTGGTTCTGTGAGGGCTCCTTCAATGGCAATGAGAAGGAGACCATGCAGTTCCTGAATGACCGCCTGGCCTCCTACCTGGAGAAGGTGAGGCAGCTGGAGAGAGAGAATGCTGAGCTGGAATGCAGGATCCAGGAGAGGAACCAGCAGCAGGACCCCCTGGTGTGTCCTGCCTACCAGGCCTACTTCAGGACCATTGAGGAGCTGCAACAGAAGGTGAGGGGCTTTCTTGTTATGTCTAAGTGATGGCAACTTGCTATGGTTCTCAGTCTGTCGTAGAGAAGTTTTTGTCTCCATGCCATAATGATTCTTGCCTTTCTCCCCCCCACCTCAAAATAATTCTGCAAGCCATTTTTTAAAGCAGTTGATGGTTTCATATTTATTTTTCATGCTCACCAATTCGTGTGGTCTCTCTTTCTTCAGATTCTGTGTAGCAAATCTGAGAACGCCAGGCTGGTGGTGCAGATCGATAATGCCAAGCTGGCTGCAGACGACTTCAGGACCAAGTGAGTTATTTGACATCCACGCTAGCATCCTTGTCTTTGGCTTAACCTCCAGTTAAGGGGATTTCCAATGAGTGGACAAAATGTCATCTGCCAAAGGTGTTGGGGGCAGAACCAAGCAAGGGGAATCACAGAAATGGAAAGAAACAGTGTTGGGTTTTGATGGAGCATCCAGAACTCCCCGTCTCCCGGGTCTGTTCATTACAGGAAGTAGGAAAGCAAGGCAAATGGCATCTGATAAGAATTATTGTTCTGTTTATTGAAGTTCCAAAAGTTGCTCCTCTGACCCTGTCCTTTTTCAGGTATGAGACAGAGCTTGGTCTGCGGCAGCTGGTAGAGTCAGACATCAATGGCCTGCGCAGGATCCTGGACGAGCTGACCCTCTGCAAGTCTGACCTGGAGGCTCAGGTGGAGTCCCTGAAGGAGGAGCTGTTGTGTCTCAAGAGGAACCACGAGGAGGTGAGATGAACTGAAGAAACTGACAGCCCCTGGCTTTGGGATGGGGAGAAACAGACTAAGGGTATAAAGATGAATCACAGGGTGTCTTTATAAATCCCTTTCAGAGCCACCAAGACCCAATGAGAGAAAAGTAGAGGTGAATTTGTCCATGTTTCCCAATAGGATATGCCTCATGTTAGAAACACATGCAGTGTTTCCCAGACAGCTCCATTTGCTGGTAACTGGCCACCTAGCTGTATAGGGTTTGAGACAAGCCATAGCAGTGAGTGTTCTCCTGCTAAGATCAAAAGTCAGGGCAGGCAAATGTCTCCACTCTTCCAAAGTCTTGGTGAAAATTGAGTGGCTTCTCCTGAAAGGTGACATGATGTAATCTTCTTTCTTTTCTTCTTCTTTTTGGTAGTAAAATTTTTGAAGTACAGTCTGGACCAGTTCAGCCATCTTTTTGCATTTTGAGGGTCTCACAGATATTTTTCCAATTAGGGAAATGTATTAATTAGCCCATCTTTCAGTGGTAGCTAAGCAGACCCTTGGGATTTCTTTCTGTAGACAAGTGTCATGGCATAGTAATGGCCAGGAGGGAGTTGGGAATTGACCCACATGGAGATTTATTTGCCTTGATCTGATAACAGACTGTTCTACTTAAAGTTTCTTTTCTGAGGAAATAGAATGGGGGGGGGAAGGATTCAATAGGCAGGGTTATCTCTGAGACTCACTGAACACAGTAACTTTAAATTTATACATCTGTAGGAAGTCAACACCCTGCGCTGCCAGCTTGGAGACCGCCTCAACGTGGAGGTGGATGCCGCTCCCACTGTGGACCTGAACCGTGTGCTCAATGAGACCAGGTGTCAGTACGAGGCCCTGGTGGAAACCAACCGCCGGGAAGTGGAGGAATGGTTCACCACACAGGTGGGCATCCGAGCCTGTGCTCGCTCAGGAACACAGTTCCCCAGGACTGTAGGGCGGGGTCTGATCCTGTCCCTCCCCTTGCCTGTTGCAGACTGAGGAGCTGAACAAGCAGGTGGTGTCCAGCTCAGAGCAGCTGCAGTCCTGCCAGGCCGAGATCATCGAGCTGAGGCGCACAGTCAACGCCCTGGAGATTGAGCTGCAGGCCCAGCACAACCTGGTGTGTAGTGTCCAGACCTGCTGCTGAGCAGTGTGGAGTCGGGAGGCAGTCACTGGGGTGTCCTTGGGGTCTGTCTGTCTGTCTGTCTGTCTCTCTCATCTCATCTCTTGAAGCCTGTGACTTCTTTGGAAGGCCATGCAGGGACTTCAGAGGGAACAGCTCTGTGACAGCTTTTGTCTTCTCCCCCACAGAGAAACTCTCTGGAAAACACCCTGACAGAGAGTGAGGCTCGCTACAGCTCCCAGCTGTCCCAGGTGCAGTGCCTGATCACCAACGTGGAGTCCCAGCTTGGTGAGATCCGGGCTGACCTGGAGCGACAGAACCAGGAGTACCAGGTGCTGCTGGACATCCGGGCCCGGCTGGAGTGTGAGATCAACACGTACAGGGGCCTGCTGGAGAGCGAGGACTGCAAGTGAGTACATGTCTGGAAGGACGTTTCCAATAGAGAAGACTCAGTTGGACTGTGCAGAGATTGCCTACCTCCAGAAAGAAATCATACCTTCCTACCAGACATGCACAAGCGGAGCTTAAACAACACACTGTGGCCACCATTAAAAACATCAAGTGGTTTGTTGGCACAGTTGTTTGTGTGCAGAATGAAATTTCATAGCTACTGTTTGCATTATACTATGATAACATGTAGGATCATGTGAGCTGTCTTTACAATACTTCATTGTAAGCTTTAGATAGGCATCATCTTATCTGGTTGTGTCATTGCCCTTGGGTAGGCTGGGACAGTATTCTTCCAGGTCTCTATGTAAGAAAACAGGACTTGGAAAAAGTAGTAACAGACTCAAGGTCAACAGCTAGGAGCATATTAACTTGGGGGTGTCTTTGTAGTACTCATGGCTCTCTGTAATAGAGTGGGTTTTAGTGATTCAAAAGTTTTGTAGCAGAGGGGACCTGGGCATTCTGCTTTAAGGCAGGACAAGTCCTAACAGGATTTCTACTCTTGGGGACTCTTTGATATGTGGTTTGCCCTACCTCAACTCTTCGTTCTATTCTTTTGTTTCTAGGCTGCCTTGCAACCCCTGTGCCACAAGCAATGCGTGCGGCAAGCCCACTGGGCCCTGCGTCTCCAATCCCTGCGTCCCCTGCCCACCCCCTGCCCCTTGCACACCTTGTGTCCCACGTCCCCGCTGTGGGCCATGCAACAGCTTTGTACGCTAGAACCCAGGGGAATGTCAACCAAACAAGGACACAGGGCTTAGCACTCCAGAATGCTGGCCTGGTTCTGGTTCCGAAAAACAGGCAGAAAACCACAAACTGAATGGCTGGAGCAGTCCTGGGACCACAGCCCCAGAACCCATGTCTTCAGCCAGTGTACCCTCCTCCAGACATTTCCCTGCCTACCTTTTCCCTCAGAAGCATCCAACTCTTCATTGGCCTGCCCAGGAGACTCTGAAGTGCCCGTGACCCTCCCTTGTAATCTCCCAATAAACATTTTTTTTTTCCTGGCAAAAGCAGATGCCTTTCTTGCTGGTATTTATTCCTTGCCGACTACTCACCACTTGAGGACTCTATAAAAAGCCACTTGAAAGTCACGCTTTATGATGGCTTGACTCCAGATGGTGAGCCCGACACCCTGGACTCACGGGTGACGCAGAGCAGCTGTCAGAAAGAGCAATGCTGCTGCAATGCCGAACACTGCGTCCCTTTTACGATTTCTGTATTTCTCTCATGACATGGCTTCCCCAGAGCTGTTGAGACCCAAATCTGATTTAGGAAGCATGAGCTAAAACTGCAAAGGGACTCTGGGAAAGTAAAACAAACAAACAAACAAACAAACAAACAAACCCCCCAAAACAAAAAAAAACTCAGTTGGATCCTTGCATCTAGTGCTCTGTGATTCTGGGTTATTGTGGTTCAGATAATCTCAGGGGTACTCCATGAAGGAAGCCCCTGCCTTTCCCTGACATACCCATAATTCCTTTTTCTCTTTTATGTATATTTACATTAGTCTTGGCTTCCAGTCACTGAAGATCCGTCAACTCTTCACGGGCTTCTCCCAGCAATCTAACCAGTTCCTGATGGATGCTGGGTGGTCCAGCAGGGGAGATAGTTATAGGCAGCTCCCTATCACAAATCACTCACATTTTTTTAAAAGGCATAAAGTTGGACTAGCAAGAAGTACTATTCCCCTAAGACACAGAACCTCAGTTCCTGAACAGTTGGTGCTGGAAACACACATCTGAATACTGAAAGAAACAAGTCTGGGGCTGAGGAGAGCAGTGTTTGTCAAGAAAGGGAGATCCACAGCCATGGCCATCATTGACTTCATAAAACCCCAGAGGACCTTAGGACACTTCACATCCTACGTTTGTGAACCACGATCTTGTGGCCTGACATGATCGAGTGATTCAAACTGGATCCTTACCACAGTGTCTGCACCACTTAAAATTCTCACCAGAAATGCACGGGGTTCCAATTTCTCATAAGCTCGCCAATGCTTGTTATTTTCTGGTTGTTTGAAGCAATAGTCACCAGGATGGGTGGGAAGTGGCACCTCACTGTGGTTTCCATTTGCATGTTCCTGATGACAAAGGACCCTAAGTTGCTTTCTTAATGGCTGTTTGTATACCTTCTTCGGAGAATTGCCAGTTAAAAACGTTTATCCATTTAAAACACGTTTCTCTGGTTTGATTGTAGGAGTTCAAAATTCTGGACCTTATTTCCCACCAGATATATGATCTGTAGAAATTTCCCCCCAGTTTCTGAACTCCTTGGTTTACTCACTCTTCCTTTCTGGAGCTTAGACCCTGAGCTTAGGTCCTTCTAGGTTAGGCAAGTACTTGATCAGCAAGTTCTATCTCCAGACTGTGTTTATTTTCTTGACAGAGTTCTGTATTCTTAAGAGTTTATTTTATTTTATGTCTGTGGGTGTTTGGCATGCACATATGTAAATATATATATGTGGGCAATGTTCACAGAACCAGAGAAGAGCCTTGGATTCCCTGGAGCTGCAACTACAGAGGGTTGTGAGCCATCATGAGAGTGCTGGGGACTGAACCCGGGTCCTCTGCATGAGTGACAAGCACCCTAATTGCCGAGCTATGCCTCCCCAGCTCTTGATTGAGTTTCCGATGCACAGTTTTAGTAAGTTTATTCAGTTTTTCTGTTGGTTGCCTGAGCTTTTAATGTCAAACCCAGATTCATAAAGATTTCCTTCGATGTTTTCTTCTACAAGTTTTATACTTCTGAGTCTGATGTTTTGGACTTTGATTCTTTAAGAAATCAAAGAATAATTTATGTGTTTTGTGTATCTGTGTGTGTAAGAGAGTGCCCCTGTACCAAGCGTGTATGCAGTGGTCAGAGCACAATCTACAGGAGTTGACTCTTTCCGTCCACCCCGTGAGTGCAGGGATGGAACTCATTTTGTCAGGCTTGGCAGTAAGCATCATCTCCCCAGCTCCCTTCCATGGTTGGTGTGGAGAATGCTACCTGATTTCTTGATTTTATCGTCGTATAAAACTCTGATTTGAGACCAATTTTGGACTTCTAACTTGTGAAATTTTAAAGAAAAAAAATTTAGTTTTTTTTTTTAAGTCATTAACTCTGCAGTGATTTGTAGTGACAATTTTGAAGTTTTGGTTTCTTAAAAAAACAATAAAACAGAAATATTCCAAGAATATATTTTGTTTTAATCCCAGGTGTGGGATGGGGGCTGCTCCAGATTGTCTGAAGTAGCTGTGATTTGCATCTTGCTCTGGCAGAGGTGTGATTTTTTTTCCAGATGAAGATATTTTCTATGATTGTGTGATGTTTAGAATTCTGGGCACTTTTCAGAGGACAGATAAATTCTTGGGCTCCAAGAGGCATGGTGGGTTGTTGATTGTTGGTGGCTGGTTGCTGTTGGTCACAGTGTGTTAAGCAGTCGTGTTCAAAGAAAAAAACTAGAAGAAATTAGATATCCTGATGGCTAAGATCAAACTCGCCCCAAGGAACTCAATGCCCCTAATCAGCAGGAAGAAGTCTGATGATAATATCGTCCCCTTTCCCTTCTATGCTTTTTTCCCCTCCATTCTAATGTTAGGGGACTGAAAGGATGGAAGAAAAGGGGTGAAGAAAATGGGAGAAAGAAGAATCCACAAAGTATCCAAAGACCGGCTGCAGTAATTCATGGCAACATCAACAAGAAACCAACACAGCTCTTCCCTATTGAGCAACTGCTATGCGTTAGGTAAAATAGTAGGATGTTATCTCAACATTTATAGCAGTGCTAGAAATTAAATCCATTTTATAGGCAGGGACACCGAGGTTTAGAAACCTGCTTACTATCCCATTTGGTTATTAGAACGAGGTTCCACCCATGGCTACAACCAAGACTCTACCATAAAGTATGAATGTGGGACATCTACATTCATCGACATTCTTCAAGCTTGTCCCACACGTACAGGCCCCTGAATGGGTACATTCCAAACTAATTTTTTGTCAAGCCACTCTAAAGACAAGGATGGGTCATAATTGATGTAAATTGATATAATCACGTAGTTTGTTTGCTTTTAATTATCTACTTTGTCTACTGTATTCCCAGCTGCTCATTGGATGGCTTCACAACAGTCACGCTGATCCTCAAGCAGACAGGTTTGTTGTTCACAAACTGAGCATTAAATACATGCAACCCATCCCCCAGACAGAAAGCTCTGTGCATGTTTTGAATAGAGATAACATCTATAACAAAGGGGTACTGTGGTTATGAGCAAACATTATTTGATTCCTGAGTCACGCTATGTGTCTTCAGATGCATCTAAATATTGTAAATAAATGTGTTCTACAGTTCCCAAATCACTTCTAAATCTCTTAAGAAAACTTTCCTAGCGTTCCATTGTTATCAACAGACACATGAAAAAACAGCAGTTCTCAGTCTTGGGGTGCTTTGAAAAGTGGGGGAGGCACATTTAAAAATGTTTGCAGAATAGGTGAGTGACCTACTTGTCCCCTGAAGAGCTCCACACCTAGACTCAGTTTCCAAAGAAACATTCCACTGCCTCCCCACTCCCCCTCAACCTCCTTACAGGATGCCCTGTAGCTGGGCCTCTGCCAATTTCAGTAGAGACCAGCTGCTCAGGTGCAGGTCTGTAAGGAAGACAAGTGAGTGAGTCCCTGCCAGGCCGAACTGCCCCACACCCTAGATTCCGTTTCCTCAAGACCCATTAAACCTTTTGAGAGTTTAGTTTCTTCTCAAACAGACCTAATCAGTTCAAGAATTAAGAACCAGCCTGGCCGCAGGAGACTTGTAGAATCTTTACAGATTAGGAGGTTCCACTGGTTCTGATGAAGCCCACTAATCAGAGACATCAGCTTGACATTCTTGGACAGGACTTGTGAGTTTCCTGAGCTTTAGTTTCCTAAGAGGTAATGTAGAGAGAACCATCCCATCTCCACCTACTTTACACACTTGTCAAAAACAAAAACAAAAAACAAACCAAAACAACAACAGCAACAAAAAACCCAACATAGAACATTGTGCTCATGAAAACACTATAAAGTGAAAATTTTTATTAGGATTATTAATAATTTTGATTATTATTAACCCAACATATGTCTTGACTTCTTAAGGGTACAGGTGTGTGTGTGTGTGTGTGTGTGTGTGTGTGTGTATTTTCCTCAATGTCAGAGAATGTGGCTTCATCTCTTAAAGGTTCCACCATCCTCCAAGAGCTTCATACCCTATGCAGACTATGGCCTATACTTGGCCAAACCTCCATTTAGAACAATTCCAATCCATCTGTCTGTGTCTGTCCAGTACATCTCATCCATCCATCCATCCATTCATCCATCCATCCATCCATCCATCCATCCACCCACCTACCTACTCACCCAGATTTCATTTCGCATTCTCATTTCCCCGAGCACCACCACACAACTGTTTCTAGTCTGTCCATCTGCACATTTCCCAAGGTGCAGCCAGTACCAAGTATCAGCTCACTTGCAGCTTATCCAGAGTGAGTTCCCTCTGTAAGGATGATTTCCCTGGATGCTGAGATATGGGTAGATTTGAGAGGAAAGGTTTGTGGGAAGGATGTTTATCCAAAGTGCTTTGCCATGGTTATATCAGCAGAACCTCCCGGGGAATCAGAAATTCCAAAAAGCCCCACCTTCTGTTGCAGGCTATCTTTCCCTCTGAGTAATGGGGTGAGCCTTTTGGGACTGTGATGAATCTGCCTCCTTTGAAGCCATCTAATGAAACGCTGATTTCAACCACTTCTTGTGCCCAGGAAAAGGGTGCTGTGACACAAGCCGAATGGAATAATTTTATGGGATGAGGGGGGACTCTTTGAAAGCAATCTAAGTAGCATATTTTGAAGAAAAATTAGCTTCAGTACCAGGAAAGAGAATTATGCTAATTCCCAAGCCCCCGCCCACTGGTAAGGATATAAAAAGACAACGAAGGAAGGAGAGACTCAAACCTCACCCAGATCTACCTGCAGCAGCTCACCGCTCCCATCACCTCTCCCCAAACCATGTCCTGTGAGTCTTGCCTGCCTGCCCTGAGCTGCCGCACCAGCTGCTCCTCCCGGCCCTGCGTGCCCCCCAGCTGCCATGGCTGCACCCTGCCCGGGGCCTGCAACATCCCCGCCAATGTGGGCAACTGCAATTGGTTCTGTGAGGGCTCCTTCAATGGCAATGAGAAGGAGACCATGCAGTTCCTGAATGACCGCCTGGCCTCCTACATGGAGAAGGTGAGGCAGCTGGAGAGAGAGAATGCTGAGCTGGAATGCAGGATCCAGGAGAGGAACCAGCAGCAGGACCCCCTGGTGTGTCCTGCCTACCAGGCCTACTTCAGGACCATTGAGGAGCTGCAACAGAAGGTGAGGGGGTGTCCTATTTTAGACCCAGCAGCAACTGCCTTTTCTTGAGTTGGGGAGACATGCTCAAGTTCAAGTGGATCTCACATCAGAATCGTTGTTTCAGATTCTGTGTGCTAAGTCTGAGAACGCCAGGCTGGTTGTGAAGATCGACAATGCCAAGCTGGCCTCTGATGACTTCAGGACCAAGTATGTTGAACCTTTTGAGTTGGGTGACTTCCGAATCTTGGTGGCTCTGTCATGGCTCATTCATGGTACCATGGGTCTAATGTTGCCTGAAGTGTAGGTGGAAGGGATGAGAAAGACATTTCTTCCTTTTTCATGTCTCCTCCCGAGTCTGGCTATAAAAAAGTAAGCTTCAAATAGGCGTTCAGACTGTCTAGCCTTCCAGTTGATATGGTTGACTCTCCTGTGTTGGAAGTGGTTGGGACCAGAAGTGTTTCTGGGTTTTGATTTCCTTCTGAATTGTGGGATATTTGAACATTCAGAATGAGCTATCTTGGGGATGGGACCTGAGTCTAAGCACAAAACTCATTTGTTAAGGTGTTTATGCACCAGAAACACAACCTGCATGTCATTTTATACATTATTTTTGATGCCTGTCTTGTGAATCTGCTCTGTTGGCGAAGTCAGATGGGGCTTTTTAAACTGCATTATGCCCCTCAGAGACTTTGAGATTTTTAAGCATTTCGGGAATGGGATCTTGTGGTTAGTGATGTTTAGTCTACATCAGAGTTTCTAGAAAGTTCTTTTTATAAAACCTCCAAATCTGGAGGTGGGAACGGGTTGATTTGGTGTTACACTAATCAATGACATCAAGAACAGACCGAAGACTCCACTTTATGGGTGTCTGCGGCATAAGTGAGCCCAGATCTTCCCCAGCTGATCCGCACATAGCAAGAAGAAAGCAAAAGAGGAGAGGCTTACGGATATGCTCATGGAGTTCTTGGTCCCATCCCATCCTGAGAAGATCTTGGCTGATTCTCCCACCCTGTGTTTACAGGTACCAGACTGAGCTGTCCATGAGGCAGCTGGTGGAGGCTGACATCAACAGCCTGCGCAGGATCCTGGATGAGCTGACCCTCTGCAAGTCTGACCTGGAGGCTCAGGTGGAGTCCCTGAGGGAGGAGCTGCTGTGTCTCAAGAAGAACCATGAGGAGGTATGAAGGGATATTTTAAAAGCAAGCTTCACAGCCCCATAGCGACACCTTTAGAGTTAAGAGAGGCTTCTCCAAATTAGGAGGCACCCGCTGTCAAGGTCCATGATGTGGGGCCATTTCCTGAGGGACTTTAAGCTAAGGTCTCAGGAGGACCATATCACTGTGTCCTTATAGAGGAGCGAGGTGAGCTGTGGATGCTCTAGCACACAGTTGAGTGTAGGCAGCTGCTAGGGCATGAGTGTCCATCTGCTGACCTCCCATCTCTGCTGGATGCTAACCCCAGGTCCTGGAACTGATGCTGGAAATAGAGGGCAAAAAAGTAAAAGAACTCGTGGCTCCTCTCTTTAAGAACTTGCAGTCTAGTGTGGAGGGCAGCTATGGAGTCCTGAAAATATAATGTAAGGCTGAGTGAAGAAAGAGTTCTGTGGTGTGCACGGTAGGAGGGAGCCAGTCTTTCTGAGAGGAGCTGGGGAGCATTTCTCAGAGGCAAGAGGGAGATTTCAATCAACACTTGAGTATTGCCCTTTGAGGGTGTAGGCTGTTCGAAGAAGTACCAAGGCAAGGCATATTTAAGATTCTTTGCCTTTCCCCCACCAGGAAGTCAACACCCTGCGCTGCCAGCTTGGAGACCGCCTCAACGTGGAGGTGGACGCCGCTCCCACTGTGGACCTGAACCGTGTGCTCAATGAGACCAGGTGTCAGTACGAGGCCCTGGTGGAAACCAACCGCCGGGAAGTGGAGGAATGGTTCACCACACAGGTGGGCATCTGAGCCTGAGCTCACTCAGGAACACAGTCCCTCAGGACTGTAGGGCGGGGTCTGATCCTGTCCCTCCCCTTGCCTGTTGCAGACTGAGGAGCTGAACAAGCAGGTGGTGTCCAGCTCAGAGCAGCTGCAGTCCTGCCAGGCCGAGATCATCGAGCTGAGGCGCACAGTCAACGCCCTGGAGATTGAGCTGCAGGCCCAGCACAACCTGGTGTGTAGTGTCCAGACCTGCTGCTGAGCAGTGTGGAGTGGGGAGGCAGAGTCACTGGGGTGTCCTTGGGGTTTCTCTGTCTGTCTGTCTCTCTCTCCCTACGTCTTGAAGCCTGTGACTTCTTTGGAAGGCCATGCAGGGACTTCAGAGGGAACAGCTCTGTGACAGCTTCTGTCTTCTCCCCCACAGAGAAACTCTCTGGAAAACACCCTGACAGAGAGTGAGGCTCGCTACAGCTCCCAGCTGTCCCAGGTGCAGTGCCTGATCACCAACGTGGAGTCCCAGCTTGGTGAGATCCGGGCTGACCTGGAGCGACAGAACCAGGAGTACCAGGTGCTGCTGGACATCCGATCTCGACTGGAGTGTGAGATCAACACATACAGGAGCCTGTTAGAGAGCGAGGATTGCAAGTGAGTACAGAATAGATTTCTGGGATTGTATGTGTGGTAGGCATGTTAGACACGGACACACACACAGGCACACACACACACAGACACACATACACCACGATGGCCAAACATTAAGCTACTCAAAGAGCAGACTAAAAACCTACAGCAATTTGAGTCAGTTCAGTAAATGTAGATAAACAAAGGAGAAGGAAATAGTTCCTGCCTACAAAAGTTACCAATAGATAGGTGATGGGTGGGCAGGGAGATTGTCAGTCACAGTCTTTCATGTTGGGTAAGGCAGATCTTATTAAGTTCTGTGAGAGCACAATCGTATGAGACAATAGTTTTCCAAAAGCACAATTTTCTAGTACTGCACAAGGTATTGTGGGTAAGGGAGAAGGGCTTGATAACAATCTCATTGCTGTTCTATTTCCAACTGCTGGCAAGTCACTGATTGTTCCTGTATCAGATACCTTGTGTGACTTATAGTTCTCTGACTTCTCGCCAATCCATTGTTAACCTTTGTGTCTCTGCAGCCTCCCCTGCAACCCATGTGCCACCACCAATGCTAGTGGTGGCTGCTGTGGACCTTGTGGCAGCTCTCAAAAGCGTTGCTGTTAACTGAAGTGATCCTCCTTGAAGATGTCAATGAAGCCATTTAGTTCAAACTCAGGAACAGTCCCTAGGCCCCTCTTTGGCAAGAACTTCCATTGCTATTGAGAAACATCATCATGACAACTGTGGCTTTTAGACATGGATATACTTTCCAGAACCAGCAAGCAAGTTCCTGACCAACTCCCTCAGTTGAAGGTTGAGTCTCCTTGCTGTGCAAGTGTCCCATGTCTACAGCCAGAGATTGGCATAGAGGGCGTTTCCCATACATGCCTCCATTTCCTGCCTTCCTTTCTTCTCTGGTGTTCTCTGGAATGCAAGGAGGCAGCTTCATTTACCTCCCAATAAACTTTATTTCTTTGGCATAGTAAAGATGTTTCTCATTCATATTCATACTTTGTAAAATATTCATGACTGTCCCATAAAAATACCTCGAACTAGC
Source organism: Micromys minutus (assembly GCF_963924665.1). Taxonomy (NCBI): domain Eukaryota; kingdom Metazoa; phylum Chordata; class Mammalia; order Rodentia; family Muridae; genus Micromys; species Micromys minutus. The sequence continues at coordinate 46,657,278 of NC_137979.1, read as the reverse complement.
CCGGTGATTAAATTGATCAAATGCCTGACCCAGCTATTAAGCTCAAAGGGAAACCTTGAGGGGCAGGGAGAGGTGTTCTATGTTTGGGTGGACTCTCACCAAGGGTGGGCCATGTGGAAAAACTTGGCCATGAACACCCAAGCTCATTTGCTGTGGCTGCAGGGCCCTTGACTATTCTGAGGCTCCTCCATTCCCCAAATTTCTCAAATTATCACCTTTACTAGGCTTCTTGCTTTTAAGTTACATGAAAACTGGCTTTGTAACCTATCTGTTCCTTTTGTTTAGGGATTTCTTTGGAGGCCCTCTTTTCCTTTGAATTCCCCCCTCATCACAGTGACCAAGGTGGACCCCTTTCATTCTCATTTACTTCCAGCTATTTCTCTTAATTAAACTTTTGAAGCCTTTCTCCAGAGTTTAGAGGGAAGTTTCTTTCTTACTCTGAAGGGCAACTGAGCTTCCGTTCCTCTCCATCAAAGCTGCTTGCTCTTTTCTATCCTTATTGCTATAACAAGTCTTGGTTCCAGTTCCACGTTGTTACTTGTGAGAAAGTTTCACTTCATGTCTGTCCACTCCACCAAGTGTCAAAGAATATTTGCTCACACTGAACCCGAGATTGTATTATTTAGCCCTGTTCTAGTTATGGTGTGGCTCAGGCTTTAGCACAAAACACACCTTTAATCCCTCTGGCTGGAATACAGACACAGCCTTAATACACACCTTTAATCCCAAACAATGATGGTGAAGTTAGTTTATAGAAGGAAGCACCCATGTTTGAAAGTGTTGTCTAATTGAGTGACAGACAAAGTGTCGAATCAGAGAAAGATCTGACAGAATAGGATCTGCCCAACTCTCACGAGAAGAGACAGAAAGCTACTTAAGAGAGCAGTGCAGAGAGAGAAAAAAGGAACGAGAACGAGAGAGAAGAAAGTTTTACCAGGATAGTTGTACAGAGACAGCTTGCAGAGAGAAAACAAATTAGACATAGGCAAAGATAGAAGGAGCTAGAGAATGCAAAGGACAATTAAATCAGCCAAATAAAAGTTACTTTAACTATTCGATATTCCTCAACTGAGAATTCTTTGTTTAGCTCTGTACCCCATTTTTTAATAGGATTGTTTGATTCTCTGGAGTCTAACTTCTTGAGTTCTTTGTATATATTGGATATTAGACCTCCATCAGATGTGGGATTGGTAAAGATCTTTCCCAGTCTGTTGGCTGCCGTTTTGTTTTCTTGACAGTGTCCTTAGAACCTGACTGGACTAATAGGTAAGCCGGTTTGTCTTCTTATGTACTTGTTACACCTAAGACATTGTCTTTTCCTTTAGATTTCCAATTGTTTATTTGTCCAAAGTATTTTAACTTCATAAGGATATGTATTTTAAAGAGTTAGGTAAAATTTTGCTAGAGGAGGATTTACACATTAAAAAATCATGACCCAAAGAAAAACAACAATCACCACTAATTCCTTGCTCAAACCATCCCACTATGTCAAAGAGTAGTTAACTAAACCAATACGTGATATTGCTACCGAGTGTATTTATATTTGGCATTGCTTTAAGGTACTGTCTTTCAAAAACAGTTGAACTTCTATTCTTGACTTTTCCTCTCTTTAGGACAGTTTTGTTCTCCAAACTTTTCTCAAATCAACATTTTTTTAAAGATTTTCATTTCATTTCACGTGTTTTATTTGGCCTATGTGTGGATCTGTGCACATATATGCCAACTAGTGCTCATAGAAGCCAGAGGAGGCTATTAGATCCCCTGTAACTGAAGTTACAGACATTTATGAGCTGCTATGTGGCTGTTAGAACCCAGGTCCTCTGGAAAATGCATTAAGTGCTCTTAACTGCAGAACTATCTCTCTAGGCCGAACAATTTTTTTTTTTTTGAAATTTACATCTTTAAAGACACTTACTTGAGAATTGCATAAAAACATCATAGACTTCACAGACTAGTCAATGGAAAATAGTCAATGGTAACACACAAAGGTTGGTAACCTACGTTCCAAGTTATGCCAATAACAATGGATATAGTAGTGATGAATGGGAAACAGGTCAAATCATGAGCTGTGTACCTGCATACCTGTGGACATCTGTGTATGTACACAGGATGAGACATCTCTCTCTATCTCTACACAGATACCACTGTGGTTATTGATTCATGTACCCAACTTTAAACATGAAGTCACTTTGTTTCACAACCACTCTCTTTTTTTCAGACAGGGTTTCACTATGTAGGCCTGGGAAACCTGGAACTTGATCTGTGAATCATGCAGGTCTCAAAGAGATCTACATGCCCTTGCGTCCCTCGTACTGGCTCAAGGCATGGATCACTATGCCCAGCATAAACTCTCTGTATTCCATGACCTATAATTGTAAGGAAGGCCAGTGTTCACTGTCTCTCTCAATACACAATTCTCATGTCTTCACCCCATTTGCCCCATCTTTGAATTTTTAAAGCTTCCAAGTCCATAATTGTTATGTGTCTAGTTACTATTATTATTATTATTTCAGTTAATATTCTCCAACTAACACAAATACAATCAATTATATATTGTTGCATGCCAAACGTTATGTCAGAGAAGCAGAAACTCTACAAACAAGCTCCATTTCTGGCTCATAGAAATGTTTGCAGCCTACACTGTGTAATACAAAAAGACAGACGTTATTGACAGACTACAAGATGGCTCAAGGGAGATCAAGAAATACAAATTTCATAAGAGTGAGAGAAAGATAAGAAAAGTCTCAGAGAACAAGATGAGCACATTTGAAACGTGTTCATTACTATAGATACATATTATATATCTGCGTCTTCTTGACTGCAGGCCCTTCAACTGCAAAAGAATCACCTGCCAATCAAATCAGAGTGCAAACCAAGGCATTCTGTGGGTGAAATGAATGAGGAAGAGGAACACTACTGAGGATTCATAAGATTATTAAAAGATTATTATAAAAATTTATGTAGCTCCCACAGTTCTGACTTCAGTCAACTCTCGCTATATGATATTAGCATAATTCTGAAATAAAATTTTATGGCACATATTTGGAAAGATGAGAGTGTGTAACTTCAAGAAGAGGGAATGTTTTTCTAAGCATTGCATTTGTCCGGTAGGGAAATGAGGAATTAGGAGAAGTATTTATAATTTGATAGATTACTTTCTAATGTAGAACACAACAGAAATGTGGCAGTCAAACGAAGCTGCATGACAGTTTGGTTGACTCTATTTGACAGTGCGTTAAATAAGGTTTTCTTGCAAGGGAGGTTGTCATGTGTTATATCTGGCAGCTGTGTATAGCCTGGCTTGTAATGGGACCTGGAAGCTTGTAGACTTGGTTGCCATATGAGGAAGATAGTTTAGGAGACCACTGAGAGAAACCAGGAATTGAGATGGGGGTTGGGGAGAGGATGATGGAGTTTGGAGGCATCCTCTAGCATATGAGAAACTGATTGGAGATGAGGAAAAATGAAGAAAAGCTAGGAAGAAATCATACTGGTTGAACATTATATTAGGGTTCTCTAGAAAAGTCAAGCGACAGGATCTCTACAGAAATTGAGCTGCTAGGTCTATCATTTATCATCTATTTATTCACCTACCAATGTATGTATCTGTCTTCTATTTAAGACAAATAGACATATAGAAAAAATATGGAGGATTGACTCATATCATTATGGAGACTGAGAAATTCTGCACTCTTCAAGTTGATCACCCAGGAAAAGCAATTTTGTAGCTCCATTCTGAGCCCATAGGCTTGAGAATCAAAAGGGCTGATGGAACAGGTCCTAATCAAGGTAAGAAGGTATAAATGTCTGAGGTCAGGATTAGGCTGGTACCATAGCTCAAGGAAGAAGAGTGATCCCAACAACCTTACATACTATTTTTATTATTCGAGTCCTCAGCTGTTTAGATGATACCCATCTATATTGGTTAAAATGATCCTTAATATAATTTTCTTCCAGAAACACTTCATAAGTCCATCCTGGAGTAGCCTTAATCGGCTATTTAGCATCTCTCACCCAAGTCAAGGTGACACATAAAATTATCATTACGAACTCTTGCTATGGGTCTAACGTGATTTTCTCTTTTAAAAACTGATTTGTTTATCTTAATTTATATATATGACTATTTAGCACACATGCACATATAGGTGGTATGTGTGTAGCTGGTGTCCAGGGAGGTCAGAAGAGGATATTGGATCCCCTGGGACTGCAGTTTTAGAGGGATGATTGTAAGTTGTGATGTGCATGCTGGGAAAAAAATCTAGGTCCTCTGCAAGAGCAACAAATGCTCTTAACCACTGAGCCAACTGTCTAGACCCCTGGGTCTGAAGTTTTGGGCTTCCCTGGAATGATGAAACAGTGATGATGTAGAGAGCTTTGAACAAATGGCTGTATTTATTGGAGAATTATTTAAGTAAGGGTTGTAGCTAGAGTTGTAAGAGTTAAGACCACTGAAGGGAAGCTGGTGGAGTACAAATGAGCCTTGGGACCAATGACAGAAATGACAGCTAACATGGTGTGCCCAGCAATCCCCAACGTGAGGTTCATAGCTTGTTTTCTTAGGTCTCTGAGGACACCTGGGTACAGCAATTGGAGAGGAAAATGGAGGAGCAGCTGAGGTGACCTGGGAGGCAACAGAAGTTAAGAGTTTCACTGAGAGGGATGGTCAACAGATCAAGGGAGAAGAGAGTCAGCTTGGATGTGAAAATGGGGTGTTCACTGGTGACTGTGAAGAGACATTGTCTGTAGGATGCAGGGGAAGAAGCAGTATCCTTACAGCTCCTTCATGTTCACCTCAAACGATCAACTTGACAGTGATTGTAATGCAGAGATCTACTAAACACCTGCACTTAAGAATGAAACTTCTTTATTTGCTTAAAACCAAACCAGCCCTGTGTTAGGATTTGCTCTTTCCCTTGACCTGTAGAGTATTCTTCACATCAGATTTCAGTGTGCTCTCCCCCTGGTCCCTTAATCTCACCCAGGTAGAGTAAAATCATTAGGGCTGATGAGATTGTTCAGCCAGTGAAGTGATCGGCTTGCACGTCTTATGACTTGCGTTTGCTCTCTGGAATCTATGCAGAGATAGAAGGGGAGAATTGGCTACTGAAAGGTGCTGTCTGACCTTTGCACATTTGTGTGCCTACACTCACATTGACACAGTAACAATAAATATGTACAATTAAAAAAACCCACTAAGTTTCATTGTTTGGACTTGCTTTGCATTTTCTATCTAGCATGGAAAGCAGCAGGAGTGGACTTGGTCCTCTCCACTAGGACCCCTTTTTGATATGAGAAATCTTCTTGTTCAGTGATAGCATTTATGACCCTGAACTGCCCCTTGTGTACAGTAATAAGCATGTAATAAATCTATTACATATTTTTATCTTCTTATTTTACATTTTCAAATGAACACAACTTACATATGGCATGTCCTGATGAGAATTTCAAACTAAATTCTGGCCAGCATAAACATGACTTTGGGAACTAGAAGGGAGGCTTCCTCTTGACTTTAAAGACAGGGCGGGTGGCTCCAGCCAAAGACTTGCCCTGACTTCACTCTATGGTAAATACTACTTCTGCGTTTGTGTGTGATCCTGGACAGGAAAATAGCCTTGGCTTCTATAATGAATGGTGTCCTTAAACCTCAGATGTCATTAGCTCACATCTTGAGACAAAAAGCCTCAGCCACAGCGTCTCACACAATGATACAGGTAACTATAAAACCTTTCTGGTTGTTAGGACTTCATCTGCCCATCATGTTTATTGAAGGGTCATTGTCGAGAGATAATATTGTCATTTATATAAAGTTGAGAACACACAGTATATATAGTAAATACAATAGGTGAGAAGGACTTATTTCTAAGAACTCCTAGGAAGCAAATATTTTTCTTTTCTTAATAGATCAACATCCTTTTAGCCACATATATATTATATAATATATTAAATATATAATATCACACACACACGGTTTCTACTCAGGATGTGTCTTTTTCTAATTCTATCATGTACTTTTGAATATATAGCAATCTTTTCCATGGATTATTATGCTCTGACCAAGGTGGAAACTATAGCAGTAGTTAATCTTCATGGATATATTTTCTAGTTTACAACAAATGATTTCTTTCTTACTCTCAAAAAAAAAAAAAAAAAAAAAAAAAGAAGCATCGTTTGGGATTTTCTCTTTTAGGGCTCATGATGAAGAAAAAGGGAAGGATGAGAGAAATTCAAAATAATAATGGTTTCACATATGTTCTTGATTGTGTGAGTTCATTCAGCTGGACTTAGGCTTGGAACTGCCTTTAGATCAACACTCTCGGTCTACATGTCACAGTAGAACCATCTTACAAGAAGAGTCAGGAGGGCAGACAGAGACTGTGAGCAGCTAGCATTAGTCCCAAAAGTTCACCCATTCACTTAAAGCTTGTTTTCTGTCCAAAAGCATGCTTGGAGCTAGTTCTGAAATGACTTTCAGAATCACTCAACCACATGCATCTTATTGCTTTACAGTCATGACTTGTTTCTGATCACTAAACAATTACTCAGTGTAGAAGCTTACCTTACTTAAATAACAGTCTAGTTTTAAATAACATCTGGCTGGCTCCATGAATAAAAATGGCCTTAAAACACGTAGAATTGCCTTTCCTGAGAGTAATGTAAGAGAGTAAGGTCCCACACACATTTGAAGAATGACTGAGTGGTGACCACATGGTAGGAAGTAGCACCATTTTCAAGAAGGAGGAGGAGGATGAAGAGGATGAGGATGATGAGGAGGAGGATGATGAAGAGGATGAGGAGGATGAGGAGGAGAACTTTAACAAATACCTTTTGTATTTGGGATACTGATCCATTAGACTTGAAATTTCTGCAGTTCAAAGCTCCATCTATAATAGCATGAAGGCAGATGAGTTTGCCAAACTGTTCAAAATGACAGCCATGAGATATCACCTTAGCATGTGCACATGTGTTGGCCTTGAGACCCTTGGGAGAATTAGGCTCAGGGATTTCCACACTGAATTGACTAGGGGTTTTCTTCTTTTCAATTTTTAGTGGGAATGATGAGCTCTTGCTAAGTAGGTTTTTATTAGAATAGAAATGACTTGGATTTTAAGAAAAAGAAGACTAGATTTGTTCCTTGGTTCATTCTGGTTGGGAAGGCAGGGCATGAGGAGAAACACTGCCAAACAATGGCTGGGTTGAACTGAATTCAGTCTGTCTCATATTATTTATTCTTAGAGTAAAGGTATCGGAAGGGACAAAGTGTCATGGGACAGTGAGAATATGGCCACCGGAATTGGGGAAGTCTGCTTTTGATCTTGGTTCCATCATGGTGGTCCTGTAGGATTTTGGAAAAACTCTGAGGTTACCTTACAAACTCTTAGAGAGTTTTGTAGGTCCTGAAGGACTTGGATCTGAGGTATCTAGATACCTTGGTGTCTGGTGCAAAGTGGACACTCAGGTAAGCAGAAGCTTGGAACCCCAAAGACTCCCTGTAGGAAGAGGTTAACTGGCTGACTTGAATGATATGGCAGTACTGAGCTGGGTTGTGTTTTCTGATGTTAGCTTTTGGGATTCGCTAGCAACCATTTTGGTTTCCAGAGAGATGCTCAGATAGTTTCCCCACAGACTCTTCACCAGGGATGAGCTGAACAAGGCATAGAGCTTTTCAGGGCTTAGGAGGAAGCAATCAGAAGTGCCCCCAGATCTGGGGCCAGAAGCCACAGTAACCTAATGCCCATCAAACAAATGCTACTGTTGGCAAAACTGGCTACTTTGAAGACAAACCATGAAGCTCTTTCTGAACTAACCAGCATGATTGGTGAGGAGTCCTGACATAGCAGGAAGCCAGAGTAAAACATTTTATGAGCTAAAGGACGCATGCAAGGTGGCTAAATAACAAATGGGAAATTGGTAATGTGAGCAAAAGAAGGGTGATGTTTTACATGGTCACCACACCCACCATGGACAGTATATAAAGCTCCAAAGAGGACCAGGTCTTATACCAGAGACAGGATATCAGGTGTAGAAGCTGACTCCCATAACTCTGCCCCTCCAGCACCATGCCATACAACTGCTGCCTGCCCACCATGAGCTGCCGCACCAGCTGCTCCTCCCGGCCCTGCGTGCCCCCCAGCTGCCATGGCTGCACTCTGCCCGGGGCCTGCAACATCCCCGCCAATGTGGGCAACTGCAATTGGTTCTGTGAGGGCTCCTTCAATGGCAATGAGAAGGAGACCATGCAGTTCCTGAATGACCGCCTGGCCTCCTATATGGAGAAGGTGAGGCAGCTGGAGAGAGAGAATGCTGAGCTGGAATGCAGGATCCAGGAGAGGAACCAGCAGCAGGACCCCCTGGTGTGTCCTGCCTACCAGGCCTACTTCAGGACCATTGAGGAACTGCAACAGAAGGTGAGAGGGTGAGCACCCCAGTGACAGTTGAATGAGTTATTTATTCAAGTTAGACATACTGCAGTCTGAACAGGGTCGGGACTGTTTACAGCTAATGTTGGAGCTGATGTAGGATTCGCAGGCCTAAAGTGAGAAGCTTTTGAAAATCCACTTGTGAATCAATCACCTTAATGGAAGTATGTGGATTCAGCATTAGTGCCAAATTAGTCAGAGGTTTCTAACATGCTTCTTGTCCCAAACCAGAATAGGTCATTTCTTAAAAGTTTCTTATGATGTTTCTTTCTTGCTCTCATACAAATGATAACATTAAAAAGTATTGGGCAACTGAATTAGTTCTTTGAGCTAAAGAATTTCTATATGAGTTCTCAAATAGTTAAAGCATTTTAAACTTGCAGTAAGTATAGTAAAAGACAGTTTTTGTAAAGCAGAGTCCCACTAACACACACACATGCATACACACACACACACACACACACACACACATACACACACACCATTCACTAGGTCATGTACGTAGGCAAATGGCATACTGGGCAGACAGAAGTAGAGCCCACATAAAGGTGGGATGTGGGAGGATCTTCAGAGAAAGTCAGTATCAAAGTGGGGTTTGAATGACAAGCAGGGATTGGTGCATACATTTGTGTGTGTTTGATTGGTGTGTCTGTGTGGGCAGGTGCCTATTGATGTGTGTGTAGGACAAGGGATAGCCTGGTGTCAGTCCTAAGTATCATTCACCCATTTTTTTTTCTGAAACAAAGAGACCCATTGGCTTGGACTTGTCAAGTAGGCTGGCCTTCAAGCCACAGGGCTCTGTTTGGTATTATACATCATATAATACCATATATAAAACCATGATATAATTACCATGTAATCTTGTTAGTTCTAGAGATTGAACTAAATCAGGTCCTCATTTTGCAAAGCAAACACTTTACCAATGAAACCATCTCCCAGACCCCAACAAGTAGGATTTTATATCTGACTGTGCAAGCCATTGGTTCCTGGAGGGAACTGTCTGTCCACTGTCCTATAGTCCTGACAAAGTAAATGTCAGAAAGGAGTAGTATGATTTGAGTATCTTTATTTATTTAACTCACAGTTGGTGAGCATTAGGCAAAGTTCTAGGGTCAGGGTCAAGAGTAAAATGCAGAGAAAGAGAATCTCCTATCAGCAGGAGATAACAGCCAGATAGGGTAGAGAGGTGTGGGGAAGGGCAAGCACAGCCAAGGTGAGCAATGGGAAAAGTGTACGTGGAAGGAGCAGCCATCCATGGACTCTGGGAAAGGAGGGATGCGGGTTCTACAAGGAGCAGACATTTTACCTAAAGCACATGCACAGGGCCGGGAGATAAACAGTGGGCAGTAGGATTTCAATAGAGAGGGTGTGAGAGGAGAATGAACTGTGTGTCTGCAATGTGCCTGATTTTAGCATCCTAGGAATGCTTTCATTTCTAAGCGTCCAGGGATCACTGGTCACATGACCTGAGGCTTGATCACGCAGTAGACACAGTTCCTACAGAAAGACTAGAAACAGGCTCAGAAGAGTGGAACTCATGACTGTGCTCACTGGCTGTGGGTAAAAGAACCCTGGCATTCAAACCGCATGCATTCTTTCTGGCACGCATGTCATGTTCTACCCCCTCGCTTCAAACCCTGTTTTACTGCCAATGGGAAGATCTGAAAGGGCACGGGACAAGAAATGCTGTTTCTCATGCCACAATCCATCCTCTGCAGATTCTCTGTGGCAAGTCTGAAAACGGCAGGCTGGTGGTGCAGATTGACAATGCCAAGCTGGCCGCCGATGACTTCAGGACCAAGTAAGACACCCGAAGTGACCAGAACAGCCCAGTGAGAGGTGGAATTGCAAAGTGCTGACTCTTTGTTCTGAGAATGTGCCAGAAAGCTTGCAAGTGCTATTGTGACTTGGGTTAGAGTTAGGTTAAAAGCCAAGGTCTCTTCACTGAGAGCTGAGGGTCTACGATTTAAGTATGTAAGAGATGGTTCACCCTTTCTCCCTTTGAACTCAACACTCTGACTTTAAAAGTTTCATATTGGCTTTACCATATGTATCAGTTGTCACCAATGCATCCCAAAGGAGTATTAAGACATAAAAACAGGAGGCAAAAGCCCCCCTTTTCAGTGAATAAATAAGTATATTCAGGTATAATTGTGCTCATAATAATATTTTGATATTTTATAGAGCTTATAATAGACTTCACTCATATCTCTTCTTCATCTTCAGGCCAACACAATGAAGTTTTTGTTCTGTCTTCGTTTTACGAACAAGGCTCAGGGAGAATAACAAATCCATCCTCAGCCATTTAATGCCAAGGCTGGATCTGAGGGACTTTGGATTTCAAAATTCTCAGTGTTGTTGGGAAGGAAGGGAGACAGGTTGTACTAGAACTAGGAAGGGTGCAGTTCAAGAGGGTGAAGACTATTCTTCATTGACAGCAACTGTGAATGGGTTCCTAGAGCAACTGTAGTGAATGGTGGATGGAACCACACACAGTACCTTCTCTGTGGCTCTTGGAAGGGGATGGGCCACCCAACTTACCACGGTGATGCTGTTCTTTTACAACTCTTAAAATAGACTGGCATCAAAGTAGGATGAGTTTGGCTAGGTTGTCCAAACAGAAATGTCTCCTCTTTGATGCCTTCTGCCTTGTCTATGTGTGTAGGTATGAGTCAGAGCTCGGTCTGCGGCAGCTGGTGGAGTCAGACATCAATGGCCTGCGTAGGATCCTGGACGAGCTGACCCTCTGCAAGTCTGACCTGGAGGCTCAGGTGGAGTCCCTGAAGCAGGAGCTGCTGTGTCTCAAGCAGAACCACGAGGAGGTAGGAAAGAAGTCCCGGCCACCAACATCTCAATACTGAGGGTCCCACGACTCCTGAGCATGGGAAAAAGAGCCTTGGTGGGCTAGGTGAAGGAAACCTTTTTTTTAGTCACTCAAAGGAAAGCTGAGAGATGATTGAGCGATGAAGCCCAAGCTGGTCTCTTTTCCAGGAAGAAGTGTGGCTCTAGACTCACATGAATTTGGTGATTTTCTGAGTAGTTATGAAATCAATGCTGAAGTTTAGAAAAGAGAGTTTTTTGTGCTTTGTGGGGTCTAGGCAAATGGATTACAAGGTAGTAAGTGGGTGGTTGGGTATTAAGACAAATGGATGGGGGAAATCATGGGAAACAAGTTCTAACAGACAGGATATGATTTCACGGGACACAGGATAAGTGGGCACCATTAACCTGCGTTTCTGCATATTCAGGTAGCAACAATTATAAATCACTTGTCACACTGGACTTAGGACACAACAAACGCAAAATCAGAAGAAGTGTAGAACCCTGGAGTTCCAAGAAATATTAGTAATAACTTAACCAAGACTGTTCATACATAGATAAAGGAAGGACCTCAGACAGAGTCACCATAGGTGATTTACATAAACTGGACTCAGGTTTTCTAATTTCAAGGAAATGCTTCTCTATTCCACCAAAATATTCCTTTTCCTCGAAATTGTGTTTATGACAAACCTGCCTCTTACAGATATTCATCCTTTTAAACTCTTGTGCATTCATCTTTTTAAAAACTCTGCTCTGTGTGTGCTTCTTTCTTAAAGTCTGAAGGTCTCCTTGGTTCTGTGGTCATTCTTTGCCTTTCCCCCACCAGGAAGTCAACACCCTGCGCTGCCAGCTTGGAGACCGCCTCAACGTGGAGGTGGACGCTGCTCCCACTGTGGACCTGAACCGTGTGCTCAATGAGACCAGGTGTCAGTACGAGGCCCTGGTGGAAACCAACCGCCGGGAAGTGGAGGAATGGTTCACCACACAGGTGGGCATCTGAGCCTGAGCTCGCTCAGGAACACAGTCCCCCAGGACTGTAGGGCGGGGTCTGATCCTGTCCCTCCCCTTGCCTGTTGCAGACTGAGGAGCTGAACAAGCAGGTGGTGTCCAGCTCAGAGCAGCTGCAGTCCTGCCAGGCCGAGATCATCGAGCTGAGGCGCACAGTCAACGCCCTGGAGATTGAGCTGCAGGCCCAGCACAACCTGGTGTGTAGTGTCCAGACCTGCTGCTGAGCAGTGTGGAGTGGGGAGGCAGAGTCACTGGGGTGTCCTTGGGGTCTCTCTCTCTCTCTCTCTCTCTCTCTCTCTCCCTCTCTCTCAATCTCTCTCTCTCAATCTCTCTCTCTCTCAATCTCTCTCTCTCTCTCTCAATCTCTCTCTCTCTCTCTTTCTCTCTCTCTCTCCCTCCCTCCTTCCCTCCCTCCCTCTCACCCTCTCTTTCTCATCTCTCTCAATCTCTCTCATCTCTCTCAATCTCTCTCATCTCTCTCATCTCCTGAAGCCTGTGACTTCTTTGGAAGGCCATGCAGGGACTTCAGAGGGAATAGCTCTGTGACAGCTTCTGTTTTCTCCCCCACAGAGAAACTCTCTGGAAAACACCCTGACAGAGAGTGAGGCTCGCTACAGCTCCCAGCTGTCCCAGGTGCAGTGCCTGATCACCAACGTGGAGTCCCAGCTTGGTGAGATCCGGGCTGACCTGGAACGACAGAACCAGGAGTACCAGGTGCTGCTGGACATCCGGGCCCGGCTGGAGTGTGAGATCAACACGTACAGGGGCCTGCTGGAGAGCGAGGACTGCAAGTGAGTTGCTGGCAGGTGTATCTAGCATCATGAGGCACACACAGAACTTAGGAATTTAAGAACATTAAAGGGACTTTGTAAATGAAGTTTAGATACCAGTCTCTCTCTAGAGACCAGTGTAAGGTACTTGTCAGTATTAACTGAGCTAAAACTATTGTATATCCTGAAAGATAGTGATGAGGTGACTGTACTCCCTGATGGGGATTCTTTGGGTGCAGGGTGAAAAACTTTATGTCTTCAATGGCTGGGTTCTGACGTGGAAAGGAGGCAGAAAACTTAGGCAACCATTGCTTGATTAAACTAAAACTTTAGGTCCACTTTTTTTTTTTTTTTGGACCCTTGTTAACATCACTTGAGAGAAGGCATTTAACTCAATATAGCCATCTTCTTGTGCATTTGAGCATCTCCAAGGCAGAGGACTCCATAAGTAGTAGATCAGGCCGAGCTCAGGCAGGCTATTGAGAAGCACAGTTCTCTTGCAAAGTTTACATCCAAGGGGTGGATATCATCAATCTTGTTTCCTAGGTCGGAGGCAGAGACTTAGAGGTTAAAGTGACTCTTAAAATAAGGGAATGGGCTTGTTGCCTTTAGGCAACTCTGTTTTCTAAGAACTTACTTTCTCACACTGACTCTAATGATTCTGTTTCTTAGGCTGCCCTGCAACCCCTGTGCCACCACCAATGCCTGTGACAAGCCCATCGGACCCTGTGTCACAAACCCTTGTGTCACACGCTCCCGATGTGGACCCTGCAATACCTTTGGCTGCTAAATACCCCACAGCCAGCAGGAGGATTGCCCGAAGGCAGAAAGTCGATGGATCAGCTTGGCCTGGAAGCAGAACAAAGGCCTAGTTCTGTGGTCTGGCTCTGGGCCCAGGCTCACTGGGCCATCTTCATCTAGTGCTTCTCCTAGTGACCACCCACTTGTATTTTGGAGGCCTACGAGATCTGAGCTGTGAAGGGGCCACATAAGGTATTTTGTGGTTCTTGCTGCTTCTTTCACCCTTTCTTGCAGTTTTCCAAAAACCTAATAAAATTTCCTCTTGCAAACAGACATGAGTTTCCCTTGTGTCCATGTTTTTCAGAGCGTTTGTTCTCTGTGGGACTCTTATGAGGACACTTGAATGCAGAAGGGGACTTGATAGCTTAACCTTGTCCTAACATTCATTAGGTACAGTGAGGGGCAGCATCCATGCAGGCTGGCATTAAATGGGCAAAAGACCTCATGCAAATGGGATAGACACATCCATCACAGGGTGATGCTTTCTGAATTTTTAAAAATTTTCTTCTCTAATGCACTACAATGAGAACAGGTCCCTGTATCTTCTGAACTCCTAAAAAGTACCAGGAACTTCTGCACATTCAGGAAGGAATGGGATGAGACAGAACCCAGAGTTTGTTCTTTTTGTGATAATTGTTTATGTGCTCAACTAGGAGAAGAAGGAACCTGCTTTCAAACAAGAATTAGCGGATCTCTCCCATTCTTTCTAGAAGGGCATCTAACTCTCTTGGGAAACGCCAGATAACTCATCATGTCTAAATAACATCCTGCAGATTCTTAAAATGACCCTCTTCTTACCTGAAATTTTTAACCACTGAAAATATGAATATAGGGACACCCCCTCCACGGCTATTGCCAGGTTAACCTCCAAGGTTATATTATCAAGTCTCTGGTATCTGTGAATGTCAAAAGTTCTGTTCCTGCTAAGACGGGCTATGGTCTCATCAAGAATGATGGTTCCTGTCCATATGCGTACTGTGGTCTGTGTCAAGGTCATTGCCTCAGTTCCCTGATTATCCAACCTTCTAGTTGCATCTTCCGTCCCGCTGTGAGGACGCCACCTCAGTGTGTTTCTGCAATTCTTGTGTTCTCGTTTATTCCACATCTTTGAATGTTGCTGTTGCCTTATGACTGGGATTGGTACGGCTCAGCCAGGAATTGTGGGGAAGATCATCTGAGTGGCATTCCATGCTAGGATCAGAATGTCCTAGCTCCAGTTTGTGGATTCCAGCTTCTTTCTGCAAGTCAGGTTCACTCTCAGCATAGCCATGCCTCATGCAATTCACCCTTGTCAAGTTTATCCCTACACACCAGAGCTTTACACTAATAATGACCTTGTAGTTGCCTTTATCAGGAACAGGTGTCTGGTGGTCTATGTATCTATCTATGTAGTATGTACCTATCTATCTATCTATCTATGTATGTATCTATGTATTTATGTGCCTGTATGTATCTATGTGTCTATCTATGCATCTATGTATCTGTATGTATGCATCTATCTATGTAACTATTTATCTGTATGTAGTTATGTATCTCTATGTATGTACTAATATATGTATGTATGTGTGTATGTATGTATGTATGCATGTATCCATCCATCCATCCATTCATCCATCCATCCATGTATATATGTATGTATGTATGTATGTATGTATGTATGTATGTATGTATGTATCTATCTATCTATCTATCTATCTATCTATCTATCTATCTTTACTCCTATATCTGTGTCTATATCTGTTTTTGTTTGTTTGTTTGTCTCTTATGTTGGGAAGCTATATTGTATTATGTCAAGGCATGGTTTTTTTTTTTTTTTCTCCTGGAGACTCACATGATTCTGGAGTTGATTTATATACTTCAATAACTGTGAAAAATCTACAGTCATTATTGAATACTACTTCTGACTTGTTATTTCTATATTCTCTTTCTGAATTTCCATTTTAAAATAGTTTTACTCATCTAAAATTAAAATACAATATGCATATTGTATTATATATATAGTCCATATACCATAAGGTTTATGTACAGTATAAATTTAAATATCTTAATGTTTTATATTTACAGTAGCAACTTCAAGTTGAGGGAATCTTTAGAGAATCTTACTACTCGTTAAAAATTTGTACCCATCAGCAGTCATTTCCCATTTTTTCCCAAGTTTTGTGTTGTTGGGAAAAATAATCTGCTCTAATAATCTGCTCTAAACTCCCTGGCATGGCACATACATGCCTCACTACTGCCCAATGCTATGGATTCTTGGATGAAACACACACACACACACACACACACACACACACACAGCCTTTTATTTTAATATGCCTTAAACAGCTCAATGGCTGGGCACTTTCAATCCTTTATGTTGCCAGCACACTCTCCCCTCCAATATTCCTGAATTATTACTTGCTAAAACCTATATTCCATCCTGGCCACACCGGACCCAGGCCTGCAGCCTTCCTGGACCATGATCCCTGACTCTTACATGTTGGCAGTCCCTCTGTATCTCTGTCCTCAAGCCTGATCCCTTAGCTTCCCCGACACTCAATTCTTCTTCTTCTTCCCTTGCCTGGGAAATCTAAAGTCCTATCTCTGTCTCTGCCCAGTCATTTGTTGCTGGCAACTTTATTTACCAATTATAACTATCTGGGGCAGGGACCCTCAGCATTTCACATGCAGGATTCTTGTGCAGTTTGGAGACCCATAATGCAAGCATTAAACCAAATCCACAACACTGTGCCTATAGGTTAACATACTCTAGATATCTAAAATTCTGAACTGTCACTTGTGTTTTTCACTTTGACCAATGGGCCTTAGAAATTAGAATTCCCCAGGAATCTCACACTGACAGAAGAGTGATCCTAAAACCAGAGGGGAATCTTTCTCTCTGGGAAGAGGTTTGCATTTGTCAGTGTCTTGCAGGAGAGGGGAACCAAAACAAAGATGAATTGGTAATGGGCAGGACTACACTTTGACCCAGACTACCTAGATAAGCATGATAACAGACCTCTACTTAAATTTGGCTTCAGAACCCGAAAGAAAGTCTTGGGGTACACTACTGGATCTCCTTGTTTCTCTTCCCAATGTGGTCATTGAACGAATCTCTTTCTTCGTTTTTCTCCAGCAATATGGCTGTTTTTGCGGGGTTTGCTGACAATGGGGTGGTTGCAACTGGCTCGTTGGCACACAGGCTGTGACCCCAAGTCTGTAACAGTATGAGTAGACACGCAGGTTATGTGATATTCTGTAATTGACTTCTTTTGTATAAATCGAGTGTCTTTAGATCCACCCATCCTCTAGCAAGGAACATGTAGTATGGGTATTGCATTTTGAAGGTTTATTTATTTATTTTTGTTACTAAGATAATACTGTCTTAAATCTTTGTGTTCAAGTTTTAGTGTGGACATGTGTTGTTTTTGCTCCCTGCCTCCTTCTACCTCCCCTTCTTTCTTCCTTCTTTCTGTATGTGGTACATGCTTTGTGTATGTTTGTGGCACATGTGTGACTGCAGGTATGCATGCCCATATGTGCACTTATGGAACGCAGAAGACAGTGCTGCCTGCGGTTTTCTTTTGCTCTCCATTTTATTTTCCAGGGCAAGGTCTCTTGTTGAGCCTAGAGCCTGCTGATTTGCATAGATGGCCAGTGAAACTCTGGAATCCTTCCGTTTGCACTTTCTAATGCTGGGATTACGAGCATAAGCCAACCTACAGCTGCTTTATGTGGGTGTGGGAATTCCAGCTCAGATTCGTACTTAGCCAGTGCCCTACCAAGTGAGTCATCTCCTCATCCCATATTTGTTATTTTGAGACAAAGTCTTATCCTGCAACCAACAGTGCTTGGCATTCAGCACATAGTTTAGGTTGGCTTTGAACTCATGGCAACCCTTTTGCCTCAAACGTCCAAGTCCTGGGGCTTCACATGTGACTCACCACCCCTTGCTTGGGCATGTATTTTCAGCTGTTTTGGGTATAGATAGACATGAATAAAATTGGTATGTTGTGTTATAACTGTATACTTCCAAAAACAGAGTAGTTGCTAGACCTGTATCTGTGCTAGGTGACATTCTCACTAACTGGAAGAGAGGCCTCCAACCTCCGCACGTTCTCACAAACACCTGTGTTTTTCCATATTGCAAAACAACAGCAGAAACGAAGGTCACCCCGGTGCACACGAAGCGGCTCTTACTGTGATTTTTATTTGCATTTCTCTGATGATTCACGGGATCATCCTTTTCATGTGTGTACAGGCTGTTTGGAGATCGTTGGAGATGTGTTTGCTCAGATCCACTGTCTCGGTTTTAAAGCCTGGCCCACTTCTCTTTTAAGCTGTAGGTGTACTTTCAATGGTCCAGACACAGGAATAGTATCCAATAGATGATTTATAATGTTTTTTTTCCTTCAAAAACATTCCCCTTTTCATTTTCTTGGTGAAAATAAAGTCTGCTTGCTACAGAAGAGCTTTGAATCTTGAAATCCAATCTAATTTTACTTAAAACAATTTAAAATTATTTTCAATTGTGTGTATGTGCGTGTGTGTGCACGCATACTGTGTACTCATGTATGAATGAAGGTGCTTGTAGAAGCTAGAAATGAGTGCCAAATTTTCTAGCGCTGGAACCGTAGGTGGTTGTGGGCCTCCTGATGTGGGAGCTGGGAACTGATTTTGGGTTCTCCGGAAGAGCTGGAAGTGATTTCAATCATTGGTACATCTCTGTAGTCCACTAATTTTACTTTTATCACTTGTGAATTTTGTGACATATATAATTTTTTCCTTTTGTTTATTTATTTACTTATTTTTGAGACAAGGTCTCACCGTGTAGTTCTAGCTGTTCTGGAACTTACTATGTAGACCAGACTGGCCTTGAGCTCACCAAGATTCACCCTCCTCTGCCTCTTGAATGCTGGGATTAAAGGCATGCATCACCATGCCTGGCAAAATAACCCCATTTCTTAACCCAAGGTCTAGAAGGATTTCTCCTACCTTTCCCTCAAATTTTCTAGTTTGAGTTCTTATCATTAGCCTCTGAGACAGGATCTTTCTCTATGTCTTAGTCAGGACTCAAACTCAGCCTCTTCCTTCTGCCTCCCAAGTACTGGGGTTGTAGAAACGCATAGCCTTGATAGGCTCTCTGCTCCTTCTAGAGCCTCATTTCTGTGTGGTGTGACCAAAGGCCAAGCATCACATTTCTGCATGTGGATGCCCAGTTACTTAGACATTGCTCATCAAAAACAGTGTTCTTTCCTCTGTTAGTTGCTTTGGTACCCATACTGAAGAGCTTTGCCCGAAGTTTCAAAGCCAGAGAATCCCGAGTGCTCTGTTCTCATTTGAAGATTACTCTGGTGATTTGACCCATTCCCAAGTGAATTTTTGAGCCAGCTTGTCACCATCTATGCCTAAGGTAGCTGGGACTTTGGGCCTCATGTTGAAGTTTAAAGTCAGTTGCATGAACATTGTCATCTGTACTGTACCTGTGTAACCTGCTGTGACAAAACACTCTACAAGGGTAACTTGAGGATGGAATAGTGTTGGCGCATAGTTCCAGAGGTGTAGCTCATCGTGGCAAAGGGAAGGGATGTGGTAAAGACACGATGTGGCTGGCAACCTTGTTTTCCCAGTGGGGAAGCAGACCATGTTACATACTTATGTCTTACCTTCTGTCCCTTTTATTCAGCCTACAGTCCCAGGGCATGCAACTATACAATTATATTTCAAGTAGGTCCTTTCAACTCATTTAATGTAATCTAGGTGATTCTTTGCAGACAATGCCTGGAGATTTGTTTCTATCACCATTGTAAGTCTCACCAAGATGAAAAGACTAACTATAATATCATCGTAGTTGTTGAATCCATGAGGGTATCTTATCTACCACATTGAGGCATGAGAGGAGAGGGGATGGACCATTCCATGGCTACTCTTTCTGAGTCCTTCCAGTGTGTAGGAAACTGGTGGTGGGTTAAGGAAGGGTCAGGTTGTGAAGAATAAAGTTTGTGGATGTGTCTTAGCTGCTAAGGTGAATTGGGACTGTCACTCAGCTGCCGGGCCCACGATGCTTATGGAAAACAGCTGTGAAGAATGGGCACAGTTCCTTATTCAGACACTAGAGTCTCCCCGTTCCCTTACAATGGGTCTAAACAAAGGTGTCTAGATGCTAAAGTCCCTGATGCTCTTACAACTTTTCTATGGGTGTTTTGAGCCCATGCACCTTAGTATTTTTGTAAACCTTTTTATTAAAGATGTTGGATTTTCTTTACCAATTTTGAATGGCTTAACAAATGTTTTCCAGAGGAGGATGATCCTTGAGTTCTTTATAACACCATTCTGAACTCCTCTCTGCAGATCTTGGACTTTCCTAGCTTCTCCCTCATTCCCTCTTAGACCCATCTGTGCTGTAGGCTGACAATCTCCTCATCTGAGATTTCTAATTCAGTTATTCTTCTTCCGTCTTTATTTAATCTGGTGTTTAATATATCTGTTGGGCTTTAAAATTGATATTAGCCTTTAAAAAATAAGAATGTTTTACTATTAATTTTAAATTAGATTTAGTTTTAATATGTTTTTGTTTTAAAAGTAAAGAATGTATGTGTGTGTGTGTGTGTGTGTGTGTGTGTACTCATGTGGGTTCATAGGCCACTGCTCACACGTGGAGGTCAGAGGATGACTTAAAGAAGTCACTTCTCTCCTTCTAACATGTGGGTCCCCAGGTTGGGGCTTTGGCTGGCAGGCTTGGCAGCAAAACTTTATCCACTGACCATCTCACTGGCCTCAATAAATGCAATTTAAACAGAGGTAGTCATAATTTATTTGTATTTATTACAAATCATAGCCAGCCATTAAAACTAAAAATAGTTTGATTCATAAAATCACAACTAAACACATAAAAGGAAAGAAAGAAAAATGGTGGTGTGGAAATATATATTCTACATCTTAATACAAGGATGTGCAGAACACTCTGCCAAAAATCCAACAAAATGAACATCCATCTCCTACAAAACTATTTTGAGATCCGTTTAATTGTATACAAGTGAGTTTGTCATCTGGAAGAAGAGAAAATCCAAACTAGAACCCAGTGTGAAGCCTCCTGAAATTCTGTGAAGGTCTTCAGATTGGATCTTAATAAAGTTATGTCTACAAAACACAGTTGACAAATAATTGTGGTGCCTTTCCCTCCTGAGCAATCCTACTGGCCCTCCAGCTACAACCTTTAAGATAATATATATTAAAATTTTGTCTGTGCACCTTTCTAATGGAGGGAGTTAAGTGTTCTGCTGTGGAGTGAGGCCTTGTTGCTTAACCAACTACCATTCTAAGTTACTTCAGGCTGATTAGATATAGTTCTATACCCCATGGGATATTGCTGCATCGGCATTTTGTACTCTAAGTATATCATCAACTTAAAAAGAACATTTAAAACCAAAGAGATGCCAAGGGAACCTGGTATTGTTAGATTCTATTAATACGTCCATGTGCATCCTTAATTCATCAAGATAATAACACTGGATATCAATGGCCTTCGTTGCTCCCCTGTATATATGATCTCTGGTTCCAGGCAATGTCAGGTCAGATTTTTTTGAAATTATCCATCCTTTCTGCAACATGTTGCTGGGTCTAGGAATGCAGTGAGGATCAGTGGGTTGATTAGTTTCTAATGATAGAGTCCTGAACAATTATATCTTTATTCTGAGCCAGTTTCCCCATTGGTAAACAAGGGCCGCATAGACAAGAAGACCACAAGACCCTGACATCCCTTTGTTCCAAGACCTTCTCTCTTTGGACCGTTTTAGCATTCAGGGTCTATGTGAGGAGGTGGGGAAGAAGTTAGGTGGTTGAGGTGCAGCTGTGGCTGAATGGCTTGGATCTGTTGGGGAGCATCTCTCCCTGAGCTGCACTTTGTCCTCTGCTGTGAGGACGGTGGGAAGTCCTGCCTGGATGATGCATCGCTCTTGAGCTAAATGACTGAATATCAAATCATGCTCAAGTGCTGTCTTACGCACAGTTTACATTGCTGTGCCTCTTGGATGACTGTTCCTAAGTCACAAACTGTAATGAATCACCGAGTTCAAAGAAGCGCAGCATCTCTGAGCTGCTTCAAGTGCAATTATCTTTCAAGGTTCTCATCATTGTATAAAACTCTGATCCCTGAGATAGAAGCTTATATGATTTATAATCAAGGGTACAAATTCATATGGTGGAAGTTCTCTAAGGAATGGATGTCTTGCCTCTGCACGCTCGAAAACTCAGTTTATTAAAGTTTCGTGTGGATATTGCTCTATGAACACAGGTTTATACACAATAGGCATACCTATGTGACACTAGGAGGGTCCTGACAACTTTTCAGTCTATTCAGTGCCCTCTCCATGGTTCTGATTGTTCATGATCTTGTGGGTGTACTTGGAAGTTCCCACAAGATGCATTCTCTGTCTATCTCTGTCTTTCTCTCTTTCTGTCTCTGTCTTTATGTCCCCCCCTCTCTCTCTACCTGTGTGTACAGGTCAAAGGTCAATGTTGGGTCTCTTCCTCCATTGTCTTCCTCCCCAGACCTCAGTTTTTGAGACAGAGTCTTTCATTGTACCTGGAGCTCACTGACAGTCTAGGCCAGCTATCCAGAGAGCTTCAGAGATCTTCTGTGTCTATCTTCCCACTGTTGTGATTACAGCTGTGTGTCTCTGTGCCTGCCTCCAAATGTGGGGGTCTGGGGATCTGAATGATCTTTATGCTTGCGTGGCGAGCACCTTCCTGACACCCATCTCTCTGGCCTGCAAGGTCTCTTCTTTCATAAGTTCTCCTCCCTGCTCACTGGTGCTGACACAAACCCATTGTTTTCATTGTTTCTCCCTTTGTTTCCACTTCTCTGGAATTTCCCAAGTTGGATGCTCAGCTATTGCTTTTCTCTCTATACTCTTCCCTTTGCCCATCTCTGTACTTCTCACATCTGTACCCCAACCACACACACACATGTCATTAACATCCCTCCTTTGACTCCCTTTGCCCCCCTTTAGTGCTTGCCTGCTCTGCTATAACAACCTCCTTGCTGGTCTGTCTGCTTCTAGCTTTTCCTGAAAGAAATGATAACCATTTGTTGAAATGGTGCCCTAAAACTTTGTTGGACCCAAAACTCACATGGATGCTGATACCGGGGTGGTCCCAGCCTTCCACAGAGGACTGGAAGGAAGGATGTGACTGTAGCCTCATTAGATAGTTTTGTCTACTACCATTTCCCTTCACTGATGCCTACACTGACTTGGGTACCTTTACCATGCTGGATTTTCTTGCTGTGTTATGGTGCATGCACCAAATCTCACCTGGGCTTTCTGGTTTTACTCTCTCTGTTTCTTAGACAGCACACTGTGCTACTTCCCAGAGCAGATCCATGTCCGTGAACCTGCAAGTCTGGCGATGCTTGCTTTTCCCAACATGCAAACCTCTCAGATGCCACTGGTCACTTCCTGCTTTGGATATTTCCTTCTGTTTATGTCTTCATCTATTTGGCCCACCCCCACTCACTATGTCCGTCATATAGCAAGGGGTTCAAAGATACATTTCCTGCAGAAGCTCAAACAGAGTTAAAGGCACAACCCAGGACAATGTCATGCTCAAGGTAGAGCAAAAGGAATGTTCAGAGAGGAAAAAAGACCTGACCAAAGACATTCAAAAGGGAATCGGGCTCTTTGTATAGTTGCAGTGTGAAATGCTGAGACAAACAGGAGCCAGCGCTCAACTTGTAACCACATAGCATCTCCTACCTGTGACACTTTGGCTTGCTGTGTGTAAAATGGATATGACATCATTTACCTTAAAGACTTGTGCCAAGGGTCAGTGAAAAATGCCAACTCGGACTGTCTGGGAATGTGCAGGTTTTCAGCAAGTGGGAGTTTCCTCTGCTTGTGGCACTTGTCCACCTTCCACTCCCCACAGTGTCTAGTATCTTGCCTGAGACAAACCGTGATCCTTAGTGCTGTCTGGGATGTCACTGGTGGATGGTATTTTCAAGCAGGGTCACAAAGAAGCTAGGCTGTCCCGGCACCTGGTTCTTTGTTTTAAAAACCGTGACTCTGACATTTGGAATTTGGACATTGGGAGAGCTCTGCTTCTCTGTTCCACCCAGCAAGGCCAGTGGCTCACTCAAGTGTCAGGGCCCTCACGAAGTAGCAGCGCTGTCCCTTGACCTGCCACACCCTACTAATGAAGGCTGGGCCTTTCAGGAGACCCGTCCTTTGAAGTCAGACCACAAAGCTCTTACCTCATGATGTACAGCACGGCAAGGAGTCCTGATTGAGGGAGAAGCCCAAGTAAAGCCTTTTATGAGGTGAGGGAGTTTTCTGAGGAAGCACAGCAAATGAATGAGGAGGCCTTTGACCATCACTAAATGAGCAAAGTCAAAAGGAAAAAAAAAAAAAAAAAAAAGGAAGAGACTGACTTATATGTCCACACCCTGTTTGGATTGAGTATAAATGCTCACCAGAGGAAGGGGACTCAGAGTTCTTAGGCTTGGAGGATTCACACCGCATCTTCAGCCAGGCACCTCACTCCCTCCAGCACCATGCCATACAACTGCTGCCTGCCCACCATGAGCTGCCGCACCAGCTGCTCCTCCCGGCCCTGCGTGCCCCCCAGCTGCCATGGCTGCACCCTGCCCGGGGCCTGCAACATCCCCGCCAATGTGGGCAACTGCAATTGGTTCTGTGAGGGCTCCTTCAATGGCAATGAGAAGGAGACCATGCAGTTCCTGAATGACCGCCTGGCCTCCTACCTGGAGAAGGTGAGGCAGCTGGAGAGAGAGAATGCTGAGCTGGAATGCAGGATCCAGGAGAGGAACCAGCAGCAGGACCCCCTGGTGTGTCCTGCCTACCAGGCCTACTTCAGGACCATTGAGGAGCTGCAACAGAAGGTGAGGGGGGCTGGCATTCACTGCATTCCTAGCTGGAAGTTGTCAGGAGAATGTGTGAGACACAGAAATGACAGGCACTCTTGGTGTTGTGGAAAATTTGATGACCACATTTCCAGCTCTTGATGCACCCTTTCTTGTGGCCTCTACTATTTGCAGACTGGAGACTGCTGGTCTTGAATCTTGGCAGAAATTAGACTCGGTGGAGGTCATAGGAGTTTAGATAACTCCCCACTGTTATTAAGAGTGGCCTGCCTGTGGGTGTTTCTGAGATCTTAAAGAACTTCCTAGAAGAAAGAGAAAAGGACTGGGCCCGCAAAGGAGGCCACACAGTGGGAAGAACCCTCTCTCTCTCTCTCTCTCTCTCTCTCTCTCTCTCTCAACTTGGCATGCTGATGACCTCTGGTTGACCTCTTCTGAGCACCTTACTACTCTGATCTCATTGTCTCGACCTGGATGCCCCTGTGGTTCCCTTGGTGCACTGGGTCCAGTGGGGAACCAGAGTATTTAGTAAAACCCAGAAATATTAGACATGAAACAGAAATGGTTCCAGGTGGTCCAGGATGGCCTGGGGACAGAACAGCCACTGCCTAGGCCCCTTCGCTGCTTTATGTATTCCTCTTGCCAATTAGCCTAAAAGTCTATTAAAGTGGAATTTCTTTTAGCTTTTAAAGCCTTTCCAACCAAATACCAGTTGTTTTAAATGAACATGAGTTTTTTTTTTTTTTTTTTTTTTTAATCAGCTTCTTAATGTTGCTTATGAGGAAAGGGGGAAATAAAATGATGCTTCTTTTGCATTTGTATGTCTGCCTCCAGATAATTTCTGAGCACCTATTGTACACAGATAGTATTTAATAGACACACAATATGTTGTGATTTTTAAAGAAAAAATTCTGATGTTTCCATATAAACAAATGAACAGGAGTTCTCTTGGTGAAAAGAACACCCCCCCCCCCCCACTGATTATACAATGTTTCGTGATCTCTAGATCTTGTGCGGCAAATCTGAGAACGGCAGGCTCATTGTGCAGATTGACAATGCCAAGCTGGCCTCTGATGACTTCAGGACCAAGTGAGTGGGTGGATCGGTGGGTGGGGTATTGTTGCTTGTCTCCGTCTCCCTGTCTCCGGCCCCTGCCTCTGCTGTTCACACAGACCATGTTGATCAAGATTTCTCCAAGGAGTTTCTCCAAGATCCGCACTTTCTCCTCTTCCCTTTTCCCCTTTGTGTGATGGCATCTCTAGCCCCTAGCTTAACTCCATCAGACTGTGTGTCTGTGACTAGCCTAGTCTTCTAGTGTGCACAGAACTCAGTCATGAGAGGGTGGGAAGTTTGTAAACTCTTATCTCCTCTGATTCACTGTCTCTGTGGAAGTAAATAACATTCCTTTTTCCTGCAAGATCTACCTCTGGATCTTGACAACTTAAGTAGAAGGAGACGGTTATAAAAATTAGTATCTGTCATTCCTAGTTATCCAACAAAGCAAACCAAAGCAGAGTCAGGTCTAGGCATGTTCCTACGAGGTCTATCCCCGATTCTCCTGCGATTGTAGGTATGAGACAGAGCTCGGTCTGCGGCAGCTGGTAGAGTCAGACATCAATGGCCTGCGCAGGATCCTGGACGAGCTGACCCTCTGCAAGTCTGACCTGGAGGCTCAGGTGGAGTCCCTGAAGGAGGAGCTGCTGTGTCTCAAGCAGAACCACGAACAGGTGAAGTTTTCTAAAGTGAAGCACACGGTCGGACTGGCCAGGACATGTTTTTAACTGCCATGGGCCGAGGGAGGGAGCCTGTGGGTTGCGACTCAATTAGCTCAGAAAGCTGTTCTCCAAACAAAAAAATGGATTTGTAGAGAATGAGTAATCTTGATAGGAGATTAGGATTTTCTGCCAGAGGCAGCAACAAGAATCCAGGAACTTGGCTAGCTCAGTCAGTGAGGAGGAGGAGGTCAGTGCTAAGGTAACTGCTGTCACCGCTGTCACTCCCAGAAGAGAGTGTGTGGGCACCATTGCAGACGATGACTCTCCATTTTGAACTGTGAGGTGCAGGGTGGCTTAGGGCTGCCCAACAAGAGGGCTGAGCTGGACTCAGAACACAGCCCTTCACTGCCATCCAAACGCTTTCTGCTATGTGTGCTGCTTGGAAGAACCATGGCGTAAAGTGTTCGTCAGTTACCAACACCCAGGAAACATAGGCACACGCTATGCATCCCAGAACTCTGTGTGTAGTGACAGTTAATGCTAATCAAAAGATTAGGCCCCAAATTTGTGCTGACCCTTGACAGCTTCAGAAGATAAAAAAAAAAAAAAAAAAAAAGATGAGCAGTTTGAAGATTCTAGAACAGTGGTTCTCAAATAACCCTCTCATTGGGATCATCTAAGACCATCAGAAATAGCAAATATTACATATTTACATTATGATCTATAACAGAAACAAAAATAACAGATATGAAGTAGCAATGAAAATAATTTTATGTTGGGGGGATCACAGCAACATGAGGAACTGTATTAAAAGACAGCAGCATTAGGAAGGCTGGGAACCATTGTTCTAGATGCTTCTTGAAGTTCTATGGGAGTGTTTAAGATGAGATACAGTTTAAGTCTGTCTGATGGTTGCATAAGCCCAGAACCGAGTTCTGTTGGCTCCATGAAGAGGTCAGCAGTAAGTCGTTCGCTTTGCCTTCTT
Organism: Micromys minutus; assembly: GCF_963924665.1. Lineage (NCBI taxonomy): Eukaryota > Metazoa > Chordata > Mammalia > Rodentia > Muridae > Micromys > Micromys minutus. The sequence goes on along the minus strand of NC_137979.1, from coordinate 46,629,904 downwards.
TGTAGTCAGACTTTGTCCAAGCTTAAGGATAAACACATTTAAGGATATAGGGAGATATTCAGAGATATTTCTGAGCTGGCCGTTTAGGGAGAAAAATTTAAATGGTTGCTGCTACATCTCAGCTCTGATACTATACCACGGTATCCCTCTAAATGAAAGGTGTTACGTTTAGCATGCAGGCAGAATGAGGTATGGGCTGGAAGGTACTTTGTAAAAAGAAATAAGTCAGTCCTTGACCATAGGGAAAAGGATATCGGGAAAGAACGGAATGGCGATTGTAGAAAGATTCAATGCACCATACACCCAACTGTGTTCTCTCTGGGAGAGCATCAAGATCCTTTGTGATATTCTGAATTTCCCCCTTTCCCCCACCAGGAAGTCAACACCCTGCGCTGCCAGCTTGGAGACCGCCTCAACGTGGAGGTGGATGCAGCTCCCACTGTGGACCTGAACCGTGTGCTCAATGAGACCAGGTGTCAGTACGAGGCCCTGGTGGAAACCAACCGCCGGGAAGTGGAGGAATGGTTCACCACACAGGTGGGCATCTGAGCCTGTGCTCGCTCAGGAACACAGTCCCCCAGGACTGTAGAGCGGGGTCTGACCCTGTCCCTCCCCTTGCCTGTTGCAGACTGAGGAGCTGAACAAGCAGGTGGTGTCCAGCTCAGAGCAGCTTCAGTCCTGCCAGGCCGAGATCATCGAGCTGAGGCGCACAGTCAACGCCCTGGAGATTGAGCTGCAGGCCCAGCACAACCTGGTGTGTAGTGTCCAGACCTGCTGCTGAGCAGTGTGGAGTCGGGAGGCAGTCACTGGGGTGTCCTTGGGGTCTCTCTGTCTGTCTGTCTGTCTGTCTGTTTGTCTGTCTGTCTGTCTGTCTGTCTCTCTCTCTCTTTCTCTTTCTCTCTTTCTCTTTCTCTCTCTCAATCTCTCTCTCTCTCTCTTTCTCTTTCTCTCTCTCAATCTCTCTCTCTCTCTCTCTCTCTCTCAATCTCTCTCAATCTCTCTCATCTCCTGAAGCCTGTGACTTCTTTGGAAGGCAATGCAGGGACTTCAGAGGGAACAGCTCTGTGACAGCTTCTGTCTTCTCCCCCACAGAGAAACTCTCTGGAAAACACCCTGACAGAGAGTGAGGCTCGCTACAGCTCCCAGCTGTCCCAGGTGCAGTGCCTGATCACCAACGTGGAGTCCCAGCTTGGTGAGATCCGGGCTGACCTGGAGCGACAGAACCAGGAGTACCAGGTGCTGCTGGACATCCGGGCCCGGCTGGAGTGTGAGATCAACACGTACAGGGGCCTGCTGGAGAGCGAGGACTGCAAGTGAGTATGCGCTGACTGACTTTTCCTTGGTCTGAGTTGTTTTCTTGGTAGGAATTAACTTATCCCTTCCATCTGGAGACAGTCAATGGAAGGATCCTGATCTGACTGTGCTTTCAGTATTTTCCTGTATGTTGAGCTCACTTTGCCCTAACTTCCTCCAATAATTTCCTGTCTCCAGGCTCCCCTGCAATCCCTGTGCTACAACCAACGCGTGTGATAAGCCCATTGGGCCCTGTGTCTCCAACCCTTGTGTCACAAGACCTCGGTGTGGACCTTGCAATAATTTTGTGCGTTAGTGAACCATTGCCAGAGGGGGACAAAGATACCAGTCACACCTTGAATCTACAGTATCCTGAGACCTCAAAAAGTAACCACACTGGACAAAGACAGACCAGTTCTTAGAGTCAGTTCAAGCCTGCAGTGTATTTTCTGGTTTGATCCTTGGGCACAGGAGAGGCAAAGTCTGTCATTTGAGGAACCTACCATAGGATTTAGTACCATCTCCTCAGACAAAGCCCTATTTATACATGCAAGCTTATTATTTGATAAAAACGTATCTGAATGTGATTTGTAAATAAGTTCATTGAGTGTGGGGGCATCTGGTTAGCATGTTTATGAAGAAGAACATCAGTGGACTTCAGCTTTTTTTGTTGTACTTTTGGTCTTTTAAATGCAATGCAAATCCTTTGTCTTCCCAATAAATTCTTACTCTGGCACAAAAATCTGAATTGCTTGTTTCTCTCAATATTAACCTGTTTCCCCCCCCCCCGCTAGGTGAAAGGTCTGGTTACCCCCATACATGGCTAGTGATTTCCTTCAAGGAAAAGAAAAAGCTTCTTTCTGAGGTCATCCACTGGCCAGACTGGCACTAAGGGAACAGAGAGAGGAGGTAGATTCCGGTCTAGGTGGTGTTAGCGACCATGGCAAAGGTTTGCCAGTAGGTGACATTTGTGTTGAGACCTGAAACTAGAGAAGGGACATCCAGAGGGAAAGAACATTTCAGGGAAGCACCAGAGAGTCAAGAGAGAGAGAACAAAGCCATATTTTGAAACACGAGGGGCCCAGTGTGTTAGCAGAGTGGAGCGTGGCTGGCTGGGGGGTGTGAAGGGCTCATTGGTTCTTGAAGAAACGGATTTTATTTATTTATTTATTTAAGTGTGTGTGTGTGTGTGGGGGGTGTGGTGTGGTATTTGTTTGTGTGTATAGTATGTGGTATTTGTGTGTGTGTGATATGTATGCATATGGTGTGTGGTATCTATGTGTGTGTATGTGGTATGTGTGTATGTGGGTGTGTGGTATTTGTGTGTGTGTGTGTGTATACACTTGTAAGGAAACCAGAAGTTGACACTAGACATCTTCCCCTGTCACTGTCTGTGTTCTTTGAGACTGGGTCTGTCACTGAACCTAGGGTTCACCAGTTGACTAGATTCATGGGCCTGCAAGTCCCAGGATCCTCCCGTCTCCACTCCCTCCCCCAGTGCTGGGCTTACAGGCTCCACTGTATCTGGCCTTGTAAGTGGGTGTTACGGATTCCAGTGCAAACCAGCAAGCGCATGAGAGCCAGAGCTGTCTTCTCAGCCCCCTGATTTTATTTCAAGTAAGAGAAAAGCTCCAAGGCTGGATTGAGTGGCATTATCATTAAAGGCTCTTTTGGTGGTTGAGTAGGAGATAGGTTCCCAGAACATTCAGATTGAAGGCCCTGGGTTAGTGACGACAGCCACAAGTCAAGTTGTTTTGATTTGAAAAGAAATCACTGACATGAACAACTTCTCACATTCCCGTCCTTGTAAGGGAACTAAGATAAGAGTAACAGAAATCATACAATTGCTCAAACTACCAGAAGATAGGATCATGATGTCGGCTGCGCCTGGTCACTATGAAACTCACACCAACACCTTGACAATATCATGGGCAAGGCTCACCTGGTTCCTATCTGAGCCCACGGCAGAAGTATGGGCAGACGTAGCAATCTCTCACTTTTTTCTTGACATACAAGAATAATCATCCACCTGAAATGTAAAGTCTAAAGGGACTTACAGGGTAAGACATGTGTATAAGAAATTAAGACTTGTACCTCACAGTGGCTGGAAAATTCAGCATGGACTGACTGAATTCAGTAAATGGCTTCACATGAAGGACCAGGAAGGCTCACGGTGGCCTCCATATGCTGTGACTAAACATTAAGGGTGTGACAGATAAGAATGTAGATGTTTGAATATTATAACATGACTAATAGGTGATAAAAATGTAAGCTACACTCTTCCACATTTTGGGTTTGAAAATGATGTTTTCCTTTCTGTCTTTAATTATAACTTTGTGTTAATCTTGGTTCCTAGTGTGTTGCATCATCTTCCTGAGCCTCAATTCTTGAGTTACAGAAAGAATAATAGAAAAAACATTACTGTTTAATTTTTCTCTTCTTTTTTTATCCTCTTCACTCTGTGTGTGTGTGTGTGTGTGTGTGTGTGTGTGTGTGTGTATGTGTGTGTGGTATTGTGTTAGGAAGACATTTTTATGATCAGCACATGTGGTATTTTCACCAATGATTACCATCAGAATTGTCCTAAGAGAGGACAGAAGCAAAGCATGGGTCTATACGTGTCAATGTCAAGGTAATTTTTTTTCACGTATGGAAGCTGAAAGTAGCCCTTATGACTATTTTACATTCAAGAATGAAACAGTCAAGTTTATCACTGAAGGCCTGGTAAAAACGTTGCATATTTGTATCTAATGTTTGTATCTTTCCATATTGTTGGTCAGTTGTAGGATGTGGCTGACTGCTAATGGCAGAGAAAAATGTAAAAGGCTGGGAAGATAACTCAGTGGGCTGGGTAGATAGCTCAGCAGTTAAAATCCTCATCCTAAAAACAATAGGATAGGAATTTGGATCTCTAGAACCCCATAAAGGCTCCTCAGGCACGGCCCACCTATCTCTAACTCTGACACCAGGAAGATCAGGATCGGATCTTCTGAGCAAGTTGTCTAATGAGATGAACTCTATGTCGGTGAGATGTGGGGTTGATCAAGAGGCTCTTCCTCAAAAGAATAAAGTGGAAAAGTGGTCCCAGAAGATTCCCGAGACATCAACTTTGGGCCTTCACATGCTGGCACACAAATACATACATGGGTACCTCCAGTGTGTTCACATGTGAACATATATACACATGCAAACACACAGAAAAAAGAAAAAAGAAAAAGAGTGTGATAAATGAATCATGGTGACAGGAGATGTGTGTGGTCTGTGTCTAAAAGTCCAGGTGGAGAGAAGGCCAGATGTCCCATTGGGAGTGGCTCCAGCAGGCTGTGTGGTAAGGAGTAGAGCATCCCTACCCAGAGTGAAATCCTTCTGAGAAAGGCATTGTATGGGGGTGAGAAAGATGATAAACATAAAAGCATCAAGACTGCTTTTGGCCACACTCCATGTCCAATTAGCAGTAACTCCAAGGTAGCTTATCTTGAGTTTCAATGCAGAGACATGGGCGGTGGAACGGTGGGAGGTAAGAGATTCTGTGGTTTGGGGATCGGTTGAGGAAGTATCCAGATTCCTGGCAATAAGATGTGGTGAGTTCCATTCAGCATTTGGATGCAAGAAAAGAAATTTTAAAAAAGTGAATGGGGGCAGGGATGTAGTTCAGAGTGTCGGATGCGTCCTTAACATGCATAAGGACAGAGGTTCAAATTCAAGCACTGCAAAGGATAGGCTTGGTGGTCTACACTAGCACTCAGCATAGTGGAGGTAGGAGGATCCGAAGTTCAAGGTCTTCTCCTGTATTTGAGGTCAGCAGGGGTTATTGTGAGATCTTGTTTCAGAAAATCAAATAAAACATAAGCCAAAAAGATACAAGCAATCAGAAACAAATCAAAATCAAAACCACAAAAAGGAAGAAAACCTTACATCTGTTTGATTCCTGTGCACTAAAATCACTTTGAGGTTCTGCTCTGTGGTTGGTGCTGGAGGAAAAAAGTGAGAAGGAAAAATAGAGGGAGGAGGAGGAGGAGAGAAAGGAGGAGGAGAGGGAGGAAGAGAGGAAATAGCAGGATGAGGGGGAGTGGGAGGACGAGGAAGATGAGGAGAACAAGGAGGGGGAAGAGAAAGTGGAAAAGCAGGAAGGACAAGGAAAAGAAAGAAAAAGTTGTCCTTTATCTTGGACAATTTGTAAATTGCTGTTTTACTTTACCGACGTTGTAGCCCTGTGTCTTTCCTTCCACTGAGCTGTACCTGTAGCATGTGAGTATCTTTTTCTGATGAGAAAAGGACACGCCCTCCTCCTTTTCACCTTGGCACCGTGTTCTTGAATGAGGATTTGATTTCCTGTGTTAACAACTACAGACAGGACTAGGCACGGAACTCGCTTTTGAAGGCACTTCGTTGACAAGAACAGAGCTGCAGAGATCTTTGGAATGAAGCTTGCCACATACGAGAAATTAAGAATGTAAATGATTTGGACACAGAATGACTGGGTTTGTGCCAGTCCCCCTGCCTCCAGTTCATCACATGCTTAAGAGGCAGGAACTTGTGTAGCTCATAGTCCCACCCAGAACTGAGCTTCATCCCTTCAAGCTTGTCCTTGCTGATCTTCTCAAGGATGGGGTTTCTGTGGTTAGATATAAGGCTCAAGGGGCATTTGAACTAGAGTTGCCTGAAGGCAACAATAAAATGTGAGCTGGGCATTAAAGAAAGGTTAAAGAACATTAAAGAACAGAGAGGATCAGGATGTGACCAAGAAAATTTCTCTTTTTTTTGTTTAGTGAGCATTAGGCTAAAGTAACTGATAATAAGCAATCTTATGTTAATTGAACACTCAATCAAGCACTGAAAATATATGCTCATGGATCTACCATGATGTACAGCAAAAGAAACTCCAGAAGCTTGGGTTTGTATATTCATTTATAAAACATGCAATGTATGTATGTATGCACGTATACATGTGTGTATATATGGTTCATCTATCTACTCAAATGTTAATGACAAGAGAAAATTGAAATAAGATGTGGATAAAAGTCAGGGAACTACTCAACATTATTTAAAGCATATGTGTTTTTATTTTATGTGTGTGTTTTGCCTTTGTGTATGCAAAGGCAGCAGTTTTGTGCAGTATCCTTGGAGACCACCAGAGGGCAAATGATCCCCCCCCCCCAGGACTAGAGTTTCAAATGGATTTTGAGCAGCCACGTAGGTGCTGGGAACGGAACCCAGGTCCTCTGAGAAAACAGCCAGAGCTTTTTAACAACTGATCCATCTTTCTATCCCCCTCGATGTTTTTCATTTTAAAATCTAGTTGGAGAAACTCAGGCTGGCTGTAGCTCCAATTCTACGTGGCCTTCTACATACTAGTTTCACAGTGGGAGGAGAAAGGTGTATTGTCTCCTGGGGCTTTGGTCTGGAAATTAACCGTCGTCACTGCCGTTTGCATTATTAGCCGAAGAAGGTCTCTTGGTTATACCTAATTCCAAACAAAGCAGAACTGGGACACATTCGTGTCATGCTTTGGAAAGCCTGAGACAGATAGGAATAGCTGGTAATGAGCACTCTATGGGCTTTCCCTGCGGCTCCATTCATGTCACTTGCTGAAGCAGATAGTACTGTGTCTCTCCAAAAGGATCGGTGTTCATTTTTTGTCAGTACATTAGGATACCACCAGCTGGGGCCTCTTGATAGTCAGGGAGCTTTGTGGACGTGCAGGCAAAAGGTTAGACAGCTTTTTCCGGGGTCCTTTGGTGTAGGTGTCAGTGGGTGGATTCGATTTCCAGTCCTTCATTCTACAAGGCTGTGGTCCTTTGCAGATCTAGCTTCTTGGTTACAGAGGTGTTTCCATTTAGGGCGACTCTAGGACTTTGTGGTTTCTACCTACTTGACAGGTCAGAAAGGTTGAAATTCATGTTTTCCGAGTTCTGAAAAGGCCCCGGGGGTGGGGAGAGACAGTCTCCACGTCCAGCTCAGCTTTCGGAGCACGTCACTTCCTTTCTCCTGACGGCTGTTCAGAGCACACACTATGTTGTCTGTTCTTTGATGCTTTTCAAACGATTTACACTTAGAAACGAATAGCACATTTAGTTATTTTTAGCACATGGGTTATTTCAAATATCCCAGCCATCATCTACCTGACAGTGTTTGCGTTTGCTATCCACTCCACGTGCATGTGAATGCTCGGTCATTCGCTCTAAATGTATTGACTTTAAACAAGGACAAACATCCAGTTTCTCCATTACTAGATGCATTTAAAGTGTCCAGTGGACACAGGCAGATGGAGTCCCCCGTCCTGTAAAGTGTGCATGTATAGACAATTTTCTTTAAAAATACTTAGAAAGTACATTTAGTGGTTCGTGCGTGCGTGCGTGCGTGTGTGCGTGCGTGCGTGCATGCGTGCATAGTCTATTAGCAACATTTCTACTGGCACAAAATATTTTATAGCAAGGCACCACTCCTGATCCAAGATGAGGTGGGCACTGACAGGTGAGGGAGTGAGTGTCACCAGCACCTACCCTCTTCTAGCCGATACCTTTGACTCCACCGTCGTCAGAAAAACCAACTCCCATTTAATGATGACTTCATGTAGCAAAAACCTATTGAATGCACTATAGATATTAACCACTGCCAACCGGTGAGTAAAGCAGCCTTGGTGTGTCTGCGTGTGTGTATTTGCATCAACCTAAACATTGCTTAAGAATATTCTTATAACATATCCTGGTAACAGGAACGGAGAGGCGGTTTCTGTTGTTAAGGGAGTGTGGAGAGAAAGGAGGGTGACTTCAGGAGCAGGCAGATAAGGATTGCAGCCCAAGCTTTGCATCTTCTAGTTAAAGTATTTGATCTCTGAGAGCATTAGTTTACCTATATACAAAACAAGAGCCCCTTGTGATCCTAGCACAAAAGATTTACAAAAGAAATGATGAACAAAACTCAAGAAAGAATGCTACCACGACCATTCCCTACCCCAAATTGTAAAACTTGAATATTTTTATCCCTCCCTCCCCCTTCCCTCCCTCCTTCCCTTCCTACCTCCATTCCTCCCTTCCCCCACCCCACACACTCACACACACACACAGAGGCAAATCCTACCTATAACTACCTGTAACTTGCCCATTGCAGTCTGGACCATGATGCTGTGTATGTAATGTCAGTAGATGAACACTAGAGGCCGCCAGAATAGAGGCCAAGCTTTTCTTTCTTTCTTTCTTTTTTTTTTCTTCTTCTTTTTTTCTTGTAAACTAAAATTTTGTCCTTTGACAATTTCATACATGTGGATGTATTATGATAACTCTCATATACTCTCTTATCACACTTATATCCTGGTTAACCTTTCCATGTCCAGACTGATGACTTTTGCTCTTGTTTTGTGGCTTGTTTAGTTTAACCAGTTGTGTCTGTGTGGTTGGTGTCCATAGATGTCAGACAAGGGTGTCAGATATCCTGGAACTGGAGTTACTGAAGGTTGTGATGTTCCATGTGGATGATCATAACTGAAGCCGGGTCCTCTGCTAAAGCAGCAAATGCCACAAGCCATCTCTCTAGTCCCTGATATTATTACTATTATTACTATTATTATTATTATTATTATTATTATTATTATTATTATTATTATTATTATTTTTCAGACATCCGACCTGCTGCAACATGTGGCTGCAGTTGCTGTATGCTTATTGCCCAGAGGAAGACATTTAGCACGGCTTCTCCTTGCCTTCTGCTGTGACACTCTCCCCACCCTGCTCTAATGCCCCATGAGTGTTAGAAGGGAAGATGCAGATGTCCTTCTGAAGGCAGAGCAGCATCTGTTACTTAGCCTCAGCGTCCAGTGCAGCCATGACTCTCCATATGCATTGTTTCCCGGAACAAGAAGCTTCTCTGCTTAAGGCTGACAGTGGGCAGGCACACTCACGTTAAAGATGGTTTTTAAAATTAGATGTACTCGTTTTATTTAAGTAGGATTTTTTTTCAAAACAGAAAACTATGGTGTCTGCCATACACCAGAATAAATTCATGATATGTAGCATGACTAAGTATAAAAGCTTAACCATAAGAATGAAGAAAAAGATGGTTCCCATCTGCTTTGGAGTTGGAGAACAGCTTTCCAAACATAACAAGACAAGGAAGGCAAGATAGATTTGTCAATGAAAAAAGAAAACTCTGTACTTAAAGACACCACAGACACAGTTAAATGATGCTCTGGGGCAAATTTTAAAACATGTTTGACATAATGAAAAATGAAACATACTTCTCATAAATTAAGTTCCTACAAATTAGTTAGGAAAGATGAACAGCTTAGTAGAAAAATCAGCAGAAGTAGGTAATTGCTAAAGGGAAATTGTATCTCTCTCTCTCTCCCTTCTCTGATTTCATTTGTGGGAAACAATACTTAATTATAAAGTAGATGCACCAATAATGAAATACATTCAAATAAATATGATGGGATTTTGCAATTGGCTTACTAGACATACAATAACATTTTAAATAAGACTTACTCGTATTTTCTGTGTATGGATGAGCATGTATGTTTGTATACCACACGCATACTTGATGCCCCCAAAGGCCAGAAGATGCCATTAAAAGCCTGGGAACTGGAGTTACAGAAAGTTGTGATCTGTTGTGTGGGTGCTAGGAACCAAACTCTGATCCTGCAGAAGAACAGTCTGTGTTCTTAACTGCTGAGACATCTCTCTAGCCTCAGGATTCCAAGACTTTAATAAATACAGTATCCCAGTGGAACATGCCTGTGATCACAGCATTTTTGAAGGGAGACAGATGGTTTAAGAGTTCAAGGTACCTGCCACCTGGCCTCATTGACTGAATTCCAACCCTAGGACCCACAAAGTGGAAGGAGAGAATCAACCCTTGGAAGTTGTCTTTTGATCCTTCCCCCTTCCCACACAACCACACCCATAGATAGCTAAAAATTATAATAAAAATAATAACGTGATGTGGCAACCTGGGAAGATAGTTATAAAATACAATGTCATCCCTCCCCCCCCCCCATTTTGTGGCCTGTCATTTTGTCTGAGTGATGGTGAAAAAACTGTGTAGTCCAAGCTGGCCTCAAACTCTTGATCATTCTTCTTTTGCCTCCTTTTGCATGCCCTGCAGGCACATATCACCAAACACAGAGACCTATAACTGCACAATATGCAGAAGTTGAGAGGCCTTGGACCACTCAGTCCTAAATGGGATCTTTTCATCAAACCCCTTTCCCCAGTGTTCAGGAAACCCCGAGGAACAGAAGGTGGAAAGAGTGAAAGAGCCAGTGGGGATGGAAGAAACCTTCTAGAAACAACAGGACTGAGACACATATGAACTCACACAAACCACACCTCAGGGCAGGCCCCATGCCTGGACAACATGAAAAAACAAAATGATAATTCTGGAGGTTTTCTTTCTTTTTATTTCCTTATAGACCTTTTGCTTATGTATTCTGATTTCTGATTTTGATTTTTATGGGTTTTTATGGAAATTTTGGTTTTCTTAAGAACCCAGTTATGCTATGTGAATATATTTTTGTTTTAATTCCAGTTGTGGGATATGAGACTGCTTCAGACCATCCACAGCAGCTGACTATGGTTTGTTTGTCTTGTGCTCTGGCAGGGTCACGATTCTGTCAGCTGAACAAATTTATGCTTGGAATTCTGGGGACTTGAGGGAACATATAAACGCCAGAGCCCTGCTGCTGATTCTCCCTGCTGCTGCTGGTTCCTGCTGGTGTGATTGCTGTTGTTGCTGGTTTGCTAGTTGAAGGCATTCTAGAGATGAAGACTGGATGCCCCTAGGAACTTGATACCCATAATCAGCAGGAAGTAGTCTAAAGAGGTCAATTCCCCCTTTCCTCTCTAAGCTTCTTTCTCGCTTGCCTAGTGTTGGGGGTGTGGAAGGGATTGGGGTGGAGCAGGGTGATAGATATGAGAACCTAATAAAGTAACCAAAAGTACAGTGACAATTTTTTGTGTATGCAAATGGTGTGCAAATGTGCGTCTCAGAGTCTGTATGTGCTTCTTGTGCTTGTGGTGGGGGGGGATCGTTTTATTTTACTAGTTGCTTGTTTTGTCTTGTTCCGGTGTGCTTTTATCTTAATATTGTTCATATTATTACATTATATATTATTAATACATTATTATTATTATTATTATTATTATTATTATTATTATTATTATTATTGATGTCTTTTTTTTTCTAATAAGAGAAAGGGTATGGATTTGGGTGAATGGGAAAGTGGGGAGGATCTGGGGAAATCATGATATATATAGTGTATGGAAAAATCCATTTAAAAATAACATAAAGGGGCTGCAGAGATGGCTCAGTGGTTAAGAGCACTGGCTGCTCTTCCAGAGGTCCTGAGTTCAAATCCCAACAACCACATGGTGGCTCACAACCATCTGTAATGGGATCTAATGCCCTCTTCTGGTGTGTCTGAAGACAGTGACAACGTACTCATATAGATATAATAAATAAATCTTTAAAAAGATAACATAGAAAGAATATATTAGATAGTGACAATGCTCCACTGCATTAGAGTGCCTCATTTAACTGTACAGAAGTTCAGTGAGATATAAAGGTATTGGGTTTGGCTAATTTTGATACATGATGTTTATTTTACTTGCAAGTGTTTTATGTATAATAAACCTTATAAGATTTAAAAAATTTTTATGGGTACAACTAAATGAAATACTTATTTTCTGCTGTGCAAACTATTCCCATCAAAGAACATCAACAACTCAACAGAAAGGTGGGCAATTGTGGATTGTCCTGCAGCTGTTTGGATTCTGATGCTAATTTTACTTCCCCAAGAGGGGCTGCCTAGTCACTACTCAGGTGATTTCATCAGAACCTTCCCATTTTAATTAGTAAAATACAGGTGAGAGCCAGTGATTGGGCAGGGGAAGGAAAGGTGGAGAGAGAAGGTAGGAGGAGGAGGAGAAGAAGAAGGAGCTGGAACACGTGGCCTGGAGAAACCACCAGTTATAAGGATCTCATGGCACAGGAGAACATTTTCTGAAGAAAACACCAATGGCTCAAGCTCTAAGGTCAAAGATTAACAAATGGGACTTAATGAGATTGCGAAGTTTCTGTAAGGCTAAGGACATTGTCAAGAAAACAAAACGGCAGCCAACAGAATGGGAAAAGATCTTTACCAACTCCACATCAGATAGAGGCCTAATATCCAAGGTATACAAAGAACTCAAAAAGCTAGACACCAGAGAATCAAACAACTCTATTAAAAATGGGGTACAGAGCTAAACAAAACGTTCTCAATTGAGGAATATCGAATGGCTGAGAAACATCTGAGGAAGTGCTCAACATCCTTAGCCATCAGGGAAACGCAAATCAAAACAACCCTAAGATTCCACCTCACACCAGTCAGATTGACCAAGATCCAAAACTCAGATGACAACAGATGCTGACGAGGTTGTGGAGAAAGAGGAACACTTCTCCACTGTTGGTGGGGTTGCAAACTAATACAACCACTCTGGAAATCAGTCTCGCGATACCTCAGAAAATTGGATATAGTACTACCTGAAGACCCAGCTATTCCACTTCTGGGCATATACCCCAGAGACACTTTAATACACAACAAAGATACATGCACCACAATGTTCATAGCAGCTCTATTTATAATAGCCAGAAGCTGGAAAGAACCCAGATGTCCTTCAGTAGATGAATGGATACAAAAATTGTGGTATATTTACTCAGCCACCAGAAACAATGACTTAACCAAATTCTTAAGAAAATGGCTGCATCTAGAGAATATCATCCTGAGTGAAATAACCCAGTCACAAAAGAACAGACATAATATGCAGTCACTGATAGTGGGATGCTAACCCCAGAGGCTCGCACTCCCCCAGAAACAACTCACAGACTGTGTGAAGTCCAAGAAAAAAACAAAACAAAACAAACAAACAAAAAAAAGTCATGCTCAATCCTTACCCACCAAGAACACATTGACAAATACCGGGTTACACCCTGTATTACATGTACTGTTTGATCACTGTAAAAAAAAAAAAAATCTTTACACACCAAGAAAACTTTGACTATTTCCAGGTTACATCTTGTTTTACATGTACTTGATGCTCATTGTAACTAGTAAGATCGTAATCACACTATCAAACCTTTAAAAAAAAAAAAAACCAAGTACTGACAAAAATGTATTGTATACTTTTATGCAAAAAATGCTTAAAATCTGTACATTTATCTTTGTTTTTTAAAATAAATTTGTAAAAAAAAAAGGATGTCATGGCTGGGGGATAGACTAGTGTAGTGGTAAATCTGCCCAATCTAGGCGTGCAGCTTGTGTTCATATTTACTGAATTGTGTTTTCATTGAACAGGCTTATTCAGGTTGGAGAGAATACTATAACCGGCAGTGACTTGGGATGAGAAGTTAATTCACCAGAGAGGGAGCTCGGCTAGCATTTAAACACACAGTAGAGATGCAAACTAACCCTGCTATGTTCCCTGCAAGGTCACATTCCTTGACAGCCATCTTGTAGGTGAAGCTTGAAGGGAATGAGACAGTGCTGAAGGGGGTGTAATTTGGCACCTTTATAAAGAGTGATATGACAACATCCAGGAAAATGACAAATGCAAGAACTCATTGACCCAGTGATTTCAAAGAGTTTACAGTCGGGAGATATAAGGATATGTGTAAAGTGACTTAAACTACAGTTATTCTCCACAATGTGGTTATAGTGGAAAATATCAGAAACAGTAGGAGTGACCTAAATGTCTTTCAGTAGGAAACTGGTTAATGCAGACTACTGTTATATAACATAATATATAATATAAAATATATAATATATAATACATAACATACAACATATAACATATACTATATACTATGTACTATATAATATATAATATAATATATAATATATAACATATCATATGTTATATATCATCTAACATATCACATATCATATATTATATGTCATAGATCATATAGCATATAACACATAACATGTAATATATAATATATCAATATAATGTATAATATATAAAATATTAAATATATAATATTCCTATGAAAAACTTTTTTTTGTACCCAGTAATGAAATGCTCTTAGTTATCATAAGGGGGCAGAGCGTCTGCACTAAGGACAGTGTGTGTAGGCCTCTAATGGGAAGTGGAGGGAGGTTTTTCCTGAGGTTGGTTTATGCTGCTGCTAAAATGGAGCTTGTCTTCTACCTTGGCCAGGCAGGTACTATGCAGAGCCTGGAGCTGGAGTCCAGCAGCCTGATCTCTCTCTGGCTGCTGGCATTTCTACCAGGCGGGTGGAAAAGAGAACAGAGGATTAAATCACTAAGTTCTGCCAAGCCCTGAGCTCCTGACATGGAAAGAGAAGAAAGACGAGGGGCTGGAAGCAAGACTGAGCAGTTGACAGCATTGTGTCTTTCAAAGGCAAGCGGTGACAGGGATGATGGGGAGACTCGGAAAACCACAGCTCCAGAGAGGACATCTAGGGACAACCCAAAAGCAGGAAGAGGAGGAGGGAACCTCTGGCAGTCATTCTGAATGAGGATGGCGTGGTCACGCCTGGCTCTTGACCTGCTCTCTCCCTAGAGAAGCAGGATCCCCATGAGGTGAGACAGCTTTCTCAGCTCCTCTGCCCATGGCTCCTAGCCAGCTACCCCTCCAGTGTACAGTAACAAGTGTCACAGGACCTCTGCCCTGGGAGGGAAATGAGCTTCCTACCACCTCCCACATTCATATGCTTGTCTACACCCATATGCCCACACTCATATGCTTTTCTTCTGAAAGAGGCTCCAGTTGCCCTAAGAGTCATTCCTCTCTACTGGGTTTCCATTCCCTTACCAGGCCTCTGGGCTTCCTGGGTTGGGACCACTCTGCCTCTCTAGAGCCTACAGAAGTCTAAGGCCTATCTCATTTGGAGAAGTGTTCCCTCTCAGCAGCAGGTGTAACCAGTGAAGGGACTCATTGCGCTTGGCCCTTTGTAGGCTCTGAATTAGACCAGACAACCCTCTTTGGGGTGCAGGGAGATCGGAGAGAATGGAACGCTCCTAGCCCTCTTCATAGGTGTCCTGCCCATCTTGCCCCCAGCTGGGAGTGATGGAGGCACAGAGACATGGAGTTGTTCCGTATCTAGGTGAGGTTCAAGGGGCTCAGGTTTCCAGACACCTAAGTTTATGGGGAATACTCATGCAACCCTACCCACTTCCACTCTAGACCCGTTCTCTCTTCTCTCAGGGGCTTCTGTTGCTTCGGCTTCTCAGACATTCTTGGACATCTGTCATTATAGCAGCTACCCAGGCCAAAGCTCATCCCTACCACTTCTCCCTCACTCCCCACATTCACTATCCCGAGATATTTTGTGGAGGATGGGCAACTGAGTACAATGGCTTGGCTGCCCACTATGCAAATCTCAGAAAAGGTGAGTCCCCTGTCAAGATTGCTACAGCAGATTGAGGGAGTGTGCTCCATGCTGAGTATTGAGAGTTGTCAGGGTTACCTTCTTCCCCACTGTATTGCAGAGGGCAGCCATTGTTTGTCCCATTCTGATGTTTCTATTCCTGTTCCATCTGGGTTTCTCATAGAAATTACTTGAATGAAAAAATCATTGTCTGGAGGAAAATATCCCTTGCATTTTATGAACACACACATGCATGCACCTACACACTCTATTATATATTTGCAATAGCAGATGCTTCTCTGAGTGCATGTGACTGGCCATTGTTTCCTGTGTTCCATCTGCATGTATGCCGTGATGTATCTGCCCGAATAAACCGCTTGGACACAGTTCAATCCATTAGAAAGTGTTTATTAGCTGACCAGCAACTACACTGGGTGCTCAGGACCCCAGTGCAGTTCTAAGTCTTTCTCAGGGTGAATTTTTAAGCACAAAAGTCACATCCTGGTTTGGCACACCTCAGTTAGCATGACCAGTTAGCTAGAAGCAAAACTACAGAAGCCAAGAAAGCCAAGTTAGTTATTTAGGAAATTTCCCAGAACGATAGATTTTTGATGGATTAGGCCTTTGTTCTGATTTTGGCAGATGTAGTTGCCTAAGTGCTGGGTTCTAAGGTTGGAATGGTACTTCCAACATGGTGTCAGGTGTGCTAAGATCTGGAGATCTCTTAATGGATGCCCACATTTCATCACAGCAGCTCTGAGGGATGTGTTATTATGACCATAGTTTCCAGTTAACAACCGAGGAAATGGGAACACAAGTAAAATGTAAAAGCCGGGTTGGGGGGGTGGGGTGGGGTAGGGGTTGGACTGGAGGCAAGAGTACTGAATGATGGGACAAAAAAGACAGAAAAGACTGTTTGTTAAATTATTTTATGTATATATATACATATATAAATCTTGTATATTAATTTATGCAACTATATCTGGGTATATATTTATAAAAGGAGTTTATTTAACTCATGATTCGGGATATTCAATGGCATGTTGTCAACATCAGCACATGGGAGAGTGAGAAAAATGAGAGAGAGAGAGAGAGAGAGAGAGAGAGAGAGAGAGGGAGAGCTGTGCTCCAAATGGGACATTAAAGGGTAACTGAAGACAGGCTGCCTTTTATCAGAACTAGCTCTGAGAAGAATCACTGTGGAGCCCAGCCTTCTCTTCTGGAGGGCAGTATTTCAGTGACCTGCTAGGCCACACCTCTTAGAGGTCCCTCAGTGCCTCACATTGCGAGGGACAAGCTCCCAACACAGTGTGGGGAGAACACACTTAAACTGCATCCAGACTGTAGTTAGGACTCTGAGAATGCATTGCCTGTCACAAAACCGACAGAATAGAAGGGTGTGTGTGCCGTGGCCACTGCTTCATTATGCTTATTTCCCAGGTGTCAGCCTCAGGGCAGTACTGTGTCACAGGCACAGAACCCCTAGTGATGACTCCAATCTATTATTTGTCCCTCTGGACACTGGTATAAGTTTCCAAAAATATATGAGCACTTTCAGGTTATGTGTGTGGTCTAAGCAGTGTTATGTCAGTGTTTTGTAGTTAATTTGATAGTCTAGCCCACCTTAGAACTTCTAAACGTACCACTTCATAACCACTCGGAATTTGACTTATTGAGAGATGGGGGGATCCGTGTTATGTAACTCCTAACTTTACTGAATGCTTGGTTCAAGGAAAAAGTAGGTATGATGTAAACAGCCATTTTTCAACCCATGGATTGTGACCTCTGAGATGGGGTGGCATCAGACATTTTGCATGTTATATATTGAAATTGTGATTCACAACCTTAGCAAGATTTCAGCTGTGATGGAGCAACACAAATGATTTTATGGTCGGGGGAATCACCATAACAGGAAGAATTGTATTAAGAATTAGGAAGGTTGAGAACTACGAATGGAGAGCATCTGCCAGGGTGTGGCATTGATAGGACCCTAGTGTCACCCCAGAAGTCACTACTCTGTGTAATCCTGACTTAAAGCTAACTGGAACTGGTGATGGTTCAAGGCTTCTTCGTACCCCAGGCTCTCTATTCGGTAAATTAGTGGGATCCATGTGAGGTCCAAGTTGTGTGTTTTCCAGTCCTGTGCCACAGATGCCCTGTCCTGAGTCTGCCTGACCTCTCTTAGAGGTCGCTTCACTTCCAGGGGAGGGGTTGTGCTATTTGGCTCAGATCCCCATCTGTACCCCTGTCCTCTGAACTTGAGATGGAGCCACATTGGCTCCAGAGCTGCCATGATCATCCCTAGAGCAGGGCAAGGTCCCAAGGCTTTAAGTGGAGACAGACTGCCCATCTCAGAACCTGAGCATCTTCATCTCTTCCCCAAAGCCTTTGATTTTCTTGGGGGCAAAGCCAGGATATTCCAGACTGATGCTGCATCCTGGAGAACACCCTACATCACCTCCACTTTTGTTTTCCTTAAAACACAGCATTCAGTTAAGATAGGAGTGTAATTCAATAAGAAAAACCATGAGAAGTAATAAAACCCCAGGGGAGATTTTATCTGGTATTGGTTGCCTAGAAACAACCACAGAAAAATCTATAGCTTTGTCAGAGCCAGTTCTATCTGTCCATTTGATAGATTTGTTTATTTTATGTGCATGGGTGTTTGGTCCACATGTCTGTCTGTGTACTGCTTATGCACCTTGTACCCACAGAGGCAGAATAGGACACTGGCTACTCTGGAGCTGGAGTGGCTGATGATTGTAAGCTGCTGGTGGGTGCTGGGAACTAAAACTGGGCCCTTTGCAAGAAAAATGAGTGTTCTTAAGTTCTTAAGCCCTCTCTTCAGCCCTGCAACATTCCCATTTCGGCTTTCAGTGACCTTCCCTTCCTCCCTCCATGCCTCCCTCTGTGCCTCCCTCCCTCAATAACTTCCTCCCTCCTTCTATGCCTCCCTCCATCCCTTTCTTCTTCTTCTTCTTCTTCTTCTTCTTCTTCTTCTTCTTCTTCTTCTTCTTCTTCTTCTTCTTCTTCTTCTTCTTCTTCTTCTTCTTCTTCTTCTTCTTCTTTCCTCATGTTCCTTTTTTACTTCTCTTCCTACTTCCCCTTCTCTTTCCTTCCCACTTCCTCCTTTTCTTCCTTCTTCTCTTCCCTTCCATTTCCCCTTCCTCTCTTGCTCCCTTCTTCCCATTTCCTCTTCTCTCCCCTTCTTTCCTTCTTCTTTCTCTCTTTCTCATTCTCTGCCTTCTTTCATTCACTCTAGCTTCCCCTCCCCATTTTCTTTTTTTGCTCCAATTCCCTCTCCCCTCCTCCTTCCAGTCTTCCTACCTTCCATCATTTCTGTCTTCTCTTCCTTTCCTCTTTCTCACCCACATTCCCTCTTCATCTCTCTCCCTCTGTCTCCTCACCTTCCTTTTCTCCTTCCTTACCTTTCTTCCTTCCATTTTCTTTTGCCCTTCTCATTTCCTTTTTCCTCTTTCTGTCCCTCATTTCCTTTCCTTACTCTATTCCTTCTTTTCTCCCCGTCCCTCCTTCCCTTCCTCCCTCTGGTCCTCATCTTCATCTTCCATCACTGAAAGGCCTGGGGCGGTGGGCAGCAGGTGTTGCCCTGAGCTCTTTCTGCCTACGGAGAGAGAAGTGAGAATGTTCAGTTCATCTCATCTTAGAGAGAATGCGGCTCCCCAGCCTTCTTCAGTTTTATGACGAGTCTATCTGCACTTCACAAGTCAGTTATTACTCGTGATTGATGCTCACCTGCTAAGCCTAAATAAACATGCAGCTCACATCCACATACCTTACACAGACACAAATATTTGCTTTGCTCACATGGCTGGGGAGAGAATGCTATTCTGCCTGGCAGGATCCACAGCCTCAGACCCTTCACTGCAGTCTCTGTGTAGTCGGAAGGCTTATCCATTCTCACTCTTCAAGTTTTCAAGGGTCAGCATTCACAAAAACAGGCTACATGGCTAACAGAGGAATCCCCCTTTAGCCAGAGAAGAGGAGCCAGAGCAGGGAGAGGAGCCAGAGCAGATTCCTTGGCCAGCTTCCCTTCCTCTCTCTAACCTGGCTAATGACAGGTCTTTGCCCAGATGTATTTTTACCCTCTGGACAAATAGCAGTTGGGCCGAGTGGGGCTTTTTTATGAGTTGAGGTACTCACGGCTGGAAAATAAACAGCCAGCTAATGAGACGTTTCTTATGGAAACCAGCATAAATAATAACAATGCAAACATCCTGTACCCCGTGCCAACACGCCTGGGTGAGGGGGATATAAAAGCCGCTGTCCAGCTGGCCACTGTCAGACCTAGGGGAAACTCGGCCGCGTTCCTGACCTGCGACCTGACCGGCTGGGACCATGGGATGCTGCCCGGGAGACTGCCTCAATTGCTGCTCCCAGGAACAAGAATGTTGTGAGGAGTGCTGCTGCCAGCAGGGCTGCTGTGGCTGCTGTGGCTGCTGTGGCTCCTGCTGTGGCTGCGGAGGCTCTGGCTGCGGATCTAGCTGCTGCGGGTCTGGCTGCGGGTCTGGCTGCGGGTCTGGCTGCTGCGGATCTGGCTGCGGGGGCTGCGGATCTGGCTGCGGGGGCTGCGGAGGCAGCTGCTGTGGCTCCGGGTGCTGTGGCTCCGGGTGCTGTGGTCCAGTGTGCTGTCAGCCCACACCTGTATGCGAGACGAAATGAAGATCTTCCCCTCCTCTAATTGAGACAGTGTTGGGGACAGCCTCTGTCCAGATGGAGACCTCCTCATCGCCTGACTCGTTCACGCCACCAAGAGAGCGACATTCCTCTCCTGTTAGTTCTGAGAGGAAAGCTTGCCCTGGTGTATAAGGCACTCAGGGCCAAAGCCATTTCTTGGCAAGAAGTTAAAGCTGGATTCCAATGTGGTGGTCACCAAGTTCAATGTTCCTGGCTTCATTTGTATGAAGTCAAATGCGTTATAGCTATGAGGCAGTCTCTTACTTTTTGGACCTGTTGGTCCACCCCAGCTTTCTGCTCCTTTAAAACTGTGTCAATCTTTTAATAAATTCAAGCATGCTGGCTACCCTATCAGTCCCCTTGCCTCTTCCTTTAACCCTCCTAAGCACTACTAGAAAAACTTACTCTGGCATCGACCTAGGGTTAGATCTCCTGCAGCAGAGTCCTGGGAGACTGGTTAAAACTAGGTTCTGGAACCCCCACCCCAACTCCTGAAACACATGGGGTACTATAGGGGTGTGGCCTGGGGAGTCTGTGTTTTTAATAGGAAGACAGGTAATTCTCTACATGGAGGGTTGGAGGCTGTACAGATAGATGATAGACAGGTAGACAGAAGCTCTCTGAAAGTCACTTAGGGAGGCTTCGAGAGTACCTGGGTGTCACCACTGACTGTGATTTCCATTAGCTCTAACACCTGGGATGCCCGAGGGTCATGTTTCTGAAATCTTCAAGGTAGCTGATCCTAGCTGTGCTCCATCATGTCCAAGATGCCTTCTTTCTGTATTGTGCTTCTAGGATGCTTGGCCTGAACCCTGGGGCAGAGTCAGGAGGCAAAGTCAGAGGAGGTAAAAGAATAACAACGACTCTTAGATGCTAGAGACTGAATTTAGGGCTTCAACAGCTTGCTAGGCAAGACCCCTACCACAGGGCTGAATTCTTAGGCCTCCTTTTACATTTATTGTGAGATAGGGTCTCACCAAGTTACCCCAACTGACCTTAAATTTAGAATCCTCCTGCCTTAGCCATCCATGTAGATAGCATCATAAACCCATCCCAGGCTGGCTATGGACGGCAGGAATTTCTACAACCAGATTGAGTGAATGCACAGTTTCTGAGGATGTTTGTGTGGTTGCGATTCTCCTCTAGCCTCAGGTTCTGTTCTTGAATTTTTTTGGTTGTTGTTGCTTTTTACTTTTTGTCTTTTTTTTTGTCCTGGACCTAGCTGCAGTTCCTGTACTGAGAGGAAGGAAAGGGTCACATGTGCAGAACAAGCCTATCTGGGAAATTAAAACTATATAGTAGTGGATTAATCCCTAGTAAGAAATGTTTTTAAATGACACTTGGGTTAAAATAAATAAAGTCTGTTCTTGCAATAAGGAAACAGTATTTATTTTTACTTTTACAGAGGAATGACTAGGTCTTACTATATAGCCCCCAGTTAGCCCGGAACTCCCTATATAGGTCAGACTGGCAGCCATTAATTTATCCGCTTGCATCTATCTGCCTCCTTAATGCTGGGGATAAAAGCATGTAACACAATTTTTGGCCAGAAATCTTTCTATTATAATAATATACAAAGGTTATGTTATATATAAAAGACATATATGTCATATATAGTATATATAAAGGATATGCAAAGAACATATATATAAAGGATCTATAATATATAAGATATATATTATATAAAAAGCACATGTAGCATATATAAAGGATATGTATTATGTAAGGGATATATTATATAAAAGATCTATAATGTAAAGACTATATTATATGTATAAGGAATATATGTTATATATCAGGAATCTGATTATAAGCAAAGCAATCGTTCTTAAAAGGAAGCAGACTATAGGAGCACAGGCAGCAGAGAGAGCCAGTGGACTGTTCAGGTCTTTTCACTGATATGTAGCTCAGGAGGGCCCTCACAGGCACAAGTGGGGGGCTGCTGCTACAATAATGCCTTTACATTTTTTCTGTTTCTCTTAAATATTCTTTGAGAATTTCATAAACTTTTATGGGTCAGTGTACTTCATGGCTGTGTGATTGGAATGTGATTAAATGCTACCATTTTTACCAGCCCGATGAGACCTGAGTATTGCACATCTGTTCCTTGTGGTAACACAGCTGCATACAGATCAGGGAAAGTTTCACCACCTACCGAATTCCCTGCTTTCCCCTTTTAGTAGTTAACCCTCCCCAGCCCTGGGCTGCTATCAGCTCCCTATATTTTGAGGCACTTCTCCATGTCTACAATTTCATTAAGAAAGAAACCACGCAGTGTGAATTCTCCTTATTCAGTGTAACAGCTTTGATATTCATTCACATTGCTGCCGGCATCAAGTTTTTCCCTCTCCATGTGTATACATGTGTGTCGTGTTTCTGTGTATGACTGCACATGTGTATATGGGCGTATGTGTACATGTGGAGATCAGAGGTCAACCTGGGTTATGTTCCTTGGGCACTGTTTATCTGTTCCCCCTCAGGTCAGGATCTCTCTCCATGATCAAGTGGGTAGACAGGCTGGCCAGTGTGTCCCAGCATTCCACTGTCTCTGCCTCCTTAGCACTGGGCTTACAAGGACTTGCTGCCATGCCAGCTTCTTTTCTTTTCCTTTTCTGTTTAAAACGTGAGCCTTGGAAATCAAACTCAGGTCCTTGTTCCTGTACAATGAGTACTTTAATGAGTCAGATCCCCAAACCCTAGTTTGTTCTCCTTTTTTAAAAAGTTAACTATTATTTAATAGTCATGATATTAAAATTCTGTCCATTAAAACAAAGGTACTTGCGTTGCTTATAATTTTTCATCATTGTGAATAAAGTTTTCGGGAACATTCATGTGAAAGTTTCATGTAAACATGTTTTCATTTATTTTGGAACATACATGGGAACAATATTTCTGGGAAAAATGGCAATTGGGTGTTTAAATATGTAAGAAAGTATTAAATTATCTTGCAAAGTGGTTATGCCTTTCTGTACTTCAATTAGCCATGCCTGAGGGTTCTAGTTACTCCATGCCTTTGCAAGCACTTGATATTATCAGACTTTGCAATATATTGTGTGTGTGTGTGTGTGTACATGTATATATATATATGTGTGTGTGTGTGTGTTTATAGCATTGGAAAGTACAATATACCCACCTTCCAACAGCCCTGCAGGCAAAGCAGTAAATAGCTTATCAATGCTCTGTCATTCATAAGTTTTCTCCATCTGCCATTGTGCTTTCAACTTGGAGTTTTATTCTAAGATGTTGCTAGTAGAGTAGTGTATTTTTCCTTCAGAGAATATGAGATTCCACTTTGCTCTTTTCTCATTTCAGACTCCATTATTTCATTTACTTTTTACTCTGGATATAACTGGTCTTGTAAAGGGAGACTTTTTAATTTCCAGAACAAACTCATGGGTGCAGAAGGAGCATCTTGCCAAGGATGGGACAATGGGACAAATCTGCTAACAGACCAAGGGCTTGTGTACAGAGTGCCTGTGATTCAGAACAGCTGATCAATTTATTGCTCACGGCTATGTCACCCGGATGGATGAGTGGAGGTAGTGATTTCTTTGAGTTACCAACAAGGGTTGCCCGTCTTAGCTATACACACAGGTTCTCATTAGTCTATTCGATAAATAGTAATTGCACACCACTGATGTCTTGACTCTGGGTACCAGGTATGCAAGCACTGAATAGACTAAGTCCTTGCCCTTATGGCACCTGGATGATGCTGAGAGGAGGGCAGTGCTTTGAAGATGAGTCAAGAAGAAATGGCCCACAGTTAGAAGAGCCGTCACTTCATGTAGCAGGGGAGAATTCTTGGAGGCGATAACACCACAGTATAAAGAACAATGCCCTGTCAGCTCCCATCAGAGAGTTTAAGAGGGCTCTCTTTTGAGGGAGTTATAAACAACTACAACTTCATCGTTGGCTTAACTGAGGAAGGGAAGCAGAAGGAGAGGACGTATGAATGACAGGGAGTTGATCACCTCTCTACTGTTCCCTCTACAAAGCTGTGGGAAGGTACATCTTCCCCATAGCTGAGAAGGCATATCTCAAGGAATGGTAATCCTTTCTAGTCTTAACATTCTGCTGCCTTAAAGGCTCTCCTACTGCTCTACTCCAAAGAGCTTTTGGGTAATTGGCCAGTCTCCTTATGGTCTCTCTACCATTAAATTTGCCCTCTTTCTCCCATCTCCATAGGCAGAGATTTATAAAATCACAAACCCACTATCTCCTTGCCTAAAGCACCAAGAATCATTATCAAATCTAACTTCTTACTCGAGACCTTCTAAAGCTTGGTGCCTAAGTAACTGCTATGTTTTCATCACCGTCTCTTCCTGTCTCCTGTGCTCTTCTTCCTGACTGTGCCAATTGCCTTAGCTGTCAAATTATATCCGGAAGGTATCCTGCTCTTGTGTCTTGAGCTTTTTCATCTTCCTGAGAGGATTCTATTGACCGTCCTATTTATGACTTGAGAAAGCTTTCCTACCTTCCTAATCCCCATATGAATATTTCTCCTGTTACCCTCAAAGTGCTTGCATATCTCTTTATTACAATCATAATGTCACAGTTGCTCACGGGTGTGCATATCTCTCTTTTAACCTGTACGTTGCGGCTGAAATTGTTGGTCATTCTTTCTGCATTCCTCCTTCAGGTCCAGGTGCTGTCCTAGTTGATGGATAAGACAAAGAGAAACTGAGTGAATAATTACACACATTCATGCATAAAGGGAGGGGTGAATGATGGCCAATGCTCAACTTTCCGAGGGAGGCTAACCCATGCTCAGGCCGGAAACATAGGCAGGACTAGCCTTTCATTGGACAAGAAGGCCCACTTTTGGTGTCTGGAAACCTGTGGTTTGTTTTTACCTCATCTTACATAGCAGCCAAGAGTAGTCTTCTTCATAGTGCCTTAGGGAGCAACCTGGGAAGCCACCTTTTCTCTTTTTACTTCATGAATCCTGGAAATATCTTCAAATGGTTTAATACTTGCTCTTTCTGTAAGTGGTCTGAGGTGACCCAGGATGATAGTTTACTACTCTCTTCACCCGGTAAACCCCTACAAAGACTATGCAAATCAAGAGATTCAAATCTTCAAGTTCACCTTAAGATTACCCGTGAAACTGCCCAGGCCATCAAGGTTATGCATGTCTGAAAAGCCACCAACTATTTGAAAGATATCACTCTAAAGATGCATGTGCTGTTCCGGCAGTATAATGGTGGAATTGGCAGTGTGTCCAGGCCAAGCAGTGGTCTGGACACAGCATCGTCAGTGGCCAGAGATAGAGTGATGAGTTTTGGTGTACATGCTTAAAAATGCAGAGAGAAATGCCGAACTTAAGGGTTAAAGTGTAGATTTTTCTAGTCACTGAACACACCCAGTCAACAAAGCACCTGAGATGTCCTGACAAATTTATATGAGCTCCCCACAGAACACATCAAGATGATCCTCACTGAAAAGGAACAAATGTTCCAAAACCAGAAGAGGAGTTTGCACAGAAGAAAAATACATCCCAGAAGGGAATTGAAGAAACAAAAACTTACAACATGGGAATAAATTCGGCATAAAATAAATGTAGATGCTAAAGGGGTGAGGCAGGAGTGGGTGGAGGAGCACCCTCTTAGAGGTGAAGGGGAGGGGCATGGGAGGATTGTGAAGGGAGGACCGGAAATGCAAATAAATAATAAAAAGTTTTTTAAAATTAATATTTCTACACATCTTTATTTTGTATGTATGTGGGGTATATGTGGGACATAGCATATGTATGGGTCCCAGAGGACAATTTGCAGGAGTTGTTTCTCTTCTTCTGTCACGTGAGTCTTGGGATTGTACTCAACTGTCAGGCTTGGTGGTTTCACCTTCACTCACTAAACCATCTGACTGGTCCCAGTAATCCTTCTATGAACTCTCAAAATCTCTCCATGTGAGTCTTTCCTGTGTGGAAGCTGAAACAGCAAGGCTCTTCAGCACAGTTACTCTCTAGTGCCTGCCTCACACTAGGAATGGGTATGAGGGCCGTGACAGCCTCTGTGACAAGGAGAGTGCCCATCCATTGAGTGCTTGGGATAGACATGGAAGGAAATGATGAAGAAGCAGAGATACTGTCAAGCACTTCCTAGGGACAGATGGAACAATGTCCTTGAGTAGGACAGCTAGCAGAACAGGATGGGAGGGGGCATCACAGGTTGAGCCTGTTACGAATGACATTGATGACGTCCGCTAAGAAAGTCGAGGTTCAGAGCCAATGAGATGGCTCGACAGGCCAAGGTGCTTGTCACCAAGCCAGATGACCTGAGTTCAATCACCAGAATTCACATGGTAGACAGTGAGAACTGACTCCTGAATTGTCCTTTTAGTTCCTTGGATGCACACGACACATACATGTGCACATACATGTGCCTGCACATGTATATGTATACACAGTAAATAAATGACAATACTTTTTTTTTCTTAAGGGATGTTCAGTTTGCTGAAAGCCTATTGGTGGGGACAAGGGGAGCAACCTCCAGCAAGCAACCTAACCTTTCTTATTCTCCATTATCAGTGTTCCTTCTGTAACTGGGGAGGATAATCTGACCCATCCAGGATGGCTGTGGACTGTGGCCACTGACAGTTCAGTTTGGAAGTTCCAGCCACAACTGAGCTCCTCACTGTGTGTCTCTGAGAAGTGTATCACGATAGTGCAGTTAAGTCTGCCCCTGGCTTGTTTGCTGGCTGCAGGGTAGGCAGTCATCCTCATGTAGACACTTGAAGAAGAAGTGGAAGGGTAGATGGCAGCTAAATTATAGTCTCCTTTCTTCTGTCCTTCAGGATGCTAGGATCGAGACCATCCACTGTGAAGGTGACAATGCTCATCCTGGGGCTACCTGTAGCTTTGAGGACTCCATATTTAGCAAGTCAGTAAATAAACATCTTCTTTATGGGCAGACAAACAACTTCTAGATCAACAACTGTCGGCATAATAAGATGTTCCTCCAGAAACAGGACCCAAACAACAATGAGGAAAAGATGCAGGGGGCCTCCAAACAGCATGCACCACTGAGGGAGTATAAAAGGGAGCTGCCACACTCAGGCAGCACTCACTCCGAGACAGAGGCATCTCCACCATGTCTGGCTGCTGTTGTTCCAGGAAATGCCCCTCCCTGCCCGCCATCTCTCTCTGCTCTACTGAGGTGAGCTGTGGAGGACCCATCTGCCTACCCAGCTCCTGCCGGAGCCAGACATGGCAGCTGGTGACTTGCGAGGACAGCTGTGGGTCATCTGGCTGCGGCTCACAGTGCTGCCAGCCTTCGTGTTCCGTGAGCAGTTGCTGCCAGCCAGTGTGCTGCGAGGCCACCATTTGTGAGCCCTCCTGTTCCGTGAGCAGCTGTGCTCAGCCTGTGTGCTGCGAGGCCACCATTTGTGAGCCTTCTTGCTCGGTGAGCAGTTGCTGTCAACCCGTGTGCTGCGAGGCCACCATTTGTGAGCCTTCCTGCTCCATGAACACCTGCGCCCAACCTGTGTGCTGTGAGGCCTCCATGTGCCAGCCTTCTTGTTCTGTGAGCAGCTGTCAGCCCATGTGTTGTGGGACTACATCCTGTCAGCCTGTCCTCTGCTTGTCTACCTCCTGCCAGCCAGTGATCTGTGAGCCCAGCTGCTGCTCAGCTGTCTGCACTGTGCCCGCATCCTGCCAACCAATGATCTGTGAGCCTGTGGTTTGTGAGCCTGCTTGCTGCCAGC
The DNA here is from genome assembly GCF_963924665.1 of Micromys minutus. NCBI lineage: Eukaryota > Metazoa > Chordata > Mammalia > Rodentia > Muridae > Micromys > Micromys minutus. The sequence goes on along the minus strand of NC_137979.1, from coordinate 46,601,845 downwards.
CAGTGTGCCCAACACCCAGCTGCTGTCCATCTGTCTGCTCTGCAACCAGTAGCTGCCAGCCAGCCGGCTGTGACTCTACTCCCTGTGAGCCACCTTGCTTAGAGACCAGTGCTTGTCAGCCAACTGCCTGTATGGCTCTGGTGTGTGAGCCTGTTTGTCTCCGTCCTGTCTGCTGTGTTCAGAGCCCTTGTGAGCCGCCATGTGTCTCTAGCAGCTGCCAAGACTCCTCATGTTGTGTCTCCAGTATCTGCCAACCTGTTTGCCCCGAACCCAGTCCTTGCCTACCATCGGTGTGTGTGCCCAGCCCATGCCAACCTTCTTGCTACATAGTCAAACGATGCCATTCTGTCTGCCGTGAGCCTGCTTTCTGCCCATCTCCCTCCTGCCAACCTGCGTGCTGCCGTCCGGGGTCTTCTGCATCTGCCATTTGCCAACCATCTTGCCCGCCTCGGACTTTCTACATACCTAGTTCCTGCAATAAGCCTTGTAGTCCAGTTTCCTGCCGCCCTATCTGTCGTCCCATCTGTTCTGGACCCATCACCTTCAGGCAGCCATATGTGACATCCATCACTTACCGCCCCACCTGCTACCGCTCCTGTTATTCCATACTACGCCGCCCCACCTGCCTAGCTTCTTACTCCTATCGCCCCGTCTGCTCCCGCCAGCCTTGCACTGATTCTGACAACGATAAGAGTGATTGCAAAAAGCCAACTCCCGGTGAACCCGACTGTGCTGACTCAACACCTGGCAAGACAGAGGTCCCAGATGAGACTCCCTGCCAGCCCTCTGAGATCAAACCCGCCAGCCCCATCACCCGTGAGGCTGCAGCCCCCCAAACGGCAGTGAGCAAGCCTGCTGACCGCTAAGCCGGCCCCAGCTCACTAGTTTCTGCAAAGCAACAAAAGCCAGAGAGAAACTGGGAAAGCCATGTGCCCAGCTCCTTAGACCTTAGCTAGACTTGTGTTCACGCTACACTGCCAGACACCACTTGCTTATGCTTCAGAGAACTTATTAAAAGTTCCAGCCTCCTAGTGGTCCCAGTGAAGATGTATTCTCCTGCACAGAGGAAGGAATGTTCTTGTCTTCTGTTGCCAGTACACTGAGAGCTGATTTGCCACATCCTTTGGACTCTTCCCTATTCAAGAAGCTCTGTCCTCATATATTGTGTTCCTTGGGAGCATCTGCAGTGAGATATATTTAATCATGAAATAAAAGTGGCTAAGTTGAAGTGACATATGGTTCTTGCTTTTCTTGGAGAAAGCCTCCCAACCATCCCTCCTTCCATCCATCCCTCCTTCTTTCTATTCCTTCCTCCTTTCTTTCTTCTACCCTTTCATCTATCCCACCATCCATGATTCCTTCCCTCTCTCTCTCTCATTTCCTCTCTCCTTTTCAATCTCTCCCTCCCTCCAACCACTATTCCTTCCACGTGTGTTTCCTCCTCTTCCTCCTTTCCTTTTTTCCCTTCCCTCTCTTTTCTCCACCTCCCAACTCCTCCTGTCCTTCCACTCCCTCCCCCTTTCCTTTAAAGCTGTTAATTTTCCTCCATCTATTCTTCCTTCCTTCTTCACTCCCTCTTTCTCCTTCCCACTCAAATCTCCTACTTTTCACTAGCTTCTTTTGATTCTTCATTCCTTACTTTCTTCCCTCCCTTATTTCTTCCTATTCTTCCTCCCTTACTTCCCCTCTTTCTTCTCAATTTCCAAACCTCCTTTCTGTTCTTCCCATCCTCTTCCTTCTTTACTTCCCCCTCTTTTCTTTTAAAGCGTCTATTGTTATCACCACCAATTGTTATCCTTCTTTCCCTTTCCTTCTCTCCTTCCTTCCCCCTTCCAACCTTTCTCCATCCTTTTCCCTCCTTCCCTTTCCTTTTTCTCTTACTTCCTCCTCTTTTCTTTCTTTTCATTTTAATTTTCCTTCCTCCCTTTCAGCTCCCTCTATTACTTCCTTCCTCTCTTTTTCCTTTCCCTTTTCCTCCTTGTTCTTATTTCCTTCTATCCCACCATATTTCCACCCTCATTCTCTCCCTCCTCTCTAACCTACTCACCCTTCTAATCCTGCATCTAGCTAGGCAACCAGGGGTGCTTATAGAATAGCTGCTAGGAAAGTGACATAGACAATGTTATGTTCTAGGAATCAAAAGACAGATGTCTCAGTCACCAGTCTTCGGGGAAATCACCCTGTGGTGTCCTGACACAGGTCAATGAGACAGTTACTATATTCCTTTATGCAAACCAGAGAACTCATATCCATTGGCACAACTAAGAATTAACCGGAGGCAGAGGAGGAGCTCTCTAGGAAGAAAATTTACAGACAGATGAGCAGGGCTGGGAGCAAACTGTCTACTAGGCGATGCTTGGGCAGAGATGTTCTTAGAGGGAAGGTGAGCCCTGACAGTGGGTAGTGGGGATGATCTTCCTACAGAGGACCTTGTGGGCTAGATAGATGCTTGGGTTGGTGAAGGGCTTATGTAAAGTCACTGAGGGCAGGGGTGTGAAGGAAAATGGGTTTTAGAAAGTCTCTCTGGCCTTGGCATGGAAAACTTAGTGGGAAGACATGGTCCTGGATGTAGAGAAACTGAAAGAACGAAATGTCTTTGGGGGTCAGAGAAGAATGAGAATAACAAATGGGAGTCTTGCTTGTAGTAAGATGGGCTGGGCAATGGGAAATCTTCTAGGAGAGCATTGTATTCTGAGCCCCACAGATGCTTGTTATCTAGACATGACCTTCTACATCTGAAGCACATTGTCTCTTCAAAGCATTCACATCCTTACTTCCCACACAGAATAAGGGGGTCTGTCCTGTCCTCCAGGTCTAACATGAACAATCATAAGCACAGCAGAGGACAGACCAGGGCTTCTCAGCTTTGTCACCACTGACATCTGAATGGGACATTCATTTGCTGAGGAGCCTCGGAGACCATCACACAGAATTCCCTGCCAGCCAGGCATTGCTAGACATCCTGAGGGAGTTATGAAACCAGCCATGGGAGAATCCATAGATTAGACAGTGGCAGAGAGAGAAAGTCAATAGTGACACTTACCTGCAGATGGGTGTTGGTTGGTGTTATTGTTGCAACAGGACATTAGGATTGAATCTGTCTCCTTCAGATGAGGAGTTAGCCCGGGTTTCCATTCTCAGTGCTAGGCACTAGACTTAGTGTTTCATGTAAAGCATAGTTATTCTTCAAGGTAAGATTTCTCCCTGCCCTGTATGTGAGATAAAACATCTGAAGGTCAATCAAGCCAAGTGCCAATGAAGAGACAAATAAAATGTGGTTTAATTAACACAATGAAGTATTATGTTAAAGTGAAAAAGAGGGAGGATAGCTGTAACAAAGTAGGTGAGCCCTAATAACTATGTTGATTGATTTAAATGATCCCTACACGATGATATTTATATTTAAAGCATTAAAACAACCCATACACATATATGTATGGATATTCATGTTGCATGTAATTTTAAAAACACATGATCTCCTTGCCTGGTGCTGCAACCCATGCTCTGACCTCTCCCTCTTCCTCTAGCTCCAACTCAGTCATTATCATTCCCCAACTCGGGAAATCCGGGAGCTGCTGTCTGCACTCTACTGGCCCCTTTTGTCTAACTTTTCCAAGCTGTCATCAACTGCCCTGACTGTTCTTTCTCCTCTTGCCCACCTTAGCTCTGCGGATGGAAAATGCTAGAGAGTTTTATCATTTTAAAACTAGCCAGATAACACAAATGCTGGCGAAGAACTTCCTGTCCTAGCCTTATTCCAGCCATCTGCCCGTGGCAGAACCTCTGTTACCAGCCGCCCAAGATCTTACATGGTTGTACATGCCTCCCATTCCAAAACCTGGCTGGAAAGTCCTCTTCTTTCTCTGTGTCCCTTCTCTTCTTCCTGGGACCCAGAAATCCCACCTTTCCTCTGTTTGCCCAGCAACTGGCACAATTGGTTTTCACTTTCTTTATTGACACAATCAAGAACCAATTAGGGAATCAGATTTTAGTATCAGCTCCTCTCCCTACATATACATGCTCATATAAATACACAAATACAAAGATATATATCTTACATGATATATCTATATATACATACATATATATATATATATTTAGGGTAGTTATACTAATAAGTAACATAAATTATTTAAATATGAAGCTGGGTCCAGAGTCTGTTTTCTTTTTAAATTATTATGAATCACCATACTAGATTAAGAGATGGAGAGAGTGAGAAGATACCAGAGAATATATGCTGCATATATCAGTATGAATCTCTCTCTCTCTCTCTCTCTCTCTCTCTCTCTCTCTCTCTCTCTCTCTCTCTCTTTCTCTCTCTCTCTCTCTCTCTCTGTGTGTGTGTGTGTGTGTGTGTGTGTTCAAATGTGAACTTGGTCTGCAGCCAGAGGAGGACTTCATTTGTCCTAGTGGATCACACAATCTGACTTGTTTCCTTGATGCAGGGCCTCTCACTGAAGCTAGTGATCCTTGTGTCTCAAACTCTGACAATATTGAGGTCATGGGCACCCACGGCCATGACTGGCTTTTTAATAAGGCATCTGAACTCTGGTCCTCATGGTTGTGTGGCGAGCACGGTAAACGCCGAGTCCTCTCTCCAGCCTCAAGACCATCTCATGCTGTAGTCGTTCAATGTCTTTGAATGGTGTTGCAGGTGTCTTTGGAGCCTTCAACCATATTAAGCTGAAAGAAAATAAAATTTTCTCTCGATTGGGGTATGTATATTTTTTTAAAGAAAAAAAAATAAAAGAAGAATCACTTGGAGAAAACTAGATGAGAAATGAAGCCCTCGGTTGATGCAGCTGCGGTGGCTCGGCACAGAACTTCCCTTTTCAAACTGAAAATGAGGTTATATTTCAAGTATTTGTGTCTTTCTTTGTCTGGTTGACTTCTTTGGTGAGGCCAAATGTATTTCTTTTGGGAGATGAAGAACTTTGGGGTAAACGTATCAGAACTCTAGGGGTGTGCAATGGCTGCCGTTTTAAAGATGACAAAATGAGAGGGTGAGGAGGAGTGTGTCAGGAGTCATTCTCGCCAAGATGGAAAAGACAGTGACAGAGAAAGGCTCTTTAATGACAAGGGTGAGACCCTCTGCAGGAGTTGCTCTTCTTTCAAAACAGAGTGAAAAGAGGGAGCCGAAAAGGCAAGGTTTCACAGCTGCTCCCCTGCCAAGACCCTTGCTGGATCTCTAGCTATTTCATCTGTTTCTGAAGCAGCGGAGTTAACCCAGGAAACATCAAGGCAGCTTATGATGTCCTGGTACTTTGAAGATGTGGGTAATGAGCCATTTCATTCCACAGAATGAGCTGCAAATCCAGAAGTCAAGACTAGCCCTGCCTGCTGCCCCACACCATCATCATCTTCCTTCTGTTCCATCGCAAGCCTCAGCAGGAACCAGGGCAGGATGTGCACTTGTGTGGGATGCTGGAATCAGTCGGTGGTGCAGCCACCCACCCAAGCCTAGAGGAAAAGGAGACAGGTCCAGAGAGCATCACAACTTTTCTTGTAAGAGATTGCTTGAACTTTAAAATGCTGTGCAGAGATGACCTGGTATTTCTGGTTGCTGAAGTTTTATATTTGTGGGATTCACAAGCTGTTGATCTCCCTTTTATGAATTTAATACTCCTTCATGAAATATTTGGAGGTTTGTTTTATTTCCCCAGGAAATTTTGAGACGTTCTCTCATACGTTGGTGCAGGCTGAACTGGAACTCACTGTGCAGCCCACACTGGGCTTGGACCTACAGCAATCCTTCTGCCTCTGCTTCCCAAATATCAGAGTTAGAGGGGTAAGCTATCATGCTTAACTAACTGTTTATATTTTAAATTTCCAAATTCTAAGATCATCTTTGGGTATGTTACTAGATAGAGGTAAACCTTCGACTCATTTTAATCCACCTAACATCACACTGCACCGGGGAGATGATCCCCATCACAGGGCCTGGACATGCTGCTATGGGCCAACCCCGTGTGAATGTCACCCTCAGCCTCTCTGTACCTGTCCCTGTGCTCTGCACCTCCCCAGGAGATCCAACTGAACAGAGATTTTGGGATCTGATCACTCTGGATTTGAATTTTGTTTTAATGATAATTTAACATCCAAGTTTGTCTTGTTATTTTAATAATAGGGATGTCATCTATATTTACTAGCTAAGGTTATTCCAAGAATAAATGAAAGATGCCGCCAAAGGCTCAATCATATAGGGTAACTGTGTAAATGGAAGCCATTCTGGCTTTTAATTATTAGCACCAAATCGAGAGTTAAGCTGAAAACATTGATGTGGAGAGGGGGCATGAGAAGATATCCTTTGGATCCACAGACTAGTTTTCTGTTCATCTTTGGTATCATACCTTCCCTTTGAATACTGTCAGCACTCTACCTCACCTGATGGCATACAACTGCATCCTGGAGGAAGAGCGGCTTCCTCTTGGCCTCCTGATGAGAGGGTACTGAGGAAAAGCTTGCTTTGGTGAGGCTGAGGAACAACCCATAAATGAGACAGCTCATCCCAGAGCGCCTCCAAATTTGGCAAAGAAAACTCCCAGTGGGGGCCTTTTCCAGGGCTCCTAAGCCCTCACCTGATGTTTATATGTAAATGAATAAGAATAGCAACAAGGAAAGATGCTCTAGGCAGGGCCAACACCCTAGGGAAGGACTTATAAAATCCCCTTGGAATCAGATGCCTTTTTCAGACAGATGGAGCTTGCAGCCTCCCAGTGAGGCTGGTAGGAACACCATGGCAGACAGCTGTTGTCCCGGAAACCCCACAGCTGTTCCAGCTGTGCCCACCATCTCTACATGCTCCAATGGTGGCTGCATTAGAAATACTATCTGTTTGCCCAGTTCCTGCCAGAGTAGGACGTGGCAACTGGTTACACATCAAGAAAACTGTCAGAGACCCGACGACAGAGCCCCGGTTAGCTCTAAACCCGTTTCTTGTCCATCAACCTGCTTTCCGGAAACTCCCTGTGTGGGTTTTGTTTGCCGACCCATAGGTTCGCACACAGCCTGCTGTGCATCTGACAGCTGTGGGGCTCCTCACCCTGCTGCCTCATGCCAGCCCTCCTGTCTGGAATCTGCTTGTTGTCACACGATGTGCTATGAGAACAGCTCCTCCTGCCAGAGTTCCGGCCAGGGATCTGCTTGCACATCGGGGTCTTGTCAGACAGCGTGTGGACCATCAGCTTCCCGTGACGATGGATCCTGCCAGCCATCCTGCTCTGAAGCAACATCCTGTGCTGAGACTCCGTGTGAGTCTGGCTCATGCCAACCAACCTGCTGCCAAGGAGGGTCTAGTCAACCCACTAAAGGTGAAGGTCAGCTTTGTCAGTCAGTTTATTACCAGCCCATCTGCTATGTTCTTAACTCCTACCAGTCAGTTCCCTGCGTGTCTGTCTCCTGCCAGCCATTAACTTGTTTGCGTTCTTGCAGTCAAATGTGCTGTGTGCCCTCCCTTTGCCAATCACTTCACTGTCAACCAGCACCTCTAATCTCTTTCATCTGCCAGCCAGTGGCTGTCTGCCAGTCTCCCTGTTTCGTAAAGTGTAGCAGTAAATCAGCTCCACGTGTTATAATTTCTGGCCAGTCGATTTGTGATGGAACCATTCCCGATCAGAGTGGCTGTGAATCTCCTTCATGCCATCCCCCCTGCTGTGTGACTGGTTTAGGCAAACCTCCCAGCAGTGGCCCCGGTTGCTGCCCACCAACCTCTCCAGACCTATGCCAAGTGGGCACCTGTGGTTTCACTTCCTGACAACCTGGTGGTAAATCCAGCCTTCCTAAGGCCAAACTTCACAATGGAACTCTCTACGTAGCTCTTCTGAGAGTGTGCTGTAGTCCACAAGGATGGAGCTCTTCTGTGAGTGCCTGCCTCCAGCCCTGCACAGACAGCCCTGCACAGACATTGTCTCCAGCCCTGCACAGACATTGTCTCCAGCTCTGCACAGACATTGTCTCCAGCTCTGCACAGATGTTGTCTCTAGTCTGGCTTTACTGGAGTTCAGACCTACAGTCTCTCCAGGTGCTGAGGAGAGGACTTGTCAGCTCTGAGGAGATCTTACCCGAGGGTGGCGTGTCATCAGGCATGGCCGGCCCTCTCAGAATGCATTTCCTGATGTCAGTTCATTTCATGTCAGCAAAGCCTTCTCTCCAAACCTCCTTTCTTTTGATTTTTCCTGGTCTTTCTGGAGACGCTTGTGCCGCTGGCTGCTAATAAAAATTCGAGTGGTCCAGTTTATCGAGTAAGACTTACATACTGCTTTCATTTAGGTCACATTTGAACACTCTGGCCCAGAGCCCTCTGGTCAGAAAAATCTGCATTAATCTACATGGGTAGCAAGTGTCTGGAACTATAGATGGTCAGGTGGGAGAAAAGACAAATAACTAGCTTGTTTCTAACCTTCTTATCACCAAGAGCTCTTTGGAACCGGGTGGTCTTTATTTCCCCATGATGAGTGGATTTGAACATAAACCTATGGACTGAGTGTAAAGTAGTATACCTTTAACCCCAGCACCCTGGAGACTGAGAGGACATTGAGTTCCAGGCTGCCCAGGGTACATCACAGCAATATCTGAATAGGCCAAGGATGCAGCAGAGTTGGTAATGAGCTTGCCTGGAATGCAGAAAGCCCAGGGTTAGAGCCCAAGCTCCTCCTAAACTAGGCGTGGCAGTGCATACTAGCAATCCTAGCACCTGAGAGGAAAAACAGCAGCTGAAGGTCATCTTCAGAAACACAGTGAATTGCAGGTCACCTTGGGCTATACAGACCTCAAATCTAACCAAAGCAAATGAGATCAAACCTGACCACATATAAATATGTAAACACATAAATCTGAGATATTGGTCATGGAGGACAGCTTAGGGATATTTACCTAATGATAGTCACCTCCACCCTATCCCCTGAACTAGGGTTTCTCTGTGTAGCCCTGACTGTCCTAGAACTGGCTCTGTAGAGCAGTCTGGGTTCGAACTCCAGAGACCTGCCTGCCTCTGTCTCTTGAGTAATGGGATTAAAGGTGTGCACTGCCATTGCCTGTCTAAGGGTTGTTTTTAAACAGTACATTTATTTAATGTCCAATTAAAAATAAAACTAAAAATACTAAATATGCTTCTTGATTGGGGCAAAATTCTTGTCAGGTATACATTGGCTAAACAAAGTCTTGTGCAGAAATGATACTCTACCCATGCAGACAGATTTTGATCACACCTTGCTTACTGATGGAATAATTCATACACCAAAAAAACCTTGAGTTTGACCAGACATTGAATTTTAGCTCTGCTTTAGAGCATTGAAAAACTTGGGCAGTCAGGGGTTCTCTCTCATAGTGGCATCGGACAGAAAAGACCTATTTATTCAGAGCTATGCAGTCACATCTGAGAACTTCCTGCTACACACACAGTGAGAAAGGGAAAGTACTCCTAACCACCAGTGTGGACTTCCTCTGATGGCCCATCTTCTTGGCCACCATTTGCATTACCACTCTTAGCTGCCCTCAGTACACCCTAACATTGGGCAACAGGTCTGTGGGGCAGCAGTAGCAGACACAGTTACCAACGTATTGGGTTAACTAAATCTTATTTAAGAGAGTGACAAATAGAAGTTTAAAAAATTAAGAGTAGAAGTCTACACTAGCAAACTACCCACGTTGTCTAGCTATGGAACCATTAAGACTTTGAGTCAAATCTTCTTATTCGATCTACGTAGCCTGGAGGTCAGCCTGTGCCGTGCCTACAAAATACAAAGTTAGGGTGACCAGGTCTGAGGAAGATGCTGTTATAAAAGTCAGACTGGGGAGGCTATTGTTGGTTCTATTCTGAGAGAAAAGCATCCAGTCCTCTGTGTACACAGTTAGCTGTACCATAATGAAACAACCTCTATACATTTTAAAGTTTAGAGTGGAACACCATTTTTCCTTTTCAGAGGAAAACAAGAAAACCCTGAAGACAACACAACGTTGTCATATGGATTATCAACTCCAAATACAACCCTGCAGGTTATGTTGACTTTCCCAAGTGCACATACATTGGCACTAGAGAAAGAAAATACGTTGTTAAATGCTTAACTGCTCACATAGAGACACTGTGAAATATCTGGTTCGATACATGAGAAAAGAGGAAAAATGGAATTCCATGTGCTCCTACACAGAGGACCAGAACCCATTTGCTTTCAGCAAAATGGCAAGAGCAGAAGGTCCCTCCCTCCCAAAGCACAGTTCCAATGTTGATTCCATATCAGATTTTTATGACAGGAAGGGATTACAAAACAATTTTAAAAACTAAAAATGTGAAGACGTTTTTAGCTTTGGGATATGGTTGTCTAGTTATTCCAGCCTTGTTTGCAGAAAAGACTGTTCTCTCTCCATTAGAACTCCTGTCAAAAATCAACTGACCATAGGTATTTGTGGGATTTCATGAATCAGGTTTCAGTTCTTCTGTTGGCTGATGTGTCTGTCGCAGTTCTCCATGATTTGTAACTGGAGTCTCAAATGAAAGTTAGGAACACATGAAGATGAAGAGACGTCAGTCTTGTGGGGGAAGAGATGGGGTCTTGGATGTAGGATGCCTCTTACCCTTTACTGCTGGGGATGTTCTACACTGTTCCTTATGCTACAGTGTTCTAGGGTTCATCTCCAACACTTCTGTTAGCTGTACCAGATGTCAGTATGCCTGAGTTTTTAAATTTTATTCTGCAGTATTTTGGACCTATCAAGTTTGTTTTGATAAATAATTAATTAGCTTTTGCAGTGCTGGGGACCAACACTACAGTTTCTGGATGCCAGGCAAGCGCTCCATCCTGGACTATGGCCTCGCTCTCCACTTATTCTATAAAAGTTTGCCTTCAAGGGTTGCCCTGAACTTACTTATTTTGAACCCCAGGCAGGTCTTGAACTTAAGACCTTTCTGCCTCAATCTCCCAAGTAGCTAGAATTAGCCTTTAAACTGGCATGTGGGCTACCTTGTCTGATTGTCTTATTCTTTTCATTGCCACCATGTGGGTTTTTTTAACTCATTGCTCTTCTGTCAACACACTAACCATAGGTGCCAAACACAATGTCTGTAAGAGGTGGGTTGGGAAGATCTGTGACTTGTTTTTTTTTTTTTCGTTTTTTGTTTTTTAAAACATGCTTGGCATCAGGTCAGATAATGTAGCATTTATTTGCTTCTTGTAGGTTTGCTAGAACTTGTCCTTAAAACATCCGAACCTCCTGTTATAAACCAAGTTCAGCCTGAACATGCTCATAAGAAAATCTTTATTTACACCTATGTCTAGAAAAGAGAAACAGTTTTCAAAACACAGGAGAGCAGGCCAGTGCCCACCATCCACAATAAACAGTTTTTTCCTTTTCTTTCTCCCTCCCTATCTCCCCTCCTTCTCTTCTTCTCTCTTCCCTCCCTTCCTTCCTCCCTTCCTCTTCCTTCATCTTTTCTCTCCTCTGTTCCTTCCTCCCTTCCTTTTTTTTAAAAAACATCTGCTTTGGATCCTTACAGAAATGTAACAGAAATAAAATGTCCGTGGCGCTGAGTCTCCTTTGTGTCCTTTAGGCTTAACTCATCTTAGATCCACCCTCTCCCAAGTGTCATTGTGCCACGGTTATTTATCCAAATCTGGAGACACTACCCATGAATTGTTTAAATAAAGTTTAGTGCAGGCCTTACAAACCTCAAGATTCATATATGTCATGCAAGTATCAGTTATTAATTTTTGTTTTAAATTGCTTTATAGAGCTATGCGTTTGGGGGCCAGGGAGTTGGCCCAGGTGGAGAAGTGTTTGCTGTGAGGGTGTACAAGCCTGTGCTCTATCCTTGGGACTCACATAAAAGGCTAGGTATAGTGATGGGCGCTGGGAATCTTAGCACTGGAGAAGCAGATGCCTGAGAATCTGTGGGGCGAGTTGGCTGGTGAGCTGAAGGCCCCAGAAAGGGACATTGTTTCAACAACCAAGGTGAATGGCTCCTGAGAAATGATTCTTGAAGTTGACCTCTGGTCTTTATGAGCAATGCATGTGCACATGCACTTGTATACACATGTGCACATGCCCACGTGTGCACGAACACACACATACACAAACACACACACTTGCACACTCACATAAACTATGCACTTTTAAACTACAGATGTGTTTAATTGTATTAATGATCGATGCTACAAAAGAAATGATTTCAAAAAGCACTTTTTTCATAACAACAAACATGTAGTATCTTGGTATTTCTGTGGGACAGAAATACAGGTGTGGCTCAGCTGGGTACTTCTAGCTTAGCATCTGCTTGAAATGCTGTTGAGAACCCCAGCTGCACTGAAATCCTATACTGGGCAGTCTTGCATCTCTGTGGCAGGCTGCCTGCCTATCCACCCCCTGACACATTTCCTACCCAGGATCTCAGCTTGAATTTGGGCTTAAATTCTCATTAGTATTGGATGGAGTCAGATCCTCACAACAATAAAATGGGCCCGGGGAAATTGCCACTGGATCCAATCCACATCTCCACATTGTTTTCCTAAGGCATTAAGAGAGGTCTTTCAACCATCCTGTAGAATCCAGGATTGTTTCCATCACTCTTCGCCTATCAACATAATCTAGCAAAAAAAAAAAAAAAAAAAAAAAAAAACACTGAATGGTTTGAAATGATTTGGTCTAATTGGTGGTATGTTTTGTCTTTTCCCAAACAATCACAAAGAGTCCTTTGAATAAGCCATTCTAAGATTTTTTTTTCTTTTTTTTTTTCTTGAGAGAAGATCAAGCTTAGAGGTACAGCCTGCAGGAACTTGCATACCGGGTGTGGTGTTTGCCTGTCTTAAACACACCAAGCATCTCCAGTTTTTCAAGGTTTCTCAAAGACCAGCCTATGAGCTCAAACATTCTCAGCATCTGTGAGTTGCTTATTCTTTAGGACAGAGTCTTTCCCCACCATCTGAAAAGACAGAAGCCATGTCCGCAAGTCTCCAGTCCAGCACATACCTTCCTTTGCTTCACTCTTTCAGTAGCTCGCTGTTCAATCTCAATTTCCAGCATCCTAGTGGACTAAGGATTCCAGACTCCATTTATGAGTCTATATCTGTGTAGGTGCTGATGTGATTCACATTTCTGGGTCACAAGTTAGGCGAGGGGTGGCTACAAATGCATCCTGAGGAGAGAGACAAATAGCAACCAGTTCTAGTGCCACCCTGAGCTGCTTGCTGCACTGCAAACCGGCATTTTGGTTTTTGTTTTTTGGGGCGGTCAGTTATAGCTGGCAAATTAAAATCAAGAGGAATTAAAATCTCCTGCCATCTTTTTTTTCTGTGTCTGTCTGTCTGTCTGTTGTCTTTCTGTCTGTCTGGTGTTTGTGTCTGACTCTTTCTGTTTATGTCTGATTTTTCCCCATTTCATTTCAGAAGGAAACATTTCAATTTTCCATTCTTCTTCCCTTATAAGTGTACTGGCTGGTTTAGTGTCAACTTGACACCAGCTGGAGTTATCACAGAGAAAGGAGCTGCAGTTGAGAAGATGCCTCCATGAGATCCAGCTGTAAGGCATTTTCTAAACTAGTGATCAAGGGGGGAGGGCCCAGCCCATTGTGGGTGGTGTCATCCCTAGGTTGGTAGAACTGGATTCTGTAAGAAAGCAGGCCGAGCAAGCCAGGGGAAGCAAGGCAGTAAGTACCATCCCTCCATGGCCTCTGCAACAGTTTCTGGTTCCTGACCTGCTTGGGTTCCAGTCCTGACTTCTTTGATGATGAACAGCGATATGGAAGTGTAAGCTGAATAAACCTTTTCCTCCCTAACTTGTTTCTTGGTTGTGATGTTTGTGCAGGAATAGACACCCTGGCTAAGACATAAAGGTAACCTGTTCTTGGAATATGTGCATGCTTTCAGCCTGTATGACACATATGCAAACATAACAGCCTTGTACTTTTCAGACAAGGTTTCATGATGTAGCCCATGTACTGTAACTCACTGGGTATCTCAGGCTGCCTTCGAACTTGAAATCCTCCAACCTTTGCCTCCCATGTGCCGGGATTATAGACATGTGCCACCATGCCTGGCCCCAAATTATTTTTTAATACACTGATAACATTATGTAGACTCCTTAGGCCATGATATATTTTTTTAACCAAAGGATCTTCATTGAAATCTTACTTCTTCATTTACTCACCTGTTAGATGTGGGCAGATTGTCTTGTGGGGATTTGCTTCAGCTCTTAATGGATTGTCAGTATATTTATGCTCTGTTATATTTATTACTGTGAGACACTTAAGCTGGATGCTAGTATAGTTTTCAATAAGCTATATTGAAGAAGGAAAGTTATAGAATGTGCATGTGAGTTATAAGAAGCTAGATTATAATCTGATGGACACATATGATAATACACATGTATACATATGAATACACTTACATACATGTACTCACATATATACACAGACCATACATACACACATACACATAAACACATACACACCTATGTACATACACACACACACACACACGTGTGTGTGCCCAGGAAATATTATGATGACAATTCCATGATATCATTGTATAATATTTCTATCTCACTGAGAATTCTCATTTTTGAAGACCTTAGAAGATAAGAGAAAGACTAATAATCCCCACATTTGAAATACACTTAAAATATGTAGAGATATGAAGAGATAGTATGAGCTATACCAAAATAAATTCCACCATGGGTATTCATGACACAGTGGTGTTAGTGAAATGTCACCTCAAGTTGCGAGCCACAGCTAGATGCTATTCCTGACTTGGAATTTCCCTTATAAAAGATAGAAACCAAACTGTGCAAAATCAAGTTAAGAAAAGACAGCTTGAAAGTTGAATGACAGATCTTGACTAAATATATAAAAATGTAAAACCTACTGGCGAAGCACAGACACTCAAGAGCTCGGACAAGTCTGCTAGTGCCCGGCCAATGGATGGCCCATGGAGGTGTGCTGGTGGGGTTTAGTCTTGGGACTATGAATTCCCATGTTTCACTGGGGAGACATTATATCACATGGAGATCAAATGTCCCCTCAACATTCTGTTCTTTTCACTTGCTGTGTTGTTGGTCATGTGGCAGGTGAGAAGTTTCTGTAAGTTAATGCTACCATAAGTTAATAGGCAGATGACTTGGTTTTATAGGCTTCCTTGGCGTGTGTCAGCTCCAAGCGGTGGCTTCACCCTTGGTATGTAAACAAATATGAGTCTGTGAGTTGGCACGGCTAAAGGCCAGATCCTAAGTTAATCAGAACCATGAGTTCTGCCCCAAACGTCCTTTGAAGGTAGCATTCTTTAAAGGGAACACTGTAGTTCATAGACAAAAAAAAAATCTGTTCTTCTTCTAGTACTGTCTGAATGCTGTAGACTTCAGAGGGTGATCTGGTTGGCAATGAACCAATCTAGTAATGACAGGTCAAGACAGCATGTTTAGAGAGCTCAAGGAATTCCGGGCATGGAAAGAATCCTCATGAATCTTCCCAACAGGCAGTTGCCAGTTTCAGGGATTGTCTCCTGGCTGAAAACTCAGTTTTCATGAAATTAGTTGGTCTGGTGGGTGTATCCCAGGAAAGGTCTTTTGCAGAGTTTCTCCACCTCTTAGTTTATTCCCATTCTAAGTCCTTGAAATGCTCCCCCATTAGCAGCACACATTACTGGATAATCAGAATGGTAATTCTGAGCATGTCTCTGCCTTTGTCAGATCCTTTACCTGGGGTTCTTTGCTAGGAAGCCAGACAGATTTTTCTCTAAACACAGTGGTTATTTTCTTTTGGTGTGGGGTGCAATTTCTGTCAAGCAAATACTTTTCTGCCTTGCTAATACAAAATTTTAGAGGTCCTCTGGTGGCAAGTTTATCATTGCTAATGTTGAGTGGGACCTACCACTGTCACAGCAAAGTTCAGAGTGGCTTTCCTTGATTCCTAAGAGCTTTGCATTTTAGATGTACTGGGTGAGATATCCAGGAAATATCTGGATTATTTTATTATTTCTCTACTACTACGATCCGTCTTCTAGTGTATGTACCCATTTATGTATTTTGGGGTTTTCAAGACAGCACCTCAGCCTGTAGATCCTGCTGTGCTGGGAACTTGTTGTGTAGTTCAGCTGGCCTTGAGTTTAGAGTGGTCTTTCCATTGCTTCCCAAGTGCTGGGATTACAGATGTATGCCATGATGCCTGTCTATGCACCAGCTTTGTGATGTATACCATTTTTTTCCTATCTGGCCAGGAAGATTGTGTAATAAGTCTATACAAAGAGAACTCATGTATGCATCTTTCTTCTTAGGTTCACCTGCATGTTTCCCACTGTGGAAGGAGGCAGGAGAGGCTGGGTCGTGAAGCAGAGACAAGAAGATTCTCATCATTCCTCCTCCATGTATTTGGGAATTTAATTTGTTGTAACAGACTCTACTGGTTTTACATGTACTTATTTTGGAAGCATTTGTATCTGAACTGGTCTCTTAGTGTCTCCCTGTTGTCCCACCTACACATTGATTTATGTATTCAATGTGACAAGTTTTTCTTTCTTTCTTTCTTTCTTTCTTTTTTTCTTTCTTTCTTTCTTTCTTTCTTTCTTTCTTTCTTTCTTTCTTATTTTTCTTTCTTTCTTTCTTTCTTCCTTATCTTTCTCTTCCTTTCTTTTCTTTTCTTTCTTTCTTTCTTTCTTTCTTCCTTTCTTTCTTTCTTTCTTTCTTTCTTTCTTTCTTTCTTTCTTTCTTTCTTTCTTTCTTTCTTTCTTTCTTTCTTTCTTTCTTCTTTCTTTCTTTCTTTTTTCCTGCCTTGTTTAGTTGGCAAGACATAATCCTACTAGATATTACTGTCTTTGGGTTCAGGTGTTGGAGCACTCAGTCCCCAGTGGGTGGCGCCCTTAGCAGGCAGAGCCTCACTGGAAGGTATCATAGGGAAAGGGGGAGGGCCTTGAGGTTTTATAACCTGACCCTGTTTCCTGTTTGTTCTCTTCTGTCTGAGTATAAATCCAATGTGACCAGTCATTCCCCTGCTCCTGTCACCATGACTTTCCTGCCTACTGCCATGTCTTCTCTGCCATGACAGGACATTTCCTTTCAGTTGCTTTCATCGCACTATCTCATCATAGTAGCAGTGGGAGTAACGCTGATACTATGTAATTGTGATGGAAGTCCATGATTCTCACTCCTGATATGCACAGTTCCTTTCTTCTTTCTGTTCAAGACAATGAAGGTGGATGTTTCGTTCACGTCTTTAATCTTGGCACAGTTCTTACATATTAAGTGGTTTCATAAATCCTATTGACAAGGATTATTTTAACAGGCAGGCAAAAATTTTTGTTTTCATTCTCCATATCAAATTCTCAGTTAGGAAGATGAGGTCAAACTGCATGGACAGATCAGGTAATTTATAATTGTTGATAATTTCACTGTCTATATAGCTTCATCAGCCCATGTTCCTTCTCTAGACATGTATAAGCATACTGTGTAGGGCTCCCAGTGAGCATGGTACCAACTGTTTGGCCTAGCCGTGGAAACACATGTGCAAAATGAACACGCTAAATGATGTGGGATTATGATTTACATAAGAGGAGAAAATATCCAGGTCATACCAGTAGATAATAAATAGATGCTACTTTCCCAGTTCATCTTTCTTCTCATCATGGACCAGGGGAGTAAGCATCTAGCAAATGACATAACTTGATGGCTCCTTCCTAGAATTCCTCCATCCACCTGAGATCTAACTAACCACAAGCTAGTCCTGGTCATAAACTATTAGTTCCCAACCAGAGCCAGGATCAGTTGTTTTCCTGGAACACATCTGGACATATTGATTATATTGATAAATATTCAGAAGACCTGCTTCTGTCTTTGGGGAACAAAATCCATACCCATTATATCTAATAAGACTTCTAGGAGTGTTTCATTTCTTCTCTTCCTCAACTCCCACTTTATTTCCGCAGCTTCAGTGTTTATGTCAAAACATCTAGAGACCAGATCATGGAGTTATCCTCACAGAGCTCTGTCCAGGAAAGCTAAGCTGATCCAGGGTTTGGAGAACCCTAAGTCAAAAATTTGCGCTAGTAACCCTACAGCCTGTTTCTTAATCTAGTTTTTTACAGTTTTCTCTTGTTTACTTGCTGTTGTGCTAAACATGACAGGCAGGCAACTTGGGGAAATGGTTTATTTTAGCCTCCAGGTTATAGTCTATTTTTAGGGAAAGTCAAAGCATGGACTGAAGGCAGGAGCTGGAAGCAGAAACTATGGAGAAATGATGCTTTCTGGCTTACTTCTGGGTTCATGTTCAGATATTTTTCTAATACAGGTAAGGCCCACCCGTTCATGAATGGCACTGCCCATGTTAGACTGGGCTTTCCAACTTAAAGTACCTATGAAGAAAAATGCCCCATAGACATTTCCACACTCCTCGCCAAGGTAGGCAATTTCTCCACTGAGGGTCCCTGTTTCGGGGTATGTCAATTTAACAACCAAAATAAGGCACCACACCGTTATATTACATTCTTAGATTCATCTTAATGGGCAAGATATAATTATTGTTGCTGATGAACAACCCTATCTTGTAAAAGTATCTTTTATTCATTTTTACTGATTGTCATCTCAGAGGCTTATTGCCTTAGTCTGCTAACCTAGGCCTGCTTCCAGAAACATCTAGCCTCTGTACCATCTAATCTAGGCCTAGAACATTTTTAGCCTCTGAAACTTGCTGAATAAGCTCACTCTTCCTTGTTCTTTCTGATGTCTAGCTGGCTGGCTCAATCCAGCTGTTCTGACTCTAATTCCTATCCAAGATGACTGATTGAATCTGGCTTCTGCCTTGGTCTCTCCTGAATTGCTCTGCTTGGCTTCATACTATTGTTGGAAATAAATTCTAATCTGGTTCCTTCTCATTCTTTGGCTCACTCTGTCTTTATCTACATCTGCTTGTTCCCTCTCTATGACCTGTCTGAGTACAACTGTCCAGGTAAAACTGCCTCTTACCCTTTTCTTTCCCTTCCCTTCTCTTCCCTCTCCTCCCGTCCCCTCCCTAGTTCTCTCTTTGCATCCCTCTGTCTCTTTGCTTTACTTTACAATCAGACTGGCCTAGAACACCTGATCTGCCTGTTTCAGCCTCCAGAGTGCTGATATTATAGCTGTGTTTGACTACAACTCTCTCCCTCCTTCCCTCCTTCTCTCCTTCCCTTATTAATAGTATTTTAACATGTTTAATGGCAATTTACATAGTCATGTCTGAATTTGATGTTTTATCTACTTAATGGTAATTTATTTAATTTCAAATTGTTCTTGCCTTAGTCCACTGTAAGGCCCCTTTGTATGATGTTGCAAATTATTATGAGCAGGATATACATATATTCTCCATATATAAAGAATATTTCCCGAAATTCAATAACTTAAATGTTTTCTTTTTCTCCAATTTTTTCCTTTGGAATAATATAACTTTTTTTCTTCCTCATTTGCTAAATTATTATATTTTGAATACATTGTCACAGACCACCCCAGCCAGGTGTGGGGTCCCTGGGACAAGGGTCCTTGAAGACCAGGTGGATAGAGGACCAGGTGGATAAGGATTCAGTGGTGACATACAGAAACAAACAGGCAGTTTGAATCTGAGAGTTTTTCGCAGCTTTCAACCAAGGGTTTTCATGCATAGAGAAACAGGTATTACAAATCTAACCGATGTGTCCAGTGAAGCAGTCACAAAGAATAATTATCATAATCATTTGGCACAAGAAAATAAAAAATCATTCAAGTAATACAACTTCTAAAAAGTGAGTTCAAAGAAGCAATTACCAATGGGACAGATAACATCATTATCACTTAACAGAATAAAGCATAAAAGTCACTTATAGTTAATGGCATCCTTCCAAGAGCATGTTCGTAAGGTCCGCATGAGCACTTGTTGATAACATCTAAGTCCTGAACAAGTTAATACATTTCTATAGGTAATCATTATCTAACATCTAGCTTCTGCCTTTTAAAAGTCTTCGAAATACAATTTACAACTATCGTTAATTCTTCTCTAAAATTAATGCTTTCTTTACCAATATGCCAAAGCCCACTTCGACTCCACATGCATAGCCATACATGATCATTTATTGTTGGGAAAGTTTTTTTTATAATAAAACTATTTTGTAATTGTGTAAATGATTATGAAGCAAAGCACTGGTTTTCTTGGGGATAAGGTCATGGCTAGTGACCTCATCTCTAGGAATTGTTTCTTATCCAATTTTCTTGCTTAAAATCTCAGCCTAGGCTACCAGGAACATCTTGTAAATATAGAATATATATATATATATATATATATATATATATATATATATATATATATATATATAGAGAGAGAGAGAGAGAGAGAGAGAGAATAGAATAGAATAAGAATAAAGCAGACAGACTGCCATGAGAACTACGGCTCAATATTTTTCTTTTGCCAAGAGTCCCACAGCGGTTCCAGGAGACCTCCTTCCTTTGAAGTTTGTGCCTCAGTCTGTGGAACTTGTCACAGAGAATCTATGGGGGTTAGTGTGGCAATACACACTGATTGTTATAAAACTCTTTTATATATAAATACCTCCGGTTATTCTACCTTTTTCATTAGCATAATGGAAGCCACTGATGGATCCCAAAGTATTAGAGCAACTTTGTTGCTAATAGTTTAAGAGGATGGTAGTCACGTGCACATGGAACTGAATTGGTTATACTTAAATCCCATTCAGGATGCCAACTCTCATGGTGTTCAACTAGTCAATCCTCATGTTCTTCCTATATTGCATCTACCTCCTTCAGTAAAGTCAGTCTGAGGCCACCAAGACTCTCCACCTTCCAATGACCCAGTTTGGATTTGTTGTAGCCAATGCATTGATTTTTTTTGCAGGCTCTCATCCCTGTGTGAGGTCCCATTAATTCCACTGCATGTTTAGGCTTGGAGAATAGCGGATGTCTTTTCAGTAAGGATGTTAGACCATTTTATGAGCCCTATTGTGGAACACACATTATGTGGGACCTGTTAAAAAGAAACCTGGACCCAAATTGCTGAGTATAGGTCTGCATTATGAACAAAACCAACAGAGTATAGAACAAATTTATGAAACCAGTGCTGGTGGTTTCTGCAGTGGCCCCAGAGAACATGAGTGTCTCCATTTCTTAGGTATGAATAGTTCGTGGATGTGCAGGTGTCTCTCTGGGATACTGACTTGGAGTGCTTGGGGTTTATACTCAGCAGTGCTATCACTAGGCTGTATGGTAGTTCTAGCATTAGATAGAATTTTTATTTGCATATATGACTTACATATAATAATGGCTTCATTGTGACACTTTAATAATGTACAGAATATATTCTTCTCATACTGACATCCTCTCTATCTTCCCTCTCACTCCTGTTAACCCCTCTTTTCTCCCAATACCTTCTCACTTTTAGTTTTCAGAGAAACCCCCATCTTGATTTTCACAGTAGCTGTACTAGTTTGCTTTCCTACCAGTGGTGTATAAATACCCCCATTTCTCATATCCATACCAACATTTGCTTTGTTTTAAATATTCATTTATCTTTATGTGTATGAGCATTCTGCCTGCATGCATGTCTATTTCTGTGTCTTTGTTTTCCTCATGAGAGCCATCTGGATGGAATGAGATGGAACTTCAAAGCCAGCAACTTGCACTCACCTGATGGGTGAAGATGTTGTATGTATTTTCAGGAACGGTTTGTGTTGTAATCACAAGGTTTTAATCACAATCCAGAATTTCTACCTTGCCTTTATCATTCAGTTCCTAGATAAAAGACACACAACTTTTGTTATTTACAACAAGCCTTAAGTAGTACACAAGCTGGGAAGGTATCTATTCTCTATGTTATTAGAATCTACTTCCCTATAGATAACCCAGTATTATTATTTTCTGTTTCATCTGCGGAGTTCTTAACTCCAATTGGCCAGCCCTCAGGGCCACATTTTCATGAACTCACCGAACCCATGGTAGCTTCTTCTTCCTCCCTGCTTCTCTCCCTTCCTCATGGTTCTCCGACTCCCGCAGGTCTGGGAACCCTAAAACCTTCCTATGTCTCTTCTGCCTAGGTATTAACTGTTGACGTCTTTATTCACTAATCAGAAATAACTTGGGGGCAAGGGAACTTTGGTTAACATGCGGACTCTCTCTTCTCTGGGGCAACAAGATCTTGGGGAACCTATATTCGCATTAAAATATAACCAGCACCAGCCACTCACTGCCAGGTTGGATATTTGTGCTTTTTTTTTTTTTTTTTTTTTTTTTGAGAACTCTCTACTCACTCTATTATTTCATTTACCAACTTTTTGATTTATAGTTTTTTGATATTTAGTTTTTAAAGATCTTTATAGATCCTAGGTAGTGTACTGGCACAAATAAACCAGACAGGCAGACAACAAAGTAGAAGAGGGGACCCGCAGATAATACCACATAGCTACAGGCACTTAATCTTTGGCAAAAGCACCCAAAGCCCACATCGATTAAAGGATAATCTTTTTAACAAGTAGAAGCACTAAAATTTGGTATCCACGTGTCAAATAATGAAACTAGATTAATATATTCCACTCTACATAAACACCATTTCAAAATGGCTCAATAGTCTCAGTGAAAGACTGCAGCATTAGTGCCAGTCAAGAAACATATAAGGAAAACATTTCAGATATGAGCATAGAAAGACTTTGGTAGCAGGAAACTAGTCCCAGGAATTGACAAATGAAATTAAGAAAAATTTAAACACTTCCCAGCAAAGGAGTCAACCAAGAGAGTAAAGAAAGTGCCTACAGAATGAAGAAAACATTTGCCAGTCAGATAAGACACTAATATCTGGAATGTACAAATAACTCTAGAAATCAAGGTATTGAATTATTCAGGGCATTAGTGATGGCCAAGGTCAAGGTATGGGAGCAACTCAAGTTTCTACCATGAATGAATGGCTTAGAACTTCAGTAGGGTCTGGAGAGATGGTTGAGGCTTTAAGATCACTGACTACTCATTCTGAAGACTTAGTACTGTTCCCACATTTTGCTTCAATACTCAATGTAACTCCAGTTGGCTCAATGCCATCTTTATACCTCTGAGGCAACCAGGCAGATAAGTCATGTGCAGACATACGTGGAGGCAACACACACATACAAACAGAGAGACACCCCCTCCACAGAGAGAGAGAGAGAGAGAGAGAGAGAGAGAGAGAGAGAGAGAGAGAGAGAGAGAGACTCACACACACTGAGAGATGCATACATGTTATCATCAGTTTTCAGCCTTAAAAGAGAAATAAACCTTCCCACATGTGATATGTATGGCCTAAGCTAAATGGAGCCATAGGAAGTCACATATTACCTGATTTCACCCAAATGACATGTATAAATAACAAGATTCAGACAAGAAGAATATGGTTGTGGCTCTCAGATACTAAGTGTAGCGGAAAATGGGGAGTTGGAAGTCAATGGGTGTGAACTTTAATTCATGCAAAACAAATGCTTTCAGGACATCTGCATGATGTTGTACCTATGGTGTGCGATAAAGAGATGAGCAGGTGTGCACAGCAGTTTTTAAACATGTTTGTCTCATGTCAAGTGTTCTTCCAACAGAAAAAAGTAAAGCTTAGACCAAATAATCTAATAGACTTTTTAAAGAATTACAAAGGATTCTTCCACTTAAGGAGACAACTTAAAGTAGACAGGAAGAAGGAAATAGTGTGTAAAAATTCTAGTGTGCACTGTAGAAGAAACGATGATCTTAAATGTGATGGGTCGGTTGCATAAAAGTATGAAATTGTCATTAAGAACTGTTTTCTTACCCCGGTTTTAGAATATGACCATATGAAGGTCATGTGGTTGTGAAATATGCATCCATAAGTCCTAAGGAAATAAGAGTGAGATCTTTGCATTGCCCCAGAGTGGCTGAGACTCTCTTAAAAGAGAGATGAGAAACTATCTGTGCTGGTCTCGTGGTTACCAGAAAGGTAAGAAGTGAATTGTGTCAGTGTGGCAAGTAAATTGCTAGGATCACCATCACCATCACCATCACCATCACCATCACCATCACCATCATGGCTGGCAGCAGCTAGACCCACAGCAGCAGAGACAGTGGCAGGGTCTGCTGCAGAAGATTGTCCTGCAGCGGGTGTCTTCATATCAAATTAGTTAGCCCAGTTGGTCTAATAACAGGGCATGCAACAACTGGAATTTCAGCATGATTGGCAGCAGGTGTGCCCACAGCATCTGGGCTGGTAGCAGGATTGGCAGCAGCTGGTCACACAGCTTGCTCTCCAGCAGGTAATTCTGCAACAGCTCGGCTGTCAGCAAGAGGAACAGTAAGAGTGGGTCATGGTATTAGATGTGGAGAGTTAGGTTCCTGTTCAATAGTCAGCTTTTGTAGACATTTTGTATACCAGGTCTTCATAGTTTGGACCAACCAGCAAGTCTTTCCCTGTTTCTGTAATACTTCATATTCAGTTTAAGTTGTCAACGAAAGTATTGCCCTTTCAATGTTACAAAGTTTTTTTTTTAAAGTAAGGATCATAATTGAGAACAATTCATTAAAAACAAACTTTGCAGGCAAGAGGAAGCTGAATACGTCATCAGCAGTATCTTGCTTTGGTCATCTCTTGATGGTGTGATCTCTCTTTAAATCCCGAGACTTGGTGTAGTTGTCCCTTTAAAGTTTTATTCCTTTGTCTCTACTTAGATTACAAAGAGACTCAGGAGAGAGGCTTGGCGGTGCTCAGAGATGACCTGAATGACTAGCTCATTGTTCACTCACAGAAGCCTGACTCCACAGGCTAGTTTGGGCATTTGTCTCAGTGCTAGCTCCTCTACTTGGGTGTTCCAGATGCTTCAGAGGCAGTTTGGGGTAAGGGACTGGTGATGCAGCTCAGTTGGAAGGATGCTTGGTTAGGGTATGAAGCCTAACCAATCCCTAACACTGCATTAACCAGGCATGGCGATACATGGTCATCATCTCAATACTAAGAGTTAGAGGTGGAGGGTCAGAAGTTCAAGGTCATCCTCAGATACATAGGGAGTTTGGGTTGTATGAGATGTTGTCAAGAAAAACAAAAGTCAAATTGGGAAGAAGATGTTAAGCACAATGCCTTCCATAGTAGAGCCTAGCCAGTCAGAGCAGGGGTGTTGAAGTAACAGGATACCCTGGATGGAGGAGGTGTTAATGGATACAGTGATAATTTCCCTCTCATTTTCCAGGTCTGGGATCAAACTAGGATGAACTCAGAGAACTTTTGGTCTTATAACTGCTGCTGTCCTGAACAAACTGGGGTCCAAACAATACGGTCCTAACCTGTGTGGAAGTAAGGCTAATGATCTTAGATCAGCATTCTTCCTGTCTGCCTCTGTTTTATTCCATCTGCCTTACCATTCTATCTTCTTTTTATTCAAGGAAGGATTTAAGAGGTGTTGCTGTGGTACCCAATTAACCAGACACATTGACAGGTTTTCTCAGTACTTTCAATCATCTTACATGAACATAATCATTAATTTCTAGTTTTGGAGAAGAGCATGAAGTGAACACAACCATCCTGCTGGGGCTAGAGTAAGAAATTGAAATGAACTCCAAAGACCTCCCAATCTCATCCTTACATCCTCCCTAAAGGAACCGAAGTCGGTATTGACTTGAAACATTGAGAGCCAGTTTGATCTTTTTTTGCCTTCAATGACTGTCTTTTAGTTGACTTTAATCTTAGAGGTCATCAACTTTAGAGGCTTTGCTAAGCCATGTTGTTAGATTCCCCACCAGCTTTGCTATAGATAACACTGAGGGTGTGTGAGTCTTGATGTTAGCATTTGCCTAAGATGTTTTCCAGAGACGAATTTCTTTATCTAACCCAATGGGGTTGAATTGATACTTCAGTTGGGACTATGAACATTTCCGGTAGGTGACTTCTTTGAGATGAGAGGGTGGAGAACCACCCTCATGTGCTATTTTCTTCACCTGTATCCTGGACAAGCCATGATGCTTGATTGTGCATGTTCAAACCGTGGACCAGCTCATTTTGCGTCTACCCACTATGCGAGTGCCACGGTTCACTTTGGTCTTTTTCATATTAATAACTCTGGACTGTATTCCAAAGAAGGCAGATTTGAGAGATTCTTCCTGTCTCTTTGTTTGACTGTCTTGTGTGTTAAACTTTTCTCTTGTGCAAAGCTCTTTCTTTGAGTGACAGGCACGGTCTGTGATGTGTGGTGCTGGTTTACAAAGACAACTAGTATTTTTCTCATTTTCCATATTGTTCTTGGGAAATATGTTGACTTAAGAAAATTTCAACCTTTCAGAACTTCATATATGTATATTATATATTCTGGTAGATCACCTATTACTTCTCCAACTTTTTCCAGACTCCTCCACTGTGTCTCCCTTCCAACTTTATGTCTTCATTTTGGACCACTGAGTCCAACCAGTACTGTCCACATGCTGATGCCAATGGAGATGTCCACTGAAAATGTTCAACTAAATTATCGATGGTTTCGAACCCATTGAGTTAGATAAATCTGTTCCTGGAAACATCTTGGGTAAATGCTATCATCAAAATCCACACAATGTTATCTATAGCAAAGCTGGTGGGTATCTAACAGTATGGCTTAGCACAGCCTCTAAAGTTGATGATGTCTATCATCAATGTTAAGGCTATCTACTGGAGTATGGGCTATTCCCTTAAAATCTCTTAAGAACGTTTATATTCTCTACCCCAACAACCTTCAACTGTCAAAGATCATCAGCTAGGGACAGAGCTTCAGGACTACCTCTCCTCATATGCTGAAATTATGACTGCTTTGATCTTATGCAGATCTTGGATAGACAATCACAACTCCTGTGAGTTCATGCATGCAATGATATCATCATGTCCAAAGGTATTATTTCACAATGATTGTTCCCAACCTCCAAAGCTAGTAAAAGAGAAACCTGTGCAATAAAAACTATAAAACATGAAAGAAAGAAATTAGGTATGCTAGGGATGGAAAAGGCTTCCACAGTCATGGATTAATATTGAGAAAATCACTACTGTACCAAAAGCAGTCCACAGATCCAGTGCAATCCCCATGAAAATTTCACCACAATTCTTCACACAAATTGAGAAAATTATCTTAACAGTCATATCAAAGCACAAAGACCCTAAATAGCCAAAACAATCTTCTTTAAAAATTATTTATTTTTTATGTATTTTGCTTACATGTATATTTGTGTGAATGTGCCAGATCCCTTGTAATTGGAGTTATAGACAGTTGTAAGCTGCCATGTAGGTAATGGGAATTTAACTTGTGTCTTTTGGAAGAGCACCCAATGATTTTACCCACTAAGCTATCTTTTCAGCCTGCCCAAACAATCTTGAGCAACAAAAATACTGCTGGAAGTGTCAACATCCCTAATTTCAACTTATACCACATACCTATAGTAATAAAACATCCTGGTATAGGCACAAAAAGAGACACTGTAATTAGCAGGATAGAATTAGGGAACCATATATAAGTCTGAGATCCTAAAATTTCTGACACATGATTTTTTAAAAAATAGTTCTTTGAGCTTATGAGTATTTTTTGTTGATTTATTTCAGATTGTATTTTAATTACATTTCTCCATTCCTTTTCCTTGCTCTAAACCTTCCAGAAACCCTTCCCTGCTCTCCATCAAACCCATGTCCCCCCTTTGACACACAATCTTTTTACAAAAATGCCAAGAATGCCCATTGGAGCCAAAACAGCATCTTTAGCAAATGCTACTGGGAAACTAGATTCTTGTCTTTTGTTAGCTCCCTACTCCCAAATCATTAATTTCAAATGTATTGATGTTTTGCAACATGATTCCAGTTTAAAATTCAAGATTCAAGATTCTAGTTTAAAATCCAGCCTCACAAGAGCTCTCACACCTGAGCCCATGAAGACAGAACTGAGTCACTGCCATCAGAACTCACTGCCTGCCTACAAAGAGCCAAACACCCAGGAGCAATCTCCCTCCTGAGCCCACGGGCCTTCAGACCCACAGGAGAGAAAAGTACCAGTCAGAAACAAAAAGATCAACTACAATCATTGACAACAAGATGGCAAGAGGAAAGCACAAGAACAAAAGCAACGGAAACCAAGACAACCTGGCAACATCAGAACCCAGTTTTCCCACCACAGCAAATAGTGGATTTCCCAACACTCCAGAAAAACAAGATTTAGACTTAAAATCATGCTTCATGATGATGATGATGGAGATCTTCGAGAAGCACATGAATAACTTTCTTAAACCATTACAGGAGAACCAGGAGAAATCACTGAAAGAACTACAGGAAAACACAACTAAATAGGTGAAGAAACTGAGAATGGAAATAGATACAATAAAGAAATCACAAAAAAGGACAACCCTGGAGATAGAAAACCTATGAAAGAAACCAGGAGTCATAGATGCAAGCATCATCAACAGACTACAAGAGATTGATGAGAGGATCTCAGGGGCAGAAGACAACATAGAAAGCATTGACACAACAGTCAGAGAAGATGCAAAACCTAAAAAGCTTCTGAGCCAAAATGTCCAGGAGATCGAGGACACAATAAGACCAAACCTAAGGATAATAGGTATAGAAGAGGGCAAAGAATATCATCTAAAAGTCACAGTAAATATCTTCAACAAAATTATAGAAGAAAACTTCCCTCCCCTTAAGAACAAGATGACCATGAACATATAAGAAGCCCACAGAACTCCAAATATATCGGACCAGAAAAGAAATTCTTCCTGACACTTAATAGTGAAAACACAAAATGTTAAAAACAAAGAAAGAATACTAAAAGCAGTAAGGATAAAAGGACATGTAACATATAAAGGCAGACCAATCAGAATTACACCAGACTTCTCAACAGAGACTATGAAAGTGAGAAGATCCTGAACAGACCTCATACAGAACCTAAGAGAACACAAATGCCAGCCCAGGATACTATATTCAGCAAAACTCTCAATTACCATAGATGGAGAGACCAAGGTATTCCAGGACAAATCTAAATTTTCACAATATCTGACCACAAATCAAGCCCTACAAGGATAGTAGATGGAAAATCCAACACAAGGAGGGAAACAACACCCTAGAAAAAGCAAGAAAATGATCATGCAAGAAAACCAAAAGAAAAAAGATACACAAACATGAGTCTATCTCTAACAACAAAAATAACAGGAAACAACAATCACTATTTCTTAATATCTGTTAACATCAATAGACTCAATTCTCCAATAAAGAGAAATAGACTTTCAGACTGGATAAGTAAACAGAATCTAGCATTTTGATGCATACAGGAGACTCATCTCAGAGACAAAGACAGACATTACCTCAGACTAAAAGGCTGAGAAAAAACCTTCCAAGCTAATGGTCCCAAGAAACAAGCTGGAGTAGCCATTCCAATATGGAATAAAATAGATTTTTTTTTTCAACCAGAAGTTATCAAAAAAGATAAGGAAGGACACTTTTTACTCATCATAAGAAAAATCTATCGTGGCCCTCCCGCCCCATGGAGCGGCCCCCGGGGCTGCGGCCGGGCGCGGGCGGCCCCTGGGAGATGCGGGAGTGGCTTGGCACCGGCGGCTTCGGGAACGTCAGTCTGTACCAGCACCGGGAACTTGATCTCAAAATAGCAATTAAGTCTTGTCGCTTAGAGCTAAGTACCAAAAACAGAGAGCGATGGTGCCATGAAATCCAGATCATGAAAAAGTTGAACCATGCAAATGTTGTAAAGGCCTGTGATGTTCCTGAGGAATTGAATTTTTTAATTAATGATGTGCCTCTTCTAGCAATGGAGTACTGTTCTGGAGGGGACCTCCGGAAGCTACTCAATAAACCAGAAAATTGTTGTGGACTTAAAGAAAGCCAGATACTTTCTTTACTGAGTGACATAGGATCTGGGATTCGATATTTGCATGAAAACAAAATTATACATCGAGATCTAAAACCTGAAAATATAGTTCTTCAAGATGTTGGTGGGAAGATAATGCATAAAATAATTGATTTGGGTTATGCCAAAGATGTTGATCAAGGAAGTCTCTGTACATCTTTTGTGGGAACATTGCAGTATTTGGCCCCAGAGCTCTTTGAAAATAAGCCGTACACAGCCACTGTGGATTATTGGAGCTTTGGGACCATGGTGTTTGAATGTATTGCCGGATATAGGCCTTTTTTGCATCATCTACAGCCATTTACTTGGCATGAAAAGATTAAAAAGAAAGATCCAAAGTGTATATTTGCATGTGAAGAGATGACCGGAGAAGTTCGATTTAGTAGCCAACTACCTCAGCCAAACAGCCTTTGTAGTTTAATAGTAGAGCCAATGGAAAGCTGGCTACAGTTAATGCTGAATTGGGACCCACAGCAGAGAGGGGGACCTATTGATCTTGCTTTGAAGCAGCCAAGATATTTTGTATTAATGGATCACATTCTCAACTTAAAGATAGTGCACATTCTAAATATGACTTCTGCAAAAATCATTTCTTTTCTGTTACCATGTGATGAAAGTCTTCATTCACTACAGTCTCGAATTGAGCGTGAAACAGGAATAAATACCGGTTCTCAAGAACTTCTGTCAGAGACAGGAATTTCTCTGGATCCTCGGAAACCAGCCTCTCAATGTGTTCTAGATGGAGTTAGAGGCTGTGATAGCTACATGGTTTATTTATTTGATAAAAGTAAGACTGTATATGAAGGACCATTTGCATCCAGAAGTTTATCTGATTGTGTAAATTATATTGTACAAGACAGTAAGATACAGCTTCCAATTATACAGCTTCGGAAAGTATGGGCTGAAGCAGTGCACTATGTATCTGGGCTAAAGGAAGACTACAGCAGGCTCTTTCAGGGACAAAGAGCAGCAATGTTAAGTCTTCTTAGATATAATGCTAACTTGACAAAAATGAAGAATACTTTGATCTCAGCATCACAACAACTCAAAGCTAAATTGGAGTTTTTTCGAAAAAGCATTCAGCTTGACTTGGAGAGATACAGTGAGCAGATGACTTATGGGATATCTTCAGAAAAAATGCTGAAAGCATGGAAGGAAATGGAAGAAAAGGCCATTCACTATTCTGAGGTTGGTGTCATTGGATACCTTGAGGATCAAATTATGTCTCTGCACACTGAAATCATGGAGCTGCAGAAGAGCCCCTATGGAAGACGCCAGGGAGACTTGATGGAATCTCTAGAACAGCGTGCCATTGATCTCTATAAGCAGCTGAAGCACAGACCTGCTGATCACTCCTACAGTGACAGTACAGAGATGGTGAAGATCATTGTGCACACCGTGCAGAGTCAGGACCGTGTTCTCAAGGAGCTGTTTGGCCACCTGAGCAAGTTGTTGGGTTGCAAACAGAAGATTATTGATCTACTCCCCAAGGTGGAAGTGGCCCTCAGTAACATCAAAGAAGCTGACAATACTGTCATGTTTATGCAGGGAAAGAGGCAGAAAGAAATTTGGCACCTCCTTAAAATTGCCTGTACACAGAGTTCTGCCCGCTCTCTTGTAGGATCCAGTCTAGAAGGCACAGTAACCCCTCCAGTATCTGCATGGCTGCCCCCTGCATTAGCAGACCGTGAACATCCTCTGACATGTGTGAGAAACGTTAGCACAGATGGTAGAAGAAAATCTGAACTGTCTTGGCCATTTAAGTACTATTATTCGTGAGGCCAGTGAGGACCAGAGCAGTAGTATGATGAGTCTTGATTGGAGTTGGTTAGCAGAATGACTCCCATCTGTCCATGGTTCTCGAGCCTATGAAGCTGTTCCGGAACTTACTGTAAAGCCATCTTTACTTGCTGAACCCATTCTTCATACACCAGTTCGTGGAGGAAATGGCCGTGATCAGAAACTACGAATGACTTTACAAGCATAGGACCTTGGCGTTTTGTTGTGTTGTTTTGTTTTTAAATAATTGCAGTCTCTGAACAGATAGGATTTTATAACAAATTAGCAAAATTAATTCTTTTTAACATTGAAACTATCTAGGGAGATCGTTAGTGACCCGCTTATCTTATACAGTTGGAAAAGATAATCTTCTAAAGGTCTAAATTTTAGGTATAAGGCCCAACGTGGTATTAATATACAGAGATGAAAAATTCAACCTGTGTTCATTTAAGTAAAATTTGTCTATCAAGTTTCTGTGGAAGAGACTGCTCATAAGTAAAATTGTGCTACCTGAAGACTAAGCCCCACCTCCTTGTATTGCCCTCAGCAAATGCTTTTCAAATGGAGTCAGATGAATCCCATCTTTAATTGCACATTTAATAGAGTCCTTTTCTCATGTAAGGGATTGAACATATGTGCCTCTGATATCAGCTGACCATAATGAATTGTGTTGTATGCTATATGTATATGTATTTAAGGTGTACATTTAATAATGTCAAAGAGAAGATGCCTTTTAATTTATAATGTATTTGAAGGTTGTATGTTTTTGCATTTGTAAAAATAGGTCACTTGTTTAAACAATCTTTTATGTCTTGTCATACAAGTTTCAAAAGGTCTGCATTCCTTTATCTGTAATTATAGTCTCAAAATCCAAGACGTTCTGAAAACAAGGTTTTCATAGGGTTGATAACAAAAGTCATTTGCTTCTGGATCTATTCTGATCTGACACTGAATCTGCTTATCCCATCTAGTGTGAATATTCATTCATTTTGCTGCATAGATATTAATGTGTTTGAACATTGGGGTGTGCTGCCACAAACTCTTTTGAGGGTTGATCTAGTATGTTATATGCACTGAATTACCTTTCTAAAATCTGAAAATTTCTCATTCTGAAACATCTAGACTTAGGGGTTTCAGATAAAAGATTGTGGATCTCTGCCTTATGTTAAATAATTTAGAAGGTATTTTGTTTTTAAAAATGTGAAATGCTTTTATATTCTAGTTTTTCACTTTGCATATTAAATGATTTTTAAATTAAAAAAAAAAGAAAAATCTATCAAGATGAATTCTCAATCCTTTTACATTTATGCTCGAGATACAAGAGAACCCACATTCATAAAAGAAACCTTACTAAAATGCAAAGCATAAATTGTACCACACACAATAGTAGTGGGAGACTTCAACACCCCACTCTCATCAATGGACAGATCATGGAAGCAGAAACGAAACAGAGATTCTGCGAAACTAGCAGAGGTTATGAACCAATTGGAATTAACAGACACCTACAGAACATTTCAATCTAAAGTAAAAGAATATGCCTTCTTCTAAGCACCTCATGGTATTTTCTCCAAAATTGACCATATAATTGGTCACAAAACAAGCCCCAGTAGATATAAGAGGATTGAAATACTCCCATGCATCTTATCAGAGCACCACATGGACTAAGGGTGGTCTTTAATAACAACAAAGACAACAAAAAGCCCACATACACACAGAAGCTGAACAATGTGCTACACAACGATAATGCAGTCAAGGAAGAAATAAAAAAAGAAATTAAGGATTTTTTAGAATTTAATGAAAATGAAAGCACAACATACCCAAACCTATGGGATGCAGTGAAAGCAGTACTAAGAGGAAAACTCATAGCTCTGAGTGCCTCCAAAAAGAAACTGGAGAGAGCATACACTAGCAGCTTGACAGCACAGTTGGAAGCTCTAGAACAAAAAGAAACAGATACACCTAAGAGAAGTAGACAGTAGGAAATAATCAAACTCAGGGCAGAAAGCAACCAACCAGAAACAAAAAGAACTATATAAAGAATCAACAAAATCAGGAGCTGGATTTTTGAGAAAAATCAACAAGATTGATAAACCCTTAGCCAGACTAACTAGAGGACAAAGAGAGAGTACCCAAATTAAAAAAATCAGAAATGAAAGGGGAGACATAGCAATGGAAACTGAGGAGATTCAAGAAATCATCGGATCTTATTACAAAAGGCTATACTCAACAAAACTGGAAAATCTGGAAAAAATGGACAAATTTCTAGACAGATACCAGAACATAGTAAAAGCAATATACAATAAACCAGTAGCCAACATCAAACGAAATAGTGAGAAACTTGAAGCAATCCCACTAAAATCAGGGACTAGACAAAGCTGCCCACTCTCCTCCTACCTATTCAATATAGTCTGGAAGTCCTGGCTAGAGCAATTAGACAACAAAAGGAAGTCAAATGGATACAAATCGGAAAGAAAGAATTCAAAGTATCACTATTTGCCTATGACATGATAGTATACTTATGTGACCCCAAAAATTTCACCAGAAAATTTTTGCAGCTGATGAACAACTTCAGCAAAGTGGCTGGATATAAAATTAACTCAAACAAATCAATAGCCCTTTTCTACTCAAAGGATAAACATGCTGAGAAAAATATTAGGGAAAACATACATTTTACAATAGTCACAAACAATAAGAAATACCTTGGTGTGACCCCATCTAAACAAGTGAAAGATCTGTATGACAAGAACTTCAAATCTCTGAAGAAGGAAATTGAAGAAGATCTCAGAAGATGAAAAGATTTTCCATGCTCATGAATTGGAAGATTCAACATTGTAAAAGTGGCTATCTTACCAAAAGCAATCTAGAGATTCAATGCAATCCCCATAAAAATTCCAACTCAATTCTTCATAGATGGAAATGGCAATTTGCAAATTCATCTGGAATAACAAAAACCTAGAATAGCAAAACATATTCTCAACAAGAAAACTTCTGCGGGAATCACCATCCTTGACCTCAAGCTATCTTACAAAGCAATTGTGTTAAAAATCGCATGGTATTTGGTACAGAGATATGCAGGTAGATCAATGGAACAGGATTGAAGACCCAGAAATGAACCCTCACACCTATGGTCACTTGATCTTTGACAAAGGAGCTGAAAACATTCAATGAAAACAAAATAGCCTCTTCAACAAATGGTGTTGGTTCAACTGTCAGTCATCCTGCAGAAAAATGTGAATCGATTCTTTCTTATTTCCTTGTACAAAGCTCAAGTGCAAGTGGATCAAAGATCTCCACATAAAAGCAGCTACACTGAAACTATTAGAACAGAAAGTGGGGAAAAGCTTAGAACACAGACACAGGGGAAATTTTCCTGAACAGAACACCAATAATCTATGCTCTAAGATCAAGAATTGATAAATGGGACCTCATGAAATTACAAAGTTTCTGTAAGGCTAAGAACGCTGTCAAGAAAACAAAATGGCATCCAACAGACTGGAAAAGGATCTTTACCAATCTCACATCTGATAGAGGTCTAATATCCAACATATACAAAGAACTCAAGAAGTTAGACTCCAGAGAATCAAACAATCTTATTAAAAATGGGGTACAGAGCTAAATAAAGTATTCTAAACTGAGGAATACCAAATGGCTGAGAAGCACCTAAAGAAATGCTCAACATCCCTAGTCATCGGGGAAATGCAAATCTAAACAACCTTGAGATTCCACCTCACACCAGTCAGAATGGCTAAGATCAAAAACTCAGATGACAGCAGATGCTGGTGAGGATGCAGAGAAAGAAAAACACTCCTCCACTGTTGGTAGGGTAGCAAGCTGTTACAACCACTCTGGAAATCAGTTTGGTGGTCCCTCAGCAAATTAGACATAGTACTACCTGAAAACTCAGGTATTCCACTTTTGAGTATATACCCCAAAAATGCTCCAACATATAATAAGGACACATGTTCCACCATGTTCACAGTAGCCTTATTTATAATAGCCAAAAGCTAGAAAAATCCTAGATGTCCTTTAACAGAGTAATGGATACAGAACATGTGGTACATTTACACAATGGGGTACTACTCAGCTATTAGAAACAGTGGTTTTACGAAATTTGTAGGCAAATGGATGGAACTAGAGACTATCATCCTGAGTGAGGTAACCCAGTAACAAAAGACCACACATGATACGCAGTCACTGATAATTGGATGCAAGCCCCAGAAAGTTGTGAATACCCAAGAAACAACTAACAGACCTTATGAAACTCAAAAAGAAGGAAGGCCAAAAATGTGGAAGCCTCAGTTCTTCTTAGGAAAAAAAGGATAAAAATTGTGTATTCAGAATATATTATTATGTAACAAATTTTGTGAGCTGTAACAATATTTTATAAAATAAATAAATCAATAAAAAAGAACATACTAGGTATACTACAGTGTTACCTGATCAAAAATTACAGAGAATATGAGAGCTCCTGACATTTTTGGGAAAAATACTATTTTGGTACTTTTATTTTCCTAAACTTTATTATTCTGAGACTAATATTTAGCTTTTAACAGTCATGAAAGTACCTCTGTTTTATTTTAAAAAAGTATATTTGTGTGACAATGTCCTAACACATATAAAATGTTATATACAAGGACCAAATAAAAATATTGACAGTTTGTTTGTTCTTATATTTTATCATGAACTGGTTTACTTTCCCCTTTAGGTATTATTGGAGCAAGAACAAAATCCAGATTCTATGGAGCCAAGGATTTGGAAAAATGATTGGTCAATCAGGCTGTCACCCGAACAATGGATTTGAAGGTAAAGCAACAAAGGGGAGGATACTGAGTATGAATATGAATAGAAACATTATTCATCAAGTTTTTGTGGAGGAGGTAGAGTCCATCTTGGAGATGAGAGAGTCCTGTCCTTTAATCTTCAGGAGCTGGTTTGCATCTGCATTATATGGTTGGGCAGGGATTTTACTAGGGTAATGTATGACAGGGAGATGGTAATGAGTCTGGGGGTGAATAGCAGGTCAGTGAGACATCCTCTGGGGATGAAACATGTTTTACCTGGTGCATTTGTACCTCCTGTTTTTCCCAGGACCGCCAAGATCCTCCGTGTTGTCATAGCTGGATAAGAAGGTATGGTCTCTGAAACGGAATTCTACTTAACAGAAAAAATTCTTTCTCTGAGGTTGGGGGGTGTTGTGTTGGTAACAAATAGAAATATCAGCACAGAAACTGTTCACCACGATACCTTAGGACAAATAAATAAATAAATAAATAAATAAACAAACAAACAAACCAAGAGAATTCAGATTAGTTTTGACAAGAGCAACTTGTAGTGACCTAGAAGCATAGTCAGTTTGAGGGAAAGTGACATCAGGAGAGATGAGTACAAGATAGGATAAGGACATCTTCCCTGTAACCTAGGTTACTTGCCATATTGTACATTCTTCCCAGACTGGTAATGTATCATTGGGATATTACTCAGTAACTGCAACACTGGAACTCTATATCCATCTATTATCAGAGAAAAACTAGAGACAAAGGTGTTGATGAGGGTGTGGAGAAATGGGAATCTTTATACAGTGGTGGGATTGAAAAAAGAGATAGTAGCTAGTGGAAAATCTATGGATGTTTCTCAAGCAATATTCAAAGGAAAGACAGTTATGTCTGTGGTACAGTATGGAGTGCATTGGACACGTGCCTAGGAGGGTAAATGTGGGTTGCACAGAAGTGCTTACTTTAAGTTTTAGAAAAACTTTACACCAATTTCCATACTGATTGTAGTAGTCTTTATGTTGAGATGCGTTTTCTCCACTCCTATTTTCTCTAGGACTTTTTATTATAAAGGTATGTTGGATTTTGCCAAGGGCTTTGTTCTTCATCTATTGAGATTATCTTGTGGTTTGTGTTTCTAAGTCCATTTATGGCTTTTCTGTTAGAGCGACACTGGTTTCATTGAAGGCGTTTGTAATGGGGAGTTGGGTAATCAGGTATGCAGGATGAGTAACTTAAGAGATCTGCTCTGTAACATTGTAACTTCTGTATGTGCTAGAGTGACAGTATATTGCACATGTGGATATTGATTGCACATGCTGATCTCCTGTGAATGACTCTACCCCAGAATAATAAAGACAGACAATATGGGATGGAATGTGGTGCATAATTAAAATTAAGAATTTGTGAAGGCCCCCTATGTTTTATGAGACAGCTCAAAGTGACCAGGAAGAAGAAAGTAGCACAAGAGTGTGTAGTGCACTGGAGAATGAAGTGTGATTATAAAGGTGCATGAAGCTATGGTATTTTGGGTGAACATGCTCTCCTAAGGTATTTAGAGAACAGAGTAAAGACCTTGGCATAGAATTGAAGCAGAAACCAGACTTCTAGACGAGATGGCCTAGGATCTGCAGTAGTAGGAAGTGAATAAAAGCAAGAGCTCTGGATTCACTTAAGGAAATTAACGTTGAAATAAAAAATGATAGTTAAAAGAATTTTTGGTGTTAGCCAAGTGTCTTTTAGCACAGTAAGTGACTGTGCAGACATTTGTCCCATGGGGGAATTGGCCATTCTCATCAGGGCTGGCAGCAGCCAGACACACAGCAGCTGGGCTGGTAACAGGGATCACTGCAGCAGCTGGTCACAAGGACTGGTTTAAAATAGGTGCTCCTGCAGCAAGTGGTTTCATAACAACCCCTGATTGATAGCAGGGCTGGCAGCAGGATGAGCTGCAGCAGCTGGGGATGCAGCTCACCCAGCAGCAGATGGTCTCATCTGTTGGTCTGCAGCACGTGGTCTTGTAGCATGACATTTCACAGCAAGTTGGTTGGCAGCGGGGCTGATAGAAGCTGCCGTGGGGGTTGGTTTGGCCACAGCAGCTGTGCCCACAGAAGTTGGCGTGGTAGCAGCTGGATACACAGCAGCTAGGGTGGCAGTAGTTGGAGTCACAGCAGCTGGGATGGTGGCAGCTGGTCACACAGGTTGGTCTCCAGCAGGTGGTCCTGTAGAACTTGTCCTTTAGCAGTGAGGCTGATAGCAAGGAGAGCATCAGGAGTTGGTAATAGTTATCAGGTGTGGGGGGTGGTGTTCTGTTTACAGACACGTCTTCTAGAGTACTCTGACTTTATTTCAGTTGGGTCTTTCATACATCAGCTCACCTAGGTTTGGACCAACAACAGTTTTCCTTGTTATTTACACTATTTTCCATATTCAAAGTTTATTTATCAAGGAAGAAGCCGTTCCTTAATAGGAATCTTTTAAAATGTATTTAATGTGTTTGGTTGTGGGGAGTAACTCACAAGACCTTTTTCCAGATAAAAGGAAAGAGTCATACGCACCATCAACCTCATCACAGCTCTGAATATCTTTCGGTAATGTGTTTGCTCCCTGAGGCAGAGAGGGTAGGGGGAATATTGCTTCTATAGCTTTCTTCCTTTGTTTAAAGTCTGATTAGGAAGTAGCTATGGGGAAGAATGAGCGGGTGCTATGATCACATCAATTAGCTGAATGCCTGGCTCTTTGTTTATTCTACAAAAATCTACCTCCAGATGAATCAGGTATCTGCGCTTGCACCAGCTCTACTCCTGGGACCCAGTTATGTTGAGTACACTTGGGGAGATGGTATTTGGTGGCTGTATGACTATTTGTTTCTCAGTCCTTTACCCTACTCTGTTGCTCTACCCTTCTTTCTCTATTCTTATACAAATGATTTGTATCACCTTTGCTCTGGAGCATAATTTGAGGCCATGCATTTTGGTACTTCTAGTAGTATTCTTTTTTCTATATAGGATTGTTTTTATATGTGTAGCCTTTTGTTTTTCATATAAAATATATTTGGACTATTTTTGATTTTTATGAAGACTTTGACTAGAGTTTTTAGGTAAATAAGATTTAGTCATAAATAATTTTTAATATTATGGACAATTTCAAAATATCAACCTGCTGGAAGACTCCTGCATCATTTGCTATCTTCTTTAATTTTGTTCTTCAGCATCTTGAAGTTTTCATTGTATTGGTCTTTCACATCTTTGGTGAAGTTCATTTATAAGAACCTTGTGTGGGGGGAGCTATAGTGAATACGGTGTTTTTCGTAACTTCCTTCACAATGGGTTCATTATTGCTATGTATGCTACCAAATTTTGTATTTTGGTTTTGTATGTTACAG
Organism: Micromys minutus; assembly: GCF_963924665.1. Classification (NCBI taxonomy): domain Eukaryota; kingdom Metazoa; phylum Chordata; class Mammalia; order Rodentia; family Muridae; genus Micromys; species Micromys minutus. The sequence continues at coordinate 46,562,093 of NC_137979.1, read as the reverse complement.
ATTAAAGGTGCTTGGTAAGCATAAGAGTTTTCTGGTAGATTCTGTAAAGCTTTTTAATTATAAATTCATTTATCCTGGAAGTAGACATAGTTTTGCTTCCTCCTTTCATGTTGTTGTCCCTTTTATAGCATCTCTTGTCTTGTCGCTTTGACTAAGACTGAACACAACACGGAACGGGATTGGAGATGGTGGGGGACTCTTGTCTCATTTCATGTTTTAGAGGAAATGTTCCCAACACAATAGCTGTTGGGATAGTTTAGTGCCCACTCTTATATTTTACCACTATTACATAGATCACCAAAGTGACCTCAGCAAAGGTCTACTCCATAATTTAACTTCAAGGTGAAATTCTTCTATATACTAACATAACAGGCATAAGCACAATATTCCACCCAACTCATAAGGAACACACATTCTCTTCAGCAGCGCATGGAATCTTTCAGAGATTCATCATATCATAGACCACAAAGCAAGCCTTAACAAGTACAGACAAGGAGTCAATTCCTTACATCCTACCAGACCACAGTGGAACGAAAGTAGAAACCAATAACAAGAGAGTGTACAAGAAATTACACAAATTCTTAGAGACTGAATGAATGTTTTTGAGGGAAAAAGTGGGTTACTGAAGAAGTAGGGAAGAAATTAAAATTTCTTAAGACATAAATGAGAATCAATGTATAAGATATCAGCTTCTCTGGGGAACAGTTAAGGCATTAGTAAAAGGAAAGTTTACAGCTATAAGTGTTCCCACAAAGCCCCAGAGAAGTTTCAAATAAACAACCTAATGATGCACTTGAATATTCTAGGGCAACCTATTTAAAACTTAGTAGATGCCAACAAAACAAAACAAAACCAAACAAACAACACCCCCCAAAATAGAGTAGAAATGAATATGGTAGAGACTAAAAAAATCAGATGCAGAATAACCAACAAGGAGCTGGTTCTTTGAAAAGCTAACAGTACTGACAAACCTCTAGCCCAATTAATCAAAAAAAAAAAAAAAAAAAAAAAAAAAAAAAAAAAAAAAGAAAGTAAAAAGAACGAGACTATCAAAAGAATAAAATGAGAGAAGACATGAAGAAATTACAACAGACCCCAGTGAAATTTAGACCATTAGGAGATAATGCAAAAGTTATTTTCCCCAAAGCTTGAAAACCTAGATAAAACGGATATATTTTGAAATATGTATGACCTAACTAAAATAAATTTAGAATAGATCCATAATGAATGATGAGATTGATAGAGTAATTAAAGTTCTTCTCACAAAAGTTTAGAGCATAGCTGAGCTTTCATCAGATATAGGTCATAAAGCAAGCCTTAACAAGTATAAAAAAGGAATTAATTCCATGCGTTCTACCAGACCACAGTGGAATAAAAGTAGAATTCATTGCTGAATTCTATCAAAATCTCAGGATGATATAATACTAGTAATTTTCAAACTCTTCTATGAAAGAAGAAGGGAAGGAACAGTACCAAATATATCTTATTGATCCAATATTATCCTGACACCAATCTCAGAGAAGTAATGAAAAAGAAAATGATAGCCCTATTTTCCTACGAACATAGCCACGATATTCTGAATCCCTGCCCCCGCAAACTGAACTCTCAGACATACTGAGAAAATCATATCTCAAGAATGAGCAGCTTTCATTGAGCATGGTAGCTAATCCCAGTACTTGAGAGGTAGAGTCAGGTGAATAGTTCCAGGCCAGCCTGGTCTACATAGTGAGAGCTTGGCTCAAAAACAGCAATAACAACAAAGACCAAGTAGATTTTATCCAAGGAATGTAAGGTTGATTAAACATGCATATCAATAAATGAAATTCATCATATGACTAATCTTAAGGATGGAAAGCACATGATCATATAGGAAAAGTATAGAAAAGGCATTTACTAAAGTTCAACAGGTTTTCATAATAAAAGCTCTGGAGAAATTAGGAATAGATGGAATAGAACTATTTAAAAATAATAAAGGCTATAAGACAAGCATATTTCTAACATTATATTAGACAGGAAAATTTTAAAACACCCTTTCTTTCCATTCATTTATTTATTTATTTATTTATTTATTTATTTATTTATTTATTTATTATATATAAGTACTCTGTAGCTGTCTTCAGATACACCAGAAGAGGGCATCAGATCTCATTACAGATGGTTGTGAGCTACCATGTGGTTGCTGGGAATTGAACTCAGGACCTTTAGAAGAGCAGTGAAGTGCTCTTAACCACTGAGCTATCTCTCCAGCCCGATCCTTGAACTCTTAAGAGAGGATGTCAGGTCAATCCTACCATGGTCCATCTTGTTCAGATTGTTCACCTGGATATATTTAATGAGCTGAGAATGTACATCTCAATCCTTGAGTTTATCATTAGCCTTTGAATTTTAGAGCTGCAAGAGCAGAATAATACTTGTTTAGACCACTGATGCTGGGACCATCTCCACGCCTTTGTATCATGAGCCAGTTCCATGGGTGTTCATTTGAAGGTCTTAATTGTATGCTTTTGAAGGTTTTCTGGGTCAAGAGAACAGTAAACCGATTTCACAGGTCATCTCGGGATATTTGGGAGGAGCTGAAATAGTAACACTTCCATGCTCACGCCAAACCTACTAGCAATGGATAATGTATGTACTCAATCCTGATGCAAATCAACTGCAAATGGATGGAGAAAGCATGGCAGGAAGAACAGTGCTGTGTGTCCCACACAAATGACACTTCTGAAAGTCAGAATTAGAGAAGGAACCAGCAGAACGATTCTTACTACAGCTTGCGGGGTGGTGGGGGGAGCTGGGAAATGCTGATTGTTAACTTCCAACTGTTCCAGAGTCTGATGGATGCTATTGAGTCCAGTCTTTCCCTCCCCTCCCTTCCCCCTCCCTCCCTTTCTCTCTCTCTCCCTTCCCTCCCTCCTTCCCTCCCTTCCCTCCCTCCCTCCCTCCCTCCCTCCCTCCTTCTTTCCCTCCCTCCCTCCCTTCCTCCCTCCCTCCCTCCCTCCCTCCTTCCTCCCTCTTCTCTCTCTCTCTCTCTCTCTCTCTGTGTGTGTCTATCTGTCTGTCTGTCTGTCTCTCTGTGTATATGTGTGCCTGTGTATGTGTGTGTGTGTGTGTGTGTGTGTGTGTGTGTGTGTGTGTATGTATGTATGTATGTATGTGTCTGAGCGTGTGTGCGTGTGTCTATGTATATCTGTATGTGTGTGTCTGTGTGGTTCAGAACTGTTCTTAGAGCTAAACAATGGCCATCTTGGAGCCCTTTGTAAAAGATCATTCCATTTGGACTTATTTACTGTTTATGTCTGTCACTGAGGGGTAGGAGGGTCAGGAGACCATCACCTGAGTATCCAGCTGTTCCTTACTACCTGTTTTATGAGTGTTCTCTGGGAGGGACTGGAGTATCTAGGAAGGTCAAGACTAGGGGTGAAAAGTCACCAATGCAGCTATCAGAAAGCACATTCTAGCTAGATAAAGGCTTTCCAGTGTTGCCTTTTCAAGGGAGTCACCCACACGTCTATGAAGCAGCCTCCATCTAGGCTCTGTAAGGAATCCCAATAACCTCACTGGCTCTTTGGAGTTCACTCTGGTTGCATTCTGCTTTGATTTGCTGCTGGGACCTTAAGAGGTGTAGATGTAGTTTATTTCTCCTTCTGGGAAGGAATGCTAAAAACAATTGTGTGTGTGTGTGTGTGTGTGTGTGTGTGTGAGAGAGAGAGAGAGAGAGAGAGAGAGAGAGAGAGAGAGAGAGAGAGAGAGAGAGAGAACAGACAGCCATGAGCAGACAGAGTCAGAGACAGACACAGAGACAAATAGATACACATAGAGAGACTATATTATATTGTACAACAAGAAGTCTTTTTAGCATGTGCATCTACCATTAAGTGATTATTAAAGTATAATAACAACAGACAATATGGGATGAATAATAGTTCAGAATTTATTAAGTTTTCATACATTTTTGATAATTTTAATTAAAGTGTCTTTCACAGTTGTTCAGAGGAAAAGAAATATCTGAGCTCAAAAGAGAAACTGAGAACTGACTTCCATATTTGTCTCTGAAGCCAGTACATGATCTACATTATGGAAAGAAAAGAAGAGAAAGTGGACAGTCTTGCATCTCATCAAAGTGATGAGTAGGTTTCCAAAGTGATGATAACTTCATATTAAGGTATGAGCTTATCCTTACATGGCAAGATTGCTGTGACAGAAATATGGTTGTGTGGGATTGTTCAGTTGGAAAGTTGATCAGCGGAAGGATTTGCAGCAGATGAACTCACAGCAGCAGGGATGTCAGCAGAGTGGGCAGCAGCAGCTGGTCACACAGGTTGGCTTACAGCAGGTGGTCTTACAGCAGGTGGTGTCACAGCAGCTAGGCTTGCAACAGGGTGTGCAGCAGTAGCTGGTCACACAAGTTGGCTTACAGCAGGTGGTCTTACAGCAGGTGGTTTCACAGCAGCTAGGCTTGCAACAAGGTGGGCTGCAGCAGCTGGTCACACAGGTTGGCTTACAGCAGGTGGTCTTACAGCATGTGGTTTCACAGCAGCTAGGCTTGCAACAGGGTGTGCAGCAGTAGCTGGTCACACAAGTTGGCTTACAGCAGGTGGTCTTACAGCATGTGGTTTCACAGCAGCTAGGCTTGCAACAGGGTGTGCAGCAGTAGCTGGTCACACAGGTTGGCTTACAGCAGGTGGTCTTATAGCAGGTGGTTTCACAACAGCAGGGCTGGCAACATGGTGGGCTGCAGCAGCTGGTCACACAGGTTGGCTTACAGCAGGTGGTCTTACAGCAGGTGGTTTCACAGCAGCTAGGCTTGCAACAAGGTGGGCTGCAGCAGCTGGTCACACAAGTTGGCTTACAGCAGGTGGTCTTACAGCAGGTGGTTTCACAGCAGCTGGGGTTGCAACAAGGTGGGCTGCAGCAGCTGGCCACACAGGCTGGCTTATAGCAGATGGTTTCACAGTAGCTGGTCGGGCAGCAGATGGTTTCACAGCAGCTGGGTGGGCAACAGATGGTTTCACAGCAGCTGGGTGGGCAGCAGATGGTTTCACAGCAGCTGGGTGGGCAGCAGATGGTTTCACAGCAGCAGGTCGGGCAGCAGCTGGTTTCACAGCAGCTGGGTGGGCAGCAGCTGGTTTCACAGCAGGTGGGTGGGCAGCAGCTGGTTTCACAGCAGGTGGGTGGGCAGCAGCTGGTTTCACAGCAGCTGGGTGGGCAGCAGCTGGTTTCACAGCAGCTGGGTGGGCAGCAGATGGTTTCACAGCAGCTGGGTGGACAACAGATGGTTTCACAGCAGGTGGGTGGGCAGCAGATGGTTTCACAGCAGCTGGGCGGGCAGCAGCTGGTCACACAAGTTGGCTTACAGCAGGTGGTCTTACAGCAGGTGGTTTCACAGCAGCTGGGCTTGCAACAAGGTGGGCTGCAGCAGCTGGTCACACAGGCTGGCTTACAGCAGATGGTCTTACAGCAGGTGGTTTCACAGCAGCTGGGCTTGCAACAAGGTGGGCTGCAGCAGCTGGTCACACAGGCTGGCTTACAGCAGATGGTCTTACAGCAGGTGGTTTCACAGCAGCTAGGCTTGCAACAAGGTGGGCTGCAGCAGCTGGTCACACAGGTTGGCTTACAACAGGTGGTCTTACAGCAGGTGGTTTCACAGCAGCTAGGCTTGCAGCAGGGTATGCTGCAGCAGCTAGTCACACAAGTTGGCTTACAGCAGGTGGTCTTACAGCAGGTGGTTTCACAGCAGCTGGGCTTGCAACAGGGTGGGCTGCAGCAGCTGGTCACACAGGCTGGCTTACAGCAGATGGTCTTACAGCAGGTGGTTTCACAGCAGCTGGGCTTGCAACAAGGTGGACTGCAGTAGCTGGTCACACAGGCTGGCTTATAGCAGATGGTTTCACAGCAGCTGGGCAGGCAGCAGCTGGTCACACAGGTTGGCTTACAACAGGTGGTCTTACAGCAGGTGGTTTCACAGCAGCTAGGCTTGCAGTAGGGTGGGCTGCAGCAGCTGGTCACACAGGCTGGCTTACAGCAGGTGGTCTTACAGCAGGTGGTTTCACAGCAGCTGGGCTTGCAACAAGGTGGGCTGCAGCAGCTGGTCACACAGGCTGGCTTACAGTAGATGGTTTCACAGCTGCTGGGTTGACAGCAGGAGGTGTTGTAGCACCTTGTCATATAGCTTGGTTTGCAGCAGGTGGTCCTGCAGCAACTAAGCAGACTGCAAGAGGAGCAGCAAGAGTTGGTCATGGTGTCGGGATGGTTGGGTGTTCTGTTAATAGGTGAGTTTTCTACAATATGATGAGTTCTTGTATTCTGGACCTTTTATATGCCAGGTCTCTAAGATTTGGACCAATCAGCAAGACTCTTCCTTGATTTTGTTTACACCATTTTCCATATTCAGTTTGTGTTTCATAAGGAAGTGTTTCTCAATGTTATGCATCATTTGAAAGTTGATATTTATTCCAGAGTAACTCATGGAAACTCTTTCAACAAGGCAAGGATATTGTACCTCCATTCTTGTTGTATCCTTGATCACCTTCTGATTATATGGTAGCCCTTGAAGTCTTGGGAGAGTCAGAATATCTGTTTATCAACCTTTTATCTTTGCTTATGAAGTATCTCTGAATGATAGTGCTACATTCACAGTGACAACAAGGCTGGGTCTCTGTCCTTTTACACTTCAGATTAGCCCAGGCATCTGTTTCTTTACCATCTCTTCCACTGATGTGTACCAAAGGCACTTGAGATGAAGATAATCTGAAACTATTCTTCATATCAGGGTAGACTACAGGAGTGATGGAGACATGGAGTATCATAGTGAGAAAATACCAGAGAGCACGTGCGTTCAGTGTTCTTCCCCAGTCTTTTTATCTTCTTTCTGTCTGCCTGCCTGTCCTTCTGTCCTACTATCTAATTTTGCTATCCTTTCTTTATTCTCCTTCTCAGTTACTTTTCTTTTTACACAAAGGTGGGTTAAACAGAAGTTGAAATAATTTCTCATTTGTTTGCAACGGCAAATGTATTTAAAACATTTGGAAGGTCTACTGTACATGTTGAAAGGGACAAATTATGTTACGGTGGAGAGGATGTCACAAAATGAACAAGTTTGTCTCATTACGAATCAGGTAAGAAATACAAATTTATTTAATTTTTACAAATAGCATTGTCTCAGTCTTTCTCAAGGAGAGATGATCTCTCTGTATCAAGTTTACATTTTGGACAACAATGCCACTTTTGTTTTTTTTTTTTTTTTTTCAAATAAAAGTTATTGGCTTCTCCATTCAGCTTATGACAGTGGAGCCTTTCACTATGACTACCTATTTTTTTCTCTTCTTCATTGGTCTGTAATCTTTCCTAGGAAGAATTTGACACAATCTATGTGTAGATTTTTCTTTTACAAAAAAAAATGCAGTTTGTTCGCAGCTTGGATCAATTAAAATTAATGGCATGACCAAAGCCTTACATGCTACTTTGAGCAAGTAGATTTGAACATTTCTTTGCATGTATAACTATGTGGATAATTAGTTATAAGATTCTTTTATGAAATGTTTATTCCTCTGAGTATTTTTAGTCATACTTCATGTAGAAAACAAAATTTACATATCAAATAACACTATAATAACATGGTTTGATGTATTTTTAAGCCAAAGAAAGAAAATAAATTTCAGGTTACTGAGCCCTTCATACCCCTGAACACACTTATAAAACAACACTTCTTCTAAATAGGTCAATATGGCGTAGTTGACTAGTTTTATTCTTAGATATTGATTTTTTTCTACTACAAGATGTGTTCTGATTAAAAAGCTCATATCTGCTGCCTCTGAAGTATAGAAAGATTAATTTTCATTAATATATATTAGCACATGCTAATCTTACAAAATTCTATTGTTGATTATGACATCTTTTTACCTGTGCACAGCACACTCTTACCACGCTCGTCCTTGGCATGGTGCCTTCTGCCTTGCTTACCTCTGCCTCTCTCAGCTCTATTTTTGTTTCTTGTTATTTTTATAACAACAATCACTTTTTGCCTCTCATTTCCATATGACTACTTACCGTGCTGAGTCCGGTTTACTTCATTTAATATGGCAACTTCATTTCCAACTATTTCTTTACAAATCACATAATTTTGTTCTTTAGGCTAAATTATTTTAGTCACACATACACACACACACACACACACACACACATATACACACTCATCTTACTTATCTACTAGTTCTACGGATGGACTGCTAGGCCGATTTCACAAACTGAATAATGTAATAGTCCCTTGCAAGCCATGATCGTGGACATTTCTCTGTTGTATATTGACTTTGATTTAATTGAGTGACATGGGAGTAAGGTAGCTGGATCATGTGTCTGCTTTATTCTTAGCTTTTTAAGGAAACTTCAAACTGATTTGCATAGGTATTATGCAAATTTACATTCTCATCAACAGTTTAAGATGATTTTTGTTTTTTAAATTTTTCCTCTCCCTTTATCCTCAGCATTTATTCTTTGTTTCCTCGTTGGCTGCCTTTCTGACTGGGGTCATATGGAATTTCATAGGGAGCTTTGATTTGCATTTTCCTGATGACCACTTAACGTCAGTATTTTTTTTTAATGTATTTGCTGGATATCTGTACTTTAAAAAGTATTCTGGTCATTGGCCCATTTATGGATTGGGTTACTTTCTATTTTGTTGCTATTTTTTTTTTAACTCTTTGTATATTCTGGATAGCTGTGCCCTGGATGGGTAGCTGAGAAGGGCTTTCTTTCTGTTTTTCCATTTCCTTGCCTGTCTTTTAGCTTGTTCGTTGTTTCCTTATTAGTGAAGAAGCTACTTAATTTGATGCACTTACATCTATCACTTCTTGCTATTTTCTGAGCTATGACAGAACTGTTGAGAATCTTACTGCCTGTGCCCATGTCCTGAAGTGTTTTTTTCCCACAAATTGCTTCACAATTGTAAGTTTTATATTCTTCTATTTTGATCATTTTTTTTTGCTTCTTATTCTTTAATTAACTATTTTTTTTTCTTTTTTTTTCCATTCAGCACAAGGTCTTACTGTATAGCCCTGGCTGGAATTCATTATGTAGACTGGGCTGGCCTCAATCTCACAAAGCTTTGCCTGACTCTGTCTTTTGAATACTGAAATTAAAGACCTGTTTTGCTATTGCTATGCCTGGTAACAATTTCACACACACACACACACACACACACACACACACACACACACACACACTATTCTGATCACTTCATTTTCCTGTTTTGCTATTGCTATGCCTGGAAACAATTTCACACACACACACACACACACACACACACACACACACACTATTCTGATCACTTCATTTTCTTGCTCTCTCTAATCTCTCTTCTACTGAACCCCCCTTTTCCTTCCCTCAAAGTCTCCATCCTATATTAAATGTGTGTATGTGTGCGTCCCAGTGTCCATCGCATTGAGTTTAACTAGGGTTTCATGAGCATGAGTTATGACCCTGGTTACACTACTGAGGAAAAGTACTCTTTCTCCCCTGGCATCCTTAGTCTTCAGGGAGGAGTAGGACGTCATGGGTCTCGCCTTCATCATCTATGACGGAGTGTTATGGGGCTTGTCTTGTCCAGAAAGATGTGTTTCACACCATTCCTCCCATCCTTCATTCTCTCTATCCCCTCTTTCAAGTTGTTCCCTGAGATTTGGAAGGGACAGTATGGATATCCTTCTTGGGCTGAGAACTCAGCAATTGCTTATATTGAGCACTCTAACCAGTTACATGTCTGTCATAAACATCATTATCCACTGCAAACAGAAACTTCTCTGACCAAAATGAGAATAGCACTAATTTATGTGTAAAGTCCTAAATATTTAGAAGGCAGTTTGACACTATTTTTATCTAAGTGGCAATGTAGTTTATGTCCTAGGGCCTATGAGCTCCCTAGGTGCTGGCTTTTGACCAGGTTTACAGTATCTTTCACATATGAATTTCTTCTTCTGGATGGAGTTTCATCCAATGAAAAAGTGGTTGGTAACTGCCACAACACTCAGACCACCATTGCCCCAGTGGGTACATCTTTCCAGACAAGTTGGTACTGTAGCGTGTGGGATTTGTAGCTGGATAAGAATTTTCTTCCCTGGCTTCTTGCATCATCTCTCTGGCACCATGAAGCTACCTAGCGGGAAGGAAACGTCCAGCTCAGTTCCACGTTGTTTTCTTTATTTCTGTAACCAAAGTATATGGTGTCTTTAGCAGTAGGGTCTTACTAGCTGGGTCTGGTGGACAAGCAAAAGAAATGCTAATAATGCATATTATTGTTTTGAAAACCTATGGGTTTCTCATCGGGCTGTATTACATACTAGACACTAGGATTTTTGTTTATTGCCTATAGCTTCTCATAGCTGCGCTACTACAGAGTCTTCTTTTATTATACTTGTCAACTAGCTTACAAAATAACAGATCTCCACATGAGTTTTAATATACTATTAATTTTGATTAAGCCTCCCCTCAACACCATCTTATTCCTTATTGCCCCTCTCCCGTCTGCCCTAAAGCATTTCTACTCTAGTCTCTCTCTTTTTATGTAGCATGTGCTCTACTATTCCCTTTCTTTTAAGATCTTCCCACACCACTGTCCCCTGTCTGTTCCCCTGTCATCTACAGGCATTCTAAGCGAAGCGTACAAATATAAACATTTAAAATTTGGATTCACATTTGAGAAAAGGCATGCTTTGAGGCTGGAATGTATAGGTTGATGTCAAGGCGATACATGATTGGACAGTAGAGAGTGGGAGGAGACAAAAGTTGAGGTAAGGCAGAAAAGGAGGAGAAGTGGGAGAATGGAGAGTGGGCGACATGGAAGCAGACATAGATGTTTCTCTTGGTGCATCTCTAGATGGATAAGGTTGTTAGGAATATTTTATAAGGGATGGAATTATACCAGATCATTTGACTTATCTAGGTGGGCAAATTATATTATACCAATTGGATCAGAGTATTTTGGTGTGTTCTTTGATGAGTTCATCAAATGAGGCAACTTAATTGAGTTCAAAGAGGGTGTGGTGGTAGGATGCACAAAACACAGAGTTGTCCCAAGGCTTGGCAACAACACACAAGGGAAAGTGAGTGAAAACAACATGCTGGAGTGGTCATGGACCACCTGGGACAGAAGCAGCCTGGGTGGGCAGAGTGGATCTCCTGGGAAGGGAACCATGTAGAGAGTGCGGCTTGCAGATCATGTGACAGAGTCTGTGTCTCGGCTCTACACTGGAGCACTTCCTATGGAACGGGACAGTGAGACTAACAGCAACTGAGCATTTTTTTAAAAATAAATTTTTATTGCAACAAGAATGAGGGTATGCTGGCTTCTGCCTATAGTGAGAGACAAGAATATAGTTCAAGACTTGTGAAAATTTCTCAGTGATAGCTGTAAAAGGAGCTGTGTTCACCTCAAATATGTGTTATCACTACATTGTAATACATTCATGTATGTGTGCACAATGTGTGTGTGTGTATGTGTGTGTACACCAGAGGTTAGAGTACAATCTCAGATATCGTCATCAGACCTACCACTTTTAAGACAGAAGCTCCCTAACCTGTAAAAGCTCTTGTTAGTCCTCTCAGGTGACCATTAGAAATAGAGACTAAGATCGTTTGCCTGAAGATAGTTCATACATACCGTGGTCAAAGACATAGAGAAAGCAGTCTGGAACTGAGCTGGAAGCTTCCTCCCTATAGAGGGGTTTCAAAGTGTCAGAGGAGTCATATATGTTGCTGGGCTGGTGATGGTGGTGGTAGTTATCAATATTCTTTCCTAGATGTAGCTGCGAACACTACAAACTACAAAGCCAACCTTCCAGGCAAGATGTGTCCATCTGTGTTACAGTGACAAATATTAATGCTCTTCAATTACATTTGAGGCCTACTGCCCAGAAATAAATCCATGCCTAGCATTATAAATCCATTCAATCACCCATGGCTGGAAAGTTTATAGGTTCCAGAAAGGTGGTTGTGGTATATAGCTCTAATCCCAGTCCTGTAAGTTTGAGGCCAGGCTGGTCTACAGAGCAAGTTTCAGGAGAGTCAGGGCTTCACAGAGATACCCTGCCTTGGAAAAGAAGAAAGGACCTTACACTATTGCTGTTTAACTAATTTGACATACCATCAAACTGCCCCCCCCCAGTATCTGTGTTCACACCAATAGACAAAAACTACCTCCAGCCCTAATCAGAGAAGCCTCTCTGCAGTGGTGTGGCAGAGATGGAGACTCAGTGGCTGTCCAAGATGCGAGACTACCTAATGATGGAGGGGCTGGCACTAAGCGAGGTATTCAAACCACTTCCTCTAAGGCTCAGAGACCACTTCAGAAGAGGGGCAGGAAGAATGTAAATGCTTAAGAGCTGGAAGATAGGGAGAAAGGTTGAAAGATGTTATCCTCTAAGGCCCAAGAGAGCCACTGATTCATACAGTCCAGCAGCTGTGGTTACCTTTGCTGGGCCTGCACAAGACTGGCCCTGACAATAATTAATTCTGGGTGGTGGAGGGGCTCGTAAGACCCGATGCTTTATTGCTGAACTCTTGATATTGCTGAACCTTTGATAGCTCCTGGGAGATGACGAGTCATTGTCTTCAGTTATGTGCTCACTGATGAGCTCACCAGTTTCCAGTAGATCGCTTTAAGCCTGTGATCACAGGGACAGCCCTGGTCAAACCTTTGGGGCACAAACCAAAACAAATAAAAATGAGTATGGAAAAGATATTCTTGTGGAAGAGGATGGGAAGATATGAACAGCAGGGAAGTAAGGAAAGGTAGGGAGTGAGAGCAATCAGTGTGTGTTCCATACATGTATGAAACTGTCAGAGAGTAAATTTAATAGTAGTAGTAGTAGTAGTAGTAGTAGTAGTAGTAGTAGTAGTAGTAGTAGTAGTAATGCTCAAAAGGTAAAAGAGGCAATATAGCTGTTCTGTAAAGGGTCTAAGCCTGGATGCATAGGAATGCACTGCTGTTTTGCATATGTTGATATTTCTTTTGATCATGTACATGTTATAGCATTCCGACTTTGTTCTCTTTCACTTATTAAGTCAAAACTCTGTTTAAAGGTTTTAGAAAAAAGATGTGTCTGCTAAACTCACTGGAGAGAAGTTGGAGAAGTGTTCTTGCTCACTAACTATTCCAAAAGGCTGATTCTACCAGATTATCACCAGATCCACAACCACGTAAAACAGGCACGTTCCCTGGTCTTTGGGGAGACAGGTAGCTACTCTACTGACAGAGACAACCAGACTTTCAAAGACATCATAGATAAAGCTCTGAGATTCTGAAGAATATACTTTTGGGGCTGGGGGGATGACCCCATTGTTAAAAGCACTGGATGCTCTTACAGAGGGCCCAGATTCAGTTCCCAGCCCCAATATGACATCTTGCCACCACCTGTAACTCCAGTCTCAGGGAATAAGATGCTTTCTTCATTCCTCCATATGCACCATACACAGAGGATGCATATAATACCTGCAGGCAAATGTACATACATCTATACATTCATAAATCTTTCACTTGCCTGAAAGACAAACTTGTCACTGGCTTTAAGGCATGCCATCTTATCTCTCTGGGAAGGAAAAAGCTGAGATACCCCTGAGCTGTGGTAGACCTTACATCTTGGCCAGGGGACAAGGAGGGGAAATGATTGGCCAAGCAACTTTTCATATAAACAAAGGATGAGAGGCTCTTCTGAAGGTCAGAGGATACAGGGAAGGATTTTAGATAATGAATAAGAACACCTTTCTTGAACTTCTCAGGATGGAGTCCAGCACCGGAAGACTTCCTTTTCCTGTAACCCTCCTATGACCTTGACAGATCTAGGTTGAAAGCTGGCTAGCACTAGATTATGCTGCCAGGCAGGAATTTACAAGCGAGATCTACAATGGGATGCTAATGAATCTGGGGGTGGACATCTGGCCAGCAGCATGTCTTTTAGGGCAGAAACCTGATTTACTTAGCTTCTTGCTGTACTTGGTTTTCCAAGAATAGCCAAGGTTCTGGATGTCTTCATGGCTGGCTAAAGAGATGTCATATATGAAACCAGAATTCTGGCTTCCAGAGAGACTGTTTTTTTTTTTTTTTCAGGGTTTGGGAAGGCTCTAAATGGTGACAAAGGTTTACACTAAGTCAGAAAAAGTGCTACTAAAACTGCACACCCAGGAGCCCAGGACAGAAATCAAGAGTTCAGATTCCCTTTGGTGGGTGCAACTTAAAAGTGGTACAAGGAGCCAAGCATAGTGATGCATGTCTTTAATCCCATCACTCAGGAGTCAGAAGCAGGCAGATCTCTGTGAGTGTGAGACAAGTCTGGTTTACATAGCAGCCTCCAGGACATCCAGGACTGCATAAAAAGACCCTGACTCATATATCTGAGAGAGAGAGAGAGAGAGAGAGAGAGAGAGAGAGAGAGAGAGAGAGAGAGAGAGAGAGAGAGAGAGAGAGAATAGCATAATATTTACAGAAAGGGTCTATGCCTGATGCACACTAATGTTTTGTATATGTTGATATTTCCTTTGAGCATGTGCATGTTACAGCATTCTGCTTTTGGTCCTTTTTAACTTAAAAAGTCAAACTCTGCTTAAGGATTTGTCAGCTAAACTCACTAGAGAGAAGTCGGAGAAGTGTTCTTGCTCACTGAATATAGCCAAAAGGCTGATGCTACCAGATTATCACCAGGTCCACAACTCTGATCTTAGGAAGGAATGCCATTTTCCTACAGATAAGATACACAGAGAGGATGGAGTTGCCCAATCTTAGTGTATCACTCAGGGCAGCACAGTGGAGAGACACTGTTCCTTTATTGGCTCCTTTGTTTTGCCACTATAGCATGAGATAAGCCAAACACTGGAATATTATTTAGCTAGAGAACAATTGCAGTGTTAGAATGTTGTCTGTCTAGTATCAGAAAAAGAAGAGATTTTTAAAAAAGTATTGACAGCTATGTGGAGATTAGGACGCTTTAAACTTTAAAAAAAATAAAATTATGTATGTATATGATTGTCTTGTGTGACTGCATGTATGTATACCACAGGCATGCCTGATACCCAGGGATGTTAGAAGAGGGTATTGGGTAGCCTGTACCTAAAATTATAGGTTGTTGTAGCTGCTATGTGGATGCTGGGAATTGAACCTAGGTCCTTCTTAACAGCAACATATACTCTTAACCAGTAAGCCACCTCTCTAGTCCCAGAAACTGGGTCTCTTATCCAGTGGTAGGACATAAAGTAGAGTGGTAGTTGTGTGGAACATTACTAAGATTCTGCAACAAGCAAGCAAGCAACAAGCATGAAAGCAAGCAAGCAACAAGCAAGCAAGCAAGCAACAAGCAAGCAAACAAGCAAGCAAGCAAGCAAGCAAGCAAGCAAGCAAATATAAAGGTAATTTGTGACTCAGTAGTTGTATCTCAGCATATTTTTTAAGTTAACTGAAATCAGAATCTTTTCTAATTTAAATTAAAAATTTTCCTTCTGGCTATTTGTTGAATGTAGTAAAGGACTCTATAAAATTCCTTTGAGTCTATCATGTATTCATGTATTTTGAAGTTATTTGCTCTTTCATCCCTCCATCCCCCTACTAGTTCCCCTTGTTCTCATGGACAACCTATAAGATATGAAATTTCTTTATAAAATCTTGAGTTTACAAATAAGAACACTTGACTGATAATTTGTCACTCCATGTCTGATTTATGTCCCTCAATATGATAACCTCATATGCAGTCATTTTTTAGCAAATGATAGGATTAAAATCAGAATATTAAAGGGATGTTGACACTTGCAAGTTTATGCAAGTCCTATTAACACTCGATAAAATGTGTGGAAGCCAAGTGGCCCATCAGTATGTAAATGGATAAAGAAAATATGACAGGAGGTTACTGCTGTGTGATCCATCCAAATGATGCATATAATAGCCAAAGACAGAAAAGGACAGAACAAACCATTGGTTTATGGGAAGCCAAGGTTGTGAGAACTAGAAAGATATATGTCAGTTGGTATTAGATTTCATTTGTGCCAGATAAAACCCTCCCATGGACCTGCTGTTCAACACCATACTGTGTGTTGCTGACACAGGGGCACCTTGTTGAGCATTTAAACATCTATTGACTAAGTAGATTTTACATTAAGTGATTTATGAAACTACAATAACAGACAATATGGAATGAAGAAAAGCAGAGCGTTTATTAAAATTGCTTTTTCTAGTGATACAATTCAGAAGTGGTAAGAAAGAAGAAAAAATAGAACATAAAAATTGGGGTAACTCAGAAGAAAATACAGGTTAATAAAGTTATTTTTAGGGAGTTATTTGGTGAGAGATGTAAAGATCCTGGCTCAGAACTTAAGAACTACCAGATCTTCACATCGCCCACACCCGAAGATGGTGCAAGATCCACAATTGCTGGAGATGAGAGGGTGAGGGTGAGAGACTCCATCCTTCCTCAAAGCATTTCATCTCTTAAGAATGACCAAATTGGTCAGGTGCCCTGCTGAGAACATGAAGTTGGCCAGCAAAGGATAAGAGGTGGCTTTGGGCCCTTATGGTGTGCCAGCTTTTGCTGGAGCATGGCTTTCCTTAGGGAGCTGGTCATCATCAGGAGGTGGGCACACACAGCAGGGCTGGCAGCAGGGGGTGCTGCAGCCAATGATCACACAGCTGGGTTTGAAAGAGGTGGTCTTGCAGCAGCTGGTTTCACAGCAAGTTGGTTGGCAGCAGAGCTGGAAGAAGCTAGGCTGGCAGCAGGTGGTCTTGCAGCAGCTGGGCTGGCAGCAGGTGGGCATGCAGCAGCTGGGCTGGCAGCAGGGTGTGCTGCAGCAGATGGTCACACAGGTTGGCTTGCAACAGTTGCTGTCACAGCAGGCAGTGTCACAGCAGGTTGGTGGGCAGCACAGCTGGGAAGAGCTGTTGACAGTTTTGGTGGTGCTGTGGCAGCAGATAGACTTGCAGCAACAGGGTGTGCTGCACAAACTTGGAGCACAGCAAGGCTGGCAGCAGATAAACACAGGACAGCTGGATTCACAGCTGGATTCAGAGCTGCTGGTGGTCTTGCAGCAGGCAGTCTTGCAGCAGCATGGCTGGCAGGTGTGGGTCATGTTGTCAGAAGTAGAGGGTGATGTTCTGTTCCCAGGTGAGTTTTCTACAATGTAGCAACTTCTTCCAGTCAGGGCCTTTTATGTAACAAGCCTCCAAGGTTTGGACCAATCAGAAGGACTTGTTTATTATTTTCCATATTTAATTTGTGTTTACCAAGGAAGAATTTCTCACTCAATGCTCTGAATCATTTGAAAGCTTCCATTACTTATCTGGTGATAACTTATTGAAGTCTTTCCAAGAAATCAAGGGTTCATTCCTTCAGCTTTGTTGTAACTCTGGTAGCCTTTGTTAGTTCCAGATTGTATGAAAGAGTCAAGATTATTTTGTTCTTGCAACTTTCCCCCTATATCTCTACTTAGAAGTATAAATGTCTCTGCACAGGAGTGTGCAGTTTTCCCAATCACGATCTCCACATCTATTTCCATGTCTGATTGTCTACAAGGTCCAATACCAAATTTTCTTAGTTGTCAATCAATCTCTGACTAAATTGCTG
Source organism: Micromys minutus (assembly GCF_963924665.1). Lineage (NCBI taxonomy): Eukaryota > Metazoa > Chordata > Mammalia > Rodentia > Muridae > Micromys > Micromys minutus. The sequence continues at coordinate 46,544,508 of NC_137979.1, read as the reverse complement.
TACTTGTGTATCAAAGGTGCTATGAGATGGGGTTTCTGGAATAATCTGTTTCATAGCAGAGTAAACCAGGACTGGAGGGTATGAAAAGAAACAAAGAAACAGCCAACATTTAGGAATAGGCAGACATCAGCTGATGTGGTGAGCTTCAGTCCTGACTTTCTTGCCTGGGCAGCTGTAGGGCAAGATGTACTTTTAGCCTCAGATTGAGACAGACCAGGGTGTGCAGGTGACTCTGGCACACAATGGCTGGCTGCAATAGCATCAGGGGTCTTAGACTGGTGATCTTTTCCATGAGTTTCCTTTACCTCTATCCCAATCTCTGTCTAGCCTTTCTCCTTCAGTTTCTATTTCTTTTCTTTCTATTTTATTTTTAAGAATCATGTACCTAATTTATTACCCATTTTATCAGTGAGGAGTAAGATGTGCCCCCTCTTTTTTTCTACTACTCATACTAAACATAGAAATGATTAATTTCTCATCTGAGAGAATAAAGAGCACGCACAGCCATTACCAGTATTAAGGAAATGGAAATTAGCCCAATTCCTACAAAACATTTCCTGTCCCCCATCCCCAAAGGCGGTTGCTTACTGCCATCCAGGGTCTGTCTGCCTTCCAATCTTGGCATCACTTTTACCCCTTTGCAAATAAAAATTAATCTGTCTTTGCCCATAGGATGCTTGTGAAAATCTTCACTTTGCTTGCTCTGATTCCTGTGTACTTTTTCACTGGATGAACTTGACACAGCTCATTGGCAGATTATTATTATTATTTTTGTTGAAAACATTCTTTTTTTTTTTTTTACAATTTAGGACTATTCATAATCATGCTATTACAAGTGTTTCTATTGTAAATACTTCTGCTGAAGGCACGTAACTGGGTACCTGGCAACTTGCTTCTCATGAAATGTTTATACTTTCCTTCCCAGGAGCCTATCTCCTCTTTCAACAGATTTACTCTTTGATGTATTTGTTTTAATGCGCAACATGGGTTTAAACTTACCACTTACATTTTTTTTATTTCTTATGACATATGAAAAGTCACTTACCTCTCTTATGGCCCCTGTTGCTGCCTTTGGCATAACTTTCTTTTCCCAAATAGTCCTACTGTTCTTTTGTGCGCCTTCCCCTCCTTCGATAAGAAAACATGAATTTTGTTTTTTGTTTGTTTGGGTTTTTTTTTTTTTTTTGAGTTTGACTTACTTCACAAGATAATCTACAAATTTAATCCATTTTCTGGCTAGTGACAGCATTTTACTTTTCCTATATATACTATATTTTATTTATGCATTCATCTATTCATCTACTGACAGACAAGCAGCTGTTTCTGTGTTTTATGTACTGTGTAGTAGCTTAGATAGTTCATATGGTGGTTCTAATTTTAGTTTTTTTTTTTTAAGATACTAAAAGTTAATTTCCGTATAGCTTGTACTAATTTACATTCCCATTAACTGTGTGTAAAGCTTTTCTTTCCCCACTGTATCCCCACTAACACTTGTTATTGTTTTCTTGATGACAGCTGTTTGTGACAAGAATATGGTAGAATTTCAAGAAAACTTCTGACTTGTATTTTCTCATGGCTAATGGTGTTGAAGATTTTTTTCATGAGTTCTTTCAATCATTTGTAATTTTTGATTTTAAAAGTCTTCAAATAAATATGACTAGTTATTGGATACCTTTTTAAATATTAACTTTTAAGTTCATCAATGTATTTATATATTTGTATATGTATACACATGTATGTGTATATATATCTGTCTGTGTGTATAGTAAAATATATATGTATATATATCCACATATATATTTATATGTATGTGTATAATATAATATTTATTTACAGTTTATATAGTTTATATATGTATATATATGAACATATAAATAAATATATATTGCATTATACTTACACATTTATACACAAATATAAATGTAAACACACACACACACACACACACACACACACACACATATATATATATATATATATATATATATATATATATATATATATATATATATATAATACTATACAAACACACACACATGGATCTTAACCCTCTGTTAGGTAACTAGTTGACAACATTCCTTTCAGATCACCGTCTGTTCTGTAGTCAGATGCCTGCTGCCTCAAAGGGTTGTTATGGTTTCTCTTCTCCAACATTGACCTTTACCTGTACTTAAAGAGTTCATTTCAAGATGAACATGCTGCTGTGGTATCCATAGTAATAAAATGAATAATTGACATCTATCCTGAACTGTGTCTCCATAGAGACTCTCCTCTCATGTCCTTGTGTTAGAAAGGTTCATTTTTTTGGTAGAGGTTAGGAGGAGAAAGAAATGATGGGCAAATCAGCTTCCCATTCAAAGGATGAGGATTCTTTGAGGGTTAGGAGAAAGAGGGGAATGATTACAGTGGAATTTTGTTTTTAACTTTTCAGAAAGAGGTTTATGCCAGTCTCTCTGGTGGGTATTGTATGTCTTCTACCTTCAAATATGATGTTTTCTTTCTGAGTTAGAAACATTGCAGGTCAAGATGACAGTGTTGGGAGTATTACACTAGGAGAATTTATTCCAGTGGGATGGTAATGTATCTGGGGGTGAATAGCAGGTCAGCATAAAACATCAGCCTGTTTTGCATGGTCCCAGGCTGTCTGTGGGGTTGGCTAGTTGGGTGATATATCTGAAAGAGATTTCTGCCTAAAGGCACCATTTCTCAGGGTCAAGAGGCATCATTTCCTAGGGTCTTATCCTTACTCAGTAGCACTACTCTCCTATTATGCATTAGAAACATCGGTACTGGGGCTCAGGTGCCTGAAGACAGAAAATCGATAGGTTAGATTATCCTTGGAGAGTTGAACTCAGCAGCAGTATAGGTGGGAGTAAAGCCTAATTGTGCTTGGACAACTTGAAAGAACAAATGACTGGATTAGTTGTGTGTACAACACTTTAATTGAGGACTTTGAAAACAAGTATGTATCACTCAAAGCATATGTGGGTAGTCCATCATGGATGTTTAGCTTTGGTGAGCCATACCTGTACTTGTTGATGTACCTGCCTGAGCAGGAGACACCTTTACTGCATCTTCCAAGTCATCAGGAGCATCGCACCTTTGACTTTGATCATGTGAGATGTCACTCGCTATTGATATATTGCTTGGTGTTAGGATGATCACAACATTGGGATCTTACTCCTAATATCAGTAAAATGAGAATAAAGGTGTTAACAAGGAGGTGAATACATTTTATGTTGGTAGCAATGTTTAGTGCTACAGTAGGTATATAAATAATTTTGGAAGCAATCAAAGGGAAAAAAATACATGTGACCCAGAATCTGCACTTCAGGATATTTTATAAAGTAACAGAAATGAAAACTTGGGGGAAACACAGCACCTCCGTGTTCATGACAACCCTACTTCTAACCTATTGTGAAGGCTGGCCTGGCACTCAGCCTGTGTGTGTCATGCATCCACTTCCACTGTTGGTTGTTTACTTGTGTCTTTCCATTGTGCTATTGTTCTTCATCAGTTTCAAGAGTTTTCAAAAGTTAATTTGGTTATCATGTATGTCTCTGTGTGCACATGTATGAGTTTGTATGCACGGTGTGAGTACAGGGGACAAGTGAGGCCGCCTATTGGTATCAAAGAGCCTAGTCATGTCAGGTTGCATTGAATCCAGGAGCATCCTCTCCTTTTGAGCATAAATGAAGCAGCCCACTAGTGATAAAGAATACCAAAGGCAGGCAACAAAGTCAGAGACAGCCCCTTCTTCTGCTCTTAGGAGTCTCCAATGGAGATCAAGCTACCCAACTGTTACATATGTGCAGAGGGCTAAGGTCAGACCAATTCATGCTCTCTGGTTGGCAGTTCAGTCTCACTGAGCTGTATGAGCCCACATTCATTGATTTGGTAGGTTTTCTTGTGGTATCCTTGACTCCTGGGGCACCTACAATTCTCCCTTCTCCTTGTTCATGGGATTCTCTAAGTTCTTGTTTGTGGGTCTCTGAATCTGCTTCCATTAGGTGGTGATAAAGCCTCTCCGGTGATTAGATGCTAGGTTTTCCTCTACAAATATAGCAGAATATTATTAATAGTGTTATGGGTAAGCTCCCTCTCATGGCATGAGTCTCAAGCTGAACCAGTCATTGGTTGGCCATTCCCTCAATTTCTGCTCCATCTCTGAACATCTTGTAGGCAGGACAAACTGTAGGTTGAAGGCTTTGTGGCTGGGTTTGTGTTATAGTCCCTCTATTGGAAGTCTTGTCTGGTTACATTAGATGACTGGTTCAGGGTCCATATCCCCTATTGCTATGAGCCTTTGCTAGGGTCACCCAATAGATCTCCTCCCCCCAGGATTCCAATTTGCTCTCCCAATACTCTCTCTTTTCTCCCTCCCCCCACCTGATCCCTTCTGTTCCCATCATTATCCCCAACCAGATCTAGTCCTCTACTGCCATCAACCTAGAATGTCTACCCTATTCTCACTTGTCAATGAGAGTCAGGTAATCTCCCCATCTGCAATCCCTTGAACCCTCCTTGCTTAGTTTCTTTTGAGTCTGTAGATTTTAACATGTCTATTCTTTACTTTTTTGCTAATATTCACTTATAAGTGAGTACACACATACTTATCTGTTGCATATATTAAAAAGTCAACCCATGCTATAGCTGGGATAAGCACAGGCTGGATGTCCTCCTGGTCTGTTCCCAGCCTTGGTCTGTTCCCAGCCTAGTTCCAAGCTCCAGATGGAGTGTTTTTCTATGCCAAGGATCTCCAGACCTCTGAGATAGCTCTCTCCTTCGTGAGGCTGGTTGCTGCCAAATTCGCTGGGCAATCTCAAGATTTCACTGCTAGCTGGGGTGCACTCTCACAAACCCATGCTCTGCTGCAGTTACCTTTCCCTGAAGGTCAGTTAAATCACCGCAAGAAGAAAAACACCAGACAATCTTAGTTTAGAATCAACAGATAACACAATTGCTGGGCGTGGAATCTAGCATCCTAAATTCACCAAATATTCTATGTTAGAAAATTTCCAGTGGCAGATCCTGGTGGATTCCACTACACGACCTACAACGCATAGCAGCTGCCTTGCTCCCACTGTCCAAAAGGAAGTCCCCTTTTTCTGTTTTCCCTCTTCCTCTCTTGAACCCAGAAAGACTGCCTCCTTCTCGCCCAGTGATTGGCTTCTAGTCATCCTTATTATTTAATCAATTAGGGGGAAAATTCTGCTACACTTGTCTTGCTGAATCTTGGTTATCTCACTTAGGGATGATCTTTTCTAGTTCCATCCATGTGCCTGTAAAATTTGTGATGTCATTGTTGTTAATAGCCGAGTAAACACTCCATTGTGTAAATGTACTATATTTTCTTCATCCATTCTTCAGGTGAGGGGCAGCTAGATTATTCCCAGTTTCTGGCTATTATGAATAAACATGCTATGAACATAATTGAGCAGGTATCCTTGTGGTATGGTAGAGCATTCTTTGGATATTTCTGGGTATATCTGGGTCTTGAAGTAGATCTATTCCTAATTTTCTGAGAAACTGCCAAATTAATTTCCAAAGTGGCTGTACAAGTTTGCATTCCCATCAGCAATGTGGGAGGCTTCTGCTTTTTCCACGTCCTCATCAGTATGAGCTGTAGCTTGAGTTTTTTATCTTAGCCATTGTGACAGGTGTAAGATAAAAATCTCAGAGTCATTTTGATTTGCATTTCCCTGCTGACTAAGGATGATGAACATTTCCTTAAGTGCTTCTTGGCCACTAGAGATTCCTCTGCTGAGATTTCTGTTTAGATATGTACCCCATTTTAAAAATTGTGTTGTTTGATTTGTTGATGTCTAGTTTCTAGAATTCTTTATGTATTTTGTGTAGCAGTCCTCTGTGAGATTTGAAGATCCTTTCCCATTCTGTAGGCTGCCACTTTGTCCTTTTGATGATGTCCTTTGCTTTTCAGAAGCTTTTCAGTTTCATGAGGTCACATTTCTTAATTGTTGATCTTAGTGCCTGAGCTGTTGATTATTTGTTGTTGCTTGTATCAATGTGTTCAAGACTATTCCCCTACCTTCTTTTCTATCAGGTTAAGTGTACTTGGTCTTATGTTGAGGTTTTGGGTCCAGTTAGACTGGAGTTTTGTGAATATTGACATATATGAATCTATTTACAAGTTTTTACATGTAGACATCCATCTGTTGAAGATGCTTTTTTTCCCCACTGTATAATTTTGGCTTTTTTAAAAATTAAAAACCAAGTGTTCATTGCTGTGTGTGAATACACCTCTTGATGTCAATTCAACTTCATTGATCAACCTGTCTGTTATGATGCTAGTACCATGAAGTTTTTACTTATTTCTCTGTCTACAGCTTGATATCAGATATGGTAATACCTCTAGAAGTTCCTTTATTGTATAGGATTTAGCTACTGTGGGTTTTTTATTCCTTTTTTATATAAAGTTGAGTATTGTTCTTTAAAGGTGTGTAAAGAATTGTGTTGTAATTTTAATGTGAATTGCTTTGAATCTATAGATTGCTTTTGGTAAGATGGCCATGTTTACTATGTTAATCCCACAAATTTATGAGCATTGGAGTTCTTTCCATCTTTTGGTACCTTTTTCAATCTCTTTCTTTAAAGATTTGAAGTTCTTGTCATACATGTTTTTCACTTTATTGGTTAGAGTAAAAATATTTTATATTTTTGTGGCTATTTTGAAGGGTATTGTTTTCAGAATTTCTTTCTCAGTCCATTTATTGTTTGTATATAGGAGGTCTGCTGAAAATTTTTTTGAGTGAATTGTATATTCAGATACTTTGCTTAAGGTGTTTTTCAGCTGTAAGAGTTCTTTGGTAGAATTTTTAGGGTCACTTATATACACTATCATATCATCTGCAAATATAGAAACTTTGACTTCTTCCTTTCTGATGTGCATCTCCTTGATCTCCTCTAGTTTTCTTATTGTTCTAGCTAAAATGTCAAGTACCATATTGAAGAGCTGTAAAAGAGTAGACAGCCTCATCCTGTTCCTGATTTTAGTCGAATTATGTTGTTTCTCACCATTTAATTTGATGCTGGATATTTTCTTGGTGTATATTTCTTTTAGTATGTTTAGATATGTGCCTTTTATGCCTGATTTCTTTAAGAAGTTTATCAAAGAAGGGTGTTGGATTTTGTCAAAGACTTTTCAATATCTAATGAGATTATCATGTGGTTAAAAAAAATTGTTTATATGGTAGATTACACTGATGCATTTTCTTATATTACAACCATTCCTGCATCTCTTGGATGAACCCTACTTAATCATGGTAAATGATCTTTTTGGTGTGCTTTTGGATCTGACTTGTGAGCATTTTATTGAGTATTTTTGCATCAAGGTTCATAAGGGAAACTGGCTTAAAATTGTCTTTCTTTGTTGAGTCTGTGGTTTAGACATCAGTGTGATTGTGTCCACAGAAAATGAATTTAACAATGTTCTTCCTGTTTCTATCTTGTAGAATAACTTGTGGACTATTTGTATTAGCTCTTCTTTGAAAGTCTGATTTTTTTTTTGAAAGAATTCTGCACTGAAATAATCTGGCTCTGGGCTTTTCTTGGGTGTGGGACTTTTAATGATGGATTCTGTTTCCTTAGGGCTTATAGATATATTTAGGTTGTTCATCTGATCTTGATTTTCCTTTGTTAGTGGAATCTATCAAGAACATTCTCCATTTCTTTGAGATTTTCCGGTGTTGGGCAGTACAGGTTTTTGAAGTAAGACCTAATGGTTTTTGGATTTCCTCTGTGTCTGTTATGTCCCTCTTTTCATTTCTGATTTTGTAAATTTGGGTATTTTTTTCAATGCCTTTTAGTTATTTTTTTATCTATTTTGTTAATTTTTTCCAAAGAACTGACTTTTTATTTCACTGCTTTTTTATTGTTTTCTTTGTATTATATTGATTTCAGCTCTGAGTTTGACTATTTTCTGCTATCTACTCTCTTGGGTGTGTTTGCTTCATTTGTTTTTCTAGGTTTTCAGGTGTGCTGTTAAAAGTCACTAGTATGAGATCTCAGTAATTTTTTCTTTTACAAACTTTTTAACACTCTTAACACTACTTTTATTGTGTTCCATAATTTCATTAATTTTCCTTAAATTCTAAAGAGTTTCTTCCTTCCTTCCTTCCTTCCTTCCTTCCTTCCTTCCTTCCTTCCTTCCTTCCTGCTTGCTAGACTGAGTGCTCACTGAGTAGAGAGTTGTTCATTTTCCATGAATGTATAGGCTTTATTTTTGTTTCTATTATTGTTGAAGTCTGACTTTCATTTATGGTAATCTGATAAATTTCAGGAGTTATTTCCATTTTCTTGTATCCCCTGAGACTTGCTTTATGGCCAAATATATGAGCAATTTTGGAGAAGGTATATTCTTCTGTGTTTGGGTGAAATGTTATATAGAAATCTATTGGATCTAAATGAGTCATAATGTCTGTTATTTTCATTATTTCTCTGTTTAGTTTCTGTCTAGTCAATCTGTTCACTGTTAAGAGTTGGGTGTTGAGGTGTCTCACTATTAATGTTTGTATATCAATGTATTTAAACTTTATATATATATATATATATAAGTTTATATATATATATATAAATCCTGCTTGCCCTTACATTTGGGACATAGATATACAGGATTGAGAAGTAATCTTGGTGGACTTCTTTGGTGAATATGAAGTGTCCTCTTTTGATTAATTTTGGCTGAAAGTCTATGTTCTTAGATATTAAAATAGATGGATCATTTTGCGTGTTGTGTTCATTTTCTTAGAAATTATTTTCCAACCCTTTACTCTGAGGCAATGTCTATCTTTGATATTTAGGTGTGTTTCTTATATGCAGCAGAATGGTGAAACATGTTTTTTTTGTTTGTTTGTTTTTGTTTTTCTTTCATTCATTCTGTTACTCTGCATCTTTTTATTGTAGAATTGAGACCACTGATGTTTAGAAATATTAATTACCAGTAAATGCTAATTTCCATTATTTTGATGTTGTTGTTGGTAGTTGTATGTGTGTGTGTGTTCATCCCTCTTTTGTTTGTTTTTGTTTTGCTGGTGGGAATTAATTCCTGTGTTTTGTGAGTGTGGATTGGAGTCTTTTTCTACTATCTTTTGTAGGGCTGGATTTATGGATAAATGTATCTACATTTGGTTTTGTTACAGAATATCTTATTTTCCACCAGTTGTTGTGATTTTGGTTGAAAATTGCACTGGGCAAAGTAGCCTGGACTAACATCTGTGGTCTCTTAGAGTTTGTAAGATATCTGCCCAGGCCCCTCTGGCTTTTAAAGTCTCTCTTGAGAATTCAGGTGTAATTTTAAGGCATCTACATTATATAATACTTGGCCTGTTACTTGCAGGTCTTAATACTCTTTCTTTGTTCTGTCCATTTTGCATTTTGATTATTATATGGTGGGGAGGTTTTCTTTTCTGGTCCAATCTATTTGCTGTTCTATAAGCTTCTTGAATGTTTATAGGCATTTCTTTATTTAGGTCAAGAAAATTTTCTGTGATTTTATGGAAAATATTTTCTGGGGCTTTAGGCTGGGCATCTTCTTCTATTTCTATTATTCTTAGGTTTGCTCTTTTTATAATGTTCAAGTTTTAGTGAATGTTTTGTTCCAAGGACATTTTAGATGTTACATTTTCTTTGACCAATTTATCAATATCTTCTATACCTAAGATTCTCTCATCCATCTCTTGATTTCTGTTGGTGAGGCTTGTTTCTGTAGTTCCTGTTCACTTACCTGGATTTTCCATCCTCAGGATTCTCCCAGTTTCTGTTTTTTTCTGTTTTCTTATTTATTTTAATTGCTTCTATTTATATTTTAAATTTTATTGATCAATTTTATTCATTTACTCCATCTGTTTGATGATATTTCATTAAGAAATTTATACTCACATTGGATGCTCCCTGTGTTTTGCCAGCATGAATACTTCATACTCATGTAGATCAGAATACAGCATTAGATATCTTGAAACTATTTATGAGTAGTTGTAAGCTGGTATGTAGATATTAGGAACTAAACCCAGGTCCTTCTTAAAAGCAATACATGCTCTTAAACCTTGCCATCTCTTTAGCTCTAGAAACTGTAAATCTTACACAGCAGTGAGAATATGAAGTAAAACCGTAGGTTTGAAGAATACAACAAAGACTCCTCAAGAAAAAAATGGTACTTTATGACTAGGTTGCTGTGTCTTAGTATATTTTTAAAGTGAATTGAAATCAGAATCTTTTCTATTTCAATTTTTATTTTTTCTTGTGTTCATTTGTTGAATGTAGTGGGGGGGGGGCTCTAAAGGATACCACGTACTGATGTACTCTAATGACACTTGCTCTTCCATGCTCCACTAAGTGCCCTTTTTCTCACAGACAACCCACTGGATTTAAAGTTTTTATATAAAATCCTGAGTTTCAAAGGAGAGCACTTGGTTGAAAATTCATCTTTCTGATTTCAGTTTGTTTCACTCAACGTGCAAATCTTATATGCAGCCATTTTAAAGGAAATAATACGATTGAATTCAGATTTTTAAAGGGATGTTGACACTTGCAAGTTTATGCCAATCCCATTATCTGTAGGTAAGATGTATCGAAACCAAGGTGCCCATCAAGAAGCAAATGGATAAAGAAAGTATGGCAGGAGGCCATTGCTATATGATACCACACCATTGATGTTTATAATAGACAAAGAAAAAGAGAGAGAGAGAGAGAACAGTCCATTGGTTTATGGGAGCTGAGGTTAAAGGAACCAGAAAGAGAGCAACTAATATGTATTAATGTTACTTATGTCAGATAGAAACCTTCCATGGATCTGATGTTCAACATTGTGCTTAGTGTCAATGATAATGAGGCACTACATCAAACATTTAAAAATCCATTGCTTATATAGGTTCATCATTAAACGATTCATAACAATGTAATGACAGACAAAATAAAATGAGCGATAGTACAGAGTTTATTAAAATTGCTTGCTTTTATGAACACAGCTCATGAGTGAGCAGAAAGAAGAAAATGGTACACAAAATTTCTGGGGTGACTGAGAAGAAAGTACAGTTGAGAAGATAATGGGTAAACTAAAGTTCTTCTAAGGGGAAAAGAGTTTCTGTAAGTTATTTGGTGAGAGATAGAAAGAACAGGGCAAAGACCTGAAATGGATACCAGACCTTCACAGCAGGCAGCCATAATGACAGGACAAGATCCTTAATCTGTGGAGATTAGAAGAGTGAGGTCTAGGAAATCCATCCTTAAAGAGTTTCATATCTTAAGTAAGACTACATTTGTCAGGTCCCCTGGTGAGAACATGAAGGTAGCCAGCAAAGGTTAAGAGGTGGTCTTGAGCAGACAGGGCATGTCAGCTCTCACTGGAGGATGGCTTTGCAGACATTCTTCTGGTCATCATCAGGAGGTGGGCACACACAGCAGGGCTGGCAGCAGGGTGTGCTGCAGCCAATGATCACACAGCTGGGTTTGAAAGAGGTGGTCTTGCAGCAGCTGGTTTCACAGCAAGTTGGTAGGCAGCAGAGCTGGAAGAAGCTAGGCTGGCAGCAGGTGGGCTTACAGCAGCTGGGCTGGCAGCAGGTGGGCTTGCAGCAGCTGGGTTTGCAGCAGCTGGGCTGGCAGCAGGGTGTGCTGCAGCAGATGGCCACATAGGTTGGTTTGCAACAGTTGCTGTCACAGCAGGCTGGTGGGCAGCACAGCTGGGAAGAGCTGTTGACAGTTTTGGTGGTGCTGTGGCAGCAGATAGACTTGCAGCAACAGGGTGTGCTGCACAAACTTGGGGCACAGCAAGGCTGGCAGCAGATGAACACAGGGCAGCTGGATTCACAGCTGGATTCAGAGCTGCTGGTGTTCTTGCAGCAGGCAGTCTTGCAGCAGCATGGCTGACAGGTGTGGGTCATGTTGTCAGAAGTAGAGGGTGATGTTCTGTTCCCAGGTGAGTTTTCTACAATGTAGCCAGTTCTCCTAGTCAGGGCCTTTTATACAACAGGCCTCCAAGGTTTGAACCAATCAGAAGGACTTGTTTATTATTTTCCATATTTAATTTGTATTCATCAAGGAAGAATTTCTCATCCAGTGCTCTGAATCATTTGAAAGCATCCATTACTTATCTGGTGATAACTTACTTGAAGTCTTTCCAAGAAATCAGAGGTTCATTCCTTCATCTTTGTTGTAACTCTGGTGGCCTTTGTTAGTTCCAGATTTTATGAGAAGGTCATGATTATTGTATTACGATGTTCTTGTTACTTATTTCCTTTATCTCTACTTAGATTTATAAATGTTTTGGGGGATGAGTGTGCTGTATTCACAATCAGGAACCCAACACCTATTTCCCTGTCTGCTTGCCCACAAGGTCCAATTCTAAACTGTCACAGTTGTCAACCCCTGCATAAATTCATGTACCTGTGTATCTGAGACACAGTAAAGGTGCTGTGAGAAAAGGGTGTTTGGAATAATGTGTTTTATAGCAGAGTAAAACAAGACTGGTGGGGATAAAAAGGAGCAGCACCAGGAGATGTGTGGTGACTGTCAGTCCTGACTTTCTGTCTGCTCCTGTGGTGGTGGGGTAACCTACAAATATGTATTTTCTGGCTATGAAAAGTGTGTCCCTGTGTTCTGAATTGTTAATTGGAGCTAGCCAGCAACAGGCTTGCACGATATGTAAATGTAGCTTCTTCAAATGCCTATAAAACAGAGACAAGCTGCTGTGCTGAGGTCACATAGCCCCCAAAGCCAAGGGATTGTGTAAGGACTTTTGCATAATGAAGGGCTAGAAGCTTGGAGTTGGGGCAGCAGGAAGAACCAGCAGAAAGGTGTGGGTGTATGTGTGTGTGTGACAGAGAGAGACAGACAGAGAGAGAGAGAGAGAGAGAGAGAGAGAGAGAGAGAGAGAGAGAGAGAGAGAGAGAGAGAGAGAAGGCAGGGAGGTAGAGCAGAGAGAGCCACTTGGATGGAAGTAATGGCAGAGAAGTCTGGTTAAGTTAGAATCTAGCTGAAGGATGGCTCCAGCCAAAGGCTATCAGCCTTAAACTATACAAATATCTCATCTCTGTGTCTGTATTATTAAATCTCTGGTGAGATTCCCCAAATCCCCACAATACTGGGGACATCATGGGGTGGAAGCACTTCTAGGTCGAGATAAACTAGGGTGAACAGATGATCCTAGTGCACACCTGGCTAGCATCTGTGTCAGGGATCTTGAACTGGTGATGATATTTTCCCGATTTTCATTCTGCGTGTATTCCCATCAGTTTCTGTTCAATCTTTCTTCTTCACTTTCTTCACAATTTTATTTCTTTCCTTCTATTCAATGATTATTTGAGGTATTCATAATTTATTACCTTATGTATCTATGAGAACTAAGATGTACATATTTTTCTCTTTCTCCTGTCTCTCATTTTCTGTCTTTCTCTCTCAGTCCACTATACATAATACAAAAGACACAAGGGGTTATGTTTCTTTTTAAAAGAATAAAGGCAAACACAGCTATACTATTATCAAAGAAATGGAAATAATCACCAGCCCTTACAAATCATCCCCTGTCACCCATTCTACAGACTGTTTCTACTTCCATCTATGGTCTCTTCCAACTTGGCATCACATTTAACAAATTTGTCAATCAAAATTAGTCTGCATTGTTGTTTATAGGATGGTTGGGATTGTCTTTGCTCTGATGACTTCTAATTTGTTTCCTCTCATTTCTGTACAATATTCCACTGAATGAATTTGACATAGCTTATTCATTGGGGCTTTCTGATTGTTTATTTTTGAGAAAACAGGCTGTTTATAGTTTGGGACTATTCAAAACCATGCTGCTAAGTGTGTTTCTGATTCAAATGCTATTGCTGGATGTACACAACAAATTCTCAGAAATCTACAAGGGTGACCCTACCTAAGACTCTTAGCAGTGGGGGATATAGCATTGTCTTTTAAACAAAAAAATCAGAGCAGTCCAATTTTACCCATGAAGACTCAGGAGCCAGATGTTGTGGTGAAAACTTACTAGTTCAGTAGGTCTTCCTATTCCACTAATGTCCTAGAAGGAAAAAGTTCTTTCTCCCTTTCTATCCTGTCTTAAATACCTTCCTACTAAGTCCCTCTACCTCCTTTCTGTTCACTGATGTTCACTTCCTGTCAAATGGTTGCTTGCTCTGCCTCCTGACTTAGGGTTAGCTTTTTCTTAGCTCTTGGATTAAAGTTGTATGCTAGGGCTGAGAAATACCCCAACAAAAATTTTTTAGTGTCCCCCACAATCTTGGGGTTCAAAATATAATCAAATATATTGCAATGTTTCCCATTTGTCTAAAACAAAAGATTCTTTTTCTAACATCAATAAACCATATACTATTTGGTAAGAATTACATTAACAATATCCAGTTCATTTGTATTTAGCAACCTTGAAGAAAGTACTTTACTATCTATCCTATCTTGTCAAGTCTAAAGTTCTGTATCTAATCACTTTCTATCATAAGTTGCATTTATCAACCTCAAAGAATCTTTTTACACCTCAGAACATTTTCTTAAATCCTCAACAGTTTAATCTTAACTGTGAGATTTTTCACAATCTAATCTTCAACACCATTAGAGACCTGAGAAGGTGAAATATTACCTAAGTAGACAGAAAGCACAGAACAATCTGCTATCAAAACTATAGAAATGGCAGAAACCATTGGCTGCCAGACAGTCACCCAAGGCTTCCTTGCAATGTTGCACCACCCACCTCTTTGGCCTTTGGCCCAGAATATCTGACAGATTTTTCTGTGAAGTAGGAATTGTGAAGGACTTCTCTACCTTGTCTTGGCAGAGTTCTTTGAGGCTTGCTTGTCCATACCTTGGACAGCATATTGTCAGCCGTTGAAGGAAGGGCAGTTTCTTGTCTAGTGGCAGCTTGCCATATTTGAAGCAAACTCCATAGGAGGTTTTTCAATGTACATCATCTTCTTTGAAGTAGAATGAGGGAAGCTGCCAGGAGCTGACATGTCTCATTGTAACAAAAAAACTTACATTAATAAAACATCTTTAAATGTCATATTTCTACAGATTTCTGATGTTTTTTTGAAGAATTGTCTCTTATTTTTTGTTCTCCTCTGTCCTATACCATATGGCATGTCCTCTTCTGATATGAGACAGAGATTTTGAATTTTCCTCTAACAAGTATGTATTGATTTAGAGGAGAAAACCATGTTTCAACCGCAAAGTCAGATTTAGTTTTTAACGGAATTGGGACCACATGAACATTATTTGTCACTTATGTCTATAGTGGGCAGGTACCACTTGGAATTTACTCTTTTTGGGGGGACATGTTCTCTTGATTATTTTCCCTTTTTCTTAACTTTTTCAGTGGCCTCTGGATTCTTTACTTGGATGCATTATTCTCCCAGAAAGATTAAACCAAAATCCTGCCCTAACCCTAACTCTGGGGTTGGGGTTCCTTTTTGGCAGGTTATAGCTTTCCTAGAGCAAAATATTGTTTTGGCAATAGAAAATGTATTATCTTTCAGATGAAGTTAAAAATTCTTTTGAAAAATATGAACTAAATACACCTTAGTGGATAAATATACCTATTTCCCCTTCTCTCTCTCTCTATATATATATGTAATTGTAGTAACCCTTTGAATTTACTTAAAAGATTTTAAATCTCTTACCAGTGCTTTTAATACTGAACAAGAAAAATATCTGACTTACCTAATGTGATGGCTACTCAGTTTATCTGCAGGTGGAGTGATCTTTCTTTTCATGGAGTCATGCTACAAATTGGAACACCAACATGTTGTTTTTAAATAAAAATCCCAGCCATTTGATTTTACCAATGAAGACTCAGAAGCCAGATGATGGGGTGAAAACTTTCTAGCTCAGAGAGGCAAAGGCAGCACTGGCTGACTTTCTCACCCGACTGAAGTCCCAGAGGGAAAACCCTTTTCTCCTTCTCCACTCTGTCTTAAATAATTTCCCATTTAATTTCTTTTCTTTCTGTTTACTTATGTTCACTCCCTGTCATCTGGTTGCTTGTGCTGCCCCTTGGCCTTGGGATGACTATTTAGCTCTTAGATTAAAGATGTGGGCTAGGGCTCTACCATACCACAACAAAGTGTTTCTACTTCACAATCTTGGGGTTCACAATATGATTGTATATTCTTCAAAAATATAAAGCCTGAACTGGCCATCTCCTGCAATCAAGCAAGACTTCCAGTGGAGGGATCATAAGACAAATGCAGCCATAAAAAACCTCCAATGAACAATCTGTCCTACCTACATATGTTCAGGGGTAGAGATGGAGCAGAAATTGAGGGAATGGCCAATCAATAACTTGTCCAGCTTGAAACCCATGCCATGAGAGGGAGCCCACACCTGAGCCCTCCATGTTACATAGCTCTTGTGATCCTTTATTTTATGGCTAATATCTTCTCATTATAAGTCAGTACATACCATGCTTATCTTTCTGGGTCTGGGTTACCTCACTGAGAATGATCTTTTCTAGTGCCATCCATTTGCCTGCAATTTTCATCATGTCATTATTTTCAATAGTGGGGTAACACTCCATTCTTATTTTATTTGCTATACACAGTTCCATAATACATTTCTTTTTAATGTATTTTTGCTTGATTACTTTGAAATCTCACATGATGCACCCCAATTGCATTCGTATCCCTATCTTCTTATGTCGGCCCCATCCCCTCCACTACTTCCCCCTCTCCAATAAACCAAACCAACAAAACAAACACACAAAACCCCAAAGAAAGTTCATTTTGTGTGTAAGTCCATGCACTTACAGGAGCATGGTAAAATTCCTAATGGCCAGCATTGGATGGGGAGGATGCATCTTTCTTTTTTTTCATCTAAGCCAAAAGCTATGAACTGAGGAGATCTGTGCAGCTGCTGGAGAGGGGGAGCACCAGCTCTTCTCCAAAGCAGCACCCATGGACATTAACACAGCTTCAGACAGCAGCTTGTAAGCCCAGACATGCACATGGGCTTCAGTGGTAACCTCAGATATCAACACAGCCCTCGGCTGTATCAGGGCCACTATCCCATGGTCCTCAGCAGGTACATGGGACACAGGCTTCAACGTCACCTTGGATGGCTACACATGCCACACATGCAAGATGCCCTCGTGTTTTGCTTGCATGTATGTATGTGTGTGTATGTATGTATGTTCAGCACATGCATGCCTGATGCCCAGGGATGTCAGAGGAGGGCATTAGCTGCCCTGGAACTAGAATTATGGGTGGTTGTAAGCTGTTGTGTGGATGCTGGGAACTGAACACAGTTCCACCCCAGAAACAATGTGGACTTTTAGCCACTGAACCATCTCTCTAGACCAGCAATAGGAACTCCTACACTGATGACATCCCTGTCATTAGTAGGGTTTGAAGTAGAACAATAGGGGTGCAGAACATTACAGAGTTCTTTTTTCTTTAAAAGACAAAACAAAACAACCCCACCCTGAAATATAAAAGTTCATTATGACTCAGTAGCTGTATCTCTCAGGATGTTTACGCTATTAGAAATCAGGTTCTTCTTAATTCATATTTTTATTTTTACTTGTGCCCATTTATTGAATGCAGTGATGGGCTCATATACCACGTACTCATGTACTCTGATAACATTTGCTCCTCCACACTGCACTAGTTGTGCCCATTCTCACAGATGGTCCATAGCATTTGAAGTGTCCAAGCACTTAGTAGGCAATTTGTCTTTCTGAGCTCTGTTTGTTTTACTCAGTATGATAATCCCATATGAAGCCATTTCTTAGCAATGATAAGATTGGATATTGACACTTGAAAATTTGTGCCAGTCCCATTAACAATGGATGCATAGAAAGCTAGATGCCCACCAACAGGTAAATGGATAAAGAAAGTGTGACAGGAGCCCAGTGCTAAGTGATCCCACACCAGCGATGTTTATAAAAACCAAAGGCAGGAAAAGTGAGAATAGACCATTGGTTTATGGCAGCTGTAGTTGGAATAACTAGAAAGATAGCAATCAGTTGGTATTAGATTTTATTTATGCCAGATAAAACTGTTCATGGATCTGCTTAGTACCACTGGTACAAGGGCACCATATGGAACATTTGAAAATCTATTGGTTGTGTAAATCTTTATAATGTAGTTCACCAAAATATAATGATAAGACAAGATGAGATGAATGATAGAACAAAGTTTATTAAAACTGCTTGCTTCTAGATACACAACTCATAAGTGAGCAGAAAGAAGAAAAGGGTACACAAAAATTTGGTATGACTAAGAAGAAAATACAGTTGAGAAGACAGTGGACTACATAAAGTTATTATTAGGGGGCGTGTTTTTGTAAGTTATTTGGTGAGAGATGTAAAGATCCTGGCTCAGAACTTAAGTGCTACCAGATCTTCACATCACCCACACCTGAAGATGGTGCAGGATCCACAATTGCTGGAGATGAGAGGGTGAGGGTGAGAGACTCCATCCTTCCTCAAAGCATTTCATCTCTTAAGAATGACCAAATTGGTCAGGTGCCCTGCTGAGAACATGAAGTTGGCCAGCAAAGGATAAGAGGTGGCTTTGGGCCCTTATGGTGTGGCAGCTTTTGCTGGAGTATGGCTTTCCTTAGGGAGCTGGTCATCATCAGGAGGTGGGCACACACAGCAGGGCTGGCAGCAGGGGGTGCTGCAGCCAATGATCACACAGCTGGGTTTGAAAGAGGTGGTCTTGCAGCAGCTGGTTTCACAGCAAGTTGGTTGGCAGCAGAGCTGGAAGAAGCTAGGCTGGCAGCAGTTGGGCTTGCAGCAGCTGGGCTGGCAGCAGGTGGGCATGCAGCAGCTGGGCTGGCAGCAGGGTGTGCTGCAGCAGATGGTCACACAGGTTGGCTTGCAACAGTTGCTGTCACAGCAGGCAGTGTCACAGCAGGTTGGTGGGCAGCACAGCTGGGAAGAGCTGTTGACAGTTTTGGTGGTGCTGTGGCAGCAGATAGACTTGCAGCAACAGGGTGTGCTGCACAAACTTGGGGCAAAGCAAGGCTGGCAGCAGATGAATACAGGGCAGCTGGATTCACAGCTGGATTCAGAGCTGCTGGTGGTCTTGCAGCAGGCAGTCTTGCAGCAGCATGGCTGACAGGTGTGGGTCATGTTGTCAGAAGTAGAGGGTGATGTTCTGTTCCCAGGTGAGTTTTCTACAATGTAGCCAGTTCTCCCAGTCAGGGCCTTTTTATACAACAGGCCTTCAAGGTTTGAACCAATCAGGACTTGTTTATCATTTTCGACATTTAATTTGTGTTCATCAGGGAAGAATTTCTCATCCAATGCTCTGAATCATTTGGAAACATCCATTACTTATCTGGTGATAACTTACTTGAAGTCTTTCCAAGAAATCAGGGGTTCATTCCTTCAGCTTTGTTGTAACTCTGGTGGCCTTTGTTAGTTTTAGATTGTATGAGAAGGTCAAGATTAGTTTGTTCTTGCAACTTTCCCCCTATATCTGTACTTAGAAGTATAAATGTCTCTGCACAGGAGTCTGACGCATTCCCAGTCATGAACTCAACACCCATTTCCCTGTCTGTTTACCCACAGAGCACAATTCCAAATTGTCTCTGGTAGCAATGTCTGCATAATTTCTTGTACCTGTGTATCTGTGGCACAGTAGAGGTGTTCTGAGATAAGGGTGACTGGAATAACGTGCTTCATAGCAGAGTGGAACCAGGTGGGAATAAAAAGTAACACACTGAGAATAAGGAGACATCAGCAGATGTGTGGTTGAGTATCAGCCTTGACTATTTGTCCTGGGCGCCCTTTTAGCCTCAGATCGAGACAAAGCAGTGTGACCAGGTGACTCCACTGCACAATGGCTGTGTGCAGTGTTACAGTTTCAGGGTGGTGATCTTTCCCTGCTATTCCTTCCTTCTGCCTGGCTCTCCATGTCTATTCCCATCTTTCTGACTAATTTTTCTCCTTCGGTTTTTTATTTCTTTTATTTCTATTCAGTGGAAAAATTATGATTATTTGATAAGTATCTAATTTATTTCCCAAGTTATCTGTGAAGACTAAGATATACCCCCTTTTCTCTTTTTTTTACTGTTCAGACTAAAAATGTAATTATTAATTTCTCACTTGAGAGAATAAATAGTAAACACAGCCATTATCAGTATTAAAGTAATGGGAATTAATCTAGTTCCTAGAACCATTTTCTGTTGCCTATCCCCAAAGTCTGTTTCTTACTGCTTTCCAGGATCTGTCTTTCATACTTGACATCACTTTTAACCTCTATGCAAATCAGACTTAGTCTGTGTTTTTGTAGGAGACAGTCAGCACTCTTATGACCTTATGAGTTTTCTGGGAAACTCAAAAGTACCCTGCTACAAGTATTTCTGTTTTAAGCACTATTGCTGGATGTACCAAACTGTGTACCTGGAAACATATTTCTCATAAAATATTTGTACATTCCTTTGCAAGAGCCTAACCCTTTTTACTAGGTTTATTCTTGGATATTTTCTTTTTTTATTATACTACATGTGTTTTAATTTAAAACTTTTTTTGTTTCTTATGACATATAGAAAATGGTTAGTTTGTATTAGCATGTATTAGTTTTACAAAATAGTGCATTTGATCATGACATTTTCATACATGAAAATCTCATATATGTCACACACACACTCACGAGCGAGCACACACTGTTGGGAGTATTGCATTAAGGGAATGTATTCCAATAATATGGTAATGAATCTGAGAATGAATAGCAGGTCAGCTTAGAACTTGCTTTTGCATGGTCCCAGGCTGCCCGAGGGGCTGGCTAGGCGGGTGATATGTCTCAAAGAGATCCCTGTCTAAAGGCACCATTTCTCAGGGTCAAGAGGCATCATTTCCTAGGGTCTTATCCTTACTCAGTAGCACTACTCTCCTATTATGCATTAGAAACATCGGTACTGGGGCTCAGGTGCCTGAAGACAGAAAATCGATAGGTTAGATTATCCTTGGAGAGTTGAACTCAGCAGCAGTGTAGGTGGGAGTAAAGCCTAATTGTGCTTGGACGACTTGAAAGAACGAATGACTGGATTAGTTGTGTGTACAACACTTTAATTGAGGACTTTGAAAACAAGTATGTATCACTCAAAGCATATGTGGGTAGTCCATCATGGATGTTTAGCTTTGGTGAGCCATACCTGTACTTGTTGATGTACCTGCCTGAGCAGGAGACACCTTTACTCCATCTTCCAAGTCATCAGGAGCATCGCACCTTTGACTTTGATCATGTGAGATGTCACTCGCTATTGATATATTGCTTGGTGTTAGAATGATCACAACATTTAAATCTGTTATATTGCTAGGAATATGAAACAGTGCTGTTGGTATAAAAATCATTATGGAGATTCCCCAACATTCAAAAGTAAAAATACTATATAACCCAGCACCCATATTTTGAGATATTCATCTAAAACAACAGAGATAAGAATTTTTGGAAAGAAATACGGATCTGCCTGTTCATGCTGGACCTACTGATAACTGTAAGACTCTTGAACTCAGCCTTTGTGTGTTGAGCACCATGACACACTGTTGGTTGTTGACTTGTATCTTTCTGCTGTGCTATAGTTCTTCCTTCCAAGAGATCTGGAAAGTTAGTCTGTTGTTATTATTTGTGTGTCTCTATATGAGTTTATGTGCACTGTGTGTGTATGTGTGTGTGTGTGTGTGTGTGTGTGTGTGTGTGTGTGTGTGTGTGTGTGCTCAGAAGATTAATGAGGCCAGAAGGGCGTACTGGATCTCCAAACTCAGGTTCTCTGGAAGAAGCGGGTACTCCTAACTGCTGAGTCATTTATTTAACCTTTGGTTTTGAGAGGTTTGTTGTTGTTGTTTGTTTGTTTTATGAAATCTTTTAGGACTAAGTATAAGATCATATCAGTTGGGGTATTTTCTTTTTCATTTGTATGGTTTTTATCTCTTATGTTTGCCTTACTGCTTCGTCTATGATTCCAAACACCATTTTTTAATTTAAAAAAGATGTATTTATTTATTTTATGTATATGAGTACATTATTGCTCTCTTCAGACACACCAGAAAAGGGCATCAGATCCATTACATAGATTCTGAGTAACCATGTGTTGTCTGGGAATTGAACTCAGGATTTCTGGAAGAACAGTCAGTGTTCTTAACTGCTGAGCCATCTCTCCAGCCCTCTAAATACCATTTTTAATGAGAATAGTAAAAGTGGACATTTCTACCTTGCTCATTATTTTAATTTTTCCTTATTCAGTGTAGTGTTCTTTTTCTATTTATCTCATAATTTTCTCTCTCTGTCTTTCTCTCTCTCAAAATTATTTTCTTTACCAATGTTTGGTTTGGGTTATTATTGATTATCTAGTACCTTGCCTTGTACTCTGGACAATAGGTATTTTTTGAAATCATGTATCAATGTAAGCACAAACGTTTTTGTTAAGTCTACATTTAGATGCTGTTGCATCATGCTTAATTTTTATTTAGAAGTTTTATAATGCCTCTGTGATTTTTCAGTGACCTATTAATGTTTCAAAAAAGAGAAGGACCTTGCTACTCTTGTAGCTTTCACAACCTACATAGTTCTAGTAAGTTTTGTTTATTTCCAGACTAGGAAGTGTCACTTTGGGAGAGGAAATTTCAATTCTGATTAGCCAGCCACATAGACATTAGGACCTGGCTTTTCCTGGGAAGCCTGGTAGAGAATGGAACCTGGTTAAACAGGTCTCAGGTCTAAAGGATGCTCTGCTGACCTGTTATTCACCCCGGACTCATTATCAATTGGAGGGATGGTTTAGTGTGTAAAGCCCTTGCTGTGCTAGTGTGAGAATTTGAGTTCAGATCCCCAGAACTGATGTAAAGCCACATGCCTTGGCACATACATCTGAAATCTCAGAGCTCCTAAAGAAGATAGGTTGTTGAGGCAGAAGAATCGTCATTAGGGTCAACTACCTTGGTATATGAAGTGGATATGAGGCACTGTCTCAAACAAGGCAAAGGAGAACACTGACAAATGAGGCTGTCTTCTGCCAACCTCATGTTCACTGTGGCCTTTGAGCACTTGCACTCACACACGTGGTCACACACACATGCACAGTGTACAAGTTGCTCAATCTTCATGTGTTTGTCTTGTTTCTCTTGTTTTATCTTGTACTTGGATTCCGAAGGGATGCATCGAGATGTAAGGAAATACTTAAAGCTTTATGATCGTTCAGACCTGCTGTATGTCGGAGGACACGGTCACTTTGGAGAAGATTCGGTGAACCCTTGAGAAAACGTGCATCCTGCAGCTGGGATCCTTCCTTCTTCTCTGTCTCTCTGTCCTGTTATTTCTCTTCCCCTTTCTAACATCTGCATTGTCACTTTCTTGTCTTTCTATTAGAAGTAGAGATTGTGATTACTTGAGAGTTTATCAAATTTGCCTGTGGAGGATAACAACTTTATCTTCTTCAGGTCTTCCTTGCATTTTAGACAAATATAAACTCTTGTTCACAGTCTTGTGAGACCATCACAGAGGGAACTCATTCTAGCTATTATTAGTAGTATAAAGAAGGGAAGTTAGACCCATCTCCAATCGGTAACATTAACTTCCTTGTCAAAAGAGACCGACATTTCAATTAGTACAGTGGGTCCCTCGATTACTGACTATCAAACACTATGTCTCAAAGGAATAGACCTAAAAGGTTAGTTATTAAAGTGGGCTCTTTCTTTTTCATGATGTTGAGATACAATTGCAAAACTGAGATTTAGTTGAGCCATGAAGGAAGGTTTATTTTTAGCCAGAGGAAGAAGCACTCAGTGAAACAACCTTCCGTTGAGGTTAAAGGTGAGGGGTCTTTAACAGTCAGGTGAGGATGGAGTTTAGAAAACAAGCAGAGATATTTTCCTTGAACTTTTATGGAGAGAGTCAGGTCCGTTCAAGGGTATCACTTCCTCTTCTTTAATGCTCATGTAAACGTGTCAGAATTTATTTGAAAGGATGCTGGACCAAGATGACACAGTCAGAGAGGAATTTTATTAGGCTAGTGTATTACAATGAGATGATAATGAGTCTGGGGGTGAATAATAGGTCAGCAGAGCATCCTTTAGGCCTGAGACCTGTTTGACCTGGTTCCATTCTATGCCAGGTTTCCAAGGAACAGCCAGGTTCTGAACATCTGTGTGTCTGGCTAATCAGAATCGAACTTTCCTTTCCCAGAGTGACACTTCCTAGTCTGGAAATAAACAAGACCCATTAGAACCATATAGGATGTGAAAGTTACAAGAGTAGCGAAGTTCTTCTCCAAGGTTCTAGGAAGAGAAGACCCTCCATGCCAGAAGTTGTCTGAGTGCTCTGAAGGGAGTTTCAGGGGTGTGGCTTTCATAAATGTGACCCATGCTGGGATGTACTTCCTGGCAAAGTAGCTGCCTCCGAGTGGTCAATGCTCTGTAAGGAACACCAGTGTGCTCCCCAGTACACTAACTTGGGCATGAGAGGGATTGTTTCTTTGGACTGTGTCAGTGTGCTGTGTAGGATGCATAGATGTTTCACCATACCTCACAGGGATAAAAAGCCTTTAACATTGGCAAGGTAGGTCTGGTCTGAATCAAATAAATCAAGTAGAGTGTCTTTACCTTGTATCAAAATTCAACTCCCTTAGAGCCTGAGTTATTGGTGTTCTGTTCAGGAGGTTGTCTCTTATACTAATGCATTCAAATGTATTCCCTACTTCCTGTTGTATCAGATTTATTGTATCCAGCTTTATGTTGAGATCCTGGATCCACTTGTATTTGAGTTCTATGCAGGGTGATAAATATGAATCTATTTTCATCCTTCTACATGCAGATATCCAGTTAAACCAGCACCATTTGTTGGAGATGCTTTCTTTTTTAAACATTGTATGGTCTTTTTTTTTTTTTTTTTTGTCAAAAATCAAGTGTCCATAGTTGTTTGGGGGTTTTCAGGGTCTTCAATTCAATCCCATTTATCATCCTGTCTGTTCCTATACAAATCCCATGCAGTTTTTATTATTATTGCTCTATAGAATAGCTTGAGATCAGGGATGGTGATACCTCCAGAAGTTCTTTTATTGTTCAGAATTGTTTTAGCTATCCTGTTTCTGTTTGTTTGTTGTTTGTTTTGTTTTTCCATATGAAATTGTGAATTACTCTTTCAAGGTTTGTAAAGGATTGTGTTTGAATTTTGGTGGGAATTGCATTAAATCTGTAGATTTCTTTTGGTGAAATGGCCATTTTCACTATGAAAGCACTGAGGCTAATAATTGATAAATGGGATATCATGAAACTGTAAAACTCCAGCAATGCAAAGGATACTGTCAATAGAACAAAATAGCAGCCTACAGACAGGGAAAGGATCTTCACCAACCCTATTTCTGACAGAGTGTTAATATCCAAAATTTATAAAGAATTCAAAAAAGTAGACATCAACAAATCAGATAACTCAATTTAAAAATGGCGTACAGAACTAAACAGAAAGTTCTCAACAAAGGAATCTTGAGTGACCAAGAAGCACATAAAGAAATGTTTAATGTCCTTACTCATAAGGGAAATGCAAATCAAAATGATCCTGCGATTCCACCCTATACCTGTCAGAATGGCCAGGATCAGAAACCCAAGTGACAGCACATGCTGGCAAGGATATGGATCAAGGAGAACACTTTCTGTTGCTGGTGGGAGTGGAAACTTGTACAACCATTTTGGAAATCAATATAGTAGTTTCTCAGAAAATGTGGTATAGATAGATTTACCTGAAGACCCAACTCTTTCACTCCTGGGCATATACCCAAAAGATGTCCCACGACACTAAAGGAACACTTGCTCACAGCAGCCTTATTCGTAATATCTAGAAGCTGGAAACAACCTAGGTTTCCCTCACCTGAAGAATGAATAAAAAAAATGTGATGCATTTACAAATGGATCAATATTCAGCTCTTACAAACAAAGGCATTATGAACTTTGCAGGCAAATGGATGGGCCTTGAGAATATCATCCTGAGTGAGGTAACCCAGAGCCAGAAAACCATGTATGGCATGTACTCACTTATAAGTGGGCATTAGCTAAGAAATGCAGAACAATCATGCAACATCCACTCGACCCATAGTAACTGGATAATAAGAAGGTCTCAAGGGAGGGTGTGCAAATCTCACTCAGAAGTGGAAGCTAGTCGTTGCAAGTGGATGGAGAGAGGGAGGGAGGGAAGGAGGGAGGGAGGGAGGGAGGGAGAGAGAGAGAGAGAACTGGGTAGGAGAGGAGGTGAGGAGGAGAACAGAGATTAGGCATGGGGAGAAGGGGCAGCAGAGGGCTGGGAGTGAGAATAGAAATCAACAGGGAGCATCTCTGGGATGATCTGGAGGCTTGGGACTTGGGAGGGTACCAGGGTGATCCTACCTGAGATTTCTACCAGAGAAAGATATAGGAGGAGACTGAAATGGTCACCTCCTATAGCCAGGTAGTGTTTTCAGAGGATGGAGGGGGACAGTAATCTACCCACAAAACCTTCAACCCAAAATTTATCTTGCAGGGATAAGGATGGAGCAGAGATTGAGGGAATGGCTAATCAATGTCTGGCCCAATTGAGACCCAGACCATGAGAAAGAGCCAACCCCCAAAACTATTAATGATACTCTGCTATACTTGCAGACAGAAACCTGGCATAACTGTCCCCTGAGAGGCTTCATCCCACAGGAGATGCAGAGACCCACAGTCAACCAATCAGGTGAAGCCTGGGGAGTCTTGTACAAGAGTGGAAGATTAAAGTGAGCCAGTCAGAGGGATCAAGAACACAACAAGAAAACCCAGAGTAAACTAACCTGAAACCATTGCGGTCACAGAGCCTGGGCAACCATCCAGGGTGCATGCAGATGCTAGACCTAGAGTTACTACATATTTGCAGCAAATGTGCCGCTTGGACTTCATGTGGGTCCCTTAACCAGTGGAACAGTGTGAGTGGGGTGGAGTGCGGGCTGTCTTGTCTCTGTTCCTGGCCCTTTTCTCCTCTCTGGACTGACTGGTTGGACCTCAGAGGGAGAGGATGTGTCCAGTATTACAGAGACTACATGTCCCAGTGTGGAGTGGTACCCAGAGGAGGTAATCTGTTTCTCTGAGAAGAGGAGGATGCAATTCGCGGGGGGGGGGGGGGGGTTGTAATGGTGGGGCTGGGAAGAGAGGAGGAATGTGGGCTGTGATCAGGATGTAAAGTGAAATAAATGGATAAACAAATACATAAATATCTCTTAAGAAATATTTCCCATGGGGTTGTGTGCTCAGGTGCCCCAAACAAGGATATTAAGGAAATAAAGCCACACCTTCCCTTGAAAGTACGACTTAATAGAAATCCAAGTAGGAGAAGGGCTGGCTAGAGCAAAGGTAACTTCAAGGGAAGGAGTGGTGTCTAGACCCGTATAGTGGACTCCAGCCTGTCTGAAGCTCTTGTTAAAATGAATGAAGTTTTGGGGCAGAACAGAGGTTGGGGGAGGGGCTTGCAGGAGTGGAGAGAGGTGAAACTGTAATAGATGAGAGAGTAAATGCAAAATTTACGTGTATTTCTCAAAAAGACAATTAGGTGTGGAAACACAGAAGTTTAGAGTTGTGTGATCCAGACCTGTTACCGTTGGCAGCGAGGAGTTAAACCTGGTACAGGAGAGGGGCATCTTTGCTTGGTCTGCTATCTTATCTTAATAGGGCATACTTTGGTCTCATTGCATGGGATTTCAGTCAGCTTTAGAACACCATCTGACCCTTGAAGTAGTATGCCTGCTTATGGTCAGAAAAGCAAGGGGCGGAGGTGTTGATGAGGCGTAGTGTAGAAAGAAAAAGTGATGAAACATTCCTCAAAAGAATTCAAAATGGTAATGCTGAATGATCCTCTGGCACACTTCAGGACAGCTGCCTGAAATAATTGAAATACGGATGCTGCCGTATTCATGAAAGATAGGACAGATGTGAGAATAACCAGTGTCTATGAGCAGATGAGTGGATGGAGGAAATGAGACAGAAGGTGCACTGCTGAGTCCACTCCAGAGATATTAAGAAAAGTCAGAGTCAGAATAGGAGAATCAAGAGGGGGTTGTCAGAGGCCAGAGTAGGAGGAGCCAAGGGTATGAACTTTCAGTTATGCCAGGGACAACATTCTAGAGATATGCTAGGCAGTATCAGACCTAGAGTGCGTGATATAACATCAAATTCTATGCTTTAAACATCTACCAATGTGCGTGTATCATATGCACATATAAGAGACTTAGTAAGGTATAGTAATGGGAGATAATATGGAATGAATAGGTTCAGGATTCATTACAATTAATTAAGAGTTCTATGGAGACAAATACAAAGTAAACAAGAAAGAGACCATAGCATACAAGAGCTGTGCCTACAGTGCAGATGTGATTATGACAGTGCTTGGTTGTGGGGGCTTTTGATGGCTGTGTTCGGAGAAAGAGAGGCGAGAATGAAAGAGCCAGAGATACCCAGTGCTACCAGTTTTGAAGCTGGGAGCACAGGTCATGATCCTGGTCAGGGAGGGATGTTTAGATGCCCAAACAGGTGAAAAAGTGGAAGTCATCATTCTCTGTGGATTTCAGGATGGAACGTCTCAGCCAATACAGTCACATCAGCCCATTGGACTTCTGTCTTCCATGGCTGTGAGACAACACTTTGTTTGTCTGAAAAAGAGGGCTGAAACAACTCATGAAATTCTTGATCAAAGTGTTTTTCCAAAGTTACTTATAAGGAACTGGTAAGATCTTGACTCAGAACGTGGGAGGGAGGGGGCAGTTTTGTATCAGCTACAAGGCTGGCACTGGAGCCACCATCCCCAGCAAAGAAGAGGTGAGGTACTATTCTTTTCTAAGAGGAGGCAAATTTAATGATTTCTTCTCAGATATGGTGGTTTTCAGAAAAGATAAAAGTGGATTTGATGTGATATGACAAATCAGGCATGGCATAAAAAAATGTGCAGGTGTTTACACGGGAAGTTGCTCAGCGGCCACAGATCTGGTGGCACAGGGGCACACAGCAGCTGGGCTGGCAGCAGGTGTGCTGCAACATCTGGTCACACATGTTGGTTTCTAGCAGGTGTTCTTGCAGCAGGTATTCCTGCAGCAGTTGGATGGAGGGCAGCAAAGAGAGCAGCAGGAGGGAATCATGATGTCAGACGTGGACTTTGTTCATAAATTTCTGGGATATAATTGACTTCCTCTTATTTGTCCTTTTTTTTAACCTGAGGTTTTCAAGATGGGCACCAATCAGTGAGTGATTTCCTTGTTGCTGTTTTTATTCTTTGTTTATTCAGATTAGTGAGCTACAAAGTGGAAGTTGTTTACAACAATGTTAATGGGGGTTTCGAAAGTATTTAGTGTATTTATAGGTTGAGATGAACTCACAACCGTTTCAGACAAAAGTGGGGAGTCATATTGTCATTTGGCCATGTGGTGGCTCCCGCTGCCTGGAATGGCCAAGGTTGATCTTTCTACAGGTTTGTTTCTTTGTGTTTAGAGTAGGAAACATCTCTGGGGAGGAACCTGATTGTGTGATCTTCCCAACAAGCAATGCAATTCCTAGTTCCACATCTCTTCATCCCTGGAAGTCCCATCTAGGAGTGGTGTATGCACATGTGAATGTATCAGCCTCCCCACCCCACTGTGTGTCCTTTGTGTGTTACAGGCCTCTGGGAGATGGTAGGTAAATGCATTCCCATGCAGAACAGTACCAGTCAGTGATCTCGGGCAACTGTTTTGTCTTTTCCTTTGTTTGTTCTTCCGGGTGAGCAAGCAAGTGTTTCAGTGGGGATTATATGTACGTCATAATAGATTCAAACCTGTTCTTAGCTATAGCATTTGTCTTAGGGTTTTTATTGCTACGATGAAACACCACATCCAAAAGCAAGTTGTGGAGGAAAGAATTTGTTTCACTCACAGTTCCATGTAACAGTTCATTGTCAAAAGCAGTGAGGGCAGGAACCCAAACAGGACAGGAATTTGGAGGCAGGAGCTGATACAGAGGTCATGGAGGGGGTGCTGCTTACTGGCTTGCTCCTCAAGGCTTGCTCAGCCTGCTTTCTTATAGAATTCTATAGATTTTGGGACCACTAGCCCAGGGATGGCCACACCCACAATGGACTGGCCCTCTCCTATCAATCACTAAGAAAATGCCCTCCTGGCTTCTGAATAGTCAATCTTATGAACACATTTTTAAAATGGAGGTTTCCCCATCTCAGATGACTTTACCTAGTGTCAAGTTGACACAAAACTGTCCAGCACAGCATTCATTAGAAAAGTGTTGAAATTAGTTTACAACCTCATCACAAGATGAACATGCCTGAGTCACTATGACCACAATGAGAAATTGAATTCAACACCATTTTTTTTCAGAGTAAAATCTCCTCACATCTGCTTATTAAAACAGTAAAATTATAGGTTACTGCCAGCTGTCTTTAAACTTTATAAGAGCAGGGTAGTAAAGAATTTTCTACCTTTATGTATGTTATTACCATCAGTTCATCAGGTAATTCTTTCATTGTCATTGGTTTATAATCTCCCAGTGAAAGGATAGGACATAATTTTTGTCCTCTGCTGTTCATGTGGTATAGTTAAAAATTTGAGGTTACTAAAATATTAAAATAATTCTTATAGAAGTTATGAAGGGGTCTTTTGGTTAATATACAGATGTTTTTTAAAAGCAAAACCCCAGGTATAGAATTGTTCTGGAATGTGTTTCGTCAGTGGCTGGAGAGGTGGCTCAGCACTTATGAGCACTTGCTACGTTTGCAGAGGACCTGAGTTCAGTTCACAGTGCCTCGTTCAGATGACTCCCGGTTACCTGCAACTCCAGGAGATCCAACAACCTTTTCTGGCCTCTTTTACAATTTTAATTTTTATTAGTTTTTATTTTTTAAGCATCAAAAAAATTCTTCTCTCATATATAGCATCCTGACCACAGTTTCCCTCCCTCAACTCCTCCTAATTTCTCCCCAACCTACCTCTGCTCAAATCCAGTCCCCTCCATTTCCCTTCAGAATGGAGCTGTCCTCCCAGTGATGTCAACTGAACATGACATAACAAGAGACGATGAGAGCAAGCACAAACCCTCATACCAAGAACAAGGCAACCCAGTAGGACGGAAAGGTCCAAAGAGCTGGCAAAAGAGTCAGAGACCGCCTTTACAGTTACTCTCGTAGACTCCAGGGGGTTACCACAGCACTAGGTTTTCACATCATCCCTCAAATGCCTCCTCCCTCAAATCCTGCTATCTCTCCTAGTACTCTCTTCTTCCAACCTTCCCCCTCCCCTGATCCCTCCTGTTCCCACCCCTGTGCCCCCAGCCCACTAGCAAAATGCATTCTATTTGCCCTTCCCAGGAACATTCATATGCTCCTCCTGAGCAGTCCTTGTTACTTAGCCTCTCTGGGTCTTTGGATTGTAACATGATTATCCTTTACTTAACTGACAATGTTCATGTATGAGGGAGCACACACTATGTTTGTCTTTAACATATGTGGGGGCTCACATATGCATGTATACACACATACGCATAGACACATTAAAAATAAAGTTAAAAATTTAAGAAATTCCTTAGTCAACTATCTATAATACTGTGTTGACAGGCCTTACATAGTTTCTATTAGATTTATTTGTAGGTATTTTATCTTTTGTGCTAATATGCATACTGTAATTTTAATTCTTAGCTGCCTTAAATGTGGAAAACAACTCATGTATATATATATTGTTTTGCATCCAAATTTCTTCATTATTTTAATGGTTTACCAATAAGAATTTTGAGCGGATTTTAAATAACCTGATTTAACTATAGTTGATACAATGAACATATTTGTATATTCTTGATATAGCAGGGGCAACTTAATAGTTCAGAATTATAATATTTTGTGTCTGTGTTGTGTATTTCTCTTATCAGAGTAGCTGGGACTTTCTCTTACTTATTGTTCAAACTGTTAAAACTTTAAAATGTTAAAGTTTATTGTATTCTTTTCTTTATTTTGTGAGATGACATTATCATTTTTGATACTATTTTTAAAAGCAAATGTCAATGTTCAAATCTTCACTTCATCTGTACTTCTGAGGACAATTTAATGTGACTCTGATGACATATCTGCGGCACTGAGTTTGACTCACTTTTATGCTGTTCCTGTTTATGGAATATTCCAACTCCAGAATTTAACTTTCTGTTTTATATTTCCTTCAGGTTCTCCAATAAAATTAGTTCTCAGTCTGTCAAGATACAATCGGTCTCCCAGGATTCAGTTTGGATTTGATGTGGCTCTTTGTATTGGTTTTTCTAAAACACTTTCCTGCCCAAACCACATGCTAACAGTATTATTGGTGAGTGTGGAATGTGGACAGTAATTATTAGGTTAGACACTGCAGAGTCATGTAACAACATCCTGCTAGAGCTCAGGTATGGCTTCTCTCTCCAAGGTTTATGTACTGGCATCCTGGTCTCTGGTGGGCAGTACCAGAGCAGTAGGGCCTTTAAGAAGTGGGGTCTTGTGGAAGATAATTAGACTGTGGGAACTGGCCCACATGAATGGATTGTTATTGGCTCCAGAAAATGGGTGGAGCTTATAGGGCTGAACCAGCTCCTGAGAGAACAGGTTGCCACAAAGCAAGTTTGCTTTTGCTCAAGTCAGTCTCTTGATTCTTCTTGCACTAGGTAACCAACACACACTGGCTCCTGCTGCTTCTCTGCCACGTTGTGATTGCCGAGGATCCCTCCTGAGATGCAGATTCTGATATTGTTTGGACTTCGCAGACACCTCAATCATGAGCCGTATGAGCCTCTTTCCTCTATAAATTGTCTGATTGTAGATGTTTTGTTATAGCAAAATAAAATAGACAAGGACACATTTGAAAGAAGTAGCAATGAGGCTAGCAAAACTCATTCTGGTTTAGTTGGAAATTTACACTGTATCTGTATCTTATCTGATCTAGATCATCTATATCTGTATCTATAATCTATATCTCTATTATCTATATATGTATATCATCTATATCTTTATCTATATCTATGTCATCTTAATCTATATCTATATCTGTATCTATATACACATCTGTATCAATATCATCTATCACCATCTCCCTCTCCATCTCTATCTCCATCTCCATCATCTATGTCTATCTATATATCTTAAATGAGTGAGGAATGGTGAACTATGGTAGTTGATGAAAGGGAGGCATAGATAAAAGCACTGGCAATGCCTGTGCAAACATAGTACAGGGTAGAAGGTCATTCTCTGAGTCTTCCAGGTCGTTAGACAAGCCATGGGTTTTGGTATGAATTCAGGAGATTCCAGGAGACTTGTTGCCACTCCCTCTGGCTTTTCATTTAAGAAGTGACCTCATTTGTTTGACTTCCTCTTAGAATTCAGGATTTGTTAAGACAGCCTAAGAATTTCAGTTTTAGACTTAAAAATGTGATTAATATGCATACTTATTTTTCCTATGGAGATAATAACTTTCACCTGCCCCAAAGGGGACCTTATCCTCTTCCATTTAAGCAAGGTTTCTGAATTTGCAAGAATCATTTCAAACCCTGGTGGACTTGTAGAAATAAATAAAATTCAACTTTGAAGCTTCTGGAAAGTACTTTCCTTTTTATTCTTGGGTAAACAGTTAACAGTTTAATGCCACCCTGTATGTACCCTCAAAAGTGATACAGTGTTTTGTGTGCTGTTGTCTTCTTGAATCAATCAATTAGCGTATTGTGTTGGTTGGTCAGAGATGCTTGGGAATCTTAGAGGTTCAGTTTGAGTGCTCTGATAGAATTCATCCACAGAGACAAAAGCCCACCTTAAACACTTTTGAAATCTGCTAGGAGTTTTCTCAGCTGCTGCTGATATTTTTCTAGTTTTATCACTTACCGAGAGGCCCATTTCTATATCATTCCTAAATATCACCTCCATTAAGATGGCCTCGGGGAGCATCTACCTTCAGTGAGATGCACCTGACATCCCCTTTTCTTGTTGGAAATCACCTGTGATACACACACTGGATGGTGTTGCTGAGAAGTTCCTTCTCCGATTAGATACTTCATCTACCCATATCTCCTGCCAAGTAACCACACACATTTTGTCCTTGCCTCTTGGAACTGTTTTCCCACCTGTGGCTAGTACTATGACTGAGTATATTCTCCTGTTGTGTGTGTGCATGTGTGCATGTGCCTGTGTGCATGTGTGCATGTGTGTGTGTAGGGCACAAGCTGTGTATGTGGAGAGCAGAGGTCAATGTTATATCTCTTCCTTATATCTTTTCTACCTTAGTTGTTGAGTCAGGGTCTCTCTACTGAACCTGGAGCTCAACAACTACTAGACTGGTTAGTCAGTGAGCCCAGGGACCTCCCTGTTTCTTCATCAGCCCTGGGATTCCAGGTTCATGCCACTACACACAGCTTTGCATGAGGGTTCCGAGGGTGTGAACATAGGTCCCTCGTGCTTATGCAGCAAACCCTTTATAAGCCAAGTCACCTTCTAGGCCTCAGACTCCAGACTTTAAATTGTATCCTGCATGGGTGGATGTCCACGAAGAGTCCTAAAGCCTTTTTGTGCTCCTCTACAGTGACTTTTTCTTAACATCTACCCATAATCCCCTGTTTGACTGTCCTCCTTATACCTGATCATGGCTTATAATGATGCACAACTCCTGTCTTGCTTTATCGTACTTCAGGTTTTTATTAGAAGGTCTAGTAGCTGTGACCATGTGGTTAACATATTTACCTATACTCCACTCCTTTCACTGCTCTCTGTCTTCCCTTCCACAATTAGTCCCCTTTATACCTTGTAGTATGAAGTCATTATTCAGTAAAGCGGTCCAGCCAATCATTGGATGAGAAGGAAATATGGTAGGAGGGGAAAACGTTTAGGAAGCTAAGGCAAAATCAAGATGGAGTATGCCAATAGGTAGATATGAATAGTTTCAAGGGTTTCTATAGGTCAATTTGTCTTACATAGGTGGGCGGTTTATATCTTTGTCAACTTGTTGTAAGCTTATCGTGTGGATGTATTGTGGATTGAGAATTTAGTATATAAATCTGATTGATAAATTATTGATTATTGAGTCATGATTTTGCCGGACTGTGGGGAATGTGAGCAAAGTTCCTGGCCAGCTGGCAGATAGCTGGGAGAGGGCGACTCTGCAGGCTGCAGGGGGAGTGGATCCGACTTAGTGGCCTGGGGCTCCGTGCAGATGTGTGCTGGGTGAGAACATGTGGGAATTGGCAGCCGCTGATCTTTTTATTTTTACTGCAACAATACCTCTAGAAAAGTATGCATGTATACATCATTTCTACCTGTTCTCCCAAACTCCTTCATTCCCCCCTCTCAAATTTATCACCTTTTTCTATAATTATGATGTTTATCAGTATGTACACACATAAACACATGCATATCGTTTACTAGTGCTTTAATGGACATGTGTTTCAGTGTAACTACTTGTTATTGGATGACCTATCAGGGGAGTCATCCCCGGAGAGAACAGATCCTTTTTTTTCCTCAGCATCCACTGTTTACCTCTAGCTTGTCATCTAGGGGTGGGGCCTTGAGAGTTTCCTCATACATGTAGGCATCTCAATTAGGGTTGTCATCATGCTAGTCTTGGATAGGTAACCATACTGTTGAGCCTTCATGGGTTCATCTTGTCTGTCATAGCCAGAGGACATTATAACAGCGTGTGTCCTGCCCCTTCTGTGATGTCTTCTGAACCCCAAATGTAGGGGTTGTATTGTAGATATACCAACTGAGACTGAGCAAAATGCTGGCCACTGCTTCTCTGAATTTGAATTAGCTTTACAGGGAGCTCTGTAAGAGTATGTGTCTGCAAAAGGAGGCTTCTTTGATAACTGGTGAGAACTGTACTTATCTGTGGCTATAAGGGTAAGTATTTAGAATGCAGCTAGAAACTCCACTGCTTTACGGTTTCTGGCTTTAGAGAGTAAAAGAGATTCACTTCTAATGTCATGTAACATATATGTTAATGACTTCATGCAGTTACATAAAATCTAGGAGCTGAAGATAAAAGGAAACATAAGATATTTTTCTCTCTGACACTGGCTTAATTCACTTCACACAATTATGCCCAGTTGTACTCATGTTTCCCAGAACAGCATAGCTCCATTTTTCTTTATGGCTGAAATTATCCAGTATGTATGGAAGCCATATTTCCCTTACCTATCCCCTGTTGTGAGACATCTACATTAGATACTGTGGATAGTACGTCCACTTTCCCTATCTAATAATGCCCTATGTGTGCAAGTGTGAAGCTTTCTCCAGCTGGAGAGCCAGAGACAGGTGCATCTTCCCCGGGCTCAGTTGTTTCCACTTGGAGGAAGATGTGAGTGAAAGTAGCCCAAGTTAAAAACAAGACCTAGCGCTGTTCCAGATGCACAAGAAACTTTCGCTGGCTCTGAACATGTTATGAAGCCACTGTGGGACTGTGCAGCGATGACGGGGGAGTTAGGAAGATAAGCTTTTGTGAAGCAAATGCCATTAGAGCACACAGGAGACCAAGAAAAATGAAACTTCATCCACCTATTTTTTTTCAGACAAACAAATGCAGATTTATTTAGAACACATAGAACCCAGAAAAGATCTTAAAGTGAGCCCAAAAGCGACAAGAATAGGAGTCCACTAAGAAATGAAATAACTATCACTGAGAAGGTTAAGAGAGAAGAATGAAAGTTTGCTTTGCTTAAGCTCCTTGAAGAGAAAGAATAAAGCTTGTTTTCTGAATCAGAGACCATAACTGAAGCTCAAGGGAGGATTAAATGGAGCAGAAGGGTACGTGCTGAGCAATGAGGAGGAGAGCAGACAGGATCCTTTACCAGAAAACAATGCATTGATAGTTAGCAATGGCAAAGCACACAGAATGATCGTGTTGGGGGGATTTTGCTTAGATGATCGCAAGCTTGTATGTGACTGAAGATAGAGTTAGCAGCAACAAGACTGGGAGCAGCTGGACCCACAGCCTTGGGACAGGCATCCAGGAACACAGACACATGTGGGCTGGTAGCAAGTCCTGGTGCAGGTCACAGGTCCAGAGCAGGCAGGCTGGCAGCACAGGTCGAGGCAGAAGGGCTTGCAGCAGGGCTTGCAGCAGCTGGACTGACAGCAACTGGGCTGGCAGCAGGGCTGGCAGCAGCTGGAGATACAGCAGCTGGGCTTGCAGCAGCTGGACTCACAGCAGCTTGGCTGGCAGCAGCTTGGTTGGCAGCAGCTGGGCTGGCAGCAGGGCTGGCAGCAGCTGGACACACAGCAGCAGGGCTGGCAGCAGGGTGTGCGGCAGCAGCTGCTCACACAACTTGGTTGGAAGCAGGTCCTGCAGCAGGTGGTTTGACAGCAAGGCTGGCAGCAGCTGGAGCCACAGCAGCTGGGCTGGCAGCAAGGCTGGCAACAGCTGGTCACACAGCTTGGTCTCCAGCAGGTGGTCCTGCAGCAGGTGGTCCTACAACAGGTGGGCTGGCAGCAAGGGGAGCAGCAGGAGTTGGTCATGGTGGATGGGATGTGGAGGGAGGTGTTCTGTTCACAGGGGTTTCTGAGATTCTGACAACTGTTTCAGAACTGGGGCTTTTATACCCTGGAGTCCCCTGAAAGAACCAACAAGCAGGGCTTTTCCTTATTGTTTGTTTTCTGCTTTTTCAAGAGGAAATCCTCACAGCAGGAAGTTGCTCCTCGAGTTTTAGAAATCTTTTGAAATTATGATGTAAGCAGTTAATTGTGGATAATTCAAGGAAGGAAACTTCTAGAAGTCTTCATCAACATTGTTCCTACTCTGGTCACCATTTGTTCAGTTGATAGTTTCTGTGGCCACAGAAGGGGCTGGGACATCTGCTTATTCATTTTGTCCTCTTGTGTTCTTGGCTGTGTGTAGACTGGATGTGTTTGTATGGAGAGCTACATTCACAGTGGTTAAATGAAGCCATGCCTGAGTGCAAACTGTTTCCCAGAGGCATTTTCTTATTGTACACCAGGGCAGGCTTGCCTGTCTGCAACCAGTGATACCCATGGTATACCAGTTTCAGCACAGAATTCATGGCAAGGTAGTGGTCTGTGGTCACTTTTCAAATATATCCATGAGCACCAAAGCCACAATACAGATTCAGAAGGAAGACCTAGAGGTTCAGAAGCTATGGGGTTGCAAGAGAAACAGGGGTTCAGAAGATGACATGGTTCAGAAGACATAGGGTTCAGAAGACATGGGGTTCAGAAGGCATTGGCCAGCTTAGATTTGATCCCTGTTTACCAGAGGATGATGAGGAAATTATGTGTCCTAAGATGACACTTTCATTTAAAATAAATTGTATCTTACTTTCAAAGAAGAGCATACCCTTTCCTATGTAGTCTGACTAGATATGATACAGAAAATCATGTGCCCTTTATATCAGGTGACAGTGTGTATATGTCCAGTATGTATGTCCTTGATTTTATAATTGCAGTCTTTATCCTGCTGTCTAAGGCAACTAGTGTGTGTGTGTGTGTGTGTGTGTGTGTGTGTGTGTGTGTGTTCTCACGGTGTGTCAACTTTTGAGTTTTATTAAAAATGAAATCACATAACTCGTTATGGTTCATTTTCTTTTGCTCAAACTTATATTTGTGAGATGTAATGGCTTTGTTGGATTCAGCAGCCATGCCTTTTAATTTTTCTTGACCATTTCATATAATTGTATGAAAAGGCTGTAATCTACTAATTCTCGTTGCATGATAAGACCTTACATATATATATTTTTTTACTCATTGTGCCCTTGATGGACATTTTCTTATCATTAAGATTTCATACTCTTATAAAGATTTGTCTATTTCTTTAGTTTGTTGACATCTGCAGATATCCTCCTTGAGGGAAAATTCTGGATTCCAGAGTGTGAATATAATAAACATTAATATACAGCTCCAAATTGTTTTTTGTAAGTAAACAGCCACATGGGTTGGGCAGATGGTAAGGTGCTTACCATGCAAGCAAGCATAAGAACCTGAACTTGATTTTTAGAACTTGTGTAAAAGACGTCGAGCAAAGGGGCTTGTGCTTGTCATTGAGCACTGTAGAGGAGAGGTCTGGCAGCTAGACTCTTGGGGCTTTCTGGTCAACCAGCCTAACCTACTCAACAAGTTCCAGACCAATGCAAGACCAGTTCAACCCAAGGTGAATGGCCCCCTGAGGAATAACTGAGGTTGTCCTTTGGCTTCCACAAGCATGTGTACACACTCAAATTCACAGCTGCTCACGTGTGGATATCCCCCCCCACATAAACACACATGCACACACTTAAGGTTGCAATATATACAAAATATGACTGGTTTTCACATTGCTTTAAGTATCATCTACACTTGATATTTTCAGTCTGGACATTCCGCAATTTTTTCATTTTTATTCTGTATCTGTTAAGGTTTGGTTCTTAAATGTCGGTCAGAGCCGCATGTTAAAAGATTTGGTCCTCTGCTGCTGATGTTCTTAAGAAAAGCTTAGGGGTAGACCTAGTTGGAGGAAGGAGAACATTGAGAGCATATGCTTGCTGTGCATATGGGACTTGCCTCTTTTGTCTCTGTTTCTTGGCGACCATGAGGCAGTCAGTTTCCATTTCTTCCATGTTTCTGCCATGATATCAGTGCTTCAACTACACGCCTAAAAGCGACAAAATATACTGATCGTGGACCTAAACTTCAGAAACCATGAGCCAAAAATAGACATTTTCTTTTAAGTTGTTTATTTCATTTTGTCACCACGACGGAACACTGACTAACAGAGTCACTATTTAGCATTTTCTCATCACAGACTTAACCTGATTTTCCTTGAAGACTAATGAGCCGACTTCTCACGCGTTCATTTGGACATTTATGTGGGGATAATTATATCTAATTAACTTTTTAAAATTATCTGCTTTTTGTTTTTGTTTTTGTTTTGTTTGGTTTTGTTTTTAATTTCTCCATTGAAGTCTCTGCTGGTTTCATGCTTGACTCATGTCCTTTTCTATAGCCTGCCTTGACCCTCTGTTCATATTCCAATTATTGTCATATGCTTACTGTGCATAATGCTGGGTTTCCTATAGACAACTGATTGCAAGTTTGTCATGTATTTTGACCATGTTTTCTAGTTAAAAATCTCAAGAGGGGAGAGGCTGCTCTTATGTCCAATGTAAAAAGAGTCTCTACGAAGACAGAGGAAAATGGAGAGCACGGGTCAGAAAAACACAGGCTCATGATCCAAAGAATGTGGGCAGTTCCACAAGCTGAAAAATGTCAGGAGATGGATTTTCTCTACTGTTGGGAGAAGGAATACAAGCATATCAGCTCCTGGATTTGATCCCAATGAGACCAAATTTGGCTTCAGACCTCACAGCTGGAAGGTAACACAGCTACGCGTTTTAGCCGTGAAGCTGGTGATGATTAATTTCAAGAGTAATAAGAAGCACATGCATGCTTCCAGTCCCGCTGTGCCCGAACTCGACTTTAATTCTTTCCTGAGTTTTCTAATGGCTCCCATTTAATTTCTGAAGTTGAGCTATTGTAGTTTGGAGTCTGCGCTTAGAATCCAAAAGTACTTTCTCTTTGAAGGAAATCTATTCAAAGTCTAAGAGTACAATCTCTGTGTGTGGTAAGAGGAGAATTTCAAGGAGCATTTGATGTTTATGTCATTTTCTAGAAACAGACTGGAGATGTATTTAAAAGCTACACATAACTTTAGTGGAAACACACACCAAAGGGAGTTAAGTTTGTGTTAATAGAGTTCAGCCAAAACCTACATGGGATGATTCTTTGAGCTTCAAGTTCTCCATTTCTGTGATAAGAGGTATGTGGAATCTACATACAAGAAACGAAATGCAGCCCAGTGAGATCCCTCATCTGTATCCTTAAACAAAAATGAAGATCAAATAAAACTTCTGGGCTAAGATGTGTCTCTCTGAAGGTCTGTTGCACACAGACTATTGGGACTCTCTAGCAATATATCTGAGAAGATCACACATACCCTGCACTGCGAACCCATTAGGTGCTGTGTGGGTGTGTTTTTATTGTTCTCAAGGAGGTAAACCTGCCTGTTCATTTGTTCTTTAATTTTAATTACTTGTTCTTTCCCATAGCAGCATCAACCACTAAATTTGTAAGTTTCCTATTGTTCATGGACTTCTGGGGTATACTATATACTATGGCTTCTCATGTTTCTCTTTTCCTCTCCTCCTTCTCTCTTTCTTCACAGTCTAGATACCAGAACTTGGGCTTCCATTTCCCTCTTCTGATTTGTTTTCACTCCCCAAACTCAGGAAGTTATTTTGATCCCTTATGTGGCCCAGGGAACTCAGAATCAAAGGACATGCACACTTCTTTCCTCGAGTCCTGGGATTTATCACTCCTTTATTCCTTTAATGTTTTGACCCGGAAACAAATTATCTCTTTATGTCTGAGTGTAGGGGAAACTTAGTATCCTAGGGCATGATTTATTCCCACATGGTGATTTGTTATTGGTGACAAGTGTGAGAACATAGGCAGTGACATTCCATGACATAAGCAAATTATTTCTAGTGCAACTAGTCATGATAAAGTCCCGGGACAGTAGCAGACACAGGTTAAAAAGAGTTAACCAATCACTGGACAGAGACTGAGACAATGTGGTTCACATCCTTTTAGTAGAATTCTTAAAATCATTACCAGTCTTAAGTGGCTGGTGGTGACCAAGATAATGAATAGGCAATGAATTGAGAAGAATTTTGTTAATAAATGCGATCAGAAAATGAAAGGTTTCAGTATTTCCCTTGCCAGAGAAGAACGTAGGCAGAGGCTCCAGGGTTATAGCTACTTAAGCTGAGTTGTTCCTGTGATTATGTTAGCTCCAGAATCAGAAACCTGAGACCTGGACTGGATTCTGCCCATCCCTAGCTACCTGGTATAGCAGGGTTCCCGTAAACCTTTCAAGGAACCACAGGTGCTATGAGTTCCTCAGAGCAATGACTAAGCCTTGTGCATTGGACAGTGTTTCACAGTGCTCTTCCACACCCTCCAGCTCTTAAATACATTCTGTTTCCTCTGCTCTGATGTCCCCTGGTTCTTTGCAGCACAGTAGTAGAGGTCTATAAATGTCTCATCTCGGGACAAACACCCATAGCCACCCACATATTCTCCACACAGTGACTACTGCCTCTACACACCCTTGAACAGTGATTTCCATCCAATCACAAGAACGAGCAATCACGAGTTGAGTCCCCACCCAGGAGCCATGATCTAGAAGAAATCTTTCATTCATTAAGTTGTTCTTTCACTTACTTTATTCACAGTGAAGATATTTTGATCAATGCAGTGAACTTAATGCAATGAATGACATGACTTAGATCAGAAGACATAATGTGAAAATCAAATCAATAGAAAGAAATCAAACATACAGCGGGAGGTAGAATAAAGAAAATTTTATTAGAATAGCAATGGGCAGTGTCTCTTCAGTCCAGCAGACAATACAAATTTGTCATGATGAGTCACGAGGTGAGTCAAAAACGGAACACGTTGAGATATAATGATGGGCATTTATCACTGCAAATACGTAATTAGTCAGTTGTTAAATGTATATTTTTTGAACTTCTAAACTTAAGGGAATGGTCTCTGCAAACGTTGAGACTATGAATCCAGTTTATAATCAAAGAAGTTGACAGGCAGAGAAATGAAAACAACAAAATGGTAAGATGGTTCACAGATCTATTAAACGAGGACTGAGAATTTGATGGCGGTGTGTGTATTAGGGGCAAAGAGTTTGGGATGAAGCAAACTTCAGCAGGTCTGAGAATAGATTATTCTATTCAAGTAGAGACTTCATCAACAGCCACAGGGCTCACAGCAGCTGGACCCACAGCCTTGGGACAGGCATCCAGGAACACAGACACATGTGGGCTGGTAGCAAGTCCTGGTGCAGGTCACAGGTCCAGAGCAGGCAGGCTGGCAGCACAGGTCAAGGCAGAAGGGCTTGCAGCAGGGCTTGCAGCAGCTGGACTGACAGCAGCTGGGCTGGCAGCAGGGCTGGCAGCAGCTGGAGATACAGCAGCAGGGCTTGCAGCAGCTGGACTCACAACAGCTGGGCTGGCAACAGCTGGGCTGACAGCAGCTTGGCTGGCAGCAGGGCTGGCAGCAGCTTGGCTGGCAGCAGCTTGGCTGGCAGCAGGGCTGGCAGCAGCTGGACACACAGCAGCAGGGCTGGCAGCAGGGTGTGCGGCAGCAGCTGCTCACACAACTTGGTTGGAAGCAGGTCCTGCAGCAGGTGGTTTGACAGCAAGGCTGGCAGCAGCTGGAGTCACAGCAGCTGGGCTGGCAGCAAGGCTGGCAACAGCTGGTCACACAGCTTGGTCTCCAGCAGGTGGTCCTGCAGCAGGTGGTTCTGCAGCAGGTGGGCTGGCAGCAAGGGGAGCAGCCGGAGTTGGTCATGGTGTTGGATGTGGAGGGAAGTGTTCTGTTCACAGGGGTTTCTGAGATTCTGACAACTGTTTCAGACCTGGGGCTTTTATACCCTGGAATCCCCTGAAAAGACCTATAATAAGCAGGGTTTCTCCTTATTGTTTGTTTTCTGCTTTTCAAGAGGAAATCCTCACAGCAGGAAGTTGCTCCATAAGTATTGCAAATTTTTTGATAATTATGCTGCAAGCAATTAATTGTGGATAGTTCATTGATGGTATTTTTGGAATCATTGCCACTATTCCTGCTTTGGTAATTTTCTAGCCATGTGATGGCTCCATGAGAACAGAGGAGTTGAAAATTCTCTTTCCTTAGTTTGTATATTTTCCTGAAACAGTCTGGGAAGTGCTTGAGGAAGGACTGTGATGTTTATATGTTCACAATGGCAAATCCAATTTTTGCCTGGGCCCAAGCCAAGATTATAATAGACATGCTTAATTTCAACAAGCATAGTTGCTGTAACATTAGCATTATTCAATAAAGCATGGGTCTTTTGAGTATGTAAACCAAAGCCTGAGGGTAGAGGTGGGTAAACATGGGGGTTAACAGAGCATCAACAATTCAGACCTTAGTTCTAGTTAACGAAAGAAACATTACCCTTAGGTATGATGTCCCAACATGGGTATAGTCTTCACAAAATGAGAAAGTCCATGATCCCCACAGATAACTTTATTTTTCCCAAATGTGATGGGTTTATTTTACTCTGATGCAAAGCCAAAGATGTCACTAGAGCAGTGATGATATAACAGAGCTGATGGGACATGAAGTGGGACATGCAGGACGCAATGTACAAACTGTGGAGGCAGATCACCGCCATTAACATGACACTACGTTGTTGCTGAGGAACATATTAAATTAACTCTGCTGCAGAAATCAACTGAAATGCAGCACAAACATAGCAATGTCCAGGCATGCCTTCAAGGACCTCCCACCGGATGGATCTGTAATCTCTAGGCTTCAGCATGGGAAGAATTACCATTCTTTGGAAGAATAAAAAGTGCACACTTTTGAAATTTCACACAATTTTAAGGACAAAACATAGTGGGTTCATTTCTCTTTATTTGCAGGGACAATTGATAACTCTACTCAAAACCCCATTAAACTTCCAGTTCAAATCTCAATCCGATTGTGACCTCCTGCATTGAAGTTCTTCCTGTCTATTAAAGCTGACAGGGTCACTTTGATTCCTGGTCAGAGGGTTTGTGTATAACTCAGCCCAATCAAACTGGCATTGTTTACTTTGGCAGA
Organism: Micromys minutus; assembly: GCF_963924665.1. Lineage (NCBI taxonomy): Eukaryota > Metazoa > Chordata > Mammalia > Rodentia > Muridae > Micromys > Micromys minutus. Next base: position 46,499,902 of record NC_137979.1, on the reverse strand, counting down.
TAGAGAAGTCCTACAGTCCAGCTAGTATTTAGCAGCAATGCCAAGTCCAGTGTTATGCAGCCAGCTTTCCACGCCAGGTTTATTGATGTCTTGATCTTCTCGTTAACTTCCTGGTAGATACAGCCTCCAGATTCAGTGCCATCATTTATAAGAGCATGCAGCTGGGATTCTGCAGCCTTGTAACCAAGAGCAAAATTATTCTGAGACAGTTTGGATTTCGCTGTGTCAAAACTCCTCTGATAGCCAGCAAGCCAACCTTCAAAAGCCAACACAGCCCAGCCATAGATGGTCAGTCCAGAAAAATCTATATCAACGTTACTGCTGAGACTAAAACAATCTCGTTCACAGGAGGCCTTTAATTTCCCAGTCTTCTTTCCTGTGTTTGGTACAAATGTGGTATCAAGAGTCAGTTTCAACCCTTCTGCCAACTTATTCTCCCAAGAGATTTCTGTCCAAGAGTGTTGTTTGTATTCTACTTTTGGGTGAAGATGAGCCCATAGTTACAGACCTTATACTTGGTCTCTAGGTTGCCTGATTCTTTCCCTGTATCCGTATAAGCATGATCTGAAGTAGAAAATCCCATCACTTCACTATAAGACTTGGTTTTCAGGTCTGTTTTGACCGTGCCAAACCCATACCCTTTGTTAACGACATCCTTGGCAGCCTTTCCTAGGTCGCAGTAAGTTGGTGTGTTACACATATCTACAACCTGAGGGTGGGCCCGTCCACTCCACCAAGGCAACGGTGAAGGTCTTCTCGAACCAACGCCATCTGTGCCTGCCCAGATAACGTTTTTTTTAAAGAAGCTGGATCATAGGATGGCTCCAGAGTATTGTGTGGTTTCAAATGTGTAGTCCAACCAAATATGACAAAGCTGTCAGCCATGTCAGTAAATAGTTGTTGGCTCTGTGGTAGCCATTTTTGTACTGTTTCCCCTCACCATTGTCCTTTCCATCCTATAAATCAAATAGTCTGACTTAAAATAGCAGAGGTTTTTGCAAATCATTTGAAATTTATGCTTCAAGCAATTAGTTGTTCCAGGCTTGGATCCAGGCAAAGACAGAATTTGCTGCTGTGAAAATATCAACATCACAGTCCTTCCCTCAAGCACTTCCCAAACTGTGTCAGGGTAGAATTGTAAAATTCTATCCAAATTGAAATGCTCTAGTATATATTTGGCTTCTTTTCTTTTTTCTCACCCAAAGTTATGTTTGTTAAAATTACTGACTTTGTTGAATATGATAGTGCTTCTCTCTTTTTTTCATATAGTTGATTATTGTAGGATATATAAGGATTTGTAGGATATTAAATATTGTAGGATATTTAAGGATTTATTTGTATTGTGTGTTAGTATTTTTCATTATTTATGTGTGTGCACCAAGCTTGCAGTGCCCACAGGAACCACAAGAAAACACCAGTCCCTGGGGCTGAAGTTACAAATAGTTGTAAACCACCATGTTTATGCTGGGAATTGAACCCAGGACCTCTGAAAAAGCAGCTAGTGCTCTTATCTACTGAGCCATCTCTCCAGCCCCTATTGTGTAATACTTTAATGTAATAATTCTTGTATTATTGATGGACAATTTTTATAATTAGGGCTTTTGTGACTCACATGATCATGAATATTTCTGTCTAAAGCTTTGTCTACTTGAGGATGTATTCCTGTAAATATATCCTCAGATATTCCAATAGTGCAGTTTCTGGATTAAAAATTTGCATATGGTAAACATTAGCAAATACTTGCCTATAACCTATTGTTCTCATTACTCTATGAATTAAATTTTTATTTTATCTATTCATTTATATGTATGTGTCCATGTCCATGTGTGTATCATGCACACATGTGGAGGTCAGAAAACAATTTGCCTGAGATTGTTTTCTTCTTTCATTGTGTGGATTCCAGAGCTTCAAGTCAGATTGTCAAGTCATTTACATCTCACGGAACCAACTGGTGTTTCGTATTTTAATACCTGGTATCTTCACTGTGGGGTTTGCAGAATCTTGTTATCTGTATAGTTAGTATGTCTCATTATAATATTCATTCAAATTCATGAATATCAATGAGTTAGATTTACATACGTCCTATGAGTCTTTGTATTTCTCATTTGTAAGTTACTATTATGTGTTAAGTTTGTTTTTACTGAATTGTCTTTTAAAATAATTCTTCACTGGCATTCTTTAAATATCCTAGATATTAGGCTTTGCTCATATCAGTGCCCTTTCTTTTGCTGTTGCTTGTCTCTCCCTCTCTCAGTTTTGGTTCTGGCTGGTCAATCACTCTTTTCTGTGTCATTTATAGACGTTTATTTTCATGTTAAAGAAACTGAGCATCCTAAGACTATGTAGATATTACCTTATATTCAATCCAAGGGTGTCATTCTCTTAACACTTAGAATTTTTTATTTACTCAAATACTTTAAAATATACACATTCATATATGTATATAGAGTACCTTGGTCATATTCACTTCCTGTTTAAGTTTTCTATTGCTGTGAAGAGACACCATGACTAAGGCAACTTTTACAAAGGACAACATTTTATTGGTGCTGGCTTACTGGTTCTGAGTTTCAGTCCATTATCATGACAGCATCCAGGCAGGCATGGTGCTGGAGGAGCTGAGAGTTCTACATCTCTTTCCAAAGCAAATAGAAGAGTTCCTCACTAGATAGAGCTTCAAAGCTCACCCTCACAGTGTTGTAGTTTCTCCAACAAGGCCACACTTGAGCCAACAAGGCCACACCTCCTAAGAGTGACACTACCCACAGGCAAAACACATTCCTCTTAACATTTCAAACCACCAGACTTCCTCTTAACACTCTTTTGTTTGTTCTCCCTCATTTTAGTAATCCCTTACCTCAAGAATAGTCCCCTGTTTTCTTCATGCCTTTAAAGTAATCTAGTTCTGCATACGAGAGAAAGCATGTGCTATTTGACTTTCTTGCTTACGTCATTCAACATTATAATGTCTAGGTTTATCCATTTTCCTGCAGAAGAAGTAATTTAATTCTCTTTAGGGTACAATATTTCAAACGCTGGTCATTGTGTCTATATATCATATTTTCTTCCTCCATTTATCTGTCGATGGGCTCCGAGGTTGATTCATCCTTTTGCTATTATGGTTGGTGCCTCTGTAAGCATGTTATTCATGTTGAAATAATAACTTCTGGCAAAGCGCATCTCTCAGAGAACTAATTACTTCACCAAAGGTGAACCTTCCCAATTTCAAGATCTAGAAGATACACATCCTTAATTACTTCTAGGTTTTAATTAAAACTGTTTTTAGACTTTCTTTATTTTCATTTTGTGTGTATGTGTATTTTTCCTGCCTGCATGTCTGTGCACCAGTCATGTGCAGTAACTGTGGAGGCCAGAGGGAAAAAAAGACAGAGAAGGCGCTGGACCCCCGCTGGACCCCCTGGGACTAAAGTGTAGTTTTGGTTGTCTGGAGGAGCACTCAGTGCGTTTAAGCCATGAGTCATCTCTCCAGCCTCAAATGTAAGTTTTTTTGTGTGTTAATCTTAAGTCTTTAATTAACTCATATTTTTAAATGATGTTGATAGGGATCTACTTTCATAGTTTGAGCTTTTATGCATTGAACATTGTCGGAAAAGTTGCAGATATATTCCAGTTTTCATCTAGTCACAATATTACCCAAATATGTTCTTTTTCAGACCAGTATTATCTGAAGTATAATTTCCCTTAAAACATTTCAACATGCACAAACTTTAGATTTTGTTGATTCCCTTCATTTAAAATTTACCACCTAGTTCTTTAATTTAAATTCATATGAAGCTACACCTAATTACTTTTGATAATTATTCTTCAACTTTTAAATCTGAATACTATATTCATTATCTTTAAAGATTTTTCTTTTGGTAGCACAAATAGTAAAACTATAGGTTTCTCTCAAAATGGCATTTTTGCAAGATCCTCCTAAGTTCCAACATCTGATGCCTTTGTTATCATTAAATTTCTTAAATGTTTTAATTTCTATTACAAGAGATTCCATTTTGGAATATATTTCAAGTCTAGTTCTTTTCCTACATTGTGTCTTATCTACAACTTTATTATTCATAACCAATACTTTATTTGTTTCTGTTAATGATTTTTTCCTAAGAAATGAAAAATTAAATATTATAATTTTATAACATAAAATATAGTCTGAAATGAATGATCTAATCACCATAACTAACCAATGACATTATGATGTCAGAAGGAAGGTTGTGGTTTCTCAAAATCAACATCCAATTCTTTGTGTGTTCAGATTTCTGTGGTGCTTGTGTGAGGAGTGAGGGGCTTTTCAGGTTCTGACTTTGAGGTTTAGACAGGCTCACTAAGGGCTTAGCATGTGTGTAAGAGTTGTCAATCAACTTTTAAAACACCGTAACATGTGGTTCTGAGTCACGAATGCATGTTGAACAAACTAGCAAAGAGTACACCTCTATACATACGTAGCTTTGTAAATTTTGTCATTCTAATTTCTGTAACTTCAATATGGTATTCATTTACATAAGAATATTTTGACATATGTCATTTTAGTAGAAATAAGCACATTTTATTCTTAGTTCTCCCTATCATGAGTAAGTTATTGCTGAACATATCAAGGTTATTCTTGTGAGAAGAATTATCCTTAAGAGGTGGGAGGTTCATAAACTATGAATGTGTCCCCTTCCATTGCAAAAGGGTTTTGCAGATGTGATTAAGGATCTCAAGAGTGTGGGTTGATGCTAACGTGATACATGATTGGACAGTGGAGAGGTAGGCGGAAGAAAGGCTAGGAAAATGGAAGAGGAAGAGAAAGGGGAAGGGAGGAGAAATCAATATGGAACTGAAGAAAAAGGATCTAGATCGAGGTGGTCTTAATTGGTGATGGGTAGATATGAATATTTGTAAGGGTTTCTATAGGTCATTTTATCTCATATAGAAGGGCAGTTTGTGTCTTTGTCCATTGGATGTAAGCATATTGTGTAGAAGGTTTGTGGATTGAGAATTTAATACATAAACCTGCTTGATAAGCTACTGGGCTTTGGAGTCAGGTTCATGCCAGGTGGTGGAGGAAAGGAACACACTGGAGCAGTCGTATCCATCAGGGACAGAAGCAACAGGGCAAGTAGAGTGAACCGCCTGGGAAGGGAATCATGTGGAGAAGGGGCGGCTTGCAGACAGAGTGACAGAGTGGCTCCACACTAGAACAAAGTCCACGAAGTGAGACAGTGGGGGCTGATAAAAGGTTAAGCCTTCCATTTTAATATTTACCACAACACAGGAGGGAGTTGTTCTGGACTATAAGTAGGTCTTCAGTATAAAAAAAGTGTATATATATAAATAAAGGTGAAGATGGAAAATATAGAAATATAGAACCATAGTACAAGAAGTGTGGGTGACCCAAGGGTGCTGAGTCATTGCATGGGCAATAAGGATGGAATACAAATTTCCAATGCTACTATGCCTGAACTCTAAATGATGTCCTATAATGACCTTTCTAATGCCTTTCCTACAGTTTAGGAAATTAAACTTAATTTTTTAAAAAAAAAAAAACAACTTTATTTTACAAAACAAAGATAAATGTACAGACTTTAAACATTTTTTGCTTAAAATTATACATTTTTGTTAGTACTGTTTTTTCAGATTTTAAAATAATTTTTACATAAAACTATATGAATATATTTTTTAGTCAGTACTTGATTTTTTCAAAGGCTTGACAGTATGCATTGAAAACCTAATAGTTACAATGAGCGTAAAGTACATGCAAAACAAAATACAACATGGAAATAGTCAAAGTCTTCTTGTTTTGTAAATATTTTTTTGTTTTGTTTTCTTTATTTCTTGGACTTCATACAGTCTGTGAGTTGTTTCTGGGGGAGTGCAAGCCTCTGGGGTTAGCATCCCAATATCAGTGACTGCATATTATGTTTGTTCTTTTGTGACTGGGTTATCTCACTCAGGATGATATTCTCTAGATGCAGCCATTTTCTTAAGAATTTGGTTAAGTCATTGTTTCTGGTGGCTGAGTAGTATTCCATTGTGTAAATGTACCACAATTTTTGTATCCATTCATCTTCTGAAGGACATCTGGTTTCTTTCCAGCTTCTAGCTATTATAAATAGAGCTGCTATGAACATTGTGGTGCATATATCTTTGTTGTGTATTAAAGTGTCTCTGGGGTATATGCCCAGAAGTGGAATAGCTGGGTCTTCAGGTACTATATCCAATTTTCTGAGGTATCGCCAGACTGATTTCCAGAGTGGTTGTATTAGTTTTCAACCCCACCAACAGTGGAGAAGTGTTCCTCTTTCTCCACAGCCTCGCCAGCATCTGCTGTCATCTGAGTTTTGGATCTTGGTCAATCTGACTGGTGTGAGGTGGAATCTCAGGGTTGTTTTGATTTGCATTTCCCTGATGGCTAAGGATGTTGAGCACTTCCTCAGATGTTTCTTGGCCATTCGGTGTTCCTCAACTGAGAACGTTTTGTTTAGCTCTGTACCCCATTTTTTAATAGGGTTATTTGATTCTCTGGTGTCTAGCTTTTTGAGTTCCTTGTATACCTTGGATATTAGGCCTCTATCTGATGTGGTGTTGGTAAAGATCTTTTCCCATTCTGTTGGTTGCCATTTTGTTTTCTTGACAATGTCCTTAGTCTTACAGAAACTTTGCAATCTCATTAAGTCCCATTTGTTAATCTTTGACCTTAGAGCTTGAGCCATTGGTGTTTTGTTCAGGAAATTTTCTCCTGTGCCTATGTGTTCTAAGGTTTTCCCTACTTTCTCATCTAATAGTTTCAGTGTATTTGGTTTAATGTGGAGATCTTTGATCCACTTACACTTGAGCTTTGTACAAGGAGATAAGAAAGGGTCTATTTTCATTCTTTTGCATGCTGAGTGCCAGTTGGACCAGCACCATTTGTTGAATAGGCTGTCCTTTTTCCATTGAATGTTTATGGCTCCTTTGTCAAAAATCAGGTGACCATATACATGAGGGCTCATTTCTGGATCTTCTATTCTATTCCATTGATCCACATGCCTATTTCTGTACCAGTACCATGCAGTTTTCAGCACAATTGCCTTGTAATATAGCTTGAGGTCAGGGATAGTGATTCCCACAGATTTTTTTTGTTGTTGAGGATGGATTTCGCTATTCTAGGTCTTTTGTTATTCCATATGAAATTGCACATTGATCTTTCCAATTCCTTGAAGAACTGGGTTGGAATTTTGATGGGGATTGCATTGAATCTGTAGATTGCTTTTGGTAGGATGGCCATTTTTAAGATGTTGATCTTTCCAATTCATGAGCATGGGAGATCTTTCCATTTTCTGAGATCCTCCTCAATTTCTTTCTTTAGAGGTTTGAAGTTCTTGTCATACAGGTCCTTCACTTGCTTAGTTAGAGTCACACCAAGGTATTTCATAGTTTTTGTGACGATTGTTAAGGGTACCTTTTCCCTAATTTCTTTCTCCACATGTTTGTCCTTTGAGTATAGGAAGGCTACTGATTTGTTTGAGTTAATTTTGTATTCAGCCACTTTGCTGAACTTGTTTATCAGCTGTAGGAGTTCTCTGGTGGAATTTTTGGGGTCACTCAAGTACACTATCATGTCATCGGCAAAGAGTGATGTTTTTATCTCTTTCTTTCCGATTTGTATCCCCTTGATCTCCTTTTGCTGTCTAATTGCTCCAGCCAGGACTTCCAGTACTATGTTGAATAGGTAGGGGGAGAGTGGGCAGCCTTGTTGAGTCCCTGATTTTAGTGGGATTGCTTCAAGTTTCTCGCCATTAAGTTTGATGTTGGCTGTTGGTTTGCTGTATATTGCTTTTATTATGTTTAAGTATGGACCTTGGATTCCTGTTCTTTCCAGGACTTTTAACATGAAGGGGTGTTGGATTTTGTCAAATGCTTTCTCAGCATCTAGTGAGATGACCATGTGATTTTGATCTTTGAGTTTGTTTATATGGTGGATTACGTTGATGGATTTCCTTATATTAAACCATCCCTGCATTTCAGGGATGAAGCCTACTTGGTCATGATGAATGATCGTTTTGATGTGTTCTTGGATTTGGTTTGCAAGGATTTTGTTGAGTATTTTTGCATCAATGTTCATAAGTGAGATTGGTCTGAAGTTCTCTTTAGTTTGCCAGTTTCTCACTGATAGAGGCAAAATCCTGGAATTCATTTTCTACACTGTGAGTTAAAGGGAGAACTCCAGAAAGTCATTACGTTCAATGGTTACATAGTTTACTATAAATTGATTGAGGAGGAATGAACAACAATAGAGTAAAGCTAAATTTGGGTGGTAGATGAAGGAAAGTTGATGTTGTCCATCTAGAAAATGTCTGGGCTGATTCATTACTCCTGGTGTCAAGTTCACTGTTCCTATTGGTAAGATGTACTGTAAAATGTTCATAGCAAAGACCACTCAATGCTCAGCCCTTGACCTCCCTTTTCTGTTTATGTAAAAAGAAATAAAATAAAATTATAATAAAATATTGTTTTATTTTATTTTATTTATTATTTTATTATATTCAAATTAGTATAATAAAAATAATAAAATATTACTCTGGACTAATCTTTGCTCTCTTTCTCTAATATATTTTTAGGAATCTCTAGCATTCATCTGAGAAGACCATGTATCTGTGGCATCTCTTCCCTATAAGATATTTACTTTGTTGTTCCTTTTCATTATTTCCAGTTGCCTGTAGCAGCATTAGCCTTAAGATTAGTAAGTTCTCCACCATCTGTTCTTTCTCTCAGAATTTCTGTTGATTTCTCTTTCAACTCCATTCTCACAATGACCACTGATCCCAGAAATCACATCGCTCACAGCCTCACTGACCTCAGAACCCATGTCTTCATTTTGCTCAATTGACTATTCTTTCCCTCTCATAGTTCAGGTATAGTTTTGATCTCTTAAGCAGTTCAAATCTTATGTAAGATCAAAGGTTCGTAGCATCACTAATTTTTTGTTGGTTGAATCCTAGGATTTGTTACTCTTTTATTTCCTTAATGCAGTATTGATATGGGAACAATTATAGCTCCAAGGGTGTGTGTAAGTGAAATTTTATTTCTCAGTGATACTCATATCAATATAGGAATAAGGACCAGAAGGACAAGGACATTTCTATGACATCAACAAACTTCTACTAGGGCAACTATTCCCACCAAAGTCTAAGGACAGTAGCAGAAGCATTTGGATCATCAAATGTATTTGAAGGTGCTGTCCATTTGCCTGAATGGAGTTTACATCATTTAGTGGGAATCTTAAAAATATTGCTCTCTTCAGGTGTGGGAAATAGTGACCAAGGTATGAGTCATGGATCGGGGGGAGCTGTGTTCATGATGAACTGAAAATGAGAAGAACCAATGGTGATGCCAGAGAAGAAGGCAAAGCGCACATAGCCCCTGTTCAGTTTACAGCACCATGTTTCATTAAACTAGAACTGCACCTGTGACTACCCTACCTCAAGAATCTGACAACCTGGGCCCTTTATTTGATTCCATCTATCCCTAACTGCCTGCAGTGACACAGGTCACTTAACTTGGGTTGGGTTTGCTCAAGTGCTATTGCTTAAATATGAAATGCCCTCCATGGTTTCACGCACTGAATGCTTGCTCATCAGGTAATGGCACTGTTTATACGCTCAGTAAACTCAAACGGGTGGAACCTGCTTGGAGGAAGTAGGTTCCTGAGCTTTGCTTCTGAAGGCTATATGCGGTCCCTCATACTTTCTCACACTGGCTTCAGGTCTATGTGGTGTAAACACCTTTTCAACCGCTCTGGCCACCCAGCTGTTTCATCCAGGCACTGGAGGCCAAACAAAACTGTACTGAAATCATGAGCAAAAGTAGGTCTATCATCCATTAAGTCATTCTTTCATGTATTGTGGCCACAGTGATGCAGTTCTGCAGCATAACATCTTTGGAATAACTGTTTGCAACATCGGTGATGTAACATAATTTGGAGGACATAATAAAAAATCAAAACACAGCATAATATAGTCGAAACTTATTAGAAACACCAATGGACAAGGAATTTATTTATTTATTTATTTATTTATTTATTTATTTATTTAAGCCAAGAAGACAATATGAAGTGGTCATGAATGAGTTACAAGATGAATCATAAAATCATATAAACACACTGGAATAAAATCATAGATATTTTTATCGTGGGGTTCTAATTAGATGATTATGGGCCCCCTTTATTATTTTTAATTTCTTAAGTTAAAAGGGCAATTATCTCTCGGTCAAAGCTGAGATCACACACTCAGGTGAAGTTCAGTTGATGTTTAGAAGCAGCTGGAGGAATAAAACTGGTATTAAAGTGGATTTGATGGCAGCCACTGATCAAGTTACAAATCTGTTAACAAGAAAATGATGAAATTTTATGAGATATATATTACTGTTCAGTCCATATTATTAGTAGAAAATGGTGTACTGTGGCTAACTTACAGATTTGTTGCTAGTGAACCTGTGGTAAATTGATCAACAATTGCAGGGCTCACAGCAGCTGGACCCGCAGCCTTGGGACAGGCATCCAGGAACACAGACACATGTGGGCTGGTAGCAAGTCCTGGTGCAGGTCACAGGTCCAGAGCAGGCTGGCTGGCAGCACAGGTTGAGGCAGAAGGGCTTGCAGCAGGGCTTGCAGCAGCTGGACTGACAGCAGCTGGGCTGGCAGCAGGGCTGGCAGCAGCTGGAGATACAGCAGCAGGGCTTGCAGCAGCTGGGCTGGCAGCAGCTTGGCTGGCAGCAGCTGGGCTGGCAGCAGCTTGGCTGGCAGCAGCTGGGCTGGCAGCAGGGCTGGCAGCAGCTGGACACACAGCAGCAGGGCTGGCAGCAGGGTGTGCGGCAGCAGCTGCTCACACAACTTGGTTGGAAGCAGGTCCTGCAGCAGGTGGTTTGACAGCAAGGCTGGCAGCAGCTGGAGCCACAGCAGCTGGGCTGGCAGCAGGGCTGACAACAGCTGGTCACACAGCTTGGTCTCCAGCAGGTGGTCCTGCAGCAGGTGGTCCTGCAGCAGGTGGGCTGGCAGCAAGGGGAGCAGCAGGAGTTGGTCATGGTGTTGGATGTGGAGGGAGGTGTTCTGTTCACAGAAGTTTCTGGGATTCTGACAACTGTTTCAGACCTGGGGCTTTTATACCCTAGACATAACAGGATTTTTCCTTGTTGTTGTTTGTTTTCAATGGCTCACGGGGAAATGCTCTAAGGAGGAAGTTGTTCAATATATTGCAAATCCTTGACAATTTTCTTTAAATAACTAATTGTAGATAGTGTTTGTATATGCTCATCAGTGTCATTTGTGCCCTTGTCATAGCTATGTGACAATTGTGGTCACAGGAAGGGGTCAGTCACATTTTCCTTTCATCTTGTACCTTTGGCTGTATGCAGAGTAGAAGAAAGGCTAGCATTACTGATATGTTCACAGTGTCAAACTCAATCTATGTCTGGGTCCAAGCTTGTTCCTCAGAGAAACCTGCTTATTCCAGACTACAAGAGGCAGCAAGCATGTGTTCTATCAGCTTTATCAAAGGTTATGTGGGCAGAAGGTGGCTGCTCTGGTCCTTTACATATGAAAATGAATCCAAATATGGGCCAGCAGAGTAAATGGAGACAAGGACCTAGAAAACATCAGCCAATTTAGATCTTCAATCCTTTTAGCAGCAGCACCAGTAAACATAGGTCATACACCCCTCTCAGCACATTGTCTTTACGAAATGAGGAAGTTAAATTCTGAGAGATGAATCCATATGCCTTTATTTGAAAGAAATTAAATCATAAATATGTTTTCAGAAAAATAATGTGCCCTTCTGTCAGCTTGACTGAACTGGATAAAGGCAGAGCGTATCTGGCATCAGTGTCAGGAAACAGTGGCTATCATCATGGTATTATCTCCGCTCTTCTCCTAAGGCAACTAGTATGGGCATCAGAGATTGTCCATTTTTGATCTCTCTTAAAAGTAAAATCATGCAGCATGTATTATCTGTTTCTTTTTGCTCAAAATTGTTTGTGATTTATGAACTCATTGCCCACAATGATCATTTGTTCAGAACTGTCAGAGCCATTGTAGGTGGGATGAAGCTTTGTTAATGTGTTTCATTGCTAATGTGTTTCGTATTTTCATTATTTAAGCTACCGTGAATCATGTTCTCATGGACGTATGTGTCTGCATCTTCTAGTGGAAGCTACAATATTCATCTCCAGAGCTTATTTGTAACACACTCCATCCCATCACCAAAGTTTAAGGAACATATGTGGAAGGAGGGAGAAAGGAGCTGGAGGATGGGAGGAAGCCTCTGAAGTGTCAATTTCTGAACTCGATGTGGTTATAGACATCAGGAACTCATCCAGCTCTGGCTACCTGCACCATGACCCGCCCACCATCAAAACAGCCAAAATTCCACCACAAATTCAGAGAAGCTTCCTGAATCCCATCTCTTCCTGAGGAACTGCTGGCAGTTGATAGCTGCTGCTGTGTGTGCAGGGGGATCATTCTGTTCTGAATGTATAGCCACTGAGAGATTTCCTATGACCCATTGTATGGGTCCAAGCACGTGTGTATACGATAAGCTCTAACTGGGCTTACTGGGTCATTAACAATACAACAGTTTTAAAAAAGGCATTCTTTTTTCCTACTACTGAGTTGACCTCAGCAGCATCTTATAAAATATAAATATGATTTATGTAATTATCCCACTGGGTTTTCTCATGGAATAATATATCCAGTACCATTTGCATTTGTTTTTCTGCAAAAACAGGCTGAGTGAATTGAATATATTGGTGGTGAAGCCACAGATGGGGGCTGACTACATGAATTGAATACTATGTGCTGAGAATTTTCTGAACATGCTCAGTAGTACCAAAGAAGAAGGACTCAAACATACTGTGCCGTGTTCTGGGTCTTCACCTGGCTGGGATGATAGGGAAGGAAGAACAGACACAGCGAAGATGGGATCGAGTGGCCTGTGCTTGCTCTGATGGAGGGTACCAACAACTCAGCCTCCTTGTGGTTATTAGGCACAGCATGGGGGGGACCGAGCCCTGGGCAGGGGCTGGGAACAGGGAGGGCTTTGCCTATTAAGGTTTGGTCTTGCTGTCTAGTGTAATAATAAATGTGGGTCCCCAAGACCTGGGGTCTGTAAGTAGACCCAAGTAACCCTGCCCTTGAGGTATTTCTGATTAGCAAATAACGATGCCAATAGCTAATAGCTGGGCAGAAGGGATATGGGTGGGGTTTAGTTTTCCTGGGTTTGGAGTCAGAGGAGAGCCATGAGAAGAAGGTAGAGGAAGAGAGAGAAGCCTCCATGGGTTAGGTGAGTTATGAAAATGTGGATCTGTTAAAATAAATACAAGAGGCTTCAATTTAGTCTTTATAGTTACACTTTTCTCTTCTATTCAGATTGACCATTTCTTTATAATTTTTGTAATATGTTTATTTCTCTGTTCATTAAACACCACATGGTTTGTAACTTTTATTTTCAGTTTGTTTGTAATTGTCTCAGATGATTATATGCTCTACTTGTTAGCAGTCAAATTGGTTACTTTTCCTGGAGATGAAATCTTGTTTTTCCTCATTGTAGGAGCCAGAGACATCAAGAACACAAGAAAACTCACAGAATCAAGTATCCTGGGTCCATAGGGGCCAACAGAGACTGACCTGCCAACCACGGAGTATGCATGGGCACTGACCAATGCCCTCTGTGCATAGTAACAGTTGTGTAACTTGGTCTTCTTGTGGGACTCCTAACAGTGGGAGCAGGAACTGTCTCTGACTCTGTTGCCTGTTTTTGGAACCCTTTAGACCTGTTTAGCTTCCTTGTCCAGCCTCAGTTGGAGAAGATGCACTTTGTCTTACATCTTACTGCAAGTTGAGAGGCTATGGCTGGTTGATTTCCATGAGATGCCTCCCCTTCTGTGAAGAGTAAAAACAAGGAGGAGCAGATGCGGGGGAGGGGAGGTGGAGTTGGAGGACTGGGAAGGAAAACAGTATAAATTAATTAATTAAAAAGTGTTTCTTCAAGATCTAAGATATGTTTATCTGTATTTTTATAAGAGACTCACAGGTTGGTTTGTTTGTTTTCTGAAACAGGGTTTCTTTGTGTAGCACTGACTGTCCTGCCATCCTGGCTCTGTAGACCAGGCTGGTCTTGAATTCAGAGATCCATCTGCCTCTTTCTCCTGAGTGCTGGAATTAAAGGCACGTGCCACCACCACTTGGTTGAGTTTCAAGGTTTTTTTTTTTAAAGTCAGTTTTAAGTCTTTAGTCCACCTGGGTTCTATTTCTGTAGGTTATGTGCAGTGGAGGGTACTCTAAGCACTGCCAATCTCAGTTCACAGATTACGGACCGTGCTCTGGAAATGCGTAGACTGCTGCCCATCTTCATTCAGAATATTACAACCTTTACTCTTTCTCGCCAGTGTTATTACAAGTTAACGTTCCCCCAGACGGCTATTTGTACAGGTAACCGTAAGAATGGGGCATAAAATATGCAATTTCTAAAAGATCAACAATTTCTAGATGATCTTCTCGCCTCAACATTCTGAAATGACTCAGCAAGAAAAGGTGCCTGCTCCAAGCCTGAGTTTTGAGCCCCAGGAAACACAAGGTGGAAGGAGAAAAATAATGTTCATAACCTGTCCTCTGATCCATCTCTCCATACTACATACACACACTGTGAAAAAAAATTTTTAAAAACCTGAGACAGTTGCAAGTACACTGTGGCTGAAAAATACTTGAAGGTCATCACCAATGGCTTTTTTAGTCAAGAGAATAAAGGGTTTAACATGACTTTCTAGGCTTCTAAAACTAGCTCTTTTGCTCCATGGTTAACTGGTTACTTTGGTGTTGGGGTGAACTTGGGGATGTTTTGTTCAAAAAAAAAAAAAGGTAGTTGGGCCTAGGCAGGGAGGGAACCCTGGACAACCACTAGTCCTTCACTAGGGGACCCAGGTAGGGAGCTAGCCTGAGATAACCTTCAATTTGGCCATACAGGCCTGAGTGGGCAGACCATGCCTGAGATGGCTTCCCTCCAGTATCACACTGCATGGGTGGGGGGCATAGCACTCCGGAGACCACACCTGAGATGACCCCAGATACCCAGAGATCACAGACAGTACTAAGAGGAGCGAGTAATCATGGGCCAGTGTGCTGGAGGCCCTCCATGGAGATCTCTGGTCCGGCTAGGTGCGCAGGTTCAGGTGAAAGGGAGAGACCTAGGGCAGGGATAGGAAACTACTTCCACTGTCTCAGCTGCTGGAGCTGTTCTGCCTCCTCACCTGCAGAGGAGGATGGGGGGGGGGCGTTGCCCTAGTTACTAATCTGTCTCAAACCTCTTTACAGGGGGGTTGTGGGGGGCTGTAGCTTAGCTAAGTGAGAGGGGCCTGATATTCTGGGAGATTAGGAAGCTCCCACGGTCCCTTAGAGTCCCCAGGGCTTCGACCTATCTCCACCAGGAGGAATCGGGCTACTTTTCACAGCCCACTGCCCTACAAGTAAGTTGTGGAGAAATGGAAGAGAGCAGGAAGCAGAAGGATGTGTGCACAGTGAAGAGAGGCAGAACCGGAGACTTGAGGATAGTGAGCAACAGCTCGATGTGAGTAGCCCGTGATGTCATCTAAGACCATGATGGGTCCTGGCCTGTGTTGACACTGGGGGCTAACACCAAAACTCAGGCAGATGCCACCAGTGCCAGAGGCCATGTTGATTTCTGAGCGCTGTGCAGTAACTGGTTCCACCCCTTGCCTGGGCATCATGGGAGAGCTCACCCTGAGGTTGTGAAAGCAGGAGAGGTGAACCCCTTTGCCACCCCCACACCAACTGCAGTACTCCCGAGAGCAGCCCTCGAATTGCCCAGGGGGTACAGTAGAACTGGCCCCTGGTTGCAGGAGTTGCTAGTGAACCAGCCCTGAGGGTACGAGTGGGGGAGAGCCAGCCCTGACACGATATCCTGTGCATGGGTGAGACGGAGATACCGTCCTCCCCCTTTGCCCCTTGCCACCTATGGTAGTTAGAGGAGCTGGCCCTGAGGTCATCAGAGCTGGACAATTGGCCCTACCTTTCACCTGCTGCATTGATAGGGAAAGCCAGGCTTTTACCTCACCTGGACAGCACAGGAGATCTGTCCCTGGTTGTGGGGGATATGGGTGAGCAGGTCCCATATGTGTAAGAGAGCCAGCTGGTCTTGCCTCTTGTCTGCTGTACAATGGCATGGGTGAGGGAGAAATGCCCTCCACCCCCACCCCTCACCACCTGTGGCAGATGGGAGAGCTGGCCCAGTGGTCATGAGAGCAAGAGAGCTCTCCCAGCCCGGCATCTGCTGTAGCGCCCAGGAGAGCAGGCCCTGCACCTCATCTGGGCTGCACAGAAGAGCTGAAACTTAAAATGGTGGTGTAGGTGAGCTGACCCCACAACTCGTCTGCCCTGTAGTGGTACAGAGGAGAGAGAGAGATGCTCCCTCCCCCACTTTATCCCTTGCCACCAATGGCAGGCCAGAGAACAGGCCCCTGGTCATGAGAATGGGAGAACTGGCCATGTCCCATACTGGATGCAATACTCTGGAGAGCAGGCTCTGCGCCACACCTGGGTAGCACAGTAAAACTGGTCCTGACGGCACGGGTTTGGATGAGCCAGCCCAGAGGGCATGAGAATGGGAGAGCTGGTTCTGCTCCTTGCTGGCTGCAGCATTGAATCAGCTAGCTGGAGAGCTAGCCACAGTAGGGCGAGTGTGGGAGGGCTGGTGAGTTAAACATCTCTGATACCTCTCAGGCCCAGATCCAGGGCTTTGATTTGGCCCATCCCAACGTCTGCCCCACCAATGAACTGCAGGAACACTTGAAGTTGGCCAGTTCTACAGATCCAAAGCTAAAGGGTCTCCAGCACACAGGGCAACAACAGGATATCTAAGAAGAGTCATCTCGGTGAGGGTCTAGTATTGATAGTGTAGCAGGAGCCAGATGCCTCGAGCCAGACCAACGACTCAGCGCAATGAACATTTGAAAGCAAAGAAGTGTGGGCAAAAGTGTATATTGTTGGACACACTGTGATACCCTACAGATTCCACAAGGAGTTTTTTTTTTTTCTTTTCTTTTATGGGGGAGGTTGCAAGGGTGGAGGGAGGGTGCAAGGGAGATGAGTGGAATTGGAGTGCATAATGTGAAATTCACAAAGAACCAATAAAAAGGTGTGTGTGTGTGTGTGTGTGTGTGTGTGTGTGTGTAAAGGTAATTAGTAAATGACAGAGAGAATCATGAGCTGCACAGGTTCCTGGTGTTCACTGTGCTTCATTAAGCCCATTGTCACTGCAGACCTGCAGCCAGGAAGTCCAGCTCTCTGGATGATGCTCTCTGTCTTTAGCTACATCCCATGCGCTGTCTCTGCCCAAGTCGGAGCCTATGATGTGGCTCAGATGAGACAGCATAATATGACAAGCAACACACAGAAACGCAACGCAACACAATTCAGTTGGCAATCGAGGAAAGACAACTTTATTAGTAAACCCTAGAGAATGGCTCTTTGACTAGGAATACAATGCTATGATTTTACAAATGAGTTACATGATGAGTCATGGTAATTCTAAACACAGGGAAATGAAAGGGTGACTAATACTGGAAAAATCTGAGTGCTTTCTTTCTTTCTTTCTTTCTTTTGCTTTTATAAACTTTCTGTGAGTTGAAAAATGAAATAAACAATTTTCCAAGACTGAGACTGTGCATTCAGGTCAAACAACAGATAGCTTTGACTAAGAACTAGAGGGCTGAGGAGAAAAGCATTAGAAGCTGCACTAAAAAGCAAACACACTAATCTGCTAACAAGGCGACTGGTAGTTAGACAGTATAAGGATCATTTTTCAAGGAATAGCACTGAGTTTGGTTTACTGCATCTATCAGGTAGGTTTGATAGAAGGTTAGTTTATGTAGACAGTGTGTTTGTGGTAAATTGATCAACAATTGCAGGGCTCACAGCAGCTGGACCCGCAGCCTTGGGACAGGCATCCAGGAACACAGACACATGTGGGCTGGTAGCAAGTCCTGGTGCAGGTCACAGGTCCTGAGCAGGCTGGCTGGCAACAGAGGTTGAGGCAGAAGGGCTTGCAGCAGGGCTTGCAGCAGCTGGACTGACAGCAACAGGGCTTACAGCAGCTAGACTGGCAGCAGGGCCTGCAGCAGCTGGAGATACAGCAGCTGGGCTGGCAGCAGGGCTTGCAGCAGGGCTTGCAGCAGGGCTTGCAGCAGCTGGAGATACAGCAGCAGGGCTTGCAGCAGCTGGACTGACAGCAACAGGGCTTACAGCAGCTAGACTGGCAGCAGGGCTGGCAGCAGCTGGAGATACAGCAGCAGGGCTTGCAGCAGCTAGGCTGGCAGCAGCTGGAGATACAGCAGCAGGGCTTGCAGCAGCTGGAGATACAGCAACAGGGCTTGCAGCAGCTGGACTGACAGCAACAGGGCTTACAGCAGCTGGGCTGGCAGCAGGGCTTGCAGCAGCTGGAGATACAGCAGCAGGGCTGGCAGCAGGGCTTGCAGCAGCTGGAGATACAGCAGCAGGGCTTGCAGCAGCTGGACTGACAGCAACAGGGCTTACAGCAGCTGGGCTGACAGCAGGGCTTGCAGCAGCTGGAGATACAGCAGCAGGGCTTGCAGCAGCTGGACTGACAGCAACAGGGCTTACAGCAGCTGGAGATACAGCAACAGGGCTTGCAGCAGCTGGACTGACAGCAACAGGGCTTACAGCAGCTGGGCTGGCAGCAGGGCTTGCAGCAGCTGGAGATACAGCAGCAGGGCTGGCAGCAGGGCTTGCAGCAGCTGGAGATACAGCAGCAGGGCTTGCAGCAGCTGGACTGACAGCAACAGGGCTTACAGCAGCTGGGCTGACAGCAGGGCTTGCAGCAGCTGGAGATACAGCAGCAGGGCTTGCAGCAGCTGGACTGACAGCAACAGGGCTTACAGCAGCTGGGCTGGCAGCAGGGCTTGCAGCAGCTGGAGATACAGCAGCAGGGCTTGCAGCAGCTGGACTGACAGCAACAGGGCTTACAGCAGCTGGGCTGGCAGCAGGGCTTGCAGCAGCTGGAGATACAGCAGCAGGGCTTGCAGCAGCTGGGCTGGCAGCAGCTTGGCTGGCAGCAGGGCTGGCAGCAGCTGGGCTGGCAGCAGGGCTGGCAGCAGCTGGACACACAGCAGCAGGGCTGGCAGCAGGGTGTGCGGCAGCAGCTGCTCACACAACTTGGTTGGAAGCAGGTCCTGCAGCAGGTGGTTTGACAGCAAGGCTGGCAGCAGCTGGAGCCACAGCAGCTGGGCTGGCAGCAAGGCTGGCAACAGCTGGTCACACAGCTTGGTCTCCAGCAGGTGGTCCTGCAGCAGGTGGTCCTGCAGCAGGTGGGCTGGCAGCAAGGGGAGCAGCAGGAATTGGTCATGGTGTAAAATGAGGAGGGAGGAGTTTCTATTCACAGGTGAATTTTCTAAAAATCTGTGTTTTTTGCTTTGTTATTGTGCCTTTTATATGTGATGCTCCAAAGTATGGGCCAATGAACAGAACTTGTGTGTGTCATTGTTTATGCAAATTTTCTCATTTCAAGGAAGATGTTGCTCCTTAAGCATTTTGAATTTTACCTTAGTAATAGATGTTTACTTTCCTAATTGGTAAATAAACAATTAAAATCTTTTCCTGAAATGAGAAACCAACTGCCACTCACTATATCAGCTTTAACACTAATGTTTTTTGTTTGTTTGTTTTGTGTTTTTTTCTTATAGTGTGGACAAAATTTTAATATTAATGTTTAGCTTAATGTTTTAAACTTTCAGTGTCTGCCCCAGAAGAAATTAGCACACATTTCAGTTGTGTGTGTGTGTGTGTGTGTGTGAGTGTGTGTGTGTTCTTATAAAATACAATGAAAATGGATGATTGGTCTTGACTGTTTCTAGTAATAATCCTGTCTCATTTTTGCATACTATAAATGATATAGTTGTGCAAGATTGCATTAAGACCCAATAGTTTCTAAACAGTGCCACTAAGTGACCATAAAAAATGTGCATGCAGAAAATGGTCTTCAGAATTCACGTGTGCCTCTCCGAAGCCAGAAATGTTCCTTCTGGATATTGTTCCACTTCAATGTGAAGGAGACCATTAGGATTTCATTAGCAATTTCATTGTGTGGCTTGTAAAAAGAAAACAAATGGTTTGATTTCTTCCACAGTTCACAGCTCTCAGCAGAGACCAACTTTCAAAAAGATATAAGCCAGCGATGTTTGGAATAGCCAAGTACCTGTTAGAAGATGATGCCTGTCATTCAATTGTAATAGATAGGCATCCATGTCACTTGCTCTGTTACCAGTATGTACTAGAACTGACATAAGATGGCTTCCCTCTTCCCATAGTTGACTTAATTGATGTTTCACAACTTTCACATTTTGTCCCTTACAATTTCCGACTTAGATGGTTCCGGTGACCATCTTTTTATGGTTGCTTACAGCTAGTTTAATGCAACCGTCACAAATTCTTCGGATTTGCTTTCCAATCCTGATTTTCCTGGTGGCACGAAATCTATACAGCTGAGAAGTGAGGTGTATTCCCATGAACTCTTGAGAATGTAGCGACAATCCATCACCATCTACCCAGACAAGGAACTGACAAACGACTCCCAGCAGTTCAGAGCTTCTGTTGATCTCAGCCCAGCCCCATCCACAGCGATCCAAAGATCACAGTGCCAGGCCTGCTGGGATAGCTACCGTGTCTTCATTCTTAAGTTCTTTCCCAACTTCATCCATCTCTAAAGTACTCTGGTGATACTCATTTCTCTTTATCCCTCTCCATTCTCATCAACCCCTTTACTCTATGTGTCCTCATCCTGCTTCTATGTCTGTTTTGTGAGATACTACATCTCCTTAAGTCCGTTTGTATGTGCAGGGGTGGGAATAATTACAAGGGTAACTTAACAGTGGCTACACCATTACTCCTCTCACCAACCATTAACTGTGGAGAGCTCTTCAGGAAGGGCTGAGTCTCATTGACTTTCCCCTGCCGTGATGGATCATTGACTGATACAGTTTTATATAGGTAATCATGGTACATGTGAGTTCATGAGTGTGACAGTCATGTCATGTCCAGGAGATCTTGTGTTGCATGGCATGTTTCTTCATCCCCCAGCACTGATACTCTTTCTACTTCCTATTCTGAAGAGCTTTCTGAGCCTGGATGGAGTGTGGGGTAGGGTGGGACAGGTGATATAATATCTCACGTAAGGCTGAGATCTCAATAGACATGTGTTTTAATTCATTTGAGCCTGCATTTACTACAACCCATGGCAGAAAAACCAAAAAGTAAAAACCTTCTTGGACCATGGATGACCTGGTTAAATATATAATGCATTTGTGATTGTACATGGAATAGTTGTATCATATTAGGTACAATTACGATCTGCTTATTGCTTTCATATGAAAATTAAGCATGACATAAAGAGATATGATTGTGTATCAAATGGAAAAGGGCTGTTCTTGTGAGAGCTATCCTTGGTTGTCAACTTGACTACATCTGGAATTAACTAAAGACTAGGGCAAACCTCTGTCAAATTGCTTATCTTAAGTAATTTGACGTAGGAAGACCTACTTCTAATATGGATCTTCGAGGTGGAAAAACAAGCCTTTAATACAGATCTTTGGAGGTGGAATATCCACCTTTAATCTAGACCACACTTGTCCTAGATGAAGGACAGAAGAAGGGAGCTTGCTTTCTGCCAGCTTGTTCTCAGACTTGCTAGCTAGCAAGTCTGTTTCTTCACTGGCCTTAAAACCCGCTTATTTAGGATTCTGGCATATACTGAAGACCAGTGGAGATGTCCAGCATCATGGAGTAAAGAAATACTAGATTTATTTATTTATTTATTTATTTATTTATTTATTTACTATAAGTATATTGTTGCTATCTTCAGACACACCAGAAGGGGGCATCAGATCTCATTACAGATGGTTATGAATCACTATGTGGTTGCTGGGATTTATACTCAAGACCTCTGGAAGAGCAGTCAGTGCTCTTAACCACTGAGCCATCTCTCCAGCCCCAAAATACTAGATTCTTGGACCTTCTATTCATAAATAGCCATTGTTGGAGTAGCTGGACAATTGTGTTAGGCTGGTTGATGAATAATAAGGAATAAATTCAAGTGTAGCTGAACACCTCTCTCGGTGGTCTTTCAGATACTGTAGAAAGAAGTTGAAGCTCATTTCAGTGATAGCACGCTGTTCTAAGCAAAGCTTAGGGAGCAGGTTTGCTATGGGAACATGGGTTGTTCACAACAATTGAAGATGGCAGTCAGCAGGAACATTGGCAGTGGCTGCACAGGCAGAAAGAGTTGCAACAGAGTCAAAGGCAGGTGTGCTAAAGCCACTGGCCACACAGGCTGCTCTCCAATGGGTAGTCCTGCAGTAGTTGGGCTGGCAGAAAGAGGAACATCGTGGTGTGGGCCCTGGTGACTCATGGGAGGTGGGACTTCTGAGGGGAGACAAGTTTTTCTATTGCCTGCAATGGTCTCTGTGGGATCTTTCATGTACTGTTTCCCAGCATAGAACAAAGGAGAACTTAAAGTTTATTAGTTTTAAGTTACACTAACTGTAGTTTGCGATAGGACTGACAGATCAAAATATGATGTGGAAAAGAAGCAAATTAATGCTTTTATTTTATATGTTAAGTTTGAAATAATATGCCTTCTACCATTCTTACTTCTTCATAAATTTTCAATTTATCATACTGATTTTATATTAATATAATTTTGCTATTGTATACTGAGGTCTGACTTTTGTATCTGATGTGTCCATGTTTTCAAAGATTTTTATTTTAATTTATTTATCTTAGGTATATGAGTACACTGTCATTCTCTTCAGACACTCCAGAATTGGGCATCAGATCCCATTACAGATGAATCTGAGCCACCACGTGTTTGCTGGGAATTAAACTCAGGACCTCTGGTAGAGCAGTCAGTGCTCTTAACTGCTGAGCGATCTCTTCGGCCCTGGTGTATCTATGTTTACGTCTAATTTAAATACCCTCCAAACTGGAGAGGCTGTATTTCTCCGTCTCAGGAACAGGGAGTTAAATGTTTGGAGGACAAGGAACAACTCATCCTATGCTTAGTACAGCAATGAGACACATCAAAAACAAACATTAAAAAAAGTAAAAGAGGCGCAGAATGAAGTGCTTCTGCCATTTAAAAGGGCTCCTCAGATGAAGAGCTCACCCCATGAACATCATGCAAACATCCATTTAAAGGGTGAATAGACAGTGTGTCAAGACCAGCATGTCTGGGAAGGTCATAGTCAGAAAACAATTACTAGCACAATGATGCTAACTCAGCTGCAGGATGCTGATCTCCACACCAGTCAGTTTATGTCTCTGGAGAGCCACCTAGAGTCTCTGCTCAGGACGCCATGGTCACCTCATATAGTTTCATGTACTTTGACCAGGATTAAGTGTGGCCAAAGCCTCTGCTAAAAATTCTGTGCCACCCCCGATGTTGGTAGAACATGTGTTGTTGGGCTGCTTGCTGTCACCCAGTGGGGAACTACCACCCTCTTCAGGGTTTCATCATTACACCTGTGCTTGTACTGAGCCAGGACTATATCTGTCAGACAATTGGTGATGCTTTTATTTTACACTATTTTGATTCTTTGAGATGGGGTCTCATGTATCCCAGGCTAGACTTTTTTTTAGCCAAGTCTGGCCTTGAACTACTGAATTTTCTACCTCTGCTTTCTAAGTGCTAACATTGGAATATGCCACTGTACTTTGTCTAAGAATTAATTTTTGCAAGCACCCGTTTAAACTATAAAACACATAAGCAGTAAATTACATGTCAATTACTGTGGCATTCTGAAATGAGCAAATGTTTCATGTGACTTTATTGACCAAGTTCATAATATTACCATCTCAGGCATGCCTTGGACATTTTAAAGAATCATATGTGATAGAGTGACTGTGTTCCAGTAAATACCTACTTTGTTAATATCATAAATATTTGTGGTCATTAAGTGTGAGTCTTACCATCAATCTATTTGGAGAAAAGTTTGGGTTGCTGTCACATGAACGGAGAAAATAACTGGTATATAACATTTATATTGTGGTAGGCAGATTGAAATATTAACTCTTAATATTTTTCACGGATTTATATGCAAGTATGTAGAAGCCAAGACAAATTGGGAGATAATTAGATGACAGATAAAATATTTATATTTTAATGAAAAGAATTATTATCCAAAAGATGGAAAAGATACTGTCCTATATTGGTTTTTCTTCCTTTGCATCAAGAAGGCTGGTTGTCTCCAAAGAATAAATGATCATGGCATTAGGTTGGATCAGATCAAGTCAGCATGCTAAGGTTATGTACATGTACTAGCTTTAACTTGACAATGACTTCCTTGCAATACATTTTTCACACCTCCAAAAGGCCCATCTTCTGTTTTTGTAAGCACTTGGCCTATGTTCAAAATAACCATGGGAGAATGACAAAAGGACTACCTAGACTCAGACTCTCAGGAAGCTTTCTTTATGAATGATTATTTCAAGATGAAGAAGAGAAATACAGAAAATTTGGATAGGATCACTATCAACGTCGGTGCAATGTCTGGTTACCATATATCCCATCTTATGCCCAGCACCTTGCATTTCCATAGCTTTCATGTATACGTAGAATATTTATACATGATATCAGACTGCAATGAAGATCTCAACAGTAGAAATAATATGCAGTTTTTCTTCTATCCTAACGCAATGAAGTTAGACAGCACCGCCAGAAAATTCCTCAAGACCTGAATGGAGAAATAGGGACCTGAGACAGCCAAGAACATGAGTACAATGTGCACAAAAAGGTTCCTTTATATTATTGAAGTTCATTTTTAATAATGCAAATTTATTATATAATACAGTATCAGTACAAACAATACAATATAATAATACAATAATACAGAGTTATAAGTTTGCAGTTGAGCAAAGAAGACTGCTTCACAGCCAAGGATATTTGTGGTTGTCTAAACCACAACAATGTTACTTGTCTTCAGAAAAACTGAGGTATGTGAACATCATTTACCCTAACTATTCTCTAGAAACTGAGGAAAGTCATGAGTTTTCCTGTCTTCCTTCCTGTATTCGTGGCCATTCCAAGTTCCCTTCTTGAGAAATAACAGCATGGGATGGTCCTCATGCCCCTGTCACAAATTCGTTATCTCCACATAATCTTAATTCAAACTTTCTTCTAGTACTTTAACAGTTTATTTTTCAAAGTGACTTTAGGTAAAAGTTTCATAGACCTACTGCAGGTTAGTATGAGGCTTCATGGTGACACATGGGATGTTGAATTTACTTTGCTATGTCATCTCATGATTATATCAGTCAGATGATTCAGAATAGGAACCTTTGAAATTTGATGATACACATAAGGAAACAAGAGTTGACTCAAGGGAAAAGACTGGATTTGATAAACCCTGACCCTGAGAAAGAAAACAATGCATTCCATCTCACATTAACATAGAGTCTTCGATAATTAGCTAATTTACTAACTATTTGTCTATTAAGAGAAACAAAAACAAGGAAATGACCCTTACCCTGGTAACAACATGAGGGTATAAAAGAGAGCAGAAAATAAGGAGACTCACATATTTGAGAAACTCACTCTCTTGGAAATCAACTCAGAACCTCCACCTCTGCTATCATGGTCAACTCTTGCTGTGGCTCTGTCTGCTCTGAGCAGGGCTGTGATCAAAGTCCCTGCCAGGAGAGCTGCTGCCAGCCCAGCTGCTGCCAGACTACCTGCTGCCGCCCCAGCTGCTGTGTGTCCAGCTGCTGCAGACCCAGCTGCCAGACCACCTGCTGCCGCCCCAGCTGCTGTGTGTCCAGCTGCTGCAGGCCCAGCTGCCAGACCACCTGCTGCCGCCCAGTCTGCTGCCAGACCACTTGCCGTCCCAGCTGTGGAGGATCCAGCTGCTGCCGACCAGTGTGCTGTCAGACTACCTGCCGCCCTAGCTGTGGAGTGTCCAGCTGCTGCCGCCCAGTGTGTTGTCAGACCACTTGCCGCCCCAGCTGTGGAGGATCCAGCTGCTGCCGCCCAGTGTGCTGTCAGACTACCTGCCGTCCTAGCTGTGGAGTGTCCAGCAGCTGCTCCCCAGTGTGTTGTCAGACCACTTGCCGTCCCAGCTGTGGTGTGTCTACTTGCTGCCGCCCAGTCTGCTGCCAGACTACCTGCCGCCCCAGCTGCGGAGTGTCCAGCTGTTGCCGTCCAGTCTGCTGCCAGACCACTTGCTGCCGTACAACTTGCTGTGGCCCCTCTTGCTGAATTTCTTTTCAAACTACCAACCCTGAAGCAGCCATAATGATCTAACCTTCTCATCCATGTTAACTTTTCCATGTATTAAATGGGTTCTTCTTTTGTTGTTCTGCCACCAATAAGAAACTGGCAGAAGAAAGTGCTACATTAAGTACCACTCATAGTTCCCAAGGACCTCAGCTCTACATACCTGTCAGCTACATGGTGCAGCTGATCACAGTCCCCAAGTCTCCACTGTCATCCTTTCCTTGGCCTTCACCATTCTATCTTAACTTCCTTCAATAAATGTTGCCTTATATCAGAAGCATATATAAGTATATACCTTTCTTTCTTTATTTCAAGAGAGTTTATTTTCTAACACTATTCCTTCCAAGGGAAAAAGATGTTTGGGTCACTGTGACCAGGGAGGAAATTAGTTTTGCTACTATGTTAGAGGTATGCATACTCCCACGTTTATTGCAGGATTATTCACAATGGCTGGGAAGCAGAACGAGCCTGTGTCTATCAACTGATGCATGGTCAATAAAACTCCTTATACATAATGGAATGCTGTTTACCCATAAAATGGGTGGGGTCTTGTAATTTGTGACAACATAGAATTGGAAGTTGTTATGAAGTACAATCAGCCAGATACAGAAAGAAAATACACAGGGTATTGCTCAAAGGTGGTATCTAAAAGAGACAATCATCTCATAGACACTGAGGGTAGAAAAGTGACTCTGAGAGGCCGAGGCATATAGGGACAAAGAAGAATGTCTGGTTAACACGCTATAAAACGAGATAGAAGAGTTCTAGGGCTGGAGAGATGGCTCAGTGGTTAAGAGATCTGGTTACTCTTTAGATGATCTCAGTTCAATTCCAAGCACCCACAAGCAGCTCACAGCAGGAGATCCAACACCTCGTGCAACCTCCATAGGCACCAGGCAAGCACATAATATACTGAGAAACATGCAGGCAAAACACCACATACATTAAACAAACAAACAAACAAGTAAGTAAATAGAACTTTTAAAATTAAATAGTTCTAGTGTTCAATTGCTTAGGGAAGTTGCTACAAATGGTTACTATTTTACATTTCAAAGATACCTACAGCAAAGGATATGGGATGACTTCACCAGCAGGAAATAATATGTATTTGAAGATGTAAATATATGAACTCAGATTTAAACAGTGTATCATGCATACACAGATAAAACATCACTTAATACCCCATAAACAGTTACGATTTTATATATCAATTCAAAACAGAAAAGAAAACTGATTTTGCACATATAATCTGTCATCGGTAGTCGTTATTTGAAAAAGTAGAGCTTTGCTCTGTAGAGTGAGTCTGCCTATTTGTCATGCTATCGCTGGGAGGAAGCATGGTAACATGCATTGGTGGGAATTCCATTCCTCAAGTCCCCAATCTCCAGACTGCACCTAGAGCCGCCTTCTTCCTTGTCACTCAGAAGTCATTCATGACAGAGTGACAGGTCCTCTTGGAAAACCGTGTTTTTTCATTCTACAACAGGACTTATTTCACTTCCATTAATTAAGTCTCTCTCAGTATCTTCTCAGATTGTCTTCCCAGCCTCCATGTGTCCTGTAGCATAAACTTTGCTTGGGGACCCAGACTGAGCCATGGGTGAGCCATATAGTGACATTCAGTTGCAAATTGTTGGGGCAGAAAAAAGCTGCTGATTTAAACTTACATGGTGCATACAAGGGAGAGATAGGAGTTAATTAAGAAACATCAAGTTTGAAAGCAAATGTCTATAATTATCTAATTTCATAACTATAACATATTTGTTGTCTCTTGACAGGGGTAAAAGAGTCTCTCAAATCCAGAAAACTTTCTCTTTTGAACACCCAGGACAAACCTCCACCTTCCACCATCATAGTCTGCTCCTGTCGTGGCTCTGACTGCTCTGAGCAAGGCTATGGCCAAAGCTGACAGGAGAGCAGCTGCCAAACCACCTGCTGCCATACCAGACCACCTGCTACAGGACCATTTGCTGCCAGCTTAGCTGCTATGTATCCAGGTGCTGTCACTGTCACTGCAGATGCTGTGTGACCAGTGGCTGCAGGTCCAGCTGTTGGGTGTCCATTCACTGCTGCCTCAGATGTTGCCATCCCAACTACTACCACTCCAGCTGCTGTGTGTCCAGCTGTTGCTGCCCCAGATGCTGTGTCCAGCTGCTGTAAATCTAGCTGCTGCTGTCCTATCCCTTGTCAGACCACCTGTTGTCACTCAGTTTCCTGTCGATTATCTTGTTGAATTTCATTCCTGACCACTACTCTCAGGACAACCAATCAGACTTTTTCATTTCCTTAGTCTACCATAATTGGCCTTGTTATGACCTGTTACTTGCTATTGTGCACATTCACCCATTGGTCATGACACCAAGCAACTACTTAAAACCAGTGTTTTAAGCCAATGCCACATGGAACCATCATGCCTATGGCCATGACATTCTGTCAGATGACTTGATGTGTCACACTAGTTTACTGGGCAGACTCCTGCTATTGCATATAACTTGCTTTTTTATGGAATTCTTCATGATAGGCTATGTCCCTGTAAATGCTTTATTGGTTGCATAAACATTTGTAAACTTTGTTTTTAGTATTTAGTTTTTATTTTGAAAAATATTTTCATTTCTATGATCTAAATAAAGAAAATAAAAATTGTATATGTCAATCAAATTCTATAGAAAAGAAAATTGCCAAATCATTAGCTGTTTTTTTTTTTCTCCAAATCAGCTTCCCCAGTTTACTTTCAAGCTTATTTTAAAAAAAACTATAGTAACTTTGTTCTCACTGGTTTTTGAATATGGACTGACCAAACATCTTGGGCTGTGGCAAGATTTATATTGCCTAAGGCCAGTTCCTATCCTCTTTAGATAATCCACTGTGCAATCTGGGTTCTGAACTTGGTATGAAGATATATACCAGGTAGACTAAGGCAGTAATATTGATGTGAAAAGCATTCTATGAAAGAAGTGTAATATACACATGTTGATTC
This sequence comes from Micromys minutus, assembly GCF_963924665.1. Lineage (NCBI taxonomy): Eukaryota > Metazoa > Chordata > Mammalia > Rodentia > Muridae > Micromys > Micromys minutus. The sequence continues at coordinate 46,470,610 of NC_137979.1, read as the reverse complement.
AAAGAAATAAAATCACTCAAGTCTAAAATGTTTACAAGTTTACAAATGCATGAGCCACAAAAAATCAAAACAAATGTAATGAGGGCTAGATGCTCATAATCTCATGAATGGAACTAGTCACATTATGTCACTTTCAAAGAGGAAGGATGGGAAGTTCTGGCATTTGTGAAAGCATGAAGCAAACCAGGTAACTGCAAGAGTACAGTGAGACAGACATGAAAATACAAATAGTTCATGATCTCATTTACACTTCATTGAAAATAGTCAAACTCCAGAAACAGACAGGGTAAAATGGGGAGATGTAGGAAGTGGGGAGGTGTTCATCAAAGCATATCAAGTTTGAGTTATGTGGGATGATTAAGTTCTGGAAAAGCAACAATGACTGTAGTTACTAGAATTTGCATCACAAGATTCAAGTTGGATAGAGCAGTAGATCCCAAACATTCTCAGCACAAGATGGTAATAATTCATGAGATGTGGTAAAAATATCAACTAGTTTGTTGTTATGATGATTTTACCATGTATACATATACTAAAATATCATATACACTCTTGATATGTACAATTTTATTTGTTCATCATTCCTTGGAAAGTGCAGAATAAAAACTGTATATAACTGATATACACACTGATGTAACACATAAGCAGGCTGCCATGGTGCTAGGGTGGCTTGAGGGAGGGCTGGTGTGGTCAGTGTCAGAAGGTTTCCTGGAGGAGAGACTATCATACAAGTCATAAACAACAAGCTGTGTAGCGGCAGTCTTGCATAGTGTCTGCATCAAAGCCAGGAACTTCTGAGTGCCATTCCTTCTGTTGACTACAGCAGGTCTGTATGGTTCCAGTTTTCTACTCTTATCAGACTCAGTGGAGGCATTACAAGGACACTTCTCGGTCAATATACACAAGCCTGAGCCTGCTTTCATAAACCTGACTGTGAGTTACTAGGCTCTGATAGGTGGTTCTATCTCCATTCTTGCTCAAACCTGTTAAATGTTAAAGACTGTGGTCAGCGGCTCATTTCACTTTCATAAAAGTAATTGAATTCTAAGAGTCGTATACATTCCTGGGAAATGTATGTTGGGACAATATTCCATGACTTGGCCTGTATGCTACCTTATAATCAAGAACAATTACATGTCCACCACCCCTCTTGGGATGTATTTGTGTGTGGGTGTTAATATAAAAAAATATCATGTGTACCTTAAAGTACATAGAGCAGCTGTGTGAGAGTAACCAAGACTGGATGGCAAATACAAAGAGCTAATAGATACAAGAAAGGAAGTTATTATATTATAAATTAAGATATTAATTAAATGTATATTAAGAAAATGTATATCAAGAAGAAAGCTAAAACCATGAAGAATGATAATAGTCAGGGCTGTGATTGTAGGGCTGGTGACAATGTGTCTAATTCAGATGGTTTGTATGTGTGAAGATTATTTAAAATGATGGCATCTTTGGAGGACCATGTGGCAACAGTCATAAAAACGAAAAGGCAAACCTGTAGCCAACTAGTTAGGTGTAATATGTATGCCTTCAGTCTTTGCACTCAAAAGGCTAAAGCAGAAAGACCAAAGTTTAAGGCTAGACTAGACCACAGGAACAGACTGTCTTCAAATCAATCAACCAGCCAGCCAGCCAACTAGCCAGCCAGCCAGTCAGCCAGACAGCCAAGTCAGCCATCCATCCATCTATCCAGCCAGCCAACCAACCAACCAGCAAACCAACCAACCAACCAACCAACCAACCAACCAACCAACCAACCACCTTTCCTCTTCTGCTTGTTTGCCTTTTGGTTTTGTTCATTTGTTGTTTTTGCTTTTGTTTTCAGGTATAATGTTTCTGTGTCTCAACCTGATGCTCTTGCTTCACCCTCTGCAGGGCTGAAATGACAGGAACACATAGCCCATGCTTGGCTTTGTTTTCCTTTTTGATGTTGATATCTATCATTTTTTCTCTTAAGTCTTCTTTCTCGGTATCCCATTAGTTTTGCTGTGTCATTTTGATTTCCTCAATCAATCAAAGGGTATTCTTAAATAAAAAATTAGAACCAAAGCAAAAAATGAGAACTAAATTTTCTTCTTGACTTGGTCTATGGCCAAGGTAGTGCTCACTTCTGCAATCTTTAACCCCACCTCCCCATTTCCTTATCATTCATTTCTGATTCATTGAGGTAAGCACAAAGACTTGGTATGCTTTGTATGCTTCTTCTCCTTTGCTCTGTCTTTTTTGTTGCATTTGAGGGTTTTTTTTTCTTTTGTTCTGTGATATTTTCTTTGGAGATTTTGATAGGTGTTCACCCATCCCCCATTTAGAGAACAGCTGGAGAATTTGGGACTTCAGACCTACTGTGAAGCTAAGACCATTCCATAAAGCAGTGGGGGTTGGGTAGTTTTGTCTGCTAGGTGTGCATCAAGTTAGGGAAATAAACACTGCTCCTAAACCTCCTTGAAATTGCCTCTTTGATCCCCATGGTCCTCGAGGACTCTTGTATTTAGGAGCTAGTCCCTTTGATGGGAGTTGTAAAAGTTTAAGTGCTTGGTGTGTGGTCAAACTCCTTTCAGGGAGAGGCTGGAGATTGGTTTCGTGGGGGTAGGGACCAGGCCCATAAGTCCTACTAATTATATGTACTGCTGGTTCCCACATGGAAGCTAGTTAAAGGCTTGACTCTGGGGCATCAGCTCTGAGAGTATACAGTCAACCCCTCCATGGGGAAGCTGTGTTGAGGGTGGGGTGTCAGTGGATTGCAGCCACAAGTGCTTACCTGTATATTTAAAGCCATCTTGTTGTCCTAGAAAACTGATAAATATCAACTCAGCCCTTCCTAGGGTTAGATGACTTAAGAACTAGTCCCTATGTGAGAGCTATTAATATTGAGAAATTCAACTGGTGGACCCACTCCTGGGGTCTGCTAGGGATGGGGATGCTTGCACAATCTCCATACAATATTGTGCCAATCAACAAAATTCCAGTATGGATAAGGAGGGGCTCTTGAACCCCCTCACTCCTAGGTGAGGAGCTATGGTAGCTGAGGGACAGCTAGCTTTTTGAAGTATGTGTCTTCTGGTAGATCAACCATGTTCCAATGGACAGAGCTTCACACTCACAAGTATATGGGTAGTACAAATGAACTCAGTGAAATTAGGATGGTTGAGGTGGATCTGGAGCAGTTATGGGTTGAGTGGGAGATGAATATAATCACAATACATTGTTCACATGTACACATTCTTAAAGCATCATTAAAGATATTGTATTAAAAATGTTTCCCTGAGGTCTGCCTAAGTGTCCCTTTGCATTCCGAATCAATTCACTCCCTTTGTGCTTCTTACTCATATTTTCATCTTCAAATTGTATAGTTGCTACACTTCTGTGCTCTACTTTGGCATCTTATTCTGGGGTGTAGAAACTCTAGTTATGCACTGGGATATCACAAGAAAAAAATAGACACAGTTTGTAACCACTTCCTCAGATTCTCTTCCTCAGCACTCCTGATTGAGACTCCACCTTGTACTCCTCTGGTTTGCAGAATCCCCTCCCCCTCCTGACATATACAGGTGTTGCTTTCCAGTCTATCAGCAGGCTCAAGATGGGTATAACTTAGGAGAATGCTCTCTCCTGAAATGCACCAGTGGAGATCAGAATTTTATGGTAAGAGTAAGATTGAAAATATTTACGAAACAGTAATTTAAGATTATCAACTAATCAGAGCCGACATCAGACTTAAATATGGAACTCACTCAGCCTTGAAACTCCCTGTGGTGTTCTTAACTGTTCTTCACTGGGGTACAGAGATGTGTTGCTGAAGATGACTGATAGAGAATTTGAGTCAGTGGCTGATTACCTAGCAAACCTCTTTAGCATCTCAACTGGTATTTCTGAACTGTTACTGATGGCTGACCACCAGGCTGGCCTGGAATGCCCAAACCCAGAGCACTATAAGGTTATGGCAAAGATGTGGTTACATAGTAAGACATGATTACATTTTCTTTAAAATTTTCTGGTTTATAAAGAAGAGAGTCATTTTGTAAAAAAAAACTGAGAAAAAAGCAATCAGATGAAAGTTAAGCTTCTTTAATACAACAAAATGAATCAATAGTTTCATTATAAGAAACTATTATTAAATTATAATATTTTATAATTTATATAAATTTATATACAATATATAATTTAATATATCATATATTAAATTTAATACATATATTTACCTTGTATATACTTGTACATAATTATGAATGTATGTGTATAATATAAATAGATAAAAATAATTTAAATGTATACTATATAATATAAAAATTATAATTTATAATAATATACAAATAGTTTCTTATAAGTAACTATTATTAGTTGCTTTATAATTAGTAATACCTATATCAATCTCTTCCTATACATGTTCTAGTACATTTTCTATTTTATAAAAATATAAATATAATTCATTTCAATGTTGATGTAAATGTTCTTAGTAATATAAGCTTTGTTACTGATTCCAATGTTGATTCCAATGTTTACTCCAGAAAAAAAGTTACTTTTAAAAATTTCATGTGTGTATACAATGTATGGTCAATAACAAAAATAAAGGGTGCTTTCAGCAGTGTCTAAAAGGGGATTGAGGACATGGAGATGTCCAGATTCAAGTCATACATTCATTTGGAAATCTTCACCTCCACCTCAGATACCATGGTCAGCTTCTGTTGTGGCTCTGTCTGTTCTGAGCAGGGATGTGGCCAAGGATGCTGCCAGCCCACCTGCTGCTGTTCCAGCTGCTGGCACTCCTTCTGTGGTAGTTCTAGGCTATTGTAGATTTAGCTGCTGCAGATCCAGTTGTTGCATTTCTAGTTGCATCCACCCCATCTGTTGCATTTCTAGTTACTTCAGCCCTTCCTGTTGCCAACCCACATGCTGCTACACCTACTGCTCCCATTCCAGCTGCTGTGTGTCCAGCTGCTTCAGCCTTTCCTGTTGCTGCCCCACCTGCTGTGTTTCCAGCTACTGCAGACCTAATTGCTGTAGGACTACTTGCTGCTGCACCAGCTGCAATGGTGGTTCTTGTTGCTAAGTGTCTTTGCAAGGATAAGTTTTCTTTCTGTCTTTCAGTCTATGCATTCATTCAACAGGACATGTGACACATTGACACTTTGAACATATATAGAATCATGGAATGATGTGGAAAAGCCTAGTGTCTGTTACTATTTATTCTCTTTAAAAAGTATGTTGATATTAATACATCAGAATTATAGTCAATTTATTTTTCATGTTGTTTCAGAATTCCTTACTCTGTTTCAAAGTGCAAGCTGTTAAATGTTTTGTTTCTAGATATTTTTCCCTCTCTAATGCTTTTTTACCCGTTGAATTTATTTTCCTGTGGCTTGCTTAATATTTCCCAAATTTAGCCTTCAAGGGCATAAACTGTTCTTATCTCTCATTCTTCTTATTTATTCTTTATTGTTCATATTCATTATGTATAGTGCTAGGTTTCACAAAGATAATCTCTTTCAAGTATATCCTATATTTCCAGTCTATTTGTCCCATCCCCTATCCTCCTCCAACCTCCTTTCCCTTGGCTCTCATCTTCCACTTTTATGTCAAATATTCCCAATGCATCTATCTATCTATCTATCTATCTATCTATCTATCATCTATCTATCCCAAATTTTTTTCTTAATGTGGCTATTTCCGAGCCAATGGCATAACTTCATTCTTTTACAGGTATATAAACTCTGTTGTGTTTATATCTGACATTTTCTCTATTCTTGCACCTGGTCAATTGTGCCTGGTCCATTGAACATGGATGCCTGGTCCAATGAACAACTTTGTTACTGTGAATAACACTGCAGTATGTATGGGTATGTGCATCTCCATGGTATGCTATCTTAGCATCCTTTATGCACACACCTGAACTGGATAGTTCAGTCACATGGTGTGTCTGCTTTTAGTGATTGATCTATCTTTTTTGGAGGTTGGTTCTAATTCTTTGAATTACTTTGGCCTCCAAAATCAGAAATATGCATGTCCAAACACTGAAGGTCCTTATCTCCAATTGGTTTTTGATTGATCAATGGCTGGGCAGGTAGACTGAGGTGGGACCTTTAGATTTGCATGGGATAGAAACTGGGAGAGAAGAGAGGGAGAATAGCCATGATTTGGAGGGAGACAGATCAGATTTAGAACTGCAGTAGGAAAATCACCTAAAATGTAGGTAAGAAGGAATGTGGCTCCTGGAAGGGCTGTCTAGAAGTATTTTGGGCAGAAAAGACTAGGGGACTGCCCAGAAGGAGCCAGGGCAACAAAGATAAAATATAGAATTAGACGGCGTTAAGCCAGTAGTACCAGAGAAAAAGTGTGCTAGTCATGGGGAGGATTAGAACTGCCCAGCCTTTGAGCTAGTCAAGGGAGCCAAAGTGGTTAACTAACTGCTGAAACATATCTCCATACTGATTTCCATGGGGGCTGAACCAATCTATGTTCCTCACCAGCAATATTTAAGGCTTGCCTTTCCCTGTGTTTTCACCAGCACTTACTTTTAGTGTACTTTCTGTTCCTTTTGTCCATCTGCCAGTCTTCCTTTCTTTCTCTTTTTTTCTCCTTCCCACTCTTCTCTCTCTTCCCCTCCCATATCACCAGCTTCTTCTTTTTTCCCTTTCTTCCTTTCTTCTCCTCCTTTATTTTGTTCAGGGAGCTCATCCCAAACCTTGTGCACACTAGGCTGTCATTATAGCACTGAACTGTACCTTCCTTCAATCCTATTGTTTTTTAATGATAATCATTCTGGTTGAAGAGTGGAATCTTTGTGTAACATTTTTTACATGTTTATTGACAATTTATACTTGAACTTTTACTCTGTCTTTTTCCCCCATGACACAGAGGAATATGTCATCAGAGGGAGCTTTAGACTTGAAAAATTAAATTGGCTTTTGTAAATAAGATTTTTTTAGTCAAACTAAAATTTAGTCTCAAAGAAAAGGAACTCTTTCATCTGAGAAAGGATTGATATCCCCAAAATATTGATATCCCGATTATGTGATGAACTAAAAATGTATGCCATTGAAGATCTAATCAGAAATGGACAAATGAACTAAACAGACACATTTGAAAGAAGTGCAAATGGCTAACTAAATATGTATTTAAAATACACATTTCTATTCATCAGGGAAATGCAAATAAAAACCATGCCTAGATTCCAAATCCCAGTAAGAATGTCTGCCATGAAGAAAACAAGCAGCAGATGCTGGTGAAGATATGGGGAGAGGAGGGCCCTTTACTGTGGCTGAGAGGGTACATAAGTGGGGCCACTATAGAAGTCAGTATATAGGATTTACCAAGAACCAAAAATAGAAGCCATACAACCCTGTTATATTACTCCAGTACTTGTCTGAAGGAAACTGAATCAGAACACAGAAGAGAGATCTGCATATACATAATTATTGTGAAGTGGTTCTCATTAGCCAATATAATAAAATCAACCAAGATGCCTATCAACAGATAAATGAATAAGAACATGGTATATATACAATGGGTATTATTAAATCAAAAATTTATATATTCAACCTATATATATATATATATATATATATATATATATATATATATATATATATATATGTACAAATACAAATATAGAACCCTGTGCAGGTTTATTATTTCTTTTAAAGATGTTATCAGTGTCCCCTTATTATACTTCAACCATATTAACCATATTAACCCTGCATGATAATTTTTCTATCCCACTCATTCCTGGAGTGGCTACTTTCCTCTCCCCAAATAATCCTCCTCTACATACATGATGCATGTGTGCACATGTGTGTACATATGTATGTGAGTGCACATGTATATGCATGTGCATGTGTGTGAATATGCTCCTGTGCTTGTGCATGTGCCCACGAGCCTGTGTGTGTAGGTGTAACATGCATAGAACTATACTCTAAACTTAGCATATGCCAAGCAAGCATCTTATACCAATGAGACACACGCAGCCCAGATGCTAGTCTCTGTATGCGATGGAAAGATATCTATCTTTCTGAATCTGGCATTTGGCTGGAAAAATAGAAATGCTACACAGAAAAAAAAGTGTTGAAATTGTGCTCGGCTCCTGAAAGGAAGAGAACCAAATCCTCAACCACATGGTAAGCCAGTGTGATGGTTGGCCTTGGTTGTCAACTTGATAAACCTTGGGAGACAGAACCTCAGGTGATGAACTGGCTCCAGTGGATTGGTCTGTGGGTATGTTTGTGTGGTGTGTTATTAATTTTTGATTAATGTGAGAAGTCACTGTGGACTCAGCCACCTCTCAGTAGTTGGTTGGTCTTAGGAGATATAAGAAAGGTAGTTGAATGTGAGCCCAGAAGCAAGCCCATGAGTAACATTCTTCTTTGGTTTTTTCTTGAGCTTTTGCTTTGAGACCCTGCCTTTGATGATGGACTGTACCCTGTGATCTAAAATAAACTTTTACCTCTTAATGTTGGTTTGGGCTGTAGAGTTTATCATAGCCACAGAAAGCAAACAGGTCAACCACTCATCTCTGAGGGAGACTGCCTGGCTGTCCTAACATGAGGATAAGCCCATTATTCTTACAATCTTAAATCCAAATGTGTGGATCAGGTGTGACCATGACTCCTCTTGCATGTCTATTTTGTCACTCCCCATAGCTCAGAGTGTCATCAGCCAGGGTCCTGGATGGAAACTACTATTTGAGATTAGGCTAATCTGGAGACCCATAAAGAAGGAACTGTCACAAGCCAAAGCCTGAGGATGCTCTGCTTCAGTGTCTAGGTGGGAAATGGACACAAGAGATAGCCATGTAAAGAGAAGATCAGATGTGGGCATAATAAGAAATTTAGGCAGCTGAGCAGTTGGTGGTTGGCAACATAGATAAAAAATTTAAGCAGGAAACTGAGATTTGGGTGGGGAAAACTAAACAGAAATGTTGGAAATAGTTCTGATCTCCATAGAGTCCTGGGTAGCCATTCATCAGGGCTGCTTGAAGACCATTCTTTCTCTAAAACACAAGAGCTTCTGTGGATATTCGACTGGCTACTGTAATGTGGTCTTCAGGGTCTTTGCCCCACAACAACTGGGAGAGTTTTTCTCAATCCTACAACAAAAGAAAAAGGACACATCTTTCCTTGGAATGGTGTCATGAGAGCTACATTCTTTAGAGCCAGTACACAATGCAGGCTCAGGAGACCAGACAAGTCTACTAAAGAGGTCAAATTAGCAACCCAGGTCATTACTCTGGCCATATAAATCTAGCAATAAGAACCATGATTGGAGTAGAAATAAGTCAAGCACCAGAAAGCCTTGTAGGAACACTGTGATTCAATTAGGCTTGTTGAGTGCCAGGGGTGGGGGTGGGGATGGGGGTGGGGGGAGGGAATCTCAAAGTCACTGCATCTCCACCTGGTTCTTGAATCTTCTCTAGCAACACCACCTCATCCTTTAGTCCCTCCACTGACTACCACAAGGCAATCCATTATACAAGCCAACCTCACAGGGTGAGTCACATGCTGTTTTCTGAGTTGCCCACTTACCCTCTATCTACATCCCACAGTCCTTTGGGGTAGGTCCATCACACAGAGTGTCTCATGCTTCATGCCATTGATCTTCTTCTTCGTGGAGCCCAGTTTCCTAAGTTTTTTCCATTTGTTGCACATTAGTCATGTTGTTATCACACTTACTGTAATCTCCACAGAGCACATTCGTTTCTGTTGTTCTGATCTGTAGAATTAAGCACATTTTTTGGGTAAGGTTTGGTTGCTCAGAGAAGAGAATTATGTCTTCTGCATAGAAAGTACCACACTTCCATGAATGCATGAATGCCTGTGTACAGGAGCTTTGATGTTTCAGGGTTTAATGTCTGAAGATGGTTGGCAGTGTGAACTAACCCTGAACTTAGTATAGTGTGAAATACAGAGAATTTGTTATTATAAGACATACCAATGTCTTTTAAAGGCACAGTGGTTACTTTTATACCAATAAGTCCCAGCCCTTCTTTTCTTCTATGGTTCTTTCTATGTAGCTCCAGTTAGCCACAAGTTGATGATGTAGCTTAGGTTGCCCTCTCGCTCATGGATCTCTATCAGCCTTCTAAGTGCTGAGAGAATAGTGTGACTCTGTTTCTTCTCTTAAGTTCAAGGGTAACATGCTAATTTGATCTACATATCAGGCCTGGTGAAAATCTGATGAGGTTGGGTACAATCTCAGGGATTACAGGTTATGTTTAAAATTCTCTTCCAAGAAATTTAGATGCATTTACTCTTCCCAATATTGCTCACCTTGATGGTAGTGACCTGGTTATCTAGTTAGTCAGTTAGTTTGTTTTGGAATTTGACATTACCTCTGAGAAGATATTAATCCCTGTTTGAGTTTTCTCTCATTTGAGCAAGAGTAAAGCATTTGGAGGCACCTCTCTCCTCCCCGCGCCGCTACTCTTTCCTGAATTCACGATTTCCAGACATTCAGAAGAATCAGAATGGGAAGACTGATGCCAGACTGGAGTTGTCCATGAGCCATGAGCATCCTCAGAGAGGTCAGCCTAACGTGGGCATTGATGTCCAGAATGCCCTAAAGTGAAAGGTGGCATGAATCTGGAAGATCATGACATAAAACCAGGGTCTTGTTCCTCATGTCCTCTTGACTCCAGAGACGGAGGAGCATTAGGGTCTGTCAAGAGTCCTGTTTTCCAGAGAGGCAGCAGCTAAAAGTTGAGTTAGGCATATTTTTTTCAGTCTTCAAACTTATACTATGTTTTAAGTTCTTACCAGTAATAAACAGGCAATCAAGACTGTAGCATGATTTTACTCCCCTGGGTAATCAGAAACAATTATACGCAAAAAGAATCACTGTCACACCAGGATAGACAGGCTATGCCATGTGAACAGAGGGTGAAATATAAAATATCAAGAGGTAAATTGCCATGTGACAGTGCCCTTCGATGATGTCAAGGCAGAAAGGTAATTCGGAAGTGCTGACAGAGGAATTCTAACACATCAGGAAGAGACACTGTGTTTCCTTCCCAACCTGAAAACGTTACCAGGAAAACCATCTTGTTTAATTTTATAATCATATAATATTTATCAACTCAAACAATAACAAGGAAAGAATGCTGCATGTGAGAACAGCAGCCCTTGGCAGGGTATAAAAGAGATGTAGGCTGGGAGACTCTTACCTCTAAACCTTCCAACCCATCTTTTTGCAAACTTATCTAGAACCTCTACCTCTGATACCATGGTCAGCTCTTGTGGCTCTGTCTGCTCTGTCTGCTCTGAGGAGGGCTGTGGCCAAGGCTGCTGCCAGACCACCTGTTGCAAGCCCACCTGTTGTCGCCCCAGCTGTTGTGTGTCCAGCTGCTGCAAGCCCCAATGCTGCCAGTCTGGGTGCTGCCAGCCCACCTGCTGCCGCCCCAGCTGCTGCATCTCCAGTTACTGTCACCCCAGCTGTTGCAGGCCTTCCTGCTGCAGGCCCAGCTGCTGTGGGTCCAGCTGCTGCCACCCCTGTTCTAGTGGCTCCAGCTGTTGTGGGTCTAGCTGCTACAGGCCCAGCTGCTGCATTTCTAGCTGCTGCCGTCCCTCCTGTTGTGTGTCCAACTGCTGCCAGAGTACCTGCTATCGCCCAGCTTGCCCTAGTTGTTCTTGTTGCTGAGGGCGCTCACTGAGTCTTCTGTTCTTTCCCAACTAACATTTTGTATATAGAGCACCTGTGAGCTGATTCCCAATACACCAGATGTAAACCCTTAATTCCAGTCGACTAATATGCTGTTTTTGCCTAAAAAAAAAAAACCTTATCTCTCACTCATACTCTCTCTTTGGTATATAAACAAAACTTTGAATTTCCTTTTGATTCCTTAAAACTGTTATGTGACCCCAAGAAAATACTTGTTATTTGCTCTGTTTCCTAAAATGGAGTTATTCCTACAACTGAAATAAATATGGGTTTGCAACTATAGAAATATAAAGGCATTTGTTCTTTTCTCCCTTTCTGTCATCATGTACCAGCTTTTCTGTAGGCTATCTCTAAAAATAAAAAGACCACAGGAGGCAGTGGCGTGCCAGCTCCTCACCTGTAGAAATCTCCATTTGAAAGCGCAAGTATGGATACTTAGATCCATTACCTGGGTGCCTTCTGCAGAGAGTCCCTTACACAGGCCAGGCTTTAAGCAGCAGAGCTCAATCCTCCTGCTCCTGCGTGTACTTAAAGGGACATCAGTGGGCATCCTGCTGAAGCTGGCTGTATTGGATGTGCTCCCACAACAAGAAGTGTGTGCTCTGTTGTGTTGAGTAAAAGAACCTTAAACAGGAACTCGTGGAGGGAACATTAACAAGAAAAGGGTCTCCAAAGAAATTTCCAGGAAACAGTACAATAGTAGAAGCACAGGTGCCTTCTATAAATGTCAACCCATCTGACATCATTTGACAGGATGGTTCTAGAATGCAAGCAGGACTACAGTGCTCCCTTTTTTAGAGGCAAAGTCTGGCCCTTTCTTTGCACAGCTACTCAGTCATCACCATCTGGGGCATAAGAGGAGAGGTGCAGACATGTGTGGTGAAAGTAGCATATATACATGAAAAAAGAATTACCCCTAAGAACACAGCACATGGCAAATGAGCAGTGTGAGCCACCTGCATTGTGTGCTCACACTTGTTTAGGGATGAGGACCATTAAGATAAAGGATAGAATGTCCTTGAGCAGAACTTCCTATACCCAGCTCTATACCTGTCTTCTAGTTACTCCAATCCATTAGTCAGAATCAGAAGAGAAAGTTATGGTAGGTGTATCAGATGCCTGTGTTGGGAAGCCACTTAGGTCATATCCCAAGAGTTCTGAGCCAGTGGTTACAATATTTTATTTAACTCCGGATGTTATTCTTGGACATTTTCACTTAGCACTTCAATTAAAATTGCCAGTACTGCTCCTTGGGTATTGTTGCTAAAATATGCTCCTCGGTTGACCAGGGTCCCTACTTCACCATGGTAGTGCAATCATTCTCTGTGAGTCAGCACTCAGAATCTCCGTGTTCTTGTAGGCCATGTTGTGACAAAGGGCAAGAGATTCAAGAGAACCTGAGGTTAAAACAATGAATTTATGGTTCTCTCTTGTCTCCTCTTACCTTGATATCTTTAGGGTTCTAATTTGCTTCCCATATTAGGTACTGTCAATCTTACTTACACCAAGACTGCTTTTAGCTTTTTATTTATTCTTTGTGAGTTTCACATCATGTACCCCAGTCCTGCTCCTCTCCCCAGCCCCTCACATCCATCCTTCACTCTTGCAACTTTCCCCACAAAATAAAACACACACACACACACACACACACACACACACACACACACACACACACACATTTACTATATCCCTTCGTCCATCAATCTTCACTTGCAAATGTTCAGTGCAATGTGTCTACCGTCTGGCTTGAAGTCTCTGGCTTCTGTGACAACATCAGTACTGAACCCTCACTGAGTCTCCTCCTGGTTATCCTGTTGTAGTCCTGTGTCACAGAGATCCTGAGGCTTTGGATCAGCAGGACTGGCCCTTTCTTATATCCCAACCTACCCTTAACAGATGGTATAGATTTTGGAGTGGAGTAACTCAGAGCCTGGGATCTTGGTCTGGGTGGTAGCTGGACTGGTCATTGCACCTGCTCTCGATTATCCTCACCACTAGGTCAAGCTCTCTAGCACTGTCCAGTCTAGGCCATCTAATGCCACCACTGGAAGATGGTAGTGTCAGCTCTTCTGCTCATGGAGCTGGCTCACCTGCATGTTTCCAGAGTTAAGGAATGTGGTTCACTCTCCCAAGTGCTTTAGCCTATGAAGGCATTCCCTTGGGGATGGCTCCCCTGAGTCTTTGCTATGAGGGCCGGCTCCACTGTGTTGCCTAGGTGAAGTGCAGGGCTCACTCTCTAGCGTGCTACAGCCACTGAGGGGCAGGGATAGCGTTCCTGCTTTCCTGCCCTTGGGGCCAACTCCCCTACTATTGTATGTGGCAAGTGAGGGAGGAGAGGAGAGAGACAGCATCACCCCATCACCTCAAGGCAGTTGAGTGGTGGAGTCATCTCTCTTGCATTTTTGTCCTTGGGGTGGATCACCAGTGCCCCCTCCAATAGGGCCAGCTCCACTGTGTTGCCCAGGCAAGGTACACGACCTGCTCTCCTAAGTGCTGCCGCCAGTGAGGAACAGGGTCAGCTCACCCATTCTCATGGCCCCAGGGACAGGTTTCCCAACTGTAAAAGTTGGTAAGGGGTGAGGCAAAGGAAGCCATCACCCTGGCAGCTATGCCATCTCATGGCAGATGAGTGGCAAGGCCAAGTCTCCCTCCCTCACACACTCTGGGACAGTCACCCACACCTCCACTCACACCACCAGGGCCTGTGCTGCTGTGTTTCTCAGGCTAGGGCCATTTCTGCTGTGCAATCTAGGTGAGGTGCAGGGTGAGAAGGATTGAGAGAGAGGTGTGATCACAGTATATTATATGTGAAGTATCATGAAGAAAACCATTATTCCATTAACACATGCTAATAAAACGTAAATGCATGCACATGCATCTATACTAATATGTACCTATCTCTAGAACCTACAGTAGCAGAAATTCCAAAATTGGGTGCCTTTGTCTTATAATCAGAAACACCAGGTTCTTCTTCAAAACCCACAGATTGCTGGGAGTTACACTCCTGTTCTAGTGCCATTCCTGTCTGGTTACCCATCCCATAGTTATACCCATATTAATCCTCAGAGCTAAATGGTTCTACCTGGATTCTTTCGTGATCATATTATTCCCATTCCTTCTATAGAGCTATATTATGCAGCAATACTTCCTATAAAAACAAGGATGTTAAGGAATTGTCTCTACTCTGAATTTCTCCACAAAGCTGGTGACCCCTTAATTGCTCCATCCTAATCACTCAGTAAACAGAGCATGTCTTAGGTCAGACAGAAGCAAACTGAGTTTGTTGAGTTTATGGACCACTCTCAACAACCTTTGGTTCTTCTTTTACTTGGTGTTCTTTGTGCTAGTCACTTGTCATTCCATGACTTCAAAACTTAGCAGTGAAAACACTGCACACTATTAACCAACGGTGTCTGAGGGTTAAAACAGCCCTGATGCATTGCTGGTTTCCTAGTACTTCATAGGCTTCAGGAAGATGTTGATTGACATTAGGGTCTTCTCTATGGAGTCAGTCTGAAAGAATTCAATCTAAGCTCACTTCTGTGATAGCTGAGAATGCTTTCTTCCTTCCCACCATTGGGATGAGAGTTTCAGCACCTCTGTGGGTATTATATGAAGGTTTTCTCTAGCGTTTTGTCACATGAATAGCTCCCTTGTTAGGCATGAGTTTGTTAAAGCCAGTGATGGAGGAAGAAACGGCAGGAGAGAGTTTGCCAGCAAGAGGAAGTAATTTTCAAACATGAGGGGAATTTTCTTGATTACATTCAGGTGGATGAACCCAACTCACTTGGTACTACTCCTGGGTCTGCGGTCCTGGGTTCTGTAAGACAACAGGCTGAGCAAGTCCTAAGGAGCAAGTCAGCAAAGCAACTCTTATGTCTTCCTGCATCAGCTCCTACCTCCAGGTTTCTGTACCACTTGAGCTCCTGCCCTGATGTCTTTCAGTAACACTTTCCTTCTCAAATTACTTTTGGTTAGGGTGTTTATCACAACAGTAAAGACTCTAAAACAAATCCCGGTGGAGGATGTGCCGCAACAAGCTATGAACCTTTCCCCTGGTTCCTCCTCTTTCTGGTTTACAACCTCCTAATATTGGCCCTCTGTGTTACAACACCCAGACTGTCACACATAGCATTTGATGGATAGTCCTCATGGTCAAAGCACAGCAACCATATGTGCCATGAAGTGAGTACCACTGAGGCCACTTTTGAGGTTGTTTATCTGTGTAAGACAGTAGGGAACATGGAACATAATACTTCAGAACATGGAGTGGCATTCTGTGGTAGAACACTGAAAACAGTAAAACTAGACTTTATTGTTTAAAATGCATGCTTAGGTAATTGAATTTTGAATATAAGGCTGTTTCTAAAATTGGGACAGTTACTATGGTAGAGGGAAAGAGGAGGGAGGGAGGTGGGGAGATGTAGTTAAGAAAGACATGTAAGAACCCTACTTGAGGAAGCAAAGACTCTCTACTAGGCTTTGGGTGGATAGATACTGTAGCCAGAATTTTGCTCCTATTGAGTTCTTTTTCCTTCCACCCCTCTCCACCCCTTCTCTTCCACCCTTTCAGCGTCCTAACACTAGATAGGAGAGAAAAATAGATAGAGGGGGAAAGGGATGATATTACTGTTAGTTACTTCCTTTTAATTAAGGCTGCCAAGTTCCTTGGGAAGTTTGATTTTCACCGTAGGATATCTAATTTCTTCTTCTTGCTGCTTCTTCTTTGTACATGGCTACTTAACAATCTGTAGCTAACAACAACCAAGTAATAAACAACAACCTATCCATCACTCCTTGGGGTCTTGGCATTTATATGCCCTCTAAACAGTCCCCAGAATTCCAATTCTTACACAATCTCAGAAGCTATCTGTCACTGCCAAAATCATGCCCCGGCCAGAGAACAAGGCAAATCAAAGTCAATCTGAAGCAACCCTATATCCCACACCTGGGATTGAAATAAAAACATATATTTATAGTATTTCTGTGTCTTTAAAGAAACCAGTATTCTACCTACAAGATACTGACTTAATACTTATCTTCTATATTGCATATGAATATTTCATATACTCTCAAGTGTACCTATGTTTTCTATAAAACCAAATGTGATCTCTGTGACCACCACAACCATCAGATCTGTGGGAGGTAAGAATGCAGTTTGGTTCAACATGACTAAGTAGCTGGTGTTGGTTCAAACTGACCCTGATTAGTTTTCTTAGGCATATTTAAGGATAACACAGTATATTGCTCGGGTGAGCCTGTCATTGTTAGAAATTGAGTATAACTGTAAAGTTATACTCTACTGTTATAGTTTATAACAGTAAAGAGTGTTTTAAATACTTAAAGCTCATTGTAATTCAGAATTTCTTTGTTAGTCACATGCCATCGATTAAAATTTCATTAATTTTAATCTATCTTCTTGGTTGAAATGGACACAAATACATGTAATATGGACAACTAAAGGGGTTGGGTCTCAACTTTAAGGCTCCTTGAGAGACTTGGAAAAGGTTCGGAATCTCCTGAGGCTTTACTCCAGACCAATTAAAGAAGGTTAGTTCTTGGCAGAAGCCAAGAATTGGCCAGTTTGCAACAGTCTTCAGGGTAGTTCTACCATGAAGCCAACTATGGAAACTTTTGGTTCAGGAATTGGTTGTATCAGTCTGTAGCCTATGACAAGAATGTATCCTGTCTTTGGGGACTGGAGAGATGGCTCAGCAGTTGCTGTGGTTGCAAAGAACCAGAGTTTGGTTCGAACATCAGGCATGTCAGAGCACTCACAACTTGCCTTTCACTCCATCTCTGATGTTCTACTGTCTTCTAGAGACACCTATATACCAGTGCATACATGCACACATATGTACACCCTTACAAATAAAAATAGATCTTTAGAAAACCTGAGGGGGCTGGAAAAATCACTCTGTGATTAAGAGCACTGACGGTTCTTCCAGAGGTCCTGAGTTCAATTCCCAGCAACCCCATAATGGCTCACAACCATCTGTAATGGGATCTGATGCCCTCTTCTGGTGTGTCTGAAGATAGTGACAGTGTACTCATAACATAAAAGAATAAATAAATTAAAACAAAAACAAATAAGCTCAAACATACCCAACACTTTAGTATGTGGCATTAAAGAGCAAAAACAAAACCAAAAAAAAAAAAAAAAAAAAAAAAAAAAAACCCTGAGTGTGAATCACCCTCTCTCAAGAAGCCATAAAAAAGTAGATCTTAAAAGGAAACATATTCAGCTTTTTTTTTGAGTGTAGAAATATCTTTTTAAATCTCTTTAAATTTATATAGAAGTCTATATAATTAACCTTTTATTGGTGCTTTTATTTGTCAGAGACAGAGAGAGAGAGAGAGAGAGAGAGAGAGAGAGAGAGAGAGAGAGAGAGAGAGGTGTACATAGTACATGTTCATCAAACAGAAGACCCAGGATTTTAGACTGTAAATGATAATGTCATGGAGCTGCATCACCACAGTTTTGGCCTATATGAGTAAGGCCACACAAGATGAAAAGAAATTGAAGAGGGCCAAGATGCACAAGGCCAGGTGGCAGCTCTCCTGAAGAAACTAAAACAGGAAAGACTTAACTGATGGCTCAGAAACAGTGAACAATGAACAAACCAGGAAAAGGAGCACTTGTTTTTATCTACCTTAAAAATTTAACCAGGAAAAGACACTTGCCTAATGTGATAATCATCTAATTATTAACATAAACAATAACAAGGAAAGGATGCTGTGTGTGAGGACAGCAGCCCCTTAGCAGGATATAAAAGGGGATGTGGGCAGGGAGACTCCCACTTCCAAACCTTCCAACCCACCTCCTATAAACCCACCAAGAACCTCCACCTCTGACACCATGGTCAGCTCCTGTTGTGGCTCTGTCTGCTCTGAGGAGAGCTGTGGCCAAGGCTGCTGCCAGCCATGCTGCCTCCAGACCACCTGTTGTAGGACCACCTGCTGTCGTCCCAGCTGCTGTGTGTCCAGCTGCTGCAGACCTAGCTGCTGCCAGTCTGTGTGCTGCCAACCCTCCTGCTGCCGCCCCACCTGCTGTCGTCCCAGCTGCTGTGTTTCCAGTTGCTGCAAGCCCAGCTGCTGCCAGTCTTTGTGCTGCCAGCCCACCTGCTGCCGCCCCAGCTGTTGTGTGTCCAGCTGCTGTAGACCTAGCTGCTGCCAGTCTGTGTGCTGCCAACCCACTTGCTGCCGCCCCACCTGCTGTCGTCCCAGCTGCTGTGTTTCCAGTTGCTGCAAGCCCAGCTGCTGCCAGCCTTTGTGCTGTCAGCCCACCTGCTGCCGCCCCTGCTGTGGGAGCTCCAGCTGTTGTGGATCCAGCTGCTGCAGACCTACCTGCTGCATTTCTAGCTGCTGTCGCCCCAGCTGCTGTTCATCCAGCTGTTGCAGACCACAGTGCTGCATCTCCAGTTGTTGCCGTCCCATCTGTTGCCAGACAACCTGCTGCCGCCCTGCATGTTCTAGTGGTTCTTGCTGCTGAGCAGTCCCACCCAATCCCCTGTTCATCACACAGTTCCCGATGTAGACCATGTGTGTGCTGAGTCCCAAGAGACCCATTGTAAAGCCTTTGATACAACTGAGATGAATTCAGACAACAAATATATTGCCACACTCGAGCCTGCATAGTATCTGTCTAAAATGAACACACATTTGAGCTTTCTAAACTCTCATAATAATTTGCTCTGTGCTATATTGGAAAAAAACAAGCTTCCTAATAATTAATAATAAAGGTACTTAAGTAAAATGTCACTGTGTCTATTTTTCTTGCTGAAACTGTCATCAACTGCCCTTGGAAAGCTGAGAGTTTATTGGGTCACATGGGGAAGTCATCCCACTGGGTGTTTAGACCTCATATGAGGACTATTCTAGCTACTTTTCTGCATCTTTGAATACTTTGTTTCCCTTTTATGGGTGATGAGAGACCGAATGAATCTAGAGTAAAAATCAAGAGCTAGCTATGCCGTCTGAACACATCCCCGCCAAAAACACCACATTTATTTTATAAATTAAATTTTATAAATATAAAATTTATTTGTATTTTATAAATTCAAACATGTGTTATCTGTTTCTGTCTAATCAGGGACAGGCTGCTTTATCTCTGTCCTGTGTGTCACACAACTTCAGCGAAGGTGTCATCTGTCACTGGGATCTCATTTTATAGCCAACCTGGGACAGTCCACTTTCATGTTCACTTCTGTGGTTGCTGAGAACATTTCCTTCCCTGACAGCATTGAGGTGAGAGCCTCTTGTCTCCTACACAGCAGCAAAGGGGGGGGGGGAGAATATGCGAAGAGTTGATCACCAAGAGGAAAGTCACAGTTTTGTCACTTCTTCCTTGGATTGTTGCCATGTGGTGTCAGCTAGAAGTAAATGGCCCACAACTGGGACTTGTCTGCAGCCTGTGAAGGAACAGGCAGAGAGAACTGAGGGCCACATTAAGGCCACTCTGCCTCCAAAACAGGGGGAACTACTAGTGATGTTCTATGCAATATTCACATTTCTGTAAAACTAAACTACTCTGTTTGGAGGTATCTATTAGAGGGCTAAGAGACCCACAGCCAAATGTTTAGTGGAGCTCAGGGAACCCCGAGGAAGAGGGGGTGGAGGGATTGTAGGAGCCAGAGGGATCAGAGACTCCAGGTGAACTAAGCAGGGCTCTTAGAGGCTCACAGAGACTGACAGAGCAATGGTGGAGCCTTAATGGGTCTGTGCTAGGCCCTCTGCACATGTGTTGTGATTATTTAGCTTGAGTGTTTGGTGGGACTTCTAACAATGGCAGTGGGGGTGTCTCTGATTCTTTTGACTGTCTTAGGACATTTTTCTTCCTACTCCCTTTGTCTTGTTCAGCCTTGACACGGGGCAGTTTGTTCCCAGTCTTATTGTATTGTATTGTGCCATCTATGTTTGGTTGATATCTCTGAGAGGTGTGCTGTTTTCTGAGGGGAAACTGAGGAAAAGTGGATCTGGGATAGAGAAGAAGACGTGGGGACACTGGGGGGGGGGGAGTAGAGAGAGCCGAGGATGTTGTTGGGATGAGAGAAAAACTTTTAAAAATTCCAATAGCAAATTCCCTCAGAAAAAAAGAAAGGAAGAAAGGAAGGAAGAAATGAAGGAAGGAAGGAAGAAAGGAAAGAAGGAAGAGACAGAAAAAAGTAGAGAGGAAGGATGAAAGGAAGAAGGAGCAAAACAAAGACCAGCTGAAGTCTTGAGGCAGTAGGGCAGTGATTCCTTGGGGTTGTGTGGTTAAAGATGTGGTCAAGACATATACAGCCATTCTTGGGGGTGAAATATTTCCTTTGACTTGGCCTTGGGTTACAGTTCCTTAAGTACTATTGTGCAAATATACACATACATTTCTAGTATATGCATGTTTTTATAATAATAAAGATTATTTCCAAACTGATGAACTGAAATCTTTAGCTAGGAGTAAACAGCAAAATTAGATTAAGCAATGAAAATATTTTAAGAGCAAAGATGACTCAATAAATGGTTAAGGGCAATATATATACTATTATTTCTAGTATACCTATCACTTATTCTCAAGACTGATTACATATATATTAAATAAATATATATTCATTCACTTAATATGTTTCTTTGTTCATCACACATTCATTAATTCATTGATTCAACATTTACTCATTAGTACTTAATGGGGCTTCGTTTTTGTAATAAAAACATATGACTGTTTTCATACAAAATTAAGGTACAAAATTTTGGTTGCAAAGAAATGGGTGGACCAATGATATCTTGTACATTCCAGGAGAAGTGAATTCATTTTACAAATCATACAGAGTTTTGACTTTCAGTCACGATATGCCTTTCATTAATTGCATGCATGTTCTGGTTCTTTATTCAACCTGTTTGGATTTTTAATTATAAGAAAGTTAATTGTATTGGAAATATGTGACTTTCTACTAGACACACTTATTGTATTCTCTGCAGAGATCATGAGGTTATAAATAAGACACTGTTTGTCACCCAATTATCCATTTTAGCTCTAGACAAGATTCATACCAAGAATTTGTGGGGAAAATGATGTTTGACAATATATAATCTAAGCCTGTGCCAGGCTTCGGGAATATACAAATGAGCTCCTAGGTGCCAAATACAGTTGTCTTCAGTCCATTTTAACTGCACTGATAATATTTAACTGACTTCTTCCATTAGGATATTATAAAAAGTTGAAAAATGTTTCAGGGGAGAGAAATTACTCAAGACGTTAAACACCATCTACATAATACAAGCCCAGGCTTGGTTGACAGTACATGGTCATTACATTGCCATCAATCACCCACTCTCTTTTCTAGATCAACAGCAAGGTTTAGCACAGGGTATGCACAGTGATGTCTGCCTGGGTAGGGCATCCTCTCTAATAACTCAGGGTGCCATCTGCATCATCATCTCCCCGAGCTTCAGTTCCAATGGTTAGTGCTCTTTGATTCCAATTCAGGGACATTTCCTCTGTGGTTCAGATGCCACTGGTGAAATGTAACTGATTTTGCAAGATCTCTTAGGACCGGAAATAGCTATGTGATGTGGAATATTTAAGGAGAGGGATTTTAAGTTTTGTTGGGCACTGGGATAAACTAAAGAATTTCAGAAACTTTTGACACACAGGGTCTACTGCAGACTTATCAAGTGAACAATTATCTTGGCAAAGAGTTGAGCAAAGGCAATGTTTGACATTTCCCAAATGATTCAATCTTGTGGCCAACTAGTTAAGTAGCTGTTACTGTTTATAGATTGCAAGGAGAATATTTTCCACTATCTTAATTGTTGAGAGTGTACCTGAGGCTATTCTCGAATGTAATTTTTAGTGTTGGGCTTGACCACAGGCCTTTTCACAGATTAGACAAGTGTTCAACAACTGAGCTATAAACTTCACTGCAAGAAGATTCCTTAATTTCCCTGACTCTACAGAGAAAACCCTCCTCTAAGGACAAATTGTGTCTTTAATTTTTACTTGGTTGCTCTGATGCAGCAAATCTAGTGGACACATTACTACTGTGGATCCATAAGTGGCTAAATCTTTCACTTTCTTTAGCACAGCACCAAAAAAGCTTAAAGTAAATGCATGACCATTAAACATTTGCTAGGGAAGCCAAAGAGATAAAAGTCTTGTGGTGAGATTTGTCTTTAGATGATCCTAATGATGACATCATCACCAGCTATCCTGTTTCTTCAGCCTAAGGCAACAAGAGGCAGAGAATCTCTTTATCAGAAACTCTAATCACCAAGCCAGTGGGATGAGGATTTTGCACAATTGAAGTCTCTATTCTGACCATAGTATGAACAGATGCAACCTAACACCCTCTCATCTAAACACCATTTCCTGTTACATCATTCTTTTTTTCTTATTGCAACTTCATTTTTTTTAAAAAGGAGAGATACATGTACAGATTTTAAAAAGCATTTTGGCATAAAACTATATGAATCTATTTTTTTGTCAGTACTTGAAGGTTTGTTTGATAGTATGCATTGAAATCTTACTAGTTACCATAAGCATAAAGTACACATAAAACATAACGTAACATGGAAGTAGTCAAAGTTTTCTTGGTGTGTATAGATTAAACATAATGATTTTTAAATACCAAAAATTGCCATAAGGCTATCTTCTTAGCTCCTGAGTTATTAATAATTTAAGGTCTAGGTGTACCCACTCTGAGTGGGTGCTATACACTTGTTGCTTTTTTTTTTCTAAGAAGGACTGAGGAGTCTTCCTTTTGGCCTTTCTTTTTTTGAGCTTTATATGACCTGTGAGTTGCTTCTTGGGTATTCAGAGTTTTCTAGGCTTAGTATCCAATTATCAGTGACTGCAGCTCCACCATGTTCATAGCAGCCTTATTTAAAATAGCCAGAAGCTGCAAAGAACACAGATGTCCTTCAGTAGATGAATAGATACAAAAATTGTGGTATATTTACACACTGGAGTACTACTCAGCTACTAGGAACAGTGGCTTTATGAAATTCCTAGGAAAATGGATGTATCTAGAGAATATCATCCTGAGTGAGGTAACCCAATCACAAAGAGCAGACATAATATGCAGTCACAGTTCTTAAAGTAAAACCTTAAGAAAGCAGTCCAACCCACCATTAAACCATGGAGCTGGAGAGTCCTGTGTGTCTACAAGAACCAAGGCTCCAACAAACACAGGAAGTCTGGGGGGTAAGCTAGACCACTGCTTCCCAACCTTCTAATGCTGCCACCCTTCCACACAGTTCTGCATGTTGTGATGACCCACAACCATAAAATTATTTTCATTGCTACTTTAAAACTGTAATTTTCTACTATTATGAACGGTAACGTAGATATATGCATTTTCTGCTATTTATATGAAAAGCAACCTCCAAAGGGGTTATGGCACATAGCCACTGAGCTAGAGCAAGAGGCAAGGAAATGTCTAATAGGAGTTCTGATGTTTTGAAACAGAAACAATATGGTTAGCAGGACTAGTTAAAGAGAGAAGACAGACAGCAAAAAATAACACCAAAGGGTATAACTTAGGGGCATGCATTTTATGATATAAATTTGCTCTATAGCCATATTATATGACAAAAATCAATCAATCAATCAATCAATTAAACAAACAAAACTCCCAACATTTTACAATCCAGTTTACCATCTGGAGAATATTCTATTTCCAGCTTAAAAATAAAATCTGGAAACTGGATCATAGTCTACACAGGGAGGTATCTGAGGTATGAGTCATTATGATGAGCCATCAAATTAGTGCAGCTTCATCTACTCAGTCACAAGATAAAATCTGTAGGAATCATAATTACTTAGGAGTGGACAGTTGTGACATGTAGCATGAGACAGAAGAACAAAATGAGGAGACACATAGTGTCTTGTGAAGTCATCTAGAAGGAAGTGTCCATCAGACAGTGAGCAGATGGTTCGTCAAGAACTCACAATGAGTCCTAACACACCAGGAAAAGGAAACTCTCTTCCATTGACCTTGATAATTTACCCAGGAATAGAAATATGCCTAATAGGATAATTACTTATTTATTGACATAAACAACAATAAGGAAAGAATGCTGCATGTGAGGACAGCAGCCCCTCAGCAGGGTATAAAAGGGGATGTGGACAAGGAGACTCCCACTTCCAAACCTTCCAACCCACCTTCCTATAAACCCACCAAGAACCTCCACCTCTGACACCATGGTCAGCTCCTGTTGTGGCTCTGTCTGCTCTGAGGAGGGCTGTGGCCAAGGATGCTGCCAGTCCACCTGCTGCCAGACCACCTGTTGTAGGACCACCTGCTGTCGTCCCAGCTGCTGTGTGTCCAGCTGCTGCAGACCTAGCTGCTGCCAGTCTGTGTGCTGCCAGCCCACTTGCTGCCGTCCAAGCTGCTGCATCTCTAGCTGCTGCCGCCCCACATGTTGCATTTCTAGCTGCTGCAGGCCTTCTTGCTGTCGCCCCAGCTGCTGTGTGTCCAGCTGCTGCAGGCCTTCTTGCTGTCGCCCCAGCTGCTGTGTGTCCAGCTGCTGCAGGCCCCAGTGCTGCCAGTCTGTGTGCTGCCAGCCCACCTGTTGCCGCCCCAGCTGCTGCCGCCCCTGCTGTGGTAGTTCCAGCTGCTGTGTGTCCAGCTGCTGCCGCCCCACCTGCTGCATTTCCAGCTGCTGCCGCCCCAGCTGCTGCAGACCCCAGTGCTGCATTTCTAGCTGCTGCCGCCCCACCTGTTGCCAGACCACCTGCTGCAGGACTACCTGTTGCCGCCCAGCATGCTCTAGTGGTTCTTGCTGCTGAGCACTGTCACCCACCGACCCCTGTTGTTCATCACCCTTCATTTGTGATGTAGGTCATAGGGAGCTGAATCCCAAGATGCTTATCCAAGGCTCTATTTCAACTGAAAATGATTTTGGCCTCCAAATATACTGTCCCTACTCCTGTCTGTTTATCATCTGTCTCTAAAAATCCCACAAGTTTACATTTTCCCTTAAATCTATAAAGTTTGACATTACCCCCATGGACAAATTTGTTCTCTACAATATTTCTAAGATGGACATTCTCTTACATATTAAATAAATTTGAATTTTGCAGGTGCATAAATATATATCATGTCTCATTATTTGTCCTCTCAGATTATTTTCCTCATCTATCAAGTTCTGAAGATGATTTCTAAGTACAAAGACAGCACATGCACTAAGGTGTGCCAACACAGTCTCTGTGGCATGGCCCCTCCTGTAGGGAAAGATGCTCTCATAAGGTAAAGGCATGGTCCTCTGTGCTGAAAACTTTCTCTGGTGCAGCTGTTGGTAGGAGAGTGAAGACCCTTGGCACTGAGTTCTCCTGGTGAGGGGGTTGGATGAGCACAAGCTCTTACTCAGTCAAGTGCCCCATAACTGTCCCTGGGACTTCAGTGGCATGAAGTCCAGCTGCTATTGGAGGTGTACTGCTCACACCAATCCTCTTGATTTAAGTCATTCCCTAAGTTCACCCCAATGCTTCCTGAGGTTACTTTAAGCTCTTTGTCTCAACTCCCTCTATAAAGCCAGGTCCCCAAGGACAAGTAGCCTAACACCCATGTTCCTAACCCCAGTGCCCCTTCCCTCCCACAGAATTCTCATATAATACAGAGAGTTCCATGGGTTCAGGATCAAGTCTTGATTTTTGCTTCACTGAACTGTAAAACTGAACATATTACCTATTTATTGATTATATTATTTTTCAACTTTTAAAAACACTTTGAATTTTAAAATGTATTCTGGATATTAATTTTTCCAGGCAGTAAATAACTGCTAAAGATCCTTTCTCTAGCCTACTTTTTTATCCAGTTGTTTCTTTTGTGATAAGACCTGATTTGTCAATTCTTACCATCATCTTGACATTTTCTTCTTATATTTTTCTCTTGTGGTTTCAACTTTTCAAATTCTGAGTTAAAACATTTTATCCATTTTGATATTTATCCATTTGGATATTCTGTTTTCTTAATTCAAGTTGATAAAGGGGCCCTTCCCCCAAATCTGTTCATAGCAACCTTATTAAACCTTATTAAAACTCCTAATGTGTGGGTTTATTTCATTTATGCTGTCACACACCATAGATCCACATACTTATTTTTCTTATGTTTCACTGTCTGTTGTGGTTAACATGGCTCTACAGGCCAGTTAGAAGCTGGGTGTGCTGCTTTTGACACCTAATTTTATAGAAACAAAAACAGTAAATCAATTCTATTATCAAAATCCCCCAAATCTTCCCTTCCAAATAAAATACCAAATCCCACCTACAATTATATGGATTTTCTTAAAACGCCATAGATTGGGTGTTTGCAAAGAAAGAAAGAAAGAAAGAAAGAAATGAAACACAGAAAAAAAGAAAATACAAGAAAGAAAGGAAGGAAGGAAGGAAGGAAGGAAAGAAGGAAGAAAGAAAGGAAGAAAAAAAGAAAGGAAGAAAGATAGAGGAAGAAAAGAAAGAATAAAAGCACAAAGTTTCAGGAATAGGCAAAGCTGTCATAAGTACAAAAATACTTTGGTTTTTCTTGTTGTCTTTGCTTTGTTTTCTTTGTTCGTTCGTTTGTTGGTTGGTTTTTGAAGTTTGTTTTGGTTTTGGTTTGGTTTTCTGTTTTCTGTTCTGCTGTGAGCACTTTCTTATCCATGTCCAGCTGTGGGCAAATGGTTACAAATTCTGTGTTCAAGCAGGTTCGTATCTAAGCTGTGAGAGAAGAAATACAGAAAGCAAACAAATCAATGTCTTGGGCCATAGGATGTGGTTTGTGTTTACTACTTTCGTTGACAAGCTATAAGAAATAAGACTAAGTGACATACATAACTGGCCACCAATTGTTGTCACTTTTGTAGTATTTCCAGATGCATGTAGTGCCTCCTCCTCAAGCCACCTTCTTCCAACCAACAGCAAATGACAACATTCCCCGATGAACTGACAGGTGTTTGAGGCTCTCCCATTGGTAGCCAGCCCTGTCCTTCAGGTTTCTCTTCTATCGCTGGCTTTCGATGAGTCCGTACTAAGTGGGGGAGATTCTTGTGTCCAAACAAACAAACAAAGCACCAGATACCAGCCTTGGTTCAGCACCTGGCAATGACTGGGTCTCTTGCTTTAGCTGCTTTGAGGGACTGAGCACTCTCAACCACAGCATAAGTGACGGCATATGTGATCCCTTTCAGAACCAGATCCTTCCTCACATGTGACCTCAATGCCAACTGACATATTCCGTGAAACCTTGGAGCATGCTATGAAGTTGCACCTGACTGATTGTGTATACAATTGTGAGATAATGAACATGTGTTTTTTTTTATTGTGACATATAAAAAAATAGAAGAGATGTAGATTGCTAATACATATTTATCTGGCCCCATACAACTCATAGAAAGGGAGAAAAGGAATCAAAATCTATAGAGAAACAGGATGTTGAAGTAGATGTATTCATAAGCCCCAAGGACTCAACAGGCTGCTTCCTTGGTGGCGTGAAGACTCTCTGTTAACTAAGGTAGTATAGAAAAGGCAGGCAGTGGGGTTGAAGAACATCACAGAGAAATGTAGCAGAGTCACTAGAGCTAGAGCTTTGATGGCAAATATCACAGTAGACTGTAGCTCTCCAGCAATAAAGGGATAAGATCACAGACAACCCAGGTGAACCACATAACTATCAGAGTTGATGTAGGACAGTGTGGTTCAAGCACTGTAACTCATGGGGTTGTGTGGGGACAATTAAGAGATTTTGGAATTGCTCAAAATTCAAATTAGGCAGCCAAAATTGGCATGGCCATAAATATAGGCTCTAGGTTTTCCCAAGCAAATGTATGTAGGTGGTCCTACAACTGTTCATATTTTGATATTAATCCTGCTTCCCCAAAAAGGGCTGCCCAGTCACATACTCATGAAGGTGGCTTCATCTGAACCTTTTCATTTTAATTAGTAAAATAAAGGTGAGAGCCAGTGATTGGGTGGGGAATGGAGGTGGAGAGATAGGTTGAGAGGTCAGAGAGGAAGAGGGAAGTTCCAAGCTGGACCTCGGGAAGGATGCATTAGATCCAGGTAGGAGTTAAGTAGCTATAAACATTTAAGGATTTCATAGGTTTAAAATCTCACATAGAAAGGCAGTTTGTATCCTTGTCTGTTTGATGTAATCTTATTGTGTAGAGAATTTGTGGATTGGGAATTTGATATATAAACTTGTATGAAAAGCTATCAGGCTTTAGAGTTGTGTTTGTGTTGGAATTTGGGGTAAAGAAACACCCCTGGATGGAGGCAATAGGGCCAGTGGAGTAAACCACCAGGGGAGAGAGTCGTGTGGACAGAGAGAGACCGTGGGGGCAGGTTGGACCAAGCGACAGAGTCAGTGCATGAGGCTCCATAGTAAAAGCAGCGGAGATGCAGTGAGACTGAGGTGCCAGTATAGAGAGAAGCCTTTCCTTTCCTTTTTAAAATATTTACTGCAACATATGTAACTAAACCTGCATGAAAAAAATTATATTCTAAGAGAGTTTAATAACAAATGAGTAAGGAAATATGTCAATATGCATTATTTGATTGGAAGAATATAACCTTTACTCTATACTCTACTCTTGATTGATTTCTCTAATCTCTGGACCATCAGTTGAAACAGGATGACCTTGCGGGCTAAAAGACCACTTTATTCATACACCACTACCACCACCAACACCCACACACAGGGAACCATTCAGGATAGGCTAAGGCTAGCAGGTTACATTCCCGAAGGTTGCATTTTTGCATGGTCTACAATGAGTGAGCTTGATGGCAAGGCTCCAAAGAGACTTCTCACGATTTCTTGTTGCTGATGATATGCCTTTTCGTCATTATTAAATATAGTAATCCCTGAGCATTAGCCCAACCTATTGATCAGATTTCCTGCAGATCAACATTAAAGATAAACTTCCATGAATTAATGCAATTTAGATGAATTAATTATTGTATAAAATTCCTGATTTCACTCAAATAATCTTAGGGAGAAACTTTTAAGAGATGGTCTTAGTTGCTTTTCTAGAAAGATGTAACAAAATTAGAATCAAGAATAGAATGTGCCAAA
Organism: Micromys minutus; assembly: GCF_963924665.1. Lineage (NCBI taxonomy): Eukaryota > Metazoa > Chordata > Mammalia > Rodentia > Muridae > Micromys > Micromys minutus. The sequence goes on along the minus strand of NC_137979.1, from coordinate 46,440,929 downwards.
TTCTCATATAGTAAATAAAATCTCCATAATAAGAAATAGTTCATAATCACACTAAAAAGAGAGATAGACTTGGAACAAATTTGTGTTCAAGGGAAAACATTTAGGTCCAAAGATAAACTCACATGTGTGCACTATAAGGCAAGTTCATATAAAAAGCTGTTGCTTTGAACTTATAATGAGTTTATTAAAATAAAACACTGCTTTGAACTTAATATCAACAACCTTTTGTAATTCCCATTTTATCTCTGAGGTAATTTTCTAAAGAACTTTTTTTTCTAAGAGGTATAAAAATGGCCTAAAAAAAAGAAATACATATGTTGGTTGAATGGTTTAGCTTGGGGAGCTGGACCCCATCTATCCATCCATCCATCCATCCATCCATCCATCCATCCATCCATCCATCCACCCACCCACCCACCCATCCATCCATCCATCCATCCATTCTTTTATCCATCCATCCATCCATCCATCCATCCATCCATCCATCCATCCATCCATCCACCCATCCAAATGTATGCCTGTTAGTCTGTAAGTATGTGTGTAGGCATATGTGTATGCAAATAAGCATGCATGAATACTTGTGGAGTGTATATGACAGGTGGTTGGGACTAACAAAAATGTGAATGTGTTAATGTGTAAATGAAGATGAATACAGAGGAAACATAGAGAACACACCTGAAGTCATCCACTGTGCTCTAAGCATTGTTATAGATGAGCTAAATAAGGAGATATGAGACACACATATTCTTGTATACATCTGAAACTAAGATTTATTTAAGATATGGGGAAGGGGAGCAAGAATCTGTTTTTGAAAATGGGGAAGGAAAAAAAGTATGGGGATGACATTTGTTTACAGATTTTACCAAATAAATAAATAAATAAATCTATCATGTATTCATTGACAAAGATACAGGGACAATGTAGTTAGAAGGTTTAAAATCACTATTTTAAGAGAGAGGTTTGACTGGCCTCTTGGGCTTCCATTCATAGGTAGTGTACATCAGGAGTGCTGGGTGATGATGAAAAGATGAAAAGATGAGACTGTGGGTGAGAAAGTTCAGCAGCAAGAACAACTAGAGCATGCTGGGCGGCAGCAGGTGGTCCTGCAACAAGTGGTCTGGCAGCAGGTAGGGCGGCAGCAGCTAGAGATGCAGCACTGGGGTCTGCAGCAGCTGGGGCGGCAGCAGCTGGAAATGCAGCAAGTGGGGCGGCAGCAGCTAGATCCACAACAGCTGGAACTACCACAGCAGGGGCGGCAGCAGCTGGGGCGGCAACAGGTGGGCTGACAGCACACAGACTGGCAGCACTGGGGCCTGCAGCAGCTGGACACACAACAGCTGGGACGGCAACAGCTGGAAACACAGCAGCTTGGGCTGCAGCAGCTAGAGATGCAACAGCTAGGACGGCAGCAGCTGGATCCACAACAGCTGGAACTGGTACAGCAAGGGCGGCAGCAGCTGGAGGTGCAACAAGAGGGCCTGCAGCAGCTGGATACACAGCAGCTGGGGTGACAGCAGGAAGGCCTGCAGCAGCTAGAAATGCAACAGGCAGGGCGGCAGCAGCTAGAGATGCAGCAGCTTGGACGGCAACAGCTGGATCCACAACCGCTGGAACTGGTACAGCAAGGGCGGCAGCAGCTAGAAGTGCAGCAGCTGGGCCTGCAGCAGCTGGACACACAGCAGGTGGGCCTGCAGCAGGTGGGCTGGCAGCAGCCTTGCCCACAGCCCTCCTCAGAGCAGACAGAGCCACAACAGGAGCTGACCATGGTGTTAGAGGTGGAGGTTCTTGGTGAATTTACAAGAAGGTGGGGTGGAAGGTTTGGAAGTGGGAGTCTCCTTGCCTACATCCCCTTTTATACCCTGCTGAGGGGCTGCTTTCCTCACATGCAGCATTCTTTCCTTGTTATTGTTTGTTAAAAAATATCTGACTATCAAATTAGGCAAGTTTCATTTCCTTGCACAATTATCAAAGTAGATGGAAAACAGTCTCTTTTCCTGTGTTAAGAGTCACCATCAGCTCTTGGTTAACCATCCATCTTCTGAGTGTCTTTCTTGCCTTAATTTCTTCCAACTGTCACACAACCTTGTGTGTCTACTCACTATATGATTCAGTCTCATGGTGGATAGCTCTACTGATTGCCCTTAGATAATCATGATTATTAAAGACCCATAATTGTTTCTGGTAAAGTTGGAGGATAAAGATTCCTCATTCCAACTGCTCATCCACAGTGGGTCAGGTGGTTACTAAGGATTTGAATATTTAGAACATAGACGTGAACAAAGAAAGGTCTTCCTCCTCTGACTCCTACATTTCTGTATCAGTTTCCAAGTGGGAAATTGAATAGAGAAATGTTGATGTTTATTCACCCCTCCCCTCTTTTGTCAGTAAACTTTTAATAGTATTTATGGGGCCTGTCTTTCCTGTGGGTTACAGACCTCAGTGTCTTGCAAAGTTCAGGTTTCAATTTTCTGGCTACTGAAATTATTTCTCTCTATTTTGTCTACTCTTTCTCTGGCTTAACAGAACATTTCAGGTCATACCCTAACTTTTTCAAGATTTACCTTGCAAGAGCAACTGATAATTAGGTAGCACTGCCGCTTATGCTAATTTAAATCCAAACATCCTGTTTTCTGATGAATCTTAGCTAGAAATTCTCCTGTTTCATGTTTCTAGTAGTGGACTGGACTCCCTTCTTAATGTTTATGTAACATGCATGTGTGTGTGTGTGTGTGTGTGTGTGTGTGTATGTGTGTGTGTGGATTGTGATTATATATTACACACATTTACATATGTGATATATGTGCAATACATGTGCAATATGTGTACTCATATAAAATATTCACATATTAAATTCACATTATAATATTTAAGAGTACAAATATTTGATATGTATTCATATATAACATATATAAATATAATATCCATATGTATATATTGCAGAACACAGTATATGCTTAAAGGGCTGGAGCAACCATCGAATTAGCTAGATGAATTATATTTCAAAATCGAGGACTGCTTTAGTCCCTCTGCTATTTTATGTCAGTCAAGAGGTAGACAGACATGGAGTAATAGTGTAATAACTCCATTAAGTCTCTTAATTAAGATTATTTAATGGCCAGGACCTTTGCAATATTTTTATCATATTAATTTGCTCATATCCTCATATTTGTAGAGCTTGAAAAGATGAAGACCTTAAATAAGTACATGTCCTGGATGAGAGTTTCCCCTGGATCGCTACAGTAACAAGGACACCTCTTCCATGTGACCATGCACAGGAAGATCTCTGGGTTACTAGTAGAGTCACAGAGCCCAGCCCCAACTGGCACATCTAGAACATGACTCCTGTACCTAAGACTGGAGGGTCATTGCCTGAGAGAGAGTGGGAACATTGTTATAGCCAGAGCAGGGAGTTTGCTGTGAGATTGTGACTCCCAGCAATGTCAGAAGCTCCACCTGTAGAGTCTCACCAACATGGCTGCCTAAATATGAGTTGAACCAAGACAACACCAATAGACATGCAAACATGGATGGGGAAAGCTCGTGATGTCTCAACCCCACACAAAGAAGTACAGAGAACATAGGAATGATCCAAGTGGGAGGCTTGTCTTTCTCAGGGAAGGACAGATCGACTGGCTAGCTAATACCCCATTGTGATCTCTGCAAAACATACATACAAGTAGCATTATACATACTGATCAGGTTATATTTATGTATTCAGAAATTTATATATACACTAAACATGTACACACAAAGAGAAAAAAATGATGTAATTGTATTATAACTTCAAAACATAATAATAATAATAATAATAATAATTAATAATAATAATAATAATAATAAGTCTTTTGAGCTGTGTATATAGTTCTTTGGTACAAGGTTTGCATCACACAAGGTACTTGGCTCAAAGACACATGACAAAATGAATGAAATGAGTACCTTTTCCTCACTTAAATCCTCACTGTGGGCTGGTATATAGATAATCACAGTCTTCCAACCAGTGCTTCCTTGTGGCTGCATGGGAGACATCCACGGAGTTTTTTAATCTGCCAAAATTTGTCTTATACCCTGAACAATATCCCACAAACTAGTCTGAATATTAGCAACTTTTAGAAGTTCACAAGAGATTCCAGTGAACCCTTCGACTCTCAGTTTACCCACTAAACTACCCACATGGTCTGCATCGCATCCCTTGTAATATCCCTTGTAACATCTACTTTGACCACAACACAGTGAAATAATGCTAAATCTCTTCGTTATTTATTAGGCAAATCTCATATCAAATATAGTACACCCACACTGATGAGAATAGACTAATATGGAATAGAGTCTTCTGACTGGATTTGTTTTAAAAGAAGAAACCATGAAATGGAAGAGACACTGGAGTAATAAGAAAGTAATCGTGAGTTAATAATAGTGATTCCTGCCCCCTGCAGTCAAAGCTTGATTCTCTATTGTTCTGCTCTCATTGATGTTGTTCAAGTCCTGTGAGTACTAGAGAGATGTAAACTAGTCAGGAGGACTCTTGGCCTTTCATTCTACTGTGTTCAAAGTGCAGTGATTCTAAATCACATACACACATTATATGTCATATATTATAAATTACAAATTATATATTAGCTATATATTAATTATATATTAGTTAAATCACTGCTATGGAAACATTGTTTTGCTTTGCTTTCTTCCCATAACTAAAATAAGCACAGATATATGCGATATGGGCAATTTAGTGATGCAGACCTCAGATTTCACTTTCCTTTGGAATAACTGAGGAGGCCCATTAACTATGGACACCAAGTCCAAGAACATAGCAAATAACTGAAAGGACTTCTACAGAGGAACCAGACATTGTTACTTTTACCTTCACCAACCCTAGAGTGGTTCAATCTTGAGCCACTGAGCACTTGTGCTGGGTGAAGTTTGGTGATTCTGTAAACACTAATTTCCAGTGAAAGCCCATGGCCATTTCACATTAAGTAAGAAAAGGGCTTACTTAATCTTCTGAAATAGAAATAAAACTTTTCTTATCGGTTAACAGTCTTCCTCTAATACCTTTATTTCATTTGTGGTCTCTCTAATAACAGTGAATCAAAGCAACAAGAACAACAACTCTCCTACATGTATCGTCATTTAAAGTATTCATAGTATCTACTTACAACTTCAAGTCAATGAAAACACAAACAAATCAAATGTTTGCTAAACAAGTATGACAAAAATGTATGTAATATGCTTGGTCGTTAAATGGTCTTAATTAAAACTTTTAATGATGTCACCACATAGCTACAGCAAGTCTCCACCAGTTTCTATACCAACAGACCATGAAGAATGTAATGGTAGCATTCCTCATTTTTAGAAATGCTAATCACTTGGCCACTTGGGAGATATTTTTGCACTCCCCAAGTCATTGATGTATCCTGCCTATAAATAAATATTGATGTATCCTGACTATAAATGAATAATAGCTGATAACCTTTTACATAGATATCTGCTTTTAAAAATTACTCATCTTTTTTTCATTTTTTTTCCATCAGATGCCTGAATGGTGAAGTCTAGTGCACATACTTGAGTAGAGACAGAGTTGAGGCTACCTGGGTGAGAACTTCTACAGACACAGGAGATCCAGAGCCAGAAAGAAATTGATCATCTAACTAAAGCTACAACTTAGAAAACACTTGGGTCAGGAGTTGCTGTCAAAGTAAGAAGGCTAGGCCAGCAGAGACAGAAAAAAAATCCTGCATGGCAGTAAGGTGCCTGGATTTGAGGCTGAGGTGAGGTGTTGCCCAGTTCTCTTAAGATGTGCTGAAACTGAGTGTTACAGTTTTGTTCCTAAAGAAAATCAGCATTTTAGCATTTAGTTTTCTATCTAAAACTGTTCTGTGTTTTTCATTGAACAATAAAATAGAAAGTGAATCATAGTCCACATAAGGTAGGAGACGTGACTTACAGCCCCCCTAATCTCATAGCACTGGAGTTTCTGTGGTCAAACATTCTGTGCCGGTCTGATCCATTATGGATGAGTCATCAGTATAATAAAGTTTTCTTCTCCTGGAAAATTCCAAAAGAAACAATTATGGACCTGAAATACCAATGGCCATCTAAGGATAGACAGTAAAGCCATCTACTCTGAGGCTGAATCATATAGTGACTAGAAATATGCTGTCATGGGACACTTGTTTGGAAGAAACTAAAGCAAGAAAGACACTTAGAGGATGGTTCAGCAAGAGCTGATGATGACTCTTACCACCAGCAAAAGAAACTGGGCTCCCCCATTACCTTCATAATTTAGTCAAGAGAAAAAAGACAATTTGAGAGCCAACTGTTTATTAACACAAACAATAACAAGGAAAGAATGCTGCATGTGAGGACAGCAGCCCCTCAGCAGGGTATAAAAGGGGATGTGGACAGGGAGACTCCCACTTCCAAACCTTCCAACCCACCTTCCTATAAACCCACCAAGAACCTCCACCTCTGACACCATGGTCAGCTCCTGTTGTGGCTCTGTCTGCTCTGAGGAGGGCTGTGGGCAAGGCTGCTGCCAGACCACCTGCTGTCGTCCCACCTGCTGTGTGTCCAGCTGCTGCAGGCCCAGCTGCTGCCGCCCAAGCTGTTGTATTTCTAGCTGCTGCAGGCCTTCCTGCTGCCGCCCCAGCTGCTGTGTGTCCAGCTGCTGCAGACCTCAGTGCTGCCAGTCTGTGTGCTGTCAGCCAACTTGCTGTCGCCCTAGCTGCTGTGTGTCCAGCTGCTGCAGGCCCAGCTGCTGCCGCCCTACCTGCTGTGTGTCCAGCTGCTGCAGGCCCTCTTGTTGCATCTCCAGCTGCTGCCGCCCCTGCTGCAGTAGTTCTAGCTGTTGTGGATCCAGCTGCTGCCGTCCCACCTGTTGCATTTCTAGCTGTTGCAGGCCTTCCTGCTGCCGCCCCAGCTGCTGTGTTTCCAGTTGCTGCAGGCCCCAGTGCTGCATCTCAAGCTGCTGCCGCCCCATTTGTTGCCAGACCACCTGCTGCCGCCCAACATGCTCCAGTGGTTCTTGCTGCTGAGCACCATCACACACAGTCTCCTGTTGTTCATTACCCCACCCTTCCTAATGTAGACCACTTGTTATGTGAACCCCAAGATGCCGAACCAAGGCTCTATTTCAACTGATAATGATTTTGGCCTCCAAATATACTGTCCCTATTCCTGCCTGGTTATTATCTATCTCTAAACTAATCACAAGGTTAAATTTATTCTTTACCATATTCCTAAAAATGGACATTCTCTTATATATTAAATAAATTTGAATTTTGCTGGCACATAAATACATATCATGTCTCATTATTTGTCCTCTCAGATTATTTTCCTCATCTATCAAGTTCTGAAGCTGGTTTCTAAGTACAAAGACAGCACATGCACTCAGGTGTGCCAACACAGTCTCTGTGACATGGCCCCTCCTATAGGGAAAGATGCTCTCATAGGGTAAAGGCATGGTCCTCTGTGCTGAAAACTTTCTCTGGCGCAGCTGTAGGTAGAAGAGTGAAGACCCTTGGCACTGAGTTCTCAAGGTGAAGGGCTTGGGTAGACACACTCTCTTCGGCCAAAAGCTGATATCTTTTGGAAATTTCACACCTTCTTCCTATTCTGGAGAGAAAGGATGATGGCTTCTGGCACTTAACTCCTGATGATAGGTGCAGGGGATTAATGAAAGTCTCCTTTCTTTCTTTAAGTCTATGACTTCTTGCTAGCTAGTCAAGAGGCTCCGAGCTCATTAACTCTTAGTAAGCCAGAGAGCAAAGAAAAGAAAGTCAGGCACACACACACACACACACACACACACACACACACACACACACACACACACACACAGTATAGATGAAGGAGAAAAAGGCTACACCACTTTATTGTTGTTCTTAGTGTTTATACCTTCTCAGGATGGTTTTTTAAAAGTATTTTTATATTCAGTAAATTCATAGTAAGTGTGAGGTAATAGTTCATGCCATAGATTAATAATGTGTAAGGAGAATTGTTTACAGGTTTTTACAATAATACTAGCACCTGAATAATCATTCATCATGTGTTTTCTGGTTTCATAAGTTCATTATAAGTCTAAAGTAATGATTTTTATGTCATAAGTTAGCACGGTTTTATCAAGAGACAAATCATCTGCCTTGCGTCTTAGTATTTTGAAGTCTTGTATTGATAAATAGATAAAGGTCCACCATTTCTTTTTTATTTTTACACTTACAATAAATTACCCATTCCCACTTCATGACCTTTAGTTACCAAATAATGGCCTCATTCCTAATCCAGAAGGAATGCTTTTGTAGATTTAGTCTAAGCCTGTTTTCTTTTCCTGGTACAATTAACCCATGAGACACGAAGTTCTACAGAGCTCCATTTGCAGCTTTTATTCTATAAGCGGTTTGAAATTACTTGTATCAGTTTAGGAGTTCTAAGAAATTATTGTCAGGAATTATGATATCATCAATTTGTTGACACAGCACTACTACATGAAAGTATATCTGCATAATGATTCTGCAGTATCTCTGTCCAACACAGTCTGTAAGTACCCAGAAAGTCATTAAGCTAGTGGCAGAAAACGCATATCAGCAGCAAGAAGCAATCCTGGGATAAAATCTGTGGACTTTGCCTCCACAGCGCACCCATCTCAGCCACACAAACACTCAGCTGTCTCCAGAAAACTCCCTTATTTGCCATAGTCTTTCCTAGATGGTCTGACATCCCTCCCCCAAAATCTGTTCATGGCAACTTTATTAAAACTCAGAAGGTGTGGGTTAACTTCTTGACCAGCTTTTTCCTTCCATGTATCTACATACTCATCAACTCTTATGCCTACTGTTCTGATACTGTCACCAGTCCTTTAGAGGACAATTAGAGGCGGTGTATGATGCCTCCTACAACTAATTCAACAAGAAAGAAAACAGTAAACCAATGACAGCAATAAAAGGCCCAAGTCTTCCCCTTCAAATAAATGACCAAATCCCACGTACAATTGTATAGATTATCTTAAAGTAAAATGTTCCTTACGTGTTTGTAAGGCAATCCTAAATTTTAAGAGAGAGAAGAGGGGAAGGGAGGGGAGAAAGAAAGAAAGAAAGAAAGACAGAAAGGAAAGGAAAGGAAAGAAGGAAGGAAGTAGATGGAGGGAGAGAGGTAGAGAAAGCCAGCCAGCCAGACCCCACCCCCCCACACGGGTGTGTGGGGGGGGAAACAAAGCAGTTTTGAATGTAAAGATATTTTGTTTTATGTCTGTTTTCTGTTCTTCTGTCAGCATTTTAAAAACTGTCCAGCTGTTGGGAAATGGCTATCAATGATGTGTTTAAGGAAGTTTGTATTGACGCTATCAGGAGAGGAATACTGTAAGCAAATCAATGTCTGGAGCTACGGGATATTATATGTAAGTTTTCAAAATCTAAGAGCCAAGTTCTTAGGAAATCAGATTAACAGAGCAGCCCTCAAACTTATAAAAAGTATTAAGTCACTAAAAGCAAAACCGAAGGAGAAATTTTGTTTTAATTAAAAATAGATATTTTTATACCATATGTTCTGATTATGGTTTTCCCCTCTCACAATTCCTTCCAAATCGTCCCCAACTCCCCACCCAACAAAACTTACATCCCTTCCCTCTGTCATTAAAATACAAGCAGTAATCTAACACATTAATATAAAAAAATAAAATAAAAAAAAAATGTGGAATAGGATGGTACAAAAAAAAAAGAAAAATATCCACAGAACAAATAAAGAAACGCACAGAGAGAGGGGGGGTGGGGGGAGGGAGGGAGGAAGGGAGAGAGAGAGAAATTCTGTAAGAACAGAAACCACAGTATACATGCAAAAGACCTGTAAGGGGAAAAATAAAGAAAGAAATGAAAATGAAAATACTGCCTACACAAATTATTTAGACAAGGAACCTTCAAAAATGTCACTAAGTTTGTTTTGTGTTAGCTCTCTACTGCTGGGTTCAGGGCATGCCTTTAGGAGTGGTTTGTATACCCAGTGAACCCCATATAAGTTATATAAACCTGTAAGTCCCACTTCAGAGTCTAGGAAACTGAGTGTAGAAAGAAGAGAAGTAGCCCAGATACCAATCACCTAGTTTGTGTATCTAGCCCTGATGCTAATTATTAATTTTGCTTTATACCAGGTAAATTTTAGCAAAAAAAAAAGTATATAGTTCCATCTCTTCTGTTTAGTGATTTCTTCTTTTAAAGCAAGGCTGGTCATCAGGCCCCATGTTGATGTATTCTCATTAATGTGGGTCTCTCCTGATAGCTATGAGCTTTTTCTATGTGCATGAAGAGACTTAGCATCATTTCTTTGTATTCAAAGTAGCTGTTGAATATTACAAGTGGCACAAATGCATATGATATGGGCAGTTTGATGGATAGTTTCTTTTTTCTTCATTAACTAATTAATTTATTCACTTTTCATTCCAATTGCAGCCTCCTCCTCTCAGACCCAGCTTCACTCAGCCTCCTCTCCTTCTCTAGGAAGGAAGTCCTCCCTGGGTTCCATCCTACTCTGATGCTTTAAGTAACTGCAGGACTAGGCATATGCTCTCACACTGAGGCTAGACAGGACAATCCTGATAAGAGAACAGGATCCATAGGCAGGCAACAGAGTCAGTGACAGTCCCAGCTCTAGTTGTTGGAGGGCTTACATGAAGATCAAGCTGTATATTTGCTACATATGTGCAGGGTGCCTAGGTCCAGCCCATGTATGCTCCTAGTTCTTATGGTTCAGTCTCTGGTGCTCCCTAGAGGATCCAGATTAGTTTACTCTGTATTCTTCTGGAGTCCCTATCCCCTCTGCATCCCTCAGTCCTTCCACAAACCCACAGCCAACAAATGACAAGTCTAACTTTAACCCATGGGCAAAAACCAATCCCTATTAATGATTCTCTGTAGTACTTGCAGATAGGAGCTTAATATAACTGTCATCTCAGACTGTCTACCCAGCAGGTGACTGAAAGAGATGCAAATGTTAGCTAGAGCTCAGGGGAGTCTGCTAGCAGATTTTCAAGTCTAAGGGTTCATTGTGATCACTTGTGGATTTCTAAAAACTGCTGATATTGAGACCAGTCAAAAGTATTTGACAGTTGGTAATACTCTGCAGATGTACTTATAGTCAATGTCTCCCAATCAGATCATTCCTAAGTTTCCCTAAGTTCTCTGTACTTCTTTGTATGGGGTTGAGACATCACGAGCTTTCCCCATCCATGTTTGCATGTCTATTGGTGTTGTCTTTGTTCAACTCATATTTAGGCATATTTAGGTGAGACTCTACAGGTGTAGCTTCTGACATTGCTGGGAGTCACAATCTCACAGCAAACTCCCTGCTCTGGCTGTAACAATGTTCCCACTCTCTCTCAGGCAATGACCCTCCAGTCTTAGGCACAGGAGTCATGTTCTAGATGAACCAGTTGGGGCTGGGCTCTGTGACTCTACTAGTAACCCAGAGATCTTCCTGTGCATGGTCACATGGAAGAGGTGTCCTTGTTACTGTAGTGATCCAGGGGAAACTCTCATCCAGGACATGTACTTATTTAAGGTCTTCATCTTTTCAAGCTCTACAAATATGAGGATATGAGAAAAAGCCTGTAGACTAAGTGTAGGCTAAGCAAATTAATATGATAAAAATATTGCAAAGGTCATTAGATAATCTTAATTAAGAGACCAAATGGAGTTATTACACTATTACTCCAAGTCTGTCTGCCTCTTGACTGACAGAGGATAGCAGAGGGTCTGAAGCAGTCCTCGATTTTGAAATATAATTCATCTAGCTAATTTGATAGTTGATCCTGCTCTTTAAGCATATACTGTGTCCTGGACTAGATACATTTAAATATTTTATTTACATATATCATATGTAGATCACACGTATTTCATACATGTAGGTAAGTATAATATATAATCACAAACCCACACATGTGTGTATATATAACTATATATACATGTACAAATGAACATTAAGAAATGAGTCTAATCCATAATTGAAAATGTGAACTGGAGAGTTTTAAGCTCAGAAACACAGAGAAAGCTGGACATTTGGTTTAAATTGGCATAAGTGATAGTGCCACTTGGTTATCAAGTGTTATAAAGTAAATCTTGGAAAAATCAGCTATGACTGTATCACTTCTGTTAATCAAAAGAGAGTTTGACAACAATGAAGGGAAATATTCCTCAGACTGGAGCCAAGAAACCAGAAACTTGTGAGACACTGGAGGTCTGTGACCAACAGTAAATACAGGCCCCATAAATGACTAATAAAGTTTTTTTGGCAAAAAATGGGGGTGGATAAACATCAACATCTCCCTATTCAGTTTCCCACTTGAAAATTGGTACAAGAAATGTAGGAGTCAGAGGAGGAAGACCTTTCTTTGTTCACTTCTATGTTCTAAATATTCAAATCCTTAGTACCCACCTGACCCACTGTGGATGAGCAGTTGGAATGAGGAATCTTTATCCTCCAACATTACCAGACACAATTATGGGTCTTTAATAATCATGATTATCTAAGGGCAATCAGTAGAGCTATCCACCATGAGACTGAATCATATAGTGAGTAGACACACAAGGTCATGTGACAGTTGGAAGAAATTAAGGCAAGAAAGACACTCAGAAGATGGATGGTTAATCAAGAGCTGATGGTGACTCTTAACACAGGAAAAGAGACTGTTTTCCATCTACTTTGATAATTGTGCAAGGAAATGAAACTTGCCTAATTTGATAGTCAGATATTTTTTTTAACACAAACAATAACAAGGAAAGAATGCTGCATGTGAGGACAGCAGCCCCTCAGCAGGGTATAAAAGGGGATGTAGGCAAGGAGACTCCCACTTCCAAACCTTCCAACCCACCTTCTTGTAAATTCACCAAGAACCTCCACCTCTAACACCATGGTCAGCTCCTGTTGTGGCTCTGTCTGCTCTGAGGAGGGCTGTGGGCAAGGCTGCTGCCAGCCCACCTGCTGCAGGCCCACCTGCTGTGTGTCCAGCTGCTGCAGACCTCAGTGCTGCCAGTCTGTGTGCTGTCAGCCAACCTGCTGCCGCCCTAGCTGCTGTGTGTCCAGCTGCTGCAGGCCCAGCTGCTGCACTTCTAGCTGCTGCCGCCCTTGCTGTACCAGTTCCAGCTGTTGTGGATCCAGCTGTTGCCGTCCAAGCTGCTGCATCTCTAGCTGCTGCCGCCCTGCCTGTTGCATTTCTAGCTGCTGCAGGCCTTCCTGCTGTCGCCCCAGCTGCTGTGTATTCAGCTGCTGCAGGCCCTCTTGTTGCACCTCCAGCTGCTGCCGCCCTTGCTGTACCAGTTCCAGCTGTTGTGGATCCAGCTGCTGCCGTCCTAGCTGTTGCATCTCTAGCTGCTGCCGCCCAAGCTGCTGTGTTTCCAGCTGCTGCAGGCCCAGCTGTTGCCGCCCCAGCTGCTGTGTGTCCAGCTGCTGCAGACCTCAGTGCTGCCAGTCTGTGTGCTGTCAGCCAACTTGCTGCCGCCCTACCTGCTGTGTGTCCAGCTGCTGCAGGCCCTCTTGTTGCACCTCCAGCTGCTGCCGCCCTTGCTGTGGTAGCTCTAGCTGTTGTGGATCCAGCTGCTGCCGTCCCACCTGTTGCATTTCTAGCTGCTGCAGGCCTTCCTGCTGTCGCCCCAGCTGCTGTGTTTCCAGTTGCTGCAGGCCCCAGTGCTGCATCTCAAGCTGCTGCCGCCCCATCTGTTGCCAGACCACCTGCTGCCGTCCAGCATTCTCCAGTGGCTCTTGCTGCTGAGTACTGTCACCCTTTAGTCTCCTGTTTTTTGTCACCTTCCACTTGTGATGTAGACCATTTGTGAGATGAACCCCAAGATGCCAATCAAAGCCTCTGTTCCAAGTGATAATGAATCTGGCCTCTAATTGTACTTACTGCTGTTGGCCTCTTTAGTATCTCTTTACAACATGAAGTAAGTTTGTGTCTTCTCTGAAGTCTGTAAACTCTCACCTTATTCCAATAGAATACCTTGTTGTCTGCTTCTTTTTAAAAAGTGGAGATTTTTCTTATGTGTTAAATAAATATAAAGTTGTTGTTATGCAAACATAAAGGCACCATGTTTCCTTATTTTTTTCAAGTGGTTGTCCCCACCTCTGAACTTCTACTTAGTGCATCTATAAATAACAAGTGACTTACATCAGATAATTTCTAGTATCTCAATTTAACTCTGTTCCCTCTGTACCTTCCTTCTAATAAAGGAGGATGCTCTCATAGACCATGCACGTACAGATTCCATTCCTGATTACTTTGTATGACAAGAGGGTTGGTTTAAAAAGGAAAGTCAAATCCCCTAGGCAGAGTACTTGAGCAGGGAGAGAGTGGGTGAGTACCTGTTATTCCTCCCTTTACTTCAAATGCACATGTGTCCTCCCAAAGTCCCAGAGGTCTTGAGTAGCTTGGGCCACTGGTGCCTCTTGGGTCTCTCTCTCTCTCTCTCTCTCTCTCTCTCTCTCTCTCTCTCTCTCTCTCTCTCTGTCTGTCTGTCTCTCTCTGCCTCTCTTTCTCTCCCTCCTTCCCTCCCTCCCTCTCCTCTCCCTCTCCCTTCCCCTTCCCCCTCTTAACTCCCCTCCTCACTGTCTCCAGTGACTTCTATAATTCCCTATATCATGTTCTAGGATGATATCTCACATGAATAACTTTATAACCTTCAGCATGTGTCATATAATGAGAACATAAATTCTAAGACCCTCCTGCTAATCTCAATATTGCTGCCGTTTCGTACCTTTTTCATACCATATGGAAATCCCATGCATTCTAGTTTGGTTTTAGTTGCTGTGATAAATATCATATCCCTAATTAGCTGGAGAGGAAAGAATTTACTTCGGCTTATAGCTCATCGTCCATCATAGAAGGAAGCTGAGATGGGAAACTAGAAATAAGAACCAACACAGCCACCTCAGGATAATGCTACCCTACTGGCTTGCTTTGCTTTCTAATATAACACCGAGCCACATTTTCAGATGTAGTAACGCCCATTTTCTCATAGATAAAGAAAATGCTTCACAAACATGTCTCTAAGCTAATCCAATGGAGGCAATTCCTCAGTTGAGGTTCCCTCTACTTTATGCCAAGCTGACAAAAGTTAGCCAGCATAGTCAACTTTCGATTTGCTGACTAGTGAAATGGTATGTGTTGGGCACATGCTCTCGTATCTTCCTTTTCTTTTGCGCTAGTTTAGGTTATACTAGCTGTCTTTGAGATTTTGTTACTTCTAGTTCTCAGTAAGGCTGTTACTGCATAATCCTAATACAAATATACTTTGGTGTCTATCTTAGTTGGGGTTTTACTACTGTAAACAGACACCATGACCAAAGTAACTCTTAGAAGGGACAACATGCAATTGGGGCTGGCTTACAGGTTCAGAGGTTCAGTCCATTATTATCCAGGTGGGAACATGGCAGCATCCAGGCAGACATGGGTCAGGAAGACGTGAGAGCTCCACGTCTTCAACTGAGGGCTGCTAGCCGAATGTTCATTTCCAGGTAACTAAAGCCCTTATCTATTTATATCTATAAGATATCTATAAAGCCCTTATCTATAAGTATCTAGAAGATACTTATTTATAGTGGCACTCCCTGGCCCAAGCATATACAAAGCATCACATTACACTCCCAGGTCCCCAAAGGCATGTTAAAATATATGAGTCTATGGGGCCCTATCAAAACATAGCATAATGCAAAATACATTTAGTTCAACTTCTAGAGTCCCTATAATTTATAGAAGTCTCGGCAATGTTAAAAGTCCGAAGTTCATGGACTCTTTTGAGATTCATCCAATTACTTAACTGTAATCCCCAAAGAACAACAGAAAACTAGCTGGGCAAACTCCAAACTCTGTATCTTCATATATATTATCAAAGTGGTCTTCAGATCTCCAACTCCTATGTCTGTTGACTGCAACAAACGTCTTTCTCCTGGGATGTTTTCACTCCCCATTAGCAAGTTTTCTCAGCAGATAGCCCATGACTTTGGCATCAGAAACATCTTGGGGTTTCCAAGGCAACTTCAATGTTACAGCTTCTTGTTTCAATGTCTGGGATCCACACATGATCTTATGGGCTTCTAGAGCTCTTATCTCTGTAGCACTCTGTGCTCAGGTTGATCCATTCCACTATTGCTGCTGTTCTTGGTGATTATCCCATAGTACTGGCATCTCCAATATACTAGTGACTTCCATTGCAACTAGGCTTGACTAATAGGGTCTCATAGGCTCTCTTCATGGTGCCAAACCTCAAATCCTTTGCATGATGCCTTCAGTCCTGAGCATCTGAGGCTGCACATTTGCTAATGGCCTTACATGGCCTCTCACAGAGCAAAGCCTCAGCTGCTCTCCATGACACCTTCATGCGTTCAAAACCAGTATCACCTGAGTGACTCTTATACATTACCAAGTACAGCTGTAGTACAAGGTACAAGTTTGGCTATCTCTGGAAAACAACTTCTTTGTGCTCTCAGAAAACACTTCTCAGAAGATTTTGCCTCAGTGATGCTGGTCTCTTCTTAATCACCACTAATTTCTTAGCTCCATCTGACCAGCATTAACTGTTCCAGTATTCTCTTCAGTTACAGACTCTAAAGCCAGAGAGACAGGTGGTGAAAGCTTCTGAGTTCAGCTGCTTGCCAGGAACAAGACCTTCTTATTCTATTACATTATCACTAGCTTCCTCATTTCCAACTCCTTTACTGCCTAAGGTCCTCATTTTATTATTGCTGTCATTCAAACATGATTATGAGGTTCAGAGAGCTCTATGTTTTGCTGACAACTCTTAATTTTCTGACCAAGCATGTGGAGAAAGATCACTGGCCAAATTTCAGTATTGAAATATATGCACACGAGTGTTCCAGAAAACAGTTTTCCTACTTTACATGTTTTAATAGAAATACAGTTGTCAGATATATTGATTGAATGAAAATATGAACTGATTCAACATCATATATCAGACACCAGTGCAACAGGATTTTTAAAATCATTTATCCTCGTAGTTTAAAGTTTGTACTTATGAACATCCAACACCTGACATGAGGGTATTAAAGAAAATAAATACTTAGTGTACATATGAGAAATACCAGAATAGATTGCACATTTGCAATACATGGCAGCCATGATGACAGAAACTTATATACATTCTGGAAGAGTTGGGCAGTAGCTCAGGAATTTCCCTCAAGTTAGAAACCTTAGGTGGCCACTTTGATTTAGATGCCCATAAATTTCTGGTGGGAGGTTCTAAAGAGATTGGACAAACCTAAAGGGACTTTAGGACAATGTGGATTCTGTGAGAAGGCTTTGGGTCATCAGGGAGATTAGCATAAACTTGAATGTGTTCAAGCCATATTCCATCAACAAAATATAACACTTCTGATCACTTTCTCACCAAAGGCTCAAGGCTAGGTGACAAAATGCTGTTGAAACACTATAGAACACAATGACATATTAGACATTGTCCATCACATTCCATGGCCAATTTTAAATGCTAACATCTCATCTATACCGAGGCCATTCCAAATGTGGCCTAATACTGTAGAGAGCCGATCCAATAAGGCTGACAATTAGACATCTGAGCTAAGCATACACATTACCCCAAAAACACAATGCCATCTGGAGGAAATAGAGAAGTTTTGAGATTCAGTGGTGGTTAACAAATTACAGGTACTGCACTACAAAAAAAAAAAAAAAAAAAAAAACCGTCCAAATGTCCAAAAAATAAAATCTATAGCAAAACACATTTAAAGCAATATGAGATTCTTTCAATAATTTTCCAATACTCTATTTGAAAAACTGCACTTCAAAACAACACCAGAGTCTTTTTGAAAAAGAGTGAAAGAAATCATGTGCTTAGACTCATTTAGCAAGCAGAAAGAACTTTCCAGAGTGCATCTGAATTAGGGTACCAATAAAATGTAGGTCACACAGAAGAAATAGAAGACATGTTGCAATTCTCCAAGAAAAGAGTTAAGGTTTATATTACCATGAGTAGGAAAAAATTAGATATACTTCCTCAAAAAATTGACCAGGAAAACAAAGGAGGAGCTTTGAAATTATATTCACTGAAAGGACTAATAATTGGGTCTAAAACAAGATTGTGTGTCATTTACATAGGTGAGGAAATTGACCAGTGTATAGTTTCAATCTAGGCAATCATGTTCCTTGGACATTGGTTGGGTGAGTTCCAATAATGAACAGGTGTGACATGGATTCTCTTTCAATAGACTCTTGTCATAGTCACCATCTCAACAATACTACCCAGGAGAACATTGGTATTTCCCATGATCATCCAGGACAGGGCATGTTCCTAAATGTCTCTGCATCCTCTTGCCAATGGTCTTTCATGCTCATACTCTTTGTACACACAGAAGCCATTATGTGTGAGCTAGAAGACTAATGGGGACTGTTCACCCTGAGAGTGTCAAGTAATGCCATGACAAAAAGTGGGAACACTGGGTGTGATGGCGAGAACATCAGGGGTCTCTTACATCGGATACAAAGCCAGGTAAAAGTAGTTGGAATAGGTTTCAGCTGCCAGAGCAGTTGATTCTTCTCCCATCACAGGTAGCATCCCATGGTTTGCATTCACCAGGAATGTTGATTCAGGAGCAGCATATGGCCTCTTTTGATAATTTGTTTACTCACAATCCATCAGGTAGAAGGAATGCTGCATGTGAGGACAGCAGACCCTCAGCAGGGTATAAAAGCACAGCTGGGCAGAGAGGCTTCCAAAGCATCAAGGCCACCTCTGTACAAACCAGACAGATCCCCAAGCCTCTGACACCATGCAGTGCTGTTGTGCCCCATGCTGCTGCCAGCCATGCTGCTGCCAGACCACCTGCTGCAGGACCACCTGCTGCAGAACCACCTGCTGTCGGCCCTGCTGTTGCCAGCCCTGCTGCTGTGGGTCCAACTGCTGCCAGTCTGGCTGCAGCTAGACCATCTGCTGAAACAACAGATGCCATTGACACAGATGCTGATGCCCAACCTGCTGCTGTAGGGCTTGCACTGGATATTGCTAACACACTCATGTCCAGACATCATCAAATAGACCCCATTGAGATCACTTGTATCCCAGACCCAGAAAGGCCAATCCATAGACTCTGCTGCATGCAACAGATACAGCATTGGTTCAAAAATAGGCTGCCTCACACCTTGCTTCCCTTCTCTAAAATGTACACATTCCCCATTCTTTCTACATACTTGGGAAACTCTCACAGAGAAAGTATAAACTTTAGGACTCTTACCATGGATTTAAAAACTGTGGATTTCTCCTCATCTAAATAAATGTGACCTTGGTACCAAAATCCAACTACAAGTGTTATGAAACTTCCTTTCTTTTTTATTTCAATACTTGGTCCTAAACCAGAGAAACAGCTACATTATCTTTATTTTAGACAAGGAACTGCACCTCCGTTATAACAATGCTTCTTCTATTTTTAGGAGAATACATTTCAAAATGCATATATATATATATATATATATATATATATATATATATATATGTATGTATATATATGTGTGTGTGTGTGTGTGTGTGTGTGTGTGTGTGTGTAATAAATTTCTAGTTGAGCAAGAATATGTGTAGGATTCGAAATAAGGACATTTTTTTTGAGTTACCCATGTAGGAGTTCATTTTTGTGACCTATAGGGTCTGGACCTGCTCAGTTGACCTTCCAATCTCATTATTGTAGCTGCAGATCCTTAGTCAACTATTGTACAAATCTACCCCCAGATGCATGGATCCATTGCCGATACCTTGGATGCAAGCCATCCAATCCTTCTTCAAAAAAAAAAAAAAAAAAAAAAAAAAAAAAAGGCATGTCAAATGTACTCTGCTTCCATTATCTTTTGCTCTGTGACTTCAAATCAGGAACTCTACAGTGCTTGATTCTCAAGTATTACTCCAGTGCTATTCTTGAAACATTAGGAGACATTTTGAGTATGAACCTAATCAATTCTCAGTGAAAATCCTAGATTCTAGAGGAAAATTCCAGCCTAGTGTTGGAAACTCTTTGCAGGGAAATTCAAGTTGAAATGGGAGGAAAATAAGGACCCACTCTTCTACATTTCCCTTGAAAGTATTGGTGTTCTCATGTCCATTCCTCATCAATGTGAGTAGATTTTAAACTGGTAAATTCTAGGCATGATGTCTTCTCTGTCAGTTTGTGTTCTTTTGAAGAACCTTCTTGTTCTCAAGCCCTTAGTTTTCCCTACACAACACTTTCCAAGTTCTTTTCCTGCCACTGGAGATTTGATATCAGCCCTAAATATCGGAGTCCATGCAGGAGGAGCTGCATCAGACAAGTGAATGTCTTGGACAATACTCACCATTTTCAATGAATGTGATTGGTTTGCCTTCAATTGCTTAGCCCTAAAATTTTTTTGTTGTTGCCTATTGCATACACTTTCAGCGTCCTTAGTCCTCTGACAGACTTGTTTCTTGATAACCATTCAGTTAACCTAGAACTTTCTACAAATAATAAGCAGCATATAGATTTAAAGGTAAATAGAACTACGGCTTTGATCTTATACTAAACTTGTTAAAAGAAGGAAACATGAAAAGTATTTAGTTAGGTATGAGATAAAAATTTACTTTTAAAAATTTAAATCCTAATATTTTGACCAAGCTCACTCTTGTTTAACAATTTGTCATCATTTCTCAGTGAGGAAGTGCTTCTTGGTGTAGAAACAAATTTATCTAATGCCATATAAATGCGCTATGAGGGGAAAAAGTAACCTGTTGTGGTTCAGAGGGCAGTCTCACTACAACTTTGTTTTGTCCACCAATTGCATGTACATGTATGGATATAAAATGTCTAGTGTTTGGTCAGTAATTAATTGGTCCAAACACACAGTCTGTGATTATTTGTTGGTCTGTCTATCTATTTAATTCTCTGTATTCCTTTATTTTTATGAAGTTATTTAGTTGCCTGTGTACCTATACATATATATGTATGTGTGCATATATGTATGTGTTTTTGTGTCCAGGCCTGGAAGTGAAGTTGTTGTAGTGTGTTTATGGGAGCTTACCTCCAAGGGAGTGCATTGCTTGATTTAGTAATTTGTGTTTGTGCATAGGATTCTTCCCACCCTTTCTTTTTGGCAACTAAAAAAAATTTTATTGAGTTTGGAAGTGAAGTTGTTGTACTGTGTTTATGGGAGCTTACCTCCAAGGGAGTGCATTGCTTGATTTAGTAATTTGTGTTTGTGCATAGGATTCTTCCCACCCTTTCTTTTTGGCAACTAAAAAAAATTTTTATTGAGTTTGTAAATTATGGCCAGTCACAGAAAGTAGCAGCATCAGATGATTCACTGTTTCATGTCAAAATTATCACCTGCCATTATCAGCAGTGCACGCATAGGTTTCTCTCAGCAGTGTCGAAACAATTTATTACACTTTTCTCCTCAGTTTGTTCTACTGAGTTTTAGCTAGTATTTCTGAAATTTGTTCTTTGTGTCCTCCCAAATTTAGGTAAGTCCATGATGCAATGGACCTCTTTTCATGACTTCTGCTATTCAAATTTAATATGTGAGGTTCAGTGGAATTCAGGTTATGGTGACAACTCTGAATTTTCAGGTCATCAGTGTAGAGAAAGTTCACTGTTCACCTCTCTGGCTTGAAATGTACACCTAACTTATTTCCAATGATTTATGACACTTTTGTGAACCGAACAAAAACTTCTGTCAGCATGCTTTGGGGCATCAGAGAAAGTAACATAAACTTGAATGGGTTAGGCACACCTGCCATTACCCATCCCAAACCATTCTTATCAATCCCTATACAAAGGCTCAAGACTAGGAGACCACATATTGTTCCATTCCCATGGGTTGCATTGAGGTTTAGATATTTTCAGTATGATACCATGGAAAGTTTTCATGCTTCAATCTTGTCTGCAGTGAGGTCTTTCTAGGACTTTAATCCAATACCCAGAGAACCTATTCACTGAGTCTGACTAGGAAACTTTATTTCTAAAGACATAGTGATATCTGGTGGGAAAGAAGATGTCTGAGGAAAGAAAAGTCTTTGGAGATCCAGGGCTGGTTCACTGATGGCAGGTATTGCTCTCCACAGAGAAAATCCATGGTTGTAAAAGCTGGTATATTTGACAAAACACTTTCAGTGCAATTCTGAGATGCTCTTCTAGATTTGCTTGCTCTTAGTCTCAGTAACTGGATCTTGGGAGCAAGAAACACTCCAGATATTCTTTAAGAAAACTGAAAAAATTAAGAGCTTGTGGTTATTTGGAAGCAGGAATATATTTCTTAGTATTCTGAACTTCTGTCCCTAGAGAATGAAGGTCACCCAGAGGAACTAGAAGTTTTCTGACACTTCTCCAGGAAGAAAGGTCTGGTTGGTACTTGTCAAGTGGAAAACGCTCTAGACACAAACAGTGGTGTCCCTCAAAGGCTGTTAATGGCTACATAAAGAGTTAGTTTGGGATTTTATTTAACATACTTCACTCAACTGACTAATAACTGAGTCTAAGACCAGACTGTGTGTCATTCACATAGGTGAGGAAATTGACCAGTATATTTTTTCAGTCGAGGCAATCATGTTCCTTGGACATTGGTTGGGTGCGTTCCTGTAATGAACAGGTGTGACATGGATTCTCTTTCAATACACTCTTGTCATAGGTACCATCTCAGCAACACTGACCAGGAGTGCATTGTTATTACCCATGAACATCCAGGACAGAGAATATATTAAAGGCCTCTGTGTCCTCATGCTAATTGTCTTTCATGCTCATACTCTCTGTACAAATAGAAGCCATTATGTGTGAGCTATAAGACTAATTAGGACTGGCAATCCTGATGATGGCAGGTTATGCCATGACCCAAAGTGGGAACACTGGGTGTGATAGTGTGAAAATCAGATGTCTCTTCCATTGGATACAAAGCCAGGTAAAAGTACTTGGAATAGGCTTCAGGTGCCAGAGCTGTTGATTCCTCTCCCATCACAGGTAGCATCCCATGATTTGCATTCATCAGGAATGTTGGCTCAGGAGGAGCATATGGCCTCTTTTGATAATTTGTTTACTCACAATCCATCAGGTAGAAGGAATGCTGCATGTGAGGACAGCAGACCCTCAGCAGGGTATAAAAGCACAGCTGGGCAGAGAGGCTTCCAAAGCATCAAGTCCACCTCTGTACAAACCAGACAGATCCCCAAGCCTCTGACACCATGCAGTGCTGTTGTGCCCCATGCTGCTGCCAGCCATGCTGCTGCCAGCCATGCTGCTGCCAGACCACCTGCTGCAGGACCACCTGCTGTCAGCCCTGCTGCTGCCAGCCCTGCTGCTGTGGGTCCAACTGCTGCCAGTCTGGCTGCTGCTAGACCATCTGCTGCAACAACAGCTGCCATTGACACAGATGCTGATGCCCAACCTGCTGCTGTAGGGTTTGCACTGGATATTGCTAACACACTCATGTCCAGACATCATCAAATAGACCCCATTGAGATCACTTGTGTCTCAGACCCAGAAAGGCCTATCAATAGACTCTACTGCATGTAACTGATATGGCACTGGTCAAGAAAAATAGGCTGCCTCACACCTTGCTTCCCTTCTCTGAAATGTACACATTCCCCATCCTTTCTATGTACTTGGGAAACTCTCACAGAGAAAGTATAAACTTTGGGACTCTTAGCATGGCTTTTAAAACTGTGGATTTCTCTTCATCTAAATAAATGTGACCTTGGTACCAACACCCAACTACTAGTGTCATGAATCTTTCTTTTTTGTTTCAGTACTTTGTCCTAAACTCGAGAAATAGCTACATCATCTGCATACTAGAAAAGGAATTGCACCACCATTATTGTAATACTTCTTTTATTTCATTGAGAGAGGAATACATTTCATTAATCAGATATATATATGTATATATATATATATATGCATGTGTTTGATAATATGTGTGTTTGAATTGCTGTGTGTTTGTGTGTGTATGTGTGTGTGTAATTGATTTCTAGTTTTGCAAGCTGCTGGGTAGAATTTGAAATAAGAACATTTTTTGAGAGGTACCTGTATAGGCAGACAGTTTTGGTGATGCCTAGGCTCTGGACCTGCTCAGTTGTCCTTGCAATCTCATTATGTAGCTCCAGAAAGTCAGTCAATAATAGCACAAATCTACCGCCAGGTGGATGGGTCTATTGCCAATGCCTTGAGAATCGTGTCATCCAATCCTTACCAAAAAAATAAATAAATAAATAAAAAATAAAAAAAATTAAAAGGCACATCAAATATACTTTACTCTCAGTATCTTTTGTTATGTGGCCTTAAACCAGGAACTCTTCAGTGCTTTATTCCACTCCAGTGCTCTTCTTGAAACCTTAGGAGACATGAAGAACATGAACCTAATCTATTCTCAAGGAAAATCCTGGATCCTAGAGAAAATTTCAGACAAGTGTTTGAAACTCTTTGAAGGGAAATTCAATCTGAAATGAGAGGAATGTAAGGACCATCTCTTCTGCAATCCACTTGAAATTAGTGGTGTTCTCATGTCCATTCCTCATCATGTGAGTAGAATTGAACACTTGTGAATCATAGACATGATGTCCTCTTTGTCAGTTTGTTTTTATATAAAGATCCCCTTACTCTGAAGCCCTTAATTTTCCCTACACAACTCTTTCCAAGTTCTGTTCATGCCCCTGGAGATTTGATATCAACCCTAAATATCAGAGTCTATGCAGAAGTGGAGTGAGCCGTATTGGATTTGGAGACAAATGTCTGCGCCCAAAGATGGCCCTGGCTTCTGCCTTCTCTAACTAGTAAACACCCCAAGAGGCCATGTGCCTGTATCACGCCACATTACTGACCAATTATGATGAGACACCTCAGCTGGTAGACAGAAGGGAGGATAAAAGGAGAGAACCTCCCAGCACGGGGTTCCCCCTCCACATTAAAGCATCAAGAAAAAAATTCTGATTAAACTGCTGAGAGAAGAACCTGGCCGTGTTGTGACTTGTCCTTGCGAGACTATGTTGAGTGTGACAAGTGGTGCTGAAACCCGGGAACCTTGAAGGTTCAGAACTCTCAACCAGTGGCAGGAGAGGTACCAGTAAGTTCCCTGGGTAAGTTGGGACTATAAAGCTCCCTGCAATTTGGGACTATAAAGTTCACAATAAGTGATTATTGAAAAAATCTGAATAGATCAAACCCTCACCCTTGCACTGTTTGTACAGGTGTGGACAGTCATAGTGTTGATAGTGTTCCTCATTTGTGGGTGCCATCTCCCCAAAAAACAGCATTAGGCTCACTTGGTCATGGTTCAAGAATCTGCATACGTAGATAAGTGTGTCCGCAACATGCAGAATAACCAGAGCCATTCTATATGCCTGGCGCTCAGAGAATTACTAAGAGAAAGAAAACTGAAACTAAGTGAGAAAAACATCCAAGCATTTTTGTCTCAGTGTGATCTCCATGCTCCATGGTTTGTGGTCTCTGGGGACTTTAACCATCTTTGTTGGGACAAGTTAGGAAGAGACTTAGATAGGGCATATGAAGAAAACAGATTAAAACCAGGTATGAGACCTATCTGGAAGTTGATTCGTGCCTATCTTGAATACAGCCGCTGTAGAACCGCTATTAAAAACAGCCAAAAGTCGCTCAGAAAATATCAGGAGAGCCAGTCAAAATCTGGTGATAGCCATAGTGAGAAAAGGGAAACAAGACATCAAAAGAATAAAACAGCACAAAAAGATACATTACTGAAAGACAAAAATTGCCTTGAGGCATGGGCTGCCTGGGAAAAGCCTGCAAATATTAAAACAGACAATGGTCCGGCTTATACCGCTGCAACTGTTGTTACACTCTTCAAACGAATCGGAGTCTTTGCTCAAGGTCAGAACTTCTTGCAGTCAGGGTTGCACTGGAAAAGTTTCCAAGGTAAGTTGGTATTGAGCAAGGAAGTTTGCTGCAGCAGCAAACCAAAAGTAAAAGATTTAGGATGAGATCTCATCCAATATTTCTGGCTCTTCAAGAGCTACTCTTGTCAAAAAAGTAAACCTCAAAATGAAAAAGAGCACTCTAAAAAGGTTTTTAAATGAATGCCATACCATTGCACCCTGGTTCCCAGTCTCAGGAAGCCTTACTGTCTGTGGGAGCTGTTTGTGTTTTTCCCCAGGACCGGAGTGATCCTTGGTGAGTAACTAAATGGTTGATTAAAAAGCTGAAAGAAGACAAGAAAGATGCAGAAACTTCTGTTACTCCTGGCAATGGTCACACCCATCATGAGAGCTGAAGATGTCATCTTTTGGGGGGTGGGCAATACCTGGCCAGTCCCCCTCCATTTTCATCGCTATTCCCCTCTTTTACCAGTTTTCTTTTTTACTAATTGTGACCCTGGCCTACCGTGCATACAACCTGACCTCTCGGCAGAGCTTTAATCTGTCACAAATTTCTCCCTTGCTGACACCTTATGTTAATAACCCTTTCTGGTGTACATTCTCTGAATAATTTGTGTGTTACCCCCTGTTAATATCTCTCTCTTGTGTACATTTTCTAAATGGTTTGTGAGTTACCACCTATTCAGCTGCAAATTGGACCAAGTTCAAAAACCAGTCACAAGCAATCAGTAATTAGAAAAAAAGCAATTGGCCCTAACAGGTAGAAAACCTTACTAATCAACTTCTGTTTAAAATAGTGATTCTCAATAACACAAAGGTTAGCCTTCCCACTGCTCAGTCTATTTTAAACTGGCTGCAAAAATCTTTAAGTTTTATGAAGGAATGGGCAGGGATGGGAGCACTCCTATCCATGCTCCTCCTAGCCTGTCTAGTATGCTGTTGGTGCATCTGTAAAATACTGCTAGAACGGCACCAAACTAATTCGGTCATGGTATAGCCTATGCAAGCTCTTGAAAACGGCATGTCACCATCAGTTATCTGCTCTAAAAGATTAGTATTAGACATGGCACATGTGTTGTCAGGCAGAGCACTGAACAGAGAATAGTCGAATTCCAGCTAGACATTCTCTGGGAGGTATTTCCAACTAGATGGTGGTTTCAGTGTCCTAGTGTTCCCCCACCTCCCCCCAAAAATGACACGGGAGCTGGTCAGAATCTTATCAGGTGATGAGCGCAGCTGTGGTTCTGAGTAAGGCCCCTAAACCTTTACATATTGGGAGTTTGGACCTCTGCCTCCACCCATGTAAACAGTGCCAATGGAGTTGTAAAGTTGTGTTACTTCTAAGCTTTGCAAAAATAGTAATTAATTGAGAGAGGCTTAACTTCCCCAATCTCCTGAAGTAATGTCATCCGACCCCCACCAGTTCATTCCTGGAATCTTGGAAGAAATGATAAACAGATCCAAAGTACAAATACTCACTGACAGGCAACTTCCTCTAGCCCCTGTCCAACCTAAGACACAGAACCTTGAGAATGACGAGGTAATCCTAAGGAGATCCAGTGCTGGTTCACTGATGGCAGGTACTAATCTCCACAGAGAAGATCCAAGTTTGAGATCTTTCACAATACACTTTAGTGCAATTCTGAGATGCTCTTCTAGATTTGCCTGCTCTGTGTCTCAGTAACTATATCTTGGGAATAAGAAACACTCCAGATCTTCTCAGTGAAATATGATTCAATTAAGAGCTCAGGGTCATTTGGCAGCAGAAAATTATTTCTTAGTACTCTGAGCTTCTGTCCCCAGGGAAGAGTAGGTCATGTCAAGTGGAAAACCCTCTAGACACAAAGAGTGGAGTCCCTCAAAGGGTGTTAATGGCTACATAAAAAATAGTTTGGGATTTCATTTAACATACTTCATCAACTAATAATTTGGTCTAGGACCAGATAGTGTATCATTCACATGGGTGAGGAAATTGACCAGTATATAGTTTCAATCAAGGTAATAATGATCCTTGGACATAGGTTGGGTGAGTTCCTGTACTGAACAGATGTGACATGAATTTTCTTTCAATAGATTCTTGTCATAATCACCATCTCAGCAACACTACCCAGGAGAGCATTGGTATTGCCCATGAACATCCAGGACAGGGCAAGTTCCTAAAGGCCTCTATGTCCTCAAGCTAATGGTCTCTCATGCTCATACTCTCTGTACAAACAAAGCCATTATGTGTGAGCTAGAAGACTAATGAAGACTGATCATCCTTAGGCTGGCAGGTTATGCCATGATCCAAAGTGGAAACACTGGGTGTGATGGTAAGAACATCAGGTGTCTCTTTCACCGGATACCAAGCCAGATAAATTTACTTAGAATCGGCTTCAGCTGCCAGAGCTGTTGATTCCTCTCCCAACACAGGTAACAACCCTTGATTTGTGTTCTCGAGGAATGTTGATTCAGGAGGAGCATATGGCCTCTTTTGATAATTTGTTTACTCACAATCCATCAGGTAGAAGGAATGCTGCATGTGAGGACAGCAGACCCTCAGCAGGGTATAAAAGCACAGCTGGGCAGAGAGGCTTCCAAAGCATCAAGGCCACCTCTGTACAAACCAGACAGATCCCCAAGCCTCTGACACCATGCAGTGCTGTTGTGCCCCATGCTGCTGCCAGCCATGCTGCTGCCAGCCATGCTGCTGCCAGACCACCTGCTGCAGGACCACCTGCTGTCGGCCCTGCTGCTGCCAGCCCTGCTGCTGTGGCTCCAACTGCTGCCAGTCTGGCTGCTGCTAGACCATCTGTTGCAACAACAGCTGCCATTGAAACAGATGCTGATGCCCAACCTGCTGCTGTAGGGCTTGCACTGGATATTGCTAACACTCTCGTGTCCAGACATCATCAAATAGACCCCATTGAGATCACTTGTATCACAGACCCGAAGAGGCCAATCTATAGACTCTGCTGCATGCAACTGATACAGCATTGGTTCAAAAAATAGGCTGCCGCACACCTTGCTCCCCTTCTCTGAAATGTACACATTCTCCATTCTTTCTATGTACTTGGGACACTCTCACAGAGAAAGTATAAACTTTGGGACTCTTACCATGGATTTAAAAACTGTGGATTTCTCCTCATCTAAATAAATGTGACCTTGGTACCAAAACCCAATTACAAGTGTTATGAATCTTCTTTTATTTTTTATTTCAATACTTGGTCCTTAACTAGAGAAACAGCTACATCATTTTTACTTTAGACAAGGAACTGCACCACCGTTATCACAATGCTTCTTCTATTTCTTAGGAGAAGAATACATTTCAAAACGCATATATACATTAATTTGTGTGTGCTTATGTGTATGTGTGTGTGTGTGTGTGTGTGTGTGTTTGTGTGTGTAATTCATTTCTAGTCGAGCAATCATCTGTGTAGGAATCGAAATAACATTTTTGGAGAGTTACCCATGTAGGAGTTATTTTTGTGACCTATATGTTCTGGACCTGCTCAGTTGACCTTTTAATCTCATTATTGAAGCTGCAGATTCTTAGTCAACTATTGGACAAATCTACCCCAGCCCCCTGATGCATTGATCCATTGCCAATACCTCGGATTGAAGCCATCCAATCCTTCTTCAAAGAAAAGGCATGTCAAATGTATTCTGCTTTTATTATCTTTTGCTATGTGACCTCAAATCAGGAACTTTACAGTGCTTGATTCCCTAGTTTTATTCCAGTGCTATTCTTGAAACATTAGGAGACACTATGAGTATGAACCTAATCAATTCTCAGTGAAAATCCTAGATCCTTGAGGAAAATTTCAGGCTAGTGCTGGAAACTCTTTGAAAGGAAATTCAAGTTGAAATGGGAGGAAAATAAGGACCCACTTTTCTACATTTCCCTTGAAAGTATTGGTGTTCTCATGTCCATTCCTCATCAATGTGAGTAGATTTTAAACTGGTAAATCCTAGGCAGGATGTTTTCTCTGACAGTTTTTGTTCTATTGAACAACCTTCTTGTTCTCAAGCCCTTAGTATTCCCTACACAACACTTTTCAAGTTCTGTTCCTGCCACTGGAGATTTGATATCAGCCCTAAATATCAGAGGCCATGCAAGAGGAGCTGCATCAGACAAGTGAATGTGTTGGACAATACTCACCATTTTCAATGAATGTGATTGGTTTGCCTTCAATTGCTTAGCCCTAAAATTTTTTGTTGTTGCCTATTGCATACACTTTCAGTGTCCTTAGTCCTCTGACAGACTTGTTTCTTGATAACCATTCGGTTAACCTAGAACTTTCTACAAACAATAAGCAGCATATAGATTTAAGGTAAATAGAACTACGGCTTTGAACTAAACTGAACTTGTTAAAAGAAAAAAACATGCAAAGTGTTTAGTTACGTATGAGTTAAAAATTTACTTTTAAAAAATTAAGTTGTAATATTTTGACCAAGCTCACTCTTGTTTAACAATTTGTCATCTTTTCTCAATGAGGAATTGCTTCTTGGTGTAAAGACAAATTTATCTAATGCCATATAAATGAGGTATGAGAAATAAAAATAACCTGCTATAGTTCAGAGGGCAGGCCCACTACAACTTTATTTTGTCCACCAATTGCATGTACATGTATGGATATAAAATGGCTAGTGTTTGGTCAGTAATTAATTGGTCTAAAAACACAGTCTGTGATTGTTTGTCTGTCTAACTAATTAATGATCTGTATTTCTTTATTTTTTTATGAAGTAATTTATTTGCTCTGTACCTATATATGTATGTATGTATGCACATATGTATGTGTGTTTTATTCAGGCTTGGAAATAAATTTTAGTAGCTTGTTGATAGTAGCTTACTTTTTAGGGAGTGCATTGCTTGATTTAGTAATGTGTGTTTGTGTGTAGGATTCTTAGTGTACACATAGGTTGCTCTCACAAGTGGCCAAAATATCTTACTCCAAACACATTTCTTCTCAGCTTGTTCTAAGTAGTTTGATCTACCATTTCTGAACTCTGATCTTTGTGTCCTCCCAAATTTGGCAAAGTTCATGATGCAATGGACCTCTTCCATGACTGATGCTGTTCAAATTTGATTTGTGAACTTCAGAGGAGTCCAGTTATGGTGACAACTCTGAATTTTCATATCATCCGTGTAGAGAAAAATCACTGGTCATCTCTTTTTTTTCAGACTTGTACATAACTGATTTCCACAGATGTAAGGCACTTTTGTGAACCATACAAGGGCTTCTGTTAGCATGCTTTGGGTAATTAGAGAAAACAACACAACGATTAATGGGTTACACACACCTGCCATTACCCATTCCAAACTCTTTTTATCACTCCCTATGCAAAGGCTCAATACTAGGAGATCACATAATGTTCAATCAGCATGTGTTGAAATGCAGGTTTGGACATTTTTTGTCTCATACCATGGAAAGTTGTCATTCTTCAATCTTGTCTGCACTGAGGTCTTTTTAGAACGGAATCTAATACCCCGGAGAACCTGTTCACTGGGTCTCACTAGGAAACATCAGCACCATGACATAGATATTTCCAAAGACATAATGATATCTGGTGTTAAAGAAGATGTCTGAGGAAAATAAAATCTTTGGAGATCCAGCGCTGGTTCACTGATGACAGGTACTACACTCCACAGAGTATATCCAGCGTCCCGAAAGCTGGGTTGTTTGACAAAACACTTTCAGTGCAATTCTGAGATGCTCTTCTAGATTTGCCTTTTCTGAGTCTCAATAACTGAATCTTGGAACCAAGAAACTCTCCAGATCTTCTTTGAGAAAACTGAAGAAATTAAGAGCTTGGGGTCATTTGGAAGAAGAATTCTGAACTTCTGTCCCGAGAGAAGTGAAGGTCACCCAAAGGAACTAGAAGTTTTCTGACACTACTCCAGGAAGAAAGGTCTGGCTGGTACTTGTCAAGTGAAAAAGCCTCTAGACACAAACAGTGGAGTCCCTCAAAGGCTGTTAATGGCTACATAAAGAGTTAGTTTGGGATTTTATTTAATATACTTCACTCAACTGACTAATAACTGAGTCTAAGACCAGATTGTGTGTCATTAACATAGGTGAGGAAATTGGCCAGTGTGTATTTTCAATCTAGGCAATGATGTTCCCTGGACATCGGTGAAGTGAGTTCCTGTAAAAAACAGGTGTGACATGGATTCTCTTTCAATACACTCTTATCATAGGCACCATCTCAGCAACACTACCGAGGAGAGCATTGTTATTACCCATAAACATCCAGGACAGGGCATGTCCTTAAAGGCCTCTGTGTCCTCATGCTAATGGTCTTTAAAGCTCATATTCTCTGTGTAAACAGAAGCCATTATGTGTGAGCTATAAGACTAATTAGGACTGGCCATCCTGATGGTGGCATGTTATGCCATGACCCAAAGTGGGAACACTGGGTGTGATAGTGTGAAAATCAGATATCTCTTCCATTGGATACAAAGCCAGGTAAAAGTACTTAGAATCGGCTTCAGCTGCCAGAGCTGTTGATTCCTCTCCCAACACAGGTAACAACCCTTGATTTGTGTTCTCGAGGAATGTTGGCTCAGGAGGAGCATATGGCCTCTTTTGATAATTTGTTTACTCACAATCCATCAGGTAGAAGGAATGTTGCATGTGAGGACAGCAGACCCTCAGCAGGGTATAAAAGCACAGCTGGGCAGAGAGGCTTCCAAAGCATCAAGTCCACCTCTGTACAAACCAGACAGATCCCCAAGCCTCTGACACCATGCAGTGCTGTTGTGCCCCATGCTGCTGCCAGCCATGCTGCTGCCAGCCATGCTGCTGCCAGACCACCTGCTGCAGGACCACCTGCTGTCGGCCCTGCTGCTGCCAGCCCTGCTGCTGTGGGTCCAACTGCTGCCAGTCTGGCTGCTGCTAGACCATCTGCTGCAACAACAGCTGCCATTGACACAGATGGTGATGCCCAACCTGCTGCTGTAGGGTTTGCACTGGATATTGCTAACACACTCATGTCCAGACATCATTAAATAGACCCCATTGAGATCACTTGTATCCCAGACCCAGAAAGGCCAATCCATAATTCTGCTGCATGCAACAGATACAGCATTGGTTCAAAAAATAGGCTGCCTCACACCTTGCTTCCCTTCTCTGAAATGTACACAGTTCCCATCCTTTCTATGTACTTTGGAAACTCTCACAGAGAAAGTATAAACTTTGGGACTCTTAACATGGCTTTAAAAACTGTGGATTTCTCCTCATCTAAATAAATGTGACCTTGGTACCAACACCCAACTACTAGTGTCATGAATCTTTCTTTTTTGTTTCAGTACTTTGTCCTAAACTCAAGAAATAGCTACATCATCTGCGTACTAGAAAAGGAACTGCACCACCATTATTGTAATACTTCTTCTATTTCATTGAGAGAGGAATACATTTCATTAATCAGATATATATATATATGCATGTGTTTGATAATATGTGTGTTTGAATTGCTGTGTGTGTGTGTGTGTGTGTGTGTGTGTGTGTGTGTGTGTAATTGATTTCTAGTTTAGCAAGCTGCTGGGTAGAATTTGAAATAAGAACATTTTTTTGAGAGGTACCTGTATAGGCAGACAGTTTTGGTGATGCCTAGGCTCTGGACCTGCTCAGTTGTCCTTGCAATCTCATTATGTAGCTCCAGAAAGTCAGTCAATAATAGCATTAATCTACCGCCAGGTTGATGGGTCTATTGCCAATGCCTTGAGAATCGTGTCATCTAATCCTTACCAAAGGGGGGAAAAAAAGCACATCAAATAAACTCTACTCTCAGTATCTTTAGTTATGTGGCCTTAAACCAGGAACCAGTGCTTTATTCCACTCCAGTGCTCTTCTTGAAACCTTAGGAGACATGAAGAACATGAACCTAATCTATTCTCAATGAAAATCCTGGATCCTAGAGGAAAATTTCAGACAAGTGTTTGAAACTCTTTGAAGGGAAATTCAATCTGAAATGAGAGAAATGTAAGGACCATCTCTTCTGCAATCCACTTGAAATTAGTGGTGTTCTCATGTCCATTCCTCATCATGTGAGTAGAATTGAACACTTGTGAATCATAGACATGATGTCCTCTTTGTCAGTTTGTTTTTATATAAAGATCCCCTTACTCTGAAGCCCTTAATTTTCCCTACACAACTCTTTCCAAGTTCTGTTCATGCCCCTGGAGATTTGATATCAACCCTAAATATCAGAGTCTATGCAGGAGTGGAGTGAGCCGTATTGGATTTGGAGACAAATGTCTGCGCCCAAAGATGGCCCTGGCTTCTGCCTTCTCTAACTAGTAAACACCCCAAGAGCCCATGCGCCTGTATCACGCCACATTACTGACCAATTATGATGAGACACCTCAGCTGGTAGACAGGAGGAAGGATAAAAGGAGAGAACCTCCCAGCACGGGGTTTTCCCTCCACATTAAAGCATCAAGAAAGGAATCCTGAATAAACTGCTGAGAGAAGAACCTGGCCGTGTTGTGACTTGTCCTTGCGGGACTATGTTGAGCATGACAAGTGGTGCTGAAACCCGGGAACCTTGAAGGTTCAGAACTCTCAACCAGTGGCAGGAGAGGTACCAGTAAGTTCCCTGGGTAAGTTGGGACTATAAAGCTCCCTGCAATTTGGGACTATAAAGTTCACAATAAGTGATTATTGAAAAAATCTGAATAGATCACACCCTCACCCTTGCACTGTTTGTACAGGTGTGGACACTCATAGTGTTGTTAGTGTTCCTCATTTGTGGGTGCCATCTCCCCAAAGAACAGCATTAGGCTCACTTGGTCGTGGTTCAAGAATCTGCATATGTAGATAAGTGTGTCCGCAACATGCAGAATAACCAGAGCCATTCTATATGCCTGGCGCTCAGAGAATTACTAAGAGAAAGAAAACTGAAACTAAGTGAGAAAAACATCCAAGCATTTTTGTCTCAGTGTGATCTCCATGCTCCATGGTTTGTGGTCTCTGGGGACTTTAACCATCTTTGTTGGGACAAGTTAGGAAGAGACTTAGATAGGGCATATGAAGAAAACAGATTAAAACCAGGTATGAGACCTATCTGGAAGTTGATTCGTGCCTATCTTGAATACAGCCGCTGTAGAACCGCTATTAAAAACAGCCAAAAGTCGCTCAGAGAATATCAGGAGAGCCAGTCAAAATCTGGTGATAGCCATAGTGAGAAAAGGGAAACAAGACATCAAAAGAATAAAACAGCACAAAAAGATACATTACCGAAAGACAAAAATTGCCTTGAGGCATGGGCTGCCTGGGAAAAGCCTGCAAATATTAAAACAGACAATGGTCCGGCTTATACCGCTGCAACTGTTGTTACACTCTTCAAACGAATCAGAGTCTTTGCTCAAGGTCAGAACTTCTTGCAGTCAGGGTTGCACTGGAAAAGTTTCCAAGGTAAGTTGGTATTGAGCAAGGAAGTTTGCTGCAGCAGCAAACCAAAAGTAAAAGATTTAGGATGAGATTTCATCCAATTTTTCTGGCTCTTCAAGAGCTACTCTTGTCAAAAAAGTAAACCTCAAAATGAAAAAGAGCACTCTAAAAAGGTTTTTAAATGAATGCCATACCATTGCACCCTGGTTCCCAGTCTCAGGAAGCCTTACTGTCTGTGGGAGCTGTTTGTGTTTTTCCCCAGGACCGGAGTGATCCTTGGTGAGTAACTAAATGGTTGATGAGAAAGCTGAAAGAAGACAAGAAAGATGCAGAAACTTCTGTTACTCCTGGCAATGGTCACACCCATCATGAGAGCTGAAGATGTCATCTTTTGGGGGGTGGGCAATACCTGGCCAGTCCCCCTCCATTTTCATCGCTATTCCCCTCTTTTACCAGTTTTCTTTTTTACTAATTGTGACTCTGGCCTACCGTGCATACAACCTGACCTCTCGGCAGAGCTTTAATCTATCACAAATTTCTCCCTTGCTGACACCTTATGTTAATAACCCTTTCTTGTGTACATTCTCTGAATGATTTGTGTGTTGCCCCCTGTTAATATTTCTCTCTTGTGTACATTCTCTAAATGGTTTGTGAGTTACCACCTATTCAGCTGCAAATTGGACCAAGTTCAAAAACCAGTCACAAGCAATCAGTAATTAGAAAAAAAGCAATTGGCCCTTACAGGTAGAAAACCTCACTAATCAACTTCTGTTTAAAATAGTGATTCTCAATAACACAAAGGTTAGCCTTCCCACTGCTCAGTCTATTTTAAACTGGCTGCAAAAATCTTTAAGTTTTATGAAGGAATGGGCAGGGATGGGAGCACTCCTATCTATGCTCCTCCTAGCCTGTCTAGTATGCTGTTGGTGCATCTGTAAAATACTGCTAGAACAGCACCAAACTAATTCGGTCATGGAATAGCCTATGCAAGCTCTTGAAAACGGCATGTCACCATCAGTTATCTGCTCTAAAAGATTAGTATTAGACATGGCACATGTGTTGTCAGGCAGAGCACTGAACAGAGAATAGTCGAATTCCAGCTAGACATTCTCTGGGAGGTATATCTAACTAGATGGGGGTTTCAGTGTCCTAGTGTTCCCCCACCTCCCCCCAAAAAATGACACGGGAGCTGGTCAGAATCTTATCAGGTGATGAGCGCAGCTGTGGTTCTGAGTAAGGCCCCTAAACCTTTACATATTGGGAGTTTGGACCTCTGCCTCCACCCATGCAAACAGTGCCAATGGAGTTGTAAAGTTGTGTTACTTCTAAGCTTTGCAAAAATAGTAATTAACTGAGAGAGGCTTAACTTCCACAATCTCCTGAAGTAATGTCATCCGACCCCCACCAGTTCATTCCTGGAATCTTGGAAGAAATGATAAACAGATCCAAAGTACAAATACTCACTGACAGGCAACTTCCTCTAGCCCCTGTACAACCTAAGACACAGAACCTTGAGAATGACGAGGTAATCCTAAGGAGATCCAGTGCTGGTTCACTGATGGCAGGTACTACTCTCCAGAGAGAAGATCGAAGTTTGAGATCTTTCACAATACACTTTAGTGCAATTCTGAGATGCTCTTCTAGATTTGCCTGCTCTGTGTCTCAGTAACTGTATCTTGGGAATAAGAAACACTCCAGATCTTCTCTATGAAATATGATTCAATTAGGAGCTCAGGGTCATTTGGCAGAAGAAAATTATTTCTTAGTACTCTGCGCATCTGTCCCCAGGGAAGTGTAGGTCATGTCAAGTGGAAAACCCTCTAGACACAAAGAGTGGAGTCCCTCAAAGGCTGTTAATGGCTACATAAAGAGATAGTTTGGGATTTCATTTAACATACTTCATCAACTAATAATTGGGTCTAGGACCAGATAGTGTACCATTCACATAGGTGAGAAAATTGACCAGTATATAGTTTCAATCAAGGTAATAATGATCATTGAACATAGGTTGGGTGAGTTCCTGTAATGAACAGAAGTGACATGGATTTTTTTTCAATAGATTCTTGTCATAATCACCATCTCAGCAACACTACCCAGGAGAGCATTGGTATTGCCCATGAACATCCAGGACAGGGCAAGTTCCTAAAGGCCTCTATGCCCTCATGCTAATGGTCTTTCATGCTCATACTCTCTGTACAAACAGAAGCCATTATGTTTGAGCTATAAGACTAATGAGGACTGATCATCCTGAGGGTGGCAGGTTATGCCATGACCCAAAGTGGAAACACTGGGTGTGATGGTAAGAACATCAGGTGTCTCTTTCACCAGATACCAAGCCAGATAAATCTACTTGGAATAGGCTTCAGCTGCCAGAGCTGTTGATTCCTCTCCCATCACAGGTAGCATCCCATGATTTGCGTTCATCAGGAATGTTGGCTCAGGAGGAACATATGGCCTCTTTTGATTATTTGGTTACTCACAATCCATCAGGTAGAAGGAATGCTGCATGTGAGGACAGCAGACCCTCAGCAGGGTATAAAAGCACAGCTGGGCAGAGAGGCTTCCAAAGCATCAAGGCCACCTCTGTACAAACCAGACAGATCCCCAGGCCTCTGACACCATGCAGTGCTGTTGTGCCCCATGCTGCTGCCAGCCATGCTGCTGCCAGACCACCTGCTGCAGGACCACCTGCTGTCGGCCCTGCTGCTGCCAGCCCTGCTGCTGTGGGTCCAACTGCTGCCAGTCTGGCTGCTGCTAGACCACCTTCTGCAACAACAAATGCCATTGACACAGATGCTGATGCCCAACCTGCTGCTGTAGGGTTTGCACTGGATATTGCTAACACACTCATGTCCAGACATCATCAAATAGACCCCATTGAGATCACTTGTATCCCAGACCCAGAAAGGCCAATCTATTGACTCTGCTGCATGCAACTGATATGGGATGGGTCCAAAAATATGCTGCCTCACACCTTGCTTCCCTTCTCTGAAATGTACACATTCCCCATTCTTTCTATGTACTTGGGAAACTCTCACAGAGAAAGTATAAACTTTGGGGCCTATACCATGGATTTAAAAACTGTGGATTTCTCCTCATCTAAATAAATGTGACCTTGGTACCAAAACCCAACTACAAGTGTTATGAATCTTCCTTTCTTTTTTATTTCAATACTTGGTCCTAAACTAGAGAAACAGCTACATTATCTTTATTTTAGACAAGGAACTGCACCACCTTTATCACAATGCTTCTTCTATTTCTTAGGAGAAGAATACATTTCAAAATGCGTTTATACATTTTTATGTGTGCGTGCGTGTCTGTGTGTGTGTGTGTGTGTGTATGTGTTGTGTGTGTGAGTGTGTGTGTGTGTGTATGTGTTTAATTTATTTCTAGTTGTGCAATCATCTGTGTAGGATTCGAAATAAGAACATTTTTGGAGAGTTACCCACGTAGGAGTTATTTTTGTGACCTAAATGTTCTGGACCTGCTCAGTTGACCTTCCAATCTCATAATTGAAGCTGCAGATCCTTAGTCAACTATTGGACAAATCTACCCCAGCCCCCTGATGCATTGATCCATTGCCAATACCTCGGATTGAAGCCATCCAATCCTTCTTCAAAAAAAAGGCATGTCAAATGTACTCTGCTTCCATTATCTTTTGCTATGTGACCTCAAATCAGGAACTCTACAGTGCTTGATTCCCAAGTCTTATTCCAGTGTTATTCTTGAAATATTAGGAGACATTATGAGTATGAACCTAATCAATTCTCAGTGAAAATCCTAGATCTAGAGGAAAATTCAAGGCTAGTGTTGGAAACTCTTTGAAAGGAAATGCAAATTGAAATTGGAGGATAATAAGGAACCATGCTTCTATATTTTTCTTGAAAGTATTGGTGTTCTCATGTCCATTCCTCATCAATGTGAGGAGATTTTAAACTGGTAAATCCTAGGCATGATGTCTTCTCTGTCAGTTTGTGTTCTATTGAAGAACCTTCTTGTTCTCAAGCCCTTAGTTTTTCCTACACAACACTTTCCAAAATCTGTTCCTCCCATTGGACATTTGATATCAGCCCTAAATATCAGAGGCCATGCAAGAGGAGCTGCATCAGACAAGTGAATGTCTTGGACAATACTCACCATTTTCAGTGAATGTGATTGGTTTGCCTTCAATTGCTTAGCCGTAAAATTTTTTGTTGTTGCCTATTGCATACACTTTCAGCGTCCTTAGTCCTCTGACAGACTTGTTTCTTGATAACCATTCGGTTAACCTAGAACTTTCTACAAACAATAAGCAGCATATAGATTTAAGGTAAATAGAACTACGGCTTTGAACTTATACTGAACTTGTTAAAA
This sequence comes from Micromys minutus, assembly GCF_963924665.1. Taxonomy (NCBI): domain Eukaryota; kingdom Metazoa; phylum Chordata; class Mammalia; order Rodentia; family Muridae; genus Micromys; species Micromys minutus. The sequence continues at coordinate 46,401,367 of NC_137979.1, read as the reverse complement.
GAAAAAAACATGCAAAGTGTTTAGTTAGGTATGAGTTAAAAATTTACTTTTAAAAAATTAAGTTGTAATATTTTGACCAAGCTCACTCTTGTTTAACAATTTGTCATCTTTTCTCAATGAGGAATTGCTTCTTGGTGTAAAGACAAATTTATCTAATGCCATATAAATGAGGTATGAGAAGAAAAAATAACCTGCTATAGTTTAGAGGGCAGGCCCACTACAACTTTGTTTTGTCCACCAATTGCATGTACATGTATGGATATAAAATTGCTAGTGTTTGGTCAGTAATTAATTGGTCTAAACACACAGTCTGTGATTGTTTGTTGGTCTGTCTATCTAATTAATTTTCGGTATTCCTTTGTTTTTATGAAGTTATTTAGTTGCCTGTGTACCTATATATGTATGTATGTATGCATATATAAGTGGGTTTTTGTATTTAGGTCTGGAAGTGAAGTTGTTGTACCGTGTTTATGGGAGCTTAATTCCAAGGAAGTGCATTGCTTGATTTAGTATTTGCGTTTGTGTGTAGGGTTCTTCCCTCCTTTTTTTTTTTTTTTTTTTTTTTTTTTTTTTTTTTTTTTTTTTTGGCAACTAACAAAAATTTTATTGAGATTGTAACTTATGGCCAGTCACAGAAATTAGCAGCATCAGATGATTCATGGTTTCACGTCAAAATTATCACCTGCCATTATCAGCAGTACGCACATAGGTTGCTCTCAGCAGTGTCGAAACAAACTTACTACAAACTATTTTCTCCTCAGTTTGTTCTACAGAGTTTTAGCTCGTGTTTCTGAAATCGGTTCTTGTGTCCTCCCAAATGTAAGTAAGTCCATGATGCAATGGACCTCTTTTCATGACTGCTGCTATTCAAATTTAGTATGTGAGGTTCAGAGGAATTCAGGTTATGATGACAACTCTGAATTTTCAGGTCATCAGTGTAGAGAATGTTCACTGTTCACCTCTCTGGCTTGAAATGTGTACATAACTCATTTCCAATGATTTAAGACACTTTTGTGAACCAAACAAGAACTTCTGTCAGCATGCTTTGCAGCATCAGAGAAAACAACATAAACTTGAATGGGTTAGGCACACCTGCCATTACCCATCCCAAACCATTCTTATCAATCCCTATACAAAGGTTCAATACTAGGATACCACATAATGTTCCATCCACATGGGTTGCAATGAGATTTAGAAATTTTCAGTATGATACCATGGAAAGTTTTCATGCTTCAATCTTGTCTGCAGTGAGGTCTTTCTAGGACTTTACTCCAATACACAGAGAACCTATTTACTGAGTCTGACTAGGTAACTTCAGCTCTAAGGACATAGATATTTCCTAAGACATAGTGATATCTGGTGGGAAAGAAGATGACTGATGAAGGAAAACTCTTTGGAGATCCAAGACTGGTCCACTGATGGCAGGTACTACTCTCCACAGAGAAGATCCATGGTTGTAAAAGCTGGTATATTTGACAAAACACTTTTAGTGCAATTCTGAGATGCTCTTATAGATTTGCCTGCTCAGTGTCTCAGTAACTGCATCTTGGGAGCAGAAACACTCCAGATCTTTTCTACAAAATCTGATTCAATTAGGAGCTCAGGGTCATTTGGAAGCAGAAAATATTTCTTAGTAATCTGAGCTTCTGTCCCTAGGAGAGTGTAGGTCATGTCCAGTGGAAAAGCCTCTAGACACAAAAAGTAGAGACCCTCAAAGGCTGTTAATGGCTACATATAGAGTTAGTTTGCGATTTCATTTAACATACTTCATTCAAGTGAGTAATAATTGGCTCTAGGAACAGATTGTGTAGCACTCACATAGGTGAGGACATTGACCAGTGTATAGTTTCAATCTAGGCAATCATGTTCCTTGGACATTGGTTGGGTGAGTTCCAGCAAGGAACAGGTGTTACATGGATTTTCTTGGAATAGACACTTTTTATAGTCACCAAGTCTGCAACACTACCCAGGAGAACATTGGTATTACCCGTGAACATCCAGGACAGGGCAAGTCCCTAAAGGCCTCTGTGTCCTCATGCCAATGGTCTTTCATGCTCATACTCTTTGTACAAACAGAAGCAATTATGTGTGAGCTAGAAGACTAATTAGCACTGACCATTCAGAGGCTGGAAATTTATGACATGACTCAAATTGGACACACTTGGTGTGATCGTGAGAACATCAGTTGTCTGTCTCGTCGGATACAAAGCCAGGTAAAAGTACTTGGAATCGGCTTCAGCTGCCAGAGCTGTTGATTTCTCTCCCAACACAGGTAACAACCCTTGATTTGTGTTCTCGAGGAATTTTGGCTCAGGAGGAGAATATGGCCTCTTTTGATAATTTGTTTACTCACAATCCATCAGGTAGAAGGAATGCTGCATGTGAGGACAGCAGACCCTCAGCAGGGTATAAAAGCACAGCTGGGCAGAGAGGCTTCCAAAGCATCAAGGCCACCTCTGTACAAACCAGACAGATCCCCAAGCCTCTGACACCATGCAGTGCTGTTGTGCCCCATGCTGCTGCCAGCCATGCTGCTGCCAGCCATGCTGCTGCCAGACCACCTGCTGCAGGACCACCTGCTGTCGGCCCTGCTGCTGCCAGCCCTGCTGCTGTGGGTCCAACTGCTGCCAGTCTGGCTGCTGCTAGACCACCTGCTGCAACAACAGATGCCATTGACACAGATGCTGATGCCCAACCTGCTGCTGTAGGGCTTGCACTGTATATTGCTACCCACTCATGTCCAGACATCATCAAATAGACCCCATTGAGATCACTTGTATCCCAGACCCAGAAAGGCCAATCTATTAACTCTGCTGCATGCAACTGATATGGGATGGGTCCAAAAATATGCTGCCTCACACCTTGCTTCCCTTCTATGAAATGTACACATTCCCCATTCTTTCTATGTACTTGGGAAACTCTCACAGAGAAAGTATAAACTTTGGGGCTTATACCATGGATTTAAAAACTATGGATTTCTCCTCATCTAAATAAATGTGACCTTGGTACCAAAACCCAACTACAAGTGTTATGAATCTTCCTTTCTTTTTTATTTCAATACTTGGTCCTAAACTAGAGAAACAGCTACATTATCTTTACTTTAGACAAGGAACTGCACCACCGTTATCACAATGCTTCTTCTATTTCTTAGGAGAAGAATACATTTCAAAATGCGTTTATACATTTATATGTGTGCGTGCGTGTGTGTGGGTGTGTGTGTGTGTATGTGTTGTGTGTGTGAGTGTGTGTGTGTGTGTATGTGTTTAATTTATTTCTAGTTGTGCAATCATCTGTGTAGGATTCGAAATAAGAACATTTTTGGAGAGTTACCCATGTAGGAGTTATTTTTGTGACCTAAATGTTCTGGACCTGCTCAGTTGACCTTCCAATCTCATAATTGAAGCTGCAGATCCTTAGTCAACTATTGGACAAATCTACCCCAGCCCCCTGATGCATTGATCCATTGCCAATACCTCGAATTGAAGCCATCCAATCCTTCTTCAAAAAAATGCCATGTCAAATGTACTCTGCTTTTATTATCTTTTGCTTTGTGACCTCAAATCAGGAACTCTACAGTGCTTGATTCCCAAGTCTTATTCCAGTGCTATTCTTGAAATATTAGGAGACATTATGAGTATGAACCTAATCAATTCTCAATGAAAATCCTAGATCTAGAGGAAAATTCAAGGCTAGTGTTGGAAACTCTTTGAAAGGAAATGCAAATTGAAATTGGAGGATAATAAGGAACCATTCTTCTATATTTTTCTTGAAAGTATTGGTGTTCTCATGTCCATTCCTCATCAATGTGAGTAGATTTTAAACTGGTAAATCCTAGGCATGATGTCTTCTCTGTCAGTTTGTGTTCTATTGAAGAACCTTCTTGTTCTCAAGCCCTTAGTTTTTCCTACACAACACTTTCCAAGTTCTGTTCCTGCCATTGGACATTTGATATCAGCCCTAAATATCAGAGGCCATGCAAGAGGAGCTGCATCAGACAAGTGAATGTCTTGGACAATACTCACCATTTTCAATGAATGTGATTGGTTTGCCTTCAATTGCTTAGCCATAAAATTTTTTGTTGTTGCCTATTGCATACACTTTCAGCGTCCTTAGTCCTCTGACAGACTTGTTTCTTGATAACCATTCGGTTAACCTAGAACTTTCTACAAACAATAAGCAGCATATAGATTTAAGGTAAATAGAACTACGGCTTTGAACTAAACTGAACTTGTTAAAAGAAAAAAACATGCAAAGTGTTTAGTTACATATGAGTTAAAAATTTACTTTTAAAATATTAAGTTGTAATATTTTGACCAAGCTCACTCTTGTTTAACAATTTGTCATCTTTTCTCAATGAGGAATTGCTTCTTGGTGTAAAGACAAATTTATCTAATGCCATATAAATGAGGTATGAAAAGAAAAAATAACCTGCTATAGTTCAGAGGGCAGGCCCACTACAACTTTGTTTTGTCCTCCAATTGCATGTACATGTATGGATATAAAATTGCTACTGTTTGGTCAGTAATTAATTGGTCTAAGCACACAGTCTGTGATTGTTTGTTGGTCTGTCTATCTAATTAATTTTCGGTATTCCTTTGTTTATATGAAGTTATTTAGTTGCCTGTGTACCTATATACGTATGTATGTATGCATATATAAGTATGTTTTTGCATTTAGGTCTGGAAGTGAAGTTGTTGTACCGTGTTTATGGAAGCTTAATTCCAAGGAAGTGCATTGCTTGATTTAGTATTTGCGTTTGTGTGTAGGGTTCTTCCCTCCTTTTTTTTTTTTTTTTTTTTTTTTTTTGGAAACTAACAAAAATTTTATTGAGTTTGTAACTTATGGCCAGTCACAGAAATTAGCAGCATCAGATGATTCATGGTTTCACGTCAAAATTATCACCTGCCATTATCAGCAGTACGCACATAGGTTGCTCTCAGCAGTGTCGAAACAAACTTACTACAAACTATTTTCTCCTCAGTTTGTTCTACAGAGTTTTAGCTAGTGTTTCTGAAATCGGTTCTTGTGTCCTCCCAAATGTAAGTAAGTCCATGATGCAATGGACCTTTTTTCATGACTTCTGCTATTCAAATTTAATATGTGAGGTTCAGAGGAATTCAGTTTATGATGACAACTCTAAATTTTCAGGTCATCAGTGTAGAGAATGTTCACTGTTCACCTCTCTGGCTTGAAATGTGTATATAACATATTTCCAATGATTCAAGACACTTTTGTGAACAAAACAAGATCTTCTGTCAGCATGCTTTGCGGCATCAGAGAAAACAACATAAACTTGAATGGGTTAGGCACACCTGCCATTACCCATCCCAAACCATTCTTATCAATCCCTATGCAAAGGCTCAAGACTAGGAGACCACATAATGTTCCATCCCCATAAGTTGCAATGAGATTTAGATATTTTCATATGATATCATGGAAAGTTTTCATGCTTCAATCTTGTCTGCAGTGAGGTCTTTCTAGGACTTTAATCCAATACCCAGAGAACCTATTCACTGAGTCTGAGTAGGTAACTTCAGCTCTAAGGACATAGATATTTCCAAAGACATAGTGATATCTGGTGGGAAAGAAGATGACTGAGGAAGGAAAACTGTTTGGAGATCTAGGGCTGCTCCACTGATGGCAGGTACTACTCTCCACAGAGAAGATCCATGGTTGTAAAAGCTGGTATATTTGACAAAACACTTTTAGTGCAATTCTGAGATGCTCTTCTAGATTTGCCTGCTCTGTGTCTCAGTAACTGCATCTTGGGAGCAAGAAACACTCCAGATCTTTTCTATGAAATCTGATTCAATTAGGAGCTCAGGGTCATTTGGAAGCAGAAAATATTTCTTAGTACTCTGAGCTTCAGTCCCCAGGAGAGTGTAGGTCATGTCCAGTGGAAAAGCCTCTAGACACAAAGAGGAGAGACCCTCAAAGGCTGTTAATGGCTACATAAAGAGTTAGTTTGGGATTTCATTTAACATACTTCATTCAAGTGAGTAATAATTGGCTCTAGGAACAGATTGTGTAGCACTCACATAGGTGAGGACATTGACCAGTGTATAGTTTCAATCTAGGCAATCATGTTCCTTGGACATTGGTCGGGTGAGTTCCAGCAAGGAACATGTGTGACATGGATTTTTTTTTGAATAGACTCTTTTTATAGTCACCAAGTCTGCAACACTACACAGGAGAACATTGCTATTACCCGTGAACATCCAGGACAGGGCAAGTCCCTAAAGGCCTCTGTGTCCTTATGCCAATGGTCTTTCATGCTCATACTCTTTGTACAAACAGAAGCCATTATGTCTGAGCTAGAAGACTAATTAGCACTGACCATTCAGAGGCTGGAAATTTATGACATGACTCAAATTGGACACTCTTGGTGTGATCATGGGAACATCAGTTGTCTGTCTCGTCGGATACAAAGCCAGGTAAAAGTACTTGGAATCGGCTTCAGCTGCCAGAGCTGTTGATTCCTCTCCCAACACAGGTAACAACCCTTGATTTGTGTTCTCGAGGAATGTTGATTCAGGAGGAGCATATGGCCTCTTTTGATAATTTGTTTACTCACAATCCATCAGGTAGAAGGAATGCTGCATGTGAGGACAGCAGACCCTCAGCAGGGTATAAAAGCACAGCTGGGCAGAGAGGCTTCCAAAGCATCAAGGCCACCTGTGTACAAACCAGACAGATCCCCAAGACTCTGACACCATGCAGTGCTGTTGTGCCCCATGCTGCTGCCAGCCATGCTGCTGCCAGCCATGCTGCTGCCAGACCACCTGCTGCAGGACCACCTGCTGTCGGCCCTGCTGCTGCCAGCCCTGCTGCTGTGGGTCCAACTGCTGCCAGTCTGGCTGCTACTAGACCACCTTCTGCAACAACAGATGCCATTGAAACAGATGCTGATGCCCAACCTGCTGCTGTAGAGCTTGCACTGGATATTGCTACCCACTCATGTCCCGACATCATCATATAGACCCCATTGAGATCACTTGTGTCTCAGACCCAGAAAGGCCAATCTATTGACTCTGCTGCATGCAACTGATATGGGATGGGTCCAAAAATATGCTGCCTCACACCTTGCTTCCCTTCTATGAAATGTACACATTCCCCATTCTTTCTATGTACTTAGGAAACTCTCACAGAGAAAGTATAAACTTTGGGACTCTTACCATGGATTTAAAAACTGTGGATTTCTCCTCATCTAAATAAATGTGACCTTGGTACCAAAACCCAACTACAAGTGTTATGAATCTTCCTTTCTTTTTTATTTCAATACTTGGTCCTAAACTAGAGAAACAGCTACATTATCTGTACTTTAGACAAGGAACTGCACCACCGTTATCACAATGCTTCTTCTATTTCTTAGGAGAAGAATACATTTCAAAACGCGTTTATATATTTATATGTGTGCGTGCATGTGTGTGTGTACGTGTGTGTGTGTGTGTGTGTGTGTATGTGTGTGTGTGTGTGTAGTTCATTTTTAGTTGTGCAATCATCTGTGTAGGATTCGAAATAAGAACATTTTTGGAGAGTTACCCATGTTGGAGTTATTTTTGTGACCTAAATGTTCTGGACCTGCTCAGTTGAACTTCCAATCTCATAATTGAAGCTGCAGATCCTTAGTCAACTATTGCACAAATCTACCCCCCCCCCCCGATGCATGGATCCATTGCCAATACCTTGGATGGAAGCCATCCAATCCTTCTTCAAAAAAAAGGCATGTCAAATGTACTCTGCTTCCATTATCTTTTGCTATGTGACCTCAAATCAGGAACTCATCAGTGCTTGGTTCCCAATTCTTATTCCAGTGCTATTCTTGAAATATTAGGAGACATTATGAGTATGAACCAAATCAATTCTCAATGAAAATCCTAGATCTAGAGGAAAATTCCAGGCTACTGTAGGAAACTCTTTGAAAGGAAATGCAAATTGTAATTGGAGGATAATAAGGAAACTTTCTTCTATATTTCCCTTGAAAGTATTGGTGTTCTCATTTCCATTCCTCATCAATGTGAGTAGATTTTAAACTGATAAATCCTAGGCAGGATGTTTTCTCTGACAGTTTGTGTTCTATTGAACAACCTTCTTGTTCTCAAGCCCTTAGTTTTCCCTAAACAACACTTTCCAAGTTCTGTTCCTGCCACTGGAGATTTGATATCAGCCCTAAATATCAGAGGCCATGCAAGAGGAGCTGCATCAGACAAGTGAATGTCTTGGACAATACTCACCATGTTCAATGAATGTGATTGGTTTGCCTTCAATTGCTTAGCCCTAAAATTTTTTGTTGTTGCCTATTGCATACATTTTCAGCGTCCTTAGTCCACTGACAGACTTGTTTCTTGATAACCATTCGGTTAACCTACAACTTTCTACAAACAATAAGCAGCATATAGATTTAAAGGTAAATAGAACTACGGCTTTGAACTTATACTGAACTTGTTAAAAGAAAAAAACATGCAAAGTGTTTAGTTAGGTATGAGTTAAAAATTTACTTTTAAAAAATTAAGTTGTAATATTTTGACCAAGCTCACTCTTGTTTAACAATTTGTCATCTTTTCTCAATGAGGAATTGCTTTTTGGTGTAAAGACAAATTTATCTAATGCCATATAAATGAGGTATGAGAAGAAAAAATAACCTGCTATAGTTCAGAGGGCAGGCCCACTACAACTTTGTTTTTCCTCCAATTGCATGTACATGTATGGATATAAAATTGCTAGTGTTTGGTCAGTAATTAATTGGTCTAAACACACAGTCTGTGATTGTTTGTTGGTCTGTCTATCTAATTAATTTTCGGTATTTCTTTGTTTTTATGAAGTTATTTAGTTGCCTGTGTACCTATATACGTATATATGTATGCATATATATGTGTTTTTGTATTTAGGTCTGGAAGTGAAGTTGTTGTACCGTGTTTATGGGAGCTTAATTCCAAGGAAGTGCATTGCTTGATTTAGTAATTTGCGTTTGTGTGTAGGGTTCTTCCCTCCTATTTTTTTTGGCAACTAACAAAAATTTTATTGAGTTTGTAACTTATGTCCAGTCACAGAAATTAGCAGCATCAGATGATTCATGGTTTCACGTCAAAATTATCACCTGCCATTATCAGCAGTACGCACATAGGTTGCTCTCAGCAGTGTCGAAACAAACTTACTACAAACTATTTTCTCCTCAGTTTGTTCTACAGAGTTTTAGCTCGTGTTTCTGAAATCGGTTCTTGGGTCCTCCCAAATGTAAGTAAGTCCATGATGCAATGGACCTCTTTGCATGACTGCTGCTATTCACATTTAATATGTGAGGTTCAGAGGAATTCAGGTTATGATGACAACTCTGAATTTTCAGGTCATCAGTGTAGAGAATGGTCACTGTTCACCTCTCTGGCTTGAAATGTGTACATAACTTATTTCCAATGATTTAAGACACTTTTGTGAACCAAACAAGAACTTCTGTCAGCATGCTTTGCGGCATCAGAGCAAACAACATAAACTTGAATGGGTTAGGCACACCTACCATTACCCATCCCAAACCATTCTTATCAATCCCTATACAAAGGCTCAGGACTAAAAGACCACATAATGTTCCATCCTTATGGGTTACAATGAGATTTAGATATTTTCAGTATGATATCATGGAACGTTTTCATGCTTCAATCTTGTCTGCAGTGAGTTCTTTCTAGGACTTTAATCCAATACCCAGAGAACCTATTCACTGAGTCTGACTAGGTAACTTCAGCGCTAAGGACATAGATATTTCCAAAGACATAGTGATATCTGGTGGGAAAGAAGATGACTGAGGAAGGAAAACTCTTTGGAGATTCAGGGCTGCTCCACTGATGGCAGGTACTACTCTCCTCAGAGAAGATCCATGGTTGTAAAAGCTGGTATATTTGACAAAACACTTTCAGTGCAATTCTGAGATGCTCTTCTAGATTTGCCTGCTCTGTGTCTCAGTAACTCTATCTTGGGAGCAAGAAACACTCCAGATCTTTTCTACAAAATTTGATTCAATTAGGGGCTCAGGGTCATTTGGAAGCAGAAAATATTTCTTAGTACTCTGAGCTTCTGTCCCCAGGAGAGTGTAGGTCATGTCCAGTGGAAAAGCCTCTAGACACAAAGAGTAGAGACCCTCAAAGGCTGTTAATGGCTACATAAAGAGTTAGTTTGGGATTTCATTTAACATACTTCATTCAAGTGAGTAATAATTGGCTCTAGGAACAGATTGTGTAGCACTCACATAGGTGAGGACATTGACCAGTGTATAGTTTCAATCTAGGCAATCATGTTCCTTGGACATTGGTTGGGTGAGTTCCAGCAAGGAACAGGTGTGACATGGATTTTTTTTTTTTGAATAGACTCTTTTTATAGTCACCAAGTCTGCAACACTACCCAGTAGAACATTGGTATTACCCGTGAACATCCAGGACAGGGCAAGTCCCTAAAGGCCTCTGTGTCCTCATGCCAATGGTCTTTCATGCTCATACTCTTTGTACAAACAGAAGTCATTATGTGTGAGCTAGAAGACTAATTAGCAGTGACCATTCAGAGGCTGGAAATTTATGACATGACTCAAATTGGACACACTTGGTGTGATCGTGAGAACATCAGTTGTCTGTCTCGTTGGATACAATGCCAGGTAAAATTACTTGGAATCGGCTTCAGCTGCCAGAGCTGTTGATTCCTCTCCCAACACAGGTAACAACCCTTGATTTGTGTTCTCGAGGAATTTTGGCTCAGGAGGAGAATATGGCCTCTTTTGATAATTTGTTTACTCACAATCCATCAGGTAGAAGGAATGCTGCATGTGAGGACAGCAGACCCTCAGCAGGGTATAAAAGCACAGCTGGGCAGAGAGGCTTCCAAAGCATCAAGGCCACCTCTGTACAAACCAGACAAATCCCCAAGCCTCTGACACCATGCAGTGCTGTTGTGCCCCATGCTGCTGCCAGCCATGCTGCTGCCAGCCATGCTGCTGCCAGACCACCTGCTGCAGGACCACCTGCTGTCGGCCCTGCTGCTGCCAGCCCTGCTGCTGTGGGTCCAACTGCTGCCAGTCTGGCTGCTGCTAGACCACCTGCTGCAACAACAGATGCCATTGACACAGATGCTGATGCCCAACCTGCTGCTGTAGGGCTTGCACTGGATATTGCTAACCCTTTCATGTCCAGACTTCATCAAATAGACCCCATTGAGATCACTTATATCCCAGACCCAGAAAGGCCAATCTATAGACTCTGCTGCATGCAACTGATATGGGATGGGTCCAAAAATATGCTGCCTCACACCTTGCTTCCCTTCTATGAAATGTACACATTCCCCATTCTTTCTATGTACTTGGGAAACTCTCACAGAGAAAGTATAAACTTTGGGAATCTTACCATTGATTTAAAAACTGTGGATTTCTCCTCATCTAAATAAATGTGACCTTAATACCAAAACCCAACTACAAGTGTTATGAATCTTCCTTTCTTTTTTATTTCAATACTTGGTCCTAAACTAGAGAAACAGCTACATTATCTTTACTTTAGACAAGGAACTGCACCACCGTTATCACAATGCTTCTTCTATTTCTTAGGAGAAGAATACATTTCAAAACGCGTTTATACAATTATATGTGTGCGTGCGTGTGTGTGTGTATGTGTGTGTGTGTGTGTGTGTGTGTGTGTGTAGTTCATTTTTAGTTGTGCAATCATCTGTGTAGGATTCGAAATAAGAACATTTTTGGAGAGTTACCCATGTTGGAGTTATTTTTGTGACCTAAATGTTCTGGACCTGCTCAGTTGAACTTCCAATCTCATAATTGAAGCTGCAGATCCTTAGTCAACTATTGCACAAATCTACCCCCGCCCCCTGATGCATGGATCCATTGCCAATTTCTTGAATGGAAGCCATCCAATCCTTCTTCAAAAAAAAGGCATGTCAAATGTACTCTGCTTCCATTATCTTTAGCTATGTGACCTCAAATCAGGAACTCATAAGTGCTTGGTTCCCAAGTCTTAGTCCAGTGCTATTCTTGAAATATTAGGAGACATTATGAGTATGAACCTAATCAATTCTCAATGAAAATCTTAGATCTAGAGGAAAATTCCAGGCTACTGTTGGAAACTCTTTGAAAGGAAATGCAAATTGAAATTGGAGGATAATAAGGAAACTTTCTTCTATATTTCCCTTGAAAGTATTGGTGTTCTCATTTCCATTCCTCATCAATGTGAGTAGATTTTAAACTGATAAATCCTAGGTAGGATGTTTTCTCTGACAGTTTGTGTTCTATTGAACAACCTTCTTGTTCTCAAGCCCTTAGTTTTCCCTACACAACACTTTCCAAGTTCTGTTCCTGCCACTGGAGATTTGATATCAGCCCTAAATATCAGAGGCCATGCAAGAGGAGCTGCATCAGACAAGTGAATGTCTTGGACAATACTCACCATGTTCAATGAATGTGATTGGTTTGCCTTCAATTGCTTAGCCCTAAAATTTTTTGTTGTTGCCTATTGCATACAGTTTCAGCGTCCTTAGTCCACTGACAGACTTGTTTCTTGATAACCATTCGGTTAACCTACAACTTTCTACAAACAATAAGCAGCATATAGATTTAAAGGTAAATAGAACTACGGCTTTGAACTTATACTGAACTTGTTAAAAGAAAAAAACATGCAAAGTGTTTAGTTAGGTATGAGTTAAAAATTTACTTTTAAAAAATTAAGTTGTAATATTTTGACCAAGCTCACTCTTGTTTAACAATTTGTCATCTTTTCTCAATGAGGAATTGCTTCTTGGTGTAAAGACAAATTTATCTAATGCCATATAAATGAGGTATGAGAAGAAAAAATAACCTGCTATAGTTCAGAGGGCAGGCCCACTACAACTTTGTTTTGTCCTCCAATTGCATGTACATGTATGGATATAAAATTGCTAGTGTTTGGTCAGTAATTAATTGGTCTAAACACACAGTATGTGATTGTTTGTTGGTCTGTCTATCTAATTAATTTTCGGTATTCCTTTGTTTTTATGAAGTTATTCAGTTGCCTGTGTACCTATATACGTATGTATGTGTGCATATATGGATGTGTTTTTGTATTCAGGTCTGGAAGTAAAGTTGTTGTACCGTGTTTATGGGAGCTTAATTCAAAGGAAGTACATTGCTTGATTTAGTAATTCGCGTTTGTGTGTAGTGTTCTTCCCTCCTTTTCTTTTTGGCAACTAACAAAAATTTTATTGAGTTTGTAACTTATGGCCAGTCACAGAAATTAGCAGCATCATATGATTTATGGTTTCACGTCAAAATTATCACCTGCCATTATCAGCACTGCACACATAGGTTGCTCTCAGCAGTTTCGAAACAAACTTACTACAAACACTTTTCTCCTCAGTTTGTTCTACAGAGTTTTAGCTAGTGTTTCTGAAATTGGTTCTTGTGTCCTCCCAAATATAGGTAAGGCCATGATGCAATGGACCTCTTTTCATGACTGCTGCTATTCACATTTAATATGTGAGGTTCAGAGTAATTCAGGTTATGATGACAACTCTGAATTTTCAGGTCATCAGTGTAGAGAATGTTCACTGTTCACCTCTCTGGCTTGAAATGTGTACGTAACTTATTTCCAATGATTTAAGACACTTTTGTGAACCAAACAAGAAATTCTGTCAGCATGCTTTGAAGCATCAGAGAAAAAAACATAAACTTGAATGATTTAGGCACACCTGCCATTACCCATCCCAAACCATTCTTATCAATTTCTATACAAAGGCTCAAGATTAGAAGACCACATAATGTTCCATCCTTATGGGTTGCAATGAGATTTGAATATTTTCAGTATGATACCATGGAGAGTTTTCATGCTTCAATCTTGTCTGCAGTGAGGCCTTTCTAGGACTTTAATCCAATACCCAGAGAACCTATTCACTGAGTCTGACTAGGTAACTTCAGCTCTAAGGACATAGATATTTCCAAAGACATAGTGATATATGGTGGGAAAGAAGATGTCTGAGGAAGGAAAACTCTTTGGAGATCCAAGACTGGTCCACTGATGGCAGGTACTACTCTCCACAGAGAAGATCCATGGTTGTAAAAGCTGGTATATTTGACAAAACACTTTCAGTGCAATTCTGAGATGCTCTTCTAGATTTGCCTGCTCTGTGTCTCAGTAACTGTATCTTGGGAGCAAGAAACACTCCAGATCTTTTCTACAAAATCTGATTCAATTAGGAGCTCAGGGCTATTTGGAAGCAGAAAATATTTCTTATTACTCTGAGCTTCTGTCCCCAGGAAAGTGTAGGTCATGTCCAGTGGAAAAGCCTCTAGACACAAAGAGTAGAGACCCTCAAAGACTGTTAATGGCTACATAAGGAGTTAGTTTGGGATTTCATTTAACATACTTCATTCAAGTGAGTAATAATTGGCTCTAGGAACAGATTGTGTAGCACTCACATAGGTGAGGACATGGACCAGTGTACAGTTTCAATCTAGGCAATCATGTTCCTTGGACATTGGTTGGGTGAGTTCCAGCAAGGAACAGGTGTGACATGGATTTTTTTTTGAATAGACTCTTTTTATAGTCACCAAGTCTGCAACACTACCCAGGAGAACATTGGTATTACCCATGAACATCCAGGACAGGGCAAGTCCCTAAAGGCCTCTGTATCCTTATGCCAATGGTCTTTCATGCTCATACTCTTTGTACAAACAGAAGCCATTATGTCTGAGCTAGAAGACTAATTAGCACTGACCATTCAGAGGCTGGAAATTTATGACATGACTCAAAGTGGACACACTTGGTGTGATCGTGAGAACATCAGTTGTCTCTTTCGTCGGATACAAATCCAGGTAAAAGTACTTGGAATCGGCTTCAGCTGCCAGAGCTGTTGATTCCTCTCCCAACACAGGTAACAACCCTTGATTTGTGTTCTCGAGGAATGTTGATTCAGGAGGAGCATATGGCCTCTTTTGATAATTTGTTTACTCACAATCCATCAGGTAGAAGGAATGCTGCATGTGAGGACAGCAGACCCTCAGCAGGGTATAAAAGCACAGCTGGGCAGAGAGGCTTCAAAAGCATCAAGGCGACATCTGTACAAACCAGACAGATCCCCAAGCCTCTGACACCATGCAGTGCTGTTGTGCCCCATGCTGCTGCCAGCCATGCTGCTGCCAGCCATGCTGCTGCCAGACCACCTGCTGCAGGACCACCTGCTGTCGGCCCTGCTGCTGCCAGCCCTGCTGCTGTGGGTCCAACTGCTGCCAGTCTGGCTGCTTCTAGACCACCTTCTGCAACAACAGATTCCATTGAAATAGATGCTGATGCCAAACCTGCTGCTGTAGGGTTTGCACTGGATATTGCTAACACACTCATGTCCAGACATCATCAAATAGACCCCATTGAGATCACTTTTATCCCAGACCCAGAAAGGCCAATCTATTGACTCTGCTGCATGCAACTGATATGGGATGGGTCCAAAAATATGCTGCCTCACACTTTTCTTTCCTTCTTTGAAATGTACACTTTCCCCATTCTTTCTATGTACTTGGGAAACTCTCACAGAGAAAGTATAAACTTTGGGATTTATACCATGGATTTAAAAACTGTGGATTTCATCTCATCTAAATAAATGTGACCTTGGTACCAAAACCCAACTACAAGTGTTATGAATCCTCCTTTCTTTTTCATATCAATACTTGGTCCTAAACTAGAGAAACAGCTACATTATCTTTACTTTAGACAAGGCACTGCACCACCTTTATAACAATGCTTCTTCTATTTCTTAGGAGAAGAATAGTTTTCAAAACGCGTTTATACATTTATATGTGTGCGTGCTTGTGTGTGTGTGTGTGTGTGTATGTGTTGTGTGTGTGAGTGTGTGTGTGTGTGTATGTGTTTAATTCATTTCTAGTTGTGCAATCATCTGTGCAGGATTCAAATAAGAATATTTTTGGAGAGTTACCCATGTAGGAGTTATTTTTGTGACCTAAAAGTTCTGGACCTGCTCAGTTGACCTTCCAATCTCATAATTGAAGCTGCAGATCCTTAGTCAACTATTGCACAAATCTACCCCCGCACCCTGATGCATGGATCCATTGCCAATACCTCGGATTGAAGCCATCCAATCCTTCTTCAAAAAAAAGGCATGTCAAATGTACTCTGCTTCCATTATCTTTTGCTATGTGACCTCAAATCAGGAACTCTACAGTGCTTGATTCCCAAGTCTTATTCCAGTGCTATTCTTGAAATATTAGGAGACATTATGCGTATGAACCTAATCAATTCTCAATGAAAATCCTAGATCTAGAGAAAAATTCAAGGCTAGTGTTGGAAACTCTTTGAAAGGAAATGCAAATTGAAATTGGAGGATAATAAGGAACCATTCTTCTATATTTTTCTTGAAAGTATTGGTGTTCTCATGTCCATTCCTCATCAATGTTAGTAGATTTTAAACTGGTAAATCCTAGGCATGATGTCTGCTCTGTCAGTTTGTGTTCTATTGAAGAACTTTCTTGTTCTCAAGCCCTTAGTTTTTCCTAAACAACACTTTCCAAGTTCTGTTCCTGCCATTGGAGATTTGATATCAGCCCTAAATATCAGAGGCCATTCAAGAGGAGCTGCATCAGACAAGTGAATGTCTTGGACAATACTCACCATTTTCAATGAATGTGATTGGTTTGCCTTCAATTGCTTAGCTGTAAAATTTTTTGTTGTTGCCTATTGCATACACTTTCAGCGTCCTTAGTCCTCTGACAGACTTGTTTCTTGATAAACATTCTGTTAACCTAGAACTTTCTACAAACAATAAGCTGCATATAGATTTAAAGGTAAATAGAACTACGGCTTTGAACTTATACTGAACTTGTTAAAAGAAAAAAACATGCAAAGTGTTTAGTTAGGTATGAGTTAAAAATTTACTTTTAAAAAATTAAGTTGTAATATTTTGACCAAGCTCACTCTTGTTTAACAATTTGTCATCTTTTCTCAATGAGGAATTGCTTCTTGGTGTAAAGACAAATTTATCTAATGCCATATAAATGAGGTATGAGAAGAAAAAATAACCTGCTATAGTTCAGAGGGCAGGCCCACTACAACTTTGTTTTGTCCTCCAATTGCATGTACATGTATGGATATAAAATTGCTAGTGTTTGGTCAGTAATTAATTGGTCTAAACACACAGTCTGTGATTGTTTGTTGGTCTGTCTATCTAATTAATTTTTGGTATTCCTTTGTTTTTATCAAGTTATTTAGTTGCCTGTGTACCTATATACCTATGTATGTATTCATATATAAGTGTGTTTTTGCATTTAGGTCTGGAAGTGAAGTTGTTGCACCGTGTTTATGGGAGCTTAAATCCAAGGAAGTACATTGCTTGATTTAGTATTTGCGTTTGTGTGTAGGGTTTCCCCCCCCCCCTTTTTTTTTGGCAACTAACAAAAATTTTATTGAGTTTGTAACTTATGGCCAGTCACAGAAATTAGCAGCATCAAATGATTCATGGTTTCACGTCAAAATTATCACCTGCCATTATCAGCAGTACGCACATAGGTTGCTCTCAGCAGTGTCGAAACAAACTTACTACAAACTATTTTCTCCTCAGTTTGTTCTACAGAGTTTTAGCTAGTGTTTCTGAAATCGGTTCTTGTGTCCTCCCAAATGTAAGTAAGTCCATGATGCAATAGACCTCTTTTCATGACTGCTGCTATTCAAATTTAATATGTGAGGTTCAGAGGAATTCAGGTTATGATGACAACTCTGAATTTTCAGGTCATCAGTGTAGAGAATGTTCACTGTTCACCTCTCTGGCTTGAAATGTGTACATAACTTATTTCCAATGATTTAAGACACTTTTGTGAACAAAACAAGAACTTCTGTCAGCATGCTTTGCAGCATCAGAGAAAAAAACATAAACTTGAATGGGTTAGGCACACCTGCCATTACCCATCCCAAACCATTCTTATCAAACCTATACAAAGGCTCAAGACTAGGAGACCACATGATGTTCCATCCCCATGGGTTGCAATGATATTTAGATATTTTCAGTATGATACCATGGAAAGTTTTCATGCTTCGATCTTGTCTGCAGTGAGGTCTTTCTAGGACTTTAATCCAATACCCAGAGAACCTATTCACTGAGTCTGACTAGGTAACTTCAGCTCTAAGGACATAGATATTTCCAAAGACATAGTGATATCTGGTGGGAAAGAAGACGACTGAGGAAGGAAAACTCTTTGGAGATCCAGGGCTGCTCCACTGATGGCAGGTAATACTCTCCACAGAGAAGATCCATGGTGTAAAAGCTGGTATATTTGACAAAACACTTTCAGTGCAATTCTGAGATGCTCTTCTAGATTTGCCTACTCTGTGTCTCAGTAACTGCATCTTGGGAGCAAGAAACACTCCAGATCTTTTCTCCAAATCTGATAAAATTAGGAGCTCAGGGACATTTGGAAGCAGAAAATATTTCTTAGTACTCTGAGCTTCTGTCCCCAGGAGAGTGTAGGTCATGTCAAGTGGAAAAGCCTCTAGACACAAAGAGTAGAGACCCTCAAAGGCTGTTAATGGCTACATATAGAGTTAGTTTGGGATTTCATTTAACATACTTCATTCAAGTGAGTAATAATTGGCTCTAGGAACAGATTGTGTAGCACTCACGTAGGTGAGGACATGGATCAGTGTATTGTTTCAATCTAGGCAATCATGTTCCTTGGACATTGGTTGGGTTAGTTCCAGCAAGGAACAGGTGTGACATGGATTTTCTTTGAATAGACTCTTTTAATAGTCACCAAGTCTGCAACACTCCCCAGGAGAACATTGGTATTACCCGTGAACATTCAGGACAGGGCAAGTCCCTAAAGGCCTCTGTGTCCTCATGCCAATGGTCTTTCATGCTCATACTCTTCGTACAAACAGAAGCCATTATGTCTGAGCTAGAAGACTAATTAGCACTGACCATTCAGAGGCTGGAAATTTATGACATGACTCAAAGTGAACACACTTGGTGTGATCGTGAGAACATCAGTTGTCTCTTTCGTTGGATACAAAGCCAGGTAAAAGTACTTGGAATAGGCTTCAGCTGCCAGAGCTGTTGGTTCCTCTCTCAACACAGATAACAACCCTTGATTTGTGTTCTCTAGGAATGTTTTCTCAGGAGGAGCATATGGCCTCTTTTGATAATTTGTTTACTCACAATCCATCAGGTAGAAGGAATGCTGCATGTGAGGACAGCAGACCCTCAGCAGGGTATAAAAGCACAGCTGGGCAGAGAGGCTTCCAAAGCATCAAGGCCACCTGTGTACAAACCAGACAGATCCCCAAGCCTCTGACACCATGCAGTGCTGTTGTGCCCCATGCTGCTGCCAGCCATGCTGCTGCCAGCCATGCTGCTGCCAGACCACCTGCTGCAGGACCACCTGCTGTCGGCCCTGCTGCTGCCAGCCCTGCTGCTGTGGGTCCAACTGCTGCCAGTCTGGCTGCTGCTAGACCATCTGCTGCAACAACAGCTGTCATTGACACAGATGCTGATGCCCAACCTTCTGCTCTAGGGCTTGCACTGAATATTGCTAACACACTCATGTCCAGACATCATCAAATAGACCCCATTGAGGTCACTTGTATTCCAGACCCAGAAAGGCCAATCCATAGACTCTGCTGCATGCAACTGCTATGGGATGGGTCCAAAAATAGGCTGCCTCACACCTTTCTTCCCTTCTCTGAAATGTACACATTCCCCATTCTTTCTATGTACTTGGGAAACTCTCACAGAGAAAGTATAAACTTTGGAACTCATACCATGGATTTAAAAACTGTGGATTTCTCCTTATCTAAATAAATGTGACCTCGATACCAAAACCCAACTACAAGTGTTATGAATCTTCCTTTCTTTTTTATTTCAATACTTGGTCCTAAGCTAGAGAAACAGCTACATTATCTTTACTTTAGACAAGGAACTGCACCACCGTAATCACAATGCTACTTATATTTCTTAGGAGAAGAATACATTTCAAAACTTGTTTATACATTTATATTTGTGTGTTCGTTTGTGTGTGTGTGTGTGTGTGTGTGTGTGTGTTTGTGTGTGTGTAATTCATTTCTAGTTGTGCAATCATCTGTGTAGGATTCGAAATAAGAACATTTTTGGAGAGTTACCCATGTAGGAATTATTTTTCTGACCTAAATGTTCTGGACCTGCTCAGTTGACCTTCCAATCTCATAATTGAAGCTGCAGATCCTTAGTCAACTATTGCACAAATCTACCCGCGCCCCCTGATGCATGGATCCATTGCCAATACCTTGGATGGAAGCCATCTAATCCTTCTTTAAAAAAAAGCCATGTCAAATGTACTCTGCTTCCATTATCTTTTGCTATGTGACCTCAAATCAGAAACTCTACAGTGCTTGGTTCCCAAGTTTTATTCCAGTGCTATTCTTGAAATATTAGGAGACATCATGAGTATGAACCTAATCAATTCTCAGTGAAAATCCTAGATCTAGAGGAAAATTCCAGGCTAGTGTTGGAATGTCTGGGAGGATAATAAGGATAATAAGGATAATAAGGACCCACTCTTCTACATTTCCCTTGAAAGTATTGGTGTTCTCTTGTCCATTCCTCATCAATGTGAGTAGATTTTAAACTGGTAAATCCTAGGCATGATATCTTCTCTGTCAATTTGTGTTCTTTTGAAGAACCTTCTTGTTCTCAAGCCCTTAGTTTTCCCTACACAACACTTTCCAAGTTCTGTTCCTGCCACTGGAGTTTTTACATTAGCCCTAAATTCGGAGTCCATGAAGTAGGAGCTGCATCAGACAAGTTAATGTCTTGGACAATACTCACCATTTTAAATGAATGTGACTGGTTTGCCTTTAATTGCTTAGTCCTCAACTTTTTTGTTGTTGCCTATTGCATACACTTTCATTGTCCTCAGTCCTCTGACAGACTTGTTTCTTGATAATTGTTTGGTTAACCTACAACTTCGACACATAATAAGCAGCATATATTTAAAGGTAACTAGAAATAGTGCTTTGAACTTATACTGAACTTGTTAAAAAAAGGAAACGTGAAAGGTATTTAGTAGGTATGAGTTAAAAATTTACTTTAAAAATCTTAAATCCTAATATTTTGACCAAGCTCACTCCTGTTTAACAATTTGTAATTTTTTCTCAATGAGTAGGTGTTTCCTTGTGTAGAGATAAATTTATCTAATTCCATATAAATGAGCTATGAAAGAAAAAATAACCTGATGTAGTTCAGAGGGCAGGCCCACTACAGCTTTTTTTTGTCCACCAATTGCATGTACATGTATGGATATAAAATGGCTAGTGTTCGGTCAGTAATTAATTGGTCTAAAGACACAGTCTGTGATTTTTTGTTGGTTTGTCTAATTATTGCTATGTATTCCTTTATTTTTATATGAAGTAATTTATTTGCTGTGTACCTATATATTTATGTATGTATGCATATATGTATGTGTGTTTGTATTCAGGCTTGGAAGTGAAGTTGTAGTAGCTTGTTGATGGGAGCTTACTTCTCAGGGTGTGCATTGCTTGATTTAGTAATTTGTGTGTGGGATTCTTAGTGTACACATAAGTTGCTCTCACAAGTGGCCAAAAAACCTTACTCCAAACACATTTCTCCTCAGTTTGTTCTAAGTAGTTTGAGCTACCATTTCTGAACTCTGATCTTTGTGTCCTTCCAAATTTGGCAAATTTCATGATGCAATGGACCTCTTCCATGACTGATGCTATTCAAATTTGATTTGTGAACTTCAGAGGAGTGCAGTTATGGTGACAACTCTGAATTTTCATATCATCTGTGTAGAGAAATATCACTTGTCATCTCTTTTTTTTTCAGATTTGTACATAACTGATTTCCACACATTTAAGGCACTTTTGTGAACCATACAAGGGCTTCTGTTAGCATGCTTTGGGTAATTAGAGAAAACAACACAAAGATTAATGGGTTAATACACCTGCCATTACCCATTCCAAACTCTATTTATCACCCCCTATACAAAGGCTCAAGACTAGGAGAACATAATGTTCAATCAGCATGGGTTGTAATGCAGATTTGGACATTTTCTGTCTCATACAATGGAGAGTTTTCATGCTTTAAATTAGTCAAAACTGAGGTCTTTCTAGAACTGAGATCTAATACCCCAGACAACCTGTTCCCTGAGTCTTACTAGGAAACTTCAACTCTAATGACATAGATGTTTCCAAAGACATAATGATATCTGGTGGGAAAGAAGATGTCTGAGGAATGAAAAGTCTTTGGAGATCCAGGGCTGGTTCACTGATGGCAGGTCCTACTCTCCACAGAGAAGATCCATGGTTGTAAAAGCTGGTATATTTGACAAAACACTTTCAGTGCAATTCTGAGATGTTCTTCTAGATTTGCCTTTTCTGTGTCTCAGTAACTGCATCTTGGGAACAAGAAATGCTCCAGATCTTCTCTAAAAAAACTGATTCAATTAGGAGGTCAGGGTCATTTGGCACCAAAAAAATTTTTCTTAGTACTCTGAGCTTCTGTCCCCAGGGAAGTGAAGGTCACCCAGAGGAACTAGAAGTTGTCTGACACATCTCCAGGAAGAAAGATCTGTTTGGTACTTGTCAAGTGGAAAACCCTCTAGACACAAACAGTAGAGTTTTTCAAAGTCTGTTAATGGCTACATAAAGAGTTAGTTTGGGATTTCATTTAACATACTTCACTCAACAGACTAATAATTGGGTCTAAGACCAGATAGTATGTCATTCACACAGGTGAGGAAATTGACCAGTGTATAGTTTCAATCTAGGTAATCATGTTCCTTGGACATTGATTGGGTATGTTTCAGTAATGAACAGGTGTGACATGTATTCTCTTCAACTCACTTTTGTCATAGTTACTATCTCTGCTACAATACCTAGGAGAGCATCGGTATTACCCATGAACATCCAGGACAGGGCACGTTTCTAAAGGTCTCTGTGTCATCATGCCAATGGTCTTTCATGCTCATACTCTCTGTGCAAACAGAAGCCATTATGTGTGAGCTATAAGGGACTGATCATCCTGAGCGTTGCAAGTTAAACCATGACCCAAGTTGGGAACACTGGGTGTGATGGTGAGAACATCAGGTGTCTCTTCCATCAGATACAAAGCCAGGTAAAATACTTGGAATAGGCTTCAGCTGCCAGAGCTGTTGATCCTTCTCCCATCACAGGTAGCATCCCATGATTTGCATTCATCAGGAATGTTGGCTCAGGAGGAGCATATGGCCTCTTTTGATAATTTGTTTACTCACAATCCATCAGGTAGAAGGAATGCTGCATGTGAGGACAGCAGACCCTCAGCAGGGTATAAAAGCACAGCTGGGCAGAGAGGCTTCCAAAGCATCAAGGCCACTTGTGTACAAACCAGACAGATCCCCAAGCCTCTGACACCATGCAGTGCTGTTGTGCCCCATGCTGCTGCCAGCCATGCTGCTGCCAGCCATGCTGCTGCCAGACCACCTGCTGCAGAACCACCTGCTGTCGGCCCTGCTGTTGCCAGCCCTTCTGCTGTGGGTCCAACTGCTGCCAGTCTGGCTGCTGCTAGACCACCTTCTGCAACAACAGATGCCATTGACACAGATGCTGATGCCCAACCTGCTGCTGTAGGGCTTGCACTGGATATTGCTAACACACTCATGTCCAGACATCATCAAATAGACCCCATTGAGATCACTTGTATCCCAGACCCAGAAATGCCAATCCATAGACTCTGCTGCATGCAACTGATATGGCAATGGTCAAGAAAAATAGGCTGCCTCACACCTTGCCTCGCTTCTCTGAAATGTACACATTCCCCATCCTTTGTCTGTACTTGGGAAACTCTCACATGGAAAGTATAAACCTTTGGGACTCTTAGCATGGCTTTAAAAACTGAAGATTTCTCCTCATCCAAATAAATGTGACCTTGGTACCAACACCCAACTACAAGTGTCATGAATCTTCCTTTTTTGTTTTAGTACTTGGTCCTAAACTCAAGAAATAGCTACATCATTTCTGTTCTAGACAAGGAACTGCACCTCTCTTATCACAATTGTTCTTCCATTTGCTTGAGAGATGAATACATTTCAAAAACATATATATATATATATATATATATATATATATATATATAATTTGTGTGTGTGCATGTGTTTTATGTTGTGTGTGTGTGTGTGTTTGTATGTGTGTGGGTATTTGATTTCTAGTTGTGATAGTATCTGTGTTGGATTTGAAATAAGTACTTTTTGTAGAGGATCCCATGTAGGAGGACAGATTTGGTTAACCCTAGTCTCTGGACCTGCTCGGTTTTCCTTCCAATCACATTATTGTAGCTCCAGTTCCTTAGTAAACAATAGCACAAATCCACCCCCAGGTAGATGGATCCATTGCCAATGCCTTCAGATGAAAGCCATCCAATCCTTCCCCAAAAAAGGCACATCAAATATATTCTGCTTCCAGTATCTTTTGATATGTGACCTCAAATCAGGAACTTTACAAAGCTTGATTTACAAATATTACTCCAGTGCTCTTCCTGAAACCTTAGAAGACATGATGAGCATGAAACTAATCAATTCTCAATTAAAGTCCTAGATCATAGAGGAAAATTTCAGACTAGTGGTGGAAACACTTTGAAGGGAAATTAAAGCTGCAATGGGATGAAAGTAAGAACCCTCTCTTCTACATTGCACTTGAAAGTATTGGTGTTCTCATGTCCATTCCTCATTCTTGTGAGTAGATTTGAAAACTGGTAAATCCTAGACATGATGTCCTCTTTGTCCGTTTGTTTTTGTTTTTTGTTTTGTTTTTTTGGTTTTTTTTTTGCTTTTTTTTTTTTTTTTTTTTTTTTTTTTTTGAAGAACCTTCTTGCTCTCAAGTCCTTAGTTTTCCCTACACAACACTTTCCATGTTCTGTTCCTGCAATGGGAGATTTGATATCAACCCTAAATATCAGAGTCCATGCAGGAGGATCTGCACTAGACAAGTCACTGTCTTGGACAATACCCACCATTTTAGATGAATGTGATTGGCTTGCCTTACAGGTGCATGGCCATAGGATTCTGGTTTTGGGCTGCCTATTGCATACACTTTCAGGATCTTAAGTCCTCTGACAGACTTGTTTCTTGAAAACCACTTGGTTAACTTACAACATAAAATGTATTGCTTTCTCCTTCTAACAAAAAGAAGAGACCAAATGTAAATAAGATTATTACTTTCTACACATAATAATCAGCATATAAATTTAAAGGTAAATAGAGCTACGGCTTTGAACTTAAACTGAAATTGTGAAAAGAAGGAAACTTGAAAAGTATTTAGTTAGGTATGAGTTAAACATTTAATCTTAAAACCTTAAAACTGATTATTGTGACCACCCTCACTCTTGTTTAACAATTTGTCTTCTTTTCTCAATGAGGTAATTCTTGGTGTAGAGACAAATTTATCTAATGCCATAAATGAGCTATGAGAAGAAAAAATAACCTGCTGTAGTTCAGAGGGCATGCCCACTACAGCTTTGTTTTGTACACCAATTGCATGTACATGTATGTAAATAAATTGGCATGAGTTTGGTCAGTAATGAATTGGTCTAAGCACAGTATCTGTGATTGTTGGTCTGTCTATCTAATTAATTCTCTGTATTCCTTTATTTTTATATGAAGTTATTGAGTTGCATGTGTACCTATATACACATGTATATATGTGTATGTATGTATGCATATATGTATGTGTTTTTGTGTCCAGGCTTTGAATTGAAGTTGTAGTTGCTTGTTTATGGTAGCTCACTTCAAAACGGGTGCATTGCTTGATTTAGTAATTTGTGTTTCTCTGTAGGATTCTTCCCTCCTTTTCGTTTTGGCATTTAACAAAAATATAATTTAATTTGTAACTTATGGCCAGTCACAGAAAGTAGCAGTATAAATGATTAACTGTTCCACGTAAAATTATCCCCTGCCATTATCTGCAGTACACCCATAGGTTGGTCTCACAAGTGGCCAACATAGCTTACTCCAAACATGTTTCTCCTCAGTTTGTTCTAAGGAATTGGAGCTAGCATTTCTGAACTCGGTTCTTTGTGTCCTCCCAAATGTAACAAAATACATGATGCAATGAACTTCTTTTCATGACTGCTGCTATTCAATTTATATTTATGTACTTGAGAATAGTGCAGGTTATGGGGACAACTCTGGATTTTCAGGTCATCAGTGTAGAGAAAGATCACTGGTTATCTCTCTGCATTCAAATGTGTACATAACTGATTTTCAGAGATTTAAGGCACTCTTGTGACCCATACAAGTGCTTCTGTCAGCATTCTTTGGGTCATCAAAGAAAAGAACATAAACTTGATTGGGTTAGGCACACCTGCCATAACATATCCCAAACTCTTCTTATCACTTTCTATACAAAGGCTCAAGAGTAGGAGAACATAATGTTCCATCCCCATGGTTTGCAATGCAGGTTTAGACATTTTCTCTCTCATACCTTGGAAAGTTTTTGTGCTTCAATGTTGTGTACACCAAGGTCTTTTTAGAACTGAGATCTAATACCCCAGAGAACCTGTTCACTGAATCCGACTACAAAATTTCAGCTCACAAACATAGATGTTTCCAAAGTCATAAAGACATCTGGTGTGAAAGAAGATGTCTGAGGAAGGAAAAGTCTTTGGAGATCCAGGGCTGGTTCACTGATGGTAGGTCCTACTCTCCTCAGAGACGATCCATGGTTCCAAAAGCTGGGATGTTGGACAAAACACTTTCAGCAATTCTGAGATGCTCTTCTAGATTTGCCTGCTCAGTTCTCAGTGACTGCATATTGGGAACCAGAAACACTCGAGAATATCTTTAAGAAAACTGATGATATTAGGTTCTTGGGGTTATTTGGCATCAGGAAAATATTTCTAAGTACTCTGAACTTCTGTCCCCAAAGAAGTTAAGTCACCTTGAAACTAGAAGTTGTCTGACACATGTCCAGGAAGAAAGGTCTGGTTGGTACTTGTCAAGTGGAAAACCCTCTAGACACAAACAGTAGAGTTTTTCAAAGTCTGTTAATGGCAACATTAAGAGTTAGTTTGGGATTTCATTTAACATACTTCACTCATCGGACTAATAATTGGGTCTAAGACCAGATAGTATGTCATTCACACAGGTGAGGAAATTGACCAGTGTATAGTTTCAATCTATGCAATCATGTTTCTTGGATTTTGGTTGGATAAGTTCCAGTAATGACCAGTGTGACATGGATTCTCTTTCAATACACTCTTGTAATAGTCACCATCTCCACAATACTACCCAGGACAGCATTTGTATTACCCATAAACATCCAGGACAGGGCATGCACCTAAAGGCTTCTGCGTTTTGATGCCTATGGCCTTTCATGTTGATAATCTCTGTACAAATGGAAATCATTATTTTGAGCTATAAGACTAATGACAACTGATCATCCTGAGGTTGGAATGTTATTCCATGACCCAAAATGGAAACACTATGTGTGATGGTGAGAACATCAGGTGTCTCTTCCATTGGATAAACAACCAAGTAAAGTACTTGGAATAGACTTTAGAAACCAGAGCACCTGATTCCTCTCCCATCATAGGTAGCAACCCATAATTTGCATTCACCAGGAATGTTGGCTCAGGAGGAGCATATGGCCTCTTTTGATAATTTGTTTACTCACAATCCATCAGGTAGAAGGAATGCTGCATGTGAGGACAGCAGACCCTCAGCAGGGTATAAAAGCACAGCTGGGCAGAGAGGCTTCCAAAGCATCAAGGCCACCTCTGTACAAACCAGACAGATCCCCAAGACTCTGACACCATGCAGTGCTGTTGTGCCCCATGCTGCTGCCAGCCATGCTGCTGCCAGCCATGCTGCTGCCAGACCATCTGCTGCAGGACCACCTGCTGTCAGCCCTGCTGTTGCCAGCCCTGCTGCTGTGGGTCCAACTGCTGCCAGTCTGGCTGCTGATAGACCATCTGCTGCAACAACAGATGCCATTGAAACAGATGCTGATGCCCAACCTTCTGCTCTAGGGCTTGCACTGGATATTGCTAACACACTCATGTCCGGACATCATCAAATAGACCCCATTGAGATCATTTGTATCTCAGACCCAGAGAGGCAAATCCATAGACTCTGCTGCATGCAATGGATACAGAATTGGTCCAAAAAATAGGCTGCCTCACCCCTAGCTTCCCTTCTCTGAAATGTACACATTCCCCATCCTTTCTCTGTACTAGTGAAATTTTCACACAGAAAGTATAAACTTTGGGACTCTAAACATGGCTTTCAAAACTGAGGATTTCTTCTCATCTAAATAAATGTGACATTGGTACAAAAACCCAAATGTAAATGTCATGAATCTTCCTTTCTTTTTTATTCAATTATTTGTCCCAAACTAGAGAAACAGCTACATTATCTCTACTCTAAACAAGAAACTTCACCCCCTTTATCACAATGTTCTTCATTTTTTAGAAGAAGAATACATTTCAAAAAACATATATATGTGTGTGTTTGTGTGTGTGTGCATGTGTTTTATAGTGTGTGTGTGCCTAATTGATTTCTAGTTGTGCAAGCATCTGTGTAGGATTTGAAATGAGAACATTTTTTTGAGTAACCCATGTAGGAGGTCAGTTTTAGAGACCCCTAGGCTCTAGACTTGCTCAGTTGATCTTCCAATCTCATTATTGTAGCTCCCAGTCCTTAGTCAACAATTGCACAAATCTAACGCCAGCAGCATAGATGCATTGCCAATGCCTTGAGATGTAAGCATTCCAATCCTTCGCAAAAATAGGCATGTCAAATATACTCTGCTTCCAGTTTCTTTTGATATGTGACCTCAAATCAGGAACTCTACTGTGCTTGATTCCCAAGTATTACTTCAGTGCTCTTCTTGAAACAATAGGAGAAATGAGGAGTATAAACCTAATCAATTTTCAATGAAAATCCTAGATGATATAGGAAAATTCCAGGCTAGTGTTGGAAACTCTTGAAAGGGAATTTCAAGCTTAATGGGAGGAAAGTAAGGACCCACTCTTTTACATTTCCCTTGAAAGTATGGGTGTTCTCATGTACATTCTTCATTATTGTGAGTAGATTTGAAAACTGGTAAATCCTAGGCATGATGTCTTCTCTGTAAGTTTGTGTTCTTTTGAAGAACCTTCTTGCACTCAAGCCCTTAGTTTTCCTTATACAACACTTTCGAAGTTCAGTTCCTGCCACTGGAGATTTGATATCAAACCTAAGTACCAGAGTCCATGCAGGAGATGCTGCACTAGACAAGTGAATGTACTGGACAAAACTTACCATTTTCGATGAATGTGATTGGCTTGCCTTACAATTGCCCGGCTCTAGGATTCTTGTTCTGGGGTTGCCTATTGCATACACTTTCAGCTTCTTCAGTTCTCTGACAAACTTGTCTCTTGATAACAACTTGGTTAACCTGCAACATAAAATTTATTGCTTTCTCCTTCTAAATATATAAGGAACAACGGTAGATTAGATTATTACATTCTACCGAGAATAATCAGCATATAGATTTAAAGGTAAATTGATCTACAGCTGTGAACATATACTGAACTTCTGAAAAGAAGGAAACTTGAAAACTATTTAGTTAGGTATGAGTTAAAAATTTAATTAGAAAAAATTAAAACCGAGTGTTGTGACAAAGGTCCCTCTTGTTTAACAATTTGTCGTCTTTTCTCAATGAGGAAGTACTTCTTGGTGTAGAGACAAATTTATGTAATGCCATATAAATGAGGTATGAGAAGAAAAACTAACCTGCTGTAGTTCGGAGGGCAGGCCTACTACAACTTTGTTTTGTCCTCCAATTGAATGTACATGTATGGATATAAAATTGCTAGTGTTTGGTCAGTAATTAATTGGTCTAAACACATAGTCTGTGATTGTTTGTTGGTCTATCTATCTAATTAATTTTCGGTATTCCTTTTTTTTATGAAGTTATTTAGTTGGCTGTGTACCTATATACGTATGTATGTATGCATATATGAAAGTGTTTTTGTATTCAGGTCTGGAAGTGAAGTTGTTGTACCATGTTTATGGGAGCTTAATTCAAAGGAAGTGCATTGCTTGATTTAGTAATTTGCGTTTGTGTGTAGGGTTCTTCCCTCCTATTCTTTTTGGCAACTAGCAAAAATTTTATTGAGTTTGTAACTTATGGCCAGTCACAGAAATTAGCAGCATCAGATGATTCATGGTTTCACGTCAAAATTATCACTTGCCATTATCAGCAGTACATACATAGGTTGCTCTCAGCAGTGTCGAAACAAACTTACCACAAACACATTTTTCCTCAGATTATTCTAGAGAGTTTTAGCTAGTATTTCTGAAATCGGTTCTTTGTGTCCTCCCAAATTTAGGTAAGTCCATGATGCAATGGACCTCTTTTCATGACTGCTGCTATTCAAATCTAATATGTGAGGGTCAGAGGAATTCAGGTTATGGTGACAACTCTGAATTTTCAGAACATCAGTGTAGAGAATGTTCAATGTTCACCTCTCTGGCTTAAAATGTGTACGTAACTTGTTTCCAATGATTTAAGACACTTTTGTGAACCAAACAAGAACTTCTGTCAGCATGCTTCGCGGCATCAGAGAAAAAAACATAAACTAGAATGGGTTAGGCACACCTGCCATTACGCATCCCAAACAATTCTTATTAATCCCTATACAAAGGCTCAAGACTAGGAGACCACATAATATTCCATCCCCATGGGTTGCAATGAGATTTAGATATTTTCAGTATGATACCATAGAAAGTTTTTATGCTTCAATCTTGTCTGCAGTGAGGTCTTTCTAGGATATTAATCCAATACCCAGAGAACCTATTCACTGAGTCTGACTAGGTAACTTCAGCTCTAAAGACATAGATATTTCCAAAGACATAGTGATATCTGGTGGGAAAGAAGATGTCTGAGGAAGGAAAACTCTTTGGAGATCCAGGGCTGCTCCACTGATGGCAGGTACTACTCTCCACAGAGAAGATCTATGGTTGTAAAAGCTGGTATATTTGACAAAACACTTTCAGTGCAATTCTGAGATGCTCTTCTAGGTTTGCCTACTCTGTGTCTCAGTAACTGCATCTTGGAAGCAAGAAACACTCCAGATCTTTCCTACAAAATCTGATTCAATTAGGAGCTCAGGGTCATTTGGAAGCAGAAAATTTTTCTTAGTACTCTGAGCTTCTGTCCCCAGGAAAGTGTAGGTCATGTCAAGTGGAAAAGACTCTAGACGCAAAGAGTAGAGACCCTCAAAGGCTGTTAATGGCTACATAAAGAGTTAGTTTGGGATTTCATTTAACATACTTCATTCAACTGACTAATAATTGGCTCTAGGAACAGATTGTGTAGCACTCACATAGGTGAGACCATGGACCAGTATATAGTTTCAATTTGGGCAATCATGTTCCTTGGACATTGGTTGGGTGAGTTCCAGCAAGGAACAGGTGTGACATGGATTTTTTTTTGAATAGACTCTTTTTATAGTCACCAAGTCTGCAACACTACCCAGGAGAACATTGGTATTACCCATGAACATCCAGGACAGGGCAAGTCCCTAAAGGCCTCTGTGTCCTCATGCCAATGGTCTTTCATGCTCATACTCTTTGTACAAACAGAAGCCATTATGTGTGGGCTAGAAGACTAATTAGCACTGATCATTCAGAGACTGGAAATTTATGACATGACTCAAAGTGGACACACTTGGTGTAATCGTGAGAACATCAGTTGTCTCTTTCGTCGGATACAAAGCCAGGTAAAAGTACTTGGAATCGGCTTCAGCTGCCAGAGCTGTTGATTCCTCTCCCAACACAGGTAACAACCCTTGATTTGTGTTCTCAAGGAATGTTGATTCAGGAGGAGCATATGGCCTCTTTTGATAATTTGTTTACTCACAATCCATCAGGTAGAAGGAATGCTGCATGTGAGGACAGCAGACCCTCAGCAGGGTATAAAAGCACAGCTGGGCAGAGAGGCTTCCAAAGCATCAAGGCCACCTGTGTACAAACCAGACAGATCCCCAAGCCTCTGACACCATGCAGTGCTGTTGTGCCCCATGCTGCTGCCAGCCATGCTGCTGCCAGCCATGCTGCTGCCAGACCACCTGCTGCAGGACCACCTGCTGTCGGCCCTGCTGCTGTGGGTCCAACTGCTGCCAGTCTGGCTGCTGCTATACCATCTGCTGCAACAACAGATGCCATTGAAACAGATACTGATGCCCAACCTGCTGCTGTAGGGCTTGCACTGGATATTGCTTACACACTCATGTCCAGACATCATCAAATAGACCCCATTGAGATCACTTGTATCCCAGACCCAGAAAGGCCAATCTATAGACTCTGCTGCATGCAACTGATATGCGATGGGTCCAAAAATATGCTGCCTCACACTTTGCTTTCCTTCTTTGAAATGTACACATTCTCCATTCTTTCTATGTACTTGGGACACTCTCACAGAGAAAGTATAAACTTTGGGACTTATACCATGGATTTAAAAACTGTGGATTTCATCTCATCTAAATAAATGTGACCTTGGTACCAAAACCCAACTACAAGTGTTATGAATCTTCCTTTCTTTTTCATTTCAATACTTGGTCCTAAATTAGAGAAACAGCTACATTATCTTTACTTTAGACAAGGCACTGCACCACCTTTATAACAATGCTTCTTCTATTTCTTAGGAGAAGACTAGTTTTCAAAACGCGTTTATACATTTATATGTGTGCGTGCTTGTGTGTGTGTGTGTGTGTGTATGTGTTGTGTGTGTGAGTGTGTGTGTGTGTGTGTATGTGTTTAATTTATTTCTAGTTGTGCAATCATCTGTGTAGG
The DNA here is from genome assembly GCF_963924665.1 of Micromys minutus. Classification (NCBI taxonomy): domain Eukaryota; kingdom Metazoa; phylum Chordata; class Mammalia; order Rodentia; family Muridae; genus Micromys; species Micromys minutus. Next base: position 46,368,555 of record NC_137979.1, on the reverse strand, counting down.
ATTCAAAATAAGAACATTTTTGGAGAGTTACCCATGTAGGAGTTATTTTTGTGACCTAAAAGTTCTGGACCTGATCAGTTGACCTTCCAATCTCATAATTGAAGCTGCAGATCCTTAGTCAACTATTGCACAAATCTACCCCCGCCCCCTGATGCATGGATCCATTGCCAATACCTCGGATTGAAGCCATCCAATTATTCTTCAAAAAAAAGGCATGTCAAATGTACTCTGCTTCCATTTTCTTTTGCTATGTGACCTCAAATCAGGAACTCTACAGTGCTTGATTCCCAAGTCTTATTCCAGTGCTATTCTTGAAATATTAGGAGATATTATGAGTATGAACCTAATCAATTCTCAATGAAAATCCTAGATCTAGAGGAAAATTCAAGGCTAGTGTTGGAAACTCTTTGAAAGGAAATGCAAATTGAAATTGGAGGATAATAAGGAACCATTCCTCTATATTTTTCTTGAAAGTATTGGTGTTCTCATGTCCATTCCTCATCAATGTGAGTAGATTTTAAACTGGTAAATCCTAGGCATGATGTCTTCTCTGTCAGTTTGTGTTCTATTGAAGAACCTTCTTGTTCTCAAGCCCTTAGTTTTTCCTACACAACACTTTCCAAGTTCTGTTCCTGCCACTGGAGATTTGATATCAGCCCTAAATATCAGAGGCCATGCAAGAGGAGCTGCATCAGACAAGTGAATGTCTTGGACAATACTCACCATGTTCAATGAATGTGATTGGTTTGCCTTCAATTGCTTAGCCTTAAAATTTTTTGTTGTTGCCTATTGTATACACTTTCAGCGTCCTTAGTCCTCTGACAGACTTGTTTCTTGATAAACATTCGGTTAACCTAGAACTTTCTACAAACAATAAGCAGCATATAGATTTAAAGGTAAATAGAACTACGGCTTTGAACTTATACTGAACTTGTTAAAAGAAAAAAACATGCAAAGTGTTTAGTTAGGTATGAGTTTAAAATTTACTTTTAAAAAATTAAGTTGTAATATTTTGACCAAGCTCACTCTTGTTTAACAATTTGTCATCTTTTCTCAATGAGGAATTAATTCTGGGTGTAAAGACAAATTTATCTAATGCCATATAAATGAGGTATGAGAAGAAAAAATAACCAGCTATAGTTCAGAGGGCAGGCCCACTACAACTTTGTTTTGTCCTCCAATTGCATGTACATGTATGGATATAAAATTGCTAGTGTTTGGTCTGTAATTAATTGGTCTAAACACACAGTCTGTGATTGTTTGTTGGTCTGTCTATCTAATTAATTTTTGGTATTCCTTTGTTTTTATCAAGTTATTTAGTTGCCTGTGTACCTATATTCCTATGTATGTATGCATATATAAGTGTGGTTTTGCATTTAGGTCTGGAAGTGAAGTTGTTGTACCGTGTTTATGGGAGCTTAATTCCAAGGAAGTACATTGCTTGATTTAGTATTTGCGTTTGTGGGTAGGATTTCCCCCCCCCCTTTTTTTTTGGCAACTAACAAAAATTTTATTGAGTTTGTAACTTATGGCCAGTCACAGAAATTAGCAGCATCAGATGATTCATGGTTTCACGTCAAAATTATCACCTGCCATTATCAGCAGTACGCACATAGGTTGCTCTCAGCAGTGTCGAAACAAACTTACTACAAACTATTTTCTCCTCAGTTTGTTCTACAGAGTTTTAGCTAGTGTTTCTGAAATCGGTTCTTGTGTCCTCCCAAATGTAAGTAAGTCCATGATGCAATAGACCTCTTTTCATGACTGCTGCTATTCAAATTTAATATGTGAGGTTCAGAGGAATTCAGGTTATGATGACAACTCTGAATTTTCAGGTCATCAGTGTAGAGAATGTTCACTGTTCACCTCTCTGGCTTGAAATGTGTACATAACTTATTTCCAATGATTTAAGACACTTTTGTGAACAAAACAAGAACTTCTGTCAGCATGCTTTGCAGCATCAGAGAAAAAAACATAAACTTGAATGAGTTAGGCAAACCTGCCATTACCCATCCCAAACCATTCTTATCAAACCTATACAAAGGCTCAAGACTAGGAGACCACATAATGTTCCATCCCCATGGGTTGCAATGATATTTAGATATTTTCAGTATGATACCATGGAAAGTTTTCATGCTTCTATCTTGTCTGCAGTGAGGTCTTTCTAGGACTTTAATCCAATACCCAGAGAACCTATTCACTGAGTCTGACTAGGTAACTTCAGCTCTAAAAACATAGATATTTCCAAAGACATAGTGATATCTGGTGGGAAAGAAGATGTCTGAGGAAGGAAAACTCTTTGGAGATCCAGGGCTGCTCCACTGATGGCAGGTACTACTCTCCACAGAGAAGATCTATGGTTGTAAAAGCTGGTATATTTGACAAAATACTTTCAGTGCAATTCTGAGATGCTCTTCTAGATATGCCTGCTCTGTGTCTCAGTAACTGCATCTTGGAAGCAAGAAACACTCCAGATCTTTCCTACAAAATCTGATTCAATTAGGATCTCAGGGTCATTTGGAAGCAGAAAATTTTTCTTAGTACTCTGAGCTTCTGTCCCCAGGAAAGTGTAGGTCATGTAAAGTGGAAAAGACTCTAGACGCAAAGAGTAGAGACCCTCAAAGGCTGTTAATGGCTACATAAAGAGTTAGTTTGGGATTTCATTTAACATACTTCATTCAACTGACTAATAATTGGCTCTAGGAACAGATTGTGTAGCACTCACATAGGTGAGAACATGGACCAGTATATAGTTTCAATTTGGGCAATCATGTTCCTTGGACATTGGTTGGGTGAGTTCCAGCAAGGAACAGGTGTGACATGGATTTTTTTTTGAATAGACTCTTTTTATAGTCACCAAGTCTGCAACACTACCCAGGAGAACATTGGTATTACCCATGAACATCCAGGACGGGGCAAGTCCCTAAAGGCCTCTGTGTCCTCATGCCAATGGTCTTTCATGCTCATACTCTTTGTACAAACAGAAGCCATTATGTGTGGGCTAGAAGACTAATTAGCACTGATCATTCAGAGACTGGAAATTTATGACATGACTCAAAGTGGACACACTTGGTGTAATCGTGAGAACATCAGTTGTCTCTTTCGTCGGATACAAAGCCAGGTAAAAGTACTTGGAATCGGCTTCAGCTGCCAGAGCTGTTGATTCCTCTCCCAACACAGGTAACAACCCTTGATTTGTGTTCTCAAGGAATGTTGATTCAGGAGGAGCATATGGCCTCTTTTGATAATTTGTTTACTCACAATCCATCAGGTAGAAGGAATGCTGCATGTGAGGACAGCAGACCCTCAGCAGGGTATAAAAGCACAGCTGGGCAGAGAGGCTTCCAAAGCATCAAGGCCACCTGTGTACAAACCAGACAGATCCCCAAGCCTCTGACACCATGCAGTGCTGTTGTGCCCCATGCTGCTGCCAGCCATGCTGCTGCCAGCCATGCTGCTGCCAGACCACCTGCTGCAGGACCACCTGCTGTCGGCCCTGCTGCTGTGGGTCCAACTGCTGCCAGTCTGGCTGCTGCTAGACCATCTGCTGCAACAACAGATGCCATTGAAACAGATGCTGATGCCCAACCTGCTGCTGTAGGGCTTGCACTGGATATTGCTTACACACTCATGTCCAGACATCATCAAATAGACCCCATTGAGATCACTTGTATCCCAGACCCAGAAAGGCCAATCTATAGACTCTGCTGCATGCAACTGATATGCGATGGGTCCAAAAATATGCTGCCTCACACTTTGCTTTCCTTCTTTGAAATGTACACATTCTCCATTCTTTCTATGTACTTGGGACACTCTCACAGAGAAAGTATAAACTTTGGGACTTATACCATGGATTTAAAAACTGTGGATTTCATCTCATCTAAATAAATGTGACCTTGGTACCAAAACCCAACTACAAGTGTTATGAATATTCCTTTCTTTTTCATTTCAATACTTGGTCCTAAATTAGAGAAACAGCTACATTATCTTTACTTTAGACAAGGCACTGCACCACCTTTATAACAATGCTTCTTCTATTTCTTAGGAGAAGACTAGTTTTCAAAACGCGTTTATACATTTATATGTGTGCGTGCTTGTGTGTGTGTGTGTGTGTATGTGTTGTGTGTGTGAGTGTGTGTGTGTGTGTGTATGTCTTTAATTTATTTCTAGTTGTGCAATCATCTGTGTAGGATTCAAAATAAGAACATTTTTGGAGAGTTACCCATGTAGGAGTTATTTTTGTGACCTAAAATTTCTGGACCTGATCAGTTGACCTTCCAATCTCATAATTGAAGCTGCAGATCCTTAGTCAACTATTGCACAAATCTACCCCCGCCCCCTGATGCATGGATCCATTGCCAATACCTCGGATTGAAGCCATCCAATTATTCTTCCAAAAAAAGGCATGTCAAATGTACTCTGCTTCCATTTTCTTTTGCTATGTGACCTCAAATCAGGAACTCTACAGTGCTTGATTCCCAAGTCTTATTCCAGTGCTATTCTTGAAATATTAGGAGATATTATGAGTATGAACCTAATCAATTCTCAATGAAAATCCTAGATCTAGAGGAAAATTCAAGGCTAGTGTTGGAAACTCTTTGAAAGGAAATGCAAATTGAAATTGGAGGATAATAAGGAACCATTCCTCTATATTTTTCTTGAAAGTATTGGTGTTCTCATGTCCATTCCTCATCAATGTGAGTAGATTTTAAACTGGTAAATCCTAGGCATGATGTCTGCTCTGTCAGTTTGTGTTCTATTGAAGAACCTTCTTGTTCTCAAGCCCTTAGTTTTTCCTACACAACACTTTCCAAGTTCTGTTCCTGCCACTGGAGATTTGATATCAGCCCTAAATATCAGAGGCCATGCAAGAGGAGCTGCATCAGACAAGTGAATGTCTTGGACAATACTCACCATGTTCAATGAATGTGATTGGTTTGCCTTCAATTGCTTAGCCTTAAAATTTTTTGTTGTTGCCTATTGTATACACTTTCATCGTCCTTAGTCCTCTGACAGACTTGTTTCTTGATAAACATTCGGTTAACCTAGAACTTTCTACAAACAATAAGCAGCATATAGATTTAAAGGTAAATAGAACTACGGCTTTGAACTTATACTGAACTTGTTAAAAGAAAAAAACATGCAAAGTGTTTAGTTAGGTATGAGTTTAAAATTTACTTTTAAAAAATTAAGTTGTAATATTTTGACCAAGCTCACTCTTGTTTAACAATTTGTCATCTTTTCTCAATGAGGAATTAATTCTGGGTGTAAAGACAAATTTATCTAATGCCATATAAATGAGGTATGAGAAGAAAAAATAACCAGCTATAGTTCAGAGGGCAGGCCCACTACAACTTTGTTTTGTCCTCCAATTGCATGTACATGTATGGATATAAAATTGCTAGTGTTTGGTCTGTAATTAATTGGTCTAAACACACAGTCTGTGATTGTTTGTTGGTCTGTCTATCTAATTAATTTTTGGTATTCCTTTGTTTTTATCAAGTTATTTAGTTGCCTGTGTACCTATATACCTATGTATGTATGCATATATAAGTGTGGTTTTGCATTTAGGTCTGGAAGTGAAGTTGTTGTACCGTGTTTATGGGAGCTTAATTCCAAGGAAGTACATTGCTTGATTTAGTATTTGCGTTTGTGGGTAGGGTTCCCCCCCCCTTTTTTTTTGGCAACTAACAAAAATTTTATTGAGTTTGTAACTTATGGCCAGTCACAGAAATTAGCAGCATCAGATGATTCATGGTTTCACGTCAAAATTATCACCTGCCATTATCAGCAGTACGCACATAGGTTGCTCTCAGCAGTGTCGAAACAAACTTACTACAAACTATTTTCTCCTCAGTTTGTTCTACAGAGTTTTAGCTAGTGTTTCTGAAATCGGTTCTTGTGTCCTCCCAAATGTAAGTAAGTCCATGATGCAATAGACCTCTTTTCATGACTGCTGCTATTCAAATTTAATATGTGAGGTTCAGAGGAATTCAGGTTATGATGACAACTCTGAATTTTCAGGTCATCAGTGTAGAGAATGTTCACTGTTCACCTCTCTGGCTTGAAATGTGTACATAACTTATTTCCAATGATTTAAGACACTTTTGTGAACAAAACAAGAACTTCTGTCAGCATGCTTTGCAGCATCAGAGAAAAAAACATAAACTTGAATGAGTTAGGCAAACCTGCCATTACCCATCCCAAACCATTCTTATCAAACCTATACAAAGGCTCAAGACTAGGAGACCACATAATGTTCCATCCCCATGGGTTGCAATGATATTTAGATATTTTCAGTGCGATACCATGGAAAGTTTTCATGCTTCGATCTTGTCTGCAGTGAGGTCTTTCTAGGACTTTAATCCAATACCCAGAGAACCTATTCACTGAGTCTGACTAGGTAACTTCAGCTCTAAAAACATAGATATTTCCAAAGACATAGTGATATCTGGTGGGAAAGAAGATGACTGAGGAAGGAAAACTCTTTGGAGATCCAGGGCTGCTCCACTGATGGCAGGTACTACTCTCCACAGAGAAGATCCATGGTTGTAAAAGCTGGTATATTTGACAAAACACTTTCAGTGCAATTCTGAGATGCTCTTCTAGATATGCCTGCTCTGTGTCTCAGTAACTGCATCTTGGGAGCAAGAAACACTCCAGATCTTTTCTACAAAATCTGATAAAATTAGGAGCTCAGGGACATTTGGAAGCAGAAAATATTTCTTAGTACTCTGAGCTTCTGTACCCAGGAGAGTTTAGGTCATGTCAAGTGGAAAAGCCTCTAGACACAAAGAGTAGAGACCCTCAAAGGCTGTTAATGGCTACATATAAAGTTAGTTTGGGATTTCATTTAACATACTTCATTCAACTGACTAATAATTGGCTCTAGGAACAGATTGTGTAGCACTCACGTAGGTGAGGACATGGATCAGTGTATTATTTCAATCTAGGCAATCATGTTCCTGCGACATTGGTTGGGTGAGTTCCAGCAAGGAACAGGTGTGACATGGATTTTCTTTGAAAGGATTCTTTTTATTGTCACCAAGTCTGCAACACTACCCAGGAGAACATTGGTATTACCCATGAACATCCAGGACATGGCAAGTCCCTAAAGGCCTCTGTGTCCTCATGCCAATGGTCTTTCATGCTCATACTCTTCATACAAGCAGAAGCCATTATGTGTGAGCTAGAAGACTAATTAGCACTGACCATTCAGAGGCTGGAAATTTATGACATGACTCAAAGTGAACACACTTGGTGTGATTGTGAGAACATCAGTTGTCTCTTTCGTCGGATACAAAGACAGGTAAAAGTACTTGGAATCGGCTTCAGCTGGCAGAGCTGTTGATCCTTCTCCCATCACAGGTAGCATCCCATGGTTTGCATTCACCAGGAATGTTGGCTCAGGAGGAGCATATGGCCTCTTTTGATAATTTGTTTACTCACAATCCATCAGGTAGAAGGAATGCTGCATGTGAGGACAGCAGACCCTCAGCAGGGTATAAAACCACAGCTGGGCAGAGAGGCTTCCAAAGCATCAAGGCCACCTGTGTACAAACCAGACAGATCCCCAAGCCTCTGACACCATGCAGTGCTGTTGTGCCCCATGCTGCTGCCAGCCATGCTGCTGCCAGCCATGCTGCTGCCAGACCACCTGCTGCAGGACCACCTGCTGTCAGCCCTGCTGCTGCCAGCCCTGCTGCTGTGGGTCCAACTGCTGCCAGTCTGGCTGCTGCTAGACCACCTTCTGCAACAACAGATGCCATTGAAACAGATGCTGATGCCCAACCTGCTGCTGTAGGGCTTGCACTGAATATTGCTTACACACTCATGTCCAGACATCATCAAATAGACCCCATTGAGATCACTTGTATCCCAGACCCAGAAAGGCCAAACTATAGACTCTGATGCATGCAACTGCTATGGGATGGGTCCAAAAATAGGCTGCCTCAACCTTGCTGTTCTTCTCTGAAATGTACACATTCCCTATTCTTTCTATGTACTTGGGAAACTCTCACAGAGAAAGTATAAACTTTGGGACTCACCATGAATTTAAAAACTATGGATTTCTCCTCATCTAAATAAATGTGACCTTGGTACCAAAACCCAACTACAAGTGTTATGAATCTTCCTTTCTTTTTTATTTCAATACTTGGTCCTAAACAAGAGAAACAGCTACATTATCTTTACTTTAGACAAGGAACTGCACTACCGTTATCACAATGCTCCTCTATTTCTTATAAGAAGAATACATTTCAAAACGCGTTTATACATTTATATGTGTGCGTTCGAGCGTGTTTGTATGTGTGGTGTGTGTGTGTGTGTGTGTGTGTGTGTGTGTGTGTGTAATTCATTTCTAGTTGTGCAATCATCTGTGTAGGATTCAAAATAAGAATATTTTTGGAGAGTTAACCATGTAGGAGTTATTTTTGTGACCTAAATGTTCTGGACCTTTCTCAGTTGACCTTCCAATCTCATAATTGAAGCTACAGATCCTTAGTCAACTATTGCACAAATCTACCCCCCGATGCCTTTATCCATTGCCAATACCTTGGATGGAAGCCATCCAATCCTTCTTCAAAAAAAAAACACATGTCAAATGTACTCTGCTTCCATTATCTTTTGCTATGTGACCTCAAATCAGGAACTCTACAGTGCTTGAATCCCAAGTCTTATTCCAGTGCTATTCTTGAAATATTAGGAGACATTATGAGTATGAACCTAACCAATTCTCAGTGAAAATCCTAGATCTAGAAGAAAATTCAAGGCTAGTGTTGGAAACTCTTTGAAAGGAAATGCAAATTGAAATTGGAGGATAATAAGGAACCAATCTTCTGTATTTGCCTTGAAAGTATTGGTGTTCTCATGTCCATTCCTCATCAATGTGAGTAGATTTTAAACTGGTAAATCCTAGGCATGATGTCTTCTCTGTCAGTTTGTGTCTTTTGAAGAACATTCTTGTTCTCAAGCCCTTAGTTTTCCCTACACAACACTTTCCAAGTTCTGTTCCTGCCACTGGAGATTTGATATCAGTCCTAAATATCAGAGGCCATGCAAGAGGAGCTGCATCAGACAAGTGAATGTCTTGGACAATATTCACCATTTTCAATGAATGTGATTGGTTTGCCTTCAATTGCTTAGCCCTAAAATTTTTAGTTGTTGCCTATTGCATACACTTACAGCGTCCTCAGTCCTCTGACAGACTTTTTTCATGAAAACCATTCAGTTAACCTACAACTTTCTACAAACAATAAACAGCATATAGATTTAAAGTTAAATAGAACTACGGCTTTGAACTTATACTGAACTTGTTAAAAGAAAAACACATGAAAAGTATTTAGTTAGGTATGAGTTAAAAATTTACTTTTAAAAAGTTAAGTCATAATATTTTGACCATGGTCATTCTTGTTTAACAATTTGTCGTCTTTTCTCAATGAGGAAATGCTTCTAGGTGTACAGACAAATTTATCTAATGCCATATAAATCAGGTATGAGAAGAAAAAATAACCTGCTGTAGTTCAGAGGGCAGGCCGACTACAACTTTGTTTTGTCCTCCAATTGCATGTACATGTATGGATATAAAATTGCTAGTGTTTGGTTTGTAATTAATTGGTCTAAACACACAGTCTGTGATTGTTTGTTGGTCTGTCTATCTAATTAAAATTCAGTATTCCTTTGTTTTCATGAAGTTATTTAGTTGCCTGTGTACCTATATATGTATGAATGTATGCATATATGGCTGTGTTTCTGTATTCAGGTCTGGAAGTGAAGTTGTTGTACCATGTTTATGGGAGCTTAATTCCAAGGAAGTGTACTGCTTGATTTAGTAATTTGCGTTTGTGTGTAGGGTTCTTCCCTCCTTTTCTTTTTGGAAACTAACAAAAATTTTATTGAGTTTGTAACTTATGGCCAGTCACAGAAATTAGCAGCATCAGATGATTCATGGTTTCATGTCAAAATTATCACCTGCCATTATCAGCAGTGCACACATAGTTTCTCTAAGCAGTGTCGAATCAAACTTACTACAAACATTTTCTCCTCAGATTGTTCTGCAGAGTTTTAGCTAGTATTTCTTAAATCGGTTCTTTGTGTTTTCCCAAATGTAGGTAAATCCATGATGCAATGGATCTCTTTTCATGACTGCTGCTATTCAAATTTAATATGTGAGGTTCAGAGGAATTCAGGTTATGGTGACAACTCTTAATTTTCAGGTCATCGGTGTAGAGAATGTTCACTGTTCACCTATCTGGCTTGAAATGTGTACATAACTTATTTCCAATGATTTAGAACACTTTTGTGAACCAAACAAGAACTTCTGTCAGCATGCTTCGTAGCATCAGAGAAAAAAACATAAACTTCAATGGGTTAGGCACACATGCCATTACCCATCCCAAACCATTCTTATCAATCCCTATACAAAGGCTCAAGACTAGGAGACCACATAATGTTCCATCCCCATGGGTTGCAATGAGATTTAGATATTTTCAGTATGATACCATGGAAAGTTTTCATGCTTCAATCTTGTCTGCAGTGAGGTCTTTCTAGAACTTTAATCAAATACACAGTGAACCTATTCACTGAGTCTGACTAGGTAACTTCAGCTCTAAGGACATAGATATTTCCAAAGACATAGTGATATCTGTTGGGAAAGAAGATGTCTGAGGAAGGAAAACTCTTTGGAGATCCAGGGCTGGTCCACTGATGGCATGTACTACTCTTCACAGAGAAGATCCATGGTTGTAAAAGCTGGTATATTTGAAAAAACACTTTCAGTGCAATTCTGAGATGCTCTTCTAGATTTGCCTGCTCTGTGTCTCAGTAACTGCATCTTGAGAGCAAGAAACACTCCAGATCTTTTCTACAAAATCTGATTCAATTAGGAGCTCAGGGTCATTTGGAAGCAAAAAATATTTCTTAGTACTCTGAACTTCTGTCCCCAGGAGAGTTTAGGTCATGTTCAGTGGAAAAGCCTCTAGACACAAAGAGTAGAGACCCTCAAAGGCTGTTAATGGCTACATAAAGAGTTAGTTTGGGATTTCATTTAACATACTTCATTCAACTGACTAATAATTAGCTCTAGGAACAGATTGTGTAGCACTCACATAGGTGAGGACATGTACCAGTGTATAGTTTCAATCTAGGCAATCATGTTCCTTGGACATTGGTTGGGTTAGTTCCAGCAAGGAACAGGTGTGACATGAATTTTCTTTGAATAGACTCTTTTAATAGTCACCAAGTCTGCAACACTCCCCAGGAGAACATTGCTATTACCCGTGAACATCCAGGACAAGGCAAGTCCCTAAAGGCCTCTGTGTCCTCATGCCAATGGTCTTTCATGCTCATACTCTTTGTACAAACAGAAGCCATTATGTCTGAGCTAGAAGACTAATTAGCACTGACCATTCAGAGGCTGGAAATTTATGACATGACTCAAAGTGAACACACTTGGTGTGATCGTGAGAACATCAGTTGTCTCTTTCGTCGGATACAAAGACAGGTAAAAGTACTTGGAATCGGCTTCAGCTGGCAGAGCTGTTGATTCCTCTCCCAACACAGGTAACAACCCTTGATTTGTGTTCTTGAGGAATGTTGATTCAGGTGGAGCATATGGCCTCTTTTGATAATTTGTTTACTCACAATCCATCAGGTAGAAGGAATGCTGCATGTGAGGACAGCAGACCCTCAGCAGGGTATAAAAGCACAGCTGGGCAGAGAGGCTTCCAAAGCATCAAGGCCACCTCTGTACAAACCAGACAGATCCCCAAGCCTCTGACACCATGCAGTGCTGTTGTGCCCCATGCTGCTGCCAGCCATGCTGCTGCCAGCCATGCTGCTGCCAGCCATGCTGCTGCCAGACCACCTGCTGCAGGACCACATGCAGTCGGCCCTGCTGCTGCCAGCCCTGCTGCTGTGGGTCCAACTGCTGCCAGTCTGGCTGCTGCTAGACCATCTGCTGCAACAACAGATGCCATTGACACAGATGCTGATGCCCAACCTGCTGCTGTAGGGCTTGCACTGGATATTGCTAACACACTCATGTCCAGACATCATCAAATAGACCCCATTGAGGTCACTTGTATCCCAGACCCAGAAAGGCCAATCCATAGACTATGCTGCATGCAACTGCTATGGGATGGGTCCAAAAATAGGCTGCCTCACACCTTTCTTCCCTTCTCTGAAATGTACACATTCCCCATTCTTTCTATGTACTTGGGAAACTCTCACAGAGAAAGTATAAACTTTGGAACTCATACCATGAATTTAAAAACTGTGGATTTCTCCTTATCTAAATAAATGTGACCTTGATACCAAAACCCAACTACAAGTGTTATGAATCTTCCTTTCTTTTTTATTTCAATACTTGGTCCTAAGCTAGAGAAACAGCTACATTATCTTTACTTTAGACAAGGAACTGCACCACCGTAATCACAATGCTACTTATATTTCTTAAGAGAAGAATACATTGCAAAACTTTTTTATACATTTATATTTGTGTGTTCGTTTGTGTGTGTGTGTGTGTGTGTGTGTGTGTGTGTGTGTGTGTGTGTAATTCATTTCTAGTTGTGCAATCATCTGTGTAGTATTCGAAATAAGAACACTTTTGGAGAGTTACCCATGTAGGAGTTATTTTTGTGACCTAAATGTTCTGGACCTGCTCAGTTGACCTTCCAATCTCATAATTGAAGCTGCAGATCCTTAGTCAACTATTGCACAAATCTACCCCCGCCCCCTGATGCATGGATCCATTGCCAATACCTTGGATGGAAGCCATCTAATCCTTCTAAAAAAAAAAAGGCATGTCAAATGTACTCTGCTTCCATTATCTTTTGCTATGTGACCTCAAATCAGAAACTCTACAGTGCTTGATTCCCAAGAATTATTCCAGTGCTATTCTTGAAATATTAGGAGACATCATGAGTATGAACCTAATCAATTCTCAGTGAAAATCTTAGATCTAGAGGAAAATTCCAGGCTAGTGTTGGAAACTCTGGGAGGATAATAAAGATAATAAGGATAATAAGGACCCACTCTTCTACATTTCCCTTGAAAGTATTGGTGTTCTCATGTCCATTCCTCATCAATGTGAGTAGATTTTAAACTGGTAAATCCTAGGCATGATGTCTTCTCTGTCAGTTTGTGTTCTTTTGAAAAACCTTCTTGTTCTCAAGCCCTTAGTTTTCCCTACACAACACTTTCCAAGTTTTGTTCCTGCCACTGGAGTTTTTACATCAGCCCTAAATTCGGAGTCCATGAAGTAGGAGCTGCATCAGACAAGTTAATGTCTTGGCCAATACTCACCATTTTCAATGAATGTGACTGGTTTGCCTTTAATTGCTTAGTCCTCAACTTTTTTGTTGTTGCCTATGCATACACTTTCAGTGTCTCAGTCCTCTGACAGACTTGTTTCTTGATAATTGTTTGGTTAACCTACAACTTTCTACACATAATAAGCAGCATATATTTAAAGGTAACTAGAAATAGTGCTTTGAACTTATACTGAACTTGTTAAAAGAAGGAAACGTGAAAGGTATTTAGTAGGTATGAGTTAAAAATTTACTTTAAAAATCTTAAATCCTAATATTTTGACCAAGCTCACTCTTGTTTAACAATTTGTAATTTTTTCTCAATGAGGAAGTGTTTCCTTGTGTAGAGATAAATTTATCTAATTCCATATAAATGAGCTATGAAAGAAAAAATAACCTGATGTAGTTCAGAGGGCAGGCCCACTACAGCTTTGTTTTGTCCACCAATTGCATGTACATGTATGGATATAAAATGGCTAGTGTTCGGTCAGTAATTAATTGGTCTAAAGACACAGTCTGTGATTTTTTGTTGGTTTGTCTAATTATTGCTATGTATTTTTTTATTTTTATATGAAGTTATTTATTTGCTGTGTACCTATATATTTATGTATGTATGCATATATGTATGTGTGTTTGTATTCAGGCTTGGAAATGAAGTTGTAGTAGCTTTTTGATGGGAGCTTACTTCTCAGGGTGTGCATTGCTTGATTTAGTAATGTGTGTTTGTGTGTGGGATTCTTAGTGTACACATAAGTTGCTCTCACAAGTGGCCAAAAAACCTTACTCCAAACAAATTTCTCCTCAGTTTGTTCTAAGTAGTTTGAGCTACCATTTCTGAACTCTGATCTTTGTGTCCTTCCAAATTTAGCAAATTTCATGATGCAATGGACCTCTTCCATGACTGCTGCTATTCAAATTTGATTTGTGAACTTCAGAGGAGTGCAGTTATGGTGACAACTCTGAATTTTCATATCATCCGTGTAGAGAAATATCACTTGTCATCTTTTTTTTCTTCAGATTTGTACATAACTGATTTCCACAGATTTAAGGCACTTTTGTGAGCCATGCAAGGGCTTCTGTTAGCATGCTTTGGGTAATTAGAGAAAACAACACAAAGATTAATGGGTTAATACACCTGCCATTACCCATTCCAAACTCTATTTATCACCCCCTATACAAAGGCTCAAGACTAGGAGAACATAATGTTCAATCAGCATGGGTTGTAATGCAGATTTGGACATTTTCTGTCTCATACAATGGAGAGTTTTCATGCTTTAAATTAGTCAAAACTGAGGTCTTTCTAGAACTGAGATCTAATACCCCAGACAACCTGTTCCCTGAGTCTTACTAGGAAACTTCAACTCTAATGACATAGATGTTTCCAAAGACATAATGATATCTGGTGGGAAAGAAGATGTCTGAGGAATGAAAAGTCTTTGGAGATCCAGGGCTGGTTCACTGATGGCAGGTCCTACTCTCCACAGAGAAGACCCATGGTTGTAAAAGCTGGTATATTTGACAAAACACTTTAGTGCAATTCTGAGATGTTCTTCTAGATTTGCCTTTTCTGTGTCTCAGTAACTGCATCTTGGGAACAAGAAATGCTCCAGATCTTCTCTAAGAAAACTGATTCAATTAGGAGGTCAGGGTCATTTGGCACCAGAAAAATTTTTCTTAGTACTCTGAGCTTCTGTCCCCAGGGAAGTGAAGGTCACCCAGAGGAACTAGAAGTTGTCTGACACATCTCCAGGAAGAAAGATCTGTTTGGTACTTGTCAAGTGGAAAACCCTCTAGACACAAACAGTAGAGTTTTTCAAAGTCTGTTAATGGCTACATAAAGAGTTAGTTTGGGATTTCATTTAACATACTTCACTCAACAGACTAATAATTGGGTCTAAGACCAGATAGTATGTCATTCACACAGGTGAGGAAATTGACCAGTGTATAGTTTCAATCTAGGTAATCATGTTCCTTGGACATTGATTGGGTATGTTTCAGTAATGAACAGGTGTGACATGTATTCTCTTCAACTCACTTTTGTCATAGTTACTATCTCTGCTACAATACCTAGGAGAGCATCGGTATTACCCATGAACATCCAGGACAGGGCACGTTTCTAAAGGTCTCTGTGTCATCATGCCAATGGTCTTTCATGCTCATACTCTCTGTGCAAACAGAAGCCATTATGTGTGAGCTATAAGGGACTGATCATCCTGAGCGTTGCAAGTTAAACCATGACCCAAGTTGGGAACACTGGGTGTGATGGTGAGAACATCAGGTGTCTCTTCCATCAGATACAAAGCCAGGTAAAATACTTGGAATAGGCTTCAGCTGCCAGAGCTGTTGATCCTTCTCCCATCACAGGTAGCATCCCATGATTTGCATTCATCAGGAATGTTGGCTCAGGAGGAGCATATGGCCTCTTTTGATAATTTGTTTACTCACAATCCATCAGGTAGAAGGAATGCTGCATGTGAGGACAGCAGACCCTCAGCAGGGTATAAAAGCACAGCTGGGCAGAGAGGCTTCCAAAGCATCAAGGCCACTTGTGTACAAACCAGACAGATCCCCAAGCCTCTGACACCATGCAGTGCTGTTGTGCCCCATGCTGCTGCCAGCCATGCTGCTGCCAGCCATGCTGCTGCCAGACCACCTGCTGCAGAACCACCTGCTGTCGGCCCTGCTGTTGCCAGCCCTTCTGCTGTGGGTCCAACTGCTGCCAGTCTGGCTGCTGCTAGACCACCTTCTGCAACAACAGATGCCATTGACACAGATGCTGATGCCCAACCTGCTGCTGTAGGGCTTGCACTGGATATTGCTAACACACTCATGTCCAGACATCATCAAATAGACCCCATTGAGATCACTTGTATCCCAGACCCAGAAATGCCAATCCATAGACTCTGCTGCATGCAACTGATATGGCAATGGTCAAGAAAAATAGGCTGCCTCACACCTTGCCTCGCTTCTCTGAAATGTACACATTCCCCATCCTTTGTCTGTACTTGGGAAACTCTCACATGGAAAGTATAAACCTTTGGGACTCTTAGCATGGCTTTAAAAACTGAAGATTTCTCCTCATCCAAATAAATGTGACCTTGGTACCAACACCCAACTACAAGTGTCATGAATCTTCCTTTTTTGTTTTAGTACTTGGTCCTAAACTCAAGAAATAGCTACATCATTTCTGTTCTAGACAAGGAACTGCACCTCTCTTATCACAATTGTTCTTCCATTTGCTTGAGAGATGAATACATTTCAAAAACATATATATATATATATATATATATATATAATTTGTGTGTGTGCATGTGTTTTATGTTGTGTGTGTGTGTGTGTTTGTATGTGTGTGGGTATTTGATTTCTAGTTGTGATAGTATCTGTGTTGGATTTGAAATAAGTACTTTTTGTAGAGGATCCCATGTAGGAGGACAGATTTGGTTAACCCTAGTCTCTGGACCTGCTCGGTTTTCCTTCCAATCACATTATTGTAGCTCCAGTTCCTTAGTAAACAATAGCACAAATCCACCCCCAGGTAGATGGATCCATTGCCAATGCCTTCAGATGAAAGCCATCCAATCCTTCCCCAAAAAAGGCACATCAAATATATTCTGCTTCCAGTATCTTTTGATATGTGACCTCAAATCAGGAACTTTACAAAGCTTGATTTACAAATATTACTCCAGTGCTCTTCCTGAAACCTTAGAAGACATGATGAGCATGAAACTAATCAATTCTCAATTAAAGTCCTAGATCATAGAGGAAAATTTCAGACTAGTGGTGGAAACACTTTGAAGGGAAATTAAAGCTGCAATGGGATGAAAGTAAGAACCCTCTCTTCTACATTGCACTTGAAAGTATTGGTGTTCTCATGTCCATTCCTCATTCTTGTGAGTAGATTTGAAAACTGGTAAATCCTAGACATGATGTCCTCTTTGTCCGTTTGTTTTTGTTTTTTGTTTTGTTTTTTTGGTTTTTTTTTTGCTTTTTTTTTTTTTTTTTTTTTTTTTTTTGAAGAACCTTCTTGCTCTCAAGTCCTTAGTTTTCCCTACACAACACTTTCCATGTTCTGTTCCTGCAATGGGAGATTTGATATCAACCCTAAATATCAGAGTCCATGCAGGAGGATCTGCACTAGACAAGTCACTGTCTTGGACAATACCCACCATTTTAGATGAATGTGATTGGCTTGCCTTACAGGTGCATGGCCATAGGATTCTGGTTTTGGGCTGCCTATTGCATACACTTTCAGGATCTTAAGTCCTCTGACAGACTTGTTTCTTGAAAACCACTTGGTTAACTTACAACATAAAATGTATTGCTTTCTCCTTCTAACAAAAAGAAGAGACCAAATGTAAATAAGATTATTACTTTCTACACATAATAATCAGCATATAAATTTAAAGGTAAATAGAGCTACGGCTTTGAACTTAAACTGAAATTGTGAAAAGAAGGAAACTTGAAAAGTATTTAGTTAGGTATGAGTTAAACATTTAATCTTAAAACCTTAAAACTGATTATTGTGACCACCCTCACTCTTGTTTAACAATTTGTCTTCTTTTCTCAATGAGGTAATTCTTGGTGTAGAGACAAATTTATCTAATGCCATAAATGAGCTATGAGAAGAAAAAATAACCTGCTGTAGTTCAGAGGGCATGCCCACTACAGCTTTGTTTTGTACACCAATTGCATGTACATGTATGTAAATAAATTGGCATGAGTTTGGTCAGTAATGAATTGGTCTAAGCACAGTATCTGTGATTGTTGGTCTGTCTATCTAATTAATTCTCTGTATTCCTTTATTTTTATATGAAGTTATTGAGTTGCATGTGTACCTATATACACATGTATATATGTGTATGTATGTATGCATATATGTATGTGTTTTTGTGTCCAGGCTTTGAATTGAAGTTGTAGTTGCTTGTTTATGGTAGCTCACTTCAAAACGGGTGCATTGCTTGATTTAGTAATTTGTGTTTCTCTGTAGGATTCTTCCCTCCTTTTCGTTTTGGCATTTAACAAAAATATAATTTAATTTGTAACTTATGGCCAGTCACAGAAAGTAGCAGTATAAATGATTAACTGTTCCACGTAAAATTATCCCCTGCCATTATCTGCAGTACACCCATAGGTTGGTCTCACAAGTGGCCAACATAGCTTACTCCAAACATGTTTCTCCTCAGTTTGTTCTAAGGAATTGGAGCTAGCATTTCTGAACTCGGTTCTTTGTGTCCTCCCAAATGTAACAAAATACATGATGCAATGAACTTCTTTTCATGACTGCTGCTATTCAATTTATATTTATGTACTTGAGAATAGTGCAGGTTATGGGGACAACTCTGGATTTTCAGGTCATCAGTGTAGAGAAAGATCACTGGTTATCTCTCTGCATTCAAATGTGTACATAACTGATTTTCAGAGATTTAAGGCACTCTTGTGACCCATACAAGTGCTTCTGTCAGCATTCTTTGGGTCATCAAAGAAAAGAACATAAACTTGATTGGGTTAGGCACACCTGCCATAACATATCCCAAACTCTTCTTATCACTTTCTATACAAAGGCTCAAGAGTAGGAGAACATAATGTTCCATCCCCATGGTTTGCAATGCAGGTTTAGACATTTTCTCTCTCATACCTTGGAAAGTTTTTGTGCTTCAATGTTGTGTACACCAAGGTCTTTTTAGAACTGAGATCTAATACCCCAGAGAACCTGTTCACTGAATCCGACTACAAAATTTCAGCTCACAAACATAGATGTTTCCAAAGTCATAAAGACATCTGGTGTGAAAGAAGATGTCTGAGGAAGGAAAAGTCTTTGGAGATCCAGGGCTGGTTCACTGATGGTAGGTCCTACTCTCCTCAGAGACGATCCATGGTTCCAAAAGCTGGGATGTTGGACAAAACACTTTCAGCAATTCTGAGATGCTCTTCTAGATTTGCCTGCTCAGTTCTCAGTGACTGCATATTGGGAACCAGAAACACTCGAGAATATCTTTAAGAAAACTGATGATATTAGGTTCTTGGGGTTATTTGGCATCAGGAAAATATTTCTAAGTACTCTGAACTTCTGTCCCCAAAGAAGTTAAGTCACCTTGAAACTAGAAGTTGTCTGACACATGTCCAGGAAGAAAGGTCTGGTTGGTACTTGTCAAGTGGAAAACCCTCTAGACACAAACAGTAGAGTTTTTCAAAGTCTGTTAATGGCAACATTAAGAGTTAGTTTGGGATTTCATTTAACATACTTCACTCATCGGACTAATAATTGGGTCTAAGACCAGATAGTATGTCATTCACACAGGTGAGGAAATTGACCAGTGTATAGTTTCAATCTATGCAATCATGTTTCTTGGATTTTGGTTGGATAAGTTCCAGTAATGACCAGTGTGACATGGATTCTCTTTCAATACACTCTTGTAATAGTCACCATCTCCACAATACTACCCAGGACAGCATTTGTATTACCCATAAACATCCAGGACAGGGCATGCACCTAAAGGCTTCTGCGTTTTGATGCCTATGGCCTTTCATGTTGATAATCTCTGTACAAATGGAAATCATTATTTTGAGCTATAAGACTAATGACAACTGATCATCCTGAGGTTGGAATGTTATTCCATGACCCAAAATGGAAACACTATGTGTGATGGTGAGAACATCAGGTGTCTCTTCCATTGGATAAACAACCAAGTAAAGTACTTGGAATAGACTTTAGAAACCAGAGCACCTGATTCCTCTCCCATCATAGGTAGCAACCCATAATTTGCATTCACCAGGAATGTTGGCTCAGGAGGAGCATATGGCCTCTTTTGATAATTTGTTTACTCACAATCCATCAGGTAGAAGGAATGCTGCATGTGAGGACAGCAGACCCTCAGCAGGGTATAAAAGCACAGCTGGGCAGAGAGGCTTCCAAAGCATCAAGGCCACCTCTGTACAAACCAGACAGATCCCCAAGACTCTGACACCATGCAGTGCTGTTGTGCCCCATGCTGCTGCCAGCCATGCTGCTGCCAGCCATGCTGCTGCCAGACCATCTGCTGCAGGACCACCTGCTGTCAGCCCTGCTGTTGCCAGCCCTGCTGCTGTGGGTCCAACTGCTGCCAGTCTGGCTGCTGATAGACCATCTGCTGCAACAACAGATGCCATTGAAACAGATGCTGATGCCCAACCTTCTGCTCTAGGGCTTGCACTGGATATTGCTAACACACTCATGTCCGGACATCATCAAATAGACCCCATTGAGATCATTTGTATCTCAGACCCAGAGAGGCAAATCCATAGACTCTGCTGCATGCAATGGATACAGAATTGGTCCAAAAAATAGGCTGCCTCACCCCTAGCTTCCCTTCTCTGAAATGTACACATTCCCCATCCTTTCTCTGTACTAGTGAAATTTTCACACAGAAAGTATAAACTTTGGGACTCTAAACATGGCTTTCAAAACTGAGGATTTCTTCTCATCTAAATAAATGTGACATTGGTACAAAAACCCAAATGTAAATGTCATGAATCTTCCTTTCTTTTTTATTCAATTATTTGTCCCAAACTAGAGAAACAGCTACATTATCTCTACTCTAAACAAGAAACTTCACCCCCTTTATCACAATGTTCTTCATTTTTTAGAAGAAGAATACATTTCAAAAAACATATATATGTGTGTGTTTGTGTGTGTGTGCATGTGTTTTATAGTGTGTGTGTGCCTAATTGATTTCTAGTTGTGCAAGCATCTGTGTAGGATTTGAAATGAGAACATTTTTTTGAGTAACCCATGTAGGAGGTCAGTTTTAGAGACCCCTAGGCTCTAGACTTGCTCAGTTGATCTTCCAATCTCATTATTGTAGCTCCCAGTCCTTAGTCAACAATTGCACAAATCTAACGCCAGCAGCATAGATGCATTGCCAATGCCTTGAGATGTAAGCATTCCAATCCTTCGCAAAAATAGGCATGTCAAATATACTCTGCTTCCAGTTTCTTTTGATATGTGACCTCAAATCAGGAACTCTACTGTGCTTGATTCCCAAGTATTACTTCAGTGCTCTTCTTGAAACAATAGGAGAAATGAGGAGTATAAACCTAATCAATTTTCAATGAAAATCCTAGATGATATAGGAAAATTCCAGGCTAGTGTTGGAAACTCTTGAAAGGGAATTTCAAGCTTAATGGGAGGAAAGTAAGGACCCACTCTTTTACATTTCCCTTGAAAGTATGGGTGTTCTCATGTACATTCTTCATTATTGTGAGTAGATTTGAAAACTGGTAAATCCTAGGCATGATGTCTTCTCTGTAAGTTTGTGTTCTTTTGAAGAACCTTCTTGCACTCAAGCCCTTAGTTTTCCTTATACAACACTTTCGAAGTTCAGTTCCTGCCACTGGAGATTTGATATCAAACCTAAGTACCAGAGTCCATGCAGGAGATGCTGCACTAGACAAGTGAATGTACTGGACAAAACTTACCATTTTCGATGAATGTGATTGGCTTGCCTTACAATTGCCCGGCTCTAGGATTCTTGTTCTGGGGTTGCCTATTGCATACACTTTCAGCTTCTTCAGTTCTCTGACAAACTTGTCTCTTGATAACAACTTGGTTAACCTGCAACATAAAATTTATTGCTTTCTCCTTCTAAATATATAAGGAACAACGGTAGATTAGATTATTACATTCTACCGAGAATAATCAGCATATAGATTTAAAGGTAAATTGATCTACAGCTGTGAACATATACTGAACTTCTGAAAAGAAGGAAACTTGAAAACTATTTAGTTAGGTATGAGTTAAAAATTTAATTAGAAAAAATTAAAACCGAGTGTTGTGACAAAGGTCCCTCTTGTTTAACAATTTGTCGTCTTTTCTCAATGAGGAAGTACTTCTTGGTGTAGAGACAAATTTATGTAATGCCATATAAATGAGGTATGAGAAGAAAAACTAACCTGCTGTAGTTCGGAGGGCAGGCCTACTACAACTTTGTTTTGTCCTCCAATTGAATGTACATGTATGGATATAAAATTGCTAGTGTTTGGTCAGTAATTAATTGGTCTAAACACATAGTCTGTGATTGTTTGTTGGTCTATCTATCTAATTAATTTTCGGTATTCCTTTTTTTTATGAAGTTATTTAGTTGGCTGTGTACCTATATACGTATGTATGTATGCATATATGAAAGTGTTTTTGTATTCAGGTCTGGAAGTGAAGTTGTTGTACCATGTTTATGGGAGCTTAATTCAAAGGAAGTGCATTGCTTGATTTAGTAATTTGCGTTTGTGTGTAGGGTTCTTCCCTCCTATTCTTTTTGGCAACTAGCAAAAATTTTATTGAGTTTGTAACTTATGGCCAGTCACAGAAATTAGCAGCATCAGATGATTCATGGTTTCACGTCAAAATTATCACTTGCCATTATCAGCAGTACATACATAGGTTGCTCTCAGCAGTGTCGAAACAAACTTACCACAAACACATTTTTCCTCAGATTATTCTAGAGAGTTTTAGCTAGTATTTCTGAAATCGGTTCTTTGTGTCCTCCCAAATTTAGGTAAGTCCATGATGCAATGGACCTCTTTTCATGACTGCTGCTATTCAAATCTAATATGTGAGGGTCAGAGGAATTCAGGTTATGGTGACAACTCTGAATTTTCAGAACATCAGTGTAGAGAATGTTCAATGTTCACCTCTCTGGCTTAAAATGTGTACGTAACTTGTTTCCAATGATTTAAGACACTTTTGTGAACCAAACAAGAACTTCTGTCAGCATGCTTCGCGGCATCAGAGAAAAAAACATAAACTAGAATGGGTTAGGCACACCTGCCATTACGCATCCCAAACAATTCTTATTAATCCCTATACAAAGGCTCAAGACTAGGAGACCACATAATATTCCATCCCCATGGGTTGCAATGAGATTTAGATATTTTCAGTATGATACCATAGAAAGTTTTTATGCTTCAATCTTGTCTGCAGTGAGGTCTTTCTAGGATATTAATCCAATACCCAGAGAACCTATTCACTGAGTCTGACTAGGTAACTTCAGCTCTAAAGACATAGATATTTCCAAAGACATAGTGATATCTGGTGGGAAAGAAGATGTCTGAGGAAGGAAAACTCTTTGGAGATCCAGGGCTGCTCCACTGATGGCAGGTACTACTCTCCACAGAGAAGATCTATGGTTGTAAAAGCTGGTATATTTGACAAAACACTTTCAGTGCAATTCTGAGATGCTCTTCTAGGTTTGCCTACTCTGTGTCTCAGTAACTGCATCTTGGAAGCAAGAAACACTCCAGATCTTTCCTACAAAATCTGATTCAATTAGGAGCTCAGGGTCATTTGGAAGCAGAAAATTTTTCTTAGTACTCTGAGCTTCTGTCCCCAGGAAAGTGTAGGTCATGTCAAGTGGAAAAGACTCTAGACGCAAAGAGTAGAGACCCTCAAAGGCTGTTAATGGCTACATAAAGAGTTAGTTTGGGATTTCATTTAACATACTTCATTCAACTGACTAATAATTGGCTCTAGGAACAGATTGTGTAGCACTCACATAGGTGAGACCATGGACCAGTATATAGTTTCAATTTGGGCAATCATGTTCCTTGGACATTGGTTGGGTGAGTTCCAGCAAGGAACAGGTGTGACATGGATTTTTTTTTGAATAGACTCTTTTTATAGTCACCAAGTCTGCAACACTACCCAGGAGAACATTGGTATTACCCATGAACATCCAGGACAGGGCAAGTCCCTAAAGGCCTCTGTGTCCTCATGCCAATGGTCTTTCATGCTCATACTCTTTGTACAAACAGAAGCCATTATGTGTGGGCTAGAAGACTAATTAGCACTGATCATTCAGAGACTGGAAATTTATGACATGACTCAAAGTGGACACACTTGGTGTAATCGTGAGAACATCAGTTGTCTCTTTCGTCGGATACAAAGCCAGGTAAAAGTACTTGGAATCGGCTTCAGCTGCCAGAGCTGTTGATTCCTCTCCCAACACAGGTAACAACCCTTGATTTGTGTTCTCAAGGAATGTTGATTCAGGAGGAGCATATGGCCTCTTTTGATAATTTGTTTACTCACAATCCATCAGGTAGAAGGAATGCTGCATGTGAGGACAGCAGACCCTCAGCAGGGTATAAAAGCACAGCTGGGCAGAGAGGCTTCCAAAGCATCAAGGCCACCTGTGTACAAACCAGACAGATCCCCAAGCCTCTGACACCATGCAGTGCTGTTGTGCCCCATGCTGCTGCCAGCCATGCTGCTGCCAGCCATGCTGCTGCCAGACCACCTGCTGCAGGACCACCTGCTGTCGGCCCTGCTGCTGTGGGTCCAACTGCTGCCAGTCTGGCTGCTGCTATACCATCTGCTGCAACAACAGATGCCATTGAAACAGATACTGATGCCCAACCTGCTGCTGTAGGGCTTGCACTGGATATTGCTTACACACTCATGTCCAGACATCATCAAATAGACCCCATTGAGATCACTTGTATCCCAGACCCAGAAAGGCCAATCTATAGACTCTGCTGCATGCAACTGATATGCGATGGGTCCAAAAATATGCTGCCTCACACTTTGCTTTCCTTCTTTGAAATGTACACATTCTCCATTCTTTCTATGTACTTGGGACACTCTCACAGAGAAAGTATAAACTTTGGGACTTATACCATGGATTTAAAAACTGTGGATTTCATCTCATCTAAATAAATGTGACCTTGGTACCAAAACCCAACTACAAGTGTTATGAATCTTCCTTTCTTTTTCATTTCAATACTTGGTCCTAAATTAGAGAAACAGCTACATTATCTTTACTTTAGACAAGGCACTGCACCACCTTTATAACAATGCTTCTTCTATTTCTTAGGAGAAGACTAGTTTTCAAAACGCGTTTATACATTTATATGTGTGCGTGCTTGTGTGTGTGTGTGTGTGTGTATGTGTTGTGTGTGTGAGTGTGTGTGTGTGTGTGTATGTGTTTAATTTATTTCTAGTTGTGCAATCATCTGTGTAGGATTCAAAATAAGAACATTTTTGGAGAGTTACCCATGTAGGAGTTATTTTTGTGACCTAAAAGTTCTGGACCTGATCAGTTGACCTTCCAATCTCATAATTGAAGCTGCAGATCCTTAGTCAACTATTGCACAAATCTACCCCCGCCCCCTGATGCATGGATCCATTGCCAATACCTCGGATTGAAGCCATCCAATTATTCTTCAAAAAAAAGGCATGTCAAATGTACTCTGCTTCCATTTTCTTTTGCTATGTGACCTCAAATCAGGAACTCTACAGTGCTTGATTCCCAAGTCTTATTCCAGTGCTATTCTTGAAATATTAGGAGATATTATGAGTATGAACCTAATCAATTCTCAATGAAAATCCTAGATCTAGAGGAAAATTCAAGGCTAGTGTTGGAAACTCTTTGAAAGGAAATGCAAATTGAAATTGGAGGATAATAAGGAACCATTCCTCTATATTTTTCTTGAAAGTATTGGTGTTCTCATGTCCATTCCTCATCAATGTGAGTAGATTTTAAACTGGTAAATCCTAGGCATGATGTCTTCTCTGTCAGTTTGTGTTCTATTGAAGAACCTTCTTGTTCTCAAGCCCTTAGTTTTTCCTACACAACACTTTCCAAGTTCTGTTCCTGCCACTGGAGATTTGATATCAGCCCTAAATATCAGAGGCCATGCAAGAGGAGCTGCATCAGACAAGTGAATGTCTTGGACAATACTCACCATGTTCAATGAATGTGATTGGTTTGCCTTCAATTGCTTAGCCTTAAAATTTTTTGTTGTTGCCTATTGTATACACTTTCAGCGTCCTTAGTCCTCTGACAGACTTGTTTCTTGATAAACATTCGGTTAACCTAGAACTTTCTACAAACAATAAGCAGCATATAGATTTAAAGGTAAATAGAACTACGGCTTTGAACTTATACTGAACTTGTTAAAAGAAAAAAACATGCAAAGTGTTTAGTTAGGTATGAGTTTAAAATTTACTTTTAAAAAATTAAGTTGTAATATTTTGACCAAGCTCACTCTTGTTTAACAATTTGTCATCTTTTCTCAATGAGGAATTAATTCTGGGTGTAAAGACAAATTTATCTAATGCCATATAAATGAGGTATGAGAAGAAAAAATAACCAGCTATAGTTCAGAGGGCAGGCCCACTACAACTTTGTTTTGTCCTCCAATTGCATGTACATGTATGGATATAAAATTGCTAGTGTTTGGTCTGTAATTAATTGGTCTAAACACACAGTCTGTGATTGTTTGTTGGTCTGTCTATCTAATTAATTTTTGGTATTCCTTTGTTTTTATCAAGTTATTTAGTTGCCTGTGTACCTATATTCCTATGTATGTATGCATATATAAGTGTGGTTTTGCATTTAGGTCTGGAAGTGAAGTTGTTGTACCGTGTTTATGGGAGCTTAATTCCAAGGAAGTACATTGCTTGATTTAGTATTTGCGTTTGTGGGTAGGATTTCCCCCCCCCCTTTTTTTTTGGCAACTAACAAAAATTTTATTGAGTTTGTAACTTATGGCCAGTCACAGAAATTAGCAGCATCAGATGATTCATGGTTTCACGTCAAAATTATCACCTGCCATTATCAGCAGTACGCACATAGGTTGCTCTCAGCAGTGTCGAAACAAACTTACTACAAACTATTTTCTCCTCAGTTTGTTCTACAGAGTTTTAGCTAGTGTTTCTGAAATCGGTTCTTGTGTCCTCCCAAATGTAAGTAAGTCCATGATGCAATAGACCTCTTTTCATGACTGCTGCTATTCAAATTTAATATGTGAGGTTCAGAGGAATTCAGGTTATGATGACAACTCTGAATTTTCAGGTCATCAGTGTAGAGAATGTTCACTGTTCACCTCTCTGGCTTGAAATGTGTACATAACTTATTTCCAATGATTTAAGACACTTTTGTGAACAAAACAAGAACTTCTGTCAGCATGCTTTGCAGCATCAGAGAAAAAAACATAAACTTGAATGAGTTAGGCAAACCTGCCATTACCCATCCCAAACCATTCTTATCAAACCTATACAAAGGCTCAAGACTAGGAGACCACATAATGTTCCATCCCCATGGGTTGCAATGATATTTAGATATTTTCAGTATGATACCATGGAAAGTTTTCATGCTTCTATCTTGTCTGCAGTGAGGTCTTTCTAGGACTTTAATCCAATACCCAGAGAACCTATTCACTGAGTCTGACTAGGTAACTTCAGCTCTAAAAACATAGATATTTCCAAAGACATAGTGATATCTGGTGGGAAAGAAGATGTCTGAGGAAGGAAAACTCTTTGGAGATCCAGGGCTGCTCCACTGATGGCAGGTACTACTCTCCACAGAGAAGATCTATGGTTGTAAAAGCTGGTATATTTGACAAAATACTTTCAGTGCAATTCTGAGATGCTCTTCTAGATATGCCTGCTCTGTGTCTCAGTAACTGCATCTTGGAAGCAAGAAACACTCCAGATCTTTCCTACAAAATCTGATTCAATTAGGATCTCAGGGTCATTTGGAAGCAGAAAATTTTTCTTAGTACTCTGAGCTTCTGTCCCCAGGAAAGTGTAGGTCATGTAAAGTGGAAAAGACTCTAGACGCAAAGAGTAGAGACCCTCAAAGGCTGTTAATGGCTACATAAAGAGTTAGTTTGGGATTTCATTTAACATACTTCATTCAACTGACTAATAATTGGCTCTAGGAACAGATTGTGTAGCACTCACATAGGTGAGAACATGGACCAGTATATAGTTTCAATTTGGGCAATCATGTTCCTTGGACATTGGTTGGGTGAGTTCCAGCAAGGAACAGGTGTGACATGGATTTTTTTTTGAATAGACTCTTTTTATAGTCACCAAGTCTGCAACACTACCCAGGAGAACATTGGTATTACCCATGAACATCCAGGACGGGGCAAGTCCCTAAAGGCCTCTGTGTCCTCATGCCAATGGTCTTTCATGCTCATACTCTTTGTACAAACAGAAGCCATTATGTGTGGGCTAGAAGACTAATTAGCACTGATCATTCAGAGACTGGAAATTTATGACATGACTCAAAGTGGACACACTTGGTGTAATCGTGAGAACATCAGTTGTCTCTTTCGTCGGATACAAAGCCAGGTAAAAGTACTTGGAATCGGCTTCAGCTGCCAGAGCTGTTGATTCCTCTCCCAACACAGGTAACAACCCTTGATTTGTGTTCTCAAGGAATGTTGATTCAGGAGGAGCATATGGCCTCTTTTGATAATTTGTTTACTCACAATCCATCAGGTAGAAGGAATGCTGCATGTGAGGACAGCAGACCCTCAGCAGGGTATAAAAGCACAGCTGGGCAGAGAGGCTTCCAAAGCATCAAGGCCACCTGTGTACAAACCAGACAGATCCCCAAGCCTCTGACACCATGCAGTGCTGTTGTGCCCCATGCTGCTGCCAGCCATGCTGCTGCCAGCCATGCTGCTGCCAGACCACCTGCTGCAGGACCACCTGCTGTCGGCCCTGCTGCTGTGGGTCCAACTGCTGCCAGTCTGGCTGCTGCTAGACCATCTGCTGCAACAACAGATGCCATTGAAACAGATGCTGATGCCCAACCTGCTGCTGTAGGGCTTGCACTGGATATTGCTTACACACTCATGTCCAGACATCATCAAATAGACCCCATTGAGATCACTTGTATCCCAGACCCAGAAAGGCCAATCTATAGACTCTGCTGCATGCAACTGATATGCGATGGGTCCAAAAATATGCTGCCTCACACTTTGCTTTCCTTCTTTGAAATGTACACATTCTCCATTCTTTCTATGTACTTGGGACACTCTCACAGAGAAAGTATAAACTTTGGGACTTATACCATGGATTTAAAAACTGTGGATTTCATCTCATCTAAATAAATGTGACCTTGGTACCAAAACCCAACTACAAGTGTTATGAATATTCCTTTCTTTTTCATTTCAATACTTGGTCCTAAATTAGAGAAACAGCTACATTATCTTTACTTTAGACAAGGCACTGCACCACCTTTATAACAATGCTTCTTCTATTTCTTAGGAGAAGACTAGTTTTCAAAACGCGTTTATACATTTATATGTGTGCGTGCTTGTGTGTGTGTGTGTGTGTATGTGTTGTGTGTGTGAGTGTGTGTGTGTGTGTGTATGTCTTTAATTTATTTCTAGTTGTGCAATCATCTGTGTAGGATTCAAAATAAGAACATTTTTGGAGAGTTACCCATGTAGGAGTTATTTTTGTGACCTAAAATTTCTGGACCTGATCAGTTGACCTTCCAATCTCATAATTGAAGCTGCAGATCCTTAGTCAACTATTGCACAAATCTACCCCCGCCCCCTGATGCATGGATCCATTGCCAATACCTCGGATTGAAGCCATCCAATTATTCTTCCAAAAAAAGGCATGTCAAATGTACTCTGCTTCCATTTTCTTTTGCTATGTGACCTCAAATCAGGAACTCTACAGTGCTTGATTCCCAAGTCTTATTCCAGTGCTATTCTTGAAATATTAGGAGATATTATGAGTATGAACCTAATCAATTCTCAATGAAAATCCTAGATCTAGAGGAAAATTCAAGGCTAGTGTTGGAAACTCTTTGAAAGGAAATGCAAATTGAAATTGGAGGATAATAAGGAACCATTCCTCTATATTTTTCTTGAAAGTATTGGTGTTCTCATGTCCATTCCTCATCAATGTGAGTAGATTTTAAACTGGTAAATCCTAGGCATGATGTCTGCTCTGTCAGTTTGTGTTCTATTGAAGAACCTTCTTGTTCTCAAGCCCTTAGTTTTTCCTACACAACACTTTCCAAGTTCTGTTCCTGCCACTGGAGATTTGATATCAGCCCTAAATATCAGAGGCCATGCAAGAGGAGCTGCATCAGACAAGTGAATGTCTTGGACAATACTCACCATGTTCAATGAATGTGATTGGTTTGCCTTCAATTGCTTAGCCTTAAAATTTTTTGTTGTTGCCTATTGTATACACTTTCATCGTCCTTAGTCCTCTGACAGACTTGTTTCTTGATAAACATTCGGTTAACCTAGAACTTTCTACAAACAATAAGCAGCATATAGATTTAAAGGTAAATAGAACTACGGCTTTGAACTTATACTGAACTTGTTAAAAGAAAAAAACATGCAAAGTGTTTAGTTAGGTATGAGTTTAAAATTTACTTTTAAAAAATTAAGTTGTAATATTTTGACCAAGCTCACTCTTGTTTAACAATTTGTCATCTTTTCTCAATGAGGAATTAATTCTGGGTGTAAAGACAAATTTATCTAATGCCATATAAATGAGGTATGAGAAGAAAAAATAACCAGCTATAGTTCAGAGGGCAGGCCCACTACAACTTTGTTTTGTCCTCCAATTGCATGTACATGTATGGATATAAAATTGCTAGTGTTTGGTCTGTAATTAATTGGTCTAAACACACAGTCTGTGATTGTTTGTTGGTCTGTCTATCTAATTAATTTTTGGTATTCCTTTGTTTTTATCAAGTTATTTAGTTGCCTGTGTACCTATATACCTATGTATGTATGCATATATAAGTGTGGTTTTGCATTTAGGTCTGGAAGTGAAGTTGTTGTACCGTGTTTATGGGAGCTTAATTCCAAGGAAGTACATTGCTTGATTTAGTATTTGCGTTTGTGGGTAGGGTTCCCCCCCCCTTTTTTTTTGGCAACTAACAAAAATTTTATTGAGTTTGTAACTTATGGCCAGTCACAGAAATTAGCAGCATCAGATGATTCATGGTTTCACGTCAAAATTATCACCTGCCATTATCAGCAGTACGCACATAGGTTGCTCTCAGCAGTGTCGAAACAAACTTACTACAAACTATTTTCTCCTCAGTTTGTTCTACAGAGTTTTAGCTAGTGTTTCTGAAATCGGTTCTTGTGTCCTCCCAAATGTAAGTAAGTCCATGATGCAATAGACCTCTTTTCATGACTGCTGCTATTCAAATTTAATATGTGAGGTTCAGAGGAATTCAGGTTATGATGACAACTCTGAATTTTCAGGTCATCAGTGTAGAGAATGTTCACTGTTCACCTCTCTGGCTTGAAATGTGTACATAACTTATTTCCAATGATTTAAGACACTTTTGTGAACAAAACAAGAACTTCTGTCAGCATGCTTTGCAGCATCAGAGAAAAAAACATAAACTTGAATGAGTTAGGCAAACCTGCCATTACCCATCCCAAACCATTCTTATCAAACCTATACAAAGGCTCAAGACTAGGAGACCACATAATGTTCCATCCCCATGGGTTGCAATGATATTTAGATATTTTCAGTGCGATACCATGGAAAGTTTTCATGCTTCGATCTTGTCTGCAGTGAGGTCTTTCTAGGACTTTAATCCAATACCCAGAGAACCTATTCACTGAGTCTGACTAGGTAACTTCAGCTCTAAAAACATAGATATTTCCAAAGACATAGTGATATCTGGTGGGAAAGAAGATGACTGAGGAAGGAAAACTCTTTGGAGATCCAGGGCTGCTCCACTGATGGCAGGTACTACTCTCCACAGAGAAGATCCATGGTTGTAAAAGCTGGTATATTTGACAAAACACTTTCAGTGCAATTCTGAGATGCTCTTCTAGATATGCCTGCTCTGTGTCTCAGTAACTGCATCTTGGGAGCAAGAAACACTCCAGATCTTTTCTACAAAATCTGATAAAATTAGGAGCTCAGGGACATTTGGAAGCAGAAAATATTTCTTAGTACTCTGAGCTTCTGTACCCAGGAGAGTTTAGGTCATGTCAAGTGGAAAAGCCTCTAGACACAAAGAGTAGAGACCCTCAAAGGCTGTTAATGGCTACATATAAAGTTAGTTTGGGATTTCATTTAACATACTTCATTCAACTGACTAATAATTGGCTCTAGGAACAGATTGTGTAGCACTCACGTAGGTGAGGACATGGATCAGTGTATTATTTCAATCTAGGCAATCATGTTCCTGCGACATTGGTTGGGTGAGTTCCAGCAAGGAACAGGTGTGACATGGATTTTCTTTGAAAGGATTCTTTTTATTGTCACCAAGTCTGCAACACTACCCAGGAGAACATTGGTATTACCCATGAACATCCAGGACATGGCAAGTCCCTAAAGGCCTCTGTGTCCTCATGCCAATGGTCTTTCATGCTCATACTCTTCATACAAGCAGAAGCCATTATGTGTGAGCTAGAAGACTAATTAGCACTGACCATTCAGAGGCTGGAAATTTATGACATGACTCAAAGTGAACACACTTGGTGTGATTGTGAGAACATCAGTTGTCTCTTTCGTCGGATACAAAGACAGGTAAAAGTACTTGGAATCGGCTTCAGCTGGCAGAGCTGTTGATCCTTCTCCCATCACAGGTAGCATCCCATGGTTTGCATTCACCAGGAATGTTGGCTCAGGAGGAGCATATGGCCTCTTTTGATAATTTGTTTACTCACAATCCATCAGGTAGAAGGAATGCTGCATGTGAGGACAGCAGACCCTCAGCAGGGTATAAAACCACAGCTGGGCAGAGAGGCTTCCAAAGCATCAAGGCCACCTGTGTACAAACCAGACAGATCCCCAAGCCTCTGACACCATGCAGTGCTGTTGTGCCCCATGCTGCTGCCAGCCATGCTGCTGCCAGCCATGCTGCTGCCAGACCACCTGCTGCAGGACCACCTGCTGTCAGCCCTGCTGCTGCCAGCCCTGCTGCTGTGGGTCCAACTGCTGCCAGTCTGGCTGCTGCTAGACCACCTTCTGCAACAACAGATGCCATTGAAACAGATGCTGATGCCCAACCTGCTGCTGTAGGGCTTGCACTGAATATTGCTTACACACTCATGTCCAGACATCATCAAATAGACCCCATTGAGATCACTTGTATCCCAGACCCAGAAAGGCCAAACTATAGACTCTGATGCATGCAACTGCTATGGGATGGGTCCAAAAATAGGCTGCCTCAACCTTGCTGTTCTTCTCTGAAATGTACACATTCCCTATTCTTTCTATGTACTTGGGAAACTCTCACAGAGAAAGTATAAACTTTGGGACTCACCATGAATTTAAAAACTATGGATTTCTCCTCATCTAAATAAATGTGACCTTGGTACCAAAACCCAACTACAAGTGTTATGAATCTTCCTTTCTTTTTTATTTCAATACTTGGTCCTAAACAAGAGAAACAGCTACATTATCTTTACTTTAGACAAGGAACTGCACTACCGTTATCACAATGCTCCTCTATTTCTTATAAGAAGAATACATTTCAAAACGCGTTTATACATTTATATGTGTGCGTTCGAGCGTGTTTGTATGTGTGGTGTGTGTGTGTGTGTGTGTGTGTGTGTGTGTGTGTGTAATTCATTTCTAGTTGTGCAATCATCTGTGTAGGATTCAAAATAAGAATATTTTTGGAGAGTTAACCATGTAGGAG
This sequence comes from Micromys minutus, assembly GCF_963924665.1. Classification (NCBI taxonomy): domain Eukaryota; kingdom Metazoa; phylum Chordata; class Mammalia; order Rodentia; family Muridae; genus Micromys; species Micromys minutus. Next base: position 46,334,831 of record NC_137979.1, on the reverse strand, counting down.
TTATTTTTGTGACCTAAATGTTCTGGACCTTTCTCAGTTGACCTTCCAATCTCATAATTGAAGCTACAGATCCTTAGTCAACTATTGCACAAATCTACCCCCCGATGCCTTTATCCATTGCCAATACCTTGGATGGAAGCCATCCAATCCTTCTTCAAAAAAAAAACACATGTCAAATGTACTCTGCTTCCATTATCTTTTGCTATGTGACCTCAAATCAGGAACTCTACAGTGCTTGAATCCCAAGTCTTATTCCAGTGCTATTCTTGAAATATTAGGAGACATTATGAGTATGAACCTAACCAATTCTCAGTGAAAATCCTAGATCTAGAAGAAAATTCAAGGCTAGTGTTGGAAACTCTTTGAAAGGAAATGCAAATTGAAATTGGAGGATAATAAGGAACCAATCTTCTGTATTTGCCTTGAAAGTATTGGTGTTCTCATGTCCATTCCTCATCAATGTGAGTAGATTTTAAACTGGTAAATCCTAGGCATGATGTCTTCTCTGTCAGTTTGTGTCTTTTGAAGAACATTCTTGTTCTCAAGCCCTTAGTTTTCCCTACACAACACTTTCCAAGTTCTGTTCCTGCCACTGGAGATTTGATATCAGTCCTAAATATCAGAGGCCATGCAAGAGGAGCTGCATCAGACAAGTGAATGTCTTGGACAATATTCACCATTTTCAATGAATGTGATTGGTTTGCCTTCAATTGCTTAGCCCTAAAATTTTTAGTTGTTGCCTATTGCATACACTTACAGCGTCCTCAGTCCTCTGACAGACTTTTTTCATGAAAACCATTCAGTTAACCTACAACTTTCTACAAACAATAAACAGCATATAGATTTAAAGTTAAATAGAACTACGGCTTTGAACTTATACTGAACTTGTTAAAAGAAAAACACATGAAAAGTATTTAGTTAGGTATGAGTTAAAAATTTACTTTTAAAAAGTTAAGTCATAATATTTTGACCATGGTCATTCTTGTTTAACAATTTGTCGTCTTTTCTCAATGAGGAAATGCTTCTAGGTGTACAGACAAATTTATCTAATGCCATATAAATCAGGTATGAGAAGAAAAAATAACCTGCTGTAGTTCAGAGGGCAGGCCGACTACAACTTTGTTTTGTCCTCCAATTGCATGTACATGTATGGATATAAAATTGCTAGTGTTTGGTTTGTAATTAATTGGTCTAAACACACAGTCTGTGATTGTTTGTTGGTCTGTCTATCTAATTAAAATTCAGTATTCCTTTGTTTTCATGAAGTTATTTAGTTGCCTGTGTACCTATATATGTATGAATGTATGCATATATGGCTGTGTTTCTGTATTCAGGTCTGGAAGTGAAGTTGTTGTACCATGTTTATGGGAGCTTAATTCCAAGGAAGTGTACTGCTTGATTTAGTAATTTGCGTTTGTGTGTAGGGTTCTTCCCTCCTTTTCTTTTTGGAAACTAACAAAAATTTTATTGAGTTTGTAACTTATGGCCAGTCACAGAAATTAGCAGCATCAGATGATTCATGGTTTCATGTCAAAATTATCACCTGCCATTATCAGCAGTGCACACATAGTTTCTCTAAGCAGTGTCGAATCAAACTTACTACAAACATTTTCTCCTCAGATTGTTCTGCAGAGTTTTAGCTAGTATTTCTTAAATCGGTTCTTTGTGTTTTCCCAAATGTAGGTAAATCCATGATGCAATGGATCTCTTTTCATGACTGCTGCTATTCAAATTTAATATGTGAGGTTCAGAGGAATTCAGGTTATGGTGACAACTCTTAATTTTCAGGTCATCGGTGTAGAGAATGTTCACTGTTCACCTATCTGGCTTGAAATGTGTACATAACTTATTTCCAATGATTTAGAACACTTTTGTGAACCAAACAAGAACTTCTGTCAGCATGCTTCGTAGCATCAGAGAAAAAAACATAAACTTCAATGGGTTAGGCACACATGCCATTACCCATCCCAAACCATTCTTATCAATCCCTATACAAAGGCTCAAGACTAGGAGACCACATAATGTTCCATCCCCATGGGTTGCAATGAGATTTAGATATTTTCAGTATGATACCATGGAAAGTTTTCATGCTTCAATCTTGTCTGCAGTGAGGTCTTTCTAGAACTTTAATCAAATACACAGTGAACCTATTCACTGAGTCTGACTAGGTAACTTCAGCTCTAAGGACATAGATATTTCCAAAGACATAGTGATATCTGTTGGGAAAGAAGATGTCTGAGGAAGGAAAACTCTTTGGAGATCCAGGGCTGGTCCACTGATGGCATGTACTACTCTTCACAGAGAAGATCCATGGTTGTAAAAGCTGGTATATTTGAAAAAACACTTTCAGTGCAATTCTGAGATGCTCTTCTAGATTTGCCTGCTCTGTGTCTCAGTAACTGCATCTTGAGAGCAAGAAACACTCCAGATCTTTTCTACAAAATCTGATTCAATTAGGAGCTCAGGGTCATTTGGAAGCAAAAAATATTTCTTAGTACTCTGAACTTCTGTCCCCAGGAGAGTTTAGGTCATGTTCAGTGGAAAAGCCTCTAGACACAAAGAGTAGAGACCCTCAAAGGCTGTTAATGGCTACATAAAGAGTTAGTTTGGGATTTCATTTAACATACTTCATTCAACTGACTAATAATTAGCTCTAGGAACAGATTGTGTAGCACTCACATAGGTGAGGACATGTACCAGTGTATAGTTTCAATCTAGGCAATCATGTTCCTTGGACATTGGTTGGGTTAGTTCCAGCAAGGAACAGGTGTGACATGAATTTTCTTTGAATAGACTCTTTTAATAGTCACCAAGTCTGCAACACTCCCCAGGAGAACATTGCTATTACCCGTGAACATCCAGGACAAGGCAAGTCCCTAAAGGCCTCTGTGTCCTCATGCCAATGGTCTTTCATGCTCATACTCTTTGTACAAACAGAAGCCATTATGTCTGAGCTAGAAGACTAATTAGCACTGACCATTCAGAGGCTGGAAATTTATGACATGACTCAAAGTGAACACACTTGGTGTGATCGTGAGAACATCAGTTGTCTCTTTCGTCGGATACAAAGACAGGTAAAAGTACTTGGAATCGGCTTCAGCTGGCAGAGCTGTTGATTCCTCTCCCAACACAGGTAACAACCCTTGATTTGTGTTCTTGAGGAATGTTGATTCAGGTGGAGCATATGGCCTCTTTTGATAATTTGTTTACTCACAATCCATCAGGTAGAAGGAATGCTGCATGTGAGGACAGCAGACCCTCAGCAGGGTATAAAAGCACAGCTGGGCAGAGAGGCTTCCAAAGCATCAAGGCCACCTCTGTACAAACCAGACAGATCCCCAAGCCTCTGACACCATGCAGTGCTGTTGTGCCCCATGCTGCTGCCAGCCATGCTGCTGCCAGCCATGCTGCTGCCAGCCATGCTGCTGCCAGACCACCTGCTGCAGGACCACATGCAGTCGGCCCTGCTGCTGCCAGCCCTGCTGCTGTGGGTCCAACTGCTGCCAGTCTGGCTGCTGCTAGACCATCTGCTGCAACAACAGATGCCATTGACACAGATGCTGATGCCCAACCTGCTGCTGTAGGGCTTGCACTGGATATTGCTAACACACTCATGTCCAGACATCATCAAATAGACCCCATTGAGGTCACTTGTATCCCAGACCCAGAAAGGCCAATCCATAGACTATGCTGCATGCAACTGCTATGGGATGGGTCCAAAAATAGGCTGCCTCACACCTTTCTTCCCTTCTCTGAAATGTACACATTCCCCATTCTTTCTATGTACTTGGGAAACTCTCACAGAGAAAGTATAAACTTTGGAACTCATACCATGAATTTAAAAACTGTGGATTTCTCCTTATCTAAATAAATGTGACCTTGATACCAAAACCCAACTACAAGTGTTATGAATCTTCCTTTCTTTTTTATTTCAATACTTGGTCCTAAGCTAGAGAAACAGCTACATTATCTTTACTTTAGACAAGGAACTGCACCACCGTAATCACAATGCTACTTATATTTCTTAAGAGAAGAATACATTGCAAAACTTTTTTATACATTTATATTTGTGTGTTCGTTTGTGTGTGTGTGTGTGTGTGTGTGTGTGTGTGTGTGTGTGTGTGTAATTCATTTCTAGTTGTGCAATCATCTGTGTAGTATTCGAAATAAGAACACTTTTGGAGAGTTACCCATGTAGGAGTTATTTTTGTGACCTAAATATTCTGGACCTGCTCAGTTGACCTTCCAATCTCATAATTGAAGCTGCAGATCCTTAGTCAACTATTGCACAAATCTACCCCCGCCCCCTGATGCATGGATCCATTGCCAATACCTTGGATGGAAGCCATCTAATCCTTCTAAAAAAAAAAAGGCATGTCAAATGTACTCTGCTTCCATTATCTTTTGCTATGTGACCTCAAATCAGAAACTCTACAGTGCTTGATTCCCAAGAATTATTCCAGTGCTATTCTTGAAATATTAGGAGACATCATGAGTATGAACCTAATCAATTCTCAGTGAAAATCTTAGATCTAGAGGAAAATTCCAGGCTAGTGTTGGAAACTCTGGGAGGATAATAAAGATAATAAGGATAATAAGGACCCACTCTTCTACATTTCCCTTGAAAGTATTGGTGTTCTCATGTCCATTCCTCATCAATGTGAGTAGATTTTAAACTGGTAAATCCTAGGCATGATGTCTTCTCTGTCAGTTTGTGTTCTTTTGAAAAACCTTCTTGTTCTCAAGCCCTTAGTTTTCCCTACACAACACTTTCCAAGTTTTGTTCCTGCCACTGGAGTTTTTACATCAGCCCTAAATTCGGAGTCCATGAAGTAGGAGCTGCATCAGACAAGTTAATGTCTTGGCCAATACTCACCATTTTCAATGAATGTGACTGGTTTGCCTTTAATTGCTTAGTCCTCAACTTTTTTGTTGTTGCCTATGCATACACTTTCAGTGTCTCAGTCCTCTGACAGACTTGTTTCTTGATAATTGTTTGGTTAACCTACAACTTTCTACACATAATAAGCAGCATATATTTAAAGGTAACTAGAAATAGTGCTTTGAACTTATACTGAACTTGTTAAAAGAAGGAAACGTGAAAGGTATTTAGTAGGTATGAGTTAAAAATTTACTTTAAAAATCTTAAATCCTAATATTTTGACCAAGCTCACTCTTGTTTAACAATTTGTAATTTTTTCTCAATGAGGAAGTGTTTCCTTGTGTAGAGATAAATTTATCTAATTCCATATAAATGAGCTATGAAAGAAAAAATAACCTGATGTAGTTCAGAGGGCAGGCCCACTACAGCTTTGTTTTGTCCACCAATTGCATGTACATGTATGGATATAAAATGGCTAGTGTTCGGTCAGTAATTAATTGGTCTAAAGACACAGTCTGTGATTTTTTGTTGGTTTGTCTAATTATTGCTATGTATTTTTTTATTTTTATATGAAGTTATTTATTTGCTGTGTACCTATATATTTATGTATGTATGCATATATGTATGTGTGTTTGTATTCAGGCTTGGAAATGAAGTTGTAGTAGCTTTTTGATGGGAGCTTACTTCTCAGGGTGTGCATTGCTTGATTTAGTAATGTGTGTTTGTGTGTGGGATTCTTAGTGTACACATAAGTTGCTCTCACAAGTGGCCAAAAAACCTTACTCCAAACAAATTTCTCCTCAGTTTGTTCTAAGTAGTTTGAGCTACCATTTCTGAACTCTGATCTTTGTGTCCTTCCAAATTTAGCAAATTTCATGATGCAATGGACCTCTTCCATGACTGCTGCTATTCAAATTTGATTTGTGAACTTCAGAGGAGTGCAGTTATGGTGACAACTCTGAATTTTCATATCATCCGTGTAGAGAAATATCACTTGTCATCTTTTTTTTCTTCAGATTTGTACATAACTGATTTCCACAGATTTAAGGCACTTTTGTGAGCCATGCAAGGGCTTCTGTTAGCATGCTTTGGGTAATTAGAGAAAACAACACAAAGATTAATGGGTTAATACACCTGCCATTACCCATTCCAAACTCTATTTATCACCCCCTATACAAAGGCTCAAGACTAGGAGAACATAATGTTCAATCAGCATGGGTTGTAATGCAGATTTGGACATTTTCTGTCTCATACAATGGAGAGTTTTCATGCTTTAAATTAGTCAAAACTGAGGTCTTTCTAGAACTGAGATCTAATACCCCAGACAACCTGTTCCCTGAGTCTTACTAGGAAACTTCAACTCTAATGACATAGATGTTTCCAAAGACATAATGATATCTGGTGGGAAAGAAGATGTCTGAGGAATGAAAAGTCTTTGGAGATCCAGGGCTGGTTCACTGATGGCAGGTCCTACTCTCCACAGAGAAGACCCATGGTTGTAAAAGCTGGTATATTTGACAAAACACTTTAGTGCAATTCTGAGATGTTCTTCTAGATTTGCCTTTTCTGTGTCTCAGTAACTGCATCTTGGGAACAAGAAATGCTCCAGATCTTCTCTAAGAAAACTGATTCAATTAGGAGGTCAGGGTCATTTGGCACCAGAAAAATTTTTCTTAGTACTCTGAGCTTCTGTCCCCAGGGAAGTGAAGGTCACCCAGAGAAACTAGAAGTTGTCTGACACATCTCCAGGAAGAAAGATCTGTTTGGTACTCGTCAAGTTGAAAACCCTCTAGACACAAACAGTAGAGTTTTTCAAAGTCTGTTAATGGCTACATAAAGAGTTAGTTTGGGATTTCATTTAACATACTTCACTCAACAGACTAATAATTGGGTCTAAGACCAGATAGTATGTCATTCACACAGGTGAGGAAATTGACCAGTGTATAGTTTCAATCTAGGTAATCATGTTCCTTGGATATTGATTGGGTATGTTTCAGTAATGAACAGGTGTGACATGTATTCTCTTCAACTCACTTTTGTCATAGTTACTATCTCTGCTACAATACCTAGGAGAGCATCGGTAATACCCATGAACATCCAGGACAGGGCACGTTTCTAAAGGTCTCTGTGTCATCATGCCAATGGTCTTTCATGCTCATACTCTCTGTGCAAACAGAAGCCATTATGTGTGAGCTAGAAGACTGATGAGGACTGATCATCCTGAGCGTTGCAAGGTAAACCATGACCCAAATTGGGAACACTGGGTGTGATGGTGAGAACATCAGGTGTCTCTTCCATCAGATACAAACCCAGGTAAAATACTTGGAATCGGCTTCAGCTGGCAGAGCTGTTGATTCCTCTCCCAACACAGGTAACAACGCTTGATTTGTGTTCTCGAGGAATGTTGATTCAGGAGGAGCATATGGCCTCTTTTGATAATTTGTTTACTCACAATCCATCAGGTAGAAGGAATGCTGCATGTGAGGACAGCAGACCCTCAGCAGGGTATAAAAGCACAGCTGGGCAGAGAGGCTTCCAAAGCATCAAGGCCACCTGTGTACAAACCAGACAGATCCCCAAGCCTCTGACACCATGCAGTGCTGTTGTGCCCCATGCTGCTGCCAGCCATGCTGCTGCCAGCCATGCTGCTGCCAGACCACCTGCTGCAGGACCACCTGCTGTCGGCCCTGCTGCTGCCAGCCCTGCTGCTGTGGGTCCAACTGCTGCCAGTCTGGCTGCTGCTAGACCATCTGCTGCAACAACAGATGCCATTGAAACAGATGCTGATGCCCAACCTGCTGCTGTAGGGCTTGCACTGGATATTGCTAACACACTCATGTCCAGACATCATCAAATAGACCCCATTGAGATCACTTGTATCCCAGACCCAGAAAGGCCAATCCATAGACTCTGCTGCATGCAACGGATACAGCATTGTTTCAGAAAATAGGCTGCCTCACACCTTGCTTTCCTTATCTGAAGTGTACACATTCCCCATCCTTTCTATGTACTTGGGAAACTCTCATACGGAAAGCGTAACCTTTGGGACTCTTACCATGGATTTAAAAACTGTGGATTTCTCCTCATCTAAATAAATGTGACCTTGGTACTAACACCCAACTACAAGTGTCATGAATCTTCCTTTCTTTTTTATGTCAATACCTGTTCCTAAACTAGAGAAACAGCTACATTATCTGTGCTCTAGACAAGGAACTGCACCACCGTTATCACAATGCTTCTTCTATTTGCTTAAGAGACGAATACATTTCAAAAACAAATATGTGTGTGTGTGTGTGCATGTGTTTGATAATGTGTGTGTTTGAGTGTGTGTGTGTGTGTAATTGATTTCTCTTTGGTCAAGCATCTGTGTAGGATTTGAAATAAGATTATTTTTGGAGAGGTACCTATGTAGGAGGACAGTTTTTGTGACCCCTAGGCTCTGGACCTGCTAGTTGTGCTTCCAATCTCATTATTCTAGCTCCTTATCCTCAGTCAACAATAGCACAAATATACTGCCAGCTGGATGGATCCATTGCCAATGCCTTGAGGTGCAATCCATCCAATCCTTCCCAAAAAAGAGGATATCAAATATAGTCTACCCGCAGTATCTTTTTTTATGTGACCTCAAATCAGGAACTCAACAGTGCTTGATTTCTAAATATTACTCCTGTGCTTTTCTTGAAACTTTGGCAGATGTCAAGAGCAGGAACGTAATCATTCCTCATTGCCAGTCCTAGATCATAGAAAAAACAAAAACAAAAACAAAAAACTTCAGGGCAGTGTCAGACACTCTTTGAAGAAAAATTCAAGCTGAGATGGGAGGAAATTAGGACCACTCTTCTTCACTCCACTTGAAATTAGTGTTGTTCTCATGTCCATTCCTCATCCTTGTGAATCGATTTGAACACTGGTGAATACTAGATATGATGTCCTCTTTGTCAATTTTCCTATGAAGAACTTTCTTGTTCTCAAGCCCTTAGTTTCCCCTCCACAACACTTTCCAAGTTCTGTTCCTACCACTGGAGATTTGATATCAACCCTAATTGTCAGAGTCCATGCAGGAGGAGCTGCACTAGACCAGTGACAATCTTGGCCAAACCCACTATTTTGCATGAATGTGATTGGCATGCCTGACATTAGCAGAACCCCAAGATTCTTGTTTGGGATTGCCTATTTCATACTCTTTATGCTTCTTCATTCCTTTGAGAAACTTGTTTCTTGATAACAACTTTATTAACCTACAACATAGTATTTTTTGCTTTCACTTCTACCTAATAGAAGGAACAAAAGGTAGATAAAATTATTGCTTTCTACTCTTATGAGCAGCTTCTAGATTAATAGGTAAGTAGAACTACTGCTTGAAACTTGTACTGAACTGGTGAAATAAAGGGAACTTAAAAAGTATTTAGTTAGTTAGGAGTTAATAAAATTATACATACATACATATATATGTGTATGTATATATGTATTACTTCTTATGGTGTGTGTGTATGTGTGTGCGTGTACATGTAAACTCTGTGTGTATGAGTGTGTCTGTACACAAATTGATATACATGTACATAGTTTTCTGATGTAAGGCTTGAAAGTGATTGCGTGAGATTTTGAGGCCCTTTCAAGAACAAACCAAGGGTTCTAAGAACTTGACTTTGGGCCTTTGGGAGACCAGCATGAATTGGAACAGGTTCAGCACATCCTCAAAGACTAAAAGAATCTGTTGAACCCTTCCATCAACAAAAGACTGGATTACAGCACACTGTTGAATCACCTGTGCTTGGAATGCAGAATTTGAAGCTGTCTATCACATTCTATGGCCAAATTTTGCATCCTTGCATCTTGTCTGTACTGAGATCTTCCCAAACCTGAAATGTAATACAGTAGGGAGCCTGTCCACTACTGCCAACCAGCACACTGCAGAGCAAATTGAGCAGATACATCCGGAAACATGACATGTTGTGGAAAAGGAGATATCTAGTCAATGATCTTGGGAAAGACAAATCTCCAGAGATCCAGTGTTTGTTCCTTGATGGCAGATACTGAAGTCTACAGAGAATGCCTTTGTTTCCTTAAGCCAGAATGTAACACATTTAGGGTAGACCTGAGATTGTCTTACAGATTTGCCTGCTCTTGCTTCCTCAGCAGCTGCACCTCAGAGACACCTCTCAAGCACCTTCCTCAAGAGAACTGAAAAAGAAAAAAAACCCACATTCAGGATGATTATTTGATAATGTAGTCTTTAGATAACTGAAGTTTACTATCCCTATGAAACATGTCCTTCACAGAGGTGATGATTAGTGTCTGTAATCAACCAGTCTATCCCATCATGCCATCATGTTCCTTTTGCTTCATCTGGGATGAGTTCCTATAACTAACAAATCTCTCATGGATTCTGTTTCAATAGACTCTTCTCATAACCACCATTCCAGCAAAACTACACAGAGCAGCATTGGCATTACCCACAGCCATCCAAGACAAGGCAAGTTTCATAAAACCTTTGTCCTCATACCAATGGCCTTTCATTTTCACACTCTCTGTCCCTACTTGACACATTTTGTGTGAGCCATTAGACTAATGAGACCTGACAGTCCTGAAAAGAGGCAAGTTATGCCACATTTTGTTGACACCTCTGAGTCTTCTGCCAACCCTTACAGTGTAAAAATCACCGGCCATCTATCTGTCTTGAAATATATGTAGTACCTTGTTTCAGCAACTTGTATTAACTACCTTGCAAACTTTAATTACAAATACTGGCTTCGGAAATATTATATGAATGAAAATATAAACCATTCCAACACTGTATACCAGGCAACATTGAAAGGTTGTTTTTTTTTTGTTTGTTTGTTTGTTTTGTTTCATTTTTAGTCATTCATCCACATATTTTAAATGCTGTCCCTTTGACCATCCAATGCATGGTACAAGGATACCGAGAAAAATATCTACTCAGGGTACATATGAAGAATACCACCAGAAATTCTGCAGGTAGAATCATTGTCAGGCATGACAACAGAAAATTGATTTACATGGTAGAATAGTGGAACAGTGGTTCAGAATTTTTCCTCATCTTTGGACACCTTAAGTTGCAATATTGGGTATATTATAGTGATGGGAGAGGAAGTGAACTCAAAGCTTAGTGAGATAAATCAGAGTAGGCTGATCTCTTAACTTGATCGTGCCACACAGGGTGACATACCTCACTTCTTAAAATGTGTGTGTGTGTGTGTGTGTGTGTGTGTGTGTGTGTGTGTGTACTAAAGTTGATACAGACATCTGTAGTTTCCTGGTGTGAGGGACTAAAGTGCTTAAGTAAGAGTTACAGGCACTTTTGGGAACAAGACACCGGTTTTGTGAGCATATCTTGTGTCATCATGGAGACCAAGATAAACTTGAATGGGTACAGCCCACTCTCCAGTGCCAAGGCATGTGCTATTCAAGCCCTAAATCCCCAAAGGCACCAAGACTGAATGACAACACTCTTTTAAATTGTTTGTATTTGCATGCAGGATTTGAGGTGGTTCATTAAATCCATGTCCAAATTTTTCATGCCTTGCATCTAGTCTCTCCTGAGGTCTTTCCAAAATTGTGATCTAATACTGGAGAGACACTCTCTAGTGATGCTGACTAGCTTCAAAATTTGCTGCTTTCCTTCCACCTGTTCCTGGCAAACATGTCCTTGTACTTCATGATTTTACACATTCTTGCCCACTCCCCTTGCATAACAAATATTACTAATATAGATTAACCACTTACCATATCCTGAAAGGCCATTGCAATAGGTCTCTTCTAAATGATACTGGTTTTGTCCAATGTGTATGGTGCCCCACACCTCCTTACCCATCTCTGAAATGTATACCCCACTGAATGTTTCTCAGTACTTTGAGGACTCTCCCATTATACTTGTGATACAATGTGTTTCTTGCTATGCTTTGGAAATTAAATACATTATGGTTCTTTAAATACATTTGAACGTTTGGAAAAGATTGATGTGCTATTTGTCCTTATTCATGGAGTTCTGTCATTTGGGGCAAGTTTTGATGTTTCAGTTTCCCATGGAATTTTCATTTATGTATATGTCAATGTTGAGATATAAGCAAATATGAGTACAGGTCCCTTGTGAGTCCACATCAGAATGCCCTATTCCCCGGATCTAGAATTACAGGGAGTAAAACCAATCAGACATGAATTGGGTGCTCTGTAAGATCAGTTGATGATTACCTAAAAGTATGTTAAAGCTGCCACAAAACAAAAACCACTGTTTTTTTTTTTTTTTTTTTTTTTTTTTTTTTTTTTTTTTTTTGTAACATAATACAGCATGCCTGATGAACATTCTGGAAGGAAATTAAAACAGGATAGCTACTTGGGACATTGTTCTCCCACCATTTACTATGAGTCTTAATGGGATGTTCATTTTCTGCTACCCACCTAGAATACTTAATCTGGAAAAGAAAATTGCTTAATTTTACAACTTGTCAACACACACAACAACAAGAAAAGAATGCTGTATGTGAGGATAGTAACCCCTCAGCATGGTATAAAAAAAGATATGGTCAGGGAGATTTCCGAACATTCCAAGTCATCTTCTGCAAAGCCAATTAAGAACCCCCAACCTGTAAAACCAAGGTCACTTTCTTCAGAGACTCATGCTTTGACCATGACTACTGTTGGACCACATGCTGCCCACAGAATGCTCTAGTTCTAGTGGTTTCTGCTGCTGGGTATCTCACTCAAGGTCTTCTGATCTTCATCAACCAACATTCCTGACATAAGCCACCTGTGAGGCCAATCTTTTGAGGCTGCATTAATTAGGACATCAATTATGCTGCCTACACTTCTGCCTACTTTCTAGCTCAAAAATGTACATTAACACTAAACTCTGGAACTTTTGCAACCTCACTTCATGCTCATGGAACAATTTGCTCCTTGTCATGGTTCCAAAACTTAAATATCTGCCATTCACGAGTAAATCTGAGTTTTCAAGTATATAAGTAATAAGCCATCGTGTCTTCTGCTCAAATTCTTGTTCGATGTTTTTATTTCCTCCTTGCCCAATGAACAGACACTGGCCATTGACTTCTGAAACACCACCCTTGTGTCTTCTGCATCATCCTCCTAATACAAAAAGGTGGTTTCATGGTCCACAGGCATGAAACTCACTCTCTGGGGATTCTCTTTGACTGAAGATGAAGCTTAGATAGAAGAGGTGAAGTCTTCAGGGCAGAGTGGCCACACACTGAGAGGGTCGTAGAATACATGTACTTACTCCTTTGTCCTTGAACACAAAAGTATCCCACCAGTGTCCCAGAGGACATGAGTTGCTTGGAATCCTGATGCCTCCAGGGCAGTTCGCCTCACTGTAGCACTCTCTACTGGCTTTCTTACCTGACCTTAATAACTCTCCAAACCTCACAATGTTCTTCGATTACTCAAAATAACAAAAATAATCTAAATTTTGCAGAATGTGGAATGAAAATATAAAATCATATACTACAAACTCTTCATTCAGGAGACACCAGTTCCAAGAATAGCTATCATGTGACAGTCCTTATACTGTCTGGAAAAAAAATGTGTTTAATGGCAGCAATATTAAGATTAAGGCCGTGAGTGTCTGGGAAATGTATGGCTACAGGAGTAGACATGATACTGAAGGTTGCAGTAAATATGTCCATATGTGATGGATCATACAGACATACATGTGTAGATTACATTTTGCATTTGTACCACATATTACCTACATCTGTCTCCCTTCTGCTTGATAAATTCCTCTTCTCTACTTTTTTATATTTTTCCTTTTTTTCCTCTGTATTGTGTGTGTGTGAGTGTGTGTGTATGTGTGTGTGTGTGTGTGTGTGTGTGTGTGTGTGTGTGTGAATGTGTGTATATGACACATATCTGATAATACTTTGATATTTGTATTTTTGACTTTGGTTGATTTTGTTTAACTTTCTACCTCAATCCATCTTCTTACAACTAGTATGGTAAAAAGTATTTCTTTTTTCTTAACATGTAAATAATTCTCCACTGTATATAGGTTTCAACATGTATATCTTGCATACATGGGGTTCATTTAGTCTGTCTCCATTATTGCATTCCTACAAAGTACATAGATATATAGGGGTCCCTCTTGTGTTTTATTTATTATTCCCTTGGACATAATATCTGAAGCAGTTTAGCTAGATCTGATAGTTTTATTTTAGATTTTGAGGAAATTCAATGTTTCCTCTGATCAGGACCATTGATCGTATGGGATCCTGGGTGGTAGGAAGCAAGCTGGACATTAGTGTTTATTGATATCTTTCACACTACAGACTTGACCAGCTTCTTCAGTCTTCTCCTGCCTTGACTTGCTTCACTATGATTGACTGTCTCAGAATAAATGTTCTCTTCTGTCAGAATTTTTTTTCTTTTTATTTTATTACAGGAAGGGAAGCTTCAAATCTGGAAACCTTCAAAGTTTTGATTCCTCTGTTCTTACTGGATTATTCATATACAGTGAGCATATCTGTACCTAAGAACTTCAAGAATGCCACAATGTGTCATTTAATGCTTAATGTGTTCTTCCCACCTCTACTGCACAGTACTGTTCCAACTCTCAACTTCCATGATTGCCCACTGACATTTGAATCTAGAAGGATGGTAGCAATGGTAACTTTCAATCCAAGGGAACATAGATGTCTCTTGGAGGCTTCTCACCTCTGGAAAAAACAACTTCAATATGCAAGAGCCTAAATTTACATCAAGAAAAGCACATCTTCCTAAATGATCACTGAGAGTGTAAGCAGTGTAAATAGGTAATTCACCTCATCCTTTGATGCCCTCATTTCCTGTATTCAGAGTCTGTACATTAGTTTAGCATATTCTCTTATTGGAGAGGATGCTGCATGCGGTGCTTATTGCTTTGAAGTGTATATACTGAAAGCAGAGCTTCATCCTCGGAGGATGTCAATTTTAAGCTGGCTTCAAGTGGTTGTGGCATCCTGCTAATTTTTCAATTGTTTCTTGATGATACAATATGGAAGACAACAGAGCGGTGGATCCCTGTATCTGTATCCATGTTTTCAGTGCTCCAGAGCCATTGCTGTCTTAGGTTATTTAGGTTTTCATATGCCAGTCCCAAGACTTTGTTCTAAGCACACTAAGACATTGCAAGTGTGAGGGGCAGGCTCTTTCACAGGCAGAACATAAACTCATTGAGAAACTATCAGTCTGTTAAAACTCTCAAGGGGTTGTACTTGTCTAGAGGTTCCCCATTACCTACTGCTTCTATAGAATATATTTAACAGAGAATTCCCCCCAAATCTTTGTCAGATTTCCCTACATCTCCTGCAGCATGTGTGTCTTACTGAGATGTCTTGAATACCCAGCTTCTTCATTAGACATGAATCAAATGATGTCATTAATATCACGCGACAATGTTGAGTTCTGTAGGTGTCCAGAGGTTCATATCTCGCTGAAATGTGCTGTGATGGAGAGAGATACAACAACGCTGAGGTAAGTCAGTAAGTTTATGTGTCTGCAGTGGATACACTGCTGCCTCTCCTTGCTTGGGTATCTTAGGAAGTTGAATTGCCAGGCCACTTTTTACTTCCCAGTCTAGATGAGAATTTGTTCTAAGCCACGCTGCACATGCATCCCAACAACTGCTCTTGCTAGGCCATGTTGTCATGCACTATGCTCTGTCTTCAGCCATCTTACGTGGGTCCTAACATACAGAGATATAGGACAAATTAACACACCCTATATTTCCATATCTTTGAAAGTAGTTTTAGTATCTGATTATTTACTTTCTACCTTCATGATCTACAGTATCATAATGGGGGTCAGGTGGCTGCAAGTGTTTCATGTGAGTTTTGTACTGTATAGGTTTCACTCCATGGCTTAAGGGGAAAAAGTTGCTTAATTTCATATGTACAAACTGGATGTTTTGTATGAATAACCTTCAGGAACAGCTATTGACACGGTGGGCAGTCTATGAGAGTGACCTGGGAAGACGCATTTGTTTTCTGATTGTCACTGACAGATTCTAATGGGAACCATGTTGGAATACTCATACAAACTTTTCTGTGTCATCTCGAATCCACTGTTTAATAGAATCCAAATGCACATGCATTATTTTCCCAGAGGTGTATATAGTAAAGAAGAAAGAAAGTTATTGTTGTATAATCTGGAGAACTGGCCCATTTTATAGTTGGTGTGTTGCAGATATAGGTACTATACCAGGTCTGGATTCTGGAGGAAGAAAAGAAACACTTTTCTATTTCAATAACTCATTCTATCCCCTTTCATTTACTATTACAATCCTGTTTTCTATTTTTACATTATTGCCTTTACTTTTTTTTAAGATTATAAATGTTAGTACATAACCCTCCTTTTTTATTCCCTCCAACCCTCCCCTAACCAGCCCCCTCTCTTTTTCAAATTCATGGCCTCTTTTTTTTTTCATTATTGTTGTTACATGTATGTTGTATGTGTGTATGAATACACATGTACATACATATGTGCATAGCTAATATCTTCTCAGTCTGTATAATGTTACTTGTATGGATGTTTTCAGATCAACATAATTACCTAACCATGAGCTGAACAAAGACAACAATAATAGACATGTTTGAGAACATAACGGAATACCCGGGAGGCCTGAAACTTATACAAAGAGCTATAGGAAACAAAGAAACTCTTGGAGTGATGGAAATGGTCTTTCCCAGAGAAGAGAACATTAATTGGTTACCTAATACTATTAATATAATTTATCTATACCTATGTACATATATACACCTTGCTATAGATACAGAAACCTGGATTCTGAAGTCCTGGCCATACCAGTTTTGCCCATCTTCATTCTGTTGTGGGGAACATAAAATGTTTCAGTTGATACCCATGGGTGCCTCTGAGTTAGATTCCACTATCTCAGTTGCCATTCCTAACTTGTTCTTTCTAAGTCATTATCCCCACATCCATTCTTCCAGGTAAATGGTGTCATCTGGACTCTGATTCCCTGAAGTCTTATCACAGCTATCATCCCTAGAGAGCTAAGGCCTGTAACAACATCCCCACTAACAAGAGCCAATAAGGACAAGACCTGTCCTAATGCATTCCTGTTCCTGAGCCAGTCTTTCACAATCGGACGTTGGTGCTCACCTGACCTATTATGCATGAGCCATCAGTTTAAAGCATCTCTGTCTTCTAGGGTCACCAAAGGCAATTACATAAGCAAACAAGAATGTGACTACTTACTAGGAAGGGAAGAAGAGCCACAAAAATGACACAGAGACATGTGGCACTGGGGCACAGAATGTCAAGTGACAGGTCTCTTGGAAGAAATTAAAACAAACAAAAAAGGTACTTAGGAGATGGGTCATTAAGAATTGACAATGAGCCCCAACACACAAGAAAAATCACATTTTCCATTCACTCTGAAAGTGTAATCAGGAAAAGAAGCTTGCTTAATGTGAAAATCACCTATTAATTAACATAAACAATAACAAAGAAAGAATGCTGCATGTGAGGACTGCAGTCCCTCAGCAGGGTATAAAAGGGGATGTGAGCAATGAGACTCCCACTTTCAAATCTTTGAACTCACCTTCTTGTAAACCCATCCAGAACCTCTACCTCTGACACCATGGTCAGCTCTTGTTGTGGCTCTGTCTGCTCTGAGGAGGGCTGTGGCCAAGGCTGCTGCCAGCCCACCTGCTGCCAGACCACCTGCTGTAGGACCACCTGCTGTCGTCCCAGCTGCTGTGTGTCCAGCTGCTGCAGACCTAGCTGCTGCCAGTCTGTGTGCTGCCAGCCCACCTGCTGCCGTCCTAGCTGCTGCATTTCCAGCTGCTGCAGGCCTTCTTGCTGTAGACCCAGCTGCTGCCGCCCCAGCTGTTGCATTTCCAGCTGCTGCCGCCCCAGCTGCTGTGTGTCCAGCTGCTGCAGGCCTCCCTGCTGTAGACCCAGCTGCTGCATTTCCAGCTGCTGCAGGCCTCCCTGCTGTAGACCCAACTGCTGCATTTCCAGCTGCTGCAGGCCTTCCTGCTGTAGACCCAGCTGTTGCATTTCTAGCTGCTGCAGGCCTTCTTGCTGCCGCCCCAGCTGTTGCATTTCCAGCTGCTGCCGCCCCAGCTGTTGTGTGTCCAGCTGTTGCAGACCCCAGTGCTGCATCTCCAGCTGCTGCCGCCCAATCTGTTGCCAGACCACCTGCTGCAGGACCACCTGCTGCCGCCCAGCATGCTCCAGTGTTTCTTGCTGCTGAGCACCATCATCCAGTCTCCTGCTCTTCTTCACCCCACCTTTTCTAATGTAGACCATGAATGAGCCAATCCCAAGAGGCCAACCAAAGCCTCTGTTTGAACTTGATTTAGGCCTCCAAATGCATTCAGTTTCTTCCCCAACCAGGTACCTCTCTCAAATAAAAGCAAATCTGTGGGTGGTTTTTGTTTTCGTTTCAATCATGTTACTCCCACATTGATGTTTATGTCATATTTATATAAATATTTCTATATATCAAATAAACCTGAGTTTTAACATCTGAAAGTAAATGCAGCATATCTCCTTATTTCTTCTTTAGTTGCACTCAGCTCTCAAAAATTTTAGCTCCTCTCAAAATACTGAAAATTTCAGAGATTAATTTAGCTGTGTTGTTTCCTCTGTGTTCCTGCTGTAATACAGGAAGGTGTTTCCTTGGCAGTCACAGGGTTCTCTCTATTGAGGCTTTCTCTGGCAGAGAAAGAAGCTCTGGGCAGGAGAGTGAAGCCCGGGACCCAGAGCGAGCAGAGGAAGGAAGTGAGTATTTGCTCCTGTCTGCATCCAGCCACTGAACATGTCTCAGTCCCCTGTTCTCGGGTGGGAATGGAAGCCAGCCCCTGCCAGAGTGTCCTGGTCTCATGAGCTCTACACTGGCTTTCTTCCCATCCTGGACCATTTCTCCAGTGAACTGCCTCTTCCTAGGCCCCTTCTTCCTAGTCTCAGTGTTTCTACTTTCTACACATGTTTCACACAATGTGGTTGGTCACCCTGAATGGTGTTGCCTTTGCATTGCTTCCCACTTAAATGTAAATCTCCTATCATTTTTTTCTCTTTCCTCTTTCAAGTTTTGCAGCATCATCTTTATCTACTAATATTCAGTTGTACATTTTGTCCCTTTACTGGACCTGAGCCCTAGAGAGCAATGCCCATGGTAGTAAGATTCTCAAGAGGTTTAGAGGGGCGCCATCTTATGGTATGTTAGTTAAGCGGGATTTGCTAAAAGCACAAACAGACACAGAATTTTTGCCAAAAGAAAAGTCTAATAAGCACATCCTCTCTAACATAATCTGCAAAAGAGTTATGGAAGCAAGACAGAATCCCAGAAACTGCTCGGCTCAAATCACTTTAATAAAACTCACCTTTTCAATCTCCAGAAGGCACTGGAGTGTGATTGCTTTTCCTAGAGACGAGGTAGCTGGACTTTTTGGCTCTGTTGCTCAGAGTCACCACCTTAGGCCGCCACAGTGTGTGGGGAGAGGTGTGTATATAGCACACACCTCCTACAGACAGCATTTCCATCCACTGAGGACAATTACTGAGTGAACAGAAAGCCGGTTGCATTGGACCTTCCTCCATCATGTGGACAAGGCATCTTTTTGAAGTTCTTTGCACTTGTCAGAGCAGAGGTAGAGAAAGAGAAAATGAAGTCGGATGTTTAGGGAGATGGGAAATATCAGGGAAGATTTGGGGCGGGAGGAAAATGTGCTTAAATTATATTGCATAAAAATGTTTTTTTAAAAATAGAAGACAGAACATCAAATAACAAATAACAATATTTGATTGAGAGAGCAATAGGACAGTTCCATAACACTATACAGATAAATTGCTTACCAGAGTTTAAGGTGATACAAAATTGGCAACATCTGGCAAAGTCCATTTTAGTGTCACAGGTGTCATTAACATTGCACATGCATACATCAGTATAGTAATTACTAATTGGCATATACCTGTATGCTGATTATCCAGAAAGGTGACCTGAAAAGACCTTTTCCTCTTGCCCTACAAAAATGCCACAACGATGAGCATCGTTTCCATTGGTTAGTGAAAAAATTCTGTAATAAGGAATATGTCCGCACAGCTATCATTACGGTAAAGGGTGCAGACAGAAAGAAAAGGGCTGTAATCTCAAATACAGAGACTCACATAACAACCCTCTGAGAGGGAGATGAAAACAGATCACATAAGAATCAAATGTGAGTCAGAAGGGGGCCAGACCAACTGAATTTATTGCAATTTGAGAAGAAAGTTTTGTCTCTAATAAATTAAGCCATTAAGAGGGTAAAACAGCATTACTCAGACTGGTCATTACTCATCTAAGCAGCAAATAAAAATAAGGAAAGCATATTCACACGGTGTGTAAGAGGCTGCCTGTGCTGCAGGAGACTTCTAAACCCCAGAACCTCATTCTTTTGGAAACCCTGCCACGTTCCAGCCTCTGACACGGTGGTCAACTGCTGGGGCTCTGTCTGCTCTGTGCAGAGCTGCAGCAGAGAAGCTGCAGCCAGGAGAGGAACTGCATCTCCAGCTGCTGTCAGCCCACCTGTGGTGGTTCCAGGTGCTCTAGCTCAGCTGCTGCTGCCCTGCTGCTATGCCCAGCACGTGGCTGAGCATTCTGTTATACCACCCCCCAACCTACACCATCTGCCCCTACCAAGAAATGTCCTTGTCACGTCATGGATGTTACCACTAGTCACATAAAATGCATTATACCTACCCAATGCCTGGAAAAATGGGACTCTTAGGTGCTAAGTCCTCTTTGATGCAAATGTTTAGAGCTGAATTTGGTTCCTATGAGTAAATACGAATGTTAAGATACTTTATCTTAAGTTGAGCATATCTATTTTTGGGTAGGTCATGTCTGCATTCTGAGTGCCAGCTAATTATGATGATTTCATAAAGCATTGTTTCCATGAGGTCTCAGTTAAGAGCTATGTCTCATCTTACTAAAGTCTTGTGATGTGTTTGTACTTTATTGTTTGGGTGTGTACAAGTGTTCATTTGTTTTTCACTTCATACCTAGACAACTTTTCTCACCACCAACATAGAAGAACCTTTGTAGGAGCTGGGGTTCTTTGTTCCTCTCACCTGGAATGGAGCCAGGACAGCCGAAGATATTTGCCGTAGAGGAGGCTATTGATATCTTCAGGTCTCAGACTGTCCATAAAATACGGATGAGGCACTATACCATTCAAAGATTTAAAGATCTCATCCATGCACTATGCTTATCACAGGGGCTAGCGTGTATAGGCTCTCTGTATGTTTGGCTTTTTGTTTGGTTGGTTTTGCTTTGTCATGAAATGTTGCTGCAATTATTAAAAAGAGTTTCTGTTGTTATCGGCCCCACAGTCTCACTCCATGGGAACAGCTCTAGTGCAGAGCCGCTCCAGTGTGGAGCCGAGCACAACCCCTTAATCAGTTAGTTACCAAGACTGGCACCCACACATCTCATTCCTCAGCCCCATGCATGCGCAACCAACTGCCTATCTGCAATTGCTTTCACATACTGTCCTCCACAGTCTGGTAAAATTATGACTCAACAATCAATGACTTATCAAACACATTTATATGTTAAATTCTCAATCCACAATAAATCTAAGCAATAAAGATATAAACTGCCTACCTAAATAAGATAAAACTGATCTAATTCACTGTGATCTGAACCATCCTCCTCTGCTACCTCCATCGTGAATCTCCCGCTTTCTCCTCCTCTTCTGCTTTTACAAAACTTTGTTCCTGCCCACTCACTACTGTCCAATCATGTATTGCCTTGACATCAACCTATACTGAAATACTACTGTGGTGGTCTGAATATACTTGACCCATTGGGAGTGGTACTTTTAGCAGGTATGGGCTTGTTGGAAGAAGCTTGTCATTGTGGGAATGGGCTTTGAAGCCCTTCTCAGTGCAGAATTATCAGTTCCTCTTGTGCCATTCCTGTCTGGAAGTTACTATGCTCCCCTTGATGATAATGGACTGAACCTCTGAACATGTAAGCCAGTTAAATGGTGTCCTTTATAAAAGTTCCCAGGTCATGAGGCCTCCTTACAGCAATAGAAATCCTAAGACAGAAGTTGGTACCAGGAACTGTGGTATTGCTGTGATTGGCCTAAGCATGTATTTGCTTGGAAAAATGATGATACTATATTTGAAAACAATTTTATTTTTCAATATTATTTCAATATTATTATATTTTAAAATTTTTAACCTTTAGTTAAAATGTAATTGCATCGTTTTCCCATCCCGTTTCTTTCTCCCCTTCAATCACTGCCTCTAAACCCTTTCCTGCCCTTCCACTCATTCTCAAACTGATGGCCTCTTTTTCTTTGATTATTATTGTACCATGTATATAAGTGTTTAACTATATAAATACCACCTGCTGAATCCATTTATTGTTGCTATTGGCCACATCAGCTTTACCTAAAAGTATAGTGGCTATGTTTTATAAATTAATAAAATGTTAACTAGCTCCTGGATCTCATTTTGTCTAACTTCTAGTTCTAGATATATGCACCTAAGGTTGTTCAGGTCCATCTAGATAATAAATAGTTATAAAGAACTACAGGGTAGCAACAAAAGATGCTCTAATCAGTTGATAAAAGGGAATTTTTAATCCTCCCCAAATCCTTTTCCACTGAAGTGGCCAGAATTTAAGGAAGACGGTTCCTAAAGATTAACAGACAATTCTCCCTGAGCAAACAAGGTGGTTCCTACAGTTACCTCACTGGAACAAATATATAATACTTTACAAGAAATTGTAAGCCTATGCCAATAGAGTCTGGCCAAGGGCCAGTCACATTCTCAGGGTAAAGACCTTATTTTTGTCCCATTAAATATATATATTTATATATTGAATTATACATATATACAATTATATAATATATTTATATATATTGAATACACACACATAAATATATATATACATATATATACATATATTCACTAGCATATTGCCATAACGGTAGACTGAATATAGGAACTATTACAAGCAAATTAATTCCATACATTAATTGCTGTGGCACTGGTACATAGAAAATCATTAGTGAATTTAAAATCAAATCTGAAGATATACCAGATTACATAAAAGAAGTTACTATGTTTTAATGGTGTCTGTAATGATTGGTTTAAATCGTCAACTTTATACAATCTAGAATCATGTCAGAAGGCAGTCTCTATGAGGGACCACGTGGATCAGGTTAGCCTTTGGGCTTGTCTATGAAGATTCTCTTGATTATTTTAATTGATGTGGGAAAAAAGCCATCTTTTGTAGTCAATTGCTCAATCCATTGGCTCCCTTAAGTAGTGTGTAAACATGATTTCTTATAGCACTAAAAGAAACCCCATCATTATGTGAAGTTTTGCTTTGAGCACCAGACATTTTGTTTTTTCTTCTTCTCTCATATATTACATCCAGACCACAGTTTCTGCTTCCTCCTCTCCTCCCAGTTCCCCATCATCATCTTTACCTCTCCTTCCCTCAGATCCTCTCCTTCATTTCCCCTCAGAAAAGAGAAGGCCACTCAGAGACAGTAACCAAACCTGACATAACAAGTTACAATAAGACTAGGTAGAAACCCTCATGTCAAGGCTGCACAAGGCAATCCAGTAGGAAAAGGGACCCAGGAGCAGATAAAAGAGTCACAGACACCCCGATTCCCACTGTTGGGAGTCCTACAAGAACACTCAGCAACACAACAATAGCATGTTGTGTTAGACTTAGGTCAGACCCATAAACCATTATCTTTTATTTTCTGCTATTTCATACATGCATATAATATATTTTGGTATACACTGACCTATTTCTTCTTTCTTCCTTGGCCTCTCCTATTTCCTTATGTGTTTTTTTTTTAACCCACTGTGCTTTATTAGGATTGTTTGCATCATCGTGAGTGTGGAGGTTATCAATGGTTATGCCACTAATGGGAAATGATGCCTCCTCCTCCAGTAGCTTTCAGCTGTTAATGGCGTCATAGAGAGGGCTTAGGTCTCTTGAAGCTCTCTTCTAATGCTGGATTATATGAATCTTGTGATAGCAATCACAGCCACTGTGAGTTCATGAGCACAAGGGCTATGCCATGGGCAGAAGTCAGTGCTTTGTAGTGCTGCTTCCAGCTCTTATGTTTCCTCCACCTTCTCTTCCAGGTTCCTTGAGTCTTCGATGTGATATATAGAGATGTCCTATTTGGGGCTATAAGACCCTGGGTTAACTGTTGCCCATATTGAAAAGTTTCTCTTACCAAGTGTCTTAGGGTTTTATTGCTTGAAGTAACAGTCTATTATTGTCACAGTGGGAAGCATGGCAGCATGCAGAGAGATGTGGTGCTAGAGAAGGAGCTGAGAGTTCTCCATCATGATCCACAGGCAACAGAAAGAGACTGTGCACCACACTGGGTATAGGAGACCTCAAAGCCCACCTCAATGGCATATTTCATCTAACAAGGCCACACCTCCGAATATTGCCACTCCCTATGGGACTAAGCATTCACACACATGAGTCTATGTAGGCCATTCCCATTCAAATCACCACACCACAGTTGAAAGGATTAGAATCCTGGTGCCTGATGTAAACTTTATGAATGTAATTTCGGTGTAAGCACATGTACAACTGAAAATAGGTCTTATAGTTATCTTAATGTCACTAAAAATTAAACACAAACCAGATTACAAAATCTTCTAGAACATATACAACTATTTCAGTATAATGTCAATATATCATGATAATGGGATGTCTTAATGTTCCAGAAGAAGGCATTTAAAGCTATTATGTATATTACTCTAGCTTAGCCTGGAAAGCAACTCTAAAACAAGGTCTCAGTCCCAGAGATCTGTGGGACATTAAAATACTGATCCATGAGTCATGGTTAATCATGCCTTGGTGTACCAGGATACAGAGACAGACTCATCTTGGAAGGCCTTTGGAATTTCATGAGGTCACTGTGCTCCTACAATGCATGCATGGTTCATAAGCATCCTAAATTCTCACTTTAAAAAGGGTAAGTTCACTTCCTGTTTTATTCCAGCAGTGCACCTGACTATAGCAAGCATTTATCCACTGCAGATTACATATCTATCAGAAGCTCCTCTGAATACATGTCCAGGTGAGAACTGAGGAACAGACAATGACTCTCCCATGTCACATGATAATCAGAGACTGGGGTCATGGAATACTGTAATTGTGGGGAAAAGTGCAAGAGGTGACTCATAGGCAATAACAGGAAACATGAGAAAAGTGAAGTCATTATTTCCTACATATGTAGTCTTTACAAGAAAACTACAAACTATTAAGTTGTGTTTTTATCATATAAACAAAAACAAGATAATAGTATTTTTATAATTGCAGAAACAACTTAGCTGGGTATAAAAGGGGACTTGCAGCAAGGAGACTCCAAAACATAAAACTCACTCACTTGTAAACTCACCTAGAACCTTCATCTTTGACACCATGGTCAGCTCCTGTTGTGGCTCTGTCTGCTCTGAGGAGGGCTGTGGCCAGAGTTGCTGCCAGCCCAGCTGCTGTCAGACCACCTGCTGTAGAACCACCTGCTGTCGTCCAAGCTGCTGTGTGTCCAGCTGCTGCAGGCCCAGCTGCTGCCAGCCCAGCTGCTGTGTGTCCAGCTGCTGCAGACCTAGCTGCTGCAGACCTAGCTGCTGCCAGTCTGTGTGCTGCCAGCCCACCTGTTGCCGCCCCAGCTGCTGCAGGCCCAGCTGCTGTGTGTCCAGCTGCTGCAGGCCCAGCTGCTGCATCTCCAGCTGCTGTCAACCCTCCTGTGGTAGTTCTAGTTGCTGTGGCTCCAGTTGCTGCCGCCCCTGCTGCCGCCCCTGCTGCCGCCCTTGCTGCTGTCTGAGACCAGTCTGTGGTCAGGTCTGCTGCCAAACCACTTGCTACCGCCCCACCTGTGTCATCTCCACCTGCCCCCGCCCCATGTGCTGTGCCATCCCCTGCTGTGACACCCCCTGCTGCTGAGAACTTTCTTGAACACACCCACTCCTTTCTGTCTTCTATATTATGAAAATAGACCTGTGTACCTCATAACCATCTTGAGAGAGCCCTTGCCTGTCAATTGTGTATCCAAACCCCAGAAAGCTGCCTCTGGTGACTTCTATGTCATTTCAGCCTAAAGCATGGAATTAGAGGTTAAGAAAAGTATAAAGGGAGATAGGAGTGGATCCTGAAAAGGCTACAGGGAAGAGTGAAAATGTTAATGTGATCAAATTTTACTGTATGCAAGTACAAAATTCTCAAATAATGAATACAAATATTGCATTTTAAAAATAATTAAAAGTGCAGGTTTTCTCAGATCAAATGTGGAAATACATCCAACACCGTAAAGCCAGGACAACCCTTTAGCGCTGAAAGTCATATGGTGCTGTCTTATTTTCCTTTAATTGTGACATTTCTTTATCTTGCTGCTGTTGTTTCTAATAAAATTTATTTAATTGGAATAGAAACATACTATTTTGTTGTCTGTTGCTTTATAACTATGTCTTTGAGTAATGAAAACTAGATAAAAGCACAACTACACCAAACTTTCCTGATCCTGCTGTCACAACTTCAGAAAATAGCCAGTACAGTGGGTTAATAATTTGCAAAACAGAAGTAACTAGTCACGGTGATTTCATGAGCAAACCAACCTGTCATATTCAGAGAACACTGACTTTAGTCTTTCCAATCACTTTTTCATGATGCTTCCTAAGCAGTGTGTGCGTGTGTGTATGTGTGTGTGTGTGTGTGTGTGTGTGTGTGTGTGTGTGCCTCCACACATCCATGTGTGATAAAATGCCCTGAATGTTCTGCGGCCTCATATCTTCCACTTTGATATTTTTTTGAGTCTGTACTAAGTGCTCACATCAGCGACAAAAAGATGCTTTTCAGAACAGTCCTTTGAGATGACTGCTTTCTTCAGAGGCACAGGCAATGATAAACTGGCCACGTTCCAAAAAGTCACCTCTGAGCCAACTCATGCAGGCAGCCCTGCTTACAATCTGTGTGTCACAGCAGCAGACAAAGTCATGAAAAGGGGAGGGAGCTGACTGGTCAGGAGGAAACTGGGTCTGGGAAGGGATTGAGACTAGGTGACAGGGAATAAACAAAACTAAACCACACAGAAATGAAACTGTCAAGTAATAAAAAAAAATCAACAAAAATAACCAACAAAGAAAATGTGTACCTATTAATAAAACTACAACCACTGCTGTTTTGATTTGCATTTCTCAATAACTAAGGATGGTGAACATTTCTCTAAGTGTTTCTCAAACATTAAAGATTCTTTTGTTGAGAATTCTCTTTTCAGAACTGTGCTCCATTTCTTATTTGGATTATTTGGTTTGTTGATGTTTAGTTTCTTAAGTTCTTTATATGCTTTGGATGTGGGCTCTGTGTCAGATGTGGAGTTGGTGATCCTCCGTTCTGTCAGCTGTTGTTGTGTCCTTTGTCTTACAGAAGCTTTTCAGTTTTATAAGGACCCATTTATTATCTGCTGATCTCAGTGCCCGAGCTGTCGGTGTTCTGTTCAGGGAGTTGTCTCCTTGCCAGTGTGTTGATCTCAGTGCCCGAGCTGTCGGTGTTCTGTTCAGGGAGTTGTCTCCTTGCCAGTGTGTTCAAGGCTGTCCCTCACTTATTCTCCTGTCAGGTTCAGTGCATCTGGTTTTACGTTAAAGTCTTTGATCCACTTGAACTTGAGTTTTGTACAAAGTGATAGAAATGCTTCTATTTGCATTCTTCTACATGTAGACATCCAGTAAGACTAGAAAAATTGGTTGAAGATGCTTTTTTATACCATCCACCCATTGCATGGTTTTGCCATTGTCAAAAATCAAGTATATATAGGTGTGTGGATTTACTTCTGGTTATTGATTCAATTCTATTGATCAACCTGTCTGTTTATATGCCAGTATCATGCACTTTTTATTATTATTGCTTTGTAGTACAGCTTTAAGTCAGGGGTGATACCTCAGGAAGTTCTTTTATTATACAAGATTGCTTTAGCTATTCTGGAATTTTTGTTTTTCCATAAAAGTTGAGTTTTCTTCTTTCAAGGTCTAGAAGAATTGTGTTAGAATTTTAATGGAAATTGTGTTGAATCTGTAGATTGATTTGGGCAGGATAGCCATTTTTATTATCCTATTCATCCATGAGCATGAGAGATCCTCTGCGTTCTGATATCTCTTTAATTTCTGAATTTATGAGGGTGACTAAAACTCCTAACAATATAGAGTATGGAGCCTAAACTGGCCATCTCCTATAACCAAGAAAGACTCCAAATGGAGGACTTCAACACAGCCATGAAACCTTAGATTCACAATTTGTCTTGCCTACAAGATGTACAGGGGTAAAAGATGGAGCAAAATTTAAGGGAAAGACCATCCAATGTCTGGCCAGCCTGAGACCCATGCCATTAGAGGGAGCCTGCTCTTGACACTATTAGTAATATTCTTCTATATTTGAAGACAGGAGCCTCACATAACTGTCATCAAAGAAGCTTCACCTAGCAACTGGTGAAAACTGATGTGGAGACCCACAGCCAAATATTAAGTGGTGCTTGGGGAATCCTATGGAAGAGGAGGAGGATGGATTGATGCACCAGAGGGATCAAAGCACAAGAATACCTACAGAATTAACTAACCTGAGCTCATAGACACTAAACTGTCAAATAGAGAGTATTCATGGGATAGACGTAGGCCCTCTGCACAAATGTAACAGTTATGCAATCTGAGTCTTTTTGTGGTACTCCTAAAGAGGGAGCAGGGACTGTCTGTGTTTGTATCTCATCACCCTAACAGGACTGCTTTGTCTAGCTTCAATAAAAGTAGATACAAGATGCACCAAGTCGTACCGCAATTTGATATGCCAAAGCTGGTTAATAAACATGGGAGGTATCCCTTTTTCTGAGGAGGAGGTGAAGGGGCAGGGGAGATGAGGGACTGAGGGACTGGAAGGAGAGAAGGTCAGGGAAACTGAAATAAAGATGTAAAGTTTTAAAAAACTTAATAATTTAAAAATAACCAACAACCAGCTTTTCAGAATAGTCCACTAGAATACTTTCATGCCACTTTGAATATCAAAAATATCAGCATAAATTTCAAAATGAGTGAAGCACAAAACACACACACACACACACACACACACACACACACGGAGGGAACACATGTTAAATGCCTATGTATGGATATTTCTATAAGCATGAAAAAATGTGAAGATTGATTTTCAAGTGTGAAAAAGCAGAGTTATAGACCAAAGCTTCCTAAACATATATCTTTCTCACATATATCTTTCTCACATACTTCCATTCAGCTTCTGGATATCATTCCCATCCATTTATAAAAAAATTATTTTCTCTGGAGGACAAACTCATCATCATTCTGAAATGCTTCCAGGAAACATAAAATGAAAAACGTTTATGCATTGAATACAGAGGGGTCCCTCAGGCCCCTCCACACTTCACCCTTAACTTGCTCCTTCAATGGTGTTTTCTTCTCCCATGCCTTTTTCCTCATGACCCAGTCTCTCACTAAAAAAAAATATCCTTTCCATAATTAACATTAATTTTGCCTTTTACCTCAACAACAGCTCCAGACACACCCCCACATCCTTCCTTTTCCTTTTCTCGGCCCCCATTTGTACATCTGACTCTCCACAATCCCCAAAACACCTCTTTCCCTTTCTGAACATCATAAAACCCTGTCTATCACACTCAAAGACCCTTCTGACTATATCTTCACAGCCCATACCCTCAACCCGAGACCAGCTTCAGAGCCCTCAAACCATCATTCAGTCCCTTTTCTCCAAGTGTTCTCTATAGCTCATCTCTTTACCCTTCAATACTCCCATATTGATCGTCAAAATTAAAATCCTAATAAAACCTTCTGCCTAGTCAAAGACCTTTACTCCACCAACAATGTCATTGTCCCACTCCACCCTGTGGTCCCTAACCCTCACATCATCCTATCTGATAGCCCCAGTAGCATTACTCATTTTTTAATCCTAGACATTAAAGATACGTTTATCTCACTCTCCCTAGATATGCATTCTCGACATCTTTTTGCCTTCACCTAGACAGCCTCAATACTGAACAATCCCAACAACTGACCTGCACTGTTCTTCTTTAGGGAATCAAAGATACCCCCACCTATTCAGCCAGGCTCTCACTATGGATCTGGCCTGACTTCCTGTTTTTCCCATCTGTGGATGACCTCCTCCTGTGCAGTCCTTCCCTCTCAGATAGCCAGTCTAACACTGCCTCATTTCTCATTTTCCTCAGCTCCAAAGGTTACCAGATCTCACCTCCTTAACCCCACAAGCTATTAATCAACATACACAATTAATAGCCCTTACTACAGTTCCAAATCATTAACAGTGTATGTAAACTCCAAATATGCTTTCCACATCTTGGTAACACACTCAGCCATATGGGAGGAGTAAGGATTTTTAAATACAAAAGACAACTCAATTACTAACTTTCTATATGTCCATAACCTCCTCAAGACCTCTCATTCATCCTCTCATGTTGGCTTGGTTCAAGTAGACTGACCCTTCCATCGTCAGTAAAGACAACAATGGCACCAGATAACAGCCTTTTATCATTCAACATTCCTCTAGCTATTCTACTATGTAACCCGGATAGAATACACCTAACCCTTTTCAGCATAGGACATCATTCCTTCCTTATATCAAGTCTTTCACTCCAATACAAAATCCCTTCTATCCTTTCTCCAATGCTGCTAGCCCTTCCCTGGCCCCTGATGGTCCCACAGAACCTGGACATCAACTAACACAGCCTGCAATTTCTGATGCTGACCAACCTTCCAGCTTCCTTAGGTCCCTAACAACAATGCCCAATATCAGCCAGAGAGAATGATGCCCAATTAACCAACACCTACTGACCCAATAATAAATCAAAAAAGTAGGAAGTAAAGGCTCTCTAATGGGCCAAAGCCTGGCAAACATGGCACCAACAGGTTTTGTCCTTTGCCCATCTCTTTCTGTTGCAAAAAACTGTTATATTCCTAAGCTAGATCCTACTATTCTTTCCCTTATTTGGTCACTGACTCATTCCTGAGACTCAACACCAAGGTCTGACAATCAAAATTCATTATTTGGTTATACTGGCTAATATGTTTAGTCAGGATTAACAAATACAGGCTAGCACAGACTCCTACTTTTCTCCCTAAAAACTTACTCCTGCAAAAAAAAAAAAAAAAAAACAAAAAACAAAAAACACTTGTTAACTGCTCTTGCTTGCTCTCTGTCTCTGTTTGATCCAGAAGTAGCATGTTTGCTTCATGCCCCTCCAGATTATTAAATATTGCTTGTGATTAGAATTTAGTGTCTGAGTATGTTCTGTACCACATCCAAGGGGCCACAAATTTTACATATGTGTGTGTGTGTGTGTGTGTGTGTGTGTGTGTGTGTGTGTGTGTGTGTGTGTTTCATTATTGAATCCAGATAGCTCCTAGGCAGGTGCGTGTGATCCACCAAGAGACAAAGCTGTGTAGCCCAAACTCACCTTTACAATATCCTGTCATTAGTGACAATTTGAAACAGAGTAAAAAAAGTATTGTTTCTGCTGCATACCTTAGAGTACTTTGGACAGCCCACCATCTAATGAGTATCTATGACTCACAGACAAGATTCACTTCCTCATAGCCCACAGGGAACTAGCTCACAAAGATAAGCTCCTCCCTCCCCCCATTTCCCAACTACAATTATGCTTCTCTTTGGACATCAAAGGAGATGTGAGCATCTTGAGACAAATTGACTTAAATAGATAGCATCATAAGTGACACACAAAGCACAGGCATACACCAGTGACCCGGTCCATGTGATGAACCCACCCAAAAAATAGGCTGGACAAATAAGGAAGTAGGACAGGCAATTCTGTGACAAAGACCAGATAAAATAATCTTAGTGCATTAAATGTGCTCAATGCACCCGGGAAAGGAAATCTTATTCTCTTTATCTTCCTTTGTACTTAAGAAAAAAACCAATGCTCTGACTTAATGATGACAAGTTCTTCAGGGAAAAGAAAAGCAACTAGGAAATCCTCTGGGCTAGGGCCACAGCACCCTTAGCAGAATATAAAAGAGGACATGCAGCACTAGGACTTTCAGATTCACAACACTCACTCCAACTACAGCACTAACAGAACTTCCACCTCTGACACCATGGTCAGCTCCTGTTGTGGCTCTGTCTGCTCTGAAGAGGGCTGTGGGCAAGGATGCTGCCAGCCCATTTGCTATCGTCCTAGCTGCTGTGTGTCCAGCTGCTGCAGGCCCAGTTGCTGCCAGTCATTGTGCTGCCAGCCCACCTGCTGCCACCCCAGCTGCTGCAGGCCCAGCTGCTGCATCTCCAACTGCTGCCAAATCTGTGGTGGTTCCAGTTGCTGTGGCTCCAGCTGCTGCCGCCCCTGCTGCCGCCCTTGCTGCTGTCTGAGACCAGTCTGTGGTCAGGTCTGCTGCCAAACCACCTGCTACCACCCCACCTGTGTCATCTCCACCTGCCCTCGCCCCATGTGTTGTGCCACCCCCTGCTGTGCCACTTCCTGCTGCTAAAATCCCTGCATGGATCTACCTTTCTCTCTATCAATTCAGATCTTTTGAGTATGTGTTTCAACTTGAAACACAAGTGTTTTGATGCTGCCTAATTTAGCTTTATGATGAGGATCCAGACCATGGATGGTGTCTGGAACCTGGATTTTACCTGAAGACAGATTTTACTCAGCCAGCAGACAACTGGAAAAATAGTTCTCTTCATACCCTACCCACAGGACTTTGCAGTTGCGGTGATCTATTTCTGTACCAAAGGAAACCTCACATTTCTCTGCAATAAAAATTCAGTGTGACTGTTGCTCTTTTAAGATAGTGTCTACTAGTGTTAAAAACAAGTGTGTTTGGGGTTTATAAGATAGTTCTGTCAGTAAAGCACTTGCTGCACAAGCATGCTAATGTGAGCTCCATCATCAGAATCCATGTAAAAACCAGGTGGGTTGGTACATGCTCATAAATCAAGTTTTGGGAGGCAGAGCAAGAGAGTCCCTTGGGATAGCCAGGTTGGGTAAACTGGTGAACCCCAGGTCCCAAGGAGAGACTCTGTTTCAAAAACAAAGGTGGACAGTTATCAGAAGAACACAACACACACACATATACACACACAGCAAGTGTATTTCACCTACAGAACACACAAGGACATTTTCTTACTTTTCAGGTTCTCCCTCAGTGTCTTGTTGTTTCATAGGCAGTCTACCTGTGAGCATCACTTCTGCTTCCATCTAGAGCAGGGCCTCAGTATGCAAACAAAGCACGTGGACACGTGTGTATAAAAATGCCAAGATGGAAGTCAGTAGTGTGTACACTAACCTCACATACTGATTTAAAAATAATCCAGCAGGCATATTTCAATATCAGATTAAAATGCCCTTGAAATAAAGTAGGACTTCATCTATGACTCACCTCTCCTGGTCTTTGGATAGAAAGTTTCCAAATCCAGATACACTGACAGGACAAAAACAAAATCCAAAGGAAGAAGCAGATCCTGTGAGAAAATCTTATGAGCAGAATGTGGTCTATTGTGAATCATGGCCAACTGCAGGTTGCATGTCCGCATCATAAAGTCCCATAGGGCTTGTGGCGACTGTTCCCATGTCCTTTCCACATGTGGACCTGCTGAGTCTGTTGCCATTGATTTGTTCTGATTCCAATCTCCTCACACACTCATTCAAAGATCATTTATTAAATGCTTTAAACACAGAACCCATTGGAATTAAGGAGGCGGCAGAGAGCAGGAGCCGATACACACAAGACTCTGCTCCTGAGTCTACACCATTGTGGAGTTTCTCAATAAAATATCTGATGTGCTCCTCCTTTACAACGGTTTTCCAGGGGCTAGAGAGATGGCTCAGTGGTTAAGAGCATTGGCTTCTCTTCCACAGGACCTGGGTTTGGTTTCCCAGCACCTACATGGAGACTCACAACTGATTATAATTCCAGTTGCAAAGAATCCAGCACCTTCTTCTGGCCTATGTGTGCACTTGGTACATACATGGTTCACAGACATAAGAGCAGGCAAAATACATACATATACATATATGCATATATATGAATAATAATAAAATAAAAATAAGACCTTTTCTTCTGTTCATTTGTGCATAGTATTTTTGTTTGTAATTTTATTCAGAGGAATGAAATTAACTTTAGAGTTCCACTTTGGATAAAAAATGAGAAATATTCCCCCAAAGGGATATATTTTTTTTACTAATGATATCTTGACAATGATATCTTTCCATGAGGGACTGTATTAAAGAATGGTGGTAGCATCAGGAAGGCTGAGAACCATTGCTCTAGGAGATGCAAGAATCAGAACGAAAGTCAATATACTGTATTAGTAAAGACAGAGCACACAGGAAAATTGGTTGAATTCGAAATAATCAAATAATCTGTAAGGCAGAGCTCATACTTGGTGATCTCCAAACCAGAACAATGTAAAATATGCCCCCCATGAAAACTTATTTTCAGATACAAAGTATCATTGTTATAACAAAAACCTGGCATAACCTAAATATTTCTCAGTAAAAGACTAGCCAAATAAACTCTATTATGTTCACAAAATTGAGTGTTGCATAGCTGAAATGCAACAAGAAACATCAGAAGCCATTACTGTGGGATAGATAGTAATGTGCCGTTGCTGTGGCACAGTAGGTGAACCGAATCAAACTGTAACCAGGAGTGCATGGTGTAAGAAGAGTTATTGGTGGTGACAGAAAATATGAACTTGTATTAAGGCAACAATGTGAAGACAACTTTAAATTTTAAAAAAGTAAACCTTTTAAATCAGTCGAGATGCTGATTAGTCTGAATTAATCATTGCCTCATATGCACAGGAGCACTGTACCTTATAAACATGTACAAAGAGCATCTTGTCAATCAAAAGCAAGTTCTATTCATAGGGAAGAGAGAATGTGCATGCAGAGAAAGAAGACAGAAGCAAGAGTCCCTTGCTTCTGCTAAAATCTGGCTCCCTAATTGTTTCTTGATTGTGTTAATAAAAAGTGTAGAAGCCAATTGTTGGGCAGGGGCAAAGTTTCCAGATCTCAGAAGGAAGTGAAAGGGACACAAAAAGGTGAGGATTTAAACCAGGCTATGGAATGGATAGGAAGCGGCAGACATGTAGGTCTCTCTGCGAACCTATGGTGCGTTGCTTTTGCCACCAGCAGAGGCCAAGGAGGATGGAAAAGGCTACAGTGAAGACTGGGAGAGGAGATTCACCACCTGGCCATTGAGTTACCTGGTCAGTTTTAAAATAATAAGAGTCTCTAGTGTTTTCCTTCCTCAAGGCTAAAGAGGGCAGAAGAAGAGAGGGCAGGCCAGGCGATTAGCTGGTAGCACATTAACAGTATCTCCCAGCGTTTTCGGGAAGGGCAGTTGTTGGCAGTTGGCAAAGTGTGTCTCTAAGTTTACATACAACAGATATGTCTCATTTTGTAAAAAAAAATATTTAAAAAGCCAAACATAATTACATAGTTATAAAACAGTTACATTTTAAAGTAATGTTTAGGACTAGGAGAAGCAAACATGAGCTATGTGGCCAATTCCAAGTAAACTCTTGAACCGAGTATCCTTAGGACTATCCATCCTAAATGGATATAAGAAGCAAACACGAGGTGTGTAGCCAATTCATGGTCACATACCTGGCAAATGCAAGTTAAGGGAGAAGTTTTACCCTTTGTGATGGGAAAGACAGGCACTGAGGGTGTGAAGTAGCTGGTCACACTGTGGCTGGAGTCAGGAGGTGCAGAGAGATGAACATTGCTTCTCTGAGCCCTTTTTCCCTTTATTCTGCACGGGGCCACCACCTATCACCGGCATTCAGGATGAGTCTTCCTTGCTTTATTCAAGTTCCCTGATACACTCAGATGGGAGTTTCCATGGAGATTCTAAAACCCATTGAAGTTGACAATGAAGTTTATGCATCACACCAAGCATCATGATGATGTGGTAACACATAGCTTATAAACACTCAATTCAAGAGTTACCATTTGGAATGAGACAGTTGAACACAGGCATATTACAGCCACATGGACTCAAGTCAGGCTCTTCCCAGTGTAAAATAAGCAAAAGGAGGGGTTTATATTCCCATAAATGAATACAATAATTTCAAAAAGAACACTGGATGGGGAGGGTGTTGCTGACTGATCTGAAGTAAAAAGAACTTTCTGGAAAGAAGTTGAAGAAGGTCCACTCTAAGGAGATGGAGCAGGATAATTCAAGGTTAACACTATTTCTCCTCAGTAGACAATGAAGGCTATAACAACTTTAACCGATTTCTGTGTGAGCTATAGTGAGTGGGCTCTTGGGAACATCACACCTCATTACCATGACAACATGATCTAGAGCATGAACAACGCTTGCTAGCAATGATGGTCTCATTTTCCATTGAAAGGTAGATGAGAAATAAAATACGTGACTCTTAATCTGGACCCTGGTCTTAAGAACTTTACATTTGTGTCAGAATTCCCTTGGTAACTTAACATACTTTAAGTGCTTATAGATAACAAGCAAAGTCTCCTACAAGCTCATTATACAGGGAGAGTATCTCAGGGTAGGATGCTTCGAGTGGAACGGCTTTATAGAAAGCCGAATCCATTGCCTATTCTGGCTGAGCAGAAGAGAGATCAAACCCATTCATATTTCATATGCCACACACAGAGAGGATCTCTAGAGGGATAAGTTGACTTCTTAAATGAATCTTTGGCATTGAAAAATGCTCATAAAATGCTAGCCATCTGGGTACAGTCATTACAAACTATGAACAAGTGCACCAACCAATCTTTCATTCAGTCTCTTTACCAGTGCTCTAACCAGGCAATAGCTTATGCTGATCTGCAGAAAAGAAGACATTCTGTGAGCCATTCTCAAAATATCAGCTAAGCATAAGTGACACGTGTATCATGTGTTAATCCCAGGTTAGAAGGTACACAGGCATAAATAGAATGAATGTCATTTCACACACTTTAATTCAATGAATCATAACAATGCAGAAAAAGAAAATGATGCCCTTTCTAAATGCTGGAATATTTAACCTTGCAAACATGATTATGCCTTAATAACACTAATTAATTTCCTGGTTACAAAAACGAGGAAAAGAGCTTTGCTCATGGTGAAACCACTTGCTGAGTAGAGTATAAAAGGGAATACCAGCCAGGAGACCCTCAGATTCTCAGAACACTCTCTCAGAACAGACCCAGAACCTCCACCTCTGAAACCATGGTCAGCTCCTGTTGTGGCTCAGTCTGCTCTGAGGAGGGCTGTTGCCAAAGCTGCTGTAGGCCCACCTGCTGTCGCCCCAGCTGCTGTGTGTCCAGCTGCTGCAGGCCCCAGTGTTGCCAGTCTGTGTGTTGCCAGCCCACCTGCTGTCGCCCCAGCTGCTGTGTGTCCAGCTGCTGTAGGCCCAGCTGCTGCAGGCCCAGCTGCTGCAGGCCCAGCTGCTGCAGGCCCCAGTGCTGTCAGTCTGTGTGCTGCCAGCCCACCTGCTGCCGCCCCAGCTGCTGCAGGCCCAGCTGCTGCATCTCCAGCTGCTGTCAACCCTCCTGTGGTAGTTCTAGTTGCTGTGGCTCCAGTTGCTGCCGCCCCTGCTGCCGCCCTTGCTGCCGCCCTTGCTGCTGTCTGAGACCAGTCTGTGGTCAGGTCTGCTGCCAAACCACCTGCTACCGCCCCACCTGTGTCATCTCCACTTGCCCCCGCCCCATGTGCTGTGCCATTCCCTGCTGTACCACCCCCTGCTGTTGAGTCTCCATCCTTTGATCCAACTTCTATTTCACCTTTGTCCTTATAGTTGGCCACCAGGGCATACAGAGTTGTATCAGTGGATGTTGCTTTGCTGAATTACATCTCTGTATTTTATTGGATCCAACAACAGCTATTCTAGCTTTAATCCAAATCTCTCATGCAGAACTTTCCTTCCCATCAAAGTGTGAATTTGCTTCTATTGTACCAGGGCCCACAGGTCAACTTCTATATTCTCTGCTGCTGATCTTCATAGTCCCTGATGTAACTGTTCATTGAAGATGCTCTGTGGTTGTTCTTTCCTCCAAGCATCCTGTATTGTGTGTACCACTGTGTCAAAATAAACCACCACATTCCCACTTAAAAAAACAGTGTGATTGTGTCAGTCTCTAATAATTCTCTTTCATCCTGAAGACCTTCTGCTTTGCCCATACCTGTAAGATGGATGACAAGGCTTTTTGGGGAAAAAAAATTAACTACATTTGCCTTTTTATTGTATTATATTATATTTTACTTTTACACTCAAGATTTTATTCCACTCCTGGTCCACCCTCTGGCTGTTCCATTCCATGCCTCCTCCCTGCCCTCCCTGTCTCCATGAGGATGTCCCTACCCCACGCACTCTGCCAGACCTCTAAATTCTCTGGGGGCCCCAGTCTCTTAAAGGTTAGGTGCATCTTCTCTGACTGAACCCAGATCTGAGATTCCTCTGCTGTTGTGTTGGGGTGCATATCAGCTGGTGTATGCTGCCTGGTTAGTGATCGTGTCTGAGTGATCTCAGGGGTCCAGGTTAATCGAGACTGCTGGTCCTCTTACAGGGTTGTCCTCATCCTCAGCCTCCTCCAGCTTTATCATAATCCAAGCACAGGGATCCGCAGCTTCTGTCCATTGGTTGGGTGTAAATATCTGCATCTGACTCTTTCAGCTGCTTGTTGGGTTTTTCGGAGGACAGTCATGACAGGTCCCTTTTGGTGAGTGTTCCACAGCTTCAGTAATGGTGTCAGGCCTTGGGACCTCCCCTTGAGACGGATCCCCTTTTGGGCCTGTCCCTGGATCTTCTTTTCCTCAGCCTTTTCTCCATTTCCATCCCTGAAGTTTTTTTTCAGACAGAAACAATGATGGGTCAGAGTTTTGACTGTGAGATCGCAACCTTTTCTCATCAACCATCTCCTTTGTTTTTAGACAATGTTTAAAAACTCATGGATAAAAATCAGAAAATTCATTTTAGAAAGACTGTAAATCATGCTCTATGCATTGATATTATGAATATGCAAACTTCCCATAGTTACTACAGGAATAATAGAGTTGGGTGGCAGCTGATTTTTTAATGTAATTAGTGGTAAAAGTGGTAAATATAGAGACAGAGGATGAATGTGAGAGATGAGGGATTGATATTAAACATGTATGTAAACTCTCATTTATATGTATGTAAACTCTCATTAGCAAACAGAAGAAAGATTAAGTTGAAGATGTGTACTGGCTGGTTTTGTGTCAACTTGACACAAGCTGGAGTTATCTCAGAGAAAGGAGCCTCAGCTGAGGAAATGCCTCCATGAGATCCAGCTGTAAGGCATTTTCTCAACTTGTGATCAAGGGGGAAGGACCCAGTCCATTGTGGGTGGAGCCATCCCTGGGCTGGTAGACCTGGGTTCTATAAGAAAGCAGACTGAGCAAGCCAAGGGAAGCAAGCCAGTAAGTGACATCCCTCTATGGCCTCTGCATCAGCTCCTGCTTCCTGACCTGCTTGGGTTCCAGTCCTGACTTTCTCTGGTGATGAACAGCAATGTGGAAGTGTAAGCTGAATAAACCCTTAATTCCCCAATTTGCTTCTTGGTCGTGATGTTTGTGCAGGAATAGGAACCCTGACTAAGACAAGATGATTCTGCTTTGAAGTAACTAAGCTCCAGGATGCTTCTCCCAGTCCAGACAGTTCTGCCACCCCAAGATGGATTCCCTCACTAGGAAAGAAGACACCGGGATATGTAATGTAGCATTGAGGTGGTATAAGACCTTATGTCCCTGAGCCCTAGAGATAAGTAAAAGATCCTTTTCGTTGTTTCTAAGATGGGGTATCTCTTTGTTCAAAGATGATGTAGATTCCCTAGTCTTGAAAAACAGCACAGATCTTCTCCCTCTCCTCTCTGCCACATGCCAGCAAGCTTACTCCAGCCCTCCCTGACAACCAGAATCTACAAACCTATGTCCCTGTCCTGTTTGGCTTTTCAGTTGTCTTAGACAAGCAAGTAAACCCACCCTGCTACTGCTACTCTATCTTTACTTTGCATGGAGATTCTCTTCCTTCCTTCCTTCCCTTATTCCTTCTTTTCTTCCTTCTTTCCAATGTCCTCACTTTCTCTATTTTCTCATTTTAAATTTCAAGTGAATGCATATGTGCATACAGTTTTTTTTAAAATATATTTTATGTTAGTGAGCATTTTGTCTGCAGGGATATCTGTGCACCACATGTGTTCCCGGTGCCTATGGAGACAACCAGATCCACTGGAACTGGAGTTACCCCGGTTTTGAGCCATTGTGTTGGGTGCTAGGGAACAAAACCAGGTTCTCTGGAAGAACACCAGATGCTCTTAACCTCTGAGCCATCTTTCTAGCCCACAGGTATTTTTATATTTGCACCTTGGGCTGTTTGGAATGTATAGAATGTATAGAATGTGGTGCACATTTACTCCACTTGCTTTACCCCTGCCTAATCATAAGCTACCTCTTAACAGCACACAGAGAGGCACCCCGTTCCCTTTTAGGGATGCCTCGGGCTGCACTTTAGAAATGTGCCAGCGTTTACTCCTCAGCATCCTACTAAAGGGTGCCTGGGCTGTGTCTAGCTCTGCTCTGTTACTTTATTTACCTTTGCAAATAGAACCAATATAAATAATCCTGTAAAAAATACTGTCATATAGATATGTCCAAGAATAATGCTGCCGATTTATTGGCCAATCTTCATAAGAAAATCACAAACGTGCTTATTTCTATATTGTCAAATTTGGAGTCTTGGACAACCTAATAGATGAAGAGTAGCACCTCTTAGTATTTTGCTTCTTTCATTATGCATGAAATATTTATGACTTATTCCACTTCCTGTCATTGCCCCTCCTCCAAATATCTGCAAGGCCTTTAAGTCCATTACATTTTTTTCTTCCCACTTTCGCGAATCTTTGCAGGAAACATCATTTTCCCTTAAGCAACTGGCCTTTTTCTAGTCTCTTTCTGAGTTTAAATAACTCAATTCTTTTTCATTAGAGGTAATATCAGTAAGGTTTTTTTTAATTATTCAACTCATCTTTTTTCTCTTTTTATTTAGAATTGTTTTCATATTGAATAATTTTCCTTCCTTTTGCTCCTCTCAGATATTCCCTTCCCATCAAAATTTGTGTTCTTACTCTCTAAACAAAATAAAAAATAATTAATAAAAAAACAAGCTCACGTGGTCAGGACAGGCAGACCACAGCTGAGACAATGCCTACCTGGTGCTACCCAGACAGAGTATAGTACTCTTGAGACAAACCCAGACATCTGGGGCCCAGGATGTCACTAGGATGAGCAAGTACGTTGTGGAAAGATGGCAGAGAAAGAGAAGCAGAAGGATGTGTGTACAATGAGGAGTGTCAGAACCGGAGACTCAAGGGTAATGAGGGGCAGCCTGCTGTGAGCAGCCAAGGATACAGCCAGGGTGAGGTCCTGCCTGTCCCGTCCCCCTGTAATCAAGAACAATACCAGAGTCTGTGGCCCTGCAGCAGCTGGGATCTGTTACCATCAAAGGCTACACAGACGTCCCTGGTCTGGGCTGCCATCTGGGAGCCATGTTAATATTTGAGAACTGTATGGAGCTGACCCCATCCCTCACCAGGGCTGTGAGATTGCTGGCTTTGCCCCTCAGCAGCTGCAGCACTCAGGAGAATAGGCAGCCTCTACATTTTTGCAGCACAGTAGAGCTGACCCTGGTGGTTGGGGCTCATGAGCCACCCCCAAGGGCGTGAGCATGGGCAAGTTGCTGCTGAAATCTCCCTGCTGAATGGTAATGTCCTCCACCCGCTTCTCCCCACACCGTGGCATGCAGGAAAGCTGGCCCAAGGGCATGAGATTGGGAGAGCTGGCTGTGCACCTTGCTGGCTATGGCATTGGGTGAGCTAACCAAGGCAGGGCTAGAGAGCTCACCCTGGTGGAGTGGACACGGGAGTGCTGGCCCGCTGACCAGCTCGGTTACAGCCCAGGCCTTTGAGTTGGCCCGCCCTCACATCCACCCCATCTATGAAATATGTAAATGAGGCGGATCCCGCAGATCCAACGCTATGGGATCTCTATGACACAGGGCAACGACAGGCTCTCTGAGAGGAGTCCCAGTGAGGATTTAGTACTTAGGTCTCAAATCAGACCAATGACTCACTGCAATAAACATTTGCAAGCAAGGAAGTGTGGACTAAAAGATAGACTGTGGGACACACTGTGACACACTACAGCTTCCACAATTAAGTTTTTTATTTCTTTTATGGGGGAGGTCGTAAGAATGGAGGGCAGGTAAAAGGGCACGGGGAGATGAACGAGACTGAGGTGCATGATGGGAAAGTCACAAAGACTCAATAAAGAGGAAAAGAAAAATCCTCAAAAATGAAAGTCAAAATAAACAAGACAAGAATTGCAAAGCAAAATAGAAAAGCCCACAAAGGGGTGCTTTTCTGAGAATTTCAAAGATATAATTATAAATGTGTGCCTTTCAACTGCTCAGTGAATCACTGGCTTACCTTTTTCAAGCGTCAACTCTGTCCGAGTGTCCCGTGCCGTTTCACGACAACGTTGTGCTGGAAAATGGGAGGTGAGCATGGTTAAACTCTGCTCTTCACTAATGTGCAGTCTAAAGTTATGTCATTTCATGTTTCTTACATTTTTTATTAATTAAATTTCTTCTTCAAAAATTTCATAGGTGGATATAATATATTCAAATTTTTCTCACCTCCACCCTCCCTCTTCTCCCTCCCACCCCACCAGTTCCCCTCCTCCCTACAAATACTGCTTCCTCATTTACGTCTTTTTGTTCTGTTTTGTGGAACACTTGACCTTAATCAGGCCCGTGTGTGTGATACTAAATTTGGTGCCTGGTCCACTCCCCAAATGAGTATAAAAAATAAAGGCGAGAACTCCACCTCGCCTAAAATCTATCAGTAGCCAATAGTTGAGCAGAATTGATCAGATCCCCACCCTAATCCATGACTGACTGCTGCCAGGGCCAGTCTTGTGCAGTATCAGAGCAGGTGGCTCTGAGTCAGTGCTGGGAGAAGCGGTGCCTTGTTTTGGGGATGGTGGTCAAAAGCCCTCCTCCCTATCTTCCCATCTTATATTCTTCTAGTCCCCTCTTTGGCGATGTTCCCTGAGCCTTAGATAATGTGGTGTAAGAATCTTACTTAGGGCCAAGCAAGCGTTCAGTTGTCACTTACTCTCAGCATTTTGAACAGCTGTATACATCTGCATTCATAGCTGCTGGCTGCACATAGAAGTTTCTCTGCTTGAAGCTGAGACTAGTACTTGTCTACAGGCATAAACATGCGCATCTAGAAAACAGG
The DNA here is from genome assembly GCF_963924665.1 of Micromys minutus. Taxonomy (NCBI): domain Eukaryota; kingdom Metazoa; phylum Chordata; class Mammalia; order Rodentia; family Muridae; genus Micromys; species Micromys minutus. The sequence continues at coordinate 46,291,607 of NC_137979.1, read as the reverse complement.
TTGCCTCTCTATCAATTTAGCTAAACAACAATAGTAAGTTTCTTTTATGTCTTTCCTAGACACATGTGTTCGCCTGTGACTATCCTTCTAATTTACTTTAGAAGCTCTTTACATTGTACTTAGTGGGGGGGCATGCTTAGTATTTAGTATTTAAAAACTTTTATTGACTTAATTCTTTGACAGTTCCATGTGTGTATAGCATGTGTCCTCATCATAAGTGTTCATTTTTCATGCCAAAACTATCGGGAAGGATTTGACTGCAACAGAGTGTATGTTCACATGCATGAGACTGAATCATATTAAACTGAGACTCTTCTTGCCTGGTGAGGCTCCATCTGTGTCTGATGGCTTTATAACCAACTCTAACTAACTTCATCGAAATGTCCGTTGCAGCAATGGTTTTCCTTTCTGCATTAACCTTACAACCCTAGACAGGCAGGCATTCACCCCTATAATATAACCATCAGTATTCTTCCTGCTTCCTGTCCTTCTCACACCTCCAGATATTTACAAGGCCTGGATGCTGTTCACACTTTTCTTCCCACTTAATGACACAGCCTTCAGGGTGAAGTCAAGAGAAACCTCAAATTCTCTCCATCGTATCCACTGAGTATTGCTTTTCTCTACATTCTACACTAGTGAATGCAAAGGAGACATTTCTTTGAAACTAAGACCTTTTAGGCTTTACCTTGGAGAGGGAGATAAGACAAAACAATTGCCATATCATGCAATACTCTAGGACAGAGGCAATGAGGAAAGGAGGGGCACGTGCAGTAAATGTAAAGATGGATCAAAAGCGAACTGGGCTGGGCACTGATGGACGAGTGAGTTGGCTAATGTGACAAAGAAGAAAACTTTCTAGAAAATAAAATGAGCTAGGTGTAAGAAATGACACCAGATTCTTCATAGTCTATGAGGGACTGGCTCTGACCGTTCAGTCCACTGGGAACTTCAGTGTAAGGAATTAGCAGGAATTGCACCCGCTCCACAGAGCCCTTGAGAAATGTACATAGGATAACAATTACAGAGGACTTCAAAAATTCATGACACGCAGTAGGTACTCAAACTATTTTATCTATCAGGGTTATCTCACTGTCCATTAAGAATGCACTGACTTAAACACATGACTAGTCTAACAACCCTTTGAAAGCCTGATAAGCTCTGCACCATTATATATGTATGTATGTGTGTATGTATATATATATATATATATATATATATACATATATATATATATCATGTCCCCTTAATCATCTGCAAATAAAAGTGTATGCCTTTATTTGTATCTTATCTACAGCAAAAGCTTCTCCAATATACATTATTGAGAAAAAAATAACTCAGAATATGGAAAAGGCATAGCTTTTTAAATTATTTTATTTATTCTTTGGGAATTTCATGCATGTAGACAATATATTAAGATCATTACTTGCATGTATTCCCTGGTTTGTGGACTTACCAAAAGGCTGATCAAAATATGCCTTTAACTCACACAGCTTGAATAATATGGCACTAAAAATTTAATGATTTTAAGGACCCATTATGCCAACATGCTTTTGCTATTCAAAAGTAATAATCACTGCAAAATTGTTTTACCTTTGAGAAATTAAATATGTCAAGACTGCTACAACCCTCCCTAAGCTTGCTCACACCAGAATGACTATTGAAGAAATACAGTACTTCTTGTTGATTGCAAGCTACCAACTTTACATTCCCAAACTACCAATATTTCAGCCCATTTTTCCACTAGTATCCCATGAGACCTGATGCTAATCTGTTGCTGCCAGAGATATTGTCACCAAAAAGTCCATTCTGAACATGTTTCCCCAGGATAAGTCCAGAAATGAAGGATTAACTGTCAATCCAGAGAGACAAAGTCATGGACTGTGTCTACTTTAGAGGATATAATATCAAAGAGAGAAAAGGAAACCTGATTCTCTTGGGCTTTGCCAAATTGGATAGCCTGGAATATAGCAGGAAAAGGAAGCAGCCTTTTCTATATATAGGTAAACACAGCTAATTAACTCAAGCTAACTGATCTTCTGTAGTATGAACAAGAGTCACATGGTTAGTAGCCCTCAGCAGGGTATAAAAGCAAGAGACAGCAAGGGAAGAGACCAGAATAAGAACTCTCCAATCTTGTAAACCCACCCAGAACCTCCACCTCTGACACCATGGTCAACTCTTGTTGCGGCTCTGTCTGCTCTGAGGAGGGATGCGGCCAAGGCTGTTGCCAGCCCACCTGCTGTCAGACTACCTGCTGTAGAACCACCTGCTGCAGGCCCAGCTGCTGTGTGTCCAGCTGCTGTAGGCCCAGCTGCTGCCAGTCTGTGTGCTGCCAGCCCACCTGCTGCCGCCCCAGCTGCTGCAGGCCCAGCTGCTGCATCTCCAGCTGCTGCCAACCCTCCTGTGGTGGTGCCAGTTGCTGTGGCTCCAGCTGCTGCCGCCCCTGCAGCCGCCCTTGCTGCCGCCCTTGCTGCTGTCTGAGACCAGTCTGTGGTCAGGTCTGCTGCCAAACCACTTGCTACCGCCCCACCTGTGTCATCTCCACCTGCCCTCGCCCCATGTGCTGTGCCATCCCCTGTTGTGCCACCCCCTGCTGCTAAGTTTTCTCCTTGAATGTGCCATTTATCTCCTCAGTCTCTGGGGATGAAGTCTTTCCTTCTAAAAAGTGCATGGTGCTTGAGGGACTTGCTCTCTGGAGCCCCAGAAGTCAGACTTGTTTGCAACTGTTCTGTGTGTACATTCTTACTTCTGCCCAAAGTTCTTTCTTAAAGTGATTTTATCAAATATCTCCAAATAGCTTAACAGTTTCCCTCCAGCATGTCTCACCTTGTAATTTTATCTATTCATCATGCTGGAGGAATTTAAATTATCTCTGGAACTTGGAGAAGCATGCATTTTAATCCTCATGACATTAAAATCCATTGACTGTCTTTTATAGCTTTTGCAAAGATCGTTTTTCATTCTTCACTACTTCTGTGCAACAAAAATAAACACCCAACACAAGGATAATGAAAGTTGAATGTGACTGCTTCTTTCTTTATAAATACGTATATGTAAATACGCAAATGAAAAGAGGGGGAGTGAATGGTTCATCAGATAAAGGCAGTTAATTAACAAACCTGTTGATCAGAGCTGCAAACCTGACATTCACATGGTGGGAGGAGACTGACTCCCAAGAGTGGTTCTCTGATTTCATATATGCTGTGTCAACCTCCAACACACACACACACACACACACACACACACACACACACACACACACACACATGCTGAAAAAGATAGAGAGGATATTAAAATTTTTAAAAAGAGAGAAAAAAACCTTGAAACCTTTGCATATGTTCCCTGGGTAAATGTAATTTTTTTTATCTTAGTTACTGTTAGTTACCTAGTTAGTTTTTGAGGTCGTGTTTTGATTATGGCATTTCTCCTTCCACATCCTCCCATATCCCCCACCCTACTCTCCTTCAGCTCTATTGTGTCTTTTTTCATCAGTTCTTACCATAAGCATATATTCCCAGATACAGGCTGTTCAGCCTACTACAGAAAACCACCACCAAGCATTAGGTAGAGTTCTGGAGCCCAGTCCTCACCCACGGCTCAGGGAACATTGTTAAAGCGAAGATGGAAAGATTTTAAAAACAAGAGGAGCAGGGAATTTGCTGTGAGATTGTGTCTCCTCATGACATCAAAAACTACACATAAGTCTCACAATCATGACTGCTTACATGTGAATTGTATTTTGGTACACTTAAAAAAACAGACAATATCTCCATCAGTTGCAGATTTTCATCCACTTTATGGGCATCTCACCATCTCTCCTGTCCTCCCCTACCTGATCCTGAATCTCCCCCATCCCTCTCCCAGTTCCCTCCTTCCATTTGCCTCTTATGACTATTTTATTCCCCCTCCTAAGTGAGATTACAGTTTCCACTCTTGGGACTTCCTTCTTGTTTAGCTTTGTTGTGTCTGTCTGTGGAATATAACATGGTGCCTGCCTTTTATGGCTAATATCCACTTCTTAGTGAGCACATGCCACGTATGTCCTTTGGGGACTGGGTTACTCCACTCAGGATAGTCTCAAGTTTCATCAATTTGCCTGCAAAATTCATGATGTCTTGATTTTTATTAGCTGAATAGTATCCCATTGTGTAGTTGTACCAAATTTTCTTTATCCAGTCTTCAGTGGATCGATATGTAGGTTGTTTCCAGTTTCTGGCAATAACAAATAAAGCTGCTCTGAACATAGTTGAGCAAGTGTCTTTGTGAGATGTTGGAGTATATTTTGGGTATATGCCCAGGAGTGGTATAGCTGGGTCTTATGGTAGTTTTGCTTACACACAGGAGCATATTGTCCTCTGAAAGGCTCTACCCAGACAGATGCAGACATACACAACTGAACAGTAGATGGAGCTTGGGAACTCTTATGGAAGAATAGGAGGAAGGATTGTGAGCCCCAAAGGGAACAGGAACTCCACAGAAACAACTACAGTGTCAACTAACCTGGACCCTTCTTGCTCTCAGAGTCTGAATCACCCACCAAAGAACAAACACAGACTGGACCTAGGCCTCCCCATTCTTGTCTAGCAGATATGAAGCTTGACCTTCAGTGGGTCCAGAACATCTGGAGCAGGGGCTGTCCCAAAAGCTTTTGCCTATACGTGAGATATGTTCAACTAGCTGAGCTGTTTGTCTGGCCTCAGTGGGAGAAGAAGCACCTAGCCGCACAGACACTTGAAGGGCCAGGGCGCAGGGTGGGAGAGATACCCAGGGGTCTTCTCTAACCCACTCAGCGGAGAAGGTGAGGGAAAATGGGGAAGAATTGTGGGAAGGGGGGGACTGGGAGAGGGTAATGAGCAGGATGTGAAGTGAAGAAAGAAAGAAAGAAAGAAAGAAAGGAAGAAAGAAAGAAAGAAAGAAAGAAAGAAAGAAAGAAAGAAAGAAAGAAAGAAAGAAGGAAAGAAAGAAAGAAAGAAAGAAAGAAAGAAAGAAAGAAAGCAGACAACACGCATGAGTCAAAATTCCAATAGAAATGAAGTGGTATTGGTCACTGCCTTGTTCTTAGAAAGTCTTCATTGTTTCGGGTAAATTAATCACTTTGTAGGTTGTTATTGTTTTTAGGAGAGTGGGATTAAAAATAACAGAGCAGCCCTGGGTACATAACAGGGGAATTATCCGAGAAGACTGAACACAGCCCGTATGGCCTTCCATTCTTGCTGGGGGAATTAAAAACAGCCAATGGGCAGCTTAGCAAATCTTTCTATGTTCTACTCCAGAGTCAAGTGTGGTGAACCTTGGTCCACATGCATGCATCATGAGGGTAGACTATCAATGGGGCAGTCATCCTCCTGTATACAAAGACCATTTCTGAGGCAGACAAGTGATGTGGATGAAAGCTGGGCAAAGCCCACTGCAGTTGCTAGAGGTAGTGATTTTCTCCGAGCTATCCTTTTCCCGGGTGGCATGATAAAGAACCACATTTTCCTCCCCCACTTAGACTTGCTTCAAACATGTCACTCCATGTTCTTAACTCCCCCAGAAGCTCCAGACCTCCCTAAGCCTGCCCAAGAGGTACCTTTCTGGTTTTGTTTTCTCCCAGTATCTAATCCCACTCCCTTCCCTTCTCTGAGAGTTGATCTCCAGAGCTGGTCTCTGTCTCAGCACATGCTTTCTATAGATTTCCATCTGTTCCAAAACCTCTTTGTGATTGATTATTTAAGAGCTGGAATTATTCATTAAAATGAATGTTCAATCTCTCAGTCCCTTGTAGAAATAGGAATACAGTCATGATGACAGAAATATGCTGCACATGATCCACAAAGAGAATTATAAAGTTTATATAAATAACTTTTATTCCTTTCCAGGAACCCCCCCACACACACACTCCTTAGAATTTAAAGCAACACAAAAGTCTGTGACCAAAAGTAAATTTCTCTCAGTGAGTATTGCTAATCTCACTGAGGATCCATTGGTCTGCACTGCAGCCTTATTAAACCCACCCATACACACAGTGAGCAAACATCACTTGCTCACACACCTAACTGTTGCCCACAGTATAATCTCATCATGGATACAAATGCTTTGGTTTTTTTTTTCTTTTTTTTTTTTTTCTGCCTCTTTGGACCATTTTTCCCAATTCTTGGACCTTCCAGGATGGACTCTTTGTCCAGGGTCCCGTAGTGTGTAAAGTTCAAGCAATGTCAGGGGGTGTTCAGAAATATTTTTGGCTAGTTGATAGTTCTTCTAGCAGTAAGAGTGAAAGTGGGATGTCAAAAATAAATAAATAAATAAATAAATAAATAAATAAATAAATAAATAAACTCGGTGTTTTGATTTGGTAAGTGCCTTCCTTCCTCCCCCCACGCCGGTGGCTATAGACATGTGAGTTGAGCACCATGCTGATGGACATCTGCAAACAAGTCTTCTACTGCCAATCAGGTTTTCTGCAGCTTTCTACACATAGCCCTTATCTGGTGACACGCCACTATAAACGCCACTATAAATGTTTGGCTAATGGATTCGATAAATAAATGGCCACTTTTGAACTATGTCCCATCTCCTCTCCAGTCTATACAATGGCCCACTCTGAGGCGTCCCTCTTCTCCACAAACCACTACTGTGACGTAGAACGTGCTGAGTTAGAAGCTTGACACAGAGGTCATGACTTACGAAGGACATTTAACAGGACAGACACCGTGCAGGAAGAAACATCTCTGCTGAGTCTTGGTGGGCGAGCAGCCTTCCAAGAAGATGATACTTAATTCTGCATACTCCTTCTGCTACTCAGAGACAGGGTCAGCTCACATTGTGTTTCCTCTTGGGCAGATGTTTCGGTTTTAGTCTCTTCTTGCTGCTTTAATCTCCTCTATGGAAAGAAGAATGAATAGCACTTCCCAGAACTGTGTTAATGACAAAGGAAATACAGTACAGTCGCACACTGCATGATGCAAAGTGACACCTTACAAACTATGTCCCCTACACACAACCCACATGGTGTCTAACATGTTCGCAACAGTTTACAACCTACACACCACCAAAGATACATGGAACACATTCATATAATGCATATTTTTGTTTCAATTGTTTCGTTAAAGTCATTGGAATTCTTTATCTTGTGCCAAATTGTTCCCTCTACCTGTGTCTTATCCTACCACTCACATACTCACAGAAAAAATGAGGGCTACCTGCCCTATGCCTAGAATAGCCATCAGAAACTCTTGCATATATATTGCCAAAGTTAGGAGATCTCTCTCTCTTACACACACACACACACACACACACACACACACTCACTCACTCACTACAAGAGTCTCTGACCAAAAATAAATTCCCCTTCATGAGTCATTGCTTATCTCATTTAAGATTTTTTTTGATATGCATCACAGCCTTATTGTATAAAATGTATTATAATTAATATTACATATTACATGTTATATATGTTTGTATGTCTTTCTGGAGAACGATTAAGAGTGGGAAAATTTTATCCATCTTTTAATTGTAAAACTGCACAGTAGAGTTTTCGCTCACCAAGGCATTCAAAAAACATAGAGTAGGTACTATAACATATTAGCATTTTATCATATCTAGCTACCTACCTACCTATTTATTTATTTGTTTATTTATTATGTGTACACATGTGGGAACATACACCATGTGGGTCCCAGGGTTAGAATTTAGGTAATCAGGCTTGGCAACACATGCCTTTACCTGCTGAGTCTAAAACATATATATATCTTGGTGAGTGAAAAGTATACTGTGCTGTGCAGCTTCATGATTACAAGATGAATGAAATTTATTCAGGAGGTGGACAGCCTCCTTCTAAATAGCCTTTCCTGTTAACTCCTTCCTGAATCTCACCTGGAATAAACATTCCTAGACAGCAAAAGGCATACTGGAAATTGTGGAAGAGCATTGCTATGATTTGCAAGAAATGGTGTTGCAGATGGCAGGGAAAACAACATGCCAGAGAGTCATGTGACAAGTTACTCGTAACAACAGGTGACCCACTATGGAAAAAATTGTGAGCACTGTTTTAGTTGCAAACACAAGAGCCATCAGGAAAAGACTATGCCTTTTTTTTTCCTTTCAAAGTGTTTAACTAGAAACATTGCAATTATGTAATTAAGTGATTAAGTTTGCCAAGAAGGTAAATACTAACAAGGAAACAATGACATAGTCATATGAAGGGTTCAGCAGGGTATAAAAGGGGGTGCAGGGCAAGAAGACTTCCAAACCCAACACCTTCACTCTCTCAGAAACTCATCCAAAACTTCTACCTTCGACACCATGGTCAACTCTTGTTGCGGCTCTGTCTGCTCTGAGGAGGGATGCAGCCAAGGCTGCTGCCAGCCCAGCTGCTGTCAGACTACATGCTGTAGGACCACCTGCTGCAGGCCCAGCTGCTGCCAGTCTGTGTGTTGCCAGCCCACCTGCTGCCGCCCCAGCTGCTGCCGCCCCAGCTGCTGCCGCCCCAGCTGCTGCAGGCCCAGCTGCTGCAGGCCCAGCTGCTGTGTGTCCAGCTGCTGCAGACCTAGCTGCTGTCAGTCTGTGTGCTGCCAGCCCACCTGCTGCCGCCCCAGCTGCTGCAGACCCAGCTGCTGCATCTCCAGCTGCTGTCAACCCTCCTGTGGTAGTTCTAGTTGCTGTGGCTCCAGCTGCTGCCGCCCCTGCTGCCGCCCTTGCTGCCGCCCTTGCTGCTGTCTGAGACCAGTCTGTGGTCAGGTCTGCTGCCAAACCACCTGCTACCGCCCCACCTGTGTCATCTCCACTTGCCCCCGCCCCATGTGCTGTGCTATCCCCTGCTGTGACACCCCCTGCTGCTGAGATCCCTGCTGTAGTTTCATCTCCTCTTACAGATATGTACCATTCTCGCTTGTGAAGCCATAGGTCACATAGAATCCGTTCCATGTCCTTTAGCAGGATGCACCACGCAATTCCAGTGAACCCACCAGTCTCCCCAAAATCAGTCAACATCCTCTGGCTCACTTCACATTCTCTCGTTTGCTAACATGTCTTTCTAATATATGTACTGTGCTGAAATTAATCTCTAAGTTGTGACCCAAGAATTTATCCCAAATCTCTAAATTGATTGACTTTGTAGCTCCAAATTATTCTTCCTTCAACTAGACATTTTTTACAGCCCTTGTCTTAGCATTGACTTTACAGCCCCAGACCTGAGGGTTTGGGGATATTCTGTGTGTTTTTTCCTAAAATGGATTTCTTATATTCTGTTTCTATTCTTTCTAATAAACTTTCTTACATATAAGAATTCATTGGTACTGTCCTCTGTGTCTTCCATAACCACTGTAGTCAACAACAGAGGACTTGGGGCTGACTGGTTAAGAGCAGTTACTGCTCTTGCAAAGGACTTGGGTTGTTTTCCAACACCAATGTTAAGTTATATAAACTCACTGGAACAGGGGACTGACTGCCCTCCTTTGGCCTCCATAGGCAACTGCATTCGTGTGCACATACACCCCCTTCATGCATACACATAGATACACACATACATATACCTTAAAATAAAAATTAACCTTCAAATCATATTTGAGGGAACTGGAGAAATATCTCAGTGGTTAAGAGCATAGACTGCTCTTCCAGAGGACCCGAGTTTGGTTCCCAGCACCTACATTGGATGAGTCACAGCTACATGTAACTCTATCACCAGAGGATCTGCTGTCTCTGTCTTCAGTAAACGCTTATATGCACATGACCCACTTGCAGATACATATAATTAAAACTTAGACAAATATTCACAAAATAATTGATGATTTACATTTTTATAAATGCAGTAGAAATTGAGCTATATTTAAGTCATTTTAAAAGATAAATGCTGCGTGAGACGTACACATGAAAATGTGTATTCATATGCATGTGTCTATGTGTGTGGCTTAACATTCAAATTTAGGAAAAACTTAACTCAGATCTTTGTTCTTAATTAAAATACTTATGCCTTTAGCATATTATACCTTTAATCCCATCAGCTCAGTTTTGTAGAAGAATGTAAAAGCAAATTTCTGAGGGGAAAAAAAACGACATGCCAGTGAAATCAAGAAAATCCTCTTTTAAAAATGTAACAAACCAGTTGTGGTGGCCTTTAATTTCATTATTCAGAAAAGCTGAGGCAGAAGAATCACAAGTTGAAGGCAACTGAGCTTCATAATAAATATTAGACCAGGCAACGCTAGACAGCAAGGCCATATCTTAATTAATTAACCGGCTAATTAATATAAAAATAATGTCCTCAACTTATTTCAATTAATGAAGCAGCATTTCAGAATCAATAATCACAAAGGGAGTTTTATGGCTCGTGGAATTGCCTTGTGAAGAAATTCACATTTTGTTGTGTTTTCATGTGCACATGACTCATCAGAATAGCGTGGAATGTTCCAGAACGTGGTCTTTTAGGGTCTCTGTATCTCAAGTATTTACATTCTTCATATTTTAACAGATACACACCCTTCAGAACTGGAATTCTTAAATTTCTTTTCTCTTTTTGAGGAGTTTAAGAATTAGGTCATTGTCGCCAGGTGTGGCGGGCACATCAATTTCAACCAGACCCTATCCTAATAGCTCTTTAAGACACAAAGCTCATCAGTGAGTTAGCCCTGTGTGGTGGTTTAAAAATGGACCCCATAGGCTCATAAGGAGTGGTACTATTAGGAGGTTTGGACTTATTGGGGGAAGTGTGTCACTAGGGGTGGGCTTTGAGGTTTCAGAAGCTCAAGCCAAACCCAGTGGCTTCCTTTCTTCTGCTTCCTGCCCATTCAGCAGTAAAACTCTTGGCTTTATCTCCAGAACCACATTTACCTGCATGCGGCCATGTTTCCAGCCATGTCAATAATGGACTAAACCTCTGAGCTGTAAGCCAATCCCAATTAAATGTGGTCATGGTGTCGCTTCACAGCAATAAAATCCCTAAGTAAGATGTCCTGCAGTGTAGCATCCTCATGTAGCATCCTTTACTAGCACCACATCTGGGGGAGGAGCCTTTTAAAGGTAGCATTCTTTCACACATGGTCCTGGAGGGACACTCATCCAAACCATTTGTAAGCTGGATGCTTGGTCTTTTGTCTCCTCATGGGCTTTCCCGAGCTTCTTTGTAGGTTGCTGAGGTTGTTCTGGGGAGAAGATTCAAATTTCAACATCTGAGGCTCAGGTCCCAAAACTTATATGGCATTGGTTCCACCAAGTTCTGTTAAACCACAGCAGATGTGACACCTGGCCACTTAGCACGCAGGCAGACAGAATCTGTGACAAACTAATGCTAGCCTTTCTGGTCCTTTCCTTGCTCTCTTGCTTATAGCAACCCTTCATCTGGATGAGTGGGAGCCTAGCTTACATAAGTTATGATTGGAAAATTGTGGCCGTGGTTGTCCATAAAGGGGAGATTACAGGTGTCAAATGCTTTTTTACATTTATCAAGTGAAATGAGGACGAAGAGAGCTGCTCCGGGAGGAGGTGGAAACTTCCTGATAGTTAGAATCTGGACCACCCCATGCGCTGAGGATGTGATAAGATGCAAAGTAATCATGAGTAAGCAAAGATTGCACTGTCTTCTCTGCTGCCTTGATCACAGCAAGAGTATCTACTTAACTGAGATATACTGAAACTGTACAAATGACCCCCACCAAAGCTCAAGGGTTACTTCGGGTTAGTAGGACCCTTAGCTCTCAAAAACGTCCTTTCACTAAGGAGTGCCAGGCTATGGCATAGGATGCCACTATTTTCACTGCCACCTATGACCTGCATGACTCTGAGGAAGAAGTCATGCAGGTCATATCCTTCTCTGTAACATCCAACACTAAATAGAGGGACACCCTACAATTCAGACATAATAGAGATCGTCAGTTCATTGATTGATAAAAGGTAAAACAATCAGCTGAGTGGCAGTGGTGGTGGTGGCACATGCCTTTAATACCAGCACTTGGGAGGCAGAGGAAGAGGCAGATGGATCTTTCTGAGTTTGAGGCCAGCATAGTCTATAAGGTGAGCTCCAGGACAGATGCAGCTACACAGAGAAACCCTGACTCAAAAATCAGAAAATTAAGGACATTCCTAGAGCCAAAGAACATGAAATTTTCTGTAGGTGAAAAAAAAAAAAAAAACCTGTAGACTATTAAATCATGATAAATAACGATGCCTTGTGTGGGGAAATGGATGACCTATTGTATTTCTTACAGTAACTTCCAGTTTCCACAAGCTCTCTTACCTGAGACAAGTCAGTGACTGAGCTTTGGATCCTGACATTACAACCATCTGAAGTTGGATTTGAAACCCACATTAGCTTTTAGATCTCAGTGTAAAAACAGGGCTGACTTTTCTCCCATTAACTTTCTCCAAAGAATAGGACTTCTCTTGATCAGTGGACTTAATTTTACTAGTTCTCCCGTCTGTACCAGAGGATTCCCATCAAAGTCTCAGCTTTTAATGGGCCTGAAGTAACATCAAATGGCTTCTGTAAGAAGGTGGTAAGATCCCAGCTTTGAGAGGATGCCTCACACCTGTAAGTTGCAGCACCTTGTTCACACCAGCTCATACCCACTCACACCCACTCACACCCACTCACACTTACACCAGCCAATACCAACTCACACCGGCTCACCAGCCTGATCTCCAGTTGCTTAGAAAGCCCATGGAATAGCAGCTGATTTTCTTCTTTATTCTGACATTTGGATTTTTTTCTCTTTCAGTTCAGAAATTTAGTAATTTAAAAGTTATATATTGAATTTCTTTAATTCTGCTGTCAAACAGAGCTTATTAACCCATTTCTCAATGGGTCTTTTTTTCCCAGGAGAAAACACTACCTGTCGGTCATTAGAACTATTTTTATTTAATTTAAGGAGTGAAATAGAATTTCAAAGGAAATGTTTAATTTTAAAAAAAAATCTACTTCTGGCATCAAGGAGAAAGCTCAGTCAGGAAAGTGCTTGAAACACAAGGTCCTGAGTTCACTCTCCAGAACCCATGGAGAAAAATCTCAGCAAAGTGGGGTTACTCACTTGTAACCGCAGGACCAGGGAGAAAAGGGAGGATCCCTGATACACACCGCCCAGTCGGCCTACCCAGCTTGATAAGTTCTGGGCTAGTGAGAGAACCTCAAGTGAGAAAAAGGCAGGTGGCACTTGAGGAACATCATTCAAGGTTGTCCTCCTGCTTCAACGCATGGGCACAACATAGGTGTGAGCACAAGCATGTGCACACACACATACACTCAGAAAAATATGTACCTTTATGAAACAGGGTTCTTCCCAATATCTTATACTTTGTTCTTTCTTTTGGACCACAAATAAACTAACAGGGGCTAGAAAACGTGAGCTTCTACATTAGGCTGTTTGATAACTGATGGAAGAGGAGGAAGAAAGGGGAATATAAGTTATTTATACAAACACAAGCTATAATCTCACTCTCTAAAAGGCAGTATGTAAGCATCCCAACAGAGACTACTAAAATAGTTGACTCTTAACTTCACTAGTTTATCCTTTGTCATCTCTACTCTCTTTTCCCATCCAAACAAAGACCTAATATGTGTTTGTGGGCTCCTCTCTGCTAGCAGAAGTAGGGTTGGAACCTAAAACACAGGACAACCCATTAGAGTTTTAACTTTAAAAAAAAACATACTTTTAAGATGTAAATATGGTTCATCTACACTTGTATACAATTATTATGCAATTATTCATTGTTTATCGTATATTTGCAGGTTTCTAGAAAACAAATCATTTCCCAAATATGACTCCCTCAATTCCTAAAGAAGTCCCACACTAGCCTGTGACCAGAAACCATAACCAGTTTTCAATCAGCCACACTGACCTGCAGACAGGTAACCAGGAAATAAACACTTAGTATTGTACTTGATAAGAGTTTTCAGATACTTGTTATAGACCACATTTGTGTGCAGCTAACACAGTCATGGTTGTAATAACCTAACTCAGTATGCCAGTAAGTGTGCAAAAACAGGAAAGTGGTTTTCCACAAAGACAATAAAAAGTAAGGAATGTCCAAGAATATGGGCCAGATTATATTTTGATTTCTAATAAGTTTTGAAACCATAAATTAATAATTTTTGAGGCTAAATAAATAAATAAATAAATAAACTTAGCGTATATGGACAGTGTAAAGTCAACTTATTAGCACTAATTGGTAGGATGATTCCATTGTTTGTAAACATCTCTGTTTAAACACAAACCTACCAGTGATACGCAGCTGACTTTGTATCCAGACTCTATTAGTAAACAGCTATGTGATCTTGGGAAAATTGGTTACTCTGGGTAAGCTTCAGGTTACTCCTCCTTAGGGTGGAGGTAATAGTAGCCACCTCCATTGATTATTATGGTAGTTAATCAGTTATTGAAATAGCTACTAGTCCATGGAACAGATGTTGTATGCATTAAGTCCTCATGTGGTAGGCAGGAAAAGTGAAATCTAACACCTGTGAATAGAGTCTGTTCTAGAGGGTGACCATGGTAAGCTGCTCTTAGAATATAAGCTTTTAATAAAAACATGTTATCGAAGAAACTGGGATTTCCTATAATACTATGATGTCAATCACCCGTTCAAATGACTAAAACCAACAAAATGTCCATCGAGACTGGTCGTAAGCAAAAAGGTAATTAGTGAACAAACTGGGAACTATTTTCCTTCTTACAGATCATAAAGTAGTACAAAATAGGCAAGGGGAAAATCCCTGGAAGTGTAATAAATTTGATAAAACTCACAGCTGTGTCTCCATGCTATTATTCACATACAATGGAGCTAATGTCCTCATGATGTCAACAAAATTCCTCACCATTAAAACTGGTGAGGTGTCATTTCAGGATAAATTACATCTAAAGAGCATTGGAGTCAGGTTGTTTTTATTTTTAACATTTATCATGTGTTTGTGTGCATGTGTGTGGGGTTAGTGAGCTTACATTCAGGGAGACAGACAAGGGTGCCAACAATATGTTGTCCTTTGATGACCTTCGAGAGAATCTTCAGGGCTTGGTCCTCAACCACAAGTTACCTGTTTCTGTGATCAAAAGTTTCCCTATTCCACTGATGGTATCAGATAACAATCCTACATGGACATAAAAGGAAACTTCCTACTCACTTTGATAGAATCATGGTTTACAAAGGATAGACATTAGGGAAGATACTGATAAGTAAGGGGACTTAGAACTTCAGACCTCACACTGCGACACTGCTGTGCGACCTCAGTATACCCTCATACTGCATCCAGAAGAGGGAATGGAATGGGCCCGTAGACTCTCCACAATCCTTTTCCAGAGTCTGCAGATGCAGTGACTAATCCAAAATAAATCTCAAAGATAAAAATCTCCAAGAATCCCTGAAGCAGGTTTTACGATCAAGATGGAAGTTGAGTTCAGGTTCTGAGGACAAGAAGGGCATTCCAGGTCAATTAAAAAACAACAGACAGGACTGGAGAGCCCTGATCCTCAGCAAGGGAGAGTGATCAAGCCAGTGTGACAGCGTACAAATGCCCATATGGTCCTTTGTCACATGTCAGACCACACACCTGCCAGAGAAGCATCCTGGGAGTTCTCCAGGAAGCAGATGAGAATCCTATGGCTTATAGTGGCGGCATTAATCGGCTGCTGGCATGTCCATGTCCTAATGAGGTAAGTCACTGCTTGGGTGGTAACCCAGGGAGTCTTTGAAGGCAAAACAATGACATCAGAGTCAAGGAGAGAGAGTGCTTAGATCATATCTGCTTTAGAAAACAAATTCATTCCTCTTTGATGACTTACAAATATTTCAAACTCATCATAATTGAATACAGTGTTTAGATTCAGTAAGAATAAACCACAAAAAAACATAAAAAGATATTTGTGATGTCTATACATGATATGTAGGGGGTGGAGACAAAAATACCATTAGTCAATGCAAACTCTTCTCTTAATTAGCCAGAGGATTTACAAGAATGATCATGTGCCTGGAGGGTCATCAGCCCTGTGCAGGTATATAAAGGGACCCGACCCAGAGGAGACATCACATCCAAGAACTCCCTACCACTCTCCACTTCTCAACCCCACTCCAGCACAGACACCACCATGACCGGCTCCTGCTGTGGATCCTTCTCCTCCCAGAGCTGTGGAGGCTGCTGCCAGCCCTGCTGCTGCAGGGACCCCTGCTGCTGCCGCCCAGTGTCCTGCCAGACCACAGTGTGTCGCCCTGTGACCTGTGTGCCCCACTGCACCAGGCCCATCTGTGAGCCCTGCCGCCGCCCCATCTGCTGTGACCCCTGCAGCCTGCAGCAGGGCTGCTGTCGCCCCATCACCTGCTGCCCCACCTCTTGCACAGCTGTGGTCTGCAGGCCCTGCTGCTGGGCCTCCACCTGCTGCCAGCCCATCTCAGTGCAGGCTCCCTGCTGCAGGCCTCCCTGCTGCCAGCCTGCTCCCTGTCGCATGACCTGCAGGACCTCCCCCTGCAACTCCTGCTGCTGAGCTCCTGGCATCCCCACCAAGGACATGCCTTTCCCTACACATCTGTTCACTTGGGCTTTTAATCGAATTGCAAAAAAAAAAAATAATATGTACCAGAAGGTGACAACAACTTAACATCCTACAGCCTGAATACCATGTGAAACAAGGAAATGGCATCCCAGCCTTATTCCAAATTCCCAGACATGTGTATCAGCAGATGTCAGTATTTGTGGATGGTAAATCACTGTCAGAAGTCCCCAGAGAGGACTGGACATGTCCATTTTGAGCCCTTGTGATCCAGGCAGATCAAATCCTCACCAAATATCTCTACCATGTGTTACTTGCTGTCTCAATAAAATGATTTTCCTGGCATAGCAAATGCCACGCTCCTGCTTCATTTATTAGTATGTGTTATTAGTGGGTACAGATGAACAGGAGCCTAGACTCTGTTTAAGGAAATCAAGTTCATTGTCTCAAATATTCGTTCATCTTTTCATTTTTAGCTCTGATTCATTTCTAAGAGTCATCTTAATCTCTCCAGAAGATGTGTCCTAAACCTCATACCACATATGCGCATGTGCACATCTACTTGCATAAAATTAGTTGACATTAGGTGACCCTGTGTGTTCTTGTAGCATTCTGAGCTATCCTACTCCCCCATATAGCATACACTGAGATTACCTATTGCACAGGTTAGTCATCATCAAGAGGAGCCAAGGGCAGATGCTCCAGGAAAGATCTAAAGCATGTAGGAATGCTGCTTACTGTGGGTTCCCTCTGGCATCAGCAGCAGCTAGCTTTCTTGTGTAGTCCAGGCCCACCTACATAGGGATGGCACTGTAAATTCTCAACACTGATCTCCAGGAGAGTTGAGCGACTTCTACTGGTCATACACTAAGTGTTCAGCGTAATCCGTTGTGCCATTGTTCTGTGTCAGAGCATCTCTTTGCCAAATAAACTTAAAAACAAAGCGCTCTCCAGTTCAAATCAAGTCACTGAGAATCAGAGAGAATTCAGGAGAAATTGTATTCACACATTTCAATATTTTTTTGCTGAGATCCTTCACCTGCCCAGCAGAAACACATTTTCTAATTAATGCCAATATACCTTAGTATCAGATTAATATGGTCTCAGAATTAAGGGAATCTATAAAACCTGCTATCATTTTAAAATCACTAGGAACATATACTGTAGGATTTCCAAGGAGGGTTTAATAACCAGAACAAACAGCAATATGTACTATGTGTATCTCATTCAAGGGAATTCAAAACCTAAAAGCATTAAGAGATTCCAAAAGATTGGTTTAATTTTCCTGACTTTAGGCAGTTGAATATTAAACTTAAGAAAGATTAGTTAGATATATGCTTGATAGATTGTTTATATATAATTTAATAATCTGTGATATATATATACATGTACATTATACATGCATACACACAAACATATTTATATATACATGCTAGAGAAACAAATTCACAATGTTCCATGATCATCATTTTTCTGTATTTTGTAGCTTGAATATTTCCTCTTTTTGGTTAATTATATGCATGTTGGGTTAATCATATTCATCTGTTTGTGTGGATAAAGCAGCCCATGAAGAACTCCAGACAGTGATGACTTCATATTACAGATGAAGACACCATGGCTGGGAGGATGTCATTTGCCTGAGATACACAGTTCCCTCTCCTTTCAACCTTCCCCATCCTCATTTCTGGCTCCTATGAACAGAGAATATTTTAAAGATTGCTACCAAGAATAGATTTCCTGTGAAAGACCGAGTCTGTTTTCAGACTTTTAGACATCTAGACATTCCAAACTAGTTCCTGAGATAACACAATCATTAAACTATCAAGATGAGGACACGGCCTACCAACAGTAATCATCATGACGTTCTTTTCCAATCAAGCCACAGAAGTCTCACAATTAATAATCATTATCCTGAAAATATACATGTTCCCACTGGTGATAACTCTCTTGCAGAATGCTTGGAACTGGAATAATGTGACATTAAAAGATCATCTCATAAAGCTCAGGGATACTTCTTTTGCAACAAGTCCATCCATGAATGTGTGTCAGCAAGAGCACAAGTGCATCAGAAGAGCAAGAATTGTCATGGGATCTGAGGGTCGCAGCATTCTGGTAACCTTGCAGGGAATTATGTCTGAATAAGCTGAACATTACTGTTCACACAAGATCCAACATCAGCGTGGGCTGTGGAACAGACACTGGACCCATCTTCCACAGGAAATGATGTGAACAGAATGGCCAGGGTTACAACTTCACAATTCCTACCTGAAATTTGGGGTCTTGTATTAGTTACTCCTTGTTGTGACAATATTCCTGATGTGGCAACTTGAGAAAGTAAGGCTTTAGTTTGAAGCCCACTTTATTTTTATTATTTATTTATTTACTTATCCCATGTTAGGAAGCATCATTGTGGGGAAATCCGGGTGGCACATCTGTAGTCAAAAGCAGAGAGTACTGAGTTGGTGCATGCACTGTGATGCTCAGCTCATACTCATTTTCATTTACTCCAGAGCCCAGGCCACAAAACGTTGCTACGCACACACAGGGTCAGTCTACCCACAGTTGGGGCAGGCTTCCCACCTTAGTTAACTCAGTTAAGGAAACAACACAGGCTGGCCGAATCTAGACTATTCCTCATTATGACTCGTTTTCAAGTTGATTCTCCATCGTGACTAGTTGACAATCAAAACTAGCCATCACACTCACTCAGAGGCAAACTTGATCCCAAAGTTGTCAGCAATCCTTGCTCAATGCCTACAGTAGCCTCGCAAACCTTGACTTACCTCCTATATCCCCTTGTCATACTGATGATGCACAAAGTCCTTTATTCAGTTACTACCTCACTGACTCTCCTCCTTTTAATAATCTTATCTCACATTTTATGAGCAGTCACAATTTTCAGCCAACAGTCCACAGTATTGACTACAGAAAGAAAATTGATTTTTTTCTAAAATATTTTCAATAATGTTTTTATTTTGTGTATGGGTACACACGCATGTCTGTGGGTGCAGTTGTGTGGTAAGGGTGTATGTGCAGAGGCCAGAGGACAACTTGAGGAGTCTATTTTCTCTTTCCACCATGTGACTCCTAGTGGTTAAACTCAGGTTGTCAGGCTTGGTGGCAGGAGCCATTTCACCAGCCCCACAGTAGAGTCTTTCTGAGTGTGTCTCTGTTACACTGTTCCATCATATTGACTTTGAAAAGCTATTCACTTTGATGGCTTTTAGTTTTAAATTGTCTCCCTACAAATTGTCACTTCTCCATGAGAAGAAACTTCAGGGCTTAGTTTTTCTTCTCCCTAGTTCTAATTGCCCTGTTCACAAAGTGCCACATGAGGGGTTTCCAGTTACAGGACAACTCCAGTGCTTTCTAAAATGCCACTGTAATGCTTTGGTGATTATGCTTCCTTCAACAAGGTAATAATTTATTTTCCAGAAGCCCTGGGCCATATTTTCCATAACACAATAGACACACACCTACTTTTATGAGCCATCTTGGTTTTTCGGGAATTGTTACTATGTCTGGATGTCTATCTGAAGTCTGGCTGGTGACTCAGGTGCATTATAGGGTCATACCTCCTCAGAGACTGTGAACAAGGGGAAAGTGACATCACCAGTGTGTCCTCTGGACTTTCAATCAGTCATATGGCGTAGCCATGGAGGATTTACTGGCAAGTGAGCAATAAAAAAACTATCAGGTATTCATTCCAAGAGAAATAGTAGAAGGCTAGAAAGAAATGCATCCTTGCAGACACTGGTACTGTTGCCTGGCAACTGAATCCAGGGCTCTCTGTTCATTGGGTACCACATGTCCAGGAAATGGCCTATGGTCAGCCCTGTGCAGGTATAAAAAGGGACCCGACCCAGAGGAGACATCACATCCAAGAACTCCCTACCACTCTCCACTTCTCAACCCCACTCCAGCACAGACACCACCATGACCGGCTCCTGCTGTGGATCCTTCTCCTCCCAGAGCTGTGGAGGCTGCTGCCAGCCCTGCTGCTGCAGGGACCCCTGCTGCTGCCGCCCAGTGTCCTGCCAGACCACAGTGTGTCGCCCTGTGACCTGTGTGCCCCACTACACCAGGCCCATCTGTGAGCCCTGCCGTCGCCCCATCTGCTGTGACCCCTGCAGCCTGCAGCAGGGCTGCTGTCGCCCCATCACCTGCTGCCCCACCTCTTGCACAGCTGTGGTCTGCAGGCCCTGCTGCTGGGCCTCCACCTGCTGCCAGCCCATCTCAGTGCAGGCTCCCTGCTGCAGGCCTCCCTGCTGCCAGCCTGCTCCCTGTCGCATGACCTGCAGGACCTCCCCCTGCAATTCCTGCTGCTGAGCCATCTAATAGGCAACTTTGACCGGTGAACAGAACTCTTCCTACTCCTGATAGAGCAGAAGAGAGACACCGCCTTTGCAACCCATCTGTTCTTCAAAATTTCACACAACCATAAAGACCTGTCAAATTTCCCACATTTATGTGCAGCTGGTCATCTGCATAGCTCTAGACATATTCTAGCTCCCTTTACCAGAATCCTTGGCTTCCAAAGCACATGGAATCAAAAATCAAGTTCCTTATTGAAGATAAATCCCATTGAGTCACTGTAAAATTTTTTATTTCAAGGTTCAGACATCATATATTTTTAACATGGTATTTTTATGCTGTGTTTTTGCATGATTAAAAAAATAAAATTCAACTTCTGGTGAAGCAAACCCATCCTTCTTGTATTCTTTGTTGATATTCAAAACCTTGTTTGCATATAAATTACATTGTTCAGAACAAGAAGAGCAGAAGGAAAATGTTTCTTACAGCTTTATTTTGGCCCTTCCCCCAGCCTCCAAGAGCATTTGAGATGAGTGGCCCATAATGGTGGAAAGAATTCAAACATTTCCGATCCTCGTGCCAATGGGCTTTCATCTTTCAAAACACAGACTTTGGTGGTAATGGTATAAAAATAGTGAGGCAGATCTTGGATCTGATTTGGGAGTGGTCCCTACACAGGAGAACAGGAGACACACCCATATTGCAGCCCTGCTCACTTTCCAGCATAGAAAACTATGCCATGACCATACCACCTAGCACCCAGGAACCCCTCAGTACTGAGTTCCTTTTTATTCACTGGGTCAGTCTCCTACCTCCCCCAGCCAGCACAAACACAGCAGTTAGGTTTCCAATGTGGCTGCTGATGAGATGAAGGGAATCATGCAGCCTTTGCGAGAACCGCATGCCAGGTCACTGAAACAGTGCCAGTGTCGACCTGTGTGCAGATGGGAGATATTAATTACTAATAATCCAATAATGTGATTACGTTAACCCTTTGTGGGCCGGTCTCACTGATGTCAGATAAAAACCAGTCAGAAGGCTAACCACTGGTTTCAGTTTATTTTTTCTTCATTTCTATCTCTCTTTCATTTATTCATTTATTTATTTAATTTTGCTCCCCCCCCAAAAGTGCCATATACCAAGCAAACATGGTGGCACACATCTTTATCCCCAGCATTTGGAAAACAGAGGCAGGTGGATATCTGTAAGTTCAAGCCCAGCCTGGTCTCCAAAGTGATTTCCAGGACAGCCAGGGCTGTTACAAAGGGAAATCATGTCTTAAAATTTTAAAACAGGTATCTACCACCTTATAGAGAAAGAAAAGACACAAATTAAAAACCAAGGACTTTAAGAAAAGTGATATAAATTTTTGAGTCTTTGGGACCCAATGTAAGAGCATCTTTTGAAAGGTGCAGCTTGTAATCTCAGCCATGAGTATAGTTAATGAGCCAAGTCAGATTCGGAAGCTTTGTGAGGAGAGAGTCTGAACTGATTTCAGGCAAGACTGGATTTTGATTCACCTGCAAAATATATGACACATATAATAAATTCTATTGAAAATAAATAAGCATCAAGCAGGTGATAGGGGAGGAAGACACCTTTCTAGCCCCGTTCTCCTTCTTTCTGATAGATGTATTCTTACTCAGGTTACATGTATCCTTGTTCCACTAAGCTGGCTCATCCTAGAAAGTGTTGCAACAAGACATAGAATGTGCAGGGTGGTCTGTGGCTAGGAACTCCTAGGAACCATTGATAGAAATACAATTTTAGTATTTGCACAATAGGGTCTTGTTATTTATCATTATTATAATTATTATTATCATTATTACTATTATTATTATTACTATTATTATTATCATTGAAGGCAATTCTTTCCCAGCAGACCATTGGTTTACAAATCCTATTTCTTTAGATTTTGTTCATGCAGTGCTTGGACATAGAGCCTTACAAGCACTAAGCAAGAGCTCTGTCACTGAGCTATGTCCCCTTCCTCTAGAAGGCAAGTCCCTTTCTATATATCTTTGTTCACCACTAAAAATAATCTCTAAACACCTCTGCCTCATGCCCCTCGGTACTCTTCTTTTTAGACTTAGAGACACTTTCTTTTTACCTTACTGTGCTTTCTCAGACAGATGACATTGTGTTTTCTTCCACGTTATTATCACCCTCACTCGTTTGTTTCTGCGGTAACCCTGCACCTGTGACAGCTAGGCTGGCTGCTATCGTGCTGGGTAACCCTGTAAGCCGCCGTGCAAGTGGTAGGACAGATGGAAAGGAGTGAACCAGAGCCGTTCAGATACAGATCTAAAGCAGAAATCATTGCAGAGGAAGGACAGACTCAAGAGCTGTAAAACAATGACGTAAGTTTTGTAGAAGGCCTGAGAGTTTGATGCAATTTAACATCATAGTTCATTCTGTGGGAGGAAGGTGAATTTCATGAGGCACTGGAGATACTAGAAATAGATGAGATATGGCTGCTTTGCACTGGAACTAGCTAGGACTCTCCTACTGGGGGATGGAAGCCTCCCTGGTTGGGTTCAGGGTCTTTGACTTCCTCACCCGTTTGGTGGCTTTGTTCAAAGTGTCCCGTCACTAACTATGCCCAGTTGTGGCACTCAGTTTGAAGGCATATTTTAGAATTTTTAGAATTCCTAAATTATGTGGGACTCAATTCTTCTAGTTCCTGGGGCTGTTTGGTAAGAAGGAATATTCACAGAAGACTCTGAAAGTGTCACAAGTAACAATTGTCAAAGTAAATACGCCATTAAAATTCCTAAAGCAGATGCTCCATGAGACCTGGTCATGTGGCCCTCATCATAAATTCTGCAGCTCATTGGACATATGAACAATATCGTGGCACATAACTGGGAGCTGAGTATGAAGAATGAATCAATACAATCATTTAGCTAAGCATGAGGTTTGACACAGATAGCATTCGGCAACACTAAGTAAGGGTAGTAAACAATGGAATTCCCTTCGGCTTACAAAAGTAAGAACCTGAAAATCAGTGACTGTGTATCCAAGGCTACTGAAGTTACAAGCCTACTGGGATGTGTTCCTGGAGCTCCCAAGGGAGAAAGAAGTTTCTTATTAAGCTATTTCGACAGATGCTTACGGCATTCTTGCTTTGCTTTGTCTGTAAGGCTGAGCAATGGAGCAGGAACACTATGATGTGTTGAATTCACTTCCAGTGTGACTCAGCAATGCCAACGGCATGGGAGCTCTTCTGTGACATCAAAATGCCACCTGGCAAAACTATGAAGGTAATTGGCGACTTTGAAGTTAGAGCCATTAAGTTCATATTTGAACCATAAATAGCAAAATATAATGAGCAGCCATTAAATAAGGGACATAAATAGTCTTTTACGAGGCCCAGAGAACTTACTAATCCCTTCCAGAAGAAACAAACCCAAAACAAGGAAATAGTCCTCTGTCTTAGGGGTCATCAGCCCTGTGCAGGTATATAAAGGGACCCGACCCAGAGGAGACATCACATCCAAGAACTCCCTACCACTCTCCACTTCTCAACCCCACTCCAGCACAGACACCACCATGACCGGCTCCTGCTGTGGATCCTTCTCCTCCCAGAGCTGTGGAGGCTGCTGCCAGCCCTGCTGCTGCAGGGACCCCTGCTGCTGCCGCCCAGTGTCCTGCCAGACCACAGTGTGTCGCCCTGTGACCTGTGTGCCCCACTACACCAGGCCCATCTGTGAGCCCTGCCGTCGCCCCATCTGCTGTGACCCCTGCAGCCTGCAGCAGGGCTGCTGTCGCCCCATCACCTGCTGCCCCACCTCTTGCACAGCTGTGGTCTGCAGGCCCTGCTGCTGGGCCTCCACCTGCTGCCAGCCCATCTCAGTGCAGGCTCCCTGCTGCAGGCCTCCCTGCTGCCAGCCTGCTCCCTGTCGCATGACCTGCAGGACCTCCCCCTGCAATTCCTGCTGCTGAGCCAACCAACCTTACCATTAAGGACTGTCCTGGTCAGGACATGATTTAAATATACATTGATAGATAGATAGATCTTGCCTTAGTGTGCACATACTTTTTTTCTTGAGAACTCTAATCTTCAAAGTATTTCAACCTATACATACAAGACACCTTTTAGGGCCTCTTACTATAGAGAACAGTGCACCCTCTTTGAACTGTGATCTGTCTAACTCTTCTGTGATATTGCCTGTTTTCTAATAAACTCAACATTCCCAGCATAGAAATCGTGAGTGTTGTGATATTTTCCATTGGTCTCAATCACCAGAGAGGTTCTTTTTCAAGACAAAATTCAGAAAAACCTTAAATTGTTCTGAAAAACAACTTAAGCCTAAGTTGTTCTCTTGGGCTCACTGCAAATGGCATACGACAAGATTGGTGACAGTCAGTCACCATCTGTTCATTATCTAATCCAAATTCCACCCTCTCCAGCTGACCGAGAACCTGCCTGAAGTGACCAGCTTGTTAAGATACTGTGTCCAGGTGACATCTTTATGCCCAGTCTGGTGACTTGTCACTTGAGTAGACACCTGTTGGTACATCATGGAAATCTGCAAAGCTGAAATGGGGGAAGCCCCAAGCTACATCTGCCAAATCATCTCTGCCTTTGAAGAAGAGAAATGGCTAGTAGGTGAAAAATACATTGATTGTTAATGGAGGTCAAATGTAATTATAATTACAGCTGTCAATAAATTAACCCCTGCCCCCAGAGGCCAATTCCAAAAATTCAAACTTGAAGTCAACACTTGTGCTCAGTGTGGTGAAAAAAAATGGAAGAAGCTTATTCATCCTGTTCAAGACCTTATGTCTCCTGTGCTTGATGCCCATGTGACTGCTGTGCTTCTATGTGCTTCAGAGGAGACATTTAGAATGTTACTGACAGTGTCATCTCTTTGGGATATTAAGCCTTCAGTGGCCTTCAGAGACTGCTTACCTTTGGACTCAGAAATTACATGATAATGACATTTTTCAAGTAAATCCATCCCTGTTCA
This sequence comes from Micromys minutus, assembly GCF_963924665.1. NCBI lineage: Eukaryota > Metazoa > Chordata > Mammalia > Rodentia > Muridae > Micromys > Micromys minutus. Next base: position 46,265,872 of record NC_137979.1, on the reverse strand, counting down.
TTGGTATGCTTTTATTGTATGATTTCTACAAATGAGGCACTGAGCTCACCACACTGAATATACCGAGAGACCCTGCTTGAAAGAGGATATACTGTATGTAGGGAGACATGTATGAAAACTAAACAAGCTACATACCATAAGCAACATAAATATAAAGAACTTTTTAAAAATCAGCTAAGCAAGGTGGTCTGCTTATAATCCCAGAACTTGGGAGGTTGAAGCAGGAGAATCACCAAAACTTTGAGATTAGCCGAGGCTAGCTAGCAAGGTCCTGTAAGAGAGAGGGATGGAGGAAAGGAGAGAAAGATAAAGAGAAGCCAGGCATGGCGGCACACACCTCTAATCCCAACACCATGAAAATGGAAGTGGGAGGATCAGGAGTTTGAAGCCAATGATAGCTACATGGTTTGAGGTCTGCCTGGATATATGAGAGAGAGGCTGTCATCCTTCCATTTCTGCTCAAAAAGAAGAGAGAGGGAGAGAGACAGAGACAGAGAGAGGGGGAGAGAGAGACAGAGAGAGGGAGAGAGAGAGAGAGACAGAGAGAGAGAGAGAGAGAGAGAGAGAGAGAGAGAGAGAGAGAGAGAAGACTTAAATGGATGAAGATGATAAATACCACACAACTGTCTGTAATATAGTCACATTATAAAAAGTAAAATGTAATTTATGAAGCCATTTTGTAAGATTTTTTCTTAAGTAAGCTATATTTGTTTATGCCTAAATTATAATACTATACAAAATCCAGTCATAGTTGATAATGTTCAATTACTTCTTTAGATTTTATAACTATATAATTTTTAGGTAAGCACATGCTTTTACAATGAATTAATCCAGTATCTAAAAACTATTATTGAGGGAAAGGAGAGGGTAATAGAATTTATATATTATGAAAGTAAGAGAGGGAATTATTTAAATGGGGGAGAGGAGATCCAGGAAGATAGTAATTAAAGCAAATAAGTACATGATAATATCATTAATATTAAAAGTATAGGATATAAATGAAAGTGTCGCAGTGAGGACAATTTTATTGTGTGTATATCAAAAATCAAAATGAAAAATCAAGTGTCTTAAGAAACTGTTACCATGCTGGTGGAAACACTTAATCACTTCCAATTATCTTTCGATTACAAAACCTTACCTTTTTATCAATCTCTCATTGAACCTACGGCAGTGTTTTATACTGTTAAAGAATTCTATCCATCCATCCATCTATCCATTTATCCATCCATCCATCCATCCATTCATCCATCCATAACTTTTTGCAGGCAGGTGTACCACTAGATGCAGTAAGATTCTCTGACATTTAAAATTTATAACCAAATTATAAAACATTCAATTTTTCTTTTAACACTTCAAGGTTGTTGCCCAACTGTACAAAACAATCAGCATGTGTATGCTCCAAATTAAGAATTTTTTAATCTGTAAACTATTCATGTCCTATATGTACAATTGTTCTCCCACCTGTTTGAGCAATCAGGAGTTTGAGATCACAAAAATATTTTTTCACACAAAATATATTCACAACAATGTTGTAGAATGGAGTATAATTTGATAACCAAAATATATTGCCCACCATGGTAGGAAGCTTTCTAAATTCTTTATAAGCCTTAAAAAAAGATTATGTTGCTGGGTGATGGGGTTTTCTGTAACGTACAGGTCCATGGCTCTGATTCATACTTGTCCTCTACACTCTGCAGGAGTTAGATTCTTCTGAATAAACACATAGAAAGGGTTTGTTCTTTCCAGGTACACTCATTTCACTTTATGATATTAAGAACTCACCACTAAATACTCATCTTATTTGATGGGTATCCTGTGGTGGCTGCACTGGCCCACATGAAACATGCTGACTTTGTTCTAAATTTAAATTTACTCCAAAATAATGTGACCTGTGTGTTTGTGTGTGTGTGTGTGTGTGTGTGTGTGTGTGTGTGTGTGTGTGTATTCACCTGCATATTTATTTGGGGCATGAACCTTGGGTGTTACTTCTTAGGTGCCATCACCACTGGTTAAGGTAGGCTAGCTGTCCAGGTAGCCCAGGGCATCTGCCTATCTCTTCCTCCCAGTACAGGATTATGATCATATGCTACCACACCTTGCTTTAAACAAACAAGCAAACACATTGGTTCTGGGTGTTTAGTTGAGGTCCCGATGCTTAAAAAGCAAAGCATTTTACTCTGAGATAGTTCCCTTTCCAATAATGTAATCTTTTAAATACATTTTTAGATAGCATCTCACTATACAGTTCAGGCATTCCTCAAACTAGAAATGTTCCTGCTTCTCCATCCTGAATACTGGGACTACAGACCAACAAAGCCATTTGTCTAATAAAGACGAGACACTAAATGTCTGACTCTATTCTTAGTCTTTGGTATTAGCTCATTTAATCCCCATGGAAACCAGATATGCACAATTATATGACCTAAGGACACAAAGCCAGTGAGTGGCACAGCTTCATGTGAGTACTGAGTGTTATTGTATAAGTGGTTTCAGAACACAGCATCTGTCATGCTGCCAATGACAGAGCAAGCACTTGAGTCCTCAAAGCCCTGCATCACGGATAATGGGAACATGAACCATAGGTCCAGTGAGAATGGGCTAGGAAGCCAGGATAAGTATGCTACAGTAACAAAGAGGTCTGAAGAGTTGGCTGAGCCATCCTCAGACTCTCTCCTTGTAGCTCACTATATAAGAAGGAGAAAAGATCCCTGTGGGATGACTGATGAGAAATATGTGTAACAGAAAAATCTGTATTATGAAGTTGCTGTTGTGTGTCTTTAGATTTCAATAATAATTGAAATCTTATTATGAATGTGCACCAAACATACAACTGTTTATTTATGTTGCTGTTTGAAAAGGAAGAGGAGGAGGAGAAGAGGAGAGGAAGGGAAAGGAGGAGAAAAAAAGGGGGAAGAAGAAGAGAAGGAGGAGAGAAAAGAAGGAGGAGGAGGAGAAGCCACATCATATATACAAACAAAGGAAACGTTTTAAAGCATATGAGGCACATTAGCCATAAGACATATTTACATTTCTCCTTCCTCTATTTCTCTGGTTTAACAATATATTCAGCCAATTCACATTCTTTAGGCCATGCTGAGTTTGAACTTGCTGTGTAGCAGAAGATTATCTTGTACTCCAAATCCTCTTGTTTCTGCCTCCCAAGTACTGGGATTATGGCTGTGTACCTATGCCCAGTATATGAGATCAAACCCAGGGCTTTGTGAATGTTAGGCAAGCAGGCTACCAACTGCACTACAGTTTCTTTTAAAATAGTAAAATTATGTTTTAGTTACCACTGAGGTGACTTCGGAGCCTGGAGCCTGGCGCGCGCTCGTGTGTGTGTGTGTGTGTGTGTGTGTGTGTGTGTGTGTGTGTGTGTGTGTGCATGTGGCAGGGGTCATTATAAAATCATCTAGCTACTACCTGGGAAGTTAAAGGAGGGTTTGCAAAGCTGGAAAGTAGAGACCCATCCTGAAGCAGCATATCCAGTGTGTTTTGAGCAGAGCCACAAAACTGTGGGGCAGCCTTTCTGCCTATGTTCCATGCAAGACATATTGGATAACACCTAGGCCACAGGACATCTAGGGTAAGAAACCTTGTATCATTTCTTCTTGATGATAGTCATAGGATATCAAAGAATGGTGGAGAAGATTTCCCCACAGCACAGATAATGTGGCGAGTTAGCCCAGTAAGTTAGTTTTTGCCATAGAAGCATTCCTATCTGAGTTTGGACCTTTAGCCCCAATGTAAAATCTGGGCCCAGTGCGCATCTGTAACCCCAGCTGTGAGGGGAAGTGGAGACCGGTGGATCACTGGAATTAACTGGCCAGAAAACTTGGCTAAACTAATGAGCTAAATTCAAATTCAGGAAAGAGACCCTGTCTCAAAAGAGTAAAATGAAGCACAAGAAGAAAACACTGACGTGGACCTCTGGCTTCCACAAGTGCACATGCACACATATCCACGCATGTGCAATGTACTCACACGCACATATCAACACATACACAGAAAAACCATGTTTCCAGTTAGGCATGATAGTACACATATGGAATCCAGCCTTTGGGCAGCTGGAGAGGGAGGATCATAAATTCACGGCCAGCCTGGGATACACAGTGAGTCCCGGCCTCAAACAAGCAACCAAAAAAAATTAGGATTTAGAAATAAAATATAGTCTCCTGTGACCACAGGCATCAGCGATATGTGCACCCTGAACTAGAGAGAAGAATGATGCTCAGTGACCTTAGATGATTTCATTCAGTACACACATGGTTGATAAAAATAAACTTGGGAGGACAAGAGAGATCGCTGGATATTTCTAAGAGTACTTGCTACTGACAAAAGACTGAGGTTCAATTCCCAGCATCCATTTAGTGATTCTCAGCTATTGGTAACTCCAGGTTGAGAGTATCCAATGCCCTCTTTTGACCTCTTAGGGAACGAGACATATATATAGTATATATACATACATACAGTATATATACATATATATAGTGTATATATATATATATATATATATATATATATACACATACATACATATAGGCAAAACACCCAGGCATATAAAATAAAATAAAAACATCTAAAATACGTTTAAATTTTCTGTATTTAAGCTGTTGCTCTAAGAAATCTGTATTATCTTGTCCCAAAATGGTAAACAAATGTATTACGAACAATTCCATTTAAAAATGTGCCTCATGCCTGTTTGGTTTACAGACACATGCTTCCGGGGTAGCCATTAAGGGAGAAGAATCCAGTCAATAATCTATATACCTCATTCTTTGTTATACATAATTATGTTAACAGCAAAGTGCTTTTGTGGCCATTTAATTCAGGTTATTTTAATATTGATAGTTGAAATGAGTCCAAGAGATAGTAGAAGGGTCTGGGGGAGAATGGTCAACAGGAAAAGACACAGTCAAATAAGAGAGAAAGTCCTGGGGTTCCATTACACAAAGGATGACTTCAGCTAACATTGTCCCATAATGAAAATGAAGAGACAGAACAGGGAATGTCTTCATCATTTCGGAGTGATAAATGTCTTAGATTATGGTAACCTGCCTCCAGAACTGATCAATGCATGATTGATAAGTATACCACAATATCACATTCCACTCCATAAAACCTCAACTTCTCTGTCAAATAACACTCTGTCTCCTCATGGCTGTAATTTTCAAGTTTTCACAATGAACAGTGAGTGTAAGGTGTTCATATTTAGCCATGCAATGAGAATCATTCAATGAGGGCAACCAATGACTCAACCATTACTCAAACAGACATTGGGTTAATTAGTCGAGAGATAAACAAGAGGGGTCATCAGCCCTGTGCAGGTATATAAAGGGACCCGACCCAGAGGAGACATCACATCCAAGAACTCCCTACCACTCTCCACTTCTCAACCCCACTCCAGCACAGACACCACCATGACCGGCTCCTGCTGTGGATCCTTCTCCTCCCAGAGCTGTGGAGGCTGCTGCCAGCCCTGCTGCTGCAGAGACCCCTGCTGCTGCCGCCCAGTGTCCTGCCAGACCACAGTGTGTCGCCCTGTGACCTGTGTGCCCCACTGCACCAGGCCCATCTGTGAGCCCTGCCGCCGCCCCATCTGCTGTGACCCCTGCAGCCTGCAGCAGGGCTGCTGTCGCCCCATCACCTGCTGCCCCACCTCTTGCACAGCTGTGGTCTGCAGGCCCTGCTGCTGGGCCTCCACCTGCTGCCAGCCCATCTCAGTGCAGGCTCCCTGCTGCAGGCCTCCCTGCTGCCAGCCTGCTCCCTGTCGCATGACCTGCAGGACCTCCCCCTGCAATTCCTGCTGCTAAACAGTGAGCTGAGCACCTGGGGCAAGCACCTGGGGCAAGAGCCATTCTTCAGAAACAGCCATGCTCCAGTTTCTCTGTGTAAACGCCTCCCCTGAGCCATTGATACCCTAAACCAACCAGCTTGTGAATGGAGGCCCGGAAAACGTGTGCAAGTCTTTATATCTTCATAGCTGTCAGTGTCCTTCTTTCTATCTTGGGTCTAAAGTCTTGAAACATGCTTATTTCTAAATAAATTTCTCTTCTTGGGCCTCACAAAGCATTGCTTTGATTGTTCTTATTTGTAACTTTTAAAATATCTTTAATTTATTCTTTGAGCACTGGCTACACTTGCACAACTTACGTTAATCACATCTGTCTTGCACACTCAACTCTTCAACTCCTTCCAGATCTTTCTCCCCTCCCTACCAATCACGGCGCTCTCACAGCTTCATACCCCTTTTTTGTTAGCCCTCCGAGTCAAATTCATGGTATAGAGCCATCCACTGGAACATGGACAACCTACCAGAAGAAAGGAGTCTGTTTATCCATGCTCTTCCCTTAGTTAGGTCTCAAAAGATGTTAATTCTTTACCACCTGCAAGTCACAGACTGCACAGACTATGAGAAACATTCACTTGAGGTTTTAAAATTTTCCCTCAAAAATCACTCAAGGCCCCACCCCCAAATGAAAGGCTGTATGAAATCAATGACTATGGAGAGAGGGAGAAATGAATCTTCCCCATTGATAAGCCCTCTAATTGGTTATCCAGTACCAAGTGGTCAGCTCTAAGATTTATATACAAGAAAAACATTAAGCTGCATTTGTGTATTTAGACGTGTCTATACATGCATAATGAGTCATATCTACCTTGACACAATCACATAGGCAAATATGAGAAATAGAAGAATACATATTGTATAGAATCTGCGAAGACATTAGTATTGTTTAGAAAAAAAATAAGGAAGTTTGAGAATATTAGTATCTTACGAGTTAATATCTTGTTGCCCAGACTAGAAGGAAAGTGATGTTCTCATCCATGGAAACAGTATGAGGAGAGGAATTGGGGGGGGGGAGTACCTCAAGAATTATTTATACATCTTGGCTAGAGTGCTGCATACATGAAGAGCAACAGAGGAAGGACTAATTAGAGAATTCAAGTGCTTTGCCTATCAGCCAACCAAGTCTATAAGTAAGCTCTAAGGAGCTTTTTAAAGTCTTGGGTCCATACATGGCATGATAGGTCGGGGCTGGGATAGTCTATGATGTTTCTTATAAAGACAAGGGAGATGTCTCAGTCAGCAAAGCGCTTGCCATGCAAGAATAAAGAGAGAAGTTCAACCCCCAGGGCCTATGGAAGAAGTCGGACATGGCAGCACAGGTTTGTAATTCCCCAGTATGGAGGGTAGACTTGGCTTAATCATGAAGCCCCAGGTTCCCAAGAAGGACTCTATATCAAAAATATGAATAAAAATTAAATAAAAATAGGCAGTTCCTGAGGATGACACGCAAGGTTGAGTTTTGGGTTCCATATGCACGCATATACACAAAACCCTGAACACATTTGTACACCCCCACACAAGCACACAGACACACACACAGAGGAATTCACAATGAAGATGACACAGATAACCAGAAGGTCCATTAAGTTCAAAGTGAGAAATAAGAAATAACTAGAAAGTAAATGTGACTAATTTCAATTCTGGGCTAAAAATGCTCAAAGGGGTTTATAACATAGTTATACATCCTTGCTGTGTATTTCACATTTTTACTCCATAGATTATCCTACCCAACACCTCACATTTATATTTGTGAACTAAAATCTATTTAAAATAAAAGCAATACATAGAAGAGTTTTTCTGATATTTGGCAAGCCTGGAAATCAGCAGACTAGAAAATAGAAAGAACTGGTAAGGGACAGAAGACGGCCTTTCAAAGCCAGCTCTTTTCTGTGTGAGTATAGGCGCTCATTTAACTTCTGTGAATCTATCTGATTTCAGATAACAGTGTTCTCCAAACAACTGATGCTGAGGGAAAATGAGAAGTCACTCCTACCAGCACACCGATGTTCCGGTCTAGAATTTTTGAGAATGAATGGTTTCGTGTTTAATTCATTTCTTTAACGAATTAACACCATTGATACCTAACTGCTTTCTGCACCCAAGCAAAATGAGAGGGATATTTCTACTCTTTTTCATAACCCTTTAGTGTGCTGTGCATAGGAAATCAAAACAAGCTTTTGATACTTCTAATGAAAACATATTGGTTTCTGCACCTAAACCTGAAGTGGTCAGAAAGATGACTTATTAGTTTTTCTTCGCATTACTCAATGGTTACATGTAACCATTTTCAACTTCACGCCTATAGCCATGGTTACCAGACAGCATTCGTTTTACTGAAACTGGCATACATGCTATTCCAGTGTAATCTGAGCGCTGTTTGGACAGAATTCCTATCTGTTAAAAGCCAACTTTGTATTTCTATCCACATGCACGGGGTCAGAAACCTCACCACAGGCAGCAAAACCGAAGTCTGATCCCTACATGTGTTCCCTGACCCTCACCTCACCCTAAACACATAGCGGAAGTAAATATCACATTGCCTTCTGTTGGCTACCAGGAGTTGGTTAACCTTTTGTTCTCTAGGATTAAACTTAAGATTTGCATTTGTAACTACTACCACATATTGGTGAACCACTTTCAATCTCCCTTACAGACATTTTGAAGTGGAAAACAATAGTATTTTTTGTTACTCCTTTTGTCTCCTTGGCTCCTCTTTATAAATTGACATGTCATCTTTGATTCAGTACCCTCTCTGCCAGGACACATGGTGCAATAACATAAAATGACACAAATAAAAAATCAAACCCTGACTTTGGGAGATGCTGTCCAGATGATTCACATAGCATCAATTTTTAACTCTTATAAAGATATATATGTTTCACTTGAAGGTTTTGTGGGTGTTTATCCCACTTACTAATTAGAAATTTTAGCCTCTTCTTTAAATTGAATTGACACGTAATAGAGTTTGTTCCACATACTCTCCTGAGTGAAAATGTTTTCTCAAATATTAAAGACTTGAGTATAGAAGAATAAATAAAAAATATTATATATACATACATACATATACATACACACACATATATATGTATATATGTGTATATATATGTGTGTATATACATATATACATATATGTGTGTGTATATACATATATACATATATATGTGTGTGTGTGTGTGTATATATATATATATATATATATATATATATATATATATATATATACATATATATATATATGGAGGGATCTGCCAAATACCTGCTAATGTATCACTTTCTGTGCAACCATGTAGAAACTGTGATTGTACTGATGAAATAAAACTAGAAGCATAAAGACAGTCTTCTTGAAGGACAACTCAAGGTCAACAACTCTTTCCTGCATACTTAAGATTTGGTGAGTATATCTCCATAATTATAATTACCATGAGAGTCACCTTGTCAGGTGTTGTGACCACAAACACAAAACTGAGTCTAAGACTCAAGTGGAAATCACGACTCTGTTTGGACTTAAGCATTTAACATGTCTACCTCAAATGAACATATATGATGACCATTAGCTGAGCAACAAAGACCCACCCACTTACACATATGTTTAAAGTAACTCAGAGGCCCAGAAAGTCTGGTTTTAAGAGTAACAAGATAAAAATGTTACCTGTCACAGAGGGACTGGCCAAGGCTTATAAAAGGCTCTCTAGGTGGGATAGGCAGCCAGAATTCAGAAACTCCTCTCACATACACAACTCTCAACCCGACACCTGACACCATGGCCTGCTGTGCTACTAGCTTCTGTGGATTTCCCACTTGCTCCACTGGTGGCACCTGTGGCTCCAGCTGCTGCCAGCCCAGCTGCTGCCAGCCTAGCTGCTGCCAGCCCAGCTGCTCCCAGTCCAGCTGCTGTCAGCCCAGCTGCTGTCAACCCAGCTGCTGTCAGCCCAGCTGCTGCCAGTCCAGCTGCTGTGGAACTGGCAGTGGCCAGGAGGGTGGCAGTGGAGCCGTGAGCTGCCGTGTTAGATGGTGCCGCCCTGACTGCCGAGTGGAGGGCACCTGCCTGCCCCCCTGCTGTGTGGTGAGCTGCACACCCCCAACCTGCTGCCAGCTTCACCATGCCCAGGCCTCCTGCTGCCGCCCATCCTACTGTGGACAGTCCTGCTGCCGCCCAGCCTGCTGTTGCTACTGCTGCCCACCCAGCTGCTCTGAGCCCAGCTGTTGAAAACCTTCTGATGAGAGTCTTCTTAGGAAGACAGCACTTCAAAACAAACCATCTTGAACCCTAAAAATAATTCTTCTACATTTCAGTATTGGTAACTCAGCTGTTGTCATGGCTACATAATTTCCCAGGAGGTAAATTCACTTGGGGTAGAAGAACCAATGGGTTTGTTGACTTGAACACAGACAAAAGGCCCATACTGTGAAGAGGGGTCTACAATACATTACCATAATAAATGTTATCAGAACTACTTTAATAGTCAATTGGGATTTGTATTTAATAAAATGTATTTTCTCTCTTCAATGGTAAAAACTCACTGTCAATGCTTTCATTTCTTTGGAATATTTTAATAATTTGGAATTTTTTTCAAAGTCTCAATAAGCCACTATAGGTTTTTACCCTTTAACTATGGTTGTTCTTTTAATAATTCTCTTTCTTTGATTCCCCCTAAATGTACCATTATTTCTGCAACTGAAATATATCACCAGAAAACACAGCAATAATTAAGACACTCACCTGAACCAAGTGGCCCCTGTGTGTTCCAAAGTCGGTTTTACAAAGAGGAAGTTTGTGTCATTTTGGTGTCTGAGGCATTGTCAAACCTCTCTAGTCACTCAAATGTGAGTGTACGGATGATTATCTCAAGCATCAAAGGGATACTAAGGTGTAATGCAGAATGAAAGACCATAAAACCTGGCTGGCAAAATAATAGCGTAAGATGTTTCTAGCCGTGGCTACAATGATCCATGACCCCTTGAGTAAGTCACTGCACTTGCCTGAGCAGCTATTTCTCATCTCCCTTTCATGGAGAGATATGTAGATCATCTAATAAACAGTATCACGCTGCCATTATTCTCAGCCATCCACAGAGAAAAAGCACTCGGTGATCCAATAATTTTACGAGCTTTATCGCTGTCCTGGTTAGCTTGTATTGTCAGTTTCATGCAATCTAGAGTCACCTGGGAAGAGAGAGCCTCAACTGAAGAAATGTCTTGCTCAGATTGGCCTATGGATGCGCGTACAAAGAATCCCCTTGATTTTTGATTGACGTAAGAGGATTCAGCCCACTGTGGGCACTACCATACCTAGACAGCTGTGTAAAAATGCAAGCTGAACGAGGTGGAGATCCCACCAAAAGTGTATGAAGAATCCCTTTTTCCTTCTTCCTCACCAGCACTTGTCAGTTATTTTCTTGATCTTAGGCATTCTGAGTGGGGAGAGATGAAGGACCCAAGTAGTTTTCATTTGCATTTCCCTAATTTCTACTGATGCTGTGTACTTTCATAGTTATTTCTTAGCCAACTTAAATTCTATTTTCGAGAACCCCCCCCCCCATCAGATCTGTAGTCCATTTTTAACTGCATCCTGTGATTCCTTGGTTCTTTGTCTTTTGGGTTCTTTGTATATTGTGGGTGTTAGTCCTAGATAGGTACAAGCTCTCAAGCTCTCACCCCTAGGTGAGGAGCTATAATAGGCATTCAATAGCTCCTGACAGAGACAGAAACAGTTTTCTCGGGGACAGCTGTCACCCGATCCCAAGTGGTCAGCATGTACACGTGTGCATACCAGCAACACTAAAGAGACTTAAATTAGTAGAAGATATATTATTTTTAATATTTTTATAATTATGTTTTTGAGAGGGAGTCTGGCATGAGAGGAGTTGGAGGGGACAAGGAGTGGAAATGATATTAGTATAATACTACAATGCTCATATATAAAAATTTTCAAAACCTAAAAAATACACTTAAATAAAAAGTACAGCCAAGGACCAAATAAATAAATAAAGCTAGCTAAGCATAAGCCAAGGAGCTAGCCATAAGCAAACTGGCTTTGTTCCTCCATGATTCTGCTTCAGTTCCTGCCCTGACTTCCCTTGGTGCAAAACAGTGACTTAGCAGTAGAAACTGAAATAAAACCCTTTGCTTCCATACATTGTTCTTGGTCAGAATGTTTTCTAGTAGTAACAACAAATCAAATCAGGACAGTTGCCATCTTGAAGACTTTATAAGAAGTTGCTTTAGAACTTTAACAAGGTCATGCTGTCCTGCAAGAAGACCACTCTACCTAGCCGTTGTGCCAAAACTGAGTAAGCAGGATGTTTGCTGTTCTTATCTTACTTGGTAACATCTTGTAACTAGTGTTCCTAGATATGTACTTTGGAAAATGATGAAAGAAAGTATCAGTCTACCAATCTGTAATTTTGTACCTATACAATCCTCTCAAGTTCAGTGGGGCAGAATACAGAACACAGTCTTGGTGACTTCCTGTCACCATTCTGTCCCTAATCTTTAAATCATCTTCTAGAGCAACACAAGCATGAAACAGAAGATACATAATGGAGTTTCCATTCCACGGGATAAAAATCTTTAGTCATAAAAGTCAACAAGATGAACTACAAGTCAAGATTAGCAGGGTACAGCAAGTGATTGCTTAAAGGTTGTAGGGTATTCTTCCGAGGTGGTAGAAAACACTTTTGACATCAGACACTAACTGCACCATGAGGCTGAGAAGATAGCATAGCAGGTGAGAGTGTTCGCTGTAGGAGGAAGAAAACCTGAGTTCAATTTCCCAGCACCCACATGAAAAACCAGGCAAAGCTGTGCCTGCGGTAAGCCCAGCACTGAGGGAGTTGAGACAGGAGGATCCCAGGAGCATTCTAGCCATCCGTCTTAGTCAACATGGGAGAGCTTCGGATTCACTGAGAGATTTTGTCTCAGGCAATAAAGATGGGGGAGCCATCAAGATGGTTCAGTGTCATGAAAATCTGGCCACCTGAGTGACATCTCAGAACCCATGTAAAGACAGAAGGAAAGAACAGACTCTACGACATTGTTCTCTTACCACTACTTGCACCTCATGCCATGTGCACAGCTCCGCACACACACACTAATAATAATAAATAACATGTAGGAGAAGAAACGAAGGAGAAGGAGGAAAGGAAGATGAGAAGGAGAAAGATAGAAGGAGCTAAATACAGAATAAATGAAGAGTCCTCATATCACCATCTGGCCTTCCCCATAGACACATGCCTAGGTGTGTGCACCCTAGGGCTCATGTGTACCACACAACACTCACATGTACAAAAACGCACTTAGTGTCACTTTGTTGTACACATTTAAATGGCTCTTTCCTATTATATGAATTTTCCCTCAATCTACTAAAAAGAGGTGAGGCCTCCCTAGCACAACTTTATAACAACCAGGAAAACACCACCTTGACATCAGCACACTCAAAGAGCACAGCTTATTGGACCGACAGTACATTGGCATGAAGAATGAAATGTTCCTTCTGTGTGAACACAGCCCCACACCCAGAAACAACCTGGACATCTGTGCTCAATGAGCTTAACAGCATGGTCAACATCCCAGATCCTAACATACAGGTCTCTTGACTCCCAACTGGACTAAAAGGTCAAGGGTTGAGTTATCTTTCACGTAGAAGAACTTCAACTCAGAGGCATCAAAAGGATATAGATTGGTATTTGGAAAACTCAATGAAGGCATTATTACTTGATTAAGGCTGGAGAATTGGGGTGAGAGGGAGTCCTTGAGGCTTATTTGTTGCCCAGTTGAGGTCACTGGGCTGGATTACAAAGCACAGAAGCATAGATGCCCTAGCCAAGGATGTTTTGAGTGCTTTCTGTTTAAGATAGCATAGTCCTGGTTCTGGGGGTTTCTCTGGCTTTGTTCATGTTCATTTCAACAGTACTCTGAGCCAATCTGATCTAATACTGTTTTAGATTTCTGAAGGATGAAGTGTGGTGATTGATGCATCAGCCACATGAGCACAACTTTCTTGCCTAGGGAAAATTCCCTTGTTCTTGTAATGATGTCGTCTGCGCCGTCCAAGATGATGTAGTGGAAACTGAAGAGAATAAGAATAATGTTTATGACATCATAGTCCAGACACCTGCGTTTCCCTTTAGACCATAGACACAAGTTCCTGGTATCCAAAAAGAATAGAAAATCTACAAAGAGAAACATTGTGAATATTTTTAATCCTTTGATTTCCTTGGAAATCAAATCAGAAGAAACAGACTCTAGTGGTTAAAAAAAAAAAAAAAAAAAAAAAAAACAAAGAAGTCTAGTTACATCCCATGTTCTTGATTTTATTTAAGGCTAGTAAGGAAATGCTTGGACTCAGTTTCACCTTGTGACAGAGGAGAGCTCTCAAAATTTGACAGATTTTCAACCTTTTTACTATATTAATTGTGGGTGTATCCACAGGTGCAGAGATCCGGTAGGAGTTGGTTCCTCCTCCCACCACATGGGTACCAGGGAAAAAACTCAGGTCATCAGGCTTGGTAGCATGCTCTTTTATCTGCTGAGCCAGCTCACCTTGAGCATTGTGTTTTGTTGTTAGTAATTACCTGAGTCCATAATCATGAAAGTTGAGTTAAGCCTTGTACTGTTAAAAATGGTGCCAAGTAGAAAAGTCCAGAAACAATGATGGCCAGGCACAATGCCATTATCTCTGGGGCTTTTATCAACAATGCCGAGTGAGATCTTAAATACCTGAGATCAGTATCTTTAGTACCAAGTATCCTGCTGAATTTGAATTTCAGTATGAATTAAATAGTCCCTGAGATTGTTATCAGACACCTGTGCATTTCTACCTAGAGTGAAAAGGTACAAAAAAAAAAAAAAAAAAAAAAAAAAAAAAAAAAAAAAGCTGAGGGGATAGTTTGTGTGTAGAGGGCTCAACACACAGGTTTGATTGTGCAGAATACACACGAAAGCCCAGTGTATCTGTAATCTCAAAACTTCTACAGAGAGATAGGAACAAGAAAACCCCCAGAAACCTGCAGGCCACCTAGGTTGGCCCAGGCAGTGCAGAACAAGAAACCTTGTTTCAAACAAGGAAGAAAGTGAGGACCCACACATGGAGTTGTCTTCTGACCTCCACAGGGCACCGCAGCACATTCATACACTCACTCATGTACATAAATGCAGACACACACATGCATACACACACACACACACACACACACACACACACACACACACACACACAAATGGAAAAAGAAAGCTGAGTTTTATCTGTAATTGGATGGTAGACACTCAGACTTCAGATTTCCTACTTGGTTTTTTTTATGGCTTTGAGAAACTTTTACCTTTGTTTCTTTCTTTCTTCTCTAATACAATACATCCTGCCTACAGTGTCCCCTTCCTCCACTCCTTCCAATGCCCCCTCCCCATCTTCCCTCTCCCTAGATCCAGACTTTCCTCATTTCCCTTCAGGAATAGTGGGCCTCCCAGGAATATCAACCAAAGATGATATAACAAGTTACAATCAGACTAGGCACAAAGCTTCATATCAGGGCTGGGCAAGGCAACCCAACAGCAGGAAACGAGTCCCAAGGGCAACCAAAAGAGTCAGAGACACCCCCCAACTCCCACTGTTAAAAGTCCCACAAAAACACCAAGCTCATTGGTTAGTGGCCCAGTTTCTTTCCCTGTATTATGACAGCAACAATAGAGCCACCCTTAGGATTGCTGTGGAAAATGAAGTGGGTTGATACAAGATACAGACAGTTGTCTAGGTACATAATAAGTGCTCAACAATCACTGGTGATAACAAACCATTCACGTTTCCCGGGTGCATCTTTCCTGTCCAAGTGAACCCACCTTTGCTTCCCGGTCAAAAGAAACAGGTAAAGTTACTAAACTCCCATGTGAGATCCAAGACGCAATTACAAGGGTCAACACTGAGTAATTTTTTTGACTCTCCTTAAATGGGAGCAGCATTTGTCAATTAGTCGTTAGCAGTAGGAAAATTATAGCGACTGTGGGTGATCCAGGCTCATGTTTCCAATGAACGCTAATGACTACTTCACCATAGTCAAGAAGCCTAATTGAAAACCAAATGAAATCAACTTTTTACAGGCTTAAGTCTGAACAAGTAACTCAGGAACAAACAATTACCATTGAGAGGAAAATTACATAAACATAAACAAGGAAGACACTTTGGAAATTAGGGAAACAGCAGCCAGCCAAGGATTATAAAAAGACTGAAGTGGCAGTCACCACCCAAATTCAAAAACCTTCTCTAAGCAAACGAACCTTCAGCACAGAGCAACTTCTGACACCATGGCCTGTTGTGCTACTAGCTTCTGTGGATTTCCCACTTGCTCCACTGGTGGCACCTGTGGCTCCAGCTGTGGCCAGCCCAGCTGCTGCCAATCCAGTTGCTGCCAGCCCAGCTGCTGTCAGTCCAGCTGCTGTCAACCCAGCTGCTGTCAGCCCAGCTGTTTCCAGCCCAGCTGCTGCCAGCCCAGCTGTTGCCAGCCCAGCTGCTGCCAGCCCAGCTGTTGCCAGCCCAGCTGCTGCCAACCCAGCTGCTGTGGAACTGGCAGTGGCCAGGAGGGTGGCAGTGGAGCTGTGAGCTGCCGTGTTAGATGGTGCCGCCCTGACTGCCGAGTGGAGGGCACCTGCCTGCCCCCCTGCTGTGTGGTGAGCTGCACACCCCCAACCTGCTGCCAGCTGCACCATGCCCAGGCCTCCTGCTGCCGCCCATCCTACTGTGGACAGTCCTGCTGCCGCCCAGCCTGCTGTTGCTACTGCTGCCCACCCAGCTGCTCTGAGTCCAACTGCTGTGAGCCTACCTGTTAAGACCCAGGTTGCTGATCCCTAAAAGATCAGCTTTCAACTCCTGGGTCTTTACCAGGTTCTTGATCTTTGATATGGCTTGTGTTTTGGGGGCACAAATACTTGGCTTCACAAAACATTTTGTTCATCTAATAGAGGGAAGGTTTTGATATCCTTTATGAACATAAGAAAATATAAAGTTGATCCCCAAATGAGAAAATCCATTTACTTTGGGATTGTTCCTATTTTCCAAGGCTTGGTGCTGTCAAGGTGCTGTCAAAATGCTAAGTTATTTTTCATTCTTCTTCCACTGTTCTGTAAATTACTCATAAAATAAGGCTAATGCATCAAAATAATAAATTTTATCTTTTGTCATATCAAAACTTGTTTCTTCTTATTTACTGTGTAAATAATAGATACTTCATGGGCATCCATAAAAAAGATTTCTGCGTTTGAGTCTATACATTTACCTATTTTGTATGGCTAATGGGTCATGTAAGTAGAGCTCGGATGCAGTCTCTCCTTTCACCTTATGGTTCTGAGGATTGAACTCGGCTTATCAGGTTTAGACTCAAGTGCCTTTACCCACTGAGCTACCTCATCAGCCCTGCTTTTTATGCACTTCTTCTCATATATACCTTGTTAGGAAATAGAATGTGTTCAAAAAGTAGTTAGACCACATAAAAAGCTAAAGCATTGTCATGGTCTTGTTTTATTTTGTTGCTGTTGTGAACCACTGTGTCTGAAAACACAGGGAGCAAAGAGGTTGTTTGGCTTATACTTCCAGAACACAGTTCACCACTGAAGAAAGTCAAGGCAGAAATTCCAGAGTCAGGAACTTAGTGCCTTTTTCTCTAGCTCATTTGCAGGATCATTTTTAGCTAGCTGCCTTATAAAACCAGGACCACTGTATAGGAATGGTGCTGCCCACAGTGGGCTTAGCCCCCTCAATCAATTAATAATCAGCACAGTCCCTTGTAGGCTAAAGTGATAGAGATACCCTTTCATGCTATCGTAGGCTGGATCCTGTTGACAGCTATCACTAACTAGAACACCAGAACATTCTTCATCACCAAATGCTTTTATATCTAGGTGCACAGAAGCCAGAATTGCTGAGTAAAGAACATAAATGTGGCTTTCTTTATATCCACTAGATAAAGATGTTATGTCAAGTGATCTAAAACAGTGGTCGCTAATAAACAGCTCATTTCCATTTACTTAAAGTCTTGACGGACTGAACAAGATGGGCATCAGGAAGTCCATCCTCTCCCAAGAACAAACTCACAAGCAGGTGGAGATTTTAAAACTCTTTTTTCCAGTTGCCAAACAGAAAGTAATAATTACCACGTTTTTGCTCCATGTTTAAAATTAAGACATATTCTTTAGTTTTCGATGCTTGCTTAATAGAAAAACACATATTTGTTATATACAAATGTGTTTTATGTAATATTCATATAAATACATTTTATATAGTTAAGCATAAGTATCAGGAAATGCTTCATAAATCTAGACAGCTCTTCAGACTAATATAAACTTAGACATGGAACTGGATGGTGTAGAAGATGATAAATAGACAGATAGATACATATATACATAAACATATACATAGATAGATAGAAATAATATCACCAAGTCATCAGTATGGCTCAGTGGGTGAAAGTGCTGTGACCAAGATGAAAACTTGAATTTTATTCTTGATTCCTACACTAATGGAAGGAAAAGAACTCCTTCCCTCAAGTTGTCTTCTTACTACCACGTGAGCCCTGTGACACACAGACCAACACACACACACACACACACACACACACACACAAGATTAGTGTGAATTATTAGATGAGGATTGTTTCAGGTTAGATTATAACTTATACATTCAAAGACAAACAAAATCCAGAAGCTTAGAAGATGTAAATAAAGGAGAAAGCCCATAAGCAAACAGCTCACTTCCTGATGGACTGTCTATACACCTGCTCCAATCCTGAGGTACCTTATAAGGACAGGACAGAAATGAAGGCACAGTCCCTCCTTCTGCCCTTTAAATCTAAGTGAAATCATGTTCGCCACTTAAGCAGCTCATGCTTATAGAAGAAAATAAAACACAATCACACAAGGTTAAGGTACAGTGTAAATTTAATCTTTCATCATTACTACATACCATTTAGTGCTTGGGGTCCTGTTTGTTTAAAAACAGATTCCCACATATCCCTGGATAGCCTCAAATTTACTACATAGCCAAGAAAAATATGTAGCCTTGAATATCTGCTTTTCCTACCTCCACTCTCGAGTGCTATTAAAGGTATATATGTGATACTACAACTGGTTCATTATTGCTCTGGGAATTGGACCCAGGACTTCATCTATGCTAGGCAAGCGCTCCCTCAGATAAGCTATGGCCACAGCCATACAAAGACTGTTAGTCATTCTTCAATTATTTTGTTTTGTTTTTATCCCTATGGAGGTTATAAATCTTAGAGGAGAAACTACTACTGACAGTTGACTAAACAAGAATAATTTTTAATTGCATTTCAAATATTTGGCCTTATACCTACAGATAAGTATAGCTCTCATCCCACATCAAGGAAACTTCCCTTTACAACAGATGAAGATTATTACAGAAAACTATAGTCAAAATGCGGAGAACAAGTGATCTTATGCCCCAGTCCCAAGAGATACATTTACAACACAAGTCCTGCATCTAAGTCTCAGGAATGTTGTGGAAGACGATGTGTGTGGAAAGACAGTGAGGGCCAGAGGACCAGGAAATCTGCTGTAAGGTTGTCACCTAGAAATAACAGGGAATATTGACCACAATATGACCTGAACAAGGATGGACTAATAGACACAAGGGGAAATTCGTATAGCTCCTACCCTAGACAAAGAACTACAGCTAACTAGGGAATGCTAAGAGAAGAAAAATTAGTCTTCCTCAAGGATGAGCGTCTTAATTCGTTATCCAATGCCAAATGGTCAACTCTGAAATCATATACATACAAGCAACTCTAATCAGACTTAGCAGATTGTATCTATAAATTTATGTCCATATCTATGTATATGTTTATGTGTGTATATACATATATGTGTATAATAACAATAATAAGTAAATAAGAAGACACTAATTAGAGAGGGAATAAGGAGTGATGTGTGGCCCAGGAAAATCTGGGGAGTAGGAAAGGAAAGGGAACATTGTGCAATTACATTTAAGTTTTAAAAATACAAATTAAAGAAAAGTTCATAAAATAATTAAATAAACCCTGCTACAGTCAGACTCTGGAATAGGATACAGCTTTCAAAGTGAGTTTGACATTATCAGATCTACAAGAATCTGCAATCAGCTGGTAAATGCTTGCACTCACACACAGGAACCTAACTCTGATTCCCAGCAGCCACGTAAGGAGAAGAGGTGAGTGTGGTCACACACAGCAGCAAGCTCCAGGGTTAGTCACCCTGTCTCAAAGGATAAAAGAGAGAACAGTTGTGGTGTCACCTAGTGTCAACTTCTGGCCTCCACACACGCAAATAAATTGAATAACATAGATACATAATGTGCAGATATAAACACATCTGTGGAGAAATTCCTACAAGCATAAAACCTATCAATAGTGGTAAAAAATGTGAAAATCTGAGGATGGCTCTAACTACAAAGGACACTGAATCAGTAATCCGAAAATCTCCATGGAGGAAAGTCCAGGGACCAGACATGTTCACACGTTAATTCTATCAAACGTACATTAAAAAATTAACAACAATTTCCAAGAAATATCTCAAAACACATTCATTGTTCTACCAATCATGGGGAAAAATAGAAAAAGAAAAAAATAATTTCAAGCCTCACCTATAAAACTAGCATCAGTCTGATCGAAAAGACAGGAAAATCACAGAATAATATTCCTGACCAATATTCATACAACAGTACAACGGTCATCCATCGACTGAACAATAAAAAGATCAAAAAGCATTATTAAATGAGAATTTGCCTTACAATGCAGGGATTGTCCAGCATATAAAAAAATCACTGTAATCTTTCTTTAGCACATAAAGGGGGAGACACATGGTTATCTCAACTGTTGCAAAAACATAATTCACAAGTTTTAAAACTCATCATTTTAAAAACACTCAGTAGGACCTAAGACACGGCTCAGTAGGCAAAAGCTCCCGCTCCCAACCCGGACAACCTGAGCTCAATTCCTGGACTCAATGGCAGAAGACAAGAGCAGACTCCTGCTAGTCTTCCTTGAACCTCCACACGTGCACTAGGGCACACACTCCTGTGCATGCACAAATAAACGAATAGATAATTAAATAAATACATAAGATTTTTTGCTTTAAAACACACTCAAGAATTTAAACTACCTCAGTATAATAAAAGCCCTCAATTAAAAGAATACAATTCACCTCAATCTCAGCAGCAGAAAACAGATAGTGTTTTCCCTTAGCTTGGGAATGAGACAAGAACGCCAACTTGGCTGTGCACTAGAAGTGCGAGCTAGAGAAACTGAACAAAGAAAAGAAACAAATGTCACCAAATTGAAAAAGAAAAGAGTAAAACTAACTTCAGTTACAGATAAGAGGATATTGTACACACACACACACACACACACACACACACACACCTAAAGATTCACACATAAAAGTGCTAAAAATAAAAAGGATTTTATTTTCCATTTTTTTCTTTTCTTTTATTTATTTATTTATTTTTACCATCTCATACAACCCAACTTCAGCTAGGTACATAAACAAAAAAGCTTACTGGAATGCTCGGGATAAGATTGTTCTTGCTGCTGTTGTTGTTGTTTCTTAACAAGTTTTTTTTTTCTCCTTTGAAATTATAATGAACATGGTCACACCACAGGTAAAGTCTGAAGTAGGACAGAGAATGCTCTGAAGGCTGGATCAGACTCCTGTTATCACTAAAAATGGCTGATCCCTAACACTATGTACAAAAATATAAAATGTAAATAAAAATACAAATTAAAAGAAGTATTAAAAGTAATCAGTGGACATAGAAAAAATATCAATGCAAACTTAACATATACACAGGCACACATATGCTCACACACATACACACACACATACTCACACACATGAACTCTCTCACACACATACACAAGCACAAAATGCTCACACACATGCTAACACACATGCATTCTATCACACATACACAACCACACACATGCTCACACACATGCTAACACACACACATGCTAACACACACACATGCTCATACACACAATCTCTCACACACACATACACTAGCACATGTATGCTCACACACACATGTTCACACACACATGAACACACACACACACACACACACACACACACTTGAATACACTAACAGTAAGCAATACAAAAAGGAAAGCTACATGAACACTTACATTTACAATGGCCTCCAAAAGAATAAACCATGAAGGGATCAATTTGACTGAGAAAAATATTTGGACACCAAAATAACAAAAGACAAATTTTAAAAGATACAAATAAGTGGAAAGATATCCAATGACCACAGACTGTAAAACTTGCAGGGTTTTTTGTCTTGTATTTTTATTGCCTCTTCTCTGCCTTTACATTTCAGATGTTATCCCTCTCTTTCAATCCCATCCCCCCCATTGCCTCCATGAAGGTGCTCCCTCTCCCAACCACTCACTCCCACCTCAGCACACTGGCGTCCCCTACACTGGGAAAATGAGCCTTCACTGGACTATAGGCCTCTCCTCCCCTTGGTTCCAGAGAATTTTATTTTCTGCTGCATATGCATCTGGGGCCATGGGTCTCTCCATGCAAACTCGTTGGTTGGTGTTTTAGTCCCTAGGAAACTTGCACTGTTCAAATAAAAATGCTAACAACAGATCTACAGATGTAAGCTAATCTTGAAATCTCCATGGTGCTTCTGTCCTGTTTCCAGGCACCCACACTGAGTGGCTACAGCTGCCTGACCTCCAGCTCCTAGGGTTCCATCTCCTCTAGCCTCCTCGGACGCTTGCACCCCATGTACACACCCACACGCAGACACTTAATTGAAAAATAGGAGTAATCGTTTTTAAAGAACAAAATTGGTTTTGTAAACTTCCTGATTTTAAGGCTTATTTAAAAACTAAAGTAATCAAAACAGTGTGGTATTAACACAAAGACTGGGGTACAATAGGGGGAATAAGACCGGAAGGTTAACATGATTGACATAATATTAAAATATTAACATGAATTTTAATACTCATGCAGTGGGTATTTGCTACAATTGAATTTTTAATTTATGCATGCATAACCCCGAACTTTGTTGAAACTAAAGAGACACACTCGTGTATGCACACACACACACACACACACACACACACACACACATTATTACTTCAAGAAGCAGGAATAAATTAAGAATAAATACCAACTGCTGATGTTGATTATCTCTGGTATACTAGTTTTGAAAAAATATTTATATATGTGTGTGTGTGTACATCTGTGCACACTAGGAAAAGGGGATACCTGTTTTTATTTATATGACTCCATTATTTAAATGATATTAATTGATATATATATGTCATTATATATACATATATATATAAAGACAATGACATAAAATTATATAAAGGCAAAGTTATTAAAAGCTTCAGGTTTTTAATGCATGTATTGGCAATTGCCTTGTTAAATGGTATCCATTGATAGCATGCAATATATATTATATCATTATATATTTGATATATTTGTTTATATACATACTATATATACATATATATACATGTGTTTTGCATATATATACATATATGGGTATACTAGTTTTCTGTGTGTTTATATATATATACATACACACACACTCACAAAGACAGAAAATGAAGTAAAAGGCAAAGTCGTTAAAGGCTTTTGGTTTCGATGCGTGCGTTGATGACCAAAAGGAAGTATCAGAGAGCCTTAGCTTCTTCTAACCTGCACAGTCTGATCCTGGAAAGGCAGACTTTGTTTGGATGCTAATCAGTTCAATAGCTCATGTTTTGATGACACCAATATTAGTCTTACTGAGTCTGAGTAAACTGTTTATGAAATCATGTTTGTCACTGAGTGGCTGCTTAGGAAATAAATTTTCAGTTTGGATAAACTGTCTCTAAGGTTATCAAAGGTCAGCTGAGACAAAGCAAGCCAGGGTAGTATTTGTCATGTGACTTTTCTTGAGGGGTGCTGTTTGGTGATACACCTTCTCTTAGACTAGAGAGAAAAGAGGAAGCACAGTTCCATTTAATTGATCACTGACTATAGCAGATGATGGAAGCACTGTTTATAATTTTCTTGATTACTCAGGTACTGACCAATCATAGACTGACATTGCAGCTTGCGTCAAAGGAAGATGCTAAATGTTAGATGAATACGCAGCTATAGGGAATATATAAAAGGCCAGGTGAGGAAGACACAACTCAAACGCAGAAACTTCTCCTCATAGACCAACCAACTTGACTCCTGACCCAACATGGCCTGCTGCGCTACTAGCTTCTGTGGCTTTCCCACTTGTTCCACTGGTGGCACCTGTGGCTCCAGCTGCTGCCAGCCCAGCTGCTCCCAAGCCAGCTGTTGCCAGCCCACCTGCTCCCAGTCCAGCTGTTGTCAGCCCAGCTGCTCCCAGTCTAGCTGCTGTCAGCCCAGCTGCACCCAGTCCAGCTGTTGTCAGCCCAGCTGCTCTCAGACCAGCTGCTGCCAGCCTACCTGCTGTCAGACCAGCAGCTGTCAGCCCAGCTGCTGTGGAACTGGCAGTGGCCAAGAGGGTGGCAGTGGATCCCTAAGCTGCCGTGTTAGATGGTGCCGCCCAGACTGCCGTGTGGAGGGCACCTGCCTGCCCCCCTGCTGTGTGGTGAGCTGCACACCCCCAACCTGCTGCCAGCTTCACCATGCCCAGGCCTCCTGCTGCCGCCCATCCTACTGTGGACAGTCCTGCTGCCGCCCAGCCTGCTGCTGCCACTGTTGCGAGCCCAGCTGCTCTAAGCCCAGCTGCTCTGAGCCCAGCTGCTAGGAGCCACATTCCTTAGTAGTTAAAAATAAAATGAAAAGCACTGAAGAACTGTGTGGACTGCTAAGGACTTTTTCTGTGTGATGGATGCTAAGTATCTTCATGTTGCTAATCTGTTAGTTGTAGTGGAAGTCTTCATCAGGATCTCCACAGATGTGCTGAAATTGGTGCACTGAACACACGTCTCAATCAGAATGTTCCTGAGACGCTTCATTACTTAAGTGATGCACAGGATGCAGCAATATATCGTTCCAGTGACATGTGGACTTTTTTCCCTAGGTCATGGTTCTTCAGCCATGCTTCCTACTTGAAGAGACGCCCAGTGCTCTCAAATAAAGCGTTTTATGCACAAGTGAATAGGTTTCTGTTCATCTTCTAATTTTAAGCTGTGTGTGTATAGATGATCGTAACCTTCGGGTATAGACACATAATCTAAGGCAAAATGATTTGATGAAAATTAACTTATGCTTAAATTGTCTGCTAATAAAAGTGTTCTGTGCATTAAATAATCTTCCTGGTTATTTAAATGTGTGACTGTTTTATTAAAATAGACCCAGACCAATAGAGTCCCCTGCGTGGACTTTTTATACCAACTCTAACCTTGTCTCATTTACTACAGTAGATGGTTTTTCTTTGTCCATGCACAACATAAAGAAACTGGCTTATCTACTAACTAGATTGGAAAATATCTGCCAGTAATATTTCCAATACAACTTGGGTTTAATTCCTACCACGTGGCCTAACTCCATTCCACTAATCTCCACCTGTGTAAGCTTCAACTCTCAAGATTCCCCTGCACTTTCTGGGTGTGTGAGGGATAATTCTGTACCAGAGAAGAGTCAAGCAAGCAGCTTTGAGGTATGGCTGCTGAGTTCCACCATCACATCCCACAGACAGACGCATTAGAAATCTCAAACAGCAACATCACAATTTATAACTAACACGCCAACTGAAAAATGCCTTTCTTAAAAAAAGCTTATGCAAACCTAGAACAAAAGGAGGTAGACTCTGTTATGTAATTTTAATTCTGATGTAAACAGTTGACTGCGATACACAGAATACATAAAGACCTAAGAAGATGTCTTCGGGTTACTTACAAGAACCCAGCACTTACCTGTCTTATTAAATTGGCAGCAATGATGGATTACAAACACAATGGTACATTCCAGAAAAGAGAGAATTGGATGACTGTATTTGTTCGAGGTGTCATAATTCCTAGATATTTTCCCCAAGCTTTTTTCCAACCACTAAATTCAGACAAAAATAGCTCAACATTCCCTAGTATCTTCTCGGCATTAAGTCTCTGTGGGCGGGGCTACAACTTGAAAGTGCGCTTACTCATCCTTGAGTGGCTCTGGCGTTTGTGAATCATACGTTATACTCCACCCCCTCAGCTAATCACCACTGAATCAGATTCAATAAACATTTAATAAGAATATATGAAAATCAGGCTGGATACTTTCTGGAAAAAAAGAAAGAAAGAAAGAAAGAAATTGTTTGGTTCCCAGTGAAAGAACTCTCTCTGGCCTGAAATACAAATGTTTCTGATCCATTGAAATGTAAAGAGCCCTAGAGGCCATTTGACTTTGGTGCTGGAGTGAAGGAGGGGGATGTTTCTATTACCTGTGACCAAAGGTGTGCTCAATGTGGCAAATATGCCAGTGCTTTCAATTCCATAGAATTTAGTCTCTATATGCCGGAGAGAAAAATCATGCTTGAAAGATCAAATTGCCTTCTGCTTTAGAGGTTTAAAGTGGAATGACAAGTATTTAGAACAAGGGTGTTGCCTTAGCCTACGGTGAGAAGACTCTTTGAACATGGAAACCACAAACACTACTCTGAAGAGTATGCGGCCAATGGAACGAGTCACAGCGACCTTATAAAACAAAACCATCCCCATAATATGTCACAAGTATCTCAATGGAAGCCAATCAGAGGACCACTGAAGAACAAATTTAAACAAAAACAAGAAAAATATGTTAAGAATTTTATAAACAGCAACTCCCTTGACTATATAAAGGGCCCATGCTCAGGTTTGCTCCCAAACTCAGAAACTCACCCAACCTACTCAACATCCAACCAACTCCTGACACCATGGCCTGTTGTGCTACTGGATTCTGTGGCTTTCCCACTTGCTCCACTGGTGGCATCTGTGGCTCCAGCTGTTGCCAGCCCAGCTGTTGTGAGACCAGCTGCTTCCAGCCCAGCTGCTGTGAGACAGGCTATGGCATCGGAGGTGGCTTTGGCTATGGCCAGGCAGGTGGCTGTGGAGCTGTGAGTTGCCGTGTTAGATGGTGCCGCCCTGACTGCCGTGTGGAGGGCACCTGCCTGCCCCCCTGCTGTGTGGTGAGCTGTGTACCCCCAACCTGCTGCCAGCTTCACCATGCCCAGGCCTCCTGCTGCCGCCCATCTTACTGTGGACAGTCCTGCTGCCGCCCAGCCTGCTGTTGCTACTGCTGCTAATCCATCTATTAACAGCCAGATTTTCAATTGCCCAGATCATGGTATTCTTGAATTGTACATCTCCTTAACCACCCCTGGACCAGTAACAAGTTCTTCAAACTCTACTTCATTGTCTTTTATGCAGTCTCAGAATACAGGCACATCACAGCACTGTTGGAGTCTGTTCTAGAGTCAGTACCTCGACCCTCTACAGTGGATCCAGAAATGCTGAGACTCCACAGACTCACCACCAAATTGTTCTGGATATACTGCACCTGAAACTTTTCCACGACTAAAAATTGTCAAAATCTTGGGAAATAGTTTCTTAAGAACAATCTAAAACTCTACTCATCCTGCTTGGTGGCCAACTTTTATCTTCTCTTTACTTAAAGCTTGTCTAACATCAAAGACACCAGACTACAGCTGAGAGACATTCTTCAGGTGTCATCAGAGAAAATGGAAATTCTTTACCCAACTTCCAGCCTCTAAAAATAAGTCAGACCATTCTACACTTTTCCACTGGATCCCTTCCTTACTTTTTTAATCGTAATTAGCTTGCCTGTTGGGTGTCCCCATTTTATCTGTGGTCTTGTGTCCTGTGATGTTTCTTAATAAAGCTTATATCCTGGGCAAAGAAGCCATGGTTTGTTTCTATTTGTTTTTCACCTGCTTATAATGTTGGGAAATGTACTTCAATGAATTCGTTTGTTTCTTCTGAGAGGCTGAAGTCATTCGTGCTTCATTTATTCATTCCATTAAAATGTATTAATTACCACTTTCAGGCAAGAATTTGGAAGAGATGATGGAGATTAGGCAATGATGAAGAGTCAGTACTTACCTGTGACAATGTGGCTACTCGGAAAGAAAACTCCTATGCTCAAGTAGCTACTATGGAATGCAAGATATTGTAATCTCTTCCCAGCTCACAGTAACCTTAGTGGGCAGGCATGTTTGTAGCCAATATGTCTAGGCATGGCCATTTACAATAAGGTATCAACAGTAAGGTTTCCCTAGAAGCCATGAAGCACCAACATCCTACCAGAATGATGTAAAATAACAAGACTGGAGGGAAATTTTTATCTAGAGTAGAGAAACAGAGAGAGTGTTATGTCACTGGAAGATTATGGATCTTGTTTTCTGATCTTTTCCCCCATGAAGCCAACAAATTCGGATAATCTTTGAGACTTTCTGCAAAAAACATTAAAGTGGCCGGGTTTCCTCTGCATGTCAATTTAGAAAAAGACAAAAGTCACCCAGGAGCGGACAGAACAAAGGGACCACAAGAAAATAAGGCCTCAAGAGCTCCCAGAAATGATTTAGATTTGGATGATCTCCTCATTGGAAATAATATCTTGGGTTTGTTGACCAAAAAGAAGACAGAGAATGAGCAACGGAACAAGAAAATGTAAGAAACTGCTTCACCATGGGACTAGTGCCGTCTGGATGGAGGTAGCATGAGCAAGAGAAGCTTCGCAAAGAGGAGAATCCATACAGAGAGCTCTGAGAGGCCTTCCCAGTGGAAAGAAAAAGATGATAAAGATCTTACACACCCATTAGAGTAACTAAACCCAAAGCAGCAAAGCAACTAAATGCTGATGAAGATGTAGAGTGACAGAAAATCTCAGTGTTGCTGATAGAGATGCAGATTGCCACAGCCCCTTGGTAGTCTGGTACCTTATTACAAAACTCAACACGTTGTTACCAATGAATCTATAAATTGTGCTCCTGTATATATACCCTAATGAGACAAATCCTTATTATCTACTCTGAAGACCTGCATTGATGTTGACTCCATAGGTAAACAGGACAGACAAACTCTGAGACATCTATGCAATGAAATACTACCTGGCTTCTTATAAAGTAAATGAAATAAGCCAGTCTAGAAACATTATCTGCTAAATAGTTCAACTATACATCATTCTTCCAAAAACACAGAAGCAATTAATAGTAGAGTGTCCTACATACTGTGCTGTGGTGTCATCTGTGGTCCAACACTGGAAGACTAAAGAAAATAAGTTACGAAAACAGTCTGTCTAATGAAACCTACAAAGCGGTAGGTTATGTATCTGAGACAGTGTTTCTTCTCAGATAAATGAAGCATACATGGTTCTGCGCCTGAGGTGTTCCCTATCGCCCCAGACAATTCTTCTTATTTGAAACATGTGCCTGATGCTTGGAACAAAGTCTCATGAAATGTCAAAACCCTGGTCCTTACTTAGTTGAGTCTGTACCAATGCCAGAAGCTACCCTACCATGGGGAGAAAGAATATGCCTCTATCCACCTAATGTTTGTTGGATTTCCAGACAAAAAGACTGGACTATCCCTGTTATATAGTGCAGGAGGGTGTAATCAACTCTCAAAAATGGCAGTTTGCTACATACAATATCTACTGGTCATAAACAGTCACGTAACGGCAAAAAAATACACATTTAAAATTCCAAAGTAGAAGTGAGGATGTTCCTTTAAAGGAGGGATATTGCCATGGGAGAGTTGATGTTTCTCATCCCAACTAAGGGAATGGGAAAAAGGTTTTGAAGGATGGGGAGAGAATTATGAGATAAAAAAAAGACCAAAATAGTTTGTCTGAGAGAAGACATGGTGGGAAGGAATAGGGGACAAGACAGAGTCAATAAAGAGTCCTCAGAAAGATACACAGGAAAGGGAGAGATGAAAACAACCTGACTTTGTTTATTACCATGTACTGTCCTACATGCAGTTACTTAGCATTGATACTTCATGCTAAGCTTATTTTGTGTAACCCTTGTATCAATCCCACAACATAGATATGTGTGCCCTGGCTCACATGTGAGTAAGTGGGTCTAAAAGAAGTGAAATGTCTTGCTTTCTGATACACAGCTCATAAGAAAGAAGCTGAATTCTGAATCCACCTCTAGCTGACTCCAAACTCCAGAAAGAGAAAGCTAAAGAGTTAGTTGGAAAGTATGTCAAAGTTCACAAGCCTGGGCCAGCAAGATGGCTCAGCTGGTGAAGGAGCTTGCTGCCCACTAACTTGGGCTCAATCTCTGGAATCAATGAAAAGGTAAACATAGAGCACCCTCCACACCCTCTGACGTGTACATGTGCATCATAGCATGTGTACCCCAACACCACACACACACTAATAACAATGCAAATAGTAAATTGAATAAAAATCCTAAGATCAAACAAAAGTTACTTTAGGA
This sequence comes from Micromys minutus, assembly GCF_963924665.1. Lineage (NCBI taxonomy): Eukaryota > Metazoa > Chordata > Mammalia > Rodentia > Muridae > Micromys > Micromys minutus. Next base: position 46,235,627 of record NC_137979.1, on the reverse strand, counting down.
ATCATGAGCTTGGGTAGAAGCTCCTAGATGCTGGTACATAGACTCTAATCTTATAGCTCTTCCCCCTCCCTTCAACGCTCTGTCTGGGGAGGATGCTGGTGGTACTATGCAAACCACATCACTGCTTCCATAACAGACCTTGTTCAAGCTATCCAGCACCCATCCTCGGAGTTCTCATTCCCTGGAGCCACCCTTCAAGTTCAGGGCATCAGAAAACATCAAGAAGCACAATAAGTCAGCTTCCCTCAGGACACTTCCTCTTAATTTGTATATTTCATTACTCTACCTGCTACTTCTATGATTAACTATTCTGACTTTTTTAACGACGAAGCTAATACCTCCTATAGCTAGCTAATAATGACTTATATTAAATTATTGAGGTCAAGGGTAAACTGGGACCTCTTTCCCTGCTTGTTAGAAATTGCTAACACAGAAGTTGATATAAAAGGGGATTCCAGAAAAAAAAGATAACAATCAGATTTTGTGGCTACTTTAATAGAGCCTGTAAACTTTGGTGTTAAAGTTTTTGCCAACAGGAAATGAAATAGAATTTATACCACAACTATTACTTCAGTCTATTGGCTTGAGGGCCTATCTGACTGCTGTTCTTGACTCTGACAACAGTGATGACTATGAAAGATGAGGAAGAGGATGTCCTCTAGCACTGCTCTCAGAAGGAAAGTGACTAACTTGAGATCACAACACCCAAGCCAAGCCATTATCAGAGACACATAAAAGATGTAAAACAGAAGCTCTCAAAGGCCTTTTCTTCCCTGCAGCCATAGAGCTGACACTGTCCAAAACTGAAAACTGAAGTTTATTGGGTGGTATAACTGAAGTCAGTCAGATGAGTCTCATCTAGAGCCTGGGTCTTCTTCCAGAACTTACTGTTGTTTAGATTCATTTCCATTTCATGTTTTTGCAAAGGTCCCCCACTGCCCAACCAAAAATGGCCAGCAATTTCCTCTTTATACTTTGAATGTCTCTAGTTGCTTGGTAGCATCTCTCTAGCTTGCTCTCTGCTCTTGGCTGGAGAAGATGTTCTATCTTTGAAGTGTGCATCTGATGAGCTGTTCTTCCTGAAAAAATAGCTTATCCATTCAGGTATGTTGGTGGGATCTATGCTCAGCTCCATCAGTATGTTATCTGGGACTATCTTTAACCCATGAGTCCCTCTCACCAGATTGCTCATGAGGAATATCTGTGTGGTCGAACCTGGACTGAAGGAGAGGGCACAGTGATGTATCAAAAGTCCAAGCCATGGCTCACTTAAATTACTTGTGCCATTTGGACAGTCTCATGTCTACTTTCCATTTTAGCACATCACCCCTTGTGTGTACCTGACCTTACAGCTTAGCGATCAGATAGCACTGATTTCATTACAAGTGCAGCTATTCCTTGCCTTCAAGGAGGCTTTGCTCACAAGCATACCAAACGTTTATCAGCAGATGGGTAGTTTCTGAGGAAGGCATGCATTTTCACTGAGCCCCACAGGCCCGCTTTCAATCCTCCTGCCTCTGCATCAGAGGCTCCACACAGTGGTCACGTTCTTCAGTGCATCCCCAACACCACTGGATCAGCTGTTTTGTGAGGTTTAAACGAAGTAACAACCTGTGTTGCAAATGGAAGTCTACCATAATGCCTCCTGTTGTTCTTGATCTCCTAGGCTCCAATAGCAGTTTGAGTTTTTATTAAACAGCTAAGACTATCACAGTCAAACACAGTAGACACTGACTTCATAAATCCCATAAAGAGTTGTGTATTTTTTCAGTTAAAGTTAGTTCTGAGCAAAGCAATTTTTCTCCCTTGTTAGAGAAGAGATCTCAGGGTGTTTTGTACAACTGGACTCTAAGAAACACCACAGGAGTAATGGTTTTCTTGGTTATTTGTAAGATTTGCCTCTTTGCTAAGACATCCAATGCTTACTAGTTCCTGCTCATCAGAAGTAGCTGACATGATGTCATACGGCTAACAGACTGATGGTGTGTGAAAGGTCACAATGACTAAGTTCTCTCCAGTGGACATTGTGAAAGAGCAGGAGAGCTGGCATAGTCCTGAGGCAAGAACAGGAAAGTTACTGCTAATCAACTAGGTCAAAACAAACTACACCATGATGCAAGGGTGGATGTTTCTAAACAATACTTTTAGTTGCACTCTGGGTTAATTTACCCCATTAGAGATGCTATATCTTGGATATCAGAGCCAATTGGCATCCCTAGCTGAATGACTTTAAGATAGTAGTATATGATTATTTTATTATTCTCCAAAATTGGTCTGCTTTCTCATAAGGAAAAGGAGGAGCTAAATGGGTAAAATACCAGGATCCTGGCTAGTTTCAAGTCCTTGGTAATGATATCCATCTTCAAGAAGTCCCCAGAGAACTAGCAAAATTTTGGATTAATTATCCTAATACCTGAAGGAACACCTAGCAGCTCCTACTTAGGCCTTCAACTTCTTGTCATTTGAGCTGAAATTTATTCTTCAGGTCTGTGCACAGAGGTGAGAAATGTCATAGTTGTCAAACATGACTATTTTAACTAAACATCCACAAACTGAAGAGATAATTCGTAGACCCCTGTGTGTCAGTCAAAGACTAATATTCCTTCATTTACTGCATTATGAACCTGCACCACGAGGCCCAGCTCCAGAGTAAGTGTTTACAACCATAGCAGAGAAGCCTATCAAGAATCAGGTGGGCACGGTGGATGTTCTCTTGTGTATTCCACTCTTTCCTTCAGCAGTATCAGTGTTTGCTTGATGCACCACGTACAATGGAACCTGTTGTTGACAGTGCAGAAATATTGGACTCCACAACACAGGTAGTGGACTACCCAGTACAATATTAAACTAGGTCTTCCTACTAGGGAATACCTAACGAGTCAAAAAAACACTTTTAACAATGAGCTCCAGTTCTATCGCCAACCTCTGGGCAGAGTAACTACACAACTCATGGCAAAGTTACTGCATCCAATCCCTTCCATTGTAGGATCAGAGCTCCGACTTACCTGGAAAAGGGATTGTAATCTAGGCATGTGTAGCCTACCCCACCACGCCTATGCTTATAAAAGATTTTCCTCTTCTGTGGTATTATCCCACACAAACTTGATTCTGACCATAAAATTTATCTCAAAGCAAAGCAAATACAGTTTAAAATAAGTCCATGCCTGTGGATCTAATTAGTCTCCACCCATAAATCCTTACCCAAACTGATTAGCCTAACAGATAAGACCAATGGCCTCCTGAACGCTGATCATTTAGTGATCCACTGGAGAATAATTCTTTACGGGGTCTAGAACATGCTTTGAACCTGTGACCTGTGTCAGCTGCGATGCTTTCTGAAACAGTAAGAGCAATATAGTAACTCCACAGCTTTTAAATACAGACTCTTTCTTGTTTCTTGTCCCACAACTGTGAGCTCTGATGGTTTAGGAGTCTTGGTTCTTAAGGGAAACGAACAAACAAACCACTTGCTCCGGGAGGCAGAACAATGGTTTAGGAACTGATCCTGCCATCTCGATATTTTGGTCTCTTCCTGTCACTGAACTCTCAAGGATAAGAAGTGGATCACTCTGCTGGCTTTTATCCTTGATCCTAAATCACAAAATGAACTTTGAGTTACTGTCACCCATCTGTGGCGACAAAGGGCCCAATGGGCGAGCCAGGTTATTAAACTGAAACTTTGTATTTAAAAAAAAATGATGAAAAATTAAAAGGAAAGATATGGGTCCACTGTGGATCCAGACTCTTTAGGAACGAAGGTTGAAATCAGCCCCACCCCCCAGATTAAGAACTCCGAGCTTTATCTGAGAGTCAGATAAAGAAGTTAAGTGCTGGAAGAAGGGATCACAAATGTCACCTGTGTCCTCATCACTCATCACCAGTCAGAACCAAGGGTTCCAGAAACCATGGCTTGTTGAAGATGGCCGCTGCACCACTGGGGATTGGCCACACTGAAGGAATCACTGTTTGGAAAGTCTAGACTGCACTTCGCCTACTGCCCTCCTTGCATGTTTTTCTCCTCTCTGCCCTGCCTTTCGTGGTACTACAGACAATTGATCAGTCTTAGGAAACATTCTGTTATCATGGTTTTTCAGACAAGTAAGTATTTTTGCTTTCCCTCACATGTTTATAAAAAATACACACCTAACTCCAACCTTGACTCTCAAGAAGAGCCTTGAGAACATGGTTCCCTTGGTAAAAATCCTTGCAGCACAAACATGAGGTCCTTCCTGGGCTTGGTACTCAGCATCAGCATAAAAAGCTGAGCATAGGTGCTCTCTGCTCCTTCCTGTTCCAGAGACAACTGCATCTTCTCGTGCAGTGCCAGCCTCGTCCCTTAGACAAGATGGTGAAGGTCAGTGTGAATGGATTTGGTCATATTGGGTGCCTGGTTACCAGAGCTGCCTTCTGCTCTGGACCTGTCAAAGTGGATATTGTTGCCATCAATGACCCCCTCATTGACCTCAACTACATGGTCTGCATGTTCCAGTATGATTCTACCCATGGCAAATCCAATGGCACAGTCAAGACTGAGAATGGGAAGCTTGTCATCAATGGGAAGCCTATCGCCATCATTCAGGAGCATGATCCCACTAACATCAAATGGGGTGATGATAGTGCTGAGTATGCCGTGGATTCTACTGGTGTCTTCACCACCATGAAGAAGGCTGAGGCCCACTTGAAGGATGGGGCCAAAAGAGTTATCATCTCCACCCATTTGGCTGATGCCCCCATTTTGTGATGGGTGTGAACCATGAGAAATATGACAACTCACTCAAGATTGTCAGTAATGCATCAACTGCTTAGCTCCCCTGGCTAAGGTCATCCATGACACCTTTGGCATCATGGAAGGGCTCATGGCCACAGTCCATGCCATCACTGCCACTCAGAAGACTGTGAATGGCCCCTCTGGAAAGCTGTGGCATGATGGCCATGGGGCAGCTCAGAACATCATCCCTTCATCCACTGGTGCTGCCAAGGCTGTGGCCAAGGTCATCCCAGAGCTGAATAGGAAGCTCACTGGAATGGCTTTCTATGTTCTTACCCCCAATGTATTTGTTGTGGATCTGACATGCCACCTGAAGAAGCCTGCCAAGTATGATGACATCAAGAAGGTGGTGAAGCAGACAGCCAAGGGCCCACTAAAGGGCATCCTGGCCTAAACTGAGGACCAGGTTGTCTCCTGTGACTTCATCAGCAACTCCCACTCTTTTACCTTTGGTTCCAGAGCTGGCATTGTGCCCAATGAAAACTTTGTGAAGCTCATTTCTGGTATGACAATGAATACAGCTACAGCAACAGGGTGGTGGACCTCATGGCCTACATAGCCTCCAAGAGTAAGAAACCCTGGACCACCCACTCCTCAGCAAGAACACTGAGAGCAAGGGAGAGGCCCTCAGTTGCTGAGCAATCTCATCCCAACACTGAGCATCTCCCCCTGGACCACCCACTCCTCAGCAAGAACACTGAGAGCAAGGGAGAGGCCCTCAGTTGCTGAGCAATCTCATCCCAACACTGAGCATCTCCCTCACAATTTCTATCCTATACCCCCATAATAATAGGAGGGGCCTAGGGAGCCCTCCCTATTCTCTTGAATACCATCAATAAGTTCCACTGCAGCCCCCAAAAAAGCTAAGCATAGCAATCTTCAACAAACCATGGTTTCTGGAACCCTCAGTTTTAATATGTATATATATATATATATAATATGTTATTATATAATTATATTACAATATATCATATAATATGTAAATATTATATCAGGTATGTTATATATTTTACATATATTATATAATATATTACTTATATATTATAAGGAAACTGACATAGGAAGGTCTCTCAGGCTTACTGGTCAACCAGTCTTTTTAAGCTCCGTGAGAGACTTTGTCTCAAACAATAAGATGAAGGCAGACATTTTGGAGGCCTTTGGTCTCCACATGCATTTCCACATATGTGCATGTGAACAAGACAGGCATGTGTGGAAAAAAATGCAATACAATATAAACAGCCATGAGTACCACTTCAGGAAGAAGCAATGACGTAAGGAACAGAGTGGTGTCTGTCATCTCAGCCTTCCAAAAGCTCAGTCAGAAAAACTGCTTTGAGTTTCAGGACAGCCTGGTCTACAGTGTGAAACCCTCTCTCAAAAAGAAAGCCAGAGAGAGGGCCATCGAGATAGCTCGGCAGATGACGGAGCCTGACACCCAGGCTTGATGACCTGTGCTTGATCTCCAGAAGCCACACAGTGGAAGGAGAGCATCTATTCCTGAAGGTTGTCTTCTGACCTCCACAAGTGCATACACACACACAAACAGGATAGTATATATACAGACAGACATACATACAGGCAGTGCAGAAAGGCAGACAGAAGATAGATGTAATTTAGAGAGAGAAATAGAAGTAAATGATGTTGTGTGGAGATTCAGGACACCTTGAGGATGACTGTCTTGAAATGTGTAGATTTCAAAGTAAATTGATCCGTGTGCCTGTTGTTAAATTACATTTTTAAGCTTTTCCATCCTCCCCCTGACCTCTGTAACAATCTCTGAGATCTCTGTGGTGGTGCCCAGCAAAACAAACCCCTTTGTTGCTCTGCCAGTGGCTCTGCTAGACTTGACCACTAGGGGGCAAGAGAGGAAAACTGCACCATCTGCATAGTAGAGTCTAGTCCCTCTTTACTGTTTTGTGCTCGCCAGCATTATCACCTAAGGATCGCTGCAGGCACGCATCCTTGCCCTGGTGGTTCTGGGTTCCGTTTGTAGTTCTTTCCATTCTTATAGAACCCACCCCATTGCTTTTCTCAGCCCATCACAGGAGCTAGCCAGCCACACCTATCAAAAAACTGGGTTTCACTCTTCGGGGTAACACTCTTTCTAACTTTGTAAGCTTTCTTTTTCTTTCCTTCCCCCCCCCCCTTTATTTTCTTTAAAATGCGCGTGTTCTGCATTTACTAAATTTATGATGTCATCGAAGTTTCTTTAAACCCTTTTAATCACCTGCCAGCGACTTGGTTAAAAATTGTTCTAAATTAATTCAATGCAAACAGTGTGTGCAGTTTGTGTTTCCTGACTAACCCCTCTTATATTTGCCTCCTTCAAATGTTTAAATTATTTAGTGAGCTATTTGCTCAGACTTTTGCTCACTCGTTTTGGTTACTTGTCAGAACTGTTTGTGTAGAACATGGAACATATTACACTAGAAAGATCGCCCAACACCACTGAACTCGTTAACTAAGAAACCTCCCCGTTTCTGTAGAAATTGTCTTACAGGGAGAGAAAAATGCCCAGGAAGACCCTCTGCTGACTCCTGAGATACCCCCAAACCACAACTCTAATGGAAGAAGCCTGAACCCACTCTTCTCTTTAAATGCCAATAGGCAAAAACTATTTTTACAAGTCAAAGGACATAGAGCAATTTGGGGAAATTCTGAAGGGAGAGACTGTGACTCACCACATCACTGGAGCATGGAAGCTTTGGGTGAAGCTAAGGATTTGAGGGTTAAGCAGAGTCGTTTGTGTAAGCGTGACAAATGCTAATCCACAGCAATAAGTGTGACTTCACACAGAGCCTGTTGGTTTCTGAGCACAGTCTCCATTGTGTGTTAACAATACTGTGGGATGAAGAAGTGACTTCGGATCTCCAGAGAAGCTGGCATCAGGAACGATGAGGGAGTTTGAGGAGAATTAGAAGTCACAGCGTGTGGGAGGGACAGTCTCGAAGAGCACAAAGCAGACGGGTACGAGGTTCTTCACACGAAAGAAGTAAGGTAGCAAAGAAGAAAAAATAATAGAGCTTTGACCTAGTACTCAGAAAAATAACAAGATTCGTGTTTTCAAACCTTATTCCAACACTTACTGTTTAGTGAGCAGAAAGGATCTGAATTAAAGAAAGAAAGGAAGAAAGAAAGAAAGAAAGAAAGAAAGAAAGAAAGAAAGAAAGAAAGAAAGAAAGAAAAGCTGCAGAAAGTCCAGGGAGGAAGTAAAGCTGGGTTCAGAGGATGCCGATGTCTTGTTCTATGTGTGAGTGTGCGCTAAGTAATACGTGAGTGGTGTTTCCACTGTAGACAGGAAACAAGAAAAGGACGATGAAGGAGTCAGAAATCACAAGTTCAAACCTCGAATCTACTGGCTGGCTGGCAGCTGTAGATGGGTCTCGGAGATTCTCTGAAGCCATCTTTCATTGTTTAGCAAGGGTTCAATGGCTCGAGAACTGCCGTAAATACCACTAAAGTGCTTAACAGATTATTATCTCTGCTTCCCTTCATTCAAACCTATGTCTTTGGGGGGAAGAAAAGAAACCTTTAGAATACTGTGAGGCCAAAAGTTGCCAGGCACTCAGGTGTGGGTGAGAAGGCCTGCGCCCACTAGAAAGGAGATTAACCCAAGCAGTTTCTCACGGAGTGATTGGCCCTTTATCCAATGAATCTACTCTAAAAACCAAACACGTTCCGGGCACAATAGCACAAACCTATAATCCCAACACTCAAGACTCAAGAGGCTGAAGGATGAGCCTCGCCAGTCTGAGGCCAGCCCGGGATTTACAGTGAATCCTTATCTCCAAATCACGCCACTCCTAGTACTTGTTGGAATGTTCTCCAGAATGTTCTCCTCGTGTGATATTCCTTCCCACCCACTCTCTTCTTCACACTGGACCAAGAAACCAAATTCCCTCTCATTGACCAACTAGAATATGAACAGTTCCCTTCTATCCCATACCCCAACTACATTGTCTAAGTGTATTTAAATGGCATCCTTTCTGTATAAATTGCCAGGGTTATGACAACTAAAGCACAGAGAAGACGTAGTAATCGAGCTCACAGGGAATATGGAGCCCGGCTGCTTCTTTCTGATTAACCTGTCCACACCTAGGCAACATCACAAGACTTCAGCAGGCAAAGAGACATCAGCCCTTCTGGAGAAGGCAGGGACTGCACTGATTTAGAAGGTTTTGATGAAGACATGAGACACCAGGAAGCTAAAACCTCAACTTCACCTCGGGCCAGCCACAGGGGACAGAAAGAATAATATAAGAGCCCCAACTCCCACCCTCTTTCTCAACAACATTCTTAATACAGGCCTGACAGTGAGGGAAAATGTTATCTAGTTACCAAAGTGAAATCTATTATTGAGATATTTAAATTTAGAATTAGTCTATAGTAACCTTAAAAACCACATGCACACACACACATATACTATTTGTATATGTATGAGTGTGTGTGTGTGTGTGTGTGTGTGTGTGTGTGTGTGTGTGTACCTGTCACTGTGAATGCCTGTGGATGTGAGAAAAGGGTGACAGAGTCTCTGGAGCTGGAGTTACAGGTTTTGGGTATTGAGATCTGAACTCAGGTCCTCTGAAAGAGCGGTGCATGCTCTTAACTGCTAAACTGTCTCTCCAGCCCCTTAAATGTTGTATTTTTAAATTGTTGTCTCAGTAGCTAAGGGCACTTGCTGGTCATGCATGATGGCACACACCTTCCAATCCATCTATTGAAAAGTAAATGCAGGAGAATCTCTGTGAGACCAGCCTGCTCTACATTCAAACTCCAAGACATCCAGCACTATGTAGAGAGACCTTTCTCGAAGCAAACACTCAAACAAACAAATAACAACAACCAAAGAGCCCTGGCTGTTCTTCCAGAGGACCAGGGTCCAATTCCAAGCACCCACACGGTGGCTCACAATGGCCTGTAATTCCCTTTCCAGAAGATCTGATGTCCTCTTCTGGCTTCTACAGGCACCATTCATGGATGTGATGCACAGATATACACGCATGCAGAACATACAGATATACACACATGCAGAACGTACATGTAAAATAAAATACCTTTAAAAATAACTGTTACTCAGTGCCCCTTTTCTTAGCCACGCTGACTTTGGTAAAGTATGTACTTCTGCAGTTTCACTGCATGTTGGTCTATTTCTCTCTGCATCCTCTGTAGCTTACAATAAAACACGAGACTAAAGTGAACCTACAGTTCCCCCAACAGTGTTCAGAATTCCAGCCAGAGGAAGCCAGTTAAACAAGAAGTTGGAAGACTATTACTTGTACCATGTGACCAAACAGCTCCAGAGATCTTCTGGCATATTCAATGAGTTAATGTAAGTCCACAGGAAATAGTGAGAGGGTTGCCTCTATAAAACAGCTGAGCTCAGAAAATAGCACTAAGGCCATCCTAAAAAATGATACAACTTGAAAGCGATTTTCAGTTCAAGATAATAGAGTGGCAAGGGTTATGTCAATTTCTGTCTAGAAAGATGACTGTCTCCAGTTAAGAGCACTTGTCTCTCTTGTAAAAGACCCGGGTTCAGTTCCCAGCACCCACATGCTGCCTCCCAACTGTCTATAACTCCAGTTTCCAGATCCAATGTCCTCTTCCATAGGCACCAGGCATGGCACGAGGCATGCAGATGCCCACACATACATGTGGGCAGAACTCTCATACACATAAAATGAATAAATCTAAAAGTATACACAGAGAAAGTTATGTCACACTTGACTTTAACTTCAAACTAGAGAAAAACACCATTATACGGGGATGTCAGGGGTGGGCACCACTTAACCCAGGCTCAAAATTCTTTGCATTTATGCTTCATAAAGTGGGCATTCTGCAGTGTGAAGAGCCGCAACTACAACCACGTTTCCCTTTCACCTTTTTTTTTTATATATATAAAGAAGTAAAATATCAGAGACCTGGAAGATCATGTAATTCAGGCAAGACAGACCTACCTAGATATTCTTGCTCACAACCACTTTTATTAGAGTGAGAAACCACAAAGCTTTCTACTGTTGTGAAGAGACTAAACTCCTCCTCCAGTTTGGGAAGTACTAAGTGACCGATGAGTGGGAAGCTGCTAGCACAGCAGCTTCTTCAGGAGATGTCGGAGTAGGAGGGTTCACCCAAGATCAACCCGGAAATCCATGGTGTTGTTGGTTAGGCACGGGGAGGCTCACAACCAAGTGTGACTAATGCATATAAAAAGCATCACGAGCCTCCTTTTGGAAGGTAGTAAGCAAAATTTTCAGCTGTGCCCTGGACCCTCCAGTGCTTCACTCTAGCCCTGCTTAGCCTCATGGGCTTGGCCCCACCAGCCTTAAACCGAAGACAACATTAATCGTTTTCCCTACTACCCATGCAGTTTCTGCTCAGGGTCCCTTCCCTTGAGTAGCTCTGAGACCTGAGTGGATAAGATCCCTGTCCTCTCTCTGCACACAGCCTCCTTTCTAATGTCACCCAAACTCTACTGTCTCATATCCGTCGCTCGGTGTCCACCCTCTCTCCTGGTCTCTGTAATTCAGCCTGCTTCCATGCCAGCCCTGGGCAGATCATTTCCTTCGAACATGAAACCTATCGCTCTCTGCTCTAAATCAACCAAGTAGAATAAATTATCTTCTGAATTTTTATGGCCCCGTAGGCTAATGGTCATTGCCAACTAATTGAACATGTCACAATAGCTATCAGAAGTGAGTTTTGAATGTTTCAGACACAAAGCAGTATCATGTCTGAGATAGTAGATATGCCAATTACCCTGATCAGACTATTATACTCTGAATGCATGTATTAAAATGATACATGCAACCCATAAACATACACACAATTGGTACAAGCCAATTAAAAGTAAACTCAAATCATGTAAATCACCCAGTGAAATTTTCAATGTCCTTAGAATAAAATGTGTAGGCTATCCTTGAAAACCCTTCTTCGACACAGCCTCCTCTCACAGTTCTTCAGCCACCCTGGCAGAGAAGGTGTCTGGCTTCACTAATCTCCCTGTCAGTCCACGTGTCAATGTATTTTTGTTCCTTCTAGCACCTGTCACTGTCTAAAGTTCTTATGTTGTGTTCAGTGGTTGATTTCGTGACTGTCAGTTTGACGTTATGACGATAGGCACAGTAGCCAGGACTGATCTGAATGTTTATTGATATTCTCTTACTACCAAACACACCATAGGTTATTTTTAATAAGTTAGTAAATGAAAAAAACATATAACCTATAATTATTTAAACTTTAGTATTGAAGATATAGCTCAAGCATAGAGCACTTGCAAGACTCTATGGTCAATAGAGTATCTGTGTATATACATTTTCATTAGTGTGTGTGTGTGTGTGTGTACAGACATGTGTGTATACATTTCCATTAGTGTGTGTGTATACACCTATGTGTGTATACAGTTCCATTAGTGTGTGTGTGTGTGTGTACACATATGTGTGTATACATTTCCATCAGTGTGTGTGTATGCACATATGTGTGTATACATTTGCATTAGTGTGTGTATTCACTTATGTGTGTATACATTTCCATTAGTGTGTGTGTGTATACACACATATGTGTATATACATTTCCGTGAGTTATGGTGTCAGAGAAGTCGTTCTTCATAAGCTATGTAACTCCATACTCAATAATATAAAATCTTTGCTCTTTTTATCACCAAGAAAATGGACATAGTTTGGTCTTAAAAATAGAGACAGAAAATACATGTTAAATACTTAGTATTATGCCTGAGACACTGCATACATAAGTGCTAGGTTTTAGCAGAGGATTGGTGTTGCAGTTATCTTAAACATGTGAGTATAGATCATAAGAACTGATCACCACCTAGAAAGTGGTTCCCTCAAACTAAATAATGTGATGAGAAATTCCAGGTTATGTCTTCCTATCCATCCCCATTGTCCAGGTTAGTGTTTGACTGTCTGTCAACTTGACACAAGCTGGGCTCATCTGGGAACAGGGAGCTTAAACCGAGAAAATGCCTCCACTGTACTGTCCCACAGGCAAGTCTGTGAGTCATTTACTTGATTAATGATTGGTGTGGAAGGGCCCAGATCACTGAGTGGTATCACCCCTGGGCAGGTGGTCCTCAGTTAAGAAAGGACCTCAACAAGAAAACAATCTCAACAAGCGATGGGGAGCAAGCCAGTAAACAGCATTCCTCCATGGCCTCGGCTTCATTTACTGCCTCTAGTACCCTGCCTTGAGTTCTTTCCTTGACTTTCCTCAGTAGACAGTGTCACAAGCTATGTAAGCCCAGGAAACTCTTACCTCCCCAAGTTGTCCTTGGTCGTGGTCTTCATAGCAGCACTAGAAAGCTAACGAAGACACCCGTCCAACTTTACCATACCTCCCTGCTCACACCCCTCCATTACACAAATATCAACACAGTCACTCCCCCCTACTTTCAAATCATCTTGTTTGTAAAGCATAGTATTTTGATTATGAAACTAGTCTGTAAAGCCAACCTTCTCTTGCGGCCCCAGGACTTTTGACAACCTGGACTCACATTTTCTATCTACCTTTGCATAGTGAAAGCCTTCTTCCTTCTGGCAGAAACAATATCCCCCAGCAGGAGGGCATATGAGGTAGTAAAGAACATGGAATGTGGAGATACACCATTTAGTTCAAATGCCAGCATGCTCTAGAGAATACTGACCTATAAAGCTAATCTATGAAAATTAACAAATTAGTCGTATAATCAAGGAGGTTTGAGGGAGATACACATCAATCGCCTCACTGAAAACATCCAGAACCTCTTAGCACATTGGAGGCTCTGAGAAACCCTCCAGTGGGGAAATCAGTATTCCTCACATTTCCTCAAGAGTCACCTTATGCGTCCCCTGGAGCAGCGGTTCAAGAACTGCAGTCTAGGAACATTGTACCTTTTCATCCTCAACCCCAGGATGAGGTTGAAACCAACTCAACTCATCTTTGACTGATAAATAATCTAAGTGCACAATGCAGTCAGACGAGGTTATAAGGGCACTGGTCCTTATCATCCAGAACATTCTTGATGTCATTCACATGTCCCTCCAGATTCATCATTCAAAACATATCCAAGGGGACAGAAAACAAGAGATTTTTCTAGAATTCTATAGTAAAGTACTTATTCACCCATTGCCCAACCTGCTCTTTATAGACTATCTACTCCTTTCCAAGTCAAAGCCTTGGCACCACCAGACATAAATGTAATTTGTTCTCACTCTTGCAGTCAGGGAGTCTAAGCTATCTCATGGAAAACCATGGTTGCTAAAAGAGAGAAATCCAAAATGCCTATGGAGAAAAGTAGACACGGAGCAGAGGGAAGAGCTGCGGATACCCGCCATTCCAAGCCACTATTAGTGATGTATAATGATTAGAAGATAATGGCTCAGAGCCTTTGAAGACCAAAATGATGAAGCTCTCTGCGCAATGACAACTGGCCAATGTGAAGAGTCCCTATTTGACAACAAAACAACCTGAATCCCTTTTATGAGGTAAGGAATGTGTCTTAGGTAATAAACATTTAAGTAATTAGCTGGATTTTATGGAAGCAGCCATAAACTGAAACATGGGGAAAATATCTTGGCCATAGGTTGACGCCCAGGGAGGCGGGTATATAAGAGCCAGAACAGACGACACAGCATTCAGACATCAACTGACTTCTCCTCTCAACTCTACCACAACCCAACTCCCAAAGCCATGGCTTGCTGTGTCGCCCGCTGCTGCAGTGTCCCCACAGGCCCTGCCACCACCATCTGTTCCTCTGACAAGTCCTGCCGCTGTGGAGTCTGCCTGCCCAGCACCTGCCCACATGAGATCAGCCTCCTGCAGCCCACTTGTTGCGACCCCTGCCCCCCACCCTGCTGCCAACCCGAAGTGTACGCTCCAACCTGCTGGCTGCTCAACTCTTGCCACCCAACACCCGGCCTGAGTGGCATCAACCTGACCACCTACGTGCAGCCTGGCTGTGAGAGTCCCTGTGAGCCCTGCTGTTAAGCAGTCAAGTCTTCTTCCCGGGTTTGGTGGCCTGATTGCTCAGCATCCTCCCCATCACCTGCCCTTCAGCAATAGCTTCTACTTGCATGAAAGCTTAATCAACCCTAAGGCCCAGGAACCAGGGTCAGTGGGCAGTTCTTAATGCTTTGCTCCTTTGGGAACAGATGGATGCCTTCTCTCTTTTAATCTCTATCCCTGTCTTTTTGAGAGATAAGCATTTGGACTATTCATCAATAAACTTCATTCTGACTTAGCATCCATGGCCTCGTAGTTGTTTATGTCTGGGTTTCCTCTTAGGGAAAGTGGAATGCCTATCCCTGGTTGACATCAGGTTCTTACACAACCCACTACCCGTCCCAGTGTGGTGAGAAGTCTTATGTGTGAAAAATTTCCCCCTTTGGAGTGGGGGAGTACTAACTGTGTAAAAGCCTTAGCATTTAGAAATAGCTTGGCTGGAAAAGCTTTAAGGTGTAAGTAAGTAGAAATTACATACCATGAAACATAGAGAAATTAGAGACCAAAGACATATAAGTTCATAATACTAGAGACCAAGACACCTGCCATAAAACTGCTTTTATTTTTAGGTTTTGGGTTTTAGCTTTTTTGTTTGTTTGTTTGTTTACCATAATGTCTTATGATTCTAGCTCCCTAGGCTATAATTTACATCAGCCAAACACTCATAGTATTTGTTGCAAAAAGAGACAAGCAAGAATTCCCACCCTTGAAGGGTCCTAGCGAAGATGCAGTCTTGCTGAATAATAGGTTTTATGTAAATCTCAGCACTTATCGTCTCTCGCCCCCTCCAGCGAGGGCTCTGAGAGTTTACAGAAGAGCTCCCAGCTATTATTAGAAACTGACTGGTTCAAGAGGCTTGTGCGTACTATCGTGTCACCAAAATATCCTTAGTGCATTAGACCAAAATGAAACATTGTTTATACAACAGAAATATCCATGACCTTCTGACAGCACAGACAATTCTATTGGGGGAAAAGAAATCTGTGTTGATCACTTGTTTTTTCTTAGTTTGATGGGAAAACCTACATGTAGTATGGTCTTTCAAAAACAATACCAAGACTGTTACAATCTAGTTGCATACTTAAATATTTATCTATGGAACCCCCCTCCCTCTCCACCCTCCCCCCACCCCCTGTAATTTCTGACAGTTACCCCACATTTCTAATACAATATTCTTACCACCCTAATGAACATAATGGACAGTATTCTCAAAACTGTGGCCCAAAGTAAATCTTCCCTTCCTTAAATTGTTTTTGTTGAGTTTTGATCCCAACAAGGTGAAAAGCATTATCTATACCCCTTGCCATCCCTTCTCTGCCTAGCTGCCTTTACTGTTTTCAACTTCAGTAACTAAGGTTCGGTGCTTGTCTCTAATACCCTAGCAGGCAGGGATCACCCATGCCAGGTCTCATTTGTCTTTTAAAAAAAAAGTCTCTAAAGGATGACAGTCCTTTCTTTCCTCCAGTTTATAGGTGGAAGAAATAGAAGCTGAGAAAGACTACGCAACTTCCAAAGGCTGCAAAACCCACTAGTGGCAAAGATGTACTTAAATCCAAAAACTACCAGCACCTTAAATTCCTTCTAGTTCTACTACACTAAATCCACCCACCTCCTTCCCAGATAAGAACAAAATGTTCTTGTAGATAGCTCCTTATTCAGCAGAACACATATACAACTTGATACACACCTCTACAACCCTTGAAATTACAGGCTTGGCTATATAATATCAGCTTTCTTCATGGGTGAGCATAGGGTAAGACAAAACAAGAGTATGTAGAAAATATAAGGAAAAATGTTTCCAAAGTAAGAACAATTCGTATTTTTTTTTTTTTTTAGCCCAACTTAAGGACTGATTGGTATTATCAGTACTGGTTTTTGCTGTCTAAGTCATTCAGCTTGAGTTAAAATGCAGACTGTTTGGCAAATGTGATAGCAAGTTTCAAGGACCCATATCAAGGCAAAACAAACTGCCCTTAAATTAAGTAATTGTGTGTTGTTGATAATAGAATAAGTTATAATGCAATGAGCTCTAAAATGTCCTCATTGCTTGCTCTGAAACTCCATAGCTTTACTGAGTTCTTGATTAAGTGTCTTTAGGTTCATAAGCTAAAATTACTTAGTGGCTTCTATCAGATCATGTTCCTTAGAAGTACAGAGCCATCTGTATCTTTTAGTTTCCTGCCTCCTCCTCACCCTTTAGGATATTAAAGTCGTAATGTTATCATGCATCGTGTAACAATTATCCTTGTATTACTCAAATGCTGACTTCTCTGCTCCCATATCCAGTTTCAGTCCAGACATGGAATTGTAATGCTTACCCTAAGGATCTTCTGCCTGAATGTTGTGTAAATATTGCTCCGAATTTATTCTCTGACTTGTAGATAAAAGCTGACCAGCCAATGGCTGAGCAGAAGAGAGAATAGGGCTGGACATCTAATCCCAGACAGGGAAGGAGAAAAGAGAAAGAGAATTTGCCACAAGTTGGGGGGGGGGTGTCAGAGAGACGCCATGAGAATACACTTGGGGCAAAGAGAGCCAGACCAATATCAAAATGGAAGTATCTCTGGGATTTTGGCCTGGAGGTAGACAGATTGGCTTAAAGGAATAGAATAGATTAATGGCTGCTCAGCTACTGTGATATAAAGCTTATCAAATAAATCTTATCATCTCTGTCTCATTTGTTCTCTATTAGCCAGAATAGAGAAAAGCTTGTTGTTTTTAAAAATGCTTTTGCAGGACATACTAGAGATTCAGTGAGCCCATAATTTTCAGTAAATTGATTTGCTAACCAATGACCATTACTGTGGTAACAAACTAACTTAAACCATGAAGTATTAGCACTCTAGCAGAATCACAGTTGAAGAAACTTGGAAAAGGTGTAGATCTGACTGTCTGATCATTGGCAGAACTAAATATGGCTTTTAACCATGGAAGTGATAGGTTAGTAAGTTCTCTTTGGGGGACAGCAAAAACCTTTCCGTGCCGGTTTGCAAAGAAAAGCAAGTGCACATTTTTCAGACCACATATCATCCCTAAAACCTGTATTTTAATCCATTTCAATTTGTAGTTAAAATAACCAGTACCTTGTAAAACTGAAGGTTTATTCATGTTCATATTTTCCTGCATGTCTAGATAATATATATGATAACATATAGGAAATTATCTAACAATCTTGCTGTCTCCAAACATAATCATGTTGTGTGTCTTCAATACTCATGTATTCCCTCTGATCCAGGCAAACACACTACCATGTGTATATTAGAAAGGAAAAGAGAAGAAAGAAGAAAAATATGCAGCAGGAAGTAAGTTTGAATGAAGCAACACAGCCGAATAAAACTTCAAGAGTGCTTGTACCGTGGCTGATAAAGAAGGCACTGCATTGTTTGTGTGGAGTTGTGCAAATATCAACAAGGAAGCATTCGGAAGGCTGAGGCCATGTTCCCTGAAATAGGTGGGTATAAAAGGCTCTCCAAAGGCAACGTTGTGAAAGAACACCTTCCTCAGCAACAAAACCTGGTTCACTGTCACCATGACTGGCTGTAATTCCTATCTGCAAGGATGCTGTAGTGTCCCCATTGGCCCGGCCACCACCCTCTGCTCTTCTGACATATACTGTCCATGTGGAGTCTGCCTGCCTAGCACCTGTCCACACACGATCAGCCTCCTGCAGCCCAGCTGCTGTGACACTTGCCCCCCACCTTGCTGTGTGCCTGACTCCTATGTGTCATCATGTTGGCTACTCAACAAGGGCTACTCTGCTCCAAACCTAAAAGGGATCTCTGCTTCCACCTGTGTTGAACCGTATGAGTGTGATCCCTCTTGCTGCTAAAGAAAATCCTGTAAATAGCTGCTCTACCTTGCCCTAAGGATCCGCAAAGGTTGCCACTAAAGGCTTTAACGAGGTACTTTGGAATATGCTTTGACCCTGAGACTTCATTTTTACAGAAGTATTCCTTCTGTGTTTCAAACAATGATTTCAGATAAATAAATAAAATTGTTCTCCTAGAGCTCCATATTTTAAAAGTAAATAAACTACTCCCCAAATCTTGTGTTGTCTCGGTGTCTAATGCTATAATTACACAGGACTCTTGACACATGCATCATGAAGCTGTAAATGTGTACAGCAGAATTATACTTTCTGATGACACCAACATAAATCTCAATAGCTGAAAGGAAGTCACACCAGGATGCGCAAATACTTGTAGAAGACTGACTGACTAACAAAAACACATTCATGCTAAGCTTGGAATTGTTTTTAAATTCCAAGACCAGCACCTACCTTTAACTTTTGGTTTCCCTGGATATTTAAACAAACTCAACGTGTCCTTGAAGGCACAGCCAAGCTGGTCATTAGACATGCACACACTCACATTCCAAGCATATCTCAGATACGTCTGATGCCCGTGTATCTTTTCAAGTGCTTGGAGGAGATAAGCAAGACTAAGGACACATTTCCCAACTTGGAAGGGCCTTGTGCAGGCATGAGAAAGAGATATAAGGGAAGCTGTAATACAAGGAAGAATGAGGCAGGTCAACTTGACGGACAGCTTGGAAAACTATGGAAACATCTAGAAGAATTGATTTATAAAGGAGGTCTGTGAGCCAGAGCCTGGAAAATGAGTAGATTTGAAAAGCAGAGAATGAAGAAAGGACATTTGCAGTTAAAGCAGGAATCTGAGTGGGATGACAGATGGTACCTCTGTCTTCACTTAAGAAGCATGGTGTCCAAACATTAGGCTAGAAACCTGCCCTTCCTACAGGTCAATCATGGCACTTCACAGTGGCACTGCATTCTAATGCTTTCTCAGTTATCCTTCTTCTTTAGATATGACATGATGGGTGAAACATCACCTCGCCAAGAAATCTGTGCTTAATCAAAATGCTCTGCCATCCAAATTAAAACAACAACAACAAAAAAAAAAAAAATCTGTGCTTTCAACTCCACCAGCTGAGGGGATTGTGCTGAAGAGATATTTGAAGATGTCAGGAAACTGTACATTAGGCATTGTTTGTGTCTCACCTTCAGCCTACAGGAGGACAAATCAAGGCCAGCTGAGGTGGCCGATGTTGTGGAAGGCCTCCCAAAAGAAGGTACTATTCGGTCAAAGCTTCAAAGGGAAAAAAAACGCATATGCAGATGAAAACCCCTACATGATTTTTAATTAAGTCCTTCATTCTACCATGCATTACCATCTGAAATCTGTGGTTAACTGTGGATCACATGGTTTCTGTGATGGGAGCCCATTCTGCCCCGTTTTAATGTGCATGTGTCGCTCACATGAAAGTGAATAATGACCAAATTAGTTTTCTTTTCATAACATCTGATAAAGGAGAGACACTGATTTTTTTTTCTCTTTCTAATGAGTTTCATACTGTGACTCATCTTTAAGAATAGAGAAGCTCACTGAGCAGCTCCCTCACAATTTCCATCCCAGACCCCCATAATAATAGGGGCCTACGGAGCCCTCCCTACTCTCTTGAATACCATCAATAAAGTTCCACTGCACCCACAAAAAAAGAATAGAGAAGAGAGAAGCTGTGGAAAAATAAAATGTAACACCACCTTTGAAAGATATTTAGACAAATAACAAAGCAAAACAAAATGCATGCTATAGATTTATTTTAAACAATAATAAAACTAACGTTCTACACCACTTCTTGCTTAGGAAAGCCTGAATTCCATTATCAATAAATAAAGAAAATATTTGAAGTGTACATGGCCAGATAAAATATTTATAGATAACTGACCATATTCTTGATGGTTTCATTGAGTGGGAAAGTATCCAATTAATCATTTGAGCTAATTTCTCTAAAACCTTTCAACACATATAACATCATATAATGCATATAGAAAACTAAGAAGTGCTAAGAAATTTTAAACCCTAAAAGATTTCATGAGTTGTCACTTGGACAAATTACATGTAACTCATTACCAGCTTAGGCATGTCTAGAATCCAATACAGGTAAACTATGATGGTCTTATGACAAAATGGTAGGTCCATGAGTCAAAACTCTAATTGAATTAATAAGAACAGGAACTTTTAATAGACAAGAAAATGCCAAGGTTATTAGATAACCTTTATGGGAAATGGTGCCACAAACAACAACAGGACAGGAAGGAAGCTTTCTGATTGGTCTCACACACACTGGGAAAGGTATAAAACAGTCCAGCCTGAAAGAAGACATTTGAACTTCAGAAACTTCATCTTTGCAAGGAACCAAAGCCAACCAGACTCCAGCACCACATGGCTTGCTGTGTCGCCCGCTGCTGCAGTGTCCCCACAGGCCCTGCCACCACCATCTGTTCCTCTGACAAGTCCTGTCGCTGTGGAGTCTGCCTGCCCAGCACCTGCCCACACACCATTTGGCAACTGGAGCCCACCTGCTGTGACAACTGTCCCCCACCCTGTCACATCCCTCAGCCCTGTGTGCCCACCTGCTTCCTACTCAACTCCTGCCACCCAACCCCAGACCTGCTGACTGTCAATCTCACCACCTATGTGCAGCCAGGCTGTGAGGATCCCTGCACCCCAAGTTGCTGCTGACCTGTGGCTTCCTTGCACAGAGTCTCATAATGAAAACCCCAGGAGCTGCCCAACCATTGTCACCTTGTCTCAGTAGTTGTCACAGTGTTAAAGTAGGCAGATGACCTAAGCTATGGAAATTTTTAAGGGAAATCCGAATGAATAGTCATTTGATTGATTTCACCAGGTGAATGTCTGCTATTATGAAAATGTTACCGAAATCTTAAAGATTTCAGGCTATGGGTTTTGGGGGTCACATTGCTTCTGGAATCTTATTTTCTGTATTGAGTATTTTCAGAGGCAAAATAATCTCCTGATAGGTTTTTTTTAATAAATTGTATTTCCCTGGCCATAAGTGTTCTTTATTTATGTTAGTGTTTGGGATACATTTCGTGTGTTTAATAGATGATTCATTATGATGATGATGATGATCATTATCATCATCGTTATTGAAGGATCCAAATGAAGACACACCAGAGCTAGCTTGCTGGCAGATCTTCCTAACTTGTTATCTTTCATTGCTGTCCATCTTTTCTCCTTTCCTTCAAACTCATCAAATTCTCAAAACAACACTATGTAATGGTATGGGAATAATTGTTAGCTTATTAAATTTTCTTAAAGTTATACAGTTAGTTACTAAGGCAAGCAGAATTTAACCCCTGGAATGTCTAAATTCAAAAAGCCAACTCTTTCCCACATAAAGCCTTAAAAACAAAGAGATGAAGAAACTTTATCTTCATCTTCAGCAGATTTAATACAGATTCAAAACATGCCTGAAAAAAAAAGTAAAAAAATGAAAAAATCTGTAAGATTCATCAACAAAATCAAGACATCAAATTTTGACTGGAAGGGGAAAAATGGGTTGTAATCAAAATAAACAAACATTCAGCTGTTAAAGCTTGGTTGCTTCGATCTTATTTTGCTTACAGAACTCAGAGTACCCAACTCTAGCACCAGGACACTAACACACGGTTTGTTTCCCACCTGTTATCACATAGGCGGTGGTCCCAGCTGTTTGGGGATAACAGATTGAAAGCTAGAGGTAAAACTTTCATCAAAGCTGGGCACGATGTGCCTGTAACTCCAAAGATTGGGAGGCTGAGGCAGGAGAATAGAGAGATCAAGGCCAGGCTTGGCAATACAGGGAGAGTTATCTGAAAAATAAATAAAGGAAGGGAAAAAATGAATGAATGAATGAGTGAATGAATGCTGGCTAGTTAAACCCATTAGTTGATTTTATGAACATGCATAAATTTATATGATAGAGAAAACTCTTTTCTGGGGCTACAAAAAATATGTGCATGTATATTACACATGTGTTGGATATGTAAACTTATGCCACATAATGCATATAGAAAGACAAAAGTCAAATCTGAAAAAGCCCTGAGACAAAACCAAAAGAATGTCTGCATGAGAAAAAAATATCCTTTATTTTTATAAATAAAATATTACAGAAAGGATAGCTTGTTACCACTGGATCCTATATTTAGTCTTTATCGAGTGAGTCAGCAGATGATTTAAGGATTATGTCACCTTTCTAGGTCTCACTGGCTTCACTGATAAGTGTAGTAGTTTCCATGTCTCTTGGGCTACTAAAGAGAAAATATATTCATAAAGTACTGCATCTCTCCTCAAAAAGAATGATGATCATCATATATTTGTTATTTAATAACTGTTTTGGTCTATTAATATGCCTTTAAAACTCATTTGCGACTAGAGAATCATGAAGTCTACATGCACAATACTAAGTCTTTTATTGTAGATACAAAGTGACACCACATTCTGAGTAAGAGACTGGTGTCTTTCAGCCATGAAAATCTGATGACCTGCACACTTTTTTTTTCTGTCTCCGGAAGATGTCAGAGTAACATTCTGCCCTTTTTTATTTGCTGTAAGAATGTAATCTTTCCTTCTCCATTATGATTTATAATATCAGCAATTTATAATATATGTGTCATAAGCCTCTCCAACAGACTGTAAATTCTACAAGGACAGAGATATTTATTTTGCTCACTGAGACTGGCATTACTCTTCAATAAATGACTAACTATGTCATTAATTTTTTTATTGAATGAGATAGAGCTGAAGAGATGGTTTATTTGGTAAAGTATTTGCCTTGCAAATGCAAGGACTTGAGTCTGATTGCTAGAACTTAACTGGGTGTTGCAGCACACGCTTGCCATCACAGTGCTGAAGAGGCAGAGACTGGGATCCTTGACGCTCACTAATAGCTCAGTGTCCTCCTTGAGCAGTTCCATAGCAGTGAGAGACTCTGTCCCAAAACAAAAAGGTAGAAGCTTGGAGAAATGGCTCAGAAGTTAAGGGAACCTGCTGTTCTTGCAGAGGATCTGGGTTCAGTTCCCAGTACCCACATAACAATCACATAACCAGCTGTACTTCAAGTTCCAAATGTCTGATGCCCTCCTCTAGACTCTGTGAGCACCAGACACACACATGGTAGTATGGGCAAATCACTCATGCACACAAAAAATTAAAATGATAAATCTTTGAAAGAAAGGAAGGAAAGAAGGAAGGAAAAAAGAAAGGAAAGAAGGAGGGAGGGAGGGAGAGAAAGAGGAAGAAAAAAAATGAAAAAAGAAAAGAAAGGTAAATGTAAGGAAAAACAGTGAAATTTGTCCCCTGGCCTCCACATGCATATGCACACATAAACCCAAATACAGACACACACACACACACACACACACACACACACACACACACACACGAAATATTCATTTTTCCCTAAGCAATCTCTAAGCAATCCGGTGTGCAATTTAGCAACTATTCATTCAGTAATAAATCTCCAAAAGTTCTAGAGTATTACAGACTGTCAAATTCTCCCTTTCAGAGAAAGCCATGGGAATATTTTTTGTGTTTGTTTTTTAACTTAGTGTATGTGCCAATCATTCTCTGCACTCGAATGTTAACACTTACTTGTTTTGCTTACTTACTTAACTAGCCTGACCACTGAGACCTAGTCTGGGGTGTCTCCGTTAGCTGTGTTCCTCTTCTCTTCTTCCTTCCGTGACTCTTTTACCTTCACTTTGCCTTGTGTGGTCTGCACCTTATTTCAATAATCATGATACTCACCTGTGCACACCATGGACTCTAAACTCTTTTCCTCTCACATGAGGCTCACAGTGGTCATTTAGGAAAGAGAATATACATGGCACTGCCCTCACTTTACAAAGAAGAATGGCAAGACTCCCAAGAGTGAAGGGCCTACAGTAACAAGGGAGCAAGGTGGTAACCAGTACTCCTCCGCTACCCAAAACAGAGTTCCTCTGGCCCCAAACATGGTGCTCTTGGTTCTGCACGCCTGTTTCCCAAGTATACAAACACACCTATCATCGCAGACTGATGGCCAGGTACCCTTAGAGTGGGAGGAGAAAAGAGTATGAGAGTCATGGCTTAGGGGCTGCATGACTCTAAGCTGGGCAGAAATGCTCTCAGCTACAAGCACGATGCTGCCCAGGAACACACCCAGTACTTGCTCTTAAGCACTGAAGTGGATCTGAAGTTTAAATGGCACTCTGGAAGGAGAATTGGGTCTTTGAGCAAACGGGACAAGAAATTAAAATCCATCTGGTTCAGGTCCATAAATTTGCTTTCTATTGGGATCCTCTTCACTTGTAGTCTTAATTAATTCTTTCATTTAGTGTTTCTTGTATATTCTACATAAGGATTAAGAACTCTCATTTTTATTCTACATAAAAATTAAGGAGTCAACTGTCCTGTTCCCCATTGAACAGCCAAGGAAGCAAAACAACAGTAACAGAATCAGGGCTAGAATGATAGGAGGCAAATGCCCAGGATGTACACAATGGGGGCATGTGTTAGCCTAACTTGTTATGGGAGAAATGCAAAAAATGAAAGGTCATCTTTCATCTTGCAAACTGGAAAAGACTATGAAAATCAACCAGACACAACCAGAAAAGTACTGGAGAGCCGTAGTGCAATGAATAGTAAAGGCTTTACAATTACTAGACATTTTGTCCCTATAACTCTGTCTGGTAAATATTTCTACTTCAGAATAATCAGAAAGAAGCACACAAAGATTCATGTAGAGAATCTCCATTGTCATAGTTATCAAAAAAAAAAAAAAAAAAAAAAAAAACAGTTGAGATTAATGAAAAGCAAATGATCAATAAAATAAAATTTTAAAGTAACCTAAGTTTAATTACTAATACATACTAGGAAACATTAAGAATAATATCATTAAATATGCTTAGGAATTCAAGATAATGAAATGTATGAGCTTATACAATAAGGTACGTTATAGAATCTACATGAAATGATTCCGGAAATGTAAAAATGGATGGTTGAATATAGTCAAAATAATTCTATCACATTTATATATGTGCTGTGTAATATCAATAGATGTTCCAGATGATGTTTTATACTTTTTAATTTTTAATGAACATGTAATGTTTTATATAAAAATAATAACTATTTGTGAAGTTTTCTGTATTTCTCACCGAACCACTTGGTGCAGTGTTGAGCTTCAAGCACCTCAATGCTCATGGACAGTAGACAAAATACAGATCATCTCTTCAAACCATAAACAGTCCATCAAGCTGATAGAGAAAGGGGCAAAGAGACTAGAGGGTTGTTAACAACAGCAGGGAGAGCAGCATTCTGAGGATGACTGTCATGCCTGCTGTTGTCCCCTATAGCCTGGTGATGACACTGTAATTGAAGAAGCCTTTTGTGGTACATCATAAAGCTTGTGTCCTAGTGACAAACAAGTGTAATCAGTTAAGATTTGGCAATGAATTCAAATAAAAGGTAATTAACAGAATAGGGACTCGTTACAGGCATCTAAATGGCGGGCCAATTAAAGGATAATGGGAACATGAACATAAACTAGAACCAGGAAAGAAGCCCATTGGTAGAGTCAACGCCCACTGGGGAGGATATATAAGAACCCCAGAGCAAGAGGAGACATTTGAACCTCAGAAACTTCATCTTTGCAAGGAACCAAAGCCAACCAGACTCCAGCACCATGGCTTGCTGTGTCGCCTGCTGCTGCAGTGTCCCCACAGGCCCTGCCACCACCATCTGTTCCTCTGACAAGTCCTGTCGCTGTGGAGTATGCCTGCCCAGCACCTGCCCACACACCATTTGGCAACTGGAGCCCACCTGCTGTGACAACTGTCCCCCACCCTGTCACATCCCTCAGCCCTGTGTGCCCACCTGCTTCCTGCTCAACTCCTGCCACCCAACCCCAGACCTGCTGACTGTCAACCTCACCACCTATGTGCAGCCAGGCTGTGAGGATCCCTGCACCCCAAGGTGCTGCTGACCTGTGGCTTCCTTGCTGGGTACCAGTCTTTGAAAGAGTCAACCCAGGAGCTCTATGCTTACCCGGCAGAACCTGCAATTACTTTATTCTGATTTAGAAGTAGTAGTTGAGTGACATTGTCATGACAGCATCCTCTCCTGCCTCAACAAAAAAGAAACCAGAGTCTTTGGTAACGGGACATTTATCATGTGCAGCTTGGACTGTTGGTGTTTCAAGATGTCTGAAGATGTTGACTCCATCATGTTAATGTGTGCTTTTCTTTGGGTGTTTGGGGCTTCCGTTTTCAGTCTTTCAAATCAAGGAATTTCTTCATCATCTTCCTAATAAATTTTGTGTCTATGGCATAGAGGAAATGTCTATAATTTTTGTTAATTTCTATGACTTCCTTAAATGTGTTTCTTAACTCCTGGTGTTGTTTTAAGAAAAACTGAGAGCCATGAAAACAGTGGCGGTAAAACAAGACTTACTGGTTTTGTTGCTCTTGCTAGTCTAGGGAAACTACATCAACCGGTGTCATAGTTGGGGTTTCTATTGCTATGATAAAACAGCATGGCCAATAGCAACTTGGGGGGAAAGGGGCTTATTTGGCTTCCACTTTCATATCGTAGTCCGTGATCAAAGAGATCTGGGTAGGAACCTGGAGGCAGAAACTGAAGCAGAAGCCATGGAAGTAGGCAGTTTATTGGCTTGTTCCTCATAGCTTGCTCAGCCTGTTTTCTTATACAATCCAGGACCAACCTCCCAGGAGTGGCCCCACCTGCCATGGCTGGTCTCTCCCACGTCAATCATTATTCAGAACAGTACCTTACAGATTTGTCTATGGGCCAGACTTATGGACGCATCTTCTCAATTAAGGTCCCTTCATCTTAGATGCCTCTAGCTTGTATCAAATTATTTTTTTAAAAACACGAACCAGAATACCTGGTATGCTGATTTGAATGAGAAATGCTATCCATAGATGTATGAACAATGCCCCCCACTTGGTGGCACTAAATGAGAAAACTATAGAACCTTTAAGAGGTAGAGAAAGTACATCACTGTGGGCTGCCTTTGAGGTTTTATAGCCTTGCTCCACTTCTGATCTCTCTCTGTCTCTCTCTCTCTCTCTCTCTCTCTCTCTCTCTCTCTCTCTCTCTCTCTCTGTGTGTGTGTGTGTGTGTGTGTGTGTGTGTGTGTGTCTATCTTTGTCTCTATTTCTTTCTGTTTCTCTGCATGTCTCTCTCTGTCTCTCTCTGTCCCTATCTACCCTATCTTTCTGTGTCCCTCTGTCCCTGTCTCTCTGTCTCTCTATCTCTCTGTCTTTTTCTGTTTTCCTCTGTGTGTCTCTCTCTGTCTCTCTGTCTCTATCTATCTCTCTGCCTTTGTTTTTCTCTATGTCTCTCTGTCTCTCTGTCTCTGTCTCTCTGTCTCTCTGTCTCTCTCTCTCACTCTGCTCTCTCTCTCACTCTGCTCTCTCTCTCTCTCTCTCTCTCTCTCTCTCTCTCTCTCTCTCTCTCTCTCTCTCTCTCACTCACTCTGCTTCCTGACTGCCAGACTGGGTTCGTACCCTGGCTGCCATGTATTCCCCATTATGGATTATATCTTTCTGGAACTGTGAGCCAAAGAAAAATAAAAAACCCTTTATTTACAAGTTTGATTTTTGTCAGTATAATCCATCACCACACCAGAGAAAAGACACTCAGGATGAAGAGTACAATTCATAGGTGTATATGAAGCTAGACATCCCTGAATTGTCTGCTCAAGCCCCTGTTTACTGCTGAACTAGACATCATACCCAAGAAATAGAACCTTCCTAGATAACTATCAGTATAAAAATACATGAAAAACTGTTCCATATAGTTAATCACTAGGGAGATGTAAATCAAATGTCAGCATTTATAAATGGCAAATTGTCTTAAACTGTGACTTCTGACAGGACCAGCTGAAGAAGCTTCGGCTTGACCAGCCAGCTCCTCCATTATTGATGACAATATGAGTTATGAAATAACATTATGGTTTGAATATTAAGTGTCCCACAAATTTATGTGTTGAAGGTTTGGTCCCCAGTTGACAGCAACACTGGAAGACAGTAGAAACTTTAGGAAAAACAGCCTAATCGACAGAATTGGGGTCCTTTATAGAAGTTACGTCTGGCTCTTCCTGCCAGCCCCATGCTCTCACAAAAAGACTCAGACTCAAATATACCTACAAATACCTTATCCATATAGCTAGGCTCTTCTCTGACTAGCTCAAAACTTAAAAAATAATCCCTTTATTCTAATCTACTTTTGTCTCCTGGGTTTGATTCCCAGCATTCATGTTAGGCAGCTTCCAGTCACCCTTTACTCTAGTTTCAGTGGCTCTGACACCCTCTACTGGCATCTGCAGACATCTACACTCACGCATGCAAATCTACACACAGACACCATACACATAACTATACTAAAATATATTAAAAATAAATAAAAGAAATATCAAAAAAGGAAACTTCTGGACTTTGCCCCCCAAAAAAGAGTTATATTAGTTTCCCATAATTATAGCAAAAGAGCTAAGGGCATGAAATACTGGATTATCTCTCTAGTTTCTGATAGTTTCTTATACAAAGAAATATAGAAATACATACTTACTCACAGTTCAATGATTTTACTCTTAATATTGACCCAAGAAAGGAGGAAAAAAATACACCTATGAAAACATTTGCACATGAATGTTATAAATGTTTTATTTATACCATTCACCTAGAGAAGAGATTTTTAGAAATTCATCAGAATGGCGAAATACTGATGTAACACCAGATGTAAAAGATATAATCATAACTGGAGAAAGTCAGATGTAAACTGATACACACTATGTGACTCCATTCATAAAATGTAAGAATACAGAACAACATTTCACGGTCACTGGAGTCACTATAATATCTACCTTTGGAGACAAGAGAAAAGGAACACAAAGTAACATCCTACAGTGATGAAAAATGTGAATGTCTTAATCAGCATGATGGCTACATAGTTTTGTTAAAACTGTACCTAGCCATTTATAACATTTTCCTGAGAAATTAATTTGAAGAAAGAAGTTGAACATGTTAATAACCAGGCAGTCACTGGAGGCCAAGATGCACCATTCAGCAGTGTTAACTTTTATAAGTAAGATACATTTTGTTGTCCATTGTTTATCAATCACACAGTAGAAAACACAGGTATTATTTTCTCATTTTATGATGAAGACGAGTAAGACACAAAGGGATTCCATTCTAGAAGAAGAAAATACAGCTAATGAATAAGAATGTTACACCCAAATGTATATCTAAGTTAATTACATGAAAATGGGACCACCAGGCCAGGCTTTTTCATCCTCCGCCAGTTTTCCATGTCCTCAACATTAATTTTTGTAAATAATTGTGTATCAAAACAGAAGTGCCTATTAAGATAAGTGGACTTATCTTTACCAAACATGTATTAATTATCTCCTATATTCTAAGGACCATGACATACTATGTCTTAAGAGACTCTGTCCAAAAGAAACTAATAGCTCTACAGACAAAGATCATGTATGAACTTGTGTGTGTGGTTTGTGACTTTATGAATTTCACACAAGATCTCTGAATCATATTCACACACTCCCTTTCCAAATTCCACCCATATCTACCCCAAGTTTCCAACTCACCCAACTTTGTGACCTCTCTTTTGATTGTTTGCTTTTTAAACCAAGTCCAGATGTGTGGCCCATATATTCTTGCTTATGTGGCCTTCCACTGGAATGTAGTCAACCCAGCACAGATGATACCCTTAAGGAAAATCATCTCTCACTCTCCCAGCAGCTACCATTGCTAATCGCTCCTCAACTATGGATAGGACCTTGTGTTAACTTCTCTATCCCATCTGCCTTGAGCTTGCATGAGTCGAGCATGCTGTCACAGTCTCTGTGAGTTCCTCTGTGGTGCTTCCCTACTCTATCCTGTAAATACTGTTTCCTTGCTATTTGCATCTTGTGGCTCCTACAATCTTTCTGCTCCCCTCTCTTCCACATGCTCCCTGAGCCTTGATGTGAGGAGTCTGATAGAGATGTCTCAACCTAATGCCGCTGGATGGCATTTCTGCTGAGTTTCAACATGAAAGTAGAGCCATGAAAGGAAGAAGAAACTATATCAATGAGCAGCAGGTAAAGTGGCTGGAGTTTGGGTTTGTGAAACAAGTATCAAGCCACGAGGTAATTGTCAGCTTGGGAAGGATGGTCCTGTTTGGCAAGGTAGATGGTTTGAATTGTACCAGTGAAGAATAATAAATAAATAAATAAAATCATATTTTTAAAAATCTGTTCTGGCAGCAGGAGTCAGTGGATGTCACAAAGCCATAATGAATATCATCAATGTTTGCCATCCTGACTTCTCATGCTCTTCTTCACTAGAGAGCTGTCATGGGCCCAGGTAATTGAAATGTAATACTATGCAGCAGGCTTTGGAGACACATAGCTGGAATCTCATAGCAGGAGGATCAGGCGCTTGAGGATGGTCTGGGCTACATATCATGATAGATTTTGTTTCCTTTATAAAGAGTCTTAAAGGAGCTGGGGAGAGATGGGTGGATCAGTAAAGAGTCTGCTATACAAGCATGAGGCTTTGAGATCAAGCTGGACATGGCAGTACATCAGTGATCCCAGTATTGAGGACAAGGAGAGAGAAGAGTACTCTAGAGCTCACTGGAGAGCCAGTTTACCTGAGTGGGTGAATTTGAGTCCCCAAAAGACTTTGTCTCAAAAGTGGCACATTGGCAAGAGTCTCACAGTCTGGAGTGGGTTGAAACTAGGTACAGAACTGGATTCCAATGTATTTTTAAAGACTGATGGTCTCTCTGGATGCCCCAGCTCTCTAATTATACTGAATGCTGATGATAACTTCAAAAAGTCCTAAACACTTTCTTGCTAATCCTGAGGGTTGAAAACCACTGGTTTAAGTGATTAACATCTGTAGCCTAAGAGGGAGGGGTTAAGACATTTAGAATTGATAGCATATTTTTTCTGATCATAACTTTAGCATCTGTGATGTGACTTTAGGAGTCTGTTTGATATCAAACCAAACAACTACATCACTGTATTGAGAAATCACATGTGCTTGTTACATTTTATAAAGGATTGCTGCTTTTGTGATGATTATACATATTGTACAATCCAAAGTATGCAAATAGAAAAAAATAAAAGAAATGTAGTGATGGAATAAAAAAATTTAAAAAAAAGAGTGAGGGGTTAAATAAACTAGCCTTTGTTGTAAATCCACAGGACTTGCAGCTCTAACTTTCATCCTGCCAGGGTGAAGTTGCAGAAAGAAAGGGGGACCCAGAAAGGTGATTTTAGCATTTGTTTCTAAGTTGTAAAAACGTGTCCTATAAAAGCTCTCAAAGAAAATGGAGGGGAAAGCCTTGTAAAAAAATG
This sequence comes from Micromys minutus, assembly GCF_963924665.1. NCBI lineage: Eukaryota > Metazoa > Chordata > Mammalia > Rodentia > Muridae > Micromys > Micromys minutus. The sequence continues at coordinate 46,203,634 of NC_137979.1, read as the reverse complement.
GGGTAAGGAGTCTAAGAAAAAGGGACTAAGCAGAATGTTCTCTTCTCTTTGTCTTCATCACTTATACATCTTTCAGAATACTGATCACATGGTAAAAAGTTCATGACCAGTTTACATATAAATTGAATAAGAATTTTACAACAGAGACTGATTACATGAGTATCCATTAGGGGTTACTATCTGGCTAAACATCCATCATCGATCACAACTCTACAGGTTCGTGGAGACTTAAAAGCCATAACTAAGTTATTAGTGACATGTATAGATAAACCCAGTCAACATTTCATATTATGTTCTAGCACCTATAATAAATTGTTAGTTACCTTTTTATGACCTTTAGTTAAGGTTTTTACAACCTTTTGGAATGTGCTCTGAGTAGGAGGTGTCTGCTTGGTATCTCAAAAGCAATTAACTCATGACACTAAAGACCAGAAGAATTCTTCTTGCAGTTTTGATTATCAGAGAAAACTTAATAGCATTCCCACTATAAAGGAGCTTAATAAATACAGATATAATTTTTAGAAATTCTTATAGGATCATCATAAATAATTGAGAAGCCATCTTTTTGTCTATATAGCATCACTACAAGACAGTACATTTTCATAGTTCTGCAGAGATCTTCTCAACGGGGTGGGCTAATACCTAGTGATTATTATATATATTTAATAATAACAGGGAAAGCATATTGATAGCAGAAATCTTTCCTAAAATTAATTTCTCCTGGGCCTTGCCTATTGGAGCTCCACTGTAGATTTTAATCCAAGGTGAATCCATCTCCATAAAATCACCAGCTAGTTTTCAGCTTCTCCTATGTTGGCTCCTTATAGCACAGACCTTTTATAATGCCATTTAGGAGGCAGATCCAGGTTTATCAGTGAGAGTCAGTGGACAGCCTGGTCTACATAGTGAGTTTCTGGTTAGCCAGGGCTACACAGAGAAACCCTATCTCAAGAAGAAGAAGAAGAAGAAGAAGAAGAAGAAGAAGAAGAAGAGGAGGAGGAGGAGGAGGAGGAGGAGGAGGAGGAGGAGGAGGAGGAGGAGGAGGAGGAGAAGGAGAAGAAGAAGAAGAAGAAGAAGAAGAAGAAGAAGAAGAAGAAGAAGAAGAAGAAGAAGAAGAAGAAGAAGAAGAAGAAGAGCAATTTAAGACACTCAACATTAATGTCTAGCTTCCACATGCACACATATGTGCACATGCATGTATGTATGCATCCACACACACACAAAAACACACATGCACAAAATCACACACACAGGAGGTGGGCTCATATTGATGCTGAAAGCAAATTTTTATGTGTAATTTTTGAAAATAGAATAAAAACCATAATTAAAGTTGGATAACATGAAATTCCAGTTTACAGTACTGATGAAATCCCTAGAACCAATGGGAAGAAGTTCTGTCTCAAGTGCTCATCCATCTGTTTCTGTGCCAGAGGTTTTTACTCAGTGGAACTGTTGGCTGAAACAGACATCACAGAATCATATTCCCTAAGTCACAACACTTTTCATGAAATTGAGACTTTCCTAAATAAACAAGAGGAGACAAACTCCATATTGCAGAAAGTAAGGTTTTTGTGGCTTCCTTGACTCTACTCCCAAGTATAATTGGTGAGGTTTCCTAAGGGACTAAAACATTACAGCCAAACCCTCATTGCAATTTCTATATCTGCTCTCCTTAATACAGGTAAGAACTGGGGGTTGTAGGTTGGAGTAGATCATTTATGTACTATGAATAATACCTTATGATTGATCTCCAACTCTGAAGGAAGGAAGGCATGAAGGAAGAAAAAAAATAAAGACTTCTTTTTTAAAATAGCATAGCAATCTAAAATGTTAATATGAAAAAGTAAAGCTTACATGTCTGACTATTCACTCAGAGCATATATATCCAATCTCACCAACTAAGCAGGGTTAGGCGATGGTTAGTGCTTGGCTAGAGACCACAAATTCTAGATGACCAAAGATCACAATCCCAATCTTAATAACCCATTCATATTTTGTCTCAATTATTCTTATCAGTCTATAAAATGAATGCACACACTTTAAACTCTGCATAGACCTTTTCCTGTACCATGTAAGCACACACTTCGAACAAACCAAGAACAAAAGGCACTTCAAGGCATTTGGTATCACAGATACATGCAATTTAATAAGCTGTAGTGTTCATTTGTAAAGTAGCCAAGAGCAATCACTTTTCAAAATCAAACCCTGTAGGAATATTACTTTCTGTATCTCCAAGGAGCTCTACCTATAATTACTGATGGCTCAATTTTTCCCTTTGGTTCCTTATTCATTCAAAAAGATAATGCTTTCCAATGCCCACTTGCTGAAATAAGAATTTTTATCCAAGCAGCATATGGAAATGGCGTTACTCCTGATTTAGTAACCTGAAGTTATCCTCCTTTTACAAGGCATAAAACTTCCTCCACAAATAATCAACACTAATGAGATGTTTGTAGGGAAACTGGCATCTACAATGCTAGAGAAAACATCAGTGTATCATGTAAACATCCATTTAAAGGGAGATATAAAAGTCTCAGGAGGCCAAAAGTCCTAGACCTTTGGAGACTAAGCGAGACCTAAGCAATACAACATCCAGTCTGTTCGTTCCTTCTCAGAAGATGGCTTCAGATGGCTCCCCTGGCTGCTGCTCTTCTGAATGTGCAGAGGCATCAGGCTATGTAACTGCCTCATTCTGCCCCACCAATACAACTTGCCTCCCCAGCACCTGTGCCACATCCAGATGTCAAACCCCGAGCTTCCTCTGCAGGGCTCACCTCCCAGCCGGTTGCCTCTCACCTTGCTACTTGGCTAGTGGTTGTAACAGTCCTTGCCTGGTGGGGAGCTGTGCATGGTGTGAGGAAGGGGCATTCAACAGTAATGAGAAGGAGACCATGCAGTTCCTGAACGACAGACTGGCCAGCTACCTGGAGAGGGTGAGAAGCCTGGAAGAGAACAACGCAGAGCTGGAATGCAGGATCCGAGAACAAAGCGAGCCCAATGCCCCACTGGTCTGCCCCGATTATCAGCGGTACTTCGACACCATTGAAGAGCTCCAACAAAAGGTTGGGTCTCTTCAATGTCTCGCTGCCCTAATGTTCTCTGTTTCCCAGTTCTGGTTTCTTTCATAGCTATATTGGGGCAGGTTGTTTTGTGGATGTAAAACAAAGGAAAGAGAGATTCCCAGAACTAGGTCAAATGATCAGTCTCATTCTCAGAGAATTATTGGGTGACTCTAGAAATGCCAGCTTGCTGTAGACTTTGTCTACAGTGTGAGGGAAATTGAATTATATCTTCTAAAATCTGTTCTATGTGTATCATTGCATATGTATATTCTTTATCACACAGATACTGAATTCCATTCGTTTGAGTTCACCTGGTAATCATTCTTTATTTGTGTGTATGCGTGCACACATGTGGGGTTGGTGGGTGATGTGACGTATGATCATGTGGGGAGGAGACATATGCCTGGGGTCAGTGGCAAGTGTCTTGCATTCCTAGCCCTGTTTTTGAGGCAGAGACTCTCTTTGAAGCTGTAGCTCACTGATTTAGCTGAAGTCCCTGAGGACTGGCCAGAAAGCCCCAGGGATCTTACTGTTTCTACCTCCTCAGTACCAGGGGATAACAGGCACTAACTGTCATACTTACCTTTTTGACATGAGCTCTGAGATTGAACCGAGGTCTTCCTACTAGTATTTTGAACCCTTGACCAACAAAGCCATTTCTTCTTTTTTTAACTGATGAATTTCTATGACCATAGACAGAGATGCAATTCTAATTAACACTAGCAGTGTGGGAAACTTTAATAAAGCTCAACAGCCAGTGATGATGACAAAATGCCCTACATCACTTACAAAGGAAACCTTGAGCCACAGAAATGGCTCCGCATTGTACTGCTCATGAGCACCTGAGTTCAGTTCCTAACACCCATGTATGGTAGCTCACAACCACCTAAAACTTCATCTCCTGAGGACCCCACACCCTCTTCTCACTGCACAAGTCCACACTCTTACCAAAATACACACACACTCACTGTATACACTCACATGTGCATACACATACACTCTTACATATACATGCTCACATGCACTTACACATACACTCTTACATACTCATACACAAACACACACACACACAATCTACACATAATAAAAACAAACAAGACAAAATCTTTCACTTTAGGAGGGCAACCTCTTTTGTTTTGTATTTTGTTTCTCAATTGGCACTGAATGTTTTTGATTCTATTAAGGGTGTAGTTAACAAAAATCATGGGTTGAAAGTGATGTTATGTTAACTTGGAAATACTTCCATAAATTAATGAATGGCATAGCTGTTAAAATACATATGTGGGTTTCTTCTAAAGAGCTGTTCACTAAATGATGATTTACCTCTTAGATATTGTGCACAAAGGCAGAGAATTCTAGACTTGCCGTGCAGGTGGACAACTGCAAACTGGCTGCAGATGATTTTAGGTCAAAGTAAGTCAAATTATGTTTAATGTTTTTAAGCTACACTATATTTTGTGTTTAATTTACATGTTTAATGTTACATTTAATTAGAAAATGATAATAATAATAATGGCGTCCAGTAAAAGAGAAAATATTCTCTGCATAACATATTTTTTAACTGAGGATGTTTGACCCTTGAACTCACCTTAATTTGGAAGGCAAGGAAAATTGAAGTTCATGACTCTCTGGAGGCCACGTGTCATGCACCCCTGCATCCTAGCACTTGGAGCCAATTAAGCCATTCCCCTCCCTTTCTCCTGCTCTGAAAGGTATGAGAGCGAGCTGTCCCTGCGCCAGCTGGTGGAGAACGACATCAGTGGTCTTCGTGGGATCCTGGGTGAACTGACCCTGTGCAAGTCAGATCTGGAGGCCCATGTGGAGTCTCTGAAAGATGATCTACTTTGCCTTAAGAAAGGCCATGAAGAGGTGAGTGGAATGGTCACTGGGCCAAAGACTACAGGAAGAGGTCTGCTGAGAGATCATGTGTATAAACAGAACAGGGACACACACTGCCTAAACTAAAGCAAAATGAGAGACATGCTCACTGTGTGCTGTATAGCATGATTGCCTCAGGGTCTCTCAAGGTAGATGTGATGTATGGCATGCATCGTTATGTAACATAACCCTCAGCAGTGTCAAGGAGGTAAGGCCACTCTTTCTCCTGCCATTGCTTGGGTGGAGAAATAACTTGACTCATGGTTTTCTCCATAGCTCTATTTGTACGAGAATATTGAGCTGATTGAATAGGCTCTGTATTCCCCTTCCCAAAAGGGGGGGGGGATAAATAATCATGCAGTCTTTGGAATCATGTTTTTAGGTATTAGGCACTGATAAACTTGTTTCTATCATAAACTATTAAGAAAGAAAAACAGAGAGATATAACAAACTAAAACAAAATTTACTCTTTGAATATTTTGATGGTAACAATAGCTGGCAATTGCGGAGACCTTAGCATGTGTCATCAACTGCATAGATTTTTGTGTGTGTAGTAACTCTTCCCTGCCTAACCATAGCCCTCTGGGAAAGGGTACAATATTACACCCATTTTGCAGATGCGGAAGCTGAGACATTTGGACCGAATAGAAAGAGGGTATGGAAAAAAAATGACTCAGCAATTAAGAATGCTGATTGCTCATCCAGAGGATCCAAGTTCAGTTTTCTGTACCCATTTCAGGGAGCTCACAGCTGCCCCTAACTCCAGCTCCATGGGGCATAGGGACCCACATATATGTAAATTTCAAAAATCTTTCTTAAACAGAAGTAAACCCCACTCTGACATTCTTTACTTCTTTACTCCATCTCCACTCTCAGGAGGTCAACTTGCTTCGTGAGCAGCTTGGAGATCGGCTCAGCATAGAGCTGGACACTGCCCCCACTGTGGACCTCAACAAGGTCCTGGACGAGATGCGATGTCAGTATGAGAGGGTGCTGGCCAACAACCGCAGGGATGCGGAGGAGTGGTTCGCTGCTCAGGTCAGTGCCCTCCGGAGAGGGTGGGCTTTGGACAGGGCACCTTGCCTGAGCTCTCTAACGAGGCCTTTGTTTCAGACAGAGGAGCTGAACCAGCAGCAGATGTCCAGTGCAGAGCAGCTGCAGGGCTGCCAGGCTGAGATGCTGGAGTTGAAGCGCACGGCCAACACTCTGGAAATTGAGCTCCAGGCACAGCAAACTCTGGTGTGTGGGATGAACAGAGCCAGCCTTTGTCAGAAGCATCCAAGAGATGCTATGCTCTTTGATAGAAGTCCGGGCAGACGCTCAGAGTTCAGCAGCATGTCTAGGCGCCGAGTTAGCCTAGCTGGCTTTCCTTCCTTTCTTCACATGCATGACTTGCCCACATTGGAAGCAGAGTGACACAGTTCAGCAGCCTGTGTGGTCTCACAGGCGTGCCCCCTGGTCCTCCTAAGCTTGAGCAGGTCCCCAAATACCATCCGCTAGAGACAAGAAAGGTCTCAGAACACAGGGGGACAGGAAGAGCTGGACTAAAGGCCCTTAAGCGTAAGAACAGATTTTCATTTCCTTTTTTATCGATGAACACTTTTCCAGTTTCACCGTAGTGTCTAAAACCGACAAAAAACACATCAGGTTTCAAGTGCTCATACTACAGCTAAGATCTGCACATCACCATATCCTCCCCACCCACGCGACAAGAACACCATGCAGTGGAAGTCACATCTACCAGGTCTCATCAGACACCGCAGTGCGTGTTGGGCTGCATCCAAGAAGTATACCTAGATGACCCCTCACCTTGAACATTCATCTAGGAGAAGCATGGTGTAAGCTATGGTAGACACCTTCACTAGCCTGGTTGATCAGGTGAGGAAAGGCTAGGGTCAAAGGAAGGAAGCGCTAGAAAGTTCTGCTGTTCTCAGTAGAAACTGAGTCCTCTTGGTGGCTGAACCCTGATCTTATTTAGTTTTACTGACACTGCGCAGATGCTCAGACACAAGAGTTTCTTTCCAAATAATGACAACCCTCCTTGGGCTACCCAAAAAAGTCCCGAGTGACAAATATTCTAATAAAGGTAACGCATTTTTTTAAAAAGGCCTTGAGTTGCTTCTAAGCACTGTTCCAAATGCTCCCCCTAGGTCAGCTCTTCTCACCTTCTCAGCCTCCGCATGGCATAGGTACTTTGCAGTCTTCATTGCCTATAGAATAAAACACTCTCGGAGAAGCTAATTAGCTCACCCTGAGGTCTCAGAGCTGGAAAGGGGGCACATCAAGGGTCTGTCATAGGGTCCTGCTGAGAAGGTCTTCCTCTTGCAGACAGAGTCTCTGGAGTGTACTGTGGCAGAAACCGAAGCCCAGTACAGCACTCAACTGGCCCAAATGCAGTGTCTAATAGACAGCGTGGAGCACCAGCTGGCTGAGATCCGCTGTGACCTGGAGCGACAGAACCAGGAGTACCAGGTGCTGCTGGACACCAAGGCCCGGCTGGAGTGTGAGATCAGCACATACAGAGGCCTGCTGGAGAGCGAGGACAGCAGGCAAGTGACACCATCCCCAGAGTCCCCATGGAGAATCCTGTTTTCTCAAGGCCTGCCCAAGACCAATTCCATAATATGTTTAGGGGGTCTGCCTTTTTAAACAGCGAAGGGAAGGCATAGCTAGGTGGCTTCATGGGTGTTTTAGTTACGTCCTTGTTTCTGCGAGCATGACCAGAGACAACTTGAGGAAGAGAGAGTTTATTTCGGCTTACAGTTGAAGTTGGGGAAGAGTATGGCATAGCTAAGCAGCATGGCAGCAGGCAGCAAGCCTGGCAGCAGGAAGCTTAGAGACAACAGGAAGTTTAGAGATCACATCTCCGACTGCAACACGGAGCAGGAAGAGTGACCTGAGAGCCCGCCCCCTGTGATACACTTCCTCCACAAGGCAGCACCACAGCCCCAGACAGTTCTACCAACCAAAATGTTCAAACACCTGAACCTATGGGGCAACATTTCTCATTCAAAGTGCCACACAATGGGTACACACACACACACACACACACACACACACACACGGAGTGTAAAAAGAAACATTTTAACTGAATAGCTGAGGCTAAGTCTATGATAATGGGGATAGAGTCAAATGCAAAGCCCCTACTGAGGACAATTTGGAAGGCAGTTTCTAATGTTTCTGTGGTGACATGCCGCCAGCATTCTCTTACTCAACTTAGTTTGGTTTCCCCCAGACTCCCCTGCAATCCAGGTTCCACAGGACCCATGTCAAACAGCACGTGTGAGCCGTGCTCGGCCTATGTGATTTGCACAGTTGAAAACTGCTGTACATGACAAGTAAATCTCCAGCACAGTGAGTGGAAAGCAAAACTGCTCAAGAAAGAAGTTAAGACCTGACCCGGGGAACACCCAATCTGGAAACACGGATCTGTCCGAGTCGGGACCTCAACCTGGCTCCACCCAATGCAGAAACAGGGATCTACTGGGATTTCAGATCCTGAAAATCTGCACTAAGCATCCTGGGTCTGCTGATCTTGGCTTTTGCCTTAAGCTTGCTTTTGGTATTCTGGAAGCCCATAAAGCCTTCTTGCTAATCTCCAAATAAAACTTGTTTCACTTCTTTAGGGTAGTAAACACACTTTAGTGGCCAATTGCCTTGGCTATAAGAGCCATTTAACAGAAGAGAAATTGTCTACACCCATGACTGCAGTTTGAATTTTCTTAACCCAGTCTGAAACTATCTTTACTCCTCAGATTAAATAATCTACGAGAAATGTTACGTATCTTTAAAAAGATGGATGTATGTATCTTTCTCAGAAATAAAATAGCATGTATTTTATTTTTAATTCTAAATGAACAAGGTTCTCCTATTTTAACTTTTGCATATTAAAGAAGAACATACAGTTGCAACTCACAAATGGCCAATACTTAGGAGTGACTTCTAGTTTTCATTCTTGTTTTTTTAAGATTTGTTGTTGTTGTTGTTGTTGTTGTTGTTGTTGTATGACTACACTGTAGCTGTCTTCAGACACACCTGAAGAGGGCATCAGATCCCATTAAAGATAGTTATGAGCCACCATGTGGTTGCTGAGAATTGAACTCAAGACCTCTAAAAGAGCAGTCAGTGCTCTTAACCACTGAGCCATCTCTCAAGCCCCTAGTTTTTATTCTTATAATTGGTTTTCTACTGAAAGATAATTATATTTAACAATTTATACAGCTGCATTTTTTCACTTATGTAACCTAAGTACTTTAATCCCAACTTAAAAGAGAACATTTCCTGTGTTTATCACCTTGGTGGTTGGGCTATTTAATATATCATATGGCACACCTAGATTATAAAAATAATTATTCTCATACAGATGCCATCATTCACAGGTATAATTTTAACACAAAGAGGAAAAAAAACAGCAAGAATTGTTCAAGTTCAAGGCCAGGTTTGCATTGTAAGAACCTGACTCTGGTGTCCGCAGTGGGCTTCCAGGCTCTACAGCAACGTGTCCACAGTGGGCTTCAAGGTTAAACTGTGGTCTAATAAAGAGAGGGAGGAAAAGAAGGGAAGTTATAAAAAGATTAAATACATGTACATTTCCTAAAAGTAACCCCCCATAATTCTTTCAATATATCAACTTAATTAATACATTGATATGTTAATTCTTTTAATATAATTAATATATTAATTTTTGAGAATTTCATACATGTGTTTTGATATATGTCCCCCTAACTCCACACAGACCCTTCCCACCTTGATGTTCTATATTTTCTTTAACCCACTTAATCCAATTTGCATTGTCCACATATTCTAGAGCATGGGGCCATCTACTGGAGCATAGTCTACTTACCAAGCACCACACCCTTAGAGGAAACTGACTCTCCCTCCTGAATAAGCCATTAACTGTCCATAGCTCCTCAGCTGTGGGTGGTGGCCTGTGAATCCTTTCTCACTCCACGATGAAATGTTGGCTACTGTGATCTTGTGCGGCATCTTCAGCTAATTCCAGTTCACGGGTACAGCAGTTCTTTTGTGTTCAGAAAGCACTGTCTGATCCAGGACCTCTGGTTCTTATCTGCCCCCTCTTTCACAACAGTCTCTGAGCTTGGGGGTGAATGCATATTGTAGGCATCTCATTCGTGGCTGAACATCCCTCTAAGACATATCCTCTGCACTTTGACAAGGTAAGCATTTCTGAGTTAACCTCTACATACACTACACAAAGAAACTTCTCTGATGAGGTCTGATAGCAGCAGTTATCAATGGATAATAAAATATTAATCAAGAGGGTGACTTAATACTATAGCGATTTGGCAAAATGACAGTAGTAGCTATTCAAACTAACCAGCAAGGGTGGAGCTTCTGGTCAGTACCAAAATGAGGTACTATGACCTCAGAGCAGTGTCTAGTATCTTTGGCAATAGATCTTTTTTAAATTGTATTTATTTATGTATATTTTTTAATGTGTGAGTGCTCTGTCTGTATGCCTGCATCCCAGAAGAGAACATCAGATCTCATTACAGATGGTTGTGAGTCACCATGTGGGTGCTGAGAATTGAACTCAGGACCTCTAGAAAAACAGCCAGAGCTCTTAAGTTCTGAGCCATTTCCCCAGCTTGGCAATAGAATCTTACCATCAAGCTCTAGGGAAATCCTGAGAGATGGCACAAAACAGATGTAATACACTGAAAGGTGAAGGAAGTCCAGGCCAGCTGGAGATTAGAGTCTCAGTGAATGACATTGTGGTAGGACCCTTGGATTTCCTTTTCTCCTCTTATAACCCAAAGCAGGAGCTGAAGAGACCAATACCCCTGTAAGATCAACAAGCACAAACTAGAAAAAGATGTCTCAGGGAAAACTAGATCTCTCTAGATAAAGAACCAGAGAAAAGACCACCTAGAAAGACAGAAAACATTTAGACACTACCCACTCAACCCAAACAAATGCCATAGGGATAAAAGATCATTGTGTCTGTCACCATGCCTACCAGAACAGGCCTTCCCATCTCTTCAGGCCATAAAGGCCACCCAACTACCCACTGGGGTCAAGTCAGAGAAGGCTGAGGAGGGAGACCCGAGACTTTCATAATGCAGGGAAGACTGTGGAGTGAGTTTGGACTTAATACCTAATTCTAGCTGGTATCTAAGGAAGCCTAGAGATAAATGATAACAAAAGCACACAAGAAGCAGTATTAACAAGACACTACCCACCTAGCCAAGTAGTACCCAGGGAAGGGGTCAAATCTCAGCCTTCTGACACTTAGGAAGAGATCTCCTTTCAGGTGTGAAAGTGGAGAACCTGGGTCTTTCACTCCTCCTTGGCAAAATGAGGTAGCATCTCCCTTCTCAAAGAATGTCAGAGAAACCTCTTTGAACCAGATTGAAATGACAGCCAGAGTCTCAGAATATAATATCCCAATGTTCTGGTGTCTGTCAGAATTCATATGTCCTTTCAGAAGCCAGAAAAGTATCAAGTCAAATGAAAATGTGCAAACAACAGATTCCAAGACACCCATGGGGGCACTACAGTAACCTGGGGAGGGATTCAAAACAAGTTGCTATAGAAAAGCTACCTGACTGTGATCTGATGAGCTCCTTCAACAAATGAGGAAAACAGGGAGCACTCAGGGGGTGGGGGGTGAGAAGAGCCAAGGGAAATTTTCAGAACTTTAAAAAATACCACAAACACAAAATGCGAATCTCATTGGATAGACTCAGTCACAGACCTTGTCATGCTGAAGAGAGACAGATCAGTAAACATGATCACAGGGAAGAAAAAAAAAAATGTCACCCAGACTGAACAACAAATGGAAAATAATCCAGAAGCCCTGGAGAATTCTGGGAAACTTTGGGACTGTTGTGATTTATAAAAACAATAAAGAAGTCAGGGATATGTTTGCTGGAGGGGAAGGGGTGCCTCTGTGGGCCCATGCTGAAGCATCCCTTCCCCCCAAAGTATAAGCCACAGGAGAGGAGAGAACTATAGTATTGAATAGAGTTTATTTAGGGTATGGGGAAGGGAATGGGGGGGCAGGTAATAAAGACAGAGAAAGACAGAGAGAGAAGAGGGGAGGGAGGGAGGGAGGGAGAGTAGAGAAGAGGAATAGGAGGCCAGCCATGATCACATAGAGAGAGGGAGGGGGGAGTGGGGAGAGAAAAGACAGAAAGGGAAGAGGGTAAGAGAGCAAGAGAGTGTGGAGGGGGCAAGCAACCCCTTTCATGGTGAGTTAGACATACCTGGCTGTTGCCAGGTAACTGTGGGACGGAGCCTAGAAATGCTAACAGGGACCATATCAGAAGATCTAAGCTTCATACCGTGGAGGGAATGGAAAGTGCTTGGCCAAGTGTATTTAAAGAAATAAAAGTTAAAATTTTCCACAACTTACAAAGATCAAACTGATAGATTGATTCAAGAACACAAGCCAACATCCAAAAGGACAAATTTAGAAATCAGAATCCACAGAGGATATGTGTGTATACAGATAGATAGAAAGATTGATAGATAGATAGACAGATAGATAGATAGACAGACAGACAGACAGATAAGAGACCTCTGAAAACCAAAGAGTAAACATTAAAATTAGAAAATCTAGAGAGATTGAAACTTTAACCTATTGAAGAAAAACTGTTTTAACAACAATAAACAACAACAGGTCTGACACCATAAACTCCTGTGGTTTTGTCATGGAGACAAATACCTGGGAGGTACACATTAAAGTAGGAAAGATTAATTTCTGGTTCCGGTTTCAGAGCTTTCAGGCCATGGTTAGCTGAGCCCGGTGCTTTGGGCCAGAAAAGCAGGAATCCGTGGGGAAATGCATATACAGCAGAGGCTGCTCAACTAACAGTGACCAGGAAGTGGAGAGACAAACAGGAAGATGCCAAGGACAAGGTACAGCCCCACCAGGTACTTCCTGTAACCAAACCTTATCTGCCTCTTCAAACTTGGCCCACTTCTCAAAATCTTAAGACCGCTAGGGGCCAAGTCTTCAACATCCCAGCAAGATCAACTTGGGGACACTGCATATCCAAACCACTACAACCATGAAGACCAACAGGAAGTGGCAACTTTAAAATGCTAAAGGGCTGACACATATGCATTTTTTACGTTTATGTGCTTCTTATCCACTCCCAAGATGAGCGCTTTGGAGACTGCACAGGCAGCACAGTTGACAGAGCGTTGCCTTGCCTGCTGAAAGCTCTGGATTTGATACCAGCGCTGGGCGTGGCTATGCAAGCCTATAATCCTGGCACTCTGGAGGTGGACAAAAGTAGGATCAGGAGCTCACATCAACCATAACTCTGTAGCAAGAATGAGGTCAGCCTGCGATATAGCCCCTCCTGTCTCAAAACAACAACAAAAAAAAATCACCCGATTTTGTTAATTTACTTTAAGTGTACAATTAGTGGATCTCATTGGGACATTTCACACATACATATAATGTGCTTTGATCATATTCCACACCTTTACTCACCCTTATGCTCCTCCTCCCAGATCCCTCTCCTCTTCCCTGACAGCTCTCCTTTTATTTCACGTATACTTACTTCTAGGTTTCATCTACGTACTAGAAAAGCATGAGACCCCGCCCCCTTCCCACCCCACCCCACCCCCCATCCCTACACATACACCTGAGCCTGGTTTATTTTGCTTCACATGATGATCTCTAACTCCACCAGTTTCCTGCAAATGACAACATTTAAAAGATCACAGAGAGCCAAAATTACCCAATGTTTGGATGTTAATTTCCGGGTTCTGCATCCGTAGTCTAATTAAATCAGGTGTAAGTACCAAGGGGAAGCAGGACCATCAGGTCCCTGGTACTCTTATATCTTCCTGTGCAGGTGTAATCATCTCAAAATCTAAAGCTTTTAGAGAAACGCAACAGAAAAAATAGAGGACAGTTCCCCATTTTTTTTCTATTTCTCCTTTGAAAGCTCAGAAAAATTTTGCTAATAGTAGTTCATGCCGGTTTAAAGATAAATCAAATTTCAGACCTAAAACTTTATCCCAAATGTGTATACACAACACGGTTCTTCTTCTAACAATAAAAAAGGTTTTGAAAATACTTAAAGGAAAACGTCTTCCAGATAAACTAACACACGGGATATGATCCCAGCTCTGGTATTTCTCTGGTGCTAAAACTTCAAGAAACACAGAATGCTGTGCAAGAAAATTGCAAGTTCAAACCACTTGGAATGGAATGTTCCATGAGGTAAAGCTCCTCGAGGGCTGCCTGGCTGTCACCCAACTGTTCTCTGTCTTCGCCATAGTTTTACTTCAGCTGTAAGATTAACATATGCTTCCATTGTGTAAATGTAGCACGTTTTTGTTCATTCTTGGGTTGGAGGACATCTAGGTGGTTTCCAGTTTCTGGCTCTTATGAATAATGCTGCTATGGATGTAGTGGGAGCGGTATCCTTGGGATGTGGTGCGGCATCTTTTGGGTATATACCAAGGAGTGCCGTAGCTGGGTCTTGAGGTAAAACTTATTTCCAATTTTCGGAGAAACTACCAGGTTGATTTCCAAAGTGAGACCCATACCATGGGAGATGACCAACCCCTGAGATTATTAATGATACTCCGCTATGCTTGCAGACAGGAGCCTAGCATATCTATCTTCTGAGAAGTTTCATCCAGCAACTAATAGAAACGGATGTAAAGACCTACAGCCAAACAAAAGGTGGAGCGTGAGGAGTCTTGTGGAAGAGTAGGGGGAAGGAATGGGGGAGCCAGAGTGGATCAAGGACACCAACAAGAAGACCTTCAGAGTAAACTAACCTGGGCCCATGGGGGCTCGTGGAGACTGAACAACCAACCAAAGCACACACATGGTTGGATGTAGGCTTTTACACGTGTAGCAGACGTGCAGTCCTCTAACTATGGAGTGGAGGCTGTCTCTGACTCTGTTGAGAGCTTTTGATCCCTGTTCCAAAGCTGGGCTGCCTTGTCTGGCCTCAGTAGGAGAGGATGCACTTAGTCCTGCTGTGACATGATGTACCAGGGTGAGTGGATAACCATGGGGGTGGGGGGCTCCCCTTCTCCTCAGGAAAGGGAAGGACAGAATGGGGGAGGAGTGTAAGGGTTTGACTGGGAGGAGAGAAGGGAGGGGGGATTTAACCAGGCTGTAAAGTCCCATTTCCAACTCCAAAAGCATAGTATTGATCTTACTCAAAACCTGAGAATTGTGTGCATTCAGGTGCACACTTTTTCATGTATCACACTGTATTGTAGCCTCTGGTTTTGACACAAACCTTTCAAGTGGAAATTTCTTATCACCAGAAAGTCAGGAAGTGTGTACTGTCTAACTAGCCCTATTCTTGTAAATGAATATTTCTATCTCTAGAACATATTGCCTGTCTCTGTGTCTCAGGTTTGATCTTAATAAAGCAAATGAAAGATAAAAAAGATTATAATATATTATTATATCATTTATATATAATTTACAATGTATTGTATTTATATATAATTTTATTTATATATTATATATTAATAAATATAGATATGCATCTATTGTTGCTCAACAATTTTCTCAGCACCTGTAAACACTTCTCAGTGAACTGTATCCACGTTTCCTATCAGAAAAGACAGTTGTAGCTACCTTCCACGAAGCCGAACAATTTGTATGGTCAGAAAATCTATTTGTCTTTGGAAAAATAGGGGCTGTGTATAACCTGTGCTCCTGCAAAGCAAAGGAGAGTCAATAAAGAAAATCTTTATCATTGGTGACCACTTGGGGGACCCCCAGCTACCTTTAACTCTTCACAGTCCTTTGCATAGTATTTAACTGACATTACTCTAATGGTATACATTCATCCCAAATCTAACCTGCTCTTCAATTACCCATCCTGCTCCCAGTGGCATTGGGGTTGTTGGAAAAACAAGAATTTGACTATAGTTTACTCGCATAGGCCAGTGGCCATTCCTTTGTATCTTCCAACAATGGTTTAAAACTTCTAAAACTGCAAGGCCATTATACGGCTTTTTTTTTCCCCTTACTTCAGAGGTATAGTACATTTGCACAGCCACTCACATATGTTTTTTTAAGGCTGGAAAATTAAAAGTCAATATTATGACTGATATGAATCTAGATCACTATGTACTCTTCAGTTCACCCAACACCCTACAACAAATTAATTGATGCCAATGATGCTGATGTTCATGACGATGCTGATGCTGATGACGGTGATAATGATGATGATAAACCAAGAGCAAATTATAGACAAAGGGCAGCGATGTCAGTCACGGGAAGCTTGACATCTCAAAATAGTGCTGACAGGCCTTTCCCTGCGTTCATTGCAGCACTGGCCACATGCACACACACACACACTACACACACACAGTGGGTATTCTTCTGGCTTACCAAGCATTTAAATAGCAATTTGCTTCTGAACTGAATAATAGAAACACACCCAGTAAAAGGTAGACGGCTCCTAATTTTTGGTTAGAAATACGATGTTTTCATAGCATTAGTAATTTAACAGGATGCCTATTATTTTAACACTTAGTGTTACCTTAAAATTATGGTGACCTCTCATCTATAAACGGGGGGGGGGGGGGGAAGACTTGCATTCTAAGTCTGGAATTCTGTAGACAGCATTCCAGGACTCTAAGGAGAAACAGTGGCTCTGAATATCATCTGCAAGAAGTATTCATGACTTGCGGGGCTCCCACTCCTCACGGTATGTATTTAGGACAGTCAGGGCTTTCTTCACAACAGGACTATGTTTGAATAATATGTCACTAGGCCATATTTTCCATTTTGTGAACATCAGGGTGTAGTTATGAAACAGCATGGTGGCTAGTCCGACCTCTTGATGCAATTAAAAAACACGAAAAACATAAGGTAGATGAGGCTGCTGTGGTGGAACACAGCACACTGCTTTACTGGGGTTTTTCATTTGTGTCATCTTTGAGACAGGTTATAGCTATGGAGCCTAGAACTCAGAATGCTCCTACCTTAGCCTCCCAAGCGATGGGATTACAAACATGCACCATCATTCCTTGTGAGCATAATGCCTTATTATAAATAGAAAGAATGTACTCTGAGATGGTTGTTAAAGGTACAGCATAGTAAATCCCTGAACCAGTGGATAGTTTATTACCATGTCTAACATAACTGAGCGTGCTACCATAACATAACATAACTGTAGCTCATAGCACTGTGGGTTTGCACTAGCATCAGCTCACATACTTCATAGGACATCACCATGGCCACATGGTCACTGAGTGACGGGAATGTTTCAGTTTCAATTTACTATGACCCCGTCAGATCTAGAGTGTCTATTGCTAATTGATAACATTTTTATAAATGACACAATTGTGTTTACAATTCAAGGAACCCTTACTGGCTCTAAAGAAGGTGATAGACCCTGCCTAGCCCTCAGCTTCTCTCCACAGACTGGTTGCTAAACAACCTTCCCCTGTCTTGCACAGACAGCCCCATGCCCAGAAGCCTCTGCCCAGAACAAAGCTGTAGGGATAGTACCTGTTGTTTCTCTCAGATTTAGTCTTACAAGGGAGAAGTTAAGTGTACACCTTTACTCCTCAGAAGTCCCAAACGACATGACCAAAAGAAGAGAAAGCACATAGAAGCTGAGTACTCAGAGCATGCAGCCCCCTCAGATGCATTTCCTGTCCCAGAATCTTGAGTCAAAAATCAAAGGCTCCAAATCCAGAGAGATGACTCAGTGGCTAAGAGCACTTGACACTCTTGCCAAGAATTGGGGAAGGGGGGAATCCCAGGACCGACATGGTGGCTCCCAACCATTTGTAATTCGGTTCCAGGGAGATTTAATGCCTTCTCCTGCCCTCTGTGGGCATAAGGCATACACATGGCACACAGCCATACATGCACGTATCAATAAGCTGAGTATAAAATGTAATGCTATAGCACACAGCAGCGGTAATGAGCTACTAGTTATCAGAGTATGGCTGCGTCTCAGATACCTGATGAGATGAAGAGGTCAGGGACGAGGAAATATAAACAATATGACTTTATTTATATACACATCTGGGGCTGGAAAGATGGCTCAGTGGTTAAGAGCAATAGCTGCAGTTCCAGAGATTCTGAGTTCCATTTCCAGCAACCACATGGTGGCTCACAACCATCTGCAATGGGATCTAGTATTAACATGCATACACACATACATACACACATATGTACATACATACATACATACATACATACATACATACATACATACATACATAAATCTTAAAATGCACACACACATATACATGGGCTTCTAGAACAAGCAAGGCTTGCCTACAGTGTTGTGTCTCTGAAGTGTTGGCCACTACAAGAGTGGTGGTTTTACTAGAAAGAGCATGAGGAAAGTTACAAGGCTGCCATTGATGTTCATTATATTTCTAAATCTTGGTGATGTCTCTCTCTCTCTCTCTCTGTGTGTGTGTGTGTGTGTGTGTGTGTGTGTGTTTTCAAACCTCCACAGACTGAATGTTTTCAACTGATGTATTTTATTGTAAATTGAATGTTAAGAAACACAGTTAAAATTTAAAATTAAGATGTGCTGCAACTGTCCACACAAACCTTCACTACTTTCATTATGTATTCAAATTCCAAATAGTTCAAGCTCTCAAATATAAAATGTAAATCACAAACATGCTAAAAAAGAACATGTAGAGTCTGTTTTACAACTTCGGAATATGGAAGAACTTCGTAACATCGGCTCAAAGAACCTGTAAAACACTGATAAACTTGACTATAATGCTTGAGACAATTTCTAACCTCACAGCTGTATAAGGAAGGCTGGAAGGAGACATGTAACAGCACTAATGATAGTGTTCTTTTGCAATTTGTAGGTCTTCGTGATAACTATCTTTTTTTTCAGTGTATATAAATCCCACACATTGATTTGAATTTTTTTCAGGGCCAAGAAAGGCAAACTTGGGACTCATGTATCTCCGCTCCCATCCTTTAAGTTGTTTCTCCCATGAGTCACTTCCTCGTTTTGTACTATTGAACTGATTCGCCTTTGATTCCTGAAAAACCACAATCCGTCCATTAACTTCTTATTCCCGGCCTCTTCTGTGTCTTCTTTACTATGTGGTCAATTTTCCTTTCCCTGTAAGCACGTTTGTTTCCTGTCCATAAAAATCTCTCTTCCCTGTAGTCACGAGGCTCTTCCACAAAGACATTGTCCTCCCTCTTTTCGTTGTGACAGAACAGCAGGGATTTGTCACCACCATCTTCCCACCACCACTTTCAGCATTCTGCCTATGTCATGGGTGTTCTGCACAATCCTTCTTGATGCATTTCTTTGGCCATCTTGACATAGTCAACAAACATAACATTTATGGGAATCTTAAGATAGCCAACAAGCACATTAGTTTAGTGTAAAAACTATTCAGCGATTCCTATGGAACAAGTTCAGACTCTTAGTCACCTAGCAATGACTGTCTGCATGGTCTGGCCCTCGCCAGCCTTGTCCTGAATCCCCCACCTCATCCTACCAAAGCTGAGTCCTCAGCCATCGTTTGTACTGCCCCTGCCTAGCCCTTTCACTTCACTCTTTGGTTGCTTGGTTGGTTGCTTTGGGATTTTGCTTTGTTTTGTTGTTTCATTTGGGACAGGCTTTCTCTGTGTGGTCCTAGCTGTTCTGTAACTTCCTCTGAAGACCAGGGTGGTCTCAAAGCCATATAGATCTGCCTGCCTCAGCCTCTGGAGTGCTGGGATTAAAGGTGTGTGATACCACTGCCTGGCATCCACTGCACTTTTGTTGTTAGGAGTTTCCACCACTTCACCCCATCCATGTGTTCCTTGTCTGCTGTGGAGGAGACGGTATTCATCATCTCCGCGTGGTGATGCAGAACTGTCCCCATGGTGCAGTTGACAGTCTACATTTCCCCCATTGGTTTTAAGCATACTGTTTATTATACACTGATCCAAATCTGTTTAGGACTCTCTCTAAAGGCTACTCAGTCTATTCTATTAGTCTGACTACTCACACATTGGTAACACATTTAATAACATATCAGTAACACAATAATAACAATTTTAATCACTAAAGTTCTGCATATTTTAATAATCTTGATAGGGCTATTTCTTTTTCCCTGACTGATTTCTCTCATTAAACATCAAAATATTGTACCAAACTGAAGAAAACCTTTTCTCAAGAGGCTATCAATGCATTATTGGAATATATATTAAATTAACATAGATACAGTTCAGATTTTATCTAATTATAGAAACTGTGCTTCTACATACCTTTCCATATATTCTAGTGTTTTATCTTTGGGAGTAGTTAAACATTTTGTTCGTGCAAATGTATTTTAAAATAAAATTTAGTCTTATAACTTATGTTTGTTGCAACTATTATGAATTGTGTGGTTCCTTGAAAATATGGTCAAGCCTGATCTCAGACCTTGTTAATGTTATGCTACACAGTGAAGGAGACATAAAGTTTGCTAACTATCTCATTATGCTAGATTATGCATGTGGACCCAATGTAATCACAGTGGTCCTTAATAAGACAGAGAGGCAGAAGCTGTGTAAGAGTGATTTGATATTAACAGAACTCAGGGGGCGGGGAGTCTTTGGGTTTTGAAGATGTAAGAGGATTGCAAACCAGTGATATTACATTCATCAGGTTTACACCACTGCAGAGTGGGGTGCTTCTATGAAACACCTTGAAGGGGAAAATGTGCTCATCACATTGCAGAGGTCCACAGTGAGTTGTTTCCATTGTCTCTGAGGAGATAGCACAACCTGGTGGAAGTGTGTGATGGGAGAAACTGCTTTCTGCATGGCATCCAGGAGGCAAGGACAATGGTGGTGAGTATTTGGTAGTCTAATAGGTGTTGGCATCCAGAAAGAGAGAACCTCGGCTGAGAAGGCGGCACCTCTGTCAGAGGCATGTAGGCATGTCTGTGGGGCACTTTCTAGATTAATGGTTGGGATGGAAGTGTCCATCCTTCTGTGGGCAGGAGATATAAGAAAAGTAGCTGGATGTGAGCATTAAGAAAAGGCCAATAAGCACTGCTCCTCCATGGCCTCTATTTCAGGTTGTGTCTGAGTTCCTTGCCCCAACTTTTCTTCATGACAGATGTAAGATTGACCCTTTCTCCCTCATCTTGCTTTTGGTCACGGTGTTTACCACAACGATGGGAAGTAAACTAGGATAGAGGGAAAGGCACTGGGTCCCGATATCTTCTTCACAGACACACCCCCACTGACTTTCTTCCTGCCACCTCAAGATTCGACCATCTCCCTATGGCAACCACACTGATTGACCAAGCTGATGACACATGAGACTTTAAGTGACATCTACCCAAGCATACAGATGTGGGGCACCTCTGGAAGCTGGGAAAAGTGAGAAAATTATTCTCTCTTGGAGGCTGTATGAAGAATCATAATCAAGTAACTTTTTTTTAAAAAAGGTGAAAAGCTGTTTTTCTCAAAAATGCCTGTGTTTCAATATCAAACCAACAGGTTCATGTACCAGACAAACACTGGGTAAATGCTATAAAATATAAACTGTGGGCAATCAGAAAGTATTCAGCATTTTCCCTAAGGGATGCTCTGTTAGCAGTCAAAGTCTATCAGTAAAGCTCAAACGTAATCCCAGCAATCGGATTGGCCAAGCTCTGTTTAAACATTTGAATCCACATTCACCATGTCTGGAGTGGTAAAAATGGAGAAATGGTCAAATCAAAGTCAAAATAAAATGCTGATTTCTAAGTTCTCCGATGATTGTCAGATATTAATAGTTTCCCTTTTCCAAAGAAGAAAGGAAAAGAAGGTTGGACTCATTCCAGGTCAGGTTAAACGTCAGCCGGAAAGGACAGCAGAGATTTAAATGTCGTAACACACTCACACCTGCTTAATGATGGATGCTGTTAAATAGTGTGGCGGGAGCTCCTTTTGAAGACCCAGTGTGAAGCTCTGGACCGGATGACAAGTAGCAGTTGCGACGGGTAATAACTTAGTAACCGCCTAAATGCACATTTTTATGAGACAAGTAACTCTTCTCGGGCAGACTAATGAGATGTCCCTGTGGGATTCGATATAAACATGAGAAAGGAAAACATCCCACCTCTTGTGTCACCACCTGGAAGGAAGGCTATATAAGCACTTCAAAGAAGAAAAGCCACAGGCTTGGCATTTAGGCTCCATTGAGGGTGCTTGCTTTGGGTGGTGACCTCAGACTCTGAGACAACTTGAAGCTGGACACACACTATGGATACCAAGGGCTCTACGGTGACTATTTCTTCTTCAACCCCACCCCAAAACTGCTCTGGGAATACAAACTTTAGGACTAACTCTTCCAACAAGAGCCACTGTTGTGATGATCAGCCAACTGGCCATGCTCTTCAAACTCACCAGGTCCAGGGCTGTCGCCCCAGCCCTTGCCTTTATCGCTGCCCTAACTACTTGATAAGAACCTACAGCTTCCATCCCTGTCTGGATGACTGCAGCTGGTGCTCTGAAGGCATTAACAGTCATGAGAAACAGACCATGCAGATTTTGAACGAGCGCCTTGCAAACTATCTGGAAAAGGTGCGGATGCTGGAAGGAGAGAACTCGGATCTAGAGGATAAAATCCAGGAGGAGTGTGGCAAAGCACTCCCCATCCTGTGTCCTGACTACCTCTCCTACTACACCACCATCGAGGAGCTACAGCAGAAGGTAAGAGCTTCAGCCAGGCGCTGAACCAAACTGTGGATCAATGTTCTCCGCACCATGGTTATCTGTTCAGTTTTATTCATTCTAGAGCCTTCTATGTTGCTGTGCTTTGAAAAATTAAAAAGAAAGAAACTTTGAGATAGTACATAATGTTTTATGGGGTTTTTTTTGTTTGTTTTGTTTTTTTGCTTATTGAGAGTGTGTTCTGCCATTTTATAACCAAATGAAACCTAATGAGTTGCTACCATGCCTTAAATGAAAACTAAGAAAACAGGGCTCTGAGAAGGTATTTTGATTTTTAAAATGCTCTAAATAGTTTTAGTGTTTATCCATGTTACAATGACTAGTGCCTTTCATACCCACGTGATCATCACAGTATTTAAATACTGTGTCTCTATATCAAACCTGTTTCTTGTCCAGTCATGTACTGATACATTCCTGAGTTTGCCTAATTTTTTCCCACAAATATTTACTAAGCACCAACAAAAATGTTCTAGACTCTGAGAAAAATATATCTGGCCTCAAAATTGCATTCTAGTGTGGCATGGTAAATTTGGAAAAAAATTTAGAAAAGACATAGTATATTTTAATAGAAAAACATATGCACATGGTTTTTATTTGCATGGTCTTTGATAATCTTTTAGGAAACTAACAAGAACTCAGATTCTCCAATATTGCCCATGTTTCTTCAGTATTACTCTGAAGAGTCAGGAAAACTCTAACTAGTCTTCTGCTAACTAGAACACACGGACCTTTGGTTCTTAAAGTAGGGGGTCCTGGTGTTTGTCTCATTTGTGTGTGCAATCTCTTAATTCTAGATCTTGTGTACCAAGGCTGAAAATTCCAGGCTGGTCTCACAAATTGACAACACCAAACTGGCTGCAGATGACTTGAGAGCCAAGTAAGCCTCCCAGCACTGTCACTGGTGATAGACTTCATCCGATTCTGACTTAAACATCCCCAGAGATACTGTCCCCCATATGCCCTAAGCCCCTCCCCCATAGCCTATCAGCAGTAACCCAGAAAAAAAGATTCAATGTGATTAAGACTAATAGCCCTAACCTGCATACCGTGCCTCTGGAGATGACAGAAAGATCCATTCGATAACCCCCAGTGAGATAAGTAGGATCACTATCTTGTAACCTTGCTCTAGGCATAAAAACCTTGGTAAAACAAGAAAGAAACTTATACTAAGGTGTGATACAAGAGAGAACCAAAATACAGACCCAAGCTTCCTGAGCACAAACCCAATGGTTTTCTCAAGAGGCAGCAAGGTGGATGGTAGACTTAAGTCTAAAAACCAAGTCGTGATATGGTTTTACCGATACAAAGAATAATGTCTTCCATAGAAACACAGTGAAAGACCTAGAGAAGAAAGAAGAAGGAAGTTCTGCTGAGCCCAGCTTGTGCATCTACATTCTAATGCCTTGTTCTTAACCTTTTCTGGTGTTCAAAGCTATGAAGCTGAGCTGTCCCTTCGTCAGCTAGTGGAAGCTGATGCCAATGGCCTGAAGCAGATCCTGGATGCACTGACTCTGAGTAAGGCTGACCTGGAGACGAGAGTCCAGTCTCTAACCGAGGAACTTCTGTGCCTCAAAACAAACCATGAGGAGGTGAGAAAAAGACCAAGAGTCAGTACAGGCTGAACCCCTAAAATTAGCTTCAGTTCCTTTGAGTTGACCATAGCAAAGTGTATTCCCACAAGATGCTTTGCCATAGCTCTGGTCATACTGAGATAGCCCATAACTATGTTACTTACTGTGTTACATCTAATGCCATGTGGGTAGGATATTCTCCATTGTCCCAATCTTCTCATCTTCGTTGGTTTTATAGACATCCTTGAACAGATTCTGCCACATCCTAATGGGGAAAAAGACAATTCTGGAACGAGCTCATATGAGCAGCCTAGAGGTGGTGATCTTTCCAGAAAATCCCACCTCTGTGATCTGCCTCCATTTTTGATTCCTCTGAATGGTCTTAAATTTTCTGGAATTCTGATACTATTAGTCCATACTGTCAGTCAATCCCCTCTTCTTTTTCCACAAGTTGGCGCACAGCCATACCTGAAATTACCTTCAGTAACCATAGAGTATCCCAATAACACCAACATACAAATCATGTGCCCCTTTGTTGGGTGCTGTATTCCAGACCCAGTTAAACTAAATTATTTCTGTTAGATCGAACAAGAACCCAATAGGCAATGGTCATCTGTTTACTAAACAACTCCACATTCTTTTTATTTTCTACAGGAAATTAATTTCTTACAGTGCCAACTTGGGGACAGAATCAACATTGAAGTAACAGCTGCCCCTTCCGTTGACCTAAATCAAATCCTACAAGAAATGAGATGCCGCTACGAGTCTATCATGGAGACAAACCGTAAAGACGTAGAAGAATGGTTCAATACACAGGTGGGGGAAACCAACAAATCAAAAATCAATAAGCTGCATATTTCTAGGAGTCCTTCTATACATATGCTTCCTTGCAAAATATCTGGAATCTCTGTGTTTCAGATGGAAGAACTGAATCAACAAGTCGTGAGCAGCTCTGAACAGCAACAATGCTGCCAGAAGGACATCATAGAGCTGAGACGGACCATAAGTGCCCTCGAGGTTGAGCTACAGGCCCAGCACCGAATGGTACCCAAGAGGCTGACCAAGCCTGTCCTTACACTGGTGGCAACAGTCCCCGATGTCTGGTTACACTGTTTCCCAAACTGTATCTATTGGTTAAGGGGTCTGTGGCTAGAAAAGAAGTTCATAGTCAAGTAAGTCTTGGAAATGTTGAATTACAACATACAAAGGTTAGCCTTTCTGCAAGCTACCCTACGAAACGGCATGAGCCTTGAATCTCCAGGAAGTTGTGCAGTACTCAGCATTCCAAAACCTATTTGATGCTTTTTCCCTCCTTCCAGACTATGTCACAGTGATCATGACCCATGAGAAATACTTTTGGGATCACCTGGAAAACATTAGATTTCTCTTATGCAAAGCATTATTGTAAATTCTCATATTGGGATGATGGAAAAGTTCTGAAAGGTGATGTAAACCATCGACTAACTTCACTGGGGACATTAGAAGAACCAGGGTGGTTTTCTCAAGCTAGATCCACACTAAGAGCCATCACAGCCTGTTTACAGATGGAGACCCTGAGATCCTGAAGCTGTGAGTGACCTTCCCAATGTCACCAAAAAAGTGTGTCAGGATCGGACCCCACAGCCAGCACCGCCTCTGCTCCTTGAGACCACATCCCAGAAATAATACTGGAATGTCTTGCTAGGAAAGGCAGACATTAGCAAAACCCTCGCCAGGTTTCATTAGCTGCTACTTTCAGGATGTTGGGCAACTCACTGAACCTCATTTTTCTCGTCTATAAAAGTTGAGATAACCATGAGGATAACAGAGGTTATTAAAACCTAAAATCCCACCATTATCTGTAGACTTACAAAACGATAGAACAAGAAAGAACTTGACCCATTCCAGTTTCAACACTCATGTCTTACTTATGAAGGAACTGGAACACTGAGGGGAATGTCTCCAGTTAAACATTGCCCGCTTCCTCTCAAAGGCTCAAATGCAGGCTGAATGAGGTGTCCTCATATGATTTTAATGCCTGAGCCTTCAATGAAGTAAGGTGGAATTTTTTCTCTTTCACGAGCCAGAGGCTAAGAGATTAAGTGATTTAAAAAAAAAAAAGACAGAAATAAGCCAGAGATAAAAAGAGAAAGGATAAAGGTAAACAAATATCCTTTTTGTTTTGGATTGATTTGGTTAGGAAGTAATGAATGACTTGGAGAACCCTTAGTACTGTCACGGAGAAGTCATTGTTTAAAATGGCTTTAGCAATGGCCTACTGGAAACTTTAAAGAAGTCATCTTAGAATCTGTGTTTTTCTCTTCCATAGAGAGATTCCCAGGAATGCACCCTGTCAGAGACAGCGGCCCGCTACACAGCCCTGCTGGCCCAAATCCAGAGTCTGATCCATAACCTGGAGGCTCAGGTGGCAGATATCCGCAGTGCCCTGCAAAGACAGAACCAGGAATATGAAGTTCTGCTAGACATCAAGTCCCGGCTGGAGTGTGAGATAGCTACCTACCGCAGCCTTCTGGAGAGCTTGGATGGCAGGTATGTAAAGTTAACGCAACATAAATGAATGTGATGTGTGTGTAACACAGACACACATACACATACATACACACACACACACACACACACATACACACACACACACACACATACATACACACACACACATACATACACACACATACACACATACACATACATACATACACACACACACACACACACACACAGGAAAGGAGGCATCCATCGAAGAACTATGCTTTGATTTTCTTGACAATGAGAAGAACATCTGGATGGAGATCATCAAATATTCTCTAAAGACCTACAATTATAACATGGTCCCAACTTGAGATATGAGTGGAACTAAATTGGTTTGAAGAGGAGCATGCCAAATAAATTCCTCATAGGCTCCATCCTACTAAGACAGAGATTCTCAACCTGTGGGTAGTGACCCCTTTGAGGTCAAATGACCCTTTCACAGGGGACTCCTAAGACCAGTTATTTACAGTATGATCCTTAACAGTAGCAAAATTGTGATTATGAAGTATTAACAAAAATAATTTTATGGTAGGGGCCACCACAACATGAGGAACTGTATTAAACAGTAGCAGTTTTAGGAATGTTGGGAAACAGTGACCTAAGTTGAACGTGGGACTTTGCTGACATAAGTAAAGACAACACTAGTACATTAGAGGCACATGGTACATGCTTAGGCTGAAACCCCCAACCATATCTAGATGCGGTCCTTCACCCCAACAGCAACATGTTGACACATTGTGTTTCCACACCCTTTCCTTTATAAATTAAGAAGTTGTATGTTTTTTTTTTTAATGATAATAAAACAACCAACCAATACAGAACTCAACTAATTATGAGTTCATTGAAGCAACTTGGGCCAAACTAACCCTTCAAAAGCCTCATTGAAATTGCAAAGGACACCAACTGTCCCACAGTAATCAGTCACCTCCATTCATGCATTCTATTGACTGTTAAAGCACAAGTATTAATGGGCACTGTTCCTTTAAAGAACTACAGAATACCAAAGGCTACCAGTTACCCAATAAAAATCATGTATTATAAAAACAATGTTCACTGCAAACTCCTAGCTACTCCAATTTTCTGAAAAAAAAAAAATACAAACAACAACATACAGCAACATCCAAGGGGGATACTTTGACACTTCCTGGTCATATGCTAAAGATTCCGCAATAAGTGGGGTTCAAACCACCTCTAATTGTATGATGAACTCCCCCCACACCAGAAACTTAGCTAACTAATTTCCACTCTCCAGATAGAAAGCCCCTCGACTTTCTGCATACCCTTGTTGATCTATGAGTTTAGTCTCTATATGTCTATTCTGACCACGCAATACTAAATCTCAGGAGGGCTTGATTGGTTCAGCCCAGGTCGCCCACTAGCAAATGAGAGAGCTGGCCCTGCCCCTGTCTCTGATGGCTGGTGCAGTATGGTTCCTATGAAGCTAGAGTAGCAATTTAACCCAGGTAATAATAATTCTCAAGCCGCGAGGCTGCTTTCCAGTGGATCTGCTCTGATTCTCATTCTTCTACTACCCACAGCGCAAAACGAATAAAGAAGCATTTAGTGGTGATTATGTTTGAGTGACAAGTATTAAAAAGTTAGCCATTCCCATCTTCCCCAGAACTCATCGCCCTTCCTCAATCACTAAAATTCTGTTGCTGTTCTAGTTGTTGTTGCTGCTGCTATTGTCATTGTTGTTGTTTCTACTTAGGCTTCCCTGTACCCCATGTGCCACTAAATGGGAGCCATCCTGCCAGGCCAGAGCTATGGAGTGGTTTACCCCAGGTTATACATCTTCATCACTCCCTGGCACTCACAAGCCCTGCCGTACCTCTGGACCCCCATCCCGGATACTGGTCAAGATATGCACCATCACCAAGGAGATCAAGGATGGAAAGGTCATTTCTTCTCACGAGCATGTGCAGCCTTGCTACATCACCAGACCTGCCAAAGTCTAGCATCCCAAGGTGATAAGAATGACCTTCATTCATGAAAGAGAGGCCAGTGCATGCTCCTGCCAGAAAGGCTTAAGAAACCCCCAGTCCCTTAAGGTACCTAGTTTCTTACTACTACAGTGGGCCCCCATCTTTTGTTCTCCTCCTTCCCTAAGTCACTGCTACCAACATGGTAATAAGTCACATTTCTCTGGAAAGACATTTTGTATTGTCACAGGGATGGGAACTGATTAGCTAGTGCCTACACTGCTTGCCTAGCCAGGTGATGGACAGGCAGGTTTTCCTCTTGTTTATTCAAGCCTTGTTTATCTCTGTACCTCTGTAGAGCCGGTCAGACAAGTTCTGGGATTGGTTTTGGCAGTTGACACGTGAAGGTAAAAAGCCACAGCTTTGCCTTCTGAATTCCTTCTTTGGATGTAGAATGAAGCCGACACAGGAACAAGATAAATAAGGAAGACTCAGATGTCTAGTCTCCAGGAGTGAAGCAATAACATGCCTGGATCGTGCTGACCTTTGTCACCTCAACCAGTTGATTCTCTGTACTAGTATATTTTCCCATCACCAAAATAATGATAACTTGGGGGGATTTCTGCATGCTCTAGATTCTTCCCCCACACTTCATTTTTTATGTTTTATTTTCAGGCTGGATCTTACTTAGCCAAGGCTGACCTTGAACACACTGTGTATCCCAGCTGGGACTTAAACTTGTGATCCCCCTGCCTCAACCTCCTAAGTATTTGGGAATTGAAGGCCTGCTAGGGACATCACATATGGCATATATCCACAGTCTCTGAAACTTGAGGAACCATGAGGCTCTTCTCCAAAGATCAGTTGTGTGAGATGAATCCAAGGGTCTCTCTTTAAAGTCATGTTGAAGCAATAGCCTGCGTCCTCTCATTAAATGTCGGCTATGTCTCTTTCTATCCCTTAGGGTATGGGAGTTTGATTTACTTGTTTGACAAGGAGCATAGAGCTGGATTTCTCAGGACATAAGACCTGATGGGTAACAAGGACAAAATAGCTTAGATCCCTGCTTCAATACTTCCATCAGAGAGAGATTGAATTGAGAGCCCCAAACTTTCCTAAAGAGCCTAAGTGAGTAATTTCTGCTTACCATCAAGAGGCCACTGCAAATGCCAGCAGCCACCATTAGGTACCAGCTAGCATCAAAACTTTTAGAGCAGGTCCACAGAGCAGGAAAGTCATTCTTTGAAAAAATAAATTATTGGACCTTTTCAGAGGTGTCAAGGTAAAAACAAAAAATGAAGTCAAACACAAATTGTAGAGCTTCAAGATAAAAACAAAAAATTAAGTCAAACACAAATTGTAGAGCTTCAAGACCTGATTCTTAAACTTGCCAATGTCCTATGATGAGTTTGCATAGGACGTTCAGCCTTCATCAAGCCGGTTCCTTTATTTACTCACTGAGGGTCACGTCGACTTCACAAGGCTATTATGGAGAGCGCTCGAAACCCATTCTGTACCTTACTATTGTGTATTTTTTAACATTAGCTAATTATCTAGGCCTGATCTTCTTTTATCATTACTTCATTTTAAAATTATTTCTCTGCAAACTTATTCAGTCATAATTTGGAAGTTTTTAAACAATGTTCAGTATTGGTGGGGGACAAAAATAAAACATCTTCTGTGATTATATTCATTATTATACTAAATAAAGCATTTCTGAATTCTTAGAGTGTGTGTCAGATACCAGTTGATGCTCATATCAAAGATATTTGCCTTGCTGGACTCACAGCCCAGCCGTCTGCTTTCCCCAGAAGAGCAGTGGCTTACTCAAAGCAAGTGGAATGCAAGTCTCCAGGAAGAGGCTCTTCTGTTGTGAATTTCTCAATGTAATATGCAAAGTGGCTCCTGTCAGCCCCTCACTACATATTGGCCCAGACTGCAAGATGGAAATATGGACAGAGTAAGAGACCTGGTGCTCAGAATCCAGGAGCAACTTCCACCCAGTCTGTGTGTGACCTTGAGTAAAAGTGATTTAACGACATTGGCCTTACCTAGCGTATAATGGAAGGGTTCAGTGGGCTAATGAGTACTTTGTAAATGAAGAGGAGTGCTAGGCAGAAATAAGTTCTTAGTCCCTAAATTAGACACTAGATGTGTGTCATGTTTATCCATAGTCGTTTCCTTTTGGTTTCGCTTAGTGCTAGGCAAGGTAGATCCCGCCTGGTTCACACCATCAACAGTACCTGGAAAACTATTTGCTAAGCAACACCTTGCTCTCTTTATTCTATCTGAATCTAGGATTTAGGAGCCTCTAACCTCAGCCTGATGCAACAATGACATTCTCCCATTTGTGCCCCAAAAGAAGATACCCTTTTCCTGGTACAGTCAAAATATCCCCCATGCAAACTCTTGCTAAAAATAAAATATTATGACCTGCATGACAAAGACAGAATCTGGCACTTCTAGGGCCTATAGCTGTCTCCTTTGTATAAAAGCATGTAAAACTATCTTCAGGATTTAGTTTGCCAATGACCAAAACCATAAAATAAATCAAAGCAGTATGAAGTCTAGATTTTTCTAGAAAACTGAGTCAGTATCCTATACAGCCACAGGGGGAAGTAAAGGACTTCTTTGTCCATTGTTTGTTTTTCACATGCTTCAGAAACAGGTCAGCAGTATGAGAACATGAGTTTGGATCCACAGAACCAACATACAAAACCAGATGCCGATGCTGGAGAAACAGCAAGGAGGATTGACGGAGCTTGCGGGCTACCCAGTCTAGCCGATCAATGCACTATAGGTTCAGTGAGGAACACTCTCTTTAAAAAATAAAATACAGTGGTAAAAGAATGCAGATGACATCGATCACTATTTATGCCATGCACTAGTGCACACACAAAAACACACACATGCACACCAAATTTCTGTGACTTCTCCCCCATCTTTTTAAGTTAACACAGTAACTGTGCATTAATGAAGATTCACTGTGGCCTGTCTACACATGCAGGCAGCATGCACTGATCATCCCCATACATGCCCCCCCTTTAGCCCTTTCTTGTAGACTCTGACATTAGCCTTATAGATAACCACACTCACAGACTGCTGCTCTTCTGCATGTCTACCTACATGGCTCTAAAATGAGGTAGACCAATAATAATCAATACATTGGCAAGATTTTGAACTCATTTGAAGATCATATAACTATCATAATCTCATTGAACCCTCAAAAAATTGATGTTTACAGATGTTAGCACTCAGTGTCACACACTGCTGAGTGATAAATTCTAAGTGCTTTAAATGCCCTTGTTGTCTGATGTATTATGCAGTCTCCTCTAGCAGAAATCCACATTAGCACTGGCCGGGTGTTTTATTTTGTTTTGTTTTCAGAGTTTCATTCCCACTTACTGTCTCTAACAAGAAACCATACTGAGCCTTGTGTCCTTAGCACCCACTGTCCCCTTTATTCAAGCTCATGGCTGGGTGAATTTTAACATTAGAAAGGTGTTTTGATAACAGATAGTTGGCTTCTTCGTGTCACAGAGAATCGAGGACACGGAGAAAAAAAGCAATTGGACAATGAGAAAATCAAACTCTTTCTTCTATTCCATATTCGACACATTCACACTAGACAGCAGTAAAAGCCACACAGAGGGTCTAATGGAGTCAACCCTGAACCAACTACAAAACACTGATCTCTGGTTCAGTCCCAGAGGCAGCATTTGCCTTCTCTTTATATGTTCTAGAGTGTTCATCATAGACTCTTCAAATCTAATGTCCTTGGCTTCTCTTATAAACACTGAAGTGATTTGACTCACCCTGTTATGTCTAGTCATCTATGTCTATAAACAGAACATGATGCCAGAAATAACAACCTCAAACCCCTCCTCCTAGTATCTTTTAAAGGCTATAAATGCTGTTGGCGATCTCTATATGGTTTAGATATGATAGTGTCTTAGTATAACTCCTTTGATTCCCTTGTAGAGTCCCAATAGGAAGTGTATCTTACTCTAGGCAGAAATGAGCCTATTTCTTGGCTAAGTTTATCCTAATCTGCCCAGTTGTAAAAAAAAAGTAATAATAATTAATAATATAGTTTTCTGTAATGAAGAAGCATTTTAAAAACAAGTGTTCTCTTCAAATGAGAGGGAATGAAAAGGACAATAAGGAAAAGCGTGTCCCACACAAAAGGAAATGCTCATTTTAAAAAGAACCCATGGGCTAAGACAATGAGCATCCAAACTACAGAGCCCTGGGTTAGCATCAGCACAGACAAGCCTGGAATGTGTTCACTGTTTCAACACTGTAATCAAATGTCTTTTATAGGAAATGAATCCTTCGCCCATTTGGCTAGCTGGAAATACCTGGTCAATGTGTTCATGTAGGATTCAAGCTTCATAGGAACTACCCACGCATACAGGCAAAGAGGAGCAACCCTGTTTGGCAACATTGGGAAGGTTTGTTTTAATTGGAATGATCAGGTTGAGCATCATGCTTGGAGGGTTTTTCTTGGGCAATGCCTTCAAGCTATAGGGGACCATTTCAAGGCATAGAAAATCAACATAGAAAATGCCAGTTTTCTAAAATATCTCAATAAAAGTGTCACAGAAGCAAAGCTTCTGAACAAGGTTTCTGTATCATCAGACTCTGTTTCCTTTCCTTTTCTCTCTCCATCCTTCCCACACCCTAACCTTCTCCTTCTCTGTCTTACATGATGCAACAGCTGAAGAGACTTACTGGTATTACCTGAAGAAGCTATCTAAGCTCCTTTCTCTATGTCCTTCTCAGAAGAAAAAAAAAATCAAGTAGACCTTCCTTCTAAACCAGAAGCAAAGAGTCTACTATCATAGCTCCTTATGGTGACCCAGGGGAACCATCAGGTGCTTCAACGTCATGCTGGAGATGGCTTTACTGCATTTGGTATCCAAGGCCCTTGGAGAAGCCATTTAACCTACTGACCCAGAAAAGGCAGGAAGAGACTGCATTTCTCTGGAGCTGTGCTTGGTCATAGACAACTATCTACCTGCAACTGTAGGTAGGAGTACAAGAGTCCCATCTGCACATGAGTGGAGATTGTTGATAGGTTTATATTTCCACTGACCAACCAGAAAAAAAAAAAAAGAACTGTGCCTGCCTGCTTCACTGTCACTGCCCGAGAAACACCTGCCCTGCGTTACAGTGTGACCTTGACTGAAGAGAGGTGGTGGAAGACAAAACAAAAAAAACAAAAAAAAAAAAAAAAAAAAAAAAAAGAAAGAAAGAAAGAAAGAAACAAAAACAAAAAATAATGACAACAACAAAAACTACAGCCTATTCAAGAGGAATCTGAAACCTGAAGAAGCAAAGGAAACTAAGACAACAATCCAGAGAAAGAGCTCTAGAAAACTCCAGAAGTGGGATATTAGCAAAAGCTAGAAGAAAATGTGCTCATGTCTGGTCAAGAAGCAGAATTATGCACTGAGTAAGAACAAATACTAGTCAGACATGGTGATACATGCCTTTGATCCCTGTGATCAGGAGGCAGAGGCAGAGGCAGAAGAATCTCTGTGAGTTCAAGACCAGCCTGGTCTGCAGAGAACAAATCTAGACAAACTGGATCTGATTCCCCAGCTATGAGATCCTATGGGAGTTACTTAACTTCAGCACTCGACTTCCTTGTCTGTATAATGGGACTATTAATAGCATGTACCTCATAGTGTTGGGGTGATGGCATTAATTAGTGTATGAAAAGCACTTTGAGCATGTCAGACATCCCATAACATTATTAGTAAGGTGTCCTTCTGATGTTGAAGGAACTTACATTCCATTGGTAAAACAAACACACTAGCACTTACAAGTTATTTCACTGAAGCTAACTGACAACAGAACAGCCATCTAAAATCATCCTAACTACTTCCTTCTACTAGAAAGTGGAACCATGGAAAGACCCAAAGAAAAATTG
The DNA here is from genome assembly GCF_963924665.1 of Micromys minutus. Lineage (NCBI taxonomy): Eukaryota > Metazoa > Chordata > Mammalia > Rodentia > Muridae > Micromys > Micromys minutus. The sequence goes on along the minus strand of NC_137979.1, from coordinate 46,169,072 downwards.
AGCACAGGTCCCTCTCTCCCAGAATGCCATGGAATTCATTTGGAAAGGTCTTCCTTCATAATAACTTACCCTCATATCCCCTACAATAAACAGAAAAAAAGGTGCCTTGACAAAGAGGGGGAACAAGCTTGAAGTCAGTCCTATACATGCACAATCAGTATCGTGGAAGTGAGAACCAGCAGGGCAGTTCACATGGGTCTGTCAGCCTGCCCTTCCCCCAGCACATTATCTGGTGTCCTTGTTCTCCATGATCTCGGTGTTCATTGAAACTGGGTCATAGAGAATTCAGTAAGAAGATTCTGCTTAACTTTCCATGAATGATTGTACTTACCTCTCATGATTCCCCTGTAAGGTTATCATCACTCACACAACTAACAACTGAACCAAGGCTTAGAGAGTCAACTAACCTTCTCAAGGCCTTGCAACTAGGACATGGCGAAGCCAACATTTAAACAAATTCATATCTTCTGTACTCCAAATAACCTTTTGTGGAGAGTGGATGAAATGCTGAGTGAATGTCTACTGTTTTCAGAAGCACAGCCGCATTAGGGACCCCAGTGTCTCAGACCCATGACAAGGCCTTGGTCCAGGGAAGAATCTTGACAGTTTGTGCAGAAAGCTAACACAACACCTCCTGAGTGACTGAAGCCTGGGGCTGCTCCTCTACAAAGACCCCCTACTCTGCCAGATTAGCTGACCCCCCTCTTAGTTCAGCCCTATATAATAAATGTGTTTAGTGTGCTTCCATCAGAGTACACAGCCTACCTCTTCCCAGCTTTTCTGTATGTGTGTTTGCCATTTCTTCATTTCCCTAGAACCCTAGTCAGGTCAGTTCCATGCCTGTGCAGGTCATAGCATCAAATGGCTTCCATGATTATCAAATCTTGCTACTATAATAATTGTAGATTAATCAAAGACATGAAGGTTCCAGACAGATGGAGTGCCTCCTCAGGGGCTCTGCCAGAGTCATGCAGCTGAGCATGCTTGCAGCTAACCATCAGATTGACCACAGGGACCCCAGTGATGGTGCTGGGGAGGGGAGATGAAGGAGCTAAAGGGGGTTACAGCCTCATGGGAAGAACAACATTGTCAACCAACCAAATCCTCCACAGCTCCCATGAACTAGAACACCAACCATTGAGAATGCATTGAGAGGCCCATGGCTCCAGTTGCATATGCAGCAGAGAATAGCAGTATCTGGCATCAATGTGAGAAGAGGCCTTAACCCAGGGAGGGCATGTTTCCCCAGTGTAGGGGAATGCTGAAGCACTGAGATGGAGAGGGTAATTGGAGCTAGTACACCTTTGTGAAGACAAGTAGAGGGGGATGAGGGATGGGAGCGAGGTTAGTAGAGGAGATAACATCTCAAATGTAAATACAGAGAGTGTCTAATAAAAAATAAGGTTCCAGAAATACTTTCCATGAAATTCTAAGGCAAGTTAGCCCTACATACACAACTCAATAGTATTGGTATATGGATCTGTCCAGGAAGGAATGGGGCTGAACACAAATATTGAAATATATAGAGTTGGGGGAGGTGCTTCAAAACTCATCCCTTAAAATCTGGATACTCTTTCTCCCTCTTTTCCTCCCTCCATCTTCCCTCCCTCATTCCCCCCCTCTTTCTCCCTCCTCCCTCCCTCCCTCTCTTATTACTTATTCCCTTCACATCCCACTCACTGACCGTCCCGTCAGCCCCTCTCATAATCCTTTCTCCAAGCCTCCTCCCCTTCTATCCTGAGCAGGTACGCCCCTTTCATATCCCTCCACCCTAGCACATCAAGTCTCTGGGAGGCTAGGCACATACTCTCACACTGAGGCCAGACAAGGCAGCTGGACTCTCTCTAATGGCTCCATCTTTGCCAATCAATTAATGTATCTATTCTCAGTTGTAATGAACAAAGTGTCGCCAACTTCTGATGGAAACTTAGTTGCAGATGCTTTGCTAGTGGGTGTTGATGCACGTTTAAAAGGTGAAATTATGAGTTGGCTCTTGAGAATCCCTTTAGTTCTTGGGCACTACTATAAATGGTACTCTGAATCCACCAGTCTAAGAATAGATACAGGTTATTATAAATTAAACAAAGGGCTATGCTGTGGAGACCTGGAGAGCAGAAGACTGTGCTAGGCAGCATCCATCCACCTCATTCTTAATGCACAGGGTGAGTTGTTGGGCTCACGTAGGTTTATTGCTCAAATACTGGTTCTGCCCTATTAGTTGCAAAACTGAGAAATCTTAATTGCAGGAACAAGCAGGAAAGGGGAGCCTCATTTCCAGTCTTGTTCATAATGAGTGTAGTGTTAAAACTGTAGCTTCCAGACATCCATGTCTCCAACACTCAACTTGTGGTTTCATTGGCAATTGCGGGTTGTAAGAGCTGAGGAGGACTTGTTGGTTCTGACCTATCTTACAATTGATAAGACACAGGGTAATAGGATGGGATCTCAAAGTCTATCCCCAGGATCTCTTTAAGAAAGGTAAAAATTGGGTGTCAGGGACAGGGGAGGGTATGACAATGAAGAAAGGCAAAATTGTTTGCCCTATGGCCACAGAGTAAGGAAAACCAAGGAGTCACCTGGAGCTCACCCAATCAGGACAGACTGGTCACTGAGACCAGATCCATTGTCCCAATTACAATGTCATCTCTTGGCCTGTGTAGTAAACAGCAATTAGTGGTGAAGAACCCCTGTGCCCTGGTGGCTCTGCCTGAGAAGAAGGACCATAAAGGATGTTGAGAGCTGTGGACCAAGGATGACTCTGGGAGGAGACAAGTTTGAGTCATAATGAAAAGATAACATATTCACTTAAGTCGTAATTGTGGAGCCCGAGGGGGCTAGATGTTCAGAAAAGGCCGTGATTCCATTTTAATTCAGCCTTTCCTGTAAGAAATAATTAAATGTGACTTGAAATTCCACAGCTGTGTCAAGTCTTATAGAAATAAATATTCTATTTTTTTAAGACACCTATAAACTGGGTAAGTTCGGATTTGGAGAGTGAAGCTGCTACAATTGTCTGTGCTGTTACACCAATAAAGAGTCATACTCAACACATGGGTTGAATGTTTATAAATAATACTGAAAATATTCTAATTGCTTTAATTGAATCTTCAGAAAAAATATCACTAGTTCTTTTACAATCGTGCATGTGCACACACAAACACACACACACACACACACACACACACACACACACATACACGTACATATATACACTGTAGTCTCTTCGGAGACTGTAAGAAGTTACTATGCACTTAATGGTTCAAACTCTCACATTTATTACCTTACAGTTGTCTGTTTTAAGCCCAGCATAGGCCTCTGGGCACTAAAACCAAGGTATCAGTGTTCCTTCCTAGAGGACCCAAAGGAGCATACAGTTCCTTACCTTTTATGCCTTCTGGTTGCTGTTGTGCCATCCTTGGCTTGAGACCTTCTTCCACAGTCAAAGTGAGGGAATGCATCGCTCTGAACACTGCTACCCTCTCATCTCAGTCTCCAACACCGAACGACCCTTCCTTTGCCCCTTCAACATTAGAGGTGACACTGGGCCCACCTAAATGATGGAGGGTAATCCCCTAATTCTAAGGCCAGTTTATTAAGAAACTTCATGCTATCTGAAACTCTCATTTCCCTTTGCGACCTAATGCATCCCATTCACAGGCTCTGGGTATTAGAATGTGGACATCTGGGAGTAGGTAGAAGTCTGCCTATTGCACTTACAGTTGCTTATAATAAACCAAATTGGGGGGGGGGAGAGAAAGAAAGGAAAGAGAGGAAGGGAAGGGAGGGAAGGGAAGGGGAGAAGGGAAATGGGAGGGAAGGGTAAGGAAGGGGGGGAAGGGAGGGGAGGGGAAGGGAGGGGAGGGGAAGCGAAGGGAAGCCAAGACCCCACTGTTATCCCTCTAAAACACCAGCACTCAAACTGAATACTGGTGTGTATAGTGATGAAGACGTGTACTTGAACTCTCTGACAATCCAGTGTCTATGCAATCCTTCAAGCCTCAGGGGGCACAGCTAATACAAGGATAAAACATGTTTAAGGCCACATCATAACTAATGGTTTGCAGGTGTAAACATATTCCATAGCCTTTAGAGATCATCTGTTTATAGGGACAACAACAATTAACTTTTATTGAGCATTTGCAATGTGCCTATGGCCAATGAGCTGAGGCAGGAAATAGAAGGTGGGACACTGGCAGGAAGAGAGGAGATTCTGGGAAATAGTAAGAGGCCCAGGAGACTTGCCCAAGAACACTGGGGAGACAGTTATAAAGCAGCAGGTAGCTAAATTCAGGATAGAATAAAGAGGAGATTTGCCAGGACTTGGACACATGATGCTGAGGAGAGGTAACTAACCATGCAGAAGACAGAGAATAGTTTGAATGGATTAGATATGTTACAAGCTAGTCAGGGAAGGAGCTGAAGCTTTGGGCCAAGGCATCTATTAATAAATAATTAGTCTCAGAGTCATTCTGGGAGCAGAGGCTAGGAGGAAAATTTGCTCTGTTTTTAACACTGGCCTACACACACACACATACACACACACACACACACACACACACACACATGTCCATGAACATGTGACATCCATATATCAAACAAACACACAAAAAAGAGAAAGTGGAATGAAGCTATAGGCTTTGTCTTCTTAACACACAATCAGATGTTGTAGGATACTGTGCCACATTTCAACACCTGTGTGCCTTGTGTGATGACCAAAGAGAGCTACCAGAATTCAAACCACATTGTTGCTCCTTTCTTTTTGGAAACTCCGAGCTGTTGTCTTGCCATTTTCTTCAGATACATATTATCTGACCAGGTCTTACTATGCAGCCCTAGTTTGTCTGACGATTAATAAGTAGACCCATCCAGTCTCAAACTCACAGAGATCTACCTGCTTCTATCTCCCAAGTTCTGGGGTTAAAGGTGTATACCTCCATACCTAGCTACATGTCTGTTTCAATAGTATCACTGTGTGCACTTCTTATGGACAATGTCATGTATATTACCCAACTTGACTTCCCACATGAGGGCTGTCAGTTCAGTTCAGGTCAAAGCTGTGGGAACTGTTCAGAGAGGAGCTGCAATTCAGGTGGCAGGGTCAGGAAAGTCTGGTCACCAGAACAGCCACCTGCATCTGGGTGGATGGTCACATGTCTATGTTTATAAAATATAAACCTGAAAGCTAATGCTTCTCTTTGGATTCGCTTGGAGATAGACAAATGCCTTTACACTAGAAGTTTTTGTCTAGCACTCCTGACTTCCTGACAACCCATTGGTTTTCTTGTTGTCCAGGTGTGTGGGGTCATGACTACCTATAGGCTAAGAATAGGGTATTTAGAATCACCATCAATGACAACAACCTGCCTGTCATTGGTGGTCCCATTAAGACCAGGGAGGCCAAGGTTACCAGATTGGTTAGCAACACAATGGGAATGGTAAATCACAGGCACAACCCTTTCTACTTTTCTGTGTCACAACAAGGTGATTTTTAAGTGGGGGAGGGGGCCATGAAGCTGAAGGAGCAGAAAAGCAAACATTCCAAAGCTGAAGAAATAATGAGGAGGGAAAGAATGAGCCCAAAAGCCAAGCTGTGGCTGACAGTTTATAATCAGCAAAGCTGCTCAGATGACAAGGCTGTCTGACACCTGGACAAGGCTGTCTGACACCTGAACAAGGCTGTCTGACACTTAGACAAGGCTGTCTGACACCTAGACAAGGCTGTCTGACACCTAGACAAGGCTGTCTGACACCTGGACAAGGCTGTCTGACACCTGAACAAGGCTGTCTGACACTTAGACAAGGCTGTCTGACATCTAGACAAGGCTGTCTGACACCTAGACAAGGCTGTCTGACACCTGGACAAGGCTGTCTGACACCTGGACAAGGCTGTCTGACACCTGGACAAGGCTGTCTGACACCTGGACAACGCTGTCTGACACTTGAACAAGGCTGTCTGACACCTGGACAAGGATGTCTGACACCTGGACAAGGCTGTCTGACACCTGGACAAGGCACAGACCCTTATGAAGCTCAAAGAGAAGGAAGGTTGAAATGTGGAAGCCTCAATCCTTAGGGGGAAAAATAAGTGTATAGCACCCTCTCAGAGTGTGGTACACCTAGACCTTAAATAATTAATAATTCAAGAGCTAAGAATGCAGCCTTGTGGCAATCCTTGGTATTTAAAAATCATTATGTTTGATCTTTACACACCAAGAGAACTTTGACTGTTTCCATGTTATGTTTTGTTTTATATGTACTTTATGCTCATTGAAACTAGTAAGTTTTCAATGAATACAATCAAACCTTTAAAAAAGTCAAGTACTGACAAAAAATACATTCATATAGTTTTATGCAAAAATACTTTTAAAATCTGTGCATTTATCTCTATTTGTTAAAATAAATTTGTTTTTTAAAAAAGAGAAAAAATTAATGTCTTTTTTATCATGGCGGAAAAGTAGCTGACATTATGATGCCACCTTACCATCGCAGCATGTTTTACCAAACCACTCTGCTCACAAGCTGATCACCAAGTACCTTTCTTACTGTCCCCGTGTGCCCACTCCTGCCCTCATTCACATTCCACGAGGTCCAGGTCTTTCCATGACTCTGATGATGAAGAACAAAGCACGTGGCAGGTCTGAAAGAGCTGGAATCGCCCAGTGTGGGTGCCTGTTGATCTTCTGTCAATTCCAGTGAACACAAAGGACTCAAGAGGCAGCATCTGGAGGCAGCCCTGGCTTCATCTCACTCTGTTCTCTCTGCTCTTGTAACTCAGCACAGATACTAAGTTAACATCTGTGGAATGAATGAATAATGAACGAACGAACAAACGAATGAATGAATAAATGAGTAAATGAATCTTTTCTTTAAGACAAGAAACTTGGGTGGCTGACAACCAGCTGTAACTCCAGTCCCAGGGATTCTGACTCCTGTTTCTGGCTTCTGGGGACCCTGCATTTGCATAGTACACAAGCAAATATGCAGGGAAAATACCCACAAGCATAAAGAATAACAAGTAAAATTTTAAAGATGGAAGGAAGAGGTTAGGAAGAGGGAGAGGAGGAAGAGAAAGAAAAAGAAGCAGCAGCATGCAGGCAAAATATCCATACGCATAAATAAGTTTTTAAGGATGAAAGAAAGAAAGAGAGGGCAAGGAAGAGGGAGAAGAAGAAGATGGAAAAGAAGGAGATAGAAGAGGAGGAGGAGGAGAAGTGGTGAAGATTTGCAGAGTCAACCAAATGGCTGCCTTTTAGATCTCCAAACTATCAACTAGGGATGGATTCTGGTATGTGGAGACAAGCAGAAACTCTCCCCAGCTCCCACTGACCCTGTCACAACAAGAACTTCTAGGCTAAAGGTAAAACCTATGAAAGCAAGATTTTCGGCATATTGCATGAGGTAATGCCTCAGCCAACCAACACCATGGTTCCTTAGAATGTCTCCTTATGGAGCAATAGAAAAAGAAAGTAGCACCCAATAAATGTCGAAGCTCGGGGATTATTAATGGCAGCAGCCTTTGTAGAAGAGATTTGGGTGATTAGCTGCCATACTTGCTGGATTAAGGTGCTAATAAAGAGAAAAGAGAAGAGTGAAATCACTTCGAGCACACCCCACCCACTGGTGGGCATCCTTTGTTCTTACGTCACCTGCAATGAACACAATCACCTCAATAGGCCTGGCGCTATGTCAACGTAGTGCAAAAAGACAATGTTTCTAAAGCCCGGCTTACAGGGCATCTCAGCACTCCTCTCAAAGAACTACCACCTTTGCCTACAGTCTCAGAAAAGTTTGATGTCATCCTAGAAGGAAAAGGCTGACTTAGGTCTTCTTTTATGGATAAAAATGACAAGGGAACAACATGCAATTCTTTGTATCAATCTGATAGGCCTAGACCACTCCTTCTTGGCGTAGACCCATGTAGGGAATGACAGACATGTGGCCCAGATGATTGTGACAGAGCCACCATGAGGTAACAAGACCTTGACAACCAAGAAAGGGTGGCTTTTGTGGGGTTGGTGACACTAAATTGCTGCGTCCTCATGTAAGCTAGACATGTAAAGTGACAAAACGCTGAGCACCCAGGACCAGACACTGATGTGACAGGCCAGATCGCTGGGAAACACTAAACTAGAAGGGAACGTGCCTGGGAAAGAGGGATCTAGTTGTGAGTTAAAAGTTAGCACCCTAGCCCTTCTGTGAGCTTGTCTCGCCAGAGGTCCTTCCTCTCCTTTCATTACAGCTCATTTGGCTGTAAAATGAGGATGTGAACTGTGGACAGGCGGTCCACCAGTGTATACCTATAAAACATGGAGTTCCTAAAGGCCTCCGGATTTAGTTGGCAACTGAAGGGCAACATGGGGAGAAAACTCTAAAGGCTTTACATCAGTGTACACTAGCCTCTCTGTTGCATCTTTTCTGCCCATGCTGGGATCCCAGCTCCCAGGAGGCTGAGGAAGGAGCACTTCTGAGTTCAAGGACAGCCTGGGTTACACGGTGAGACCTTGTTTTAAATAAATAAAAAGGAAAACAAAGAAGTCAGTGAGCACTTAGTCTCCTTGAGGGAGGGGAATAGGAAGATGGGAAGAAAAATTACATACAGATTTTCAAGAGTTTTACTAACGTTTTAATAATCAATCTGCTGAATTTGGAGTTTAAAAGTCTAACCTTAACATTAAAACACTAAATTAATTTTTTTTTCACCTGGGATTTTTTCCCAAATTAACAAGGCTTTCATTCTACAGGAACTGAAGTATTGGAGATCACTTGAAAGTGGCATAGGTGTTTTGTGTCCCTGAGAACAACAGGAAATACCCAACACTCTTTGTGAGGTATTTTCACCAGAAAAGTGAAACCTAAGCCTACTAAAGCCATAAGATCTATTTGCCAGATTACAAGAACTACATTAGTCAGATGGTGTGTTTAAAACTTCCTCTAATCCAAACTGTGGGGAGGTTTTAGGCAGAATTTGTGTTTCTAGCTCTTCTTTCTCGACAGCACTTCCTCCCCCTTTCCAGCTGTCTCAGTCTTGGACCCTCTCTCATCAGGCCATCAGAGAGCGTGCACACTTTCAACCTCCCTAGCCCATAACCAGTTATGTATGCATGTGTCTAAAGTGTCTAGAACACTTACGTGGGTCTTAATGCTTGCTGATTTGGAGTCTGTGTATGCAATCCCATTGTGTTACGATTTACATTCTCTTCCTCAATTCTGTTATCTCTGCCTCTTCCTGTTTCTTATTTCTTCTCTTAAGATCCCAGATGCTATTTGCTGGTACTTATTTGTAAGGCCCTGTCCACCTCTGTAACCTATAACTATCAATGTCCTATAAATACGTACTAAAGTATCTCTTGCTTTTGAAGATACAATTAATGGACTGGAGACATCCCTAACACCGGTGTAAATGACAAAAGGGTATGACAAGACCGTCTGTTATCCCAGCACTGAAGGGAGGTGGGGTGCAGACAAGAGATTGCTAAGGCAAACCTTCTGGGTAGACTAGCCAAATCAGGGATCTGTTGGTTAACTGAGGAGACTGCCTCAATACAAGGTAGAAAGTGATCAAGGAAGATACGTGAGATCAACATCTGGTCTTCACATGCACAAACATGCAAATGTGTACATACATGCATACATATCACACACATGCACACATAAAAATCAAAGTTTAAAACAGTTGCCACCTTGGTTATTTTTATACTTATGCTTTCATGAAAGTTCCTTCTGTGATCTTAAATCATTTTTGCTCATTCGCGGGTTTTGTTTTGTTTTGGTTTCTTCCTTGTCCACCCATCACTCTATACCTAAACTATTCGGAAGCAACTCCGAGCCAACTCTTCCAGCCCAAGTCTGGGATACCATACTAAATGTCTCATTCCTTCCTGCTGTCTCCTTTGACCTAGACAAACAGAAGGAAATCAGTGTTATTTGGCCTTCGTTCAAAGTGAGCACAATCTCCAATGTGGTATCACCATCACCATAGTTGCTAAGTTTTACTTCTATACATCTTTTATTTTTTATATAACCCTTCCAACCCATAAATAATGGCATAGAAATTTTATCCAGAGTTCTCTCATCTATACAGAGATGTCATAACTAATAAAAATACATAAATAAATGAATAAATTTGCTGATCGTTGTAGCCATTCAGCCACGCAAAGGAGGAAGGTGTCCTGAAGTGTTTTTTTGGTGGGATGGTAGTCTTTCAAAGGCACAAACTGTGTTCTGAGTTATGGCTGCTTCCTGCTGGCTTCTGAGATGCCCACATGCAACTTCTCAGCACCCAGTCTCTCCAATGAAACACTCGGTTCTTTCTCATGTCGAGTCTCAACCCATGAGATGAAGCAAGTATGAAAATTACAAATAAGCATAGCTAGAAGTGTTACACAGATGGATAATTACAGTCCCAAACAACTTAAAGTACACAGAAAATCTCCAGGCTGTTATTTCAGGTGCAGGTTTGTCCCCTGAACAAGATGACAAAATCCTGGGCATCTGCTGAAAAGCAGAAGAAAGTTCATCCTGAACTATTTAGAAATGTTTTTTTTTTTAATTTTATGTCATCTATCCAAAATTATTCTAGCCTTCCGTGTCTCTCAAAATCATTTATCTAGAAAGTGTCTGAAAGCGATTGATTGGGCTCCATGGGGTGCCTCTGTGTAGTGAAATCAGAGTGTTTCTAATCCTCTGTCTTGCACTTTCACATGCTAAGTTTAGTAGTGAGCACAGACCATCTTTTCATGCACCCAAAACCCAACGCATCACTTCTTTTAAAATCCAATAGGTTCTCCATAGAAGGTACAAGGAAACTTGCTCTAGGGTAGACTACAGGAGATTGCTTCTCCCCAGGACTCTCAAATTACACCATCAAATCTCCCCACCCTGTTCCAGCTACGCAATACAAAACCAAAACAAAACAACATTTTGTTCAAGGTTAATTCTTATACATCAAAACCCACACATACTGATGTAAAATGAGACGAGCCAAATATATGGGCCAGCTAAGCCACATCCTCTTAGACACACCTGGAGTGACTGGCATGGATCAATTCCATGCCGATTCTTGTGAAAGAATTTAGGGGTGCAGCCTGGACCTTGTACTCACTGAAGGCAGGATTGTATTTTCCTCCTTCCTGAGGCTGGGTCTATGTCAACGGAACCCAGAAACTACCACAAACCTGAGTCAATGGCCAATGACGAAGAGTTTTGTGTATACATCAGAGCAAACTTCCTCCTAGTCAGTCTGTAGTGTACTCAGTTGCTGAGTCAGGGATTTCAATATCAATGCGACCAAGGACCTCACAGAAGCAACCTAAGAAAGAAAAAATATCATTTTAGCTCATGGTTCTAGACAGTCTCAGTCCGTCATAGTGGGAATGGTGTAATGGAATTCATGGCATCTCGAACATGTGGCAGAAACGCTGTGGTAGATCAAGAAGTGGAGAAAACAAGACCAAAATCTGGGAGGCTACTTTGAAGAGGTAACCTTCCAACGTCTTCTCCCAGTAGCATCTTCCTGACCACTACTGCTCACTACCTAAAGGTCTCCCAGCCTGCCAGAGCAGTGACACCAGTTGGGAATATTCAACACTTGAGCCTTTGGGGGACATTTCAGATTCAAATGACAACACTTCCGCTGGCTTATTTGCCTCTCTCTCTCTCTCTCTCTCTCTCTCTCTCTCTCTCTCTCTCTCTCTCTCTTTCCCTCTCTCTCTCTCTCACTCTCTCTTAGTCTCTCTTCTGTTGGCATAACAGGCTATCTTAGAGGTTAATTCTTGCAATTCTAGAGCCCATGGAGTTAAAGGCTGAGGTGTGACATTTGGTGAGGGTCACCTTGCCTGTGAGGACTCTCTGAAAAGTCCTGCTGTGGGACAGGTTATCACACAGTAAGGGGAGCCAGAGATGGAGTCAGCCTGCAGTTTACAACAGATTCACTCTCAAGATAATCTACTAACCTACTAACCAACCAACCCATTAATACATGGATTAATCCATCCATGAAGGCAGAGCCAATAAAGGTCTCACCTGGCGCCACCTCTCCACACTTTACAGTACAGATTCCATTCCCATGTGAACTTTGGAAGAGACATTGAAGCAAAGCACTACCTTTTTTCTTTTTTCCTCATTGGGGACCTAAGTGGTCCCAAGCTCTTCTTCTAAGAACCACTGAACTTCCTTCAGTCACAACTACACCTTTCAAGCATTTTGGTGGTGAGATATGGAAAATCCAGGGTCATTCTTTGATCAGTTTCTGGTGCAGGGGCAGAAGGATGGGTCTGGTGTGTTTCAATGGTTTTATTTGTATTCAGAATGAGCTATAATTGGATTGGCTTTTCATACTTGAGTCCTGTGGCTAATACTGCTCACAAGGATAGGGGGAAGTGGCATGAAAGAGCCTGAGTTAAAATTCTAAGTCTAGAAAACATCCATACCAAGCTTATGACACAACACCATTTCCGAGAAATTTTCAATACAATCTCCGACCAGGCAGTGGTACTTAGAAGGTGGGTGGCAGAAGGCGCCAGTCTCAGAGGCCCTTAACAAACGGGATGTGCTATGCAGTGTAATCAGTGGTAAGAGGGTTGGGACCTGGCTTGGCTGGTAGAGGTCTTGCCTACTGTGTGAAATGTTCTAAGACTTACTCCCAGAACTATGTAAAGAACAGGCGTACAACACTCAAGAGGTGGAAACAGGAGAATCATAAGTTCAATGCCCTCCTCAACTACATAGCAAGTGTAGGGTCAGTTTTAGCTACAAGAGACTCTGCCTCAGGCATAGAAAGAGTAAGAATGAACCTTGCTAAGCACAGGAAGCACCTGGACCCTGGGGTTTGTCTGGTTCTGCAGCAGAGCAGAAATAACAAATAGTCCATTCTGCTGAAAGACCTCGGATCTAGATTAGGTCATTTCCTCCCAGCAGGCATCAAATTCATTCCAGAGAATTCACAAAATGATTGAAGGAAGCAACCTTTGAACCAATCTTTCCAAGGAAGAGACAAAGTTGTGTACTCAATTACACTGCACATGCAAATAACCTCGAATCACTCACCTCAGTGAACCCCTTGTCCTTATTCTGCAAAGTGTATCATAGCTGGCCATTGGACTAGGGTCGAATGTGAGTAGGAAAGTGTTTGCCCACCTCTGATTATATGCTCCATTCTCAGTAGTTCCCTCTACAAATGCACACACACACACACACACACACACACACACACACACGAGATGATAACAATAACCTATACCTAGAAACAGCCAATAGTTGTTATAAGGATAGGAGACCGAGAAGGCCCATTGCCATTATGGAAGAAGAGCTGTACAGGACCTCTTCATGGCTGATAAGAGCACTATGTGGCAGGTAGAATGCCACTGTGGCTTCCCTAACTCAGTTCATCCTCTTCACATTTTCTATAGGCCTGGTTTTCCTTATCTGTGCAGTTAGTGGCATTGAAGAGTAACCCCAAAATCTTTTCTGATGACTGACATTTTTTTGTCTCATGTGTATGCATAGCTCAGTTTGTGTGCATGGTGGGGAAGGGAGGACACCAAAAGGTAGCGGAGGACACTGTGTGCCCTACTCTGTCACTTTCCACCTTATTCCATTGAGACAGAGTCTCTCATTGAACCAGGAGCTGCACTGGTGACCTCCGAGCCCCAGAGATGCTCCTGTCTCTTCACCCGCTCCAACAATGGTGAGTTTATAAAAACAACACTACACATAGGCTCTGAGGAATTGATCCCTGGTCCTCTGGCTGGCACAGCAAGGACCCTGACCCCCTGGACTATCTCCACAGACCCTCATATTTTATTTCTATGTCCCCTTTAAATGGAGTCACCAGTACCCAGTGCAGAGCCCTTGCCCCACACGACATCATTATTCATTCCCAACCTTTATCTTGGCAGAAAGTTAAGATACAACAAGCATGTCAGTCCACCACGACAGGATTCCTGTTTCCATAGTCCCTGCTGTAGGTCTGGGGATTCAACCCAGAGACTGCCCAGGGCTGCTGGCCAAATAACAAAGCCGTATTTTTCTCCCTAGAGCCCAGGGACATCCCAGGCACAGGCTGGCTTGTTTGGTTTTGAGGTGTGCTGGGATGAAAGGCATCCTGGAAGCGGAAGGCGGCCGGTCATTCATTAATTAATTACGACTGTAATTGAGGGTTTGTTCTGAAGAGTGATTCCTTTGAAATTACTTTCCATCAAACAGCAACAGCCACAAAGGAATCAGATATTCAGTGTCCTCTTTGTTTCCTTTCGTAGAGGAGAAGATTTCTTCCAGGACCTGAGATTCTGGTTTGCTCTGGTTCTAACCTTGTAAGGCTTTCTTACCCTGGCTGTAAGAGGGATTATCTGGAATGTTGTATGTGTGTGATTGTGTGTGTGTGTGTGTGTGTGTGTGTGTGTGTGTGATTAATGGTTGTTTTCCTTTTTTTTTTTTTAAGAAAATTTATACCACACCAAACAGTCTTACTGTGAACTTTAATCTGACCTTTTTGGGCAAATGTACAATGGAAGTTTTCCACTACAAGATTAGAAAGACATCTGAGACAACAAGCTACCCACCTGATGTCCTGAGCCACGCCCCCGGGTTACCACTGGGAGAGGCGGTAACTGGCATTTCATGTAGTTCTAAACAACAACAGCAGAGTGTGTTGGCCCAGGGGCACCTCGGGATTGACCAAGAGGAAACACACATTGCACAATGATAGGGATCTTGTCGGTACAGTTGTCAGAGAAGGAAACTCCCACAGCAAAGGGCATAAAACCATCCCAAGCAGTCTGAGGCAGCTCAGTCCTGTTAGTGTCAGAGCTGAGACAGCCCTGCTCCAGACACAGATGGGACCATGAACTCCAGTCACAACTTTAACCAGACCTACTCAGCCTCTGTCCACAGCCTCAGAAGCACCTGGGGACAACATGGGAGCTGCCACAGGACCCCGAGCGTCCACGGAGGCGCAGGGGGTGTCCGCATCTCCCTTTCCTTCGCCACACCAGGCTGCCTGCCTCCTGGAGGGCCATGGGGATGTGGAAGAAGCAGTCCACTGCTGGGTGGAAATGGCAAGGCCACCATGCAGAACCTCAACGACCGCCTGGCCACCTACCTGGAGAAGGTGAAGGCACTAGAGGAGGCCAACTCGAAGCTGGAAAGCCGCATCCTTCAGTGGCATCAGGAGAAAGAACCAAGCAACAAAAAGGATTATTCCCAATATGAGGAAAACATCAGCCGTCTTCAGGAACAGGTAAGACACTAGAGACCCTGCAGCTTGCCGTGGTACTGCCATAGCTAAGGAGGAGAGGGGAGGGGGAACCAGACAGTGCACATAACAATTCCCAGGGTAAATAGCAAAAGAATTGGTCTCCAGTACTGCTCACCTAAATCTTACTGCCAAACCTTAAGTATGGACTCGGGGGAAATCTGTTCATAAAAATCATTTCCTCTCTACAAATGATATAGAAATCAGACAACAAAGATTTCAGAGTTATTATACACTGTCTTTTAAGAGGCAAAGCTGCCTGGTTTTGTGCACACTTTAAAACATGGAAGAAAACAAACATGCAAACTTTAGGAGTGTCAGACGTCCAGCCACTGTGCAGTATCACGAAGGACCCAACATCGCTGAGATGATAAGGCTGCTATGTAGGGCTATGTAGGGTGCACCCTCTGTACACAAGGCCTGGGAGAGAATTTACTTTCAAATCAGGTCAGTTCTGCTCCGCCTCAGAGTCCTGGCGACAGTGTGACTCCACCAACAAAAGGCTGGGTTATGCTACTGTGTAGATCAGGCGGAGGGGAAAGCTGTCACACTTCACCAGCAGACACACTGTTATGACATCCCTGACGATTTTTTTTTTCTAGAAGCTGCTAGGAGATAAAGTTGCTCACACTTCTGAGAAAGGCATATTGCTAGAGGGGAAAATGATAACATTTTGGGAGTTCAAAATTCGGACAGTTAGGCTAGTCTGTAGAGATAGGCTTCCAAAAAAAAAAAATATATATATATATGCTTCTCAACCAAACACCTAAAATGCTCAGCTCCTACCTTCTGGGGTGCCTGGATACAAGTAGAGACAGGGGACAATCATCTCACAGTTATGTTCTTAAAGCTATAAAACTTCCAGAAAAATCCCTGTGGAAGCATGATTTCACGCCCCACCCCCACCCCCAGAAAGGCCATCACAGGCTTCCAATATTAATACCATATTATTTCACAATACTCAGCCATCTTTGCTTGGATGTAGGAAGGACCAATCAAGATAACATAAATCTGTCCTTGTAATGACCCCTAATTATTGAATAATCGGCCTAATAACCAAGTGCGTAATTGCCTTAACTACAGAGTGCGCGGTCGTCTCTGTGAAGAAAACAAGGTGACTCAACATCCTCATGCTGTTTTTTCGTTTAATGAAGTTGCTTTGGTTTTTAGGATGGAGGGGAAAGATGATGTCTGCAGATGGAGAGCCGGGAGCATGACTCCCAAAAGAAATACCTGATTACACCCGCTCCAACAACAGATAGTCTAACAGGAGAAGTAGGGAGAGGAAACAATTATCGAGCACTTCCTGTATGCCTAGCGGTGTGGTGGGTGTTAAATCTGTGCTTTCTGCTGCAGTGGGGACTGATCTACACTATCTGAAGCAACTCTCACAACTCTGTTTGGAAACTGAAGTTCAAAACTGTGAGACAATCCCTAAGCCAGCAGCAATGGGCGGTGGTGGAGCTTCCACCCAGGTCTGTTTCAAATGGTGCCAACTCGCCGGCCACATACAGAGATGAAACGGGTTAGTCCCTAGGATCGTGTCCCAGGTTGACAGAGCAGCCTCACCACACAGTTCACAACGTTCAGTTCTCACAGAAATGGGAAGCAAATATTTTTATCCCCAACTTCCAGGTCAGGGGACTGAAACTGAATACTTTTTATACCTGTTTTTCCTAAACTCTTTATAATGGAATTGGGAGAGGAAGGAGTGGGCTCATCATTGGGTAAGGACAGCCAGCCCACTCTCTACGGGACTCTGGATTCTCATGTTTTCCTAGACTTGTGCTTTGGATGTTTCATCTTCTCTGGTTTGGAGGAGTGTCATTCTTGGAGGTTTAGATTATCTGTCACTCCTGACGTGTGCCAGGTCCTCAGGGAATTCCTCAGTCACCTCGGGCTGGCCTCTCTCTGGTCCTGATAAAGTACTCTGAATAAATAGATGTTTTACCCTCATTTTACAGTGTTAAATGCTACTCAAAATTTCTATGAGAAATGCAGTCCAAAAGTGAATCTAAACCTTTTGAAACACAGAAATTGGACACAGCAATAGGACTATTGCTTCCAAAACTCCCTGATGATTCTCAGTGTTTAACATTTGGGAGCATTGTCAAATTGTCTATTTGCCTCCCCTGAGTAGGAGATCGCATACATTGGGGCAATGATGCTCTGCTAATACACCAACTAGGTTTTTCAAAGAATGAGCTCGGGGTCTTGGGGAGACTCTAGATGATTATTACAACGTGTGGTTTAAAATATATGCCTCATATCTTATTTCTCAATCCATCCACATCCTTTTATGACTATGTAGGAAGTCTCAGAAATGGTGACTGCATGACAGTACCATATTAGGTAAAGTCAAAGAGTGAGAAGAAGTCTTAAATGTGAGATGTAGCTTCTGGAGAGATTGTTCCCTGGTTACTGCTCTTGGAGAGGACCTAAGTTCAATTCTCAGACCCTAGAAAGGGGCTCACAACCACCTGTAACTCCAGTTCCTGGTGGTCCAATGGCCTTGCTGTTCTTTTCAACCTTCCAGGTACACATGTTGCACACACACAACATTCAGGCACATAACTATGTAGATAGGAGAGAGAGAGTCCGATTCATGTAGCCAAGACCGGCCTTGAGCTCACTATGTACCCCAGGATGGCCTTGAACGTCTGATGTTCCTATCTTCGCCTCTCCTGCACTAGAATTGATAGAATGTGCCATCACGTTCTACTTATGCGGTGCTGGGCATTGAAGCCATGCTAGGCGAATACTCTGCAAACTGACCTTCATCCCCATCCCTACCTGTGCTAGATGCCAAGTACTCCAAGGTTTCACTCTCGTGGACCATAAAAATGATGGCTGAGAAAGGGTGGGATTACACACCTGGTGTGGGCTTCTCAGTAGATAAGTGACCACTTTAACTTGGCAAAGCCAAATAAGGTCACAGGGTATTTGTACTTCTCTGTTTCTGGTGTTTGCACCTCAAGGCTGCTGGGGGGGAGGGGCTGTTGGTCAGCCTAGTCACATGGATAAATAATACAGTTGGCTCAGTGCACAAGGAAGGAAGGTTTAGCACAGTGTCCCAGCTTTGTGGGGCGGAGCTACTTTTATTTTGCATGAGAAAATAATACCAAGAATGAGAAGCTTAGAAGGGAGACGGCTGGTTTAAAAATGATGCCATAAAGCAGCGCTTGTGGACAAGAAGCGAGGAAATACAGGCAGTTTCCACTTGCAGGGCAAAGTTCAATGAACCTTTCACAGTGCCCATAGCAGGCCAAGTATGCATGCAATATCATCTCATTTACTACCTTCTGACTCTTACAATTGGTCAGTAACCATTATTACTGCTGTGGA
The DNA here is from genome assembly GCF_963924665.1 of Micromys minutus. Taxonomy (NCBI): domain Eukaryota; kingdom Metazoa; phylum Chordata; class Mammalia; order Rodentia; family Muridae; genus Micromys; species Micromys minutus. The sequence goes on along the minus strand of NC_137979.1, from coordinate 46,150,477 downwards.
TAATGAAGAAACTGAATCTCTGAGGCCCTCACCTAGCTAGTGGGTGACCCCAGCCCTGCTCTTTGAGGTCTAGACTCTGCAGCCCCCCTACTTGTGAAAGCTGCTATTGTTCATTCACAGGACCAAATTCCAAGTCGTTGGTGAAGCTTTAAATTGGACTAGAGGTTTAAAAGGCGCCTTTGTATTAAGGAAGAGCTGTACCCTAAGAAAAACCCTCTTCAAATAGAGGAATTAGCAATACAAATACAGTGGGAAGGCCACAGCTCTGCCTCTGCAAAAGCTTAAAAGCAGGGACCTCTGAGGTCACCTGTTTCTAATACAAAACCCTTATTGAAAAAAAAAATGTTGGGAACGAAGCACAAGGGTAGAGTGACTGTCCAACTGTGCCCTGACCAGGAAGGAAGCCATACCGAGGAAACACAACAATTGTACTCTGTAGCAGAACCAATGAGACAATGAGAAGTTGGCTCCATTTTTCCAAGGCTCATGGTATACGCATCAAATGTGAGTCCTTTCTCTAATCCGAATGTTCTGTATACCCAATTCCTCAAACACCTCCAAGGAGTCTTTTAAATGCAGAGAAAACTTATGTAACTATCTAGTGAGTCTTTTGCTGACTGTTTTAATACTGTGGAGACTTCTTAAGCAGCATGATTTGATGGTAAAGAATTCACTGAGTTTGTGTTTTCATAGCTAAGATCAAGGGAATCTCATCACATATATTACAAATGCATCTTCCTTCTGAAGGCTATATGTGGCCTTTTTCTCTCTGGGCAAAATAATAATTGTAGTAGTAGTAGTAGTAGTAGTAGTAATTCATTTATATGAAGACTAGATGAAGTATACTTCAAGTTAGCTCTCACACTGGAAGTGTGAATGCATCACTACCAAGCATCTAAAATAATAAGTGCACTTTAGGAAATCTTGCCTTGTAGGTTACGGTAAGAAACGACTCAGGCTCTGGAAAGATGGCTCAGTGGGTGAGAGCAATTGCTATACAAAGATGAAGACCTGAGTTAGCATACCCATATTCATGTCAAAAGCCAGGAATAAGCATGCACACCTGAAGCCCAGCACTAGTGGGGAGACGTGGGAGACAGGAGGGTTGCTGGGAGCCGCTGGCCACCATCCTAACTCCAGCTTCAGTACGAGACCCTGTCTCAAAGGAATAAAGAGACAAGTGATAGAGCAGGACACCTGAGGTCCTCCTCCGTCCTTCTGAAGTGCATGCACGGACGTATGCACACACACATACACACGCGCACACACACACACACAAACCACTATTTTCAAAAGAGAAAAGTCCCATTCGCAGACAGTTAGAAGACATTACCAAGAAGTACCGTCCTCTCTTCCCCGCCTTCACTCTCCTGGTGGACACATCAATCCCAGCCTGTCGAAGTTCTATATAAGTCTCCGCTGTTCCCGTCTTAGTACGAGAAGGTTCTTTTTGCAGTGGGCATCAGTTAGCAGAGATGCGTAACTGTTCAAAGTTCTAAGAGTAAGCAACTGTGTGTGCTCAGCTATCCATGGCTCGTCTGAATCAACCTGCCCTGCTCTCTGAGGCAGTGGGAAGAGTAGGCAGAAAGAAAGTAAGAACCAGGGGACAGGGAGGAGTGCTGTGACATGCTCCTGTCTTCAGGATGTGATATAGCAACTGCACACACAAATGCACAGCCAGCAGCAAGGATGCCTTCATAGGACATGCACAAAATCAAACCAGATAAAAATTCCAGCATGGGCAGGAACTTGTGAGGCCCCTACCGCTAGCTGGGGAGCTACTGGCAATTGGTGAGCACAGGAAGAGGGAGAGCTGTTTTTCTTTTGGAGGAGGAAAGACGGCTGGTAGTTGACTGTTCGTGGACATGGCCTCACACCCATGCATGTGGGGACAATACTAATTGGGCTTAGTGGCTTAAATAATGGTAGTAATATCAAAAACAATGAAGAAAAGAGAAAGAGAAGGTTAATTCATTTTTTTTAAAAAAAGACGGTGAAACCTACTGACATGGTCTTACCGTGTTTTTCACCTAACACATGATTTGAGTCTCGTTATTTTGCTACAGATAAAGGAAGTTTTCTGGGGGCTGGAGAGATGGTTCAGCAGTTAAGAGCACTTACTGCTTTCTCAGAGGACCTAGGTTTGATTTTCTCACTTCAGGTGACTATCTGGTGTCTAATAGCTCCCATACATATATGGTACTCTAAAGTCATACACACACACACACACACACACACACACACACACACACACATGCACACACACTAAATCCTTTTTTAAAAGGAAAACAGTTTGTTTGTGCTGAAAGACACTGGCGGAAGAAACCCGGGTTCAGACATGCAGTTGCCACGACTGAATCTGTCCATCCCGAATAATTCTCTGAACATTTTTTGCAGATAGTGGACGAGAAGATGGCCAACGCCCACATTGTAGTGCTCATTGACAATGCCAGGATGGCAGTGGATGACTTCAACCTCAAGTAAGTCCCTTCCTCACAAAGTTCGCAGAGGGAAAGCTCGGCCTGCCATAACCTGCTATCAAAATCTTGCTGGGTTATAATTAAAGGGCAGGACAAAGGTCATGTACAATTTAAATAGCCCAGGTGCATGTGGTACACTTGATAGCATGTGAAGATTTGAAGATGAACCAAGAATTGGGCTCTATTAAGAACATTCCATTTTAGGTATGGTAATATTGTTATACTTATTGTTTTTTAAGGGAAAAAAAGAGCTTCTCTTTCCTTTAAAATTAAAAGATGTACTTTGTGGTATTTGGGGTTGAAATGTCGTAATGTCTAGGATTAGCTTTGAACATTTTCAGCAACGAGCATTATGTATTGGTATACATCTGTAACCTCAGTTTTGGGGAGGCGGGGCAATAGGATCACGAGTTGAAGAGCAGCCTGGGATGCATAGCAAGATCTTACCTCAAAATAAATAAATAACCAACAACCACAAAGATATAAAACATTTTTCATCAATGTATATAGATGAGACACATATGCAAGGCATTTATGGGTAGTAAATCTATGTGATGGATATCAGACTGCATTATTCTATGCTGTGCTCATTTTAAAAGTTGGCATTAAGTCACCACCACAGACAAGCATAACATGGCACAATGTGCTGCATCGGTGTGTGTGTGTGTGTGTGTGTGTGCGTGTGTGTGTACATACATACATATACATCTATATGTCCTGTATCAATGTATCGATGAGCTAAAGATATTCTGTATGTATCAGTCAGTGGCTCACTTACACCCAAATAGTTAAGAGCATCCCTTCTAAACCCAAGTGGACCCTGGCAAAGTTCACAACCTTCCAGCAACAGGCTGCTCTTCCTCTCTTTCTCTCACCAAAGGTTTGAAAATGAACACTCGTTAAAGAAGGACTTGGAAATTGAAGTCGAGAGCCTCCGAAAGACCTTGGATGATCTGACCATTGTCACGACAGACCTGGAGCAGGAGGTGGAGGGAATGAGAAAAGAGCTCATCCTCATGAAAAAGCGCCATGAGCAGGTAGGGCTGCCCTGGGCTCCTGGAAACCCTCTCTGCTCCTAACTTCTCAGTCCAGTGTGGCCCCCCATAGTAAGAGAGTGGACCACTGCCTGAATGCCAGATTCCCCATAAGGAACCACAGAACATCTAAAGGTTATCTTCTTAGACGTTAAACAAAACCACCAAGTACAATCATAATCAGCAGTGATTGGGAAAATAATAGTAATTAATAATCTGTTGTCACGCGCTGGTCACCTAGTCAGTATAATACTATAAAAATCGGGACTAAGAAGATTGCTCAGTGGCTATAGTGCTTGAAATATACACGTGTGTGTGTGTGTGTGTGTGTGTGTGTGTGTGTGTGTGTGTGTGTGTTTTCGAGTGCACACGCTCACATGCATGCATAAGGTCTGCAGTGCAGATCCCCAGAGCCCTCTAAGCAAGTGCAATCATTCCAGCCAGCGCTGGGAGTCAGAGACCAGATCCACAGGGCAAGCTGGCGAGCCAAGAGTAATCAAGTCAGTGAACTCAGTCAACAAGAGACCCTGCCTCAATAAAATAAAAAAGGAGCGATCAAATAAGAAAAACACCTGACATCAACTTTGAGCCGCCATATCTATGAATACGCATGTGCGAGCAAACATACAAACACACATATGCACATGCATGCACACGACACACTTGGAGATGCAGAAAGATCATGATAAGTGGGATTGGGAAGGAGTCTTAGTGAAGTGTTTGCTGCAGAAGCTAATTCAACCCCCCTGGTGAGGTGGCATGCAGCCCAGCACTGGAGGCAGCAGAGATGGGGGGGTGTCCCAGGGATCACTGGGCAGCTGGCATTGCCAGACTGGAGCGGTCTAGGTTCAGTGAGAGACACAAAACTAAGGTGGAGAGTGGCTGAGGGAGATGTCCAGTTCAACCTCCGGCCTCCACATGCATGTATACAGATACTTACACACATATATGAAGGCATACAGAGAGGGGTCAGGGAGGGAGAGAGGAAGGGAGGAAAGAAAGGAGGGATGGCGGGGAAGAAATGTGTGAGATTGAACACATCTATCACTGGTCCCATATGCAGAAACAAGGACAATGGAATGAAGAAGATGCTAAAACCCAAAAACTCAATTATTCTAATCCATGGATGTCTTTAACTGACTTACAGAAGAATTTCTGTTCATTATAAGTCCTTAAGACTGTCAACGGGACAGAAATACACTTCAGACAAACTTGGTTGCTTCTGAATAAGAGCTCGGTTTCTGAATAGCTGTCTAGACTGTGGTTCCTAGTAACCTTTGCTGTGAGTGCTAGCTTTCACTGAAACCCTAGAAGAGCATAATGCTTCCCTAATGCTTAGCTTTTGGATGCTGAACTAACTCTTCCCCAAAGCCTTGGCCTAAAACTGGAAATGTTCATTGCTTAACTGCACAGACACATTGTGGTGCGGTGGGCTGTGAAAGGTATCCTGTCAGTGAACAAGTGCTAGAAAGAAATCCATTTGCTCTGGACATGCAACTGTTTCTGGAATGTCCTCAAACAAGGGATTTGGTCAAAGAAACCATCTGACTGTGTGCTGTTATGGCTTGAATATAAAATATCCTCTACCAGATGGGATTTTGAGTCTGGAGACCTGGGGCTCACAGGACAGCTGGCATTGCCAGACTTGAGACGTCTGTGTTTAGTGAGTCTCTCTCTCTCTCTCTCTTACTCCCTCCAAGTCCCCAATTCACTATCTCTCTCTCTCTCTATCTCTCTCTCTCTCCCTCTCTCTCTCTCTCTCTCTCTCTCTCTCTCTCTCTCTCTCTCTCTCTCTCTTGCTCTCTCTCAATTTTTCTTTCTCTCAATCTTTTTCTCACTCCTTCTTCCTCTCACTTTCCCTCCTCTCATCTGCCCCTTCCCTTTCCTTCCTCCTCTCCTCCTCCTTTTCCCCTTCCCCTTTCCCTCCTCCTCTCTCCTTCTCCATCTCCCCTGTCTCTTTCTCCCTCTTCCTTTAGGAAAGAGAAATTCATTTTGGCTGAGAGTTTCAGGGGCTCCATTCACAGCTACTTGACCCATACACTTGGGCAATGTGTCATAGCATCGGAAGTATAGGGAAAAATAGTTTCTTCATTTCATGGCTACAAGAAATAGACAGATAGGAAGGGACCAGAGATCCATCCAAGGACCCAAACACAGGGGCTCACCAGCAAAGTCCCAAATCTCCTAAAGCTTTCTGAACCAACCAAGAAAGTGCTATTAGCTGAGGTCCAAGCCCATTAGCACATGACCCTTTGGGGAGCCACTCTATACCCAAAACATGGTACATGTGTTATGTTGGCCTGTATTTTATAAAGTTTTGGATAAAATGCACATGATGTGTGGTCAATTTGTCATAACTACAAAATTGCCATGTCCGTGAGAGTGGCAACCACAGAGAACCATCTACCACTGCCAACTTACACAACATTCCACCCAATTCACAGGAAATGGAGGACAACCACTTGCCGAGTGACTTGAAGGTCAGTGTGAAGGTGAACACGACTCCGGGGGAAGATCTGATTAAGGTCTTGGAAGATATGAGGCAGGAATACGAGCTAATAATAAAGAAGAAACACCAAGAGTTGGACACCTGGTTTAGAGAGCAGGTAAAAGACAAGTGACCAGACATCCCATTCCTCTCTTGCCACATGTCACAACCCTGATGCCCTGCTTATGTTTGCTCCACAGTCAGCCGCCATGGCCCAAGAGGTGGCCAGTCCGGTGCCCGCACATGGCAACCAAAACGATATCCACGAGCTGAGGCGAACATTCCAGGCCCTAGAGATTGACCTGCAGGCCCAGCACAACAGGGTGAGTTGAGCTAGGAGAATCCTGGACCCTTACCAGGGCCTTCCTTCACCTTGTTTCCTTTTCCCAGCTACCTGGTCCCCTTTGGACGTCTCCTACTGTTCACTTTCCATGTAAAATGTTCATGTCGAGAATGAGATACATGAGTGAAGACATGGCTAGACTTTGGCTGAGTAGCTCTTTGTATCCAATGCTACTGATGGTCAAGTCTCCGCCTTCTCGTTCTAATGACAAGGAAACCAAGGCTCCAGGCAGCTAACAAATTTAGCAAAGGTCACAACAACTTGTGAGTTGCTGGTGGCAAGACCATGTGATTTCAGAGGTGGGGGATGCTAGACAGCCCCCAGCCCCATATGTATTATCTATCGGTTCTCACCCTACTTACAATAAAAAGAAACTCAAGAATGATGGGTGACAAATTTAGCCCTGCCTGACTCCAATAATGGACTTCTCTGTTCGTTATATATGTGACATGTCACCCACTACCCTGCCTATATTCTCGAGTGTAAGCCATTTCTATTCTTCATTGCACTTTGGTTAAGGTATTTTGTATAAGTGCTGTTTCCAAACCTCATGACGTGCAAGCTATCATTTGATCCCTTCCGTACCTACCGAACCTTCCGACCATCAGCGTAGCTCCTGAGAAATGCTTTGCCCTGCATTTTGAATAGGCTTAATTAGTTCATTTGTTTTGCAAAAGAGAAATATATGGTAAATCACCTTGTTTTGTGAATTAATGATGGTGAGATCAGACATGAAATGTGAACCGTCAGCCAGGCATGGGGACTCATGACTGCAACCTCAGCACTTGGGAGGTTGCAGAAGAAAGATCACTAATTCAAGGCTATCCCAGGCTGTATAGTGAGGACCCTGACTCCCAGAAGAATATGCGTTGTCAAGAGGCAGTCATGATCCTGCTGTGGTGCTCTGCAGCGTCCATTGTATTTCAACCACTCTGTTTCACAATAGTCCTGGGGTCAATACGGCTCTGATGCCTGCGTTCCTCCTCTGGTGCTGTGCTCAGCACTGAGAATTTAATAGTGAGCATTGAGGACGTAAACCACAATTCTGAAAATCATCGAAATATGTGTATGGAGGGCGGGAAAGACTGCACCGGAGAAAGGAAGACGTGGCAGAGTAAGGAGCTACCACCTTAAATGTCTTGAGCACCGGACAGCTGAGGACAGGTCTGAGACAGAGGAGGGGATGTTTTGTGTGGCTACAGGGTGGAGGAGGAGCAGATTGGAGGGGACAGCCAATGCCAAAGTCGGGAGGCAAAAGTGTCTGGGAAGAAAGATAAAGAAAGGAGAGGAGGGGAGAGGAGAGAAGGGCAGGGATGGAAAGAGAAGGGGGGCAATGGGTCACCTCACAATGGATTCAGACAGTGTGGGACTCTGTAGACCACCTTGGAGGGGGGATTTGGAGCAAGCAGTGTAGCCAGCTCCTTGAGGAAGTCTGCTGTCTGCTGGGAAGCAGAGAAACTGGATGGTGGCTGAGAGTGGGTATAGATTTAAGGCAGAAAATCAAGGTAGGATGATCAGAAGGAAGGACGGTAAGGAAGGCAGGAAGCAGGGGACACGTGGCCACAGACGGCTCAGGGGTTGGGTACCTGGACGTAGATCAAGTCCATGGCTGGAAACAAGGGTGAGTGACTGTCGGTGTTCTCTCCTGGTGGTTTTCATTCCTCAGTGAGAGGAGGGGCTAAGAGGGCAAATGTGAAGATGAGGCTTCAGGGTAAAAGGGAAAGGAGGAAACAGGTCTCTGGGAGGATGAGAGGGTCCCTGTACCAGAGGAATGTGGTTTGATAGCCAGACAGCGTTAATGAAAGACCAGAGAAAACTAAGCAGCCATTCAAGGGTGGGAAGCTGATACTATTATGATTTTTCTCCTTAAAATTAAAGTTCCACAGAAAAGCAGCTGATGAGTCCATACAAAGTAAGGACTTGATCTCAACCCTACAGAATTTTCCCCAAAACTGGCAGCCTGTCACTATTGTGTGTCAGACACTATCACTTAGCCTAGACTAGATTTATCAAATGACTGGACACACGGTTATCATTTGAGTGTAAGAGCAACATCTAAGTTATTTTTAAGCATACAGGTATGTCTGGTGTAATAGCATGATAATGGTTGTGGACGTATTTATCCTAAAATGTTACTCGATGCTCATCTCGAATTCAAGTGTGATCATGTAAAACCACGCATTCTCTGTGGCACATGACATCACTCCATCAGCCCGTTTTCTGAGGATGCAGCCCCTCTCCCTCCTGGAATTTTCCATCTAAACAGAGAGTAATGGAAACATTAGGAATGGTTCAAAGCCAGGCAGCTCCTATCTGATCCCCTGAGTAAACCATCAGGGCTGGAGGTACAGTGGCAGTCAAGAACACCCTGGCACAGTGGCTTCATGCTCAGCACTGACCCCAAGTCCCAACTCTGTAAGTCAAGCTGTCTCTCCCCAGCATCAGCCACAATGCCTCTCAGAGAGGTCAGCGTAAGCTAACACTGAGCAAGCCAAAAACCTCCAGTGGACGAGCGAACAGGCTATCATTCTCTCTTTCAGAAATCCGCTTTGGAAAACATGCTGACAGAGACCCGGACTCGGTACTCCTGCCGTCTCCAGGACATGCAGCAAATCATCTCCCACTATGAGGAGGAGCTGATGCAGCTCCGCCAAGACCTGGAGCGTCAGAACAACGAACACAAGCTGCTGCTGGGCATCAAAACCCACCTGGAGAAGGAAATCGCCACCTACCGCCGGCTCCTGGAGGGAGACACTGAAGGGTGAGGCAGGAGCAGCTGGATTTGATGCTCCCGTGCATGTGTGTGTCCCCAGGGTCTCAGCCACAGAGGACAGAGAGAAAGGCTAATTTTCTCTGGAAGGTTCCTGTATCAGGCCTTTCATTAAGTCTAAGCTGAAAGGCTGGTTCTCCCTGGATGTGAAGGTTTGCTCTCAGAACAGTTTAACAAAGTAACGCTTCAAAGCAAAGACAGAGGGAAGACAAACAGGTTTGACGGTTGTGTTTCTCCAGCAGAGTGCACTCAAGTTGAATTCAAAAATAAAAACGAAAGGCAAGGGGCAAAGGTTTAGACTAACAGCAGAAAAAGATTCACTAACAGAGTCAAAACTTTCAGACTGATATTTCTGACCATCCCTGAAATCATAGCTAGCCATTACAAGGTCTGTGTGTGTCCTCTGGTCCAAAGAGAAAAGGGGGAGGGGTCAAAAGGTTTGTTTTTTTTTTTACAAATAAAATGTAGTTGGAACAAACTACACCCAGTCTGTAGCTTAGTAACCCAGACTGTACCTTAATCTGTAGCTCAGAAACTCTAGAACTGAGATGCAAACTCCAAGTCAGGAAAGGATGTTGGTGGCTTCAGGGAGCTGGAGGGAGGAACAGGAAGGCTTGGGAGAATTCTACTGACGTCAGGGCTTCTGGAAGGAGGGCCTCTCTTCTTTGGGATCCAGTTGTCCCCACAACCTCATCATGAATCTGTCAGGCTCAATTATCCTCTGTGGAGAGCTAAAAAATAGCAAACAAGCTAAGAAAGGACCAAAGGAAGGGACAGATTGTTGCTAATGTGATGTCTTTCTTTCTTTCTTTCTTTCTTTCTTTCTTTCTTTCTTTCTTTCTTTTTTTTTTTTTTTTTTTTTTTTTTTTGCCTTCATAGGATGCTGGATGAACCTGAGTCAAGACTGAAAGGTAAAGAATAATCTGTTTCATTGTTGTTTCAGCTAATGGCCTGTCCGTATTAGTCATAATTCAGACTCGACTTTCAAATGTCCATGGTTCAACTTTTATTTTCCTCCCAGACAACCAGAAGTTTTCAATTAACAAATGGGGAACACTAAATATTTTTATTTAAAGACCATAGGAATAAATGAATTAGAGGTTTGGGGTGGGGTTTTTTTCTTACATATTTTCATGTACATAATGAGGCATTTTGAGGATGGAACCCAACACTAAACATGAAATTTAGTTATGTACATACATGTGACCTATAGACAGGCCACATTGTGTCTTTGTGTGTATATATATATACACAAATATATAATCAAATATTATATAGTATTTATATATATAACAGATAATATATAATATTTTTGAATGAAGTAAAGTCTTGACATGTATAATGTCCCCCATAGCATCATGGCATTGCTCCAAAAGCTTGAGAAGTTGGAGCATTTGGAACTTTGAAATTTTAAATAAGGATGACTCAGCTTATATATTCAAAGTCTTTGAAAGAAAGACATAGATTGAAGTGGTGATTGTTAGAATAGAATTCTCTTTCTCTCTCTTTCTCTCTCTCCCTATCCCTCCCTCCCTCCCTCCCTCCCTCCCTCCCTCTCTCTCTCTCTCTCCTTCTCTCTCTCTCTCTCTCTCTCTCTCTCTCTCTCTCTCTCTCTCTCTCTCTCTCTCTCTCTCTCTCGTCTGTTAAGTAGACCCCTGAGAAACCACATCACCCAAACCTTGCTGTGTTGAGCAGCGTGGCATCCTTAAGATTTGAGTAGGGAGTTGTGAAGATTGTCTTCTGAGGCCAGGTGAGGTTGGGACTTCGATACAATGTATCCTTCTCTTGAACAGACAGGCTGTCTAACAGTATACTAAAAACAGAGAAAATGTTTCCTAGTAGAAGAAAAGGGAAAGAAACAACCAAAGGTTTTATTTTGTCCAACTCAACATTCTCACATCTGTGACCTAGAAACCATATTTTTTCAGATTACCATGAATATATGACAATAAAGTTTAGCACAGATCAGTATGAACCATGCATTACTTTCTCATTAGATTTTTTAATAAAATTATTCTAAGGCATTAGAGACTCGGAGAACCTGAAGTCAGCTTACCCATTTCAGAGCAGCCCTGTTTCTGAAAGATTAGACAAAATGATGCCACAAAACCTCTTCTTAGCTACATCCAGGGGTGGGAAACCCAATACCTGATGTACAACCTACTGTGTGCTGACAAGAGGCTTGATTTTTTATTACATTTCTCCTTGTACGTCTATTAAAGGTTCCCACTCTTCCCTGTGGCCTAGACCCAGTTTATTGATTGTCAGCAAAGCACTTATTCAAATCAGGGATGATGTCTTTAAGAACAGTAAGCATCCCTGGCTTCTCATTCATCCATGCTATGTGTCTAAAACTTAAAACAAGATGTCCTGAATGGCGCGTGGTGCTCTGTAAATGCAGTCTATAGTGTGAAGCCACAGAGTCCTCATGAGTAGAAAGCACTCCTCTAGAGATGGTGGCCAGAGAGCAGCTACTGTACCAGGCTCCAGATCTCCAGAAAGTAGCATTGTGCAGAGACCTTTGCCATAGATGGTGGGGGAAGCCCAGCAGTGACCTCCGTGATGTTCTTTCCCTCAGGGTCCTCAGCTTCAATGATCAAGGCCATCACCCAAGAGAGTGTCAATGGGAGAATAGTTCTTTCTCAAGTGAATGAACTCCAAAAGCATATGTGAGGCCAAGACGTCTCTGCCTGTTGTAAAAACCACATTTTTTTCTATGGAAAGTCCTTGCCTCGGCTTTAATGGGTGAGTCTCGACAGAAACCCTTGGAGTTTTTGGATTCAGAAACTTTTCTCTAAAATAGTCTCACAGGACTTCCCATGATGCTCTTAATATATTGTTGTAATTTTTTGAGTGAAAGAAGTTTATAAATTAAAGCTCTATCTACTCTCCTGTTCTCATGGTACAGTATCCTGGACCCACTGATGTGCATTTGGTTTGGAGCCAATAAACCTCCATATAGGTGGTATCCCATCTTTTCCTATGTCACCAGGGAAGACAGGGTCTCAGGGTCTTCCTACTGAGATGTTTGTGGATCCATGAAAGATTCAGAGGGATCTTCAAACACCACCCATGTCCCAAGTAGCCAAGCACATGGCAGAAGGGTCGCCCTGAAGCTATGCAACCAGGGATAAGGTGTGGTTCTTGAGGCTCTCTAGACCCTGCTAACAGAAAAGAGGGGGATACATAGAGAAAGGAAGCTTCTCTAAGGTGGTCAAATATATGTTGATAAGTAGCTGGGTGCATAGATATAAGCTCAAATTAAGAAAGGAGATTGGGGTGGATTTCATTAAACTGGAACAGTAAGACCCAAATTGCCAATGCCAGGAGCCAAAGGCCTGTGATCTATGTATGGCTGGAGGCTAACCTACTGGGATGATGACCTCTGTCCCCTTGAGAAGAGACATTAGTCTCGGATTCTAGGAGACTAAGCCATTGCTGTATTTCTAGTTCAGAGGGGCTCTACTCAGGGAAAGGAGAAAGGAGGCCACGTGTCTGTAAATATGTAATCAGAATATGGGAGCTTGGAATGATGGGACATCAGCAGCTTAAGAGACAAACGTGAGATAGGAACATGCCCATTTTACAAACAAATAACCTGATAACCAGAGGTTAGGGTGTTTACCAGATGCTCCCCAGGCTGGTGCTGCTGGATGGAGGTCTGTGTCTCATGGTCCTTCCATGGTGCTGGATGGAGGTCTGTGTCTCATGGTCTTTCCATGGTGCTGGATGGAGGTCTGTGTCTCATGGTTCCTCCATGGTGCTGGATGGAGGTCTGTGTCTCATGGTCCTTCCATGGTGCTGGATGGAGGTCTATGTCTCATGGTCCTTCCATGGTGCTGGATGGAGGTCTGTGTCTCATGGTCCTTCCATGGTGCTAGATGGAGATCTGTGTCTCATGGTTCCTCCATGGTGCTGGATGGAGGTCTGTGTCTCATGGTCCCTCCATGGTGCTGGATGGAGGTCTGTGTCTCATGGTCCCTCCATGGTGCTGGATGGAGGTCTATGTCTCATGGCCCTCCATGGTGCTGGATGGAGGTCTGTGTCTCATGGTCCCTCCATGGTGCTGGATGGAGGAAGGTCTATGTCTCATGGTCCCTCCAGCAGTTGGTAAACTAAAAGAGGATGCAGTTGAGTTCCTTTCCCATCTGCCCCATTTGCAGCATCTTGTCTTTATAATTGTTTTCATTCTCTTTTTTTTTTGTTTCAAATGTATATGACATCTTAAAAATTCACACTAGAGATGATTAGTTACGTTCTACTATTTAATCCCTCTAAGATAATTGATTTATGCTAACAAGGCACAGATCTCCAATGAGTTCTTCTCTCTTTTAACACCTACTCATTCTGCTACTCTTTACATTCTGCCTTAAAATATGAAAAACATCCACAAAATTTTCAACCCTCTATTTCCATGCCATCAGGGCCCTTATTCACAGATTCAGCTAGCCACATGTAAAAATTGTTTGAAAAACACGTGCAGACTTTTTTTCCTTTGTCACAATGCCTTGAATAATAGTATACAACAATGTGCCTTGTGTTCGAAAGTATGAGTAATATGGGGCTGACTTAAAGAGTAAGGGGTAATATAAAAAATGCTGTGATATTATATATGGTGACTTGACCATCCATGGATTTTGGTGATCCTTCCTGATCTAATCCTCTTCAAACCAAGGGACCACCGTACATGTTCTTCCCAAGATGAAGTTGGAGCATTCCTTAAGATAATCCTGAGAGAAGTTGAGGGTATAACTCGGTCCTCTAGTGTCTGCATCTTGCATCCAAGGCCATGGGTTCAATCCCCAACACCAACAAGAGAAGAGCTCCTGGAAGGAAGGCACATGCCAAGTCAGAGTAAAACTTGCAAAACTCAAACTCAGAAAATAATCAACTTTTTCACAATCACAATTTATACATGTTTTGAGAACTGTAAATAATCTTCACTTAGTGACCTCACATCTAGCTCCTTTTAACACCACCAGTTACAGTAGCTACTGTATCCCAGTTTTCCCAGAAAACGCCCCAGTCTCAAGCAAATGGGATGGATAGTCACCTATCAGTAAAGGACTGCCTGTCTTTCACTAAGAGACAATTAGAGAAAAATTAAACCATCTAAATAAAGAGACAATTACATGGGTTTGGGCTCCAAGTCCCATAGACTAGCCTCTATCCTCAATTTAAATCAGTCCAAAGTCCCTTTCAAAATACCCATTACAAATCGTTTACTTCTTGTGTATCAGGGCGAGCTGCCAATTAGAGACGCTTCTGCTTACATTTGGTTTAAACAAACACACACCCCAGCCACATGAAGGAGGAGGTAATAAACTACTGCTTTCATTCCAGAAACACACGGAATAAGTGCAGTTATTGGGGTGCTGAACAAGCAGCCCATCTGAATAAACAGGGGCCTAATCCAGAGGTGCGGGAAGGATATTTTGAAATTTAATATCTATAGTCTCATAAATGGTTGAGTAAATAGATCCATTTGATATTGTTCAATTCAAAACTAAACAAGCACCCTCCTATATAGATAGCTCCCATATCATTTTTTACCCTATCAACGATGTACGAAACTGGCAACTCAGTTTCACACAAAACGTTAGCAGGGTGTGGTGGCACATGCCTGAAATGCCAGCACTTAGGAGACTGAGACAGGAGGACCACAAACATGGGGCCTCCTGTCTACATAATGAGAGGTCAAATCTTTAAATAGTATCTTTTTAAAATGCATTGGCCAGGAATGCAGCAACCATATTCCGAAAGAAGTCACCCTAAAGTCAAGGGGGGCAAAACTCCCATTATGGAAGCCAGAGTTAGATACAAGAGCCCTGGGCAGCTCAGGGCTCCCAAGGGTGGCTGTCCTCAGGCTCGCCAGGGGAGGTTTGAAAAATCCTAATGCCCGGGGAACATTCAGAGCCAGCTAAATCGAGATCTGGGATGGGTGGACTCAGGCTTCAGCATCTTTCCCGTAGTTCCAGATGGTTATAATGTCCAAACAGATGGGAAATCCTGCTGCTGTCTTAGCAACTTCAGGAAAGTGCGCTTTTGTTTTACCTAGTGCATTTCCATATCCTGAATAAACCCTCCAAACATACTCCCACCTGCATAATGAAGTATTTGGCAGAGGTGTTAGGTAAACTCTTGTAATAAGTGTCTGTGATGAACTTGGCTGTTGCTCAGTCTCTTTATTTTTGTTACTACTTTTTTGTTTCCACAACAGAGTAAAGTGTAACATATGCAAATAGGAAACTCCAGTGAAAGAAAGTATCTCCTGGCCAGATAACAAAACAAAACCAAATAAAAACTTCAGGCAAATAAAGTCTAGCCTGGTGGAGAGGTCTATTAGGGAACAGCCAAAAGCCACAGAGAACACTCAGTTCATGACTTGGATCCCCCTATTCCAGCTAAATCTTAACCATTTATACCAATCAACTGTGGCCCCAGACATCAGACAATATAGTCCTATGATGGGAAGCCCAAAACCAAATTGAGAACAAATAAAACAGTCTCAAGCTCATAAAATTTGGGTTGTTTCTTATATAGAAATGTCTGAAGGAGACAAGTCAAGCAAAAATATGATTTGCCCGATGACAATAGCTAATGTGAGGCTAAAAGGTACTCAGACTGAGGAGGACCTTTTCCAAGTTTAATACTTGAATAGAACTTTCCAGAAGTCTCGGTTCAACAACGATAGGTGAAGAAGCATCGAAGAGATAGAAGCTAAGGTCTGCCCTCCTCGAAGACTGCAGAGAACAAGGTTACATCCCCTATGTGTTCACAGCTGCCCTCTCTGACCTGTCCCATGAGGGGGACAAGCAGTGTGGACTCTACCCTGAGCAGGAGAGAGCATTCTGGAATGTCCAAGTGGATTGTTATCTTAGGGTTTCAATTGCTCTCGACTGTGCTTGTCTTCCTCATTCCACAGACATTAACAATTTCCTTATAAATATTCACGCTCTCAGCGTCACACAGATGGGGTTTCCTTGCACGGCGATCCATTTTAACACAGACAGCCTCCACCTGGAGGGTGATACCGTTCAGGGATGAGATGATCTTGACTGTCAATGGCTCCCAGTTACAACATTAATCAGTTGTTAAGACCTTGGGATTAAAAACTCCTTCATTTTGCGCATGACTCTTTGCAGTGGCCTGCATTGGATGCTAGCCTCTTGTGATCTTTGATCAATAAATACTTTTAAGATTTGGGGGGTTTAACATATGCCCTGGAGTGTTCATGTTTCCTGAGCATGTCGATTTTCTGACTTGACAACATGCCTGAGTTCATTGCTGGGTGTGACTCATCCATTTTCATCTACTCCTTCATAACTACTGCCTGTCACATCTTTCTAAGGAGGACTAGAACATTTCCAGAACTTTCAGTGAGATCGTGCTAAAAGGAAAAAAACATGCCCCTGCCATAAGGTAATGGGCTGGTTTAACTCCACTGAGTTTCGTCTACAATCTCTGTGCATGGCTCTGTGTGTCTACAACTGTTTAATCATCCCAACACTCACCAAAAATCTCTGTCTGGATTCTAAATGAGAGTTCATCTAATGAAATTATGAATGGACGCTGCAGGTCTATGCTAGTTTTGAGATGCAAGTACACAAGACAACACTTATACACGTGACATAAGAAAATACACATACTAGAAAAATATTTTTAGATAACTATTCATGGGCTGGTAGGGTGATTCATTCGGTAAAGCATTTGCTTTGCAAGCACAAGGGTCCGAGTCCAGTACCCATATAAAAATTCCAAATGTGGTAGTACATGCTTGTAAATCACACTAGGGAAGAAGAGACAGTGGGATTCCAGAGCCACTGTGCCTAGCTAAACCAAGCCTCATTAGTGAGCTCTAAGTCAGGGAGAGACCCTGCCTCAAAAGATGTGGATAGTGTCCCTGCTGACACCTACTCCAACATCCACACACATGTGCATACACAAGCATGCAAGCACATCTGCATGCACATATGTGCCCAAACAAGATGAATGTGGGAGCACATATGCACTTTTAAAAACCTGTGAGCCCTTCATCTGTTACTTATGTAATATGGCCACAGCCAGGAACAACTTCAATTTAGGAAACCAAGGCTCAGAAGGAGCACATTAACTTGCCTGTGATCACTTAGCCAAAAAAAAAAAAAAAAAAAAAAAAAAAAAGCAGATCCTGAATTTGTATCTAGTGTGCTATATACCACGTGTCACAAATGATTTCCAAAAGAGCTATGAAAAAAATTTAAACATACATATTGCAGTTTAATGGACATTTGCTACATGTTTTTATGAAAGATGTGAAGCCAGGAAGGGAAAATCTGGGTTTTCAGCTTTGAAGGCAGCAGGACTCACATATTCCAGTGACAATTAAATCTGATCTTGTTGACATTGTACCAGCACAGTGTATATGAATCAGATAGTCAGGACCAGAGAGTGACAGGATTTTATGACCTTCTCACTACCCAAAACTTGAAGCATTTATTCAATGCTTTGTCTACAGACATGATCTCTTAACCTGAAACAGCCCCTAAAGTTGTATCCGTTTCTACAAAAGAAACTGACTTCCTCCCTGAGAGTTGGCAAATGTCAAACCCAGAAGATGTCACACCTCAGACATGTACCAAGTTAGACCACACACCACTCCTAGTTTCTAGAATCCTCTCTGCCTCACACTGAATACCAAGGGACAGGGAAGATGAAGAGAAGGAAGTAATAATGACAGATCACTGTTGTCCCAAATATTCTCAACAGCCATTAAGGCAGAAATATTTTATTCAGAGTCTTATCACAAAGGCATGTTGTGAAGATTACCATCCATCATCTTCAGCAGCTTAGGAAGCAATGGTTTCGAGTCCCCACCCAGCCACAGGCCTTGCGAACCGGTTGCTTCTCGAGTCCTAATGCACATACCTATAGCCTGGTGAGCTTGTTAAAATGCAGATTATGACCTAGAAGCTCTGGGTGGAGCCCTAGATTCTGTTTCTAACAAAGCCCCAGATGATGCTGAAGATGATGACCCATGGACCAAATTCTGAGTATAGTTATGGATGATTTCGATCTATTCGCTGTTCGATGTGTCTCCGTCACTGAATGTCACCACTATGAGTCAGTTTCAATAGCTGTGGTTCAGACTGAGCTGGGTGGACACACCACAGGATCATTGGCATCGTTAGAATCCCATTAACACAGTCTTGCTCAAGACAAGCTCAACTTTCAAGAGCCCTGGTTAAGGCAGGCCTTGAAGAAGGGCGTTTCTTGGCTTCTCGCTGAGAGCAGACAGGACTGAAATTTAAGGAGAGTGAGCACTTTATTCCACGCACCCCTGGGTGTGATGCATGGCACGCCGCAGTGTAGGTCTAATGGAGAGGGTGAAAATGTTTGTCTTGGGCTGCCTATTGAGCCAGCGAGCACAGTAAGTACTTAAAAGTGTACATAATCCAGGAATCTCCCTAAATTCTCTTCAGAAGTATGTCTTTATCTAGGTAGCCAAATCGGCTGATGTTCTAACAAGACAAAGAAAATCACTTAAAAATTGTTTGGTTTCCTTTTTTTTTTTTTTTTTTTTTTTTTTTTTTTAGTTAAAACACTTGTTATGCAAGTGGCCTAAATTTGATTTGAGAACCCATGGAAGGAAGGAGGAAGCCACTCCAAAAGGTGTCCTCTGACACCCACCGTGGCAGGCATGTTCCTATGCTAACATACAAACAGCATAAACACTCATCTGCACACAACATATACACGCATATACACAATAATGAAAAAAATAATTTTTTCTTTGCATTTCTTTATTGTGTGTGGGGGCGTGTTCTGTCTGCATGTCTGTGCACCATGTGTATGCTTGGTGCCCATGGATGTCAAACGGGTCTGAACCCTTGAACTGGAGTTGCAGACACTCATGAGCCACCATGTGGGTGCTGGGAATTGAACCCACATCCTCTGAAAAAGAAGCTAGTGCTCTTAGCCACTGAGTCATCTCTCCAATCCTAAAATTAAATTAAAAAATTAAAAACAGCAAAATCGTGTCCTTATCCACACTAGACCAAATCTGCTTGGCCAGTTGTGTTCACGTTTATCACTGGTTGCTCACACAGTTGTTATATTTCTGTTTTCAAGAGACTTGTATTGGAGACTTGGCAAATGGCTCAGTAAGTTTGTCACGTAATTAAGACCTGAGGTCCATCCTCAGACCTTCATAGAAAGATACTGTGTCAAAAAAAAAAAAAATTATGCTTGCGACCTCAGTACTGGGGAGTCAGAGACAAAAATCTCTAGGGCTTAGTGGTGAGTCCCGGGGTTCCAGACACGGTTTCCAATAAAACACAGAAGAGACGGCTCAGTGGATAAAACATGTGCCAAGCGAGTATAAGGACCAGCGATGGACCAGCAACTCTCACATAAGAAAAACAATTAACAGGCGGTGTGACCTGCTATAACCCCAGAGCTCAAAGCCAGAGATGAGAAACCTCTGGGACAAGCTGGCTAGAATCAGCAGGCTTCTGGTTCAGGAGGAAATTCCACCTATGTAAGTAAGCTGGAGAGCAACTGTAAAAGGTATCTGAGATGGCTCAGTGGTTAGGAGCACTGGCTGCTCTTCCAGAGGTCATGTGTTCAAATCCCAGCAACCACATGGTGGCTCACAGCCATCTGTAGTGGGATCTGATGCCCTCTTCTGGTGTGTCTGAAGACAGTGTACTTATATATAATAAAAATAAATCCTTAAAACAGGTATCTGACATCAGTCTCTGCCTTCCACTTACACTCTCATACCCATGTGTGCCCACACACCTGAGAACATGAATACATACACACACACACACACACACACACACACACACACACACACATACATTGGAAAGAGTACAGTTTGAACAAAGAAATAGCTACTAAGTGCCCACCTCATGCCACTATTAGGAAGACAAAATAAGGAAGTTCTTGATGTTCAGAGAAGGAAATTAAAATACACAAAACAGTCCCCAATTCCTGTCACCTGCCATCATGACGTCATTCTGGTGATTGCTACCTTCACCAGTATCGTGATGAGGAAAACCATTGAAGCTGGGAGAAACCCACAAGCATGTCTGTTCCATAAAACTCTTCCCGCCCTCTTGAATGTGTCTCCTACACTCAAGAAAAAACTACATAAAGCCACCTGTGACCTGTGACCGTGCACCCAGTTCTCTTACGTCAGCCGCTGTGACCGGCCTCACACCTTACACCCTTCCCAAACATCCAGAGCTCGCCAGCCCCTATCGAGACTCAGCTTGTTTGCCCAGCAAGCTGAGCTCAATACCTGAATAGCAGGTTTGCCACGCAAGCTGCCTTAATGTGAGCTTTGCAGACACCATCACTGGGCTGTTATTAGTGTCCCCGGAAAATAATAATCATCTGACGTTCCAAAGAGGAACATTCCAAGAAAACTCGTAGTTGCAAAATGTTGAAACTTAACTTCTTTTTCAGTTAATCAAATGGGATGGCTTGTTTCTAACACACAGAATGACAGTCACCCCAAATCTGATGAATACACTTGGCTACCGACCTAAGAGTAGGGGAATGTAGGACACTTGAGGGCTGGCAACCGTGTAGAAAGTGGGTGTCTAATCATTCTTACAGATGTCGGAGGCTGAGCCAATGGGAAGCAGCCTTATTGTGGTCACGTGATTGCTGAACTTCTCCCTCCCTCTCCTACCCTTCTCCGGTGGAATTAGACGCCAGGGGGTTTTCGGTAGGCCAAGGTTGGGGATAAATGACAGTGGCCAAGTCTTTGTATTTCCACCCCATCCATAGAATCTCACCCAGCCAGAGGCCAGAGAGACCTAAGATCCAACTGCATTCCACTCCATTCCACTCCACAGAGATGGTCTTAGAACAGCAATGTCAAGTATCGGTCCATGCCCCTACCACACCGAGCAGAAGGGAGAAATAAGCCCCTAGTAGCAAGTCTTGGTCTACTAACTACCTCTACCACAGCAAAGAGCTAAAACTACATCTTCTAGACAGGCCCTGCTCAGTCATCACCCAAATGGCCAAGCAGAGCTGGGAGCCCGCGCGTCTCAATAAGCCAGAGACCCATCCGTGGTCCAGAGCCTCGGTGAGAAGGGAGTCACGGGGTTGAAATTCTAAGGCTTGCCCACCTCTCACATCTTCCTGGTAGAAGTCTGTCTGACCAATGCCACAGCAAGTATATGAAGGTCAGAACCTAGAGTTGTCTAAACCGGTACCTGCTGCCAATAAACTAGTGCTAGGGCCTTCCAAATATGTCCTGATAATGACATGGCTCCAAGATCACACATTCGAGAACCACTGTCTCAAAATCTAATTACTAAATACGGTGAGAGACGAGATAGAGAGGAATGCCAAGCTAAGGAGACATGAGATGGAAAAGAAGCCCCTCCCTTTGAATGTAGTTCTGTTTCCCATTGACTTAGAGCCAAACACACACACACAGACACACACACACACACACACACACACACACAGTTTCAACAAAACTGATAAAAGTCAGCTAATGCTAGTTTTCCTAAAAATACATCAAGCAAGGATTTTTTTTTTAATGTCTAACAAGGACGTGAAAAGCAGCAAACTGTTCATTTGGCCCCCAATTGTTTAACCCTGCTAACCCTCCTTTCTCACCCTTGAACCCAACCCATGCACAGTATAAAGCTACCCTACAATTTCATTTATAAAAGGAAGGTCCTTGGGAAGAAAATAAACAAACTAGCTAGTATTTCTGTCCATGATTCTAAAAACTTTGCTTAACTGCTGATCCTTGTAAAATCACATCTTTTAAGCAATGAAACTCAACGAAACGTCATAAGGTCACATTCTACAGCCATTTTGAAGACACCTAAGTACCATTCGCTTGAGAAGACCACACCCACACTTGGGTATATTCTATCCTTTTCTTACGGATCTCTTTTTCTAAATACTGGTGTTTAAATCCAAAGTGTGTGCTATTTCTCATTTATGCAAAATAAAATCACTAACTTTCCTTCAAAAAAATCATCCAGTGTCATCTTCAAAGAGCGCATATGCTTCCGGGATCCTCTAGTAGGGGAGGGGATGGAGGGCTCCTGGGATACTGTCTTTCTGCCCCTGGTACCTTCCTAGCCTGACATCAGCATAACATCACCTAAAGGAGACAAAAATCTCATCTGCTACCTTCGGTGTTTTCCTTTCTCTTGGCCACTGCTCATTTCCTTTGCTCTGTAGTCGCCCCCAAAAGAGAGTCCTTCTCCCTAGAAGGAAAGGAATGAATAACTCAACCCACTGCCGCCAACATGGGTGAGGGACTTGGCAAGTTCAAAGTGGAGGAGAAAAGACTGAAAATGTAAGCGGGGATTGTGATGGCTGAGGCTCCCACAGAAGGAAACAGACTGTTCAGAGACAGCATGTGAAAGAAAGGTAGGTTTGTTGAACTCAAGCAGTGTACACAGAAGATCCCCCCAGGACCTGACTGACCACCCCTTCTCTAAGCCCTGACTCCCTCCCTGTAAGACCCCTTGCCAGAACTCATCCTGGTATTTCTATCTCTAAGGCATCTTTCAACAGATCAGAAGGCAAAAGGAAAATGTTCTTGGATGGGCTCCTAGAGAAATCTCCCAGCAGATTTTCCTGGGTTGTCTGAGGCCAGTCAGTGCCTGTTCTTTTATAGTAGGGCATCGGTCTTCTCAGATGTGGAGGAAATGAGGCAATGACTTTAAAGATCACAAGTTCACAATGACGGTGCACCACTCCCTAAGATGTCCTGTGCTCCTGGACTGCTGTCAGCCTTTGCTCGGGAGATTCCTACACAGAGGAATGTCAGATGGCGGGGACGGACTAAAAGGCAGTTGGCTCCAGGAAAGAGGTTGAACCGAGGGGATCTGATCTCAGAAGTCATTAAAACAGAGTTCCCATTTACAAAGAATGTAAAATAATAGCTAGACGGGGGATTAACTGGTACTGAACATCTGTAGATGTCTAGAGGTGAAAGAGTGGCTGAAGTGAGCATATTTTGTTAAGGCACATTGACATGTCCACATGCCATCCATAACAGAGTCTGCAAGGGCAGAGTTACAGTGGTGTTTCTTTGACCTATGAAGTTTTTCAATAATATTTACCACCAGGGACCAGATGTGGTGTGTGGCTCCTACCTACAATCTTTGTCTTCAGGAGGCAGAAGCAGAAGGGTAACTATGAGCCTGAGGCTAGCCTGGGCTACAAACTGACATAGTGAATTCCAGGCCAGTTCATACATACATACACACACACACACACACACACACACACACACACGTATACATACATACACACACACACTGACATAGTGAGTTCCAGTCCAGTTCATATATATATATATATATATATATATATATATATATATATATATGAAAATAAACATTACTATCAGGCCTGTAATTTTGCAGAAAAGGATTCCCAACCTCTGCTGTAGATGGGAGCGTAGTACTAACTGGGTTAAAATCACAGCATGATAACTAGGCCTCTCTCAATAACTCTGCTCTGGGAAAAGTGGACCATCTCTTAGTAAAGCAAAAAACGGGCTTTGATCCTCCACAGCCTACTGAATGGAAGCAAAGGCATTTGACAAACTAAAGAGGTTAGAATTGCTGTAATCACTGAAAAAACTGAAAAGTGTCTGAACCATTCTCCTCACCCACCCCACCCCCACCACACCCCCATCCATGCTACAAACCCATGGCAAAAAAATTAAATAGTCGTGGGCAGTTTTCTTTTTAACTACAGTTTCTCTGATCCCTTTCCAGACTCATGGTCAGCTGTTGCTCATCATGGTGATTTTCAAAAGATGCTAATTTGAACAGAGTAAAAAGGTCAGGAGGTGAGTCAGAAACTGGATTCTTTTTTTTTTTTTTTTTTTTTTAAACCCTGCAACCTTGAAGGGGTTGCTTCAGGTTAGCCTCTGTTTGAGAGAAAGAGCAAGAGCGACCCCTGCTGGCCACAGAGGCAGTGCACGCCTTTTCCTTCCTCGAGGTGCAAATTTGAAAACTAACATATCTGAGTCATCACATAAAAGACCCAAGGGATTATACTGACTGTATCCTGTGGGTGATGGCAGAGAATGGCCACCAGGACATCACCCGGCCTTCTCCTATCTCTGTCCAGCCAGCATGACACCACCTCACGAAGTCCTGTGTGTGACAGGGAACACTTTATCAGTTATTTGAACTGGGAATCTAGCCAAAATGGAGCCTTGTGAAATAGCAGATGTTCTGTCCCCTCAATCCATAATAAGAACAACTTTATATGACTCCCCTTCATCATAATTAGTCCATCCACAAAGGACAAAGCTAACCAGGACAGTGGGAAGGTGTGAAGTCAGAGGCAGGCCTCCCCTATTACCTGGTAGACACAGTGATTGAAAAAAACATGGCCACTCTGGTCTCACAGTGTGTTCAGGGACTCCTCTGAGCCCATCTGATTGGAGAATAAGCTGAAAGCTGCAGTAGCTTACACACACACACACACACACACACACACACACACACACACGAGGTTTTTTTTCTTCCTTTTAACACTAATACCCTAATAAAGAAACTTCTAGAAAAGATAATTTTCTAAGTCATGCTCTTACCTCACTCTCTACGAGTGAACAGACCAATAGTGCTTGCTAACGGGTGGAGATGAAACTTGGGTGACAGGAACCATGAGCTCCCAGTAATTACCGTGCCACACAGGTCAGGTGGCAGCTGAGGCCTGGGGCCAGGGAAAACATCAGGCGGTGTTACAGGGACAGGGACTTGTGATTTTAAAGTGGGAAAGCCCCAAAACTAATATTGCTGAAAAGGTAAACTAAGAATTGAGTTTGTTCATGTCTGAGTTCTGTGTCAGAACCCATCTGAATCTGGATTCCATGATCCTGGTGGCCTACATCACAGACATTCCCATTGGCCTGTTTCCAGAGCTCTGTGAAACCCCGGATAAAGGGAACATGACATCTTGGCGGGACTTTGGAGACTAGCCTAGACTAATCTGAGGGCAGGATGAGGGGAGACTTGGAGTTGATGCCCTGGGTGGATCCAGTACGTTGATGTGCTTGTTGAATGTCCACGGTGACTTCAGATAACAGTTCCAGGGCTCAGGAGTACAAAGTATCGTGGGTTCCCCTTCCTCGGATTTGAAAGCAATCCAACTAAATCCACCCTCCAGAACAGAAACCGCACAGTCCATGACAATATAACTTTAGCCTGAAGCGTCTCCCTGTGCTACCCTAGAGAATCCAGTGCGGGTGACAACTGAAAGTCATTGCCTGGAGAATTCCTCCTAGATCTAAGGATGGAGATGGGAAGAGGGAAAGAGAAGGGCTGAGATGGACTGTCAAAGCAAAGCAGAGAAGCATGACCAGCAGAGGGCGCCAGAGCTACACACCAACCAAAACCCTTAAGACCTTAGCGCCAAAGGATTCATTGTTTCTCTGCAGTGTTATTTCCGAAAGCAGTTACAGAGTGGCCCTGAGTCTCTTGTTCTCTGATCTATCTTTTCCCAAAACAATCTGATATGAATCATTGTTTTATTTTTTGTGTACAGAAACAAGCAATCAAATATCTTATTTAGATGGACAAACAGAACAAGACACATTTCATTAATTTTTTTTGTGTGTATTGGCTTTTTGCATGTGACGTATTTCGAACATCTTTTTTTTCTGATCTCCCAATTTTCCCAAATCTTTCTACCCCCCCTAATCACCCAACCTTGTGTTTTTTCTCTCTAAAAATGATTAAATAAATTGATAAATAAATTGATAAGTAAATAAATAAAACAAAAAGAAAAATGTGCCTGCACACACACACAAATCACATGGCATTGACTTTGTGTTGGCCACCTAGCCCTGAGCATGAGCCCTTCCCTGGAGAGTGCCCCGTGTCACTCCACTGGAGAAACCTGAATTTCCCTCGAAAATAGCTTCTTAGCTAAGAAGGGCACCTTGTGCTCAATTCTCCTTCTCCCTGCTGGGATTACAGTAAGATCAGTTTGAATTTATAAAAGATGTCCTATAAACGGGGGGAGGGGGGAGTTTTTGTCTTTAGTGTGCATGCATACGTGTGCTCATGTGTGTGCAGGTGCTGACGTGTGGGAGTATGTGCATACAGATGTATGTGTATGTGGCCAGTGGGGGAGGGGGCGTCATTCTCTGGGCACCTTTTTGTTTGAGTTGGAGTCTCTTACTCATCTGAAGCTTAGCATTAGGCTGGACTGACCAGCAAGCCAAAGGGATCGTCATCCTGATCATTCTGTCTCTACATCCCCAGCACTTGGATTCAGAGAATGCAACACCATGTGCCTTTTAAAAGTGGGAATTGGGGATCGAACTTGGATTTTGTGCTTACAAAGGAATCACTTTACTGAGAACTATCTCCCCAGGCCTCCGAGAAGACTTGGGGGTGACTTTTTTCCTCTTTAATATAAACAAATGAAACTCCCCCACCTCTGTGTGCCTGTCTGGCTTTACCTCTCTGTCTCTGTCTCTCTGTGTATCTCTGAGTCTCTGTCTCTATTTCTGTGTGTCTCTGTCTCTCTCTATGTATTCATTGTCACACCCAGCCTTCAGAGATTCCCCCCAAGACTCCCTTCAGCCCCCTTATTGAAATGTAGTTTATTAACCCATCCTGCAGCTAGCCTGTACTTATGGGAGATCCTTGGGAAACGCTGAGCTGTGTTCCTTTAGAGGCTGTTGGCGTTCCACTAGTCTGAGTATAAGATGGGAGGGAATCTCCCCAATGCAACTGCACTTTATACCTTCCTCGGCCAACACCTGTGTGGGCAAAGGTCCGCCCTCCAGCTTCCTGGGATAGGAGCTGAGGAGCTTGAAGCAGGGTAAACCAAGTTCGTTCATAAGAGGCTCCTGTTCATTCAAGGGAAGCATCTCATTAAGCTGTTAGGCAGCACACTCTCATCTTAGGGTCAGTGTGCCACAGAATGGCTCAGGGGATGCAAGACGGGACCTTTAGTAGGAGGAAGATTCGACAAGGTGCTCACTGCTGAACTATTTGCTAATGATACTTTGGAGAGCAGAGAAATCGATGCTTTTGGTTGGGTACCTATTAGTGTACCCATCGGCCTCTGGATACTTTCCATCCAGTGAGTGCAAAGATGGCCCTGGTTTAAGAAAATAGTTCACAAAATAAAAGCCAAAACCTTGAAGCTTGGGGAAATACTGGTAGGGATGGGAAGTATTGTCGATAGGGATGGGGGAGGTATAACAAAGGAGAGAGGGAGAGAGAGTGATCCGAATGCATTATGGAATTATCAAGCAAAAAAAAATCAATTATAAAAGCAAATAAATTCTGATTAACGTGTAAGAATTGTGTATTTTTATGAAGAATTGATTGTTTTAAGACAAAGCCTCTCTACTTAGCCCAAGCTGACCTCAAACTTATTTTCCTCCTGCTTCAGCCTCCCAGGTATTAGGATTAACAGGTGTGAGCCATCATACCCAGTGCTGCCAAGAAACTCTAATGACCAGGAGTTGGGCGGGAGAGGGATGTGCAGAGCAGGTGCAAGGAGGAAAAGCAACTAGGTGCTCAGAGTGACAGTACACGTTGGAGAGAATGTGGAGAAAGAGGAACACTCCTCCATTGTTGGTGGGATTACAAACCGGTACAGCCACTCTGGAAATCAATCTAGAGGTTCCTCAGAAAACTGGAAATAAATCTACCTGAAGACCCAGCTATACCACTCTTGGACATATACCCAAAAGATGTCCCACCATGCCACAGGGGCGCCTGCTCCACTATGTTCACAGCAGCCTTATTTGTGAATAGCCAGGAGCTGGAAACAACCCAGAGGTCCCACAACAGAAGAATGGATACAGAAAATGTGGTTCATCGACCCAATGGAATATTATTCAGCTATTAAGAACAAGGACATCATAAGTTTTGCAGACAAATAGATGAAACTAGAAAATATCATCCTGAGTGAGGTAACTCAGACCGAAAAGGACAAGCATGATACATACACACTAATAAGTGGATATTAGCATATATATATATATATATATATATATATATATATATATATATATATATATACATACATACACAGAATACCCAGGATACAATCCACAGAACTCAAGAAGGTTAACAAGCCAAAGAACCCAAATGAGAATGCCTCAGTCCCACTTGGGAGGGAGAAGAAAGCAATTGTGGGGGTGAGGGCAGAGGGAAGGAGGAACCTGAGTGGGAGAGGGAACAGGGAGTGGAAAAAGGAGACATAATCAGGTATTGGGGGAGGGGTCAGGAGTAAATCCCTGGGAGTCAGCAGAAAGAATGGAAATAGGCAACCTCAGAAGGTGAGAAGTAGGGGACCCTCTAGAATGAACCAGGGACCTAGAACATGAGAGATGATCAGGACTTAGAGGGAGGGGCATTAGATGAAATGCCCAATAGTAGGGAAACAGAACTTGTAAAGTCTACCTCCAGTAGAAAGACAGGGCAACAATTGGAGGGATGGGGTTGCCATCCTTTCGTCAAAAACTCTGACCCATAATGGTTCCTGTCTAAAAGAATTGCATGGACAAAAATGGAGAAGAGACTGAGGGAAAGGAAGTCTAGTGACAGGCCCAAATTGGGATCCTGCTCAAGGGGAGGTTCTAAGGCCTGACATTATTACTGATGCTTTCAGACAGGAGCCTAGCATGGTGGCCCTCCAGGCGGCCCAACAAACAACTGAAAGAGTCAGATGCAGATATTTACGCCCAACCAATGAAAAGAACTTGGGAACCCTGTGGCTGAATTCTGGAAAAGCTGGAAGAAGCTGAGGAAGAGGGTGACCCCATAGGAAGACCAGCAGTTGCAACTGACCTGGATCCCTGAGATCTCTCAGACACTGAGCCACCAACCAGACAGCATACAGCAGCTGATATGAGGCCCCCAACACATACACAGCAGAGGAATGTCTGGTCTGGCCTCAGAGAGAAGATGCACCTAACCGTTGAGAGACTTGAGGTCCCAGGGAGTAGGGAGATGTGGGGGGGTGGGGGGGGGCATCCTCTTGAAGACAGGGGAGGAGGAATGGGATAAGAAACAGTCTGAGGGTAGACTGGGAGGGAATTAATGACTGGACTGTAAAATAAGGTTAAAGAATAACAATTTTTTAAAAAGAAGGAAAAAGTGGTACATTAACCAGTGCCTATTAACCAGATAGCATAGCATCTCAATGGCTGCTGAATTTCTGCATGTTCAAACTTGGACAGCTTCTAAAGTCACCAAGGGTAAAATCGGCAATTCTCGTAGGACACACTTGTCTATAGGTCCTGCCCTCCCTCTGCCTTCCTTCTCTGCCAGTCCACCTTCCTCCCCTGAGCACCAACATTAGCCAGAGTGCTCCACCCACACACTCAGACTCAGACTTTGCACCAGGAAGCTCCCTGACCCCAGACTTCCTGGCTCTTCCCAGTTTTCATTCAAATGTCTTTTACCATCTGAGCTGGGCCTGGCCTCACTGTTCATAAAAGTGTGTCCTCCCAGCCCTTTTATGTGTATCCTCTGACTCACGATCTTCCCTTCTAGCCCCCCACGCCCAAACTGAACTCCATGGGGCAGACACCTGTGATTTTTCACTGTTGTGTTTCCAGTATCTACAACAGAGCAGGACACGTACTCGTGTTGATTTATGCTTGTTTGTGAATGAATGAATTGAATGAATGAATGAATGGATAAATATCAATGTCCTATAAAGCAGGTGCTAAATACATGTGTGTGTGTGTGTGTGTGTGTGTGTGTGTGTGTGTGTGTGTGTGTGTGTACATATATCATCCCTTGTCATCCCTTGTCCCTTACTCCTAAATCTTCTTCTCCAAAGTCTCTTGGCTATTCTGGCATTAACCCACATATTTCTAAATAGAATGCTTCCTAGCTACGTGGTAAGAAACCATACAGGTCAGCTTCAGGACACAGAGAAAGCAACCTGAACTGGCCAAGAAAGTCTCCTCCTTGCCAGCTTGCCCAGGGAGAGGGTGCTCTGCAGGCCAGTGGGAGAGAAAAGACATCCGTGGTCTTACCTCCATGTTGTAATGTCGACCTGCTAAGCGAGATGTGCAATCCAGGCATGGCTGCGGTGGGGATAACCTGCTGCTTTCTGACTAGACTTGAGGCCTGCTCCACAGAGAGGAATTTGTGCCTGCTAGTATAAAACTCCTCCAAGTCCCACGGCTGGAGAGCTCGATGACCCTTCAGGGAACCAACTATTGCTGTTTTACTAAGTGGCCATGTCGTCAAGCTGCCTTCTTTGTTTCTTTTATTGAATATATTTTATTTACATTTCAAATGTTTTCCCCTTTCCTGGTTCCCCTCCATAAACCCCCTATCCAATCCCCCCTTCCTCTGCTTCTATGAGGGTGCTCCCCCACCCACCCTCTCCTGCCTCCCTGCCCTGACATTCCCCTACACTGGGGCATCGAGCCTTGGCAGGCCAAGGGCTTCTCTTCCCATTGATGCCCAACAAGGGCATCCTCTGCTACATGTGCAGCTGGAGTCATGGGTTTATCCGTGCAGACTCTTTGGATAGTGTTTTAGTCCCTAGGAGCTCTGGTTGGTTGGTATTGTTGTTCTTAATGGGGTTGTAAACCCCTTCAGTTCCTTCAATCCTTTCTCTAAATCCTCCATTGGGGACCCAGTTCTCAGTTCAGTGGTTGGCTGTGAGCACGTACCAGTTTTTGTCATGCTCTGGCAGAGCCTCTCAGAAGACAGCAATATCAGTCTCCTGTCAACATGCACTTTTAGCATCAGCAATATTGTCTGGGTTTGGTGGCTGTATTTGGGCTGGATCCCCAGGAGGGGCCGTCTCTGCGTGACCTTTTCTTCAGTCTCTGCTCCAAACTTTGTCTCCGTATTTCCTCCTGAGAAGATTTTTGTTTCCCCCTGTAAGAAGAGCTGAAGCATCCGAACTTTGGTCGTCCTTCTTCTTGAGCTTCATATGGTCTGTGAATTGTATCTCAGGTAATCAGAGCTTTTGGGCTAATGTCCACTTTTCAGTGAGTGCATACCATGTGTGGTTTTCTGTGACTGGGTTACCTCACTCAGGATATGTTCTAGTTCCACCCATTTGCCTAAGAATTTGAAGTCATTGTTTTAAATGCGTGCCTTCTAAATACTTAAAGTTTATCTTTGTGTATCTGTATTGTCTCTGACTTTGATCAAAAGAAGACTTCTCAATGCAGTGAGTGGTGGGAAATTTGGAGACTCATAACTGATCAAAGTGCTGAGAATAAGTGTCAGCGGTGTTCACCCCAAACAGGACATCGATATCAACACCCCACCACCTCCACCCCCAACCCTCAGGGAACACTGCAGCAGAAGAGGCAGAAACTGGAGGATGGGGAAGAGAAATACTGGGAAATACTGTAATCTGGACATGACACGGATGTAACACTCAGGAATTCACACCAACCGTGAATGTGTGGGATGTGTTGGAGGAGTTGGGGTATAGATATGATCAAAATGTATTGTATACATGGTATAAAAATCTCAAAGAATGTTTTAACATGTTAGCGCTGTTATTTATTGCCCTATCAATTTAAGACACGAAACGCCTAAATTCCTATTACCGAAGAAGACAATATGTCACTCGTCCATTGCCCTAGACTTCTCTTTCTACCGTGCATAATTACGGAAGAATGTAGTGCGAGTGAGTGCGTGTGAGTATGTGTGTGTGTTATGTCCTTCTGTGTGTGTGCATGAGTTTGTATTTATGTGTGTAGGAGTGTGTATAGTGTGTATGTGAGAGAGGGAGACTTCATTTCATATGTGTATGAGTTTGTATGAGTGAGCGTGTGTGGTAGAGTGTGTGTGTGTGTGTGTGTGTGTGTGCATTATGTATTTCTGTGTGTATGTGCATGAGTTTGTATTCATGTATATATAGGAGTATATGTAGTGTGTGCAAGAGAGAGACTTCAATGTGTTTGTGTGTGTGTGTGTGTGTATCTGTAAAGTCTCTACCCTTTGCTAGGGTGAAACTCCATGAACAGAAATGTTTACCTGGTTTGCTCAGTGAATCGCAGTACCAGAAGATGCTGGATAAGAGAGTGCATATGAACACATATGGAATGAGTTGCTAATTTCTCAGATCTGTGACATGAGATGTATCTCCAGAGCTACACTGCCCATTCCTCTTCCCCACGTCCCTCTTGACCACCTAGCTAGTTACTCCCCCTGAACATTGCGTGGGCATCTAAGCAATTCCAGAAACCATCCAGCTTTATTCCTCTGCGTTCTCACATCTTATCATTAGCATATGTTAATTTACAGTTACTGGTTTCTTTATTAAGCTCTTTCTCCCATGAACCTGAAGCCTCCTTATAGACTGCCTGGGAGATTTCTAGGCCCCCAATATCTTTCACAGTGTCAGACTGATTACAATAGAATCCCCAACATCTCTGAGTAAAGCGCACACAGCCCTGCCACCACCGATGGTCTTCTGGCAGAAGGCAAGTCCTATGGTCAGCTACCATCACAGTGCCCAAGTGTGACTCCCCTGTCTCTCCCTTCCCTCTGCTCTTCCCCATCTTCAGCAATCCCAGGTCATTTTATACACTTATTGTTACTGCTCCTTTTCTATCTCCTTCCATATTTAAACCTCTCTCAAAAATAAACATAGCATGTGGTTGGAGAGAGGACTCAGCAGTTAAAACCACTGGCTGTTGCTCTTCCTGGGTTCCGTGCCTACGCTGCAGCTCACGAGTGTCAGATAACCCAAATTCCAGGGGGTCCAAGACCCTTTCCTAGCTTCCTCAGATACCAGGCACACATGTGGTACACAGATAAACGTGCAGGCAAAACACTAATACACATAAAATTAGAGAGGGAGACAGACAGACAAGACAAACAGAGACAAAGATCTTCCATATTATAATTATTAGAATCCAAGCCACATTGTCTCTTCCAAGAGAGGTTAATGGCCTCATAAAATGTATTTCACTGGATTCGTCTGAAAAAAAAAAAATAACAAACAATTGAAAATATAGAAAACATACGTGCAGTTGCAAAGTTCCCTGTGCTTGGTGACCGGCCGGCCTGCAGACTGAACTGAGTTGGAGACACCACATTTCACTCTAAAATGAAATGGTTTCTTGGGCTCCATGGCTTTGGGTCAATTTCAGCTGTTTTATTCCTAATCCGAGCTGTACGGCTAGGACGCTTTTGCTGTGTTTCAACTTCTGATGGAAGAGAAAGCAGTTAACATGTAAACTTTCACCCACAGGAAACTCCATTCTGAATGGGCCGGCTGACTCACTGGCACAGCCCATGGTCACAAAGGAATGAACCGTGAAGGGACAGCTTAGGAGGGTGGGGCTGCTTATAAGTTGATTGAGGAACGTTTTGTCTCTGTGATGAATGGTCTGCCATTGATTTCCTGCTCCTCATGCATTATTGACTCAGAGTCTCCCGGATCCATTTTCATGCTGTTAGATTGTGGCTATAAAGACAGTGCAGGGATGGGTCAAGGGGAAAGAACATAAGCTCTTTAAATACCCCCATAATCCACTACTCTCTTATACCTGCAGGTAACAGTAAGGACAAGATTAGGTGAGCGTGAGCTGCCTACATAGTTTGCAGGGCCAAAAATAGAAATGCAAAAAGCTTTGTCCAAAAATAGATGATTCAACACATCAGAACTGACAGTCAAGTGTCAGAGCCCTCTAAGGGCATATATATCCACAAAGCTAACACTAAAGAGGAAGTCAGATGATGAGTTAGAAACATCCTCTATCCCTCCCCTCTACCCTTCCCTACTTCTACGACCAGAATGAACATGTCATTCCTTACATGGTTGAATAAAAACTTGTCATCATCTTCTGCCCAGCGTTTTTTGTTTTGTTTTGTTTTGTTTTGTTTTTTTATGCCCTAAGTATCTCATTCTTCTAATAAAAAAAAAAAAGTCTTACTAGATGCCACTGATTCCAGAGAGGGCTAAGCAAAGTCCACCTTTGGTCTGACTGTGATAAAAGGCTTACTAATCTATGATAAGGATGTGTATGCACAAACATGTTTACAGGGGAGAGTGCGCTGTCTCGTCAAAGGACACGCTTCTCCGGACGTCTGACTCACCACAGGTCCTGTCGGACTCAGACTTGGGGGGTACAGGTGAGACCCAGGACACATCTGAGAACCACTCTCTGGGTAGCAAAGCCAGGAACTGCCCTGTCCCTTGAGACCCACACTAGCAACAAGGGTAGTAGACTAACGATGGGGTGTCTCTGAATACAGGTGGGCCATGAGGGTAGAGTATACCCCAGATTTCAAATAATCACCCCAAAATGAGAGAAAATATCCCATTAAGAGCAGTATACTTTCTGGGTAAGATATATTAGTATAATTCCATTGGTTTTGTCCTGTGATGTCATTGTTGATGACACTGTTCCACAAGATCAGCAGCCTCCTGTGTCCTTCCTCTCCAGTGGATTCTACTCTCTTTCGGACAGGAGCATAGGACCAGCCCAGGGAGAGACACACTTCAACTGTCAAGGTCTTGCTATGCCAAGCTTCTTCTCTCTCTCTCTCTCTCTCTGTCTCTCTCTCTGTCTCTCTCTCTCTCTCTCTCTGTCTCTCTCTCTCTCTCTCTCTCTCTCTCTCTCTCACTCACTCACTTTCTTCCTCCCTCCCTCCCTCCCTTCCTCTCCCTCTCCCCGCCCCTTACCCTCTCCTTTTCCCTCTCCCTTTCTGGAGTGAGTAGACTTTAGGACAAGATCTTATCACGTGCAACTCTATCCTAACTAGTCCATTAATATCTGAAAAGTTCATGCTCTATGTAAGTCTTTCGCAGAACCTCCCACTTACTTTCTGGTCAGTGTGTGTATGAATTTCAAAAAGATCATATATGTCCTCAGTCATGGTCTCCTTCAAAAATCTATCTCCAGCTTACCTAATATTACCTATATGAGCCTAGGCAACATCAGTGATAATATAATTTTTTTTTTGAGACATGACTTTACCATATAGTTCTGACTGCTCTGGAATTCACTATGTAGACCAGGCTGACTTTGAACTCACAGAGATCTGCCTGCCTCTGTTTACCAAATGTTGGTGTTAAAGGCATGTACCACCATGCCTAGCTAATATTTATTTATTTTAAGGGGTTTTTTTTTTCTGTCCATTTTTAGGTTAGTATGCAAAAGCCATGGGTTTTGTTATGACATCTTCAGTTGTTTATGATTTGTCTTTGGTCGCATTCATTGCCCTCCCCCCCGCACCTCTCTGTCCCATCTCCACCTTTCTCTCCTGACTGATACCTTCCCACAAACCTCGAACAGTTCCCCCTCTCCTTTTCCATGTCCCTCTTTTCTTTCCCCTAATAGTTCTTCCTCCCCCTTTCTTACACACACATATGAGCACATAGATCTTTCTATACACCTTTATGAATATTGTTCTAGTCTAGACTCTGTGTATAAGAAAAAGACATGTGGTGTTTGTCTGTCTTAGTCTTGCTCACTTCACCTAACACAGTGATTTCCGGCTCTATCTTCCAGCAAATGTCACGCTTTTGTTTTCTTTTCAGATCCATAAAACTCCTTATGTTCAGGCCCCACGTCGTCTCTATCCATTCACCTGTTGATTGCCCGGCTATAGATTTAATGACCGTTATTGGTCCTCGCCGGGTGGTAGCCATCAGCAATGTTATAATCCCTGCCCTTCAATTATGGCATCTGCTATGAGGAGCTACAGTTCACGGGGTACCTCCTAGTACCAAGTACCATGCTGTGCACCTCAGCGATACACCCTCATTTAACCCTCACACCAGTGCTAAACTGGTCATTCGTGCCATCTTCCATGACTGAAGAAAACACCTTGCCCAAGTTCTCATGGCAAGCAAACACAGAGACAGGGTGGGAGCCAGATCTCTACCTCTGTGTCCTGGCCCTTAACATCCAGCAGAATTGCTCAGAATCATCTGTTCACCAAGCAGGCAAAGGTGACACTAAACATTATAATGTCCCTTGACCTACAACCACTGTGGAAGAGTCTCAGTGAGAAACTGTCTGGATCAGGTTGGCCTTTGAGTGTGTTAGTGAGGAGTTATATTGGTTGTCCTCATTGATGGGAGAAGAACCAGCCTGAGGTTTTCAGGGCTGCTTTTCAATTAATTGGACATTGCTTCTTGGGTCAAATTTGCTTTATAATTTTCAGTTCTGACGTTTCTATATCGCTGTGTCAGCATAATTAGGGGAGAGAAGGGATTGGAATTTGAGATCTCAAACCTGAATTCTGGTAAGGGGTCCTACCTATCATGTTCCAAAACATAAATAAGCACACACTACACTCTACTTCGGAAACTTCACCAGGTAAATCTTCAGTAAATCCTCCCATGATCTAGGAACAAAACAAATCCTGCAGCAGGAAACAAAACACGGATGGGCTTTGAACTAATTGCCCAGAAGCATGTGTGTCACCATCAACGCCAACACTTCAGAACCAATATTGTTACTCTTTAATTACTCTAGCCTTCCCACACCTGGAGTTTTTCTGCCAGCTCATTTTCACAGCTCATTTTGAAAAAGTATACTCAGCTGCCTGTAGCTCCCTTGAGCTAAGATTCAGCCATAAAACTCTCTTCTATTTCTCCCCAGGCAGCAATCATTAGAGATTCCACAGTGTCTGTGTCAAACACAAAAGAAACTGTTCTGGCTTTTCCTTTCTTTTCATTGCTCAGAATCCTAAAAGAACAAGCATTGTCTTTGTGCAATCCAAAGTATAGGAAATATTAGTTACATTGTGGCGGTTGAATAGAAGCAACTTGTTGTTGAAAAAGTAAATAGCAAAGCAAGTCTCCACTGGCATCTAGTGAGTCCCCAAAGAGGTATAAAGCACCAGGTTTCAAGGGTAGGAAACATGATACAGGAATAAGGCCAACCACGGGAAGAATTATTGATGCTATTGTAGCTTGCTTTCCTGCGGGGGTCCTTACCTTCTCTCTTCTGAATCACACTAAATGAGGTCCCGCCTAGTGGGGTTCTTCCTTCCATCCCTCTGATGCCCAAACTAGATCACCCGAGAATTAGTTACTTCGTTAGAGTGTAGGGGGTGCAATTTTCTTATTTCCTGGACTCTGCAGATCTACCTGCCTCAGTTCTTTATCGGGATAGCTGTTCTGGTCTTACACCCCACACTTCCTGGTTTCTCTTATCCATGTATATTAAAAAGATAGTGCTCTATATTTGGAACACTCCATCTCTCTCAGTGTTGTTAAAAGATGTGATAAATGTGACTTTTTAGCCTGTTTCATGCCTTTCCTTGTCTGTTTCCTTTCCAGGCCCCTGTCTCCTTGCCTAGTCCTTGAGCTCCTGCTGGCCCCTCCCCACCATACCCAGGGCACAGGTCAATGAGGGTCGGGGTGAACAAGATCCCTACTCTCCCTCACTGCCTCTGTGATTCCAAATCTTTTACAAATCATGTCTCCCCTGGATGTCACTGTTCTGCAAAGCCTTCCCTGGCTTCTTCAGCCTACAGGCTTCTCCCCACCTCTGAGTTTTCATAGCACTGTCTCTGAACCTTTGCTTTTTCCACTGATCCATGCCCATGGCAGTATTTCCTCTGCTGACCACCATCTCCCCCCAAAAGTGGACCACCTTCTGATTTGAATAGTTCTTCTGCTCTTCTTTCTGAATGTGCAAACATTCACAATCTTATTCATGCAGTACAGAGTAACATCGTGTTTCCCCCTAATATCAGTCGATAATGTAACTAACAGCACCACACTTCCCCTTTGCTTCTCTTGACTTTAACTTACTCATACTTTTTTTTTTAAATCATGTAAAATGTGGTTTATGCCCTTTTTATTAAACAGGCCATACAAAATATGACCCAGGATTCTGTGTGGTTAACACGAGATCTTCTTTATCAAAACCAATTGCTCTACAGTAGTAAATCAATAGCCAGAGGGGTTTGCCTACATTAAACATGTGGATACATTAAACATCTCACAACAGCTCAGCTCAGTTCTTGCTCTCCCAGATTCTCTTTGTACTTGAAGCAAGATGGAAGAAACCATTGTTACTATTAACCACAATAGAATGTCATCTCTTCTCTTGAAAATTTCACTCATGCACAGTGTATCTTGGCCATATCTGTCCTCCACTCCCTTCTTCATGTTCCCCCGGCCCATCCCCAGTACATCTACTACGTTACTCTCAGCGTCATGCAGTGCGGAGGGAGCTCTGTTGGTCAATAGAATGCACTAGAAGGTAACAACCGAACGGCCCTCTGCTCTGTAACCGAAACTCATCTGCCACTCTGTCCTGAAAGGCTAATAAATAATGCACCTCTTCGCCTCATGTAATGATCTCATGTACGTTATGCTTTGCCCTGGGAAGATTCTGAGGCCAATGGTGACTCAGAGCATCCGATTCTATTAGGACCATGTGGAAAGGGTAGATCTTCCCTCCAGCATCTGAATGGAAAACAGAAGGCACTGGGCTTATATTGAACTTTTATAGTGGCCTATTAACCAGCGATTTAATTGAGAATGTTGTTTCTCAGCAGGGTGCTGTTTGCAAAAGAGTTTCCCTAAGTCACACAAAGAGCAAAAAAAAATCAATTTGGAGAGCAAATATTGTGTTATCTAATCTCAACTTTCCGTGTTTGCATCGTTGCTACAGGGAAGTCACTAGCCCACGGATGTTTCTGCCGTCTTCATTTGCCCAAGTGAGGAGGCTGGGCTGTGAGACTGGTCTCTTCCAGATGTGAGACCCAGGAAGTTCACTGCATTTAAGAAGTATCACGGGAGGCAAAAAGATGGGGTGAATAACTTCCACTTGTTTACTCGTTTTAAAGGAAAAAAATACTAAATTTGAGTCATTCAAACGACATAGGAGTCCATTCTAAAACTGAATTCCTGCCCATTTCTTCATGTACCATTCAGTGTCTGAGCCAGGACACGCTTAGCTTGTCTAAAGGGACTCTGTCCTTTTCCCAGACATTCGGGGGAGGGGGGGACTTAACTATATGTACTGAGTTCCCTGTCTATGGCAGTCCTTCAGTAGATACCGAAGTATCCCTACTGTGACATACTGAATACCCACTTTTTCCCGTAGTGGAGAGGACAGCCACTCAGCAGCAGCGTTCTCCCGTGCCTCCATGTTTGGTCATTGCTCACGCCACTACTTCTGTACTTTGGAGCCATTATTCAGTAAACTAAGAATTGCCTGAACACAAATACTATGGGACTGTGATGGCTGATCTGGGAACCAGAACCGATAACAAGGGGACAAGGTGAGATTCTGTCATCCCAGTCAGAATGGCCCACGTTAAAACTTCAAAGTGATCATATCTAAAAACTTTATACTGAACCCATAAGAGAAGGCCATTCTACTTTTTTAGTTGTTGATATTTTGTTTATAATTATTGTTATTATGAGCATAAGTGTATGCCTGATGTGGCATGCATTTTTTATTTGATATTATTTTTAACCAATATACATTGAGATGGGTCTGTAATAGTCACTTCTCTGTTGCTGTGCTAAAGCACTATGATCAAGGCAACTTATAATAAAAAGAAAGCATTTATCTGGGGCTTATGGCTTCAGAGGCAGGCAGACATGGCACTGGAGCAGTAGCTGAGAGCTCACACAACTTGAGATGCAACAGTGAGGCAGAGAGAGTAGCACTGGGGATGGCTCCAGTCGTTAAAAAACCTCAAAACTCATTCCCAGTGACATACCTCCTCTAATGAGGCCACGCCTCCTAATCCTTCCCAATCAGCTCCACCAATAGGGACCAAGTATTCAAATACATGGACCTATGAAGGCCATTCTCATTCAAACCACCACTGTTAGTTGATATATATATATAAATCTTGATGGTCTATCCTTCATGTTTACACCTCAGATCTTACATCTGCAGAGAGGATAACCTTTCAGATTACCTTTAGTAAGACTGTAGAAAGAGGTGACAATTTTTTTTCTTCCTGAGACTATCTCTACATTGCCCTGCTTCAAACTGAGAATCATTGAACAAGAACAGTCCAAGAAGGACGGTTATTTTCCCCCAGCAGACAGGACATATCATCTATTCCCCATGTTCGAGTTGCCTTTGAGAGTCAGCTGTCACTCTAAGCCCTGTGTGTGTGCTGCTGGTCTGCTTTTCTCTCTACCTGACTCGGATTTCTTTATGATCTATGTTTTGTTCTGATGGCATGGGTCTGATTTGTTTGTATCCATTATGTATGAAATTCATTAGGTCTCCATAAGCTAAGGGTTTCTTACTTTAAACAATTGTATGAAATTCTAGTTTTTTGTTTTGTTTTTGTTTTTGTTTTGTTTTGTTTTGTTTTTTGAAAAATTTTTTCCTATGCTCTCTTGCCCTTTTTTGAAATTTCTCCCAACATATTTAGGCCTTCTCAGTCCACTCTTTAAACTTCTTAACTCATCTTTGTCTTTCAGCTGCACCCTGAGCCTTTTCTTGGGAGGATCTAGTTAAGTAATTATGTCTAACCTCACTTAATATATTGTTACTCCCATCACTGAACATTTAATTGGGTCATTCATGTATTCTCTTTTACTCTTGAAATCTGCCAGTAGATCTTGTAATCTCTTAGCACTTACTCCAACTTTCAACGTTATCTTTTATTTTCAAAAACTACTCAGGCACAGAGGTTCATATCTGTAATGCCAGTACTCAGGAAGCAGAAAAACACAGATCACTACAAGTTCAAGGACAACCT
The DNA here is from genome assembly GCF_963924665.1 of Micromys minutus. Classification (NCBI taxonomy): domain Eukaryota; kingdom Metazoa; phylum Chordata; class Mammalia; order Rodentia; family Muridae; genus Micromys; species Micromys minutus. Next base: position 46,109,701 of record NC_137979.1, on the reverse strand, counting down.
GGTCTACATAGTGAATTCCAGGCCAGCCTGGCTAACACAGAAAGGCTTTATCTCCAAAAGAAAACATAATAATGAATAAGTTAAATTCTTTATTATGAATATAATTACCTTCCATCCAACAATATTTCCGTTAACAAAGGAACATATGTACATTGTTGTAAATGACGGTCATCCCAGCCAAGCAAACCCATCTTGGGAAGTTCAGTAATTCCCTCTTGAAAATGCATCATACCAGCTAGGCCTCTTGACCATTATAGGGGTGGAGAAGGTCACAAGACCCTCGTCTGAGTATCCAGTCACTTCCTACCACTCCGCTTAAATTGCCCATGGCCTCGGGGAGGGGCTAGAATGTTTAAGCTGAGGGAGACTAGGAAAAGGGGGTGTTCTGCCTATACACTGATGAGGAAGACTTTGACCTGCTGAGTAAAGGCTTTTTCAGGTGTGGTCTGTTAGGAAGAAGAGTAGCCTCACCCTTATAGGGGATCCCCCCCCCATGTTCTATAAGGAAGCTCAACAAACTCATTGGTTCCCCAAAATAAGCTTTGGTGAAATTGTGCCTGAGTTTGTTGTTTGTACCTTAGGATGGATAGACATTGCTTATGTGTACCCTGGGTAGGAATTTTAGCTTCCTTCACAAATGTGTGCATGTATGTGTGGATGCATGTGTGTGTAGATGCATGTGTGTGTGGATGCATGTGTGTGTGGATGCATGTGTGTGTGGATGCATGTGTGTGTGTGGATGCATGTGTGTGTGGATGCAGGTGTGTGTGGAAGCATGTGTGTGTGTGGATGCAGGTGTGTGTAGATGCATGTGTGTGTGGATGCAGGTGTGTGTGGATTCATGTGTGTGTGGATGCAGGTGTGTGTGGAAGCATGTGTTTGTGGATACAGGTGTGTGGATGCATGTGTGGGTGGATGCATGTGTGTGTGTGGATGCATGTGTGTGTGGATGCAGGTGTGTGTGGAAGCATGTGTTTGTGGATACAGGTGTGTGGATGCATGTGTGGGTGGATGCATGTGTGTGTGTGGATGCATGTGTGTGTGGATGCAGGTGTGTGTGTGGATGCAGGTGTGTGTGGATGCATGTGTGTGTGGATGCAGGTGTGTGTGGATGCATGTGTGTGTGGATGCAGGTGTGTGTGTGGATGCAGGTGTGTGTGGATGCAGGTGTGTGTGGAAGCATGTGTTTGTGGATGCAGGTGTGTGTGGATGCATGTGTGTGTGTGGATGCAGGTGTGTGTGGATGCAGGTGTGTGTGTGGATGCAGGTGTGTGTGTGAATGCATGTGTGTGTGGATGCAGGTGTGTGTGGATGCAGGTGTGTGTGGATGCAGGTGTGTGTGGATGCATGTGTGTGTGGATGCAGGTGTGTGTGGAAGCATGTGTTTGTGGATGCAGGTGTGTGTGAATGCAGGTGTGTGTGGATGCAGGTGTGTGTGAATGCAGGTGTGTGTGGATGCAGGTGTGTGTGAATGCAGGTGTGTGTGGATGCAGGTGTGTGTGGATGCAGGTGTGTGTGGAGGCTAGAGGTTGGTGTCAAGTGTCTTCCTCAGTCAGTCTCCACCTGATTTTTTTGAAAGAATCTCTTGTTGAACCTGAATCTCATCGGCTCAGCTAGGTTAGCTGGTCGATGAACTCTAAAGATCTGCCTGTCTCTACTTCCCCTCAGCTGGGATTGTAGCTATGATCCTGGCCTTTGAGCTTGAGGGCTAGGAATCTAAACTGAGGTCCTCATCCCGCCAGAGATTCACTTTACCAGACTGAGCCATCTCTCTCGCCTCTACTGGGTCTCTGTATTACACCTTCTCTTACGCTTGGTTCGATCTTGTATTGTTCTGTTTATCGTGGTTCTAAGAGCAAAAGGAGATGGAGAGAGAGATGTAGATGTAAAACACTGTGTTGGTTAATTTTTGTCAACTTGACACAAGCTGGAGTCATCTGGGAGGAGAGACCCACGGCTGAGAGAATGCCTCCATCGGATTTCCTGCAGGGAAATCTATGGAACGTTCTCTTGAATAATGATGGCAATGGGGCGGGGGACTCAGTCTTCAGGAGATGGTCCTGCCTCTAGACAGATGGTTCTGAGCTGTATACAAAAAGCAAGCTGAGCAAAGCTATAAGGAGCAAGCCAGCAAGCCGCATGCCTTCCTGGGTCCTGCCTCTGCTCCTGCTTGAGTCCCTCCCTGACTTCCCTCACCAACTATGCTCAGAACATGTGTGTCAAATAAAGAGCTCCCCAGGTCACTTGTGGTCATGGCATTTATCACAGCAATAGAAAGTAAACTAAGACAATGGTATATAAACAGTGTGTGTGCCACTGTGTGTGTGTGTGTGTGCCACTGTGTGTGTGTGATGTGTGTGTGGTTTGTGTGTGTGGTGTACATGTGTGGTATGTGTGTATGTGGTGGGCATGTGTGTGTGGTATGTGTGTGTGCCACTGTGTGGTGTGTGTGTTTGTGTGTGTGTGTGTGTGTGTGTGTGTGTGTGTACCACTCTGTGGTGTGTGGTGTGTGTGTGTGTGTGTGTGTGTGTGTATACCACTGTGTGATGTGGTGTGTGATGTGGTGTGTGTGTGTGTGTGTGTGTGTGTGTGTGGTTTGTGTGTGTGGTGTGCATGTGTGGTATGTGTGTGTGTGGTGGGCATGTGTGTGTGGTATGTGTGTGTGTGTTTGTGTGTGTGTGGTATGTGTGTGTGTGTGTCACTGTGTGTGTGTGGCATGTGTGTGTACCACTGTGTGGTGTGTGTGGTGTGTATGTGTGTGTGGTGTGCATGTGGTATGTGTGTTTGTGTGTGTGTGTGTGTGTGTTGTGTACCATAAAGCCTCTGTGCATATGTACTATAAAGCCTTAGGGAATAACAGGCTCTATGTAATTATCAACCACAATATCCAAACAATAAGGACATCACCTAACAACATAGTTTTCATAGCATATCCCTGTCGCTAGGTGACTCATGGCTGGATGTTATAGTCTCACTCTGATAATCCAATAGCCACTAAGATAACAGAGCCCCAAGTCATAAATGTAAATGAGCAGAAACACCAAATAAGGGTAGATAATAAGCGGGAGGTGTGGGACTAATTCAGGTAAAGACAATGATAGAAATTGACTTTTATGCCCCCCATCGTCCTGCTTCAACAAAGAATGTACGTCAAGGTTCTTCATCTCTTCTCCCTTCCCCCATCTCCTAATTCTACGTCTACATATCTGAGCTGCGATAGCCAGTCCATGCTGGGAGAAAACGAAAGTAGAAAGTCCTCTGGGAGCTATAACAGCACCCCAAACTGCTACCCAACCCTAACATTAATCATCAACGCTCAGCTGAGTTGGCTCGGAGGTCAAAATGCATCACTCGGTTACACACAGGAAGTTGGAATCTAGTGATTATCTATTGACAGATGCGGTCACTAAACAGCCTGGATCAGCAAGGACTCTAAAACCATACAAATAAGGGTCAATGGGATCTTTATTCAGTCTCTGATAGTCTCGATGACACATCGAGGACCCAGTAATTCTGTCCTAGGTGCTCCTGTGTAGAGAGAGACAGAGGCTCCGATCAGAGTGCTTCTACTCAAGCAGACCAGTGGTGGAGGGGATGGCGGAGCCTCGACACTATTGCCTTATAATATCAGATTTTAGTTCAAATTTCAAACATCAAAAATCCACAAATAGTATGCGATAAGGGTAGGCTAAAACATGAAGCTATTTCTTCAAACAATTAAAAATGGGAGTTTAAAGTCTGACTTAAATATAACTGAGTTTGATCGCAAGGAAGAACTGAACTAAAGCGAATACAAATTAGAATATTTGACAGTGGTGTTTAGATCCCTTCCTATTCCAAGGCTGTGCCTGTCGGCCTTAGGGCACTGCGACAAACTCCTGAGGTACGTGGTTTAGAGGAAAGGTTTGTTCTAGCTCGTGATTTTAGAGCTTCTACATACAGAAAGTTGGAATCTAACTGGTACCAATGATTTGGGCGTGCAGTGACAGTCACCATTCTCAGCATGGTGTAGCGACCAGGAGGAAACTCAAGAAAGAACAGCATCCAAACATCCTCTTCAGAAGTGCACCCCGGTCACACGCCCTCCTTCTGAAACATCACACCTTCTAAAGGTTCTGCCATCTCCCAATGGCACCTCAAACCAGGGACCAAGCCTTCAATGCGGGGGCCCTTGGAGGACACCTCAGACCACACTTAGCACGAACTATGGATTCAAGTGGTGCTTTTAAACACCTTCAGTGTATATGGTAGTGTGTGAAACTCAATGGAGACTCACCTCAAATTTTGTAGTTTTAATGGTATAGTTTTCCAATGGCTTTAATCAAACAACTTTCTCTCCTACCCAATTGCTCAACACCAAAAACCATATTCATTTACACACACACACACACACACACACACACACAAGGTCTATGTGTCTCTAAAAGCTTGCTAGCTACAGACTTCAGCTGTGAAATCTATTAACAAATTGACTTATGACTCTCACAAACATCATGAGCAGCTTGCTGCATGTTCAGCCGTTGTTGGTGAGCACGTGGCAGAGATGAGCTGAGGAACGTAACAACAGCAATGCATGAGTGGTCCACAGACACCTCACAGGGCCTAACGTGGGGTTAGCGTGTCAGGTTTTAACTTTGTATAGCTTTCCCTTTACCAAACTTACAACTGAGATAAAATATAACACAACTTATTCTTTAAAGGTATGTTATTTATAAGACAGAAATAATCCGATCTTACTTTGTTTTAGAAGAGGGTTATTTGAAAAAGAATCTTAAGCAGACTACCAACTTGTTTCCACGTGTATGTGCATGTATGTGTGTGTGTGTGTGTGTGTGTGTGTGTGTGTGTGTGCTTGCTTATTTTAATAACAGTCAAGTCTCCAATCGAGTATTGAAAGGGGAGTTAGTTGTGTGTTTTCTGTAGCCTTTCCAACCCCTTGTGATTAATTTGAATTAAAGAAATGGCTCAAGTTCTTCAGCAGAGGGGACATTATCAGTCAGAAGTCTAAATAAAAGGGAATCTGTGAGGAATCTCATTGCTCCATCTTAGGGAGTGTGAACCATCAGTTCCCGCCGGTAAGAGCAGCCCACGTGTGTGCGTGGAGGAAGCAGCGGAGTCTCCTGCATAGAACCAGATTCCCCCTCTAGAAGGAATGTTTCTACTCAAACAAATCAATAGGCTGAGTGGCCAGGGCTCAGAGTATAATTGCTTTTATATCAGCGGCTTCCGGGAAGTTAGGTGTGAGTCCTCTAACCCCCTATAACCTTCTTTCTCAAGGGATCACTCAGGTAGCCACTGCTCTGAGCGTAGGAATCTACAAGGTGAAGTAAGCGTCTGAAACTGGGATCCATCAGGAGTCCCACAGGGCAGCTCCTGCCGTCAGGAAGGTAGAAGCAGAAAGAATCTCCTGGTGGTGTCTAGCTGGCCTCAGACAGAAGAGGCAGGCTCCAGCATGTAACATGCCAGGTATTAAAAACAGGGGTTTCTCAATAATTTAAGTTTTTAAAAAAAGCATTTTTTCAACCATTAGATGCTAATACTTAAAAATGTTTAGAAGATTGTTATAATAGTTTGGTTGGGGGTTTTTTGATTTATTTATTTTTATTTTATTTATTTATTTGGTTTTGGCTGGTTGGTTTTTAAATAAAGTTCCTTCGCTAGCGTAGAAGTTCCTGGCAGTGGCTGCTGGGAGCCAGGATGAGGCTCTATGACCACTGACAGGTTTCCCACACCCCAGATGACCCCACACCCACAAGCACATAGGTAGCACTAATTAGATTCAGTTGTTTGTTTGTTTTTTAGGAAAAAGGGCATGAAGTTGTGTGGGATATAGGGGCAGTTGGAGAGGGGAGTTGGGAAGATATTATCAAGATACATTGCATATACATGTATGAAATTATCCAAAAATGCTATTTAAAATATCTTTTGTAAATAAAAAATAAATTAAAAAAACTCTAAAACCGGCCCATCCACCACCCACCAATACTCACTGACCTACTGAGTATATTCAGTTCTCAAATGCTGGGTGAGTGGGTGTGCGCATGTGCATACGCTTTGAGACAGGGTCTTCTTCCACAGCACCGGGCTAGACTGGAAACTTGTCCTGACCCTCCTGCCTCTGCCTCCCCGGTGCTGGAATCACAGGTGCGCACCAGCACCCCCAGCCTCTCTCAAGTTCATCCAATAGACTGAAAGCATAAATTCTAAACAGGGATGAACATAAAAGTAAAAATTGTTCAAAGAACCATAAAACAAAGCTTTAAAAAAATCATTTGAACAAGCCATTGTCTTTTGTCACCAGTGTGACTTACCTTATGTCCCCACAGCTGTCTTTGTTCAATGCCTAAATTATTCATATAGATTGTAAATAGTCTTTATTTATATACCAGGATGGAAAAAAAAAAACCTGCCAGGGCAGGTGCAAGACCTGAAAGAACACCCTTTTCTCGTCCCTTTTTGTTTCCTCTATTTATTAAGAAGAAACCACCACCACCCCAAAAAGCCTTTAAGAAGTGCCTCTAGTAGTAATTTCGGGAATGGAATAAAACATATTGCGGTACAAAAGAGGGGGAGGTATAAAGGTGGACTATGTCATTCCTGGGGTGACACGGCAGCAGAGGAGGAGTCTCTTGAACTCTATAAAAGGTCAGCCCCACAGCAGCACCAGACAGACAGACTGTGCTCCAACTGCAGGCTGCAGGTGTTGCCTCCCGGGATCCCAGATGGATTTCAGCCGTCGAAGTTTTCACAGAAGTGTGAGTTCCTCCTCACAAGGCCCAGCACTCAGTGTGAGTGGCTCCATGTACAGAAAAGGGACCGTGCAGCGTCTGGGGGCTGCACCCAGCGTCTATGGTGGGGCTGGAGGCCACGGTACTCGCATCTCTGTCTCCAGAACTGTAGCGAACGGGAGCGATCTCTCCAGCGGAGGGGACCTGTTTGGGGGCAATGAGAAACTGGCAATGCAGAACCTCAATGACAGACTGGCAAACTACCTAGAGAAAGTGCGCTCCCTGGAGCAATCCAATTCCAGACTTGAAGTCCAGATCAAGCAGTGGTATGAAACCAACGCACCGAGCACCATCCGGGACTTTAGCTCCTACTACACACAGATCAAAGAGCTGCAAAATCAGGTGAGCCATGAAACCTGGGATTTCTACCTCACTGTTTCGTTGCCTAGTAGATTAAGAGAGATTTATGCTAGGTGAATTCAAACACATGAAGCAGATTAGGTTGAAGTCTATAACTGAAAAAAAAAAAGTGTATTTTATCATGTGGTATCTGTAAACAGGATGAGTTTAACCCACGATTTTCCTAAAACTCCAACCTAATCACATATAAAACATGATCATTTTATCATCCAAATTTACAGTTGATATCTTTGTTATGGCTTACAATATGAGGCCTTCATTGTGAATAATCTTATTTTTCAAAGACTTGCAAAGGTTTCTATGTGAATTTGCTACTAGTCTTTACTGACTTGGAAGAATTAAGTCAATTTAAAGAGATTTTTTTATCTTTCATAATATAAATGTTATAATAAAAAGTATTAACCTACTATGGGTATAAATAACGAAAGGGTTCAGGGTAGACACAGAATGATGATATCTACACTGATTGACTGATAAATGATTGGATGATAGGTAGATGGATGAATGGATGGATGGATGGATAGATAGATAGAAGGAAGAAAGGATTGGTCTTTGATACAAGATCTATGTATCCCAGGCTGGTCTGGACCTCAGCATCCTCCTACCTCTACCTCCTCAGCACTGGGATTAAAGTATGTCACCATGCACAGTTCTGACACCTGGGTATTTTTAATGTCTTTTGTCATTATCTCCTTACTATTACCCAACATTTTATGATGCATCTCTGTGATAATAAAATCTCCTATTGCCCCCAATTCAAGTTTATTACAGTCATATCACAATCTGTTCCTGTGTCATCCACGGTAGGTGGGGTTCCCCTTTTTACAAAGCCAATGGAGTAAAAGCTGGAGACTTTGCCCCTGAGTGAAGATGTCAAGCACCAGCACACACCATTTGCTTAGCCACATCGTTGTTATCTAATCAAGAAAACCCTCCCCTTCCATTTTGCGTGTATCTTAAAATCGGTTCCCCTTTAGGGCAAAGACCTTTGACTCACCCATGGGCCTCTTCACTTGAGCTGTAGTGTAGGCACCAACGCAACCTAATTCGGGCTTCACAGAAACTCAGCCCATGAAGCTATGGTGCTTCCGTCGGCCTTCTTAGCAGCAGGACGATCCTTTAGGCTTTTTGATACAACCCAAAATTCAAATTTAGCCCTTCTGTCAAGGTTGATGCTTCTGAATTGACATGGGGATCATCTGTGATACTTAGGCACAGCCATTAGTGTGTCCACTAGTTTGTGGCCTGTCGAGGGACCTCTCTCCAGGAATAGCCACTGAAAGGAATGCATTACTCTAATAGCTTTAGAAGTAGACTTCATATCTACATGCATCTGAAAGAATTCAGTGTTTGCCTTGAAACGCAAGAAAACTTGAGTTCAGTCCCCAGGTTAAAAAACAAAACTGGAAAGTGATGGTGTGAGCTTGTACTCCCAGCATTGGGGTGACAAGCAGATCTCTGGGGTTGCTGGTCAGCCAGCCTGACCTCCTTGGTGAATTCCAAGACAGTGAGAGACCCTGGCCCATCCCCCGAAAAGGCAGCACTTTTGGAATGGCATGTAGGACTGTCCTCTGACCTCCACAAACATACACCTGTACATATGAACATGCGCAAAAGAGAGAGATGCACACGTATCCAGGATGCACCCATCCTTCTGTCCTGTGCCTAACTCCTACAGACGGCAAGCTCTCATTCAGCTACCGCTTAGTAGATACTAGCTGGGTACTGAGCGATTCACATAGAGGACAACAACGGCAAATAAAGTAGGTTAGATGGAAACAGGCACAGACCAAAGAAACCGGCACTCAGAGAGGTAGACGCAGGGAGTCTGTGCGGGCAACAGCAGCAGGAGAGCATTCACTGTCAGAACGGGAAGCTGTCATGGGGTGGGGCTTGAAACAGTGTCTGAGCTGAGAGGCAAAAGAGCTGGAGCTCACCAGGTGAGAAGGGCTAACGTGTTCCCGTGTGAGCAGAGCCACAGACAAAGGGATGGAGCCAAGCCATGACGTTAATACTTAGTCCCTGTTCCTCCTGTTCTCCCATGATCATTATTGAAGCACACATCACTTGTGGTCTCATCACAGCTGTCTCTGAGAATCAATGAAATTATCTTACACTCCTGCCCAGAGGAAAACGTCATTCTTTCTTCCTCTCACAGATTAAGGATGCTCAAATACAGAATGCCCGATGCGTCCTGCAAATTGACAATGCTAAGCTGGCTGCGGAGGACTTCAGATTGAAGTAGGTTCTCTAAACTATGGTAAAAATCTGTCTTGGTGTGTGTGTGTGTGTGTGTGTGTGTGTGTGTGTGCATGTAGTTGTGTGTGTGTATGTGTGTCTTAGTATGTGTGTATATGTGCATGTTGGGGGTGGTATATGTGTGTCTTGGTGTGTGTATATGTGTACAATGTTGTTGTGTGTGTCTATGTGTGTGTTGGTGTGTATGTGTTGATGTATGTGCATTGGTGGGGGATTGTTTGGGTTTCTGTTTTTGAGATAGGGTCTTGCTATGTAATCCAAGCTGGCCCCAAAGTCAGCATCCTCCTGACTCAGCCTCTAAGGACCTGGAATTACAGGTGTCTGCCATAACACCCAATACCATAATAAATTCTTCAGAAAAAGAAATCCTCTTGGTGGGTATGTTTCTCATTTATTTAGCATGTATGTGTATATGACAGGGGGGAAGGAATGGGAGAAGGAGAAGACAGAAAGGAGAAAGACAGGGACAGACAGAGAGACAGAGACAGGGTATTGTCACATGCATGTGGAGGTCAGGGGGCACTTGGCAGCCATCAGCGCTTTCTATCCATCAACGGTTTCCAGGGACAGAACTCCAGATGTCAGGTTTGACATCAAGTACCTTTGCCTACTGGACCATCCCACTGACCCTGACAAAGAATTCAGCTTTTAGTGGTGGCTTTATCATGCTTAAGTGGGCACGTCATTGTGAGTTAAGAAGCTTCAGGATCATAGAGCATATGGGGGCTAGAAGCAATGTGACCCTGCCCAGCACTTGCTCTCCCGGGATGCTAAGATTTGTTTATCCACCATTGTTTCTGAACACCTCCCAGTGATTGCCACGGTTCTGATTGGTCAGCCCTGGTGACTAGAATATTCTTTCTTAGTAACCTCACTTCTGCTTTTTCACCCACTGAACCTAATTCTATCATTCAGTGTAATAACAAAGCAACCCAGGACTTCATTTCTTCACGAGTGGCCTTCTGTGATGTGAGAGCCACACATCTCCACTGGGTGAGCATCCACAGAATCACCCCTCAGAGTCATGTGACTCCCACACCACAGTCAGACTCCACAGATGAGTCCTGTACCTTCCAGTGTGGTGGCGTTTTATGGTCTCACCCAGCCAACCAAAGAACCAGAAACAACCTATGATTAATTCATTTCAAATTGTCTTCACCTTCTTCATGCACTCACATGGTCACAGTCCCCCAGAGCTGATGAACAGTGGGGCTTCCTGGTCCCAGTCCGCAGGATGTGTCTACACGAACAGCACCACAGTTTAGGAGTGTTCTGATGCTAAGGGAGATTTAAAAAGAAGGAGTTCAAACACTCAGATCTGAAGGTGAGGCAACTAGACCCCTGGTCCCCAGCTTCACCCCGACAGCTGGGTGTTCTCCTGTGTTATCATTTGGGTTGCCTTGGTGTATTTTAATTTGTGCCTATGTCAGGAGGCTGCAGAGGGAAAGAAATGACTGAGATGACCCATGCTGAGCACATCTGTTTATAAAATGATGAAGATAAGTTTACCCTATAAAATTCACATTTGGGTTTTTAGTTTCTGGACTGCTTCCAGGGAATGGGTGATGTTTCTTTGTTTTTAATTTGGATCATTTTTCCTTTTTGTTGTTGTTTTGATTTGGACTGTTAGCTCTGTTTCCTATTGTTTTTATAGCCCTGGGTATCAAGCCTTCTCTGCAAACACTACCACCCAGGTATGCCCCTAGCCTCTGAATTTAGAAACTTCTCAAAGTTAGTTCAGGCTGCAAAGGAACAGAAATGTTATATGCATGTGTGTATGTGTATATATGTAATGTGTGTATGACCATTTTGCCTGCATATGTACAGCATGTGTGTGTGCCTGGTGCCCACAAAAAAAATAAAAATAAAAAATAAAATAAATAAAAAATAAAAAAACAGAAGACCCAGAAGAAAACATCAGATTCCCTGGAACTGGGCTTACAGAGATGGATATGAACCACCACATGGGTGCTGGGAATTGAACCAGAGTCCTCTCTTCCCAGACTCTTGCTCGTTTTTCACAAATAGCTGAAGGGAATTGTTATAAAGTACATGGTTTGTCTGCCTCATCATGTTCCAGTCTCTCTTCTGTACTGACTTTAGAAGACTTGAGTATGTCTCCATCTTGATTCATTCCCAGGTTTGAGACTGAGAGGGGAATGCGTATAGCTGTGGAGGCTGATCTCCAAGGCCTGAGCAAGGTTTATGATGATCTGACCCTTCAAAAGACAGACTTGGAAATTCAGATTGAAGAACTGAACAAGGACCTGGCCCTCCTCAGAAAAGAACATCAGGAGGTAAGAAATATGCAGGGATGGTATAGGATGAGACAGCTCTAAAAATATAAGTGAGAGGAGGAGAAATAGGAAGAAGAAGCAGCAGTAGTGGTGGTGACGGTCATGGTGGTCATGGTGATGGTTGTGGTGATGATGATGGTGGTGGTGATGGAGATGGTGTCATGATGGTGGTGGTGGTCATGGTGGTGATGATGATTTTGGTGGTGATGGTGATGGTGTCACAATGGTGGTGGTGGTGGTCATGGTCGTGATGATGATGGTGGCAGTGGTAGTGACAGTGATAAAAGCAATATCAGTCATGACAATAAGCCTCAGTTAAATAACTCCAAGCAGTGCCCAGACCACAGAAAGCCACCTTCTTACTTTCTTTCATTTTTTATTTATCCCCAATAAAAGAAGCTACAAGATTACTTATGTCTCCTCCACCCATCCTGATCTGAGATTGTATTTCAGACTAACCTCAGTCAGAACCTCACTCTTGTAGGAAGTCGAGGCCCTTCGTCGGCAGCTGGGCAACAATGTCAACGTGGAGGTGGATGCTGCTCCAGGCCTGAACCTGGGCGAGATCATGAATGAGATGAGACAGAAGTATGAAGTCCTGGCCCAAAAGAACCTGCAAGAGGCCAAAGAACAGTTCGAGAGACAGGTGATCTTACTAGAGTGGGGACAGATGGGTAATACTGTTCCACCAGAGAGAGACGAGGTCTTCCATCCTCTGTCTCTCCTCCATTTGCCTGCCTTCCTCTCTCTTGTGTCTCTCTTTGCTCACTTCTCTTAACTCTTGAAATTTTAGAGTCAAGCTCTGCAGCAACAAGTCACAGTGAACACAGAGGAGCTGAAAGGAAACGAGGTTCAAGTCACGGAGCTGAGACGCACCTACCAGAACCTAGAGATAGAGCTCCAGTCCCACCTCAGCATGGTGAGCACCTCTGACCTCTCACCTTTGACCTCCCTTGCTCGGTCTGCTCTGTGCTGGCAAAGGACCATGTTCAGGACGCTGCAAGCCCAGATACCTGTAATAAATAACCTCTCCCCTTGCAGAGCCAACAAGGAAACAGGTCCAACAACTAATAACTACACCACAGAAAGAAACCAAGGCAAGGGCAATGAGCTATACAGGGCAGAGGAAAGAGTAGATCTGGAAGATTCCACAGAGAAAACCACGTTTGTCCTGGATCTTAAATCAAAGACGAGCTTCTAGTTGGAGGAAAGGAGCAGAGGCATCGCAGGCTAGGCAAATTTGTTAGGTCACAGAGAATTACGTTGACAACACTCCCGAGATGACCCTATGACTTTCCACTTTAGGGGTCAGGGCTAAAGGGACAGATCAGTCTGGGTCATGTCAGCGTGGTGAAAAAAAAAAAAGAGCTGCGCGGTGGGGCAACTCTTACAGTTGAATCTCAGGAGAAAAGGAAAACAAAAGACTTTGTCAGTTTTGCCTGCGTGTCAACAGTCAAAGAGTTACATGATCAAGCCTGGTCCCCGTGGGTTGAAAGATCTAGTCCTCCACTGACACCACGCACGGTGTGGCCAGGCCTACTAAAGGCATGCCAGGTATGACCTGCTCCCAGGCAAGATAGTAAACCCTGATGCTTTGGCACAGGTGTGCATCACACTGAGGGACCAGCAGGCCCAAAGCTCAAGCAAAACAAAGCAAAAATCCAAGAGATGGCAGGCAGAGCTGGCCGGCTGAGGCTACCTAGACGGGAAGAATGGAAGAGCTAGAAAACCAGGTGGTGCTCAAAGGGTGCAAAATTTCCTCCCAAATAATACAACAATTGCGCTGCCAACAAGTAAGAATCGCCCTCTTTGTCTTTCGTGCTTAGAAAGAGTCTCTGGAGCGCAGCCTGGAGGACATCAAGGCTCGATATGCCAGCCAGTTGGCTGCCATCCAGGAAATGCTGAGCTCCCTGGAGGCCCAACTGATGCAGATCCGGAGTGACATGGAACGCCAGAACCAAGAACACAATATCCTTCTAGACATAAAGACCCGGCTTGAGCAGGAGATCGCCACCTACCGCCGTCTTCTGGAAGGAGAAGACGTAAAGTAAGGCTCTTGGAGTCACGGAGTGTGTGTTCCTGTCTGTTTGTAATTCTCCCTCACGGGTCTTGCCAAGGCAATCCCCAGCACAATCGCAATGTTACACACGGGCCAATGAGACAAAAATACACCACGTAGTATAAAACACCCCACACATCAATGGCCTTTGAATGAGGTCTGTGGCAGGACCGAGTCAGAAGGCGGTTCTCCAAATGATACCAATCACGTTCGAGTTAACCCTTGTCTTAAGGGTATAATAACCTTTTGGAAATTCTCACCAACTGCTCATGAATTAGACCACAGGCCACAGAGGCCCGCAGGATCCAGTTTGTATATGATCAGAACTGGATCAACATCTGTCTTCACATATAAACCTCCCCCTCCAAAAAAAAAAACAAAAATAAAAAACCGACAGATTTAACTTCTATCCTAATTTTAGTCCCCACCATACAAATTATTAACAGATGGTGAGCAGGTCGGTGTTTTCCAAGCTAAAAGGCAGACCACTCCAGTGTGAGATAAACTCAGCCCAAGGGACAGATGTAGGAAAATAAGATTTAAGCACACATCAACCCAGACACTGAAAAACAAAAGAGCGAGGAGGGAAACTCCCCAGCTCTGACCTTTCAGTAACAACGCTGTCTGTCTTTCTGCTTCTTTCTCAACCCAGAACTACAGAGTACCAGCTGAGCACTTTGGAAACGAAAGGTAAGTGCTCTGGGCTTGGGCACATGTCCTGTAGTGTAGGAATCTCAGCAGCTCCCTGGCAACTGTCTGTCACTGGGGGAAAGTAAAAGGTAGAGGTTCTCAGAAGCACAACTGAGAAGCAAGCTTCTATGGATGTGTGTGTGTGTGTGTGTGAGAGAGAGAGAGAGAGAGAGAGAGAGAGAGAGAGAGATAATAAGTAAAAATCATATGGGTTTGGGCACCAAAACACAGATCCCTGTACTTGTTTAGCAAGTGCTTTATTGGCTGAGCTATCTCACCAGCCCCATGACATCAGGATTCTAAAAAGCTTGAACATGCATGACGCACAGACTGCATCCAAAGTGGGGATTTTGGCACACTCCCTATGACAAAGTGACTTTCTTAGCCCATGCTATTGATAAAACAGTCCTGGGTCCTGGGTGCTGGAAATGTACAACTAAAATGTGGATTTCGTTTTACTCAAGATTTGTCTATTTCTATCTGAGGTGAGAAGATGAGGCCTTTATAAATTTGGGGAGAGTGATATACGTTATCTGTGCCCTTTTTTAATAAAAAAAAAAAAAAAAAAAAAAAAAAAAACACTTAAATTTGTATAAGAAAAAGTTAAGTGGTTTAACAGGGTGGCCGTGGGCCTGGACCCACCTCTGATGTCTGCCACACAGATATCAAGAAAACCAGGAAGATTAAGACGGTCGTGGAGGAAGTGGTAGACGGCAAGGTCGTGTCCTCTGAAATCAAGGAGATAGAAGAAAGTGTATAACCAGCGGCCAATGTGAAGACTGCTCCGGCTTCCAGAAACTCTCAATACTGTGTCCAGAAACTACATCAGTGCTGTGTCCTAACTAGAACGTGTGTGGGGTGGGGCTCTATCAGACTAGGTAATTAAATACAAATGTCTTCATTCTGAGGAGCTGTAAAGGACTTGCAAGGTTAAACCCCGTGAGTGCTAGAATATTTAAGCCATCTTCACTGTCCTGTTCATGGCGAGACACATCCATCACAGGCAGCTCGGTTCTATTAAAGATCTAGGGTGGAGAAGTTCAAGCAAATTGCAAATAAACCTCTCCCTTTGGGGGTTTTGTTTCTCTCATTTCTGAACTGCTAAACAGCTCCCTGTAGGGTTCTCCCGGGAGGCAGCGTCCAGTTAACCTCTTATTGTTGCCTTTGCCCCCCTCTAACCCCATTGTTTCTGCTGCCTCTCAAAACTCAACCTAGTCACTGAATAATTGAAAGCAAATTCCAATCACAAATGCTGACGAGTAAGAACACAGCACTGGGTGATTGACATGGGGCTCAGCCAAGTGCAAACCTAGACTGGAGGTAGGATATGCCTTCTTTTCATAATAAACTGCTTAACCCATTAAGTGTTGCGCTATTTGGTGAGTTGGGAGTATGACGTGTCTCGGTTTTTCAGAAACAGCTTTAGTGACACACAGCTACAAACCGCGACATTTGCCTCTGTAACATTCGTCTCAGTGGCCCCCTTGTACATCCGTGGGTTGTACAATGATTACCTCTAATCCTAGAACATGTCCACCACCCCCAAAGACACAGCCCATACCCATTGGCAGACATTCCAAGTAGACAAGGATTTCTCACACCAATCTTGGTCCCCACCTGCATGCAAATACAAGTGCACGTGCAACACACATGTATATGCACCCACATATACATATACACATGTGTACGTGTACCACACACACATGACTTGCACACACATGCACATTCACTCGTACACATGTTGATATTGCCACACACATGCAAACATGCATACATATACATGGAAAATGGAAACTAACGAAGCCAGGAGTAGATGATTTATACTGTATTCTCACCTCTTTTTCATTTGAGTGGAAAGTGACTGTTCTGCAGACTGATGGGAAGTTTTAATTTGCCCTGTATCATTTGCTTCCTTCTTAATAGATGATAAAACTTAACATTGCTATAGGATTATGACTTTAGATTTGACCTTTATATGGAAGGTGGGCGGATGGCTCATTTATAACCATCTAGCATTTACCGAACACTCACTGTGAGCTAACCAGAGACAAGCATTCATGGGGTCTCATTTCAGTCTCACACTGATGGTATGAGATGGAAACTGTCCGGTAGGTTCACTGAGCCTGACAGTGCCCAACAACATTTTCACACGGCTGGACTTTGAGACCATCTCCCCTTACATACGAGAGTTATGCACAGAGATATGCAATGACCGGATTCCCAGAGTCACAGTTGACAATCACCAACTCCAGAATGGTCTGAAACTTTGACAGGCAAATACCAGCGACTACAGATCTAACCAAAACAAACAAACAAACAAAAACCAGTGCTCTGGAATTGCCCTTCCCAGGGTGCCAGTGGGTTCGTTTTAAAAGGGAGAACTGAGAATCTTTGATCAGTTTCAGAAAATGGAGAGGTTTACTTTTTCCTTCCTCTTGCTTTTTGGCCTATCTCTGATTTTTTTTCCCCAAATAATCTTTCAAAGAGAATAAAGGGAGAGCACACACACACATGTAGGAAGGGTGGTAGGTCCCTCCTTCCAGTCCTGTCCGTAATTTCTACGAAAGAGAGAAGTGCTCATCTCTGTGTGTGTTTGTACTACGTATTCAGGTTTAGAACAGAGCAGCCTGGTCCTGTGTCAGATGGACACACAAACCCGGCAAAAGATGGTCATTCTGAAAATCGGATGACACAGTATCAGATATCAGAATTAACATCATCATGACGGTGACACCCCTGCAGTCTCAGATCTGTAACTACACCCCCAAATAACAGCTAACCCCCAAATAACCATGCATATTAGGGGGTGATTTTCACTGCATTAACCCTGTGAACATTCTCACCTGTGAACGCACTAAAAAGTTCCCATACCCGGGTACTCTCATTCATTTCTCCCCCACCACACCTCTAGAACCATCCTCTGCCCCTTGTTTTTCATAATGATTGAGCTCTGGGGTCCAACACTTAACCTCATTCACAGTTTTAGGGAGTCAGGACCCCATATATAAAACAAGAGCAACCTGATAATCGCCACTCGCTCACCAGGTTTTAAAATCCCATGCAAGAGGTGTTACCATGAAAATGACCAGTGAATCGCAGAAAGTGTTGAGTCTAACTTGCAGGAGGTGGATTCTGGTGTGAACAGCACAGCCCGAGCTCGGGGAACTGTGATCAAGGCACCATGGAGACAATGCTTAATAAAATCTAAAGATTATAATCAGCACATCACTTCCCCATGTTGGATATTCCATTATGCAAAAGTGGAAGCCATGTAAGATATACCATATATATATGATATATATCATATATATAATATTTAAAACACTGATCACACCCATTTTTGCAGTGCTGAGGATTAAATTTACGGTCTTCTGCATGCTAGGCAAGTGCTGCATACTAAATCAAGAAGACTTACTATTCTCTCTTCCTCTCCCTCTCCCTCCCTCCTCCTGTGTCTGTCTGTCTATCTTCCTCTATCCTTCCACTCTACATCTTTCTCTCAATCTCTTATGCATCCCGGGCTGACCTCTAACTGACGATTCTCCTGCTTCGGGTTCTCAAGTGCTGTTGATAGGAGCACTGGCCACCACGCCCAGCAGAACCTTAACTCTCGTTAGCAACTCACACTAGCCCTCATCTTTTCTCACCGAGACTCAACTTATGCAGTCACTTAGCCAACAAGTCCAGGATTGTTCTTGCTTGAAACATCTCCGCTATTTTTTTTAGCCATTTACACAGCTGTCAAAGAAAATTACGTTCCCCTCTAAAACCTCGACGACAGAAAGCAATGACTAGCACCAGCCTCCATCCAACCAACTAGGCTCACAGGCCACGGCAGGCAGGGGGTGGGGTGGACAATGGACACAGCATCCGGCCTTTCCAGTCACTGAAAAAGAAATATGTCTCTTTCCAACTTCCGAAGTTATCTCCTTACACACGAGTTCAGAGTAAGTTTTAATCAAGCATTACAGAAAGTCGGGGCCTGATGGTTTTTAAATGAAGTGCATTTTTAGTGACCATTAAAGCAAATTACAAATAAGTTCTTTCAAGCAAAACAGCTCTAGGTATAAAATGAAGGTTTTTAGCCAAACAATAGGCTGGAACTCAGGGTAAAACATCAGTTAGACACCTGATCTCTACTTAAGGAGCCGACGGTTCAGGAGAACACATGTGTAGAAACATAAATGTCTCTTATGAAAGCCAAAAGCCTAATGCAAGCCAATGAAGCAAATTTACATAAAATATACATATTCGAAACCAACCTGATCTACAGAGTGAATTCCAGGATGGCCAAGGCTACACAGTGAAACCCTATCTCAAAAAAAAAAAAAAAAAAAAGGTGCAATAAAAATGTACATAAACATATACATATATGCATTAAGGATTTCAGCACAAAATTGACTCTGAGTCCAAAAATACATATTATTCACATTACGTTATTAGGTGCTAAGTGGAGGCATTGTATGGGGTGCATTCCTTTTGATACTGTAAGCAAGCAACAGCCTCTGTTTTGTTTCTGTGGGGGTAAAATGAAGCTCCTCTGCCTTTTGAGAGTGTTGTTTGTGAGTCAAAGGAAACAACCACAATGTCACTCACTGGCTTTGGAATACACCTGGAGATGAGGCCAGAGGACAAAACCCAAACTAAAGACACGTTTGCCTAGGCACTGGCAGAGTCTCACATGGTGTCATTTTTCATAGGCCACAGAAAATCACTTTGTGGTCTTGGGCTGTGCCCTGAGAGGCTCCAGGAAGGACAGAGTCATAGTTTCTGGTTGTGTGTGGGTGAGAACTCCAATCTCACAGTTAGGGAGGTGACAGTCATCTCGTGTCCTTTCTCTTTCACCGAGAGCATCAGGGCTGCACTGTCTGTAGACTGAAGACCCAAATTCTCTCTCTACCCTAAATCAATCAGTGTCCTGACTCTGAGATGGTTCTGTTATAGAATGGGGTAAAAGTACCACCACAGGGGCTCTCTGAAACACAAGGTCTGTGACACACTTGGTCCATGTTGAACAACAACAGGAATGTGGGAATTGATGTCAGATCAAACAAGGGCAAGCTCAGCAAGCTTGGGACATAGATTGGAGGAACCCTCGGGTTGCATGCTCCCCAGAAGTGAATCAAACGATTGCAGGCTCTCTCCCAAACCCTGTCTGTCTGACATTGCCAATCCTTCCCATGTTTATTGTGAATGTATAATTCTTGCAAACCTCTTGCTTTGAAGCCCTGCTTGATTTTTGAGACTGTGTATAGGTTGAGGGAATAATGTGTCCCTTGCACATGTTCCCTGTTTAACAAGGTTAAGGGGAGTTGTAAGTGGCTGTCACAATGCATTCAGTGTTCCTGACCCTGAAAAACTGATTTGAAAAGTTACTTGGTCTGTTTGATCCTGGATATTTTTCTTTTCTTTTCTTAAAGATTTATTTTATGTGTATGAGTACATTGTAGCTATCTTCAGGCACACCAGAAGAGGGCATGGAATCGCATTACAGATAATTGTGAGCCACCATGTGGTTGCTGGGATTTGAACTCAGAACCTCTGGAAGAGCAGTCAGTGCTCTTAACCGCTGAGCCATCTCTCCAGCCCGTAGTCCTGGGTATTTCTTATAGAGGTCTGCCATGAAGCTCGGATGTGACCTTCTGCATGTGCTCCTGAGTCCTCAATGGGCAGCTCTAACTCAGCTCGGTGTGACTTAGATTTAAGATTTCACCTTTGGGGAGCCTGGATAAGGGAGAACACTATCTGGATTAGGTGGGTGTTTCTCATGCTGCACGAGGAAGACGAATCTGTACTCTGTCACTATAAAGCAAATACTGACCTTGAGACCGACTCCAATGACATATAGGAAATAGGGAGCTGCTGTCGAAGGCTCTGCTGTGGGAACCTGTGCACCAGCTCCTTCTGGGCGTGTGCAGATTCTCTCATTAGTAGGACAGTAACACCTATGCTATGCTGGGGTCTGTTAACACTCAGTGCAGCCAGCGTCATGCTGTCTGTCTCTCCGTCAGTGCTCCCCTACGTCTGTAACACACATTTGTGACTCAGCAGTTTAGTGTATCAAGAGAAAAATCAACCCCCTACATCCTGAATGTTGATTTTGTAAGACACGGAACAAATGAACCGGGCATGCATGATGTCCAAGTGGTTGTTAGTTATGTAATCTTTGTTAAATAATAAAACCAATTATGTTCAAAATATTTTTTAAAAAACAGTCATCTACACCTTTGTATCAGGAGTTCTCGTATTCTCTGTATTCATAGAGCTGTTTTTCAAGAATAGGATTAGGTCACACTGAGCAATGTAGAGACCTGGACCACACTTGAAGAAAGCAGGTAAAAGAAAGTCCCTTCCCTTTCTCACCCAAACGAAATGCCTGTGACCTCAATTCCTGAAGAGCTCTCTGTGCCCTGAAATTGCACCAACAGGTTTCCTCTGGGCATCAACATTTTCTCTCCTTCCCAGTTAACCTGTCACCTTAACACACTTCCCATCGGAATACTGTTCTCATGGCTCGTATATAAGCTGTATCTGTGTCAAAGGCAAGAAAATATTGTCAAAGAAGAAACTGTGACAGGAATGTTAGTTTTCAGAAAATGAAGACATACATAAACATCTTTTTTTATTATATTTTGGACAGTGTTTTTCTTTGTGCATTTTGTTAATAGTGAAAAGCTATAATAGGTGATATACAATCCATTCAGTAAATGGATTCCTACAGAATTCTCATGGCTAATGCCACAGAAGAAATGAGGGAACATTCAATCTAGAGCCCAGTGCCAGGTTTTGCTAAGCCAATTCCTTGGTAACTACAAACGTCCCACTTCCAAACGGCCGGCTCCCATGTTTAAGCGTTCTGCTTTCAGGAAAGCAAGAACCTTGCAGCTCCTAACAGTAAATGTTTTCAGAATCTTGCAAGCTCAGATTCTAATGGCCGACTCAGAAAACACCTTTGTTTTCCACTTCCCAGGAATGCGTTCTTCATCTGCCTCTAGAACTCTTTCTACAGAGAACCACGGGCATGGTTGGCTGGCTTATGCTGTGTTTCCAACGGAATCAGACAGGGAAGAAGAGGAAAGAGCTGCAGGAAGCATGGGGCTTCCGAAGCATTCCGCTCCAGCGGTTACTTTCCTGGCGCCTAGAAGATACTGGCAGTGCTGAGAGTGACAGATTCCTTACGACAGCCTCCTGCTCCACCCAGCCTTTCTTGTGTGTCAGATATCTAGTGGAAATGGTTATTCAATTATAGCTGTATCAGTGAATTTTCATGTTGCATAAATCACATACCCCACTGAGCTGGCCGACTGGGTGGGGGTGGGCATCGGAGTTGGAACGCGGAGAATGAACTCCTTAACCGCAACACCCTCCTCACAGCCTATAAAAGGCACGAACCCTTCTGGCCTACCACCACTGCGGTCTCTCTGGGGGTCACCACCTTGCCAAGCTCGCTCTCTCTCCAGCAACAGCATGTCGCTTTCAGTCCGCACCTCTGGGCTGTCCAGGAGATTGTCCTCACAGAATGGGGCGGCAGGCCGACCTTGGGGTGCATCTGCTTCTAGTGTCGCCAGCGGCTATGGGGGAACGGCCTCTGGCTTTGGAGTTGGCTGTGGGGGGCTCTTCTCTACTGCATCCATGTTTGGTTCTAGTTCTGGCTTCAGCGGTGGCTCTGCAGGTTGCTTGCCAGGGCTTGGCACTGCCTGTGGGGGACCCCTGGGAGTTGGCTTGGGAGGGATGGGAGTAGGGGGTGGCTCAGGCGGGGGCTCTCTCTGTGTCTTTTCTGGAAGTGATGGAGGGCTACTTTCTGGTTCTGAAAAACAAACCATGCAAAATCTGAATGACCGACTAGCTTCCTACCTGGGTAAGGTTCGCGCTCTGGAGGAGGCTAATGCAGAACTGGAAAACAAAATTCGAGAGTGGTATGAAACTCGAAGAACGGGAGACTCCGGGTCCCAGACTGATTACAGTAAATACTACCCACTGATTGAAGACCTTAAGAATCAGGTAAGGGGAGGGGCTTTAGAAACCTTTTAAACTATTATAAGATTTCATTAAAAATAAGTCCTGTTAACTTAGATATTTTTAAACCAGATTGTACTGGGAGAATTTCCTCCCCTCAGGAAGCAGAGTTGCAGCTCCAGTCATTATAAATGGCTGTTCTTCCACTGCCTGCAAGAAATGTGCGTTCCTTAAGTTAGCAACATTATTTTTGATAAAAAGCAATCAATACATTTGCTTTTAAAATGAAGTTGTCTCAAACCCTTTGGAGATTTTTGCTTCGCTATTGGTTTTGTTTTACTGGGAGTGCTGGGAGTGAACACAGGGCTCCCGGCACGTGACCCAAGTGTTCTCTCACTGAACTACGGCCACCTCCTTTGCCTTAGAAAAACAGAACTGGGGACCATTATACCGAGCGAGGTAACCCAAGCCCAAATAGGCAAACGCCATCTGCTCTGTCAGATGTGGATTCTGGTTTGAAATGTTTAGGCTTCTGTGTTTGAGTTTAAGTGAGCGCCCATAGAGATCAGAAAGCACGAGAGGACGCATGGCAAGAAGGATGTGCTTAAGGGAGTGTAGAAAAACATAGGCGATAAGAAAGAGGAAGGAGGAAGAGTGACATAGGAAAGTTTAAACCAGAATGCGCTGGGGATGCCCAGAGAGGCAGGGTTGAGGGGGGAGACCAACCAAAACTAAGTGGGCGTGGAAGAGCGCATAATACATACCACTTGAAACGCTTAAAGAAAAGTGGTTTAAAGATCAAGAGTTTGGATAGAAGAAAAATGTATTTCAAGTCACCATTTACTCTTAATGTCCAAAGTGACACTTGTGAACAGCCAGTGCTTTAGAACTGTTTGTGCGTCTCACTCTTCTTCCAGATCATTTCTGCCAGCGTCAGCAATGCCCAGCTCCTCCTGCAGATTGACAATGCAAGACTGGCTGCCGAGGACTTCAGGATGAAGTGAGTCTGCCAGGCGATAGCTCCTCCCACTCCCCACTTCCTGCCTTCCAAAGACGGCAAAGGATTCAAAAGCCCTGCAGCCCACATGCTCCTTGCCTTCAGTGCAGTCCTAAATCCACACGGGGAGCTTTTAAAAAGCACCAAAAGTCAAACCGTTCACCGTACGCAGCTTAAAGTTTTAAGTTGCTTCCACCTGGAGCCATAGATCATCTCTTTGTAATGAGTCAGAATTCAACGTGATAATTGTACCTATGTTCAAACCTGAATGTTCAATGTATCAAAGTGAATTGGCAAAATTTTTGCCAAGGGGTTAAATGGAACAATCGTGTCCCTGATGACGCATGGGACTGAAAGCTGAACCATGCATTTATTTTTATGTCCCAGCTCCTTTCCCATACCCCACCCTCCTGTGCAGAGGGAATACAAACGAATTTCCTTTTTGTATTACAAAATGTCCCCACAGAAAATTGTAATGTCTATAGTCCTGAGCCTGTGAAGATCCAGTGAAAGCTACTAATGAAGTAACAAGGTTTAAAACTACCCACAGAGGAAATGGAGCAAAAAACAGCAACCAGCAGTTTATCACCAGCTAGTTTTAGGATAGCATCAGAAAGTCAATCCACAGGGAGCCTTCTCCCTTGGGATGCAAGGGACACTGTTGGTAGGCAGTTCTCATTTCATCGTTTCTTCCTCTTTCTTCTCCACCAATGAACAGTAAGAAATGGTACTCACAGAGGAAAAGTCACAAAATCAAAAATCGTATAACATACTGTTATTGCAGTATTTTCCTTCTACCCCTTTCCTTCCTCCTCCTCCTCTTCCTTCTTCTCTCTTCCTCCTTCTCCTCCCTCCTTCTCCCACTCCTTCTCTCCTTTGGGGAGGTAGAGGTCTCAGGCTGGCCTTGAACTCACTATGTAGCTGAGGATGACCTTGAACTCACAGCTCTACTTCCCATGAACTGGGATTACAGACATGGGCCACATGGCCCAGAATGTGGCCAGGACCACTGCAGTGCTTGTGTTAATGTTGGCTTCCTAGACTTCGGGCACTTGGTTTTCAGGTATGAGAATGAGCTGGCCCTGCGCCAGACCGTGGAGGCCGACATCAACGGCCTGCGCCGTGTGCTGGACGAGCTGACCCTGGCCAGAGCCGACCTGGAAGCGCAGACTGAGAACCTGACTGAGGAGCTGGCCTACATGAAGAAGAACCATGAAGAGGTCAGAAATAGCCTTTTGTTTTCTTCCAGACCCAAGAATTGCAATTTTGAATTAACAAACTTAGAGAATATATTATCTGTGTGTTCCAACGACTGTTCATTTTGGTGTTCCTGTATGCGTGCTCTCCCCCCAAAAACTTCCACCCCACCCTTTTATGTATGTACTTTTTATTAAGGTTTAATGGGTTAG
Source organism: Micromys minutus (assembly GCF_963924665.1). NCBI lineage: Eukaryota > Metazoa > Chordata > Mammalia > Rodentia > Muridae > Micromys > Micromys minutus. The sequence goes on along the minus strand of NC_137979.1, from coordinate 46,084,886 downwards.
AGTAATAGACTCAGGATAGCGGGAGTGTTCTGGTTTTATTATTCCTATCATTAAGTAATGGCAGAAACTTTAATTACCTTCATCAAATATTTTCTTTAAATATGGAGTGTTTCAAAAATGAAAACATACGTCTGCAGATGATACATACACCAGCCACATATGTAAAAGACATGTAACTAGTGCACGGCATATGGAGTTCTGATGTGCGTGTCAGAGGCTCCGGCATGGACAGGAGGAAAGATCACCGGCGATGGCCTTCTAAGGAAGTTTCTGCTGGGTTCTCAGTGACTGGTGTGTGAGGTTGCCCATTAACCCAGGGGCCACTTGCAGCCCTAGCTATGCAGCAGTTGCTAGGGCAACCCGCACACCTGTCTCTTTCCTTTCTGTAAGCTACAGGAAGTGAATGTTCTAGAAACAGAGCTGGCAACCACAGGCACAGAACGTGGACCCTGGGTCATTCAAGAAACCTAAGAAAATATCTTGGTTTTTGGTTTTGGCTTTTCTTAATCAGGAAACAGGTTTTCAAGCTAAAAAAAAAAAAGTGTTGATTCCTTGCATTAATATTTGGCCTTTTTATACTAACTTACTAAAAAATATACTTTTATTATTATTACTACTATTATATTTTATTATTACTATATATTATTATATGAAGAAACCCAAGAAGACAAAAGTACCTGCCCCCCTCCCCAGTCACATGAACTCTTGCATCTTTCTCTCTCCATTGCTGTCCTTAGGAACTCCAAAGTTTCCAGGCAGGTGGTCCAGGTGAGGTCAATGTAGAAATGGACGCCGCACCTGGAGTGGACCTCACCAAGGTCCTCAATGAAATGAGAGCCCAGTACGAAGTCATAGCTGACCAAAATCGGAAAGATGCAGAGGCCTGGTTCCTTGAAAAGGTAACACCGCGACACTGGATTCATGCCCGGAAAGCCCTCTGAGCCAGCACAGAGCTCACCCCATCCACCCACGTTTGCTGTTGCAGAGCGGAGAGCTCAGGAAAGAGATCAACAGCAACACAGAGCAGCTTCAGTCCAGCAAGAGCGAGGTCACCGACCTGAAGCGCATACTGCAGAATCTGGAAATTGAGCTCCAGTCCCAGCTTGCTATGGTAAAGTAACATACAGAGAGAGATGACACATCGTTTAACTTCCGAAAAAAAGATGTTGCACCCAAAGTGTGCTGGACCGTGGGCTGCCATCTTGTTCTCGGATCCCCAGAGCGTGCTGTCTCTCCCATTTGCAGAAGTCGTCCCTGGAAGGCTCACTGGCTGAAACTGAGGGCGGATACTGCTGCCAGCTAGCTCAGATGCAGCAGCTCATTAGCAGCCTGGAGGAGCAACTCCAACAGGTGCGGGCAGATACAGAGCGCCAGAACGCCGACCACCAGCGGCTGCTGGGCGTCAAGGCTCGCCTGGAGATGGAGATTGAGACCTACCGCAGGCTGCTGGAGGGGGACGGCCGAGGGTGAGCAGACAGAAAGATTGGAATCATCGTAGGGGCTAAAAGACAGTGGACACCTGATGGAGTTGTTTTCTTGCTTGCTTGTGTTTTGCTTTTCTACAATGTGAGAAGAGGGCCCTAGTAGATTAAATAAGGAGCAAATCTTGCCAGTAAGTTAGCACTGAGAAGTCTGAGGCAACAGGAGCCCAAGTTCCAAACCAAGCCAAGCTACATCTGCATACTGCCAGCAGGAAGAGGGGGTGGGCTGGGAAGGAGCTCAGAAGGTAAAGAGCTTTCAAGGGTCAAGAACTGAGTCCAGAGCCCCAAAACCCACGTAAAGTGTGTCTCTAACAGCATCGCTCCTGCTGGAGATGGAAGGTGGGGACATGAAGATCCCCGGAAGTTTGTGGCCCAGTGTGTCTCAAACAAGGTGTAGCCCAGATCCAACACGTGAACACATGCACATATATTCACACACACACACATAAAGCTTTTTTGGGAGGGAAAAGGGATAAAACAACAAATCTAGAATATGCATGCCTAGAATTCATTAAATAATAGACGAAATGTATTCAGCCATTATCTCGCTTGATACTAATTAATAAAATGCTCGTTGTGAATGAGTGCTTACATGTCCTATCAGGGTTCTTGTGACTTGATGCTAGGGATAACACACATCAGTAGTAGCCACCTGGACCACCCCAGCCCCACGGTAGAGTGGCCAAATCTGGAGGGAAGAGCCCCAGATTGTCGATTAAAATTCTGAGACCAAACTGCCTCCCCTCAGAGCCCACTGTAGGTGATTTAGATGCAAATGTGTGTTGACCCAGTTGGTAACCCTCATGGTCCTGTCATTCAGCCAAGAAACTTGTAATAGCATCTCTAATTTTTGCTGTGGTTGTGTAGATGTCTTTACTGTTTAAACCCAAGCAGCAGGGTCTCCTTACTTATCCAACAGTCACTGAGCACAACTTTCGTTTTCTTTACAGTGACGATTTTGATGAAAGCTTGTCCTTTAGTGTCTCCAAACCTCAGACACCATCAGTTGATTCCTCTAAAGGTATGGACATAATCATTCAAAATAAGTCAGACGCTCATTCGTGAATGACTAAACTGTAAGACCTCATGAAGTGTTGAGCAGCGTAAATAACTTAAAATATATTTGTGTTCTGAGCAGGGGACATATCACTGTCTCTGCTCAAACACACTGAGCAGTAGGGTAGTTTATTAAAACTCTCAGCAAGCTCAGATAAGAAATTCCTACTCTAGAAGGACAAAATGAGCACCCTGACACAGGGTTTCTCTATGAAGCTCTGGCTGTTCTGGAACTCGCTCCATGGATCAGGCTGGTCTTGAACTCACAGAGATCCACCGGCCTCTGCCTCCTGAATCCTGGGGTTACACTTATGCACTACCATGCACACGTCTTAAATGCTTTAAAGTACACTAGGCTTAGTGGTGCTTGCCTGCCGTCCCATCTCTTGGAAGGCTAAAAATAAAAACTAAAATAATAACAGAGGATAGTGAGTTCCAGGCTATCCTGGGCTAATATTTAGCAGGAACCTGAGCTGAAAGAGAGAGAGAGAGAGAGAGAGAGAGAGAGAGAGAGAGAGAGAGAGAGAGAAGGAAGGAAGAAAGAAAGAAAGAAAGAAAGAAAGAAAGAAAGAAGGAAGGAAGGAAGGAAGAAAGGAAGGAAGGAAAGAATGAAGGGAGAGAGGCACAGAGAGTGAAGGGAGATGTTGAGTATTTTGGTTTGTGTACAAGGCAGTCCTGAATAAATTTTATTTCCACTAAGTAAAACTCATTTGGTTTGGGATGGAAATCACTTCCGAAAGTCTGAAATTGATGAAAGCTTAAATTGCACAAGAATAAACTTTGGGTTGATAACTGTCTAGTAATAATCATTATCCTCTTTTCTGCTTTTTATGTTTAGACCCAAATAAAACCCGAAAAATCAAGACGGTCGTGCAGGAGATAGTGAATGGCGAAGTGGTCTCCTCCCAGGTTCAGGAACTTGAAGAAGCAATGTGAGGCCTCCCACGGGCTCCTTTGGAATGCGAAGTTCACAGCTAGAAGTTACTGCTTCCCTGCACTATGTCAAGCCAGCATCCGTTTTGGCCAGTTTCCTTTTCCTTGGGTCTGCTACTCATGCTGGGTCTTGTTAGCATTTCTGAAACTATATCCAGTTACACATCTCCGTGACTGTGCAGATCTTCATTTCGATCCCAGATCACCTTACCCCTTCCTGGGCCTGAAGGAGTCTTTCCACTAAGTTTTTTTCCGGTTGCCTGGACTGTTTGTTTAATGACAAAGCTTTGATGGAACAGCATGCTTTAATTAAAGATTAATGGCAATGGACTGAAGTATGTGCCTCTCCTTGATTTCAACAGTAATGACAAGGGCATAGACACAAGCTGTTAAGATATTGATAACGAAGTATATAAGCACTCGGACAAAAAAACATGATGTTGCAGATTAAGCTAAGATTATTTTAAGGCACTATCCTCTTTGGTGTTGACAAGATTTTATAGTTTCCATTATAGGAGAGAACAGTTATTCCATTCGTGTTTCTAGAACCTTCTTTTATACAATCAGTGGGTTCCTATCCACTAGATTTCATGCACTTAATGATAACCTGATGCTAGGGGTTATCCAACTATCATAATCATCTGGACCACCTGGGTTGCACAGTATCAAGCCATAGAATGGAAACCAGGAGGTTCCATGGTGAATAAGACTTGGTCCTTGTCTTGAGGGTAGAGGTTACACCTGCCAGGCATGGTCACACATTGACAGGGGCTTACTGACATTCTGAAGAACAATGGAGGAAAAAGGGATCAAGTAATTTGAGAGCAACTGTCTCGTTCAGAAGTCAAACAGGCGTCGGAGAAAGAATAGAGCACATACGTGTGCAAGATGCAAGGGTGGGACCTTCATGGCGCTGTTCTCCTCTTTCCTAACTGGCAGTGCTGAGACCTAGGGTGGAGCTTTATGAGAATGAGTCAAAGTCAGACCCACAAGCCAATGGCAGAAGTCAGGCTGAGATGAGATAGAAGATAGCAAAGTCTAAACCAGAGTAGACGGTGGTTTCATCTAGATTGCCAAATCCCGAAAGGCAGAAAGGGTTAGGACGTAGTGAAGAAGACCCAGGCCTCTGAATCAGACGGGGTTCAAGTCCTAGCTCTGTTGCTTAATCTCGAGAAACTTCTCTCTGCATGCTTCTGTCTCCTACACATATGTTGCATGCACATGACCGTGCAGTTGCACATACCTGCAGCATACATGTGTAGGCCAGAGCAGGGCACTGGGCTTCCCCTTCCCTGCCCCCTACTTGAAACAGGCTCTCTCACTGAACTAAGTGGGCTAGCCATGGAATACTCAGGCCCACAATGATGCATGTGTGTTCCCTGCTTTTTATGTGTATGCTGAGGATTCTAATTCAATCCCTCTTACTTACTGAGCAAAGGTTTTTTTGCCCATTGTACCATCTCCCCAGCCTCCAACCTTGTGAAGATTAAGTGAGACAATCTACGTAAAACACCAGGAAACTAAAGAGTTGGTAGCCCTAGACCGTGCCCAGTTGAGGCAAAGGAGTCGGTACCATGTTTTCTTTCTGTGTCTTTGCTGCAATGCTCAGGATCAAAACCAGGGCCTCTGTATGCTCCAACTGGTCTGATCCTGACCTATGCCCCAGCCCCAAAATATTCTGTGTGTGTGTGTGTGTGTGTGTGTGTGTGTGTGTGTGTGTGTGTTGCATTATTGCCCACTCTCTGGAATCAAGTGGGATGGAGAATCCAAGAGAAAGATTAGTAAGGAATACCGAAGAGGAGAGAAGAAGAATTGAGCCTGGAAACTTCTACAGCCAAGAAAGACCTCAGAGCATCCCCACCCCCAGCCCCATTTTTAGATGATTCGCTTCTGTATCAAGCTATCTGAAGTCACCTTCCTCTTAAAGATTTCCGTGGCTTCTGGTCTTCTGTTCATCCCTCTCTAGTGTGCGCTCACCTCTCTGAGCATCTTCTTCTAGCACCTGCCATGGATGGACCTGACCTTTCAGACCCAAAGAGACTTCCTAGGTCTGTTCCTAAGCAAGGTCTCCAGTCCCCAGTAACAAACTGATGTCACTTCCCAAATGCCTGTGAATTGTAACTGCTTTATTCAGTGTTTTCCTTGGAGTTGCATCTAAAAGGGGGATTGATCCAGTGTAAACCTCATGCTCATTCTGAGATATCTTGGTTTCCCAGCCTTCCTCTGGAAATGCCCCCTTCCCCCACACCTGCAATATGGCTCCAAGACACCACTCCCCCTAGAAGCTTCCTCTTAAGCTTTTCTCTATGAACCATAATATTTGCTCCAATCCCCCCTGCCCCGTGTTCTCTCTTTCTCTCTCTCTACTCACTTCCTAGTAATCTCATCTAGTCCTGTGTTTGTAAACGTTGCCTATACATCGATTACACCTCCGTTAATGATCCTGATTATTCTCACCTCCTGGCGCTCATGTGGAAGGAAGTGATAAAACATGACCTCCAGAGACAACCCTAACCCCTAATATTACCCAACCCCAGCTCTTCCCAACATTGATCTTAACCCTAACCCCAACCTGAGCAGCACAAAGCTGCCTTAGCAGGAGGAGGAGGGTAGAGATAGGAGAAGGCCATGGAAGTGAAGGTGGTCAAAGTGTAGAGTGCACCGGGACCAGAATGCCGCCGTGCAGTGCTTTGGTCTCCGGAACCATCAGATGCCTACAGGGTTATACTACGGGGGAAGGCAGCTGTCTTTTGGTGGTTTCACAAATCCTCCCACTGAGGTTCCAGTGGCTCAGACTTCAGAGACTGGCACCAGGTTCCAAATCACAGTCTTTTTTTTCCCCCCATATGATCTTTATGGGATATTCTCCAGTCTCGAGTTAGCAACGAAAGTCTGAAACGCTTACTGAAAGCCATGTCATCACTAGCGAGAGATGCAGTTGGCACAGCACCCACCCTAGTCGTTTGGAGTGCTGCGACAAGATGCTCTAGACAGAAATTGATTCCTCGAAGTTCTGCAGGCTGACTGGGTATCTGGTCAGGGCCTGCCTTCTGGGCAGAGGGCAGGGTATGAAGGACACTCCCTGGGACCCCTGTTCTGTAATGCACTGACCCCATCTGCAAGAGCTCTACCTGTATAACCTCCCAAATGCCTGCCTCTCGATGCCACCACACAGGTGATTAGATTTTATTTTCGGAGAACATGAACTTTCTTGGGCCACAACAAAGACCTAATGAGATTCCAGCCTCTGCCACTAGATCCCAATCCATAATTCAGCACAGATGTGAACGGCCTCTGGACTCTGCAAGACACAAATTGAGAAAAGGTCCTTAGGGAAAATAAGACACACCAAGTCTGGATTGCAAATAAATAAATAAAAACAACAAACACATTGTTTAAAGTTATGTTAACGTCTAAAATTTTACAAAGTTAAGTTCTCCCCGTGTGTGCGGTTGTTTTGTGTAAAGCTCAGGAAGGGTCTGGGAAATGTGGGCTACCCTGTGTGTTTACAGCAATCTCGTGGGACTGCCAAGGGTTTCAAGAATTTACTCTATTTTTCCTTTGTGTGTGCCTTAAAAGCTTAACGAGTACCTGTATTACTCTAATGATCGGGGATTTTAGTCATTTAAACAAGTGAGTTTGGTGAAAGTTTAACTGAAGAGTACAAACCACCTAGAAGTTCCTGCTTAGGATGGAAAGCAAGGCTTCTTTTGGCTTGGTGATAGCGCCATCTACTGGAACCTCAGAAAGAGAACTTTTTAAAAACCTCCTTGTCTGACTTGAGATTAGGATATTAAGTTATTTCTTTATTAAAGAGGAAGAAGGAAGTTGAGATAGGGAAAGAGGATCGAAAAGAGTTGGAAGAATGGGGCTTTTTCATTATCGACTTAGTAAGTTAATAGACTCAGCAAGTCTATTAAACAGGTTCCATGATATAAAATGAAGTTAGTAATTAATGTTTAAAATACTAGACAGGCAATCTGACCTTCTTGAGCACTTCAAAATGTACTAAAATATCAAACAAAGTGAAAACAACTTCATATACCTGAATAAATGACCTTGTGTGGGGTAAAATGTTTCTTAAATGTTAGACATGACTGTAAGATTAAATTTTAAGATGAATATCCTGGACTGGGAAGATGGCTCAGTCAATAAAGTATTTGCCATGTAAGCATGAGGACCTGAATCAACTCCAAGAATCTCAGAGACTGTGACATATGGATCTTTGGGACTCACACTGTTCAACCAGCCCTAACTTAATGGTGAGCCTCAGTCCAAAGACAGAGCCTACCTCAGAATACAAGGTGGACAGAGTCAGAATAGCTACATCTCAGGTGGACCCCTGATCTCTACAGACATGCACACCTATGCTCATGAACATGTACGAATATGTGCACATGCACGTGTCTACACATGCATGCATGCTTAAATATGAACATGTGCACACGTGCGTGCACCCGCACACAGACGAATTAGAATCGTAAACTCAAGAACTTAAAAAAGTACTGTATTGTCGGCATCTTTGTAATCACCACAGCTGGTTCCAAATGCTTTGGCTGCGTCGTCTGGCACCAAATCAACAGAAGATTATTACGACCAGAATTCATCTAATCACCTGGTGAAGTTCACACACTACAATACAACCCACCAGTTTATGACGAATAGAAATACTGATGTAGAAACCCTGTGACAAGCAGAACATGGTGACGTGCCACCGGAATTCCAGCTACTCCGGAAGCTGAGGCAGGAGGATCGTATCAGACCCGGAGTTTGAGGTCAGCCCAGTGACTAAGCTCAAGAAGCCCCGGCACAAAAGAATACGTTTCTATGATCCTGTGTATATGAAATTTTAGGAAAACCAGGTCTCCTCCCCAGTGACAGCAGGTCAGTGGCCTCCTGGGGTGAAAGGTCAAGGAGAATAAATGAACTGGTTTACTGCGGTCCCAAGACAGCCTTTGACACTGACAGACCTACCGATGGCAGTGCCGGTGACATGGGGTCTCAGGTTTCTTCAGACCAGGAGTTTTAAGTGGTCTCTGCAAATACAAGCCTAAAATGATAGTGGTCAGAGGGTTGGTTTGTCTTCATGGTGACCAGCAGTGGAAGCAAAGGGGCCATGTGGGGTCGGCAGGGGTGTGCCTGAGCGAGCCGGTACCTGCTCTGAGCACAGACTGTTGACTCCTGGGGTTCCTTATGCATGATGTCAGAGACATCGGGCACCAGCTCTCCACTGTGCACAGTGGGTAAGAACAGGTCTGAGTTTGGTTCCAGGTCTATCATTTGCTGGTGGTTTGATTTATCAGTCTCATCTATAAAAGCATGGAATAGACAAACGCCTACTGAGTCGGGGGCTTCACACAGCAGCCGAGCTCTTGTGCAGTACTACTAGGCCCTGAGTTCAATCCCCACTACCAGAAAAAAATAAATAAATAAGGTGCCTACCTCCCACAATGATTGTAAGAAGTGAGGGAGTTAATTGACTTATAGCACCAACTCAAAGTTAGTCACTATCAGTCAGAAAACAGAAACACAGTAACTCTGAGAGTAAGATACCATATAATTTGCATGTCATCCCCTTGATGATTTTTTTTTGCAAAAAGAATTGCAAATAGAAATATGCAATGTTCTTGTGTATCTGAAATATTCCTGACCTGATATGCAGGCAGGGAGTTGATCATATTCACTTCCCTGTACCACAGGGGACTGTCAGCATCAGATAAGTGAGCAGCAAACCCCTTGAGAACCGTAAGGTGACAGCCTAAGACAGCTGCTCACACTGAGGGAGAGAGCCCCACCCATAAACACTCTGGGACCTATAAAACGGGCTGGGGGGAATCTTAGTGCACTCGGGGAGCTAGCTCTTGTGATATCACGACTCACGGTATAACTTAAAGTCATGAATAAATCCACACCTTTACAGACACGCAATGGTGTGCTTGCAAAACTCAGAATAGATGTGTTTCTTCAAGCTTCATAGGAAGCAGAAGCACAGGCAGCAGGCAATTCAGAAATAATTTCTATAGTCAGGCCTTCCTTAAAACTCATTGTGAATTTTAGTTGCTAAAAAATGTCACTGTTGATGTTGTTCCACACATGTTATCTATGTGTATATGCTTGTGTGTGGGCATGCATGTGTGTGAGTGTGCATGTGTGTGTGTGTGTAGAGATCAAAGGTTGGTGTGTTTGCCCAATTTTTTATATTTACTATTACTAATTTTTGAGACAAGTTCTCTTCATTGAATCTGGACCTGGCCATTGGACTTACAGGTACACAATGCTGTACTCAGCTATGTTTGCTTGCTTGCTTGCTTGCTTGCTTGCTTGCTTGCTTGCTTGCTTGCTCTCTTACTTGCTTGTACATAGGTGCTGGGATCCAAGCTGGGGTCCTCTATCTGTGCAGCAAGCACTTTCCCACTAAGCCATGCCCCCAACCCTATGCATACACTTTTAATGAGATGCTACTTTCTTCCTTGGGACCATGGGAACAAATACATGATTATTTAGGAGCAGACCTTTGTTTAATGGAACAATTCACAAAGGGAAGCAGGGTCTAACCCTGAAAGGAGACGGTTCTTTGGGTTCTGTTCAGGGAGGAATTGTCTTCCCTGAGCACATTACTCCATTCCAGATGGCTCACCTTTTACAAAAGGACAGTCATGACATGATGCATATTCCCAGGAGTTCAGCACTTTGGAACCATGGGAAAACACATAAGCACAGGACACTATGACAGGCTAGATGGTTTGTTCCTTGGAACCCCACCTCCTACTGTGACATATACATGAAGTTTCGACCAAGAAAAGTGTGTCTGCTTTGAAATATTTCATTTACCAGGAACCATTATGGGACTTTGAGAGTTCACTTAAGGCACATTTTCACTTTTCAAGTGAACAGAGCTTCAAGTACAATGTTTAACCAGCTCAAGTGTAAACTGTATTTTTAAGCAACATTGGCATAGTTTTAAATAGTATTATATATTCCTTTATTTGCCATCACATACCTGTAAGCATCTATAGATTCTATTGAAAATAATGTCAATCTATGTGGGCTAAATGCAAACACACAACACAGCACCACACTTTTCCTTCCTTATCAAATTGGTACAGGTGGAGTAAGGCGGTGCCATTGTTTATTGGCAAGTGTCATGTCACAGTCCCACGCATAATATACGTGACTGCTTAACAAAGGTATGAGGAGGCGGCTCTTCGTGTGGAAGATACAATTCTCACTGCTTTCTTATTGGCTTTTCCAAAGGAACAACTCATACTGTTAGACAGATATTCCCAGGGCTTGTTTTCTAATGGTGTGACACTCTTAAATGCTTTGTTACATTTTGCATTACATGTAAGGACTCCCAGATTACTTTATGTTTTGAGGACATCTATTCTAAGCCATCTTATGTGCTGGATGATGGTGTAATTCCTTATCTAAGAGCAGCTGGGTAAGCTAACAGATAAATCTTTATCAGTTTAAAAAAAATCATAGGCAGTCAGCATCCAAGCAACAGATAACTCAGGAACAAAATCTGTGGCATCCCATCTTCACAGATCAAGCCTAGCTATAGATAAAAACACAGCAGTGTGTATCAGTTTCCTGTTCAGCTTGTTCAGAGGTTGGGAGTCAGTGAAAGTCTTCCAGGGCAGAATACCTGGCTGAAAACTCACTCGGTTCCCCGCTGGAGTCCCCGGTGACAGAGCTCTCCCCCGTGTGACCCTAGACAGTTTTGCACAGCTTGCAGGGCTGAAGGAGCTGGAAAGCTGAGAGCCGGCCAACAAGAGGATGAGAGTCGCCCAAGGGGAAGGCATGGCTCAGCAGGGAGGAGACCAATGAGGGCCTGAGTCATCACTATCGTGACTATCTGTCACCTGGAGGGTACATGAGGAACAGTTGCATGACAGGGGATTGTTTCTGAGGAGTGAAGGGACAATACATGTCGGGTTGTCTTTCCCAAGACACACTAAAATAGAAGTTACACAAGTATTTGTCAGTTTAGGCAGGAGATATTTCATTGCCACTGCTATAGAAAGGAGCCTTTATTCAAATATCTGTGTGAGTTTTCATCATACATATATGTTATACATGCATATGCTTATACAAATACACACACATATATGTATATACGTGTGTGTGTGTGTGTGTGTGTGTGTGTGTGTGTGTATCCTCTCTAAACATCCTTCTGTTGAGGCTTTTTACCCAGATCATGCTCCATGCAACCTGAAACTATAGCTGTTTAGATCCCTTCATCCACCAATACACTACGTTCATCATGAGCATATCTGCCTATGTCTCCTATGTAACTTGATCTGGTTAGTTTTCTCCATTATTATGGCCATCACAACCCCCATCCAAGCTGGATGCCCGCACAGCTTCCCCAGAACCCACTCCTTCCTGTTCTCTGCTCACAGAGCTGATCTCATCACCACATTGCTCAAAACTCTTCAAAGACCTCAAGCGTCCTTGGAATAAATACCAAAAATCCATCCCAATCAAGTCTGTCCTTTCTCAAACTGGGAGTCCCTTTTCTATTCACCAGTTCTGCTGGCCCGCTTAGTGATTTCAAAATACTACACATGTGTATTTAGGTGTACAATATGATGTGATGATGTATTTACACATACATGTAATGAGTTCTACATTCCAGTAGGAGGCTTAGTTCCTGCCCAGTCGTGGTCAAACTAACCCTACTCATCAGTCAGTTCTGGCCCCTGCAAGGCTCGGGGACCATCACAGAAGAAGCATCAGAAAGAACGGACATAAGAGCTGGAGGACAGACATAGCTACCACGACACACTGTCCACCGACCTGGCTACCACGAACAGCAGCTGTGTTTGTTTCTCAAGTTTCCACCCCTCACCTCTGGGGACGCAGAATGAACAAACCCACGCTTATCAAGATACAACAGATACACAGAATCCAATACAGGGAGGCATCAAGAAGATGCCTTGAGTATTTTCTCCCTAGATGCATCATTTGTGATTAAGTATGCAATGCTGATTTATTTAAATTAACGGTTAAACATTTAAATTTGGTCCCCTAGAGATTAATTATTCTTACTTTGCTCTCCTTAACTCTTCATCAAATGATTTGACTGACTGTTGCAGACTAAAAGGCGCTGAGAAAGGTGTTTGCATTTTACTGAGGGAGTTGATGGGTTTGGTGAGCATCTTTCGTGCACTCTGTGGGGACAGAAAACTTCCATGCAAACCTTAGCGTGGTCCTTTCACAAGCTTCCTGATAGAAATCAAGTTGCTCAATATCTGGTGAGTCAGTAGAAAGGGCTCTTCAGTTTCAACAAGCAGGCTTTTAACTCATGAAATTTTCTGAGGAAAGCTACCTGAAGATTTCTTCCCACACATATTAAGAATGCCAGGAAGTGGTTTGGGCAAAATAAAGTCACTTGATTTCTATTCGGTATTTGTCAGATAAAAATATGCCCATGGACATTCACTTCTAGAAGCAACATTGGCATTTCCTAACTCACCCTTAGAGAGTCCAAGCAGCTAAACCGTGGGTACAAAAGAGAATTCTCCCAAAGCAACTGAGGGGAGACTAGGTTCAAAGGAAAGAAGAAGAAAAAAATATGGTTTTAATGTCAAACTCCTCATAATCTAGATTGAAATAGAATGGGCATGTCTCGGCCCCAGTCATCAGGGTTGCTCTAGAATTTACCCTTCTCTCAAACATCTACCCAGCTTTACAGAGGCAACTGTGAGGAACCATGACCGTGACTGCCAATCAATCATCTTACCTCCAGGTATAAATTAAGCTGCCTAGGAGAGAAGATGCAGACAGGATGCTGCAGGTCTTCGGAGAGGGAGAAACTATGCATAGGGCTGAGTCTCGTGCAGCAGCGTCTGAGCAGAGCCTCCATCCCCGAGCACTACAACACTGTGACATCTCCCCGTGCGGGGCAAAGTGCAGGTGATGGGCAAGACTGAAACCAAAGCATCCAACCCATAAAACCCCAAGCTCCCTGGCCATGGCAATCTAGACTTCAGTCTTAGAAGACAAACTCTTGAAAACTTTATTTATACCATGTATGAGCACCTGGTGTACATGGAACCCAGGAGACAGCATCAGATCTCCTGGGACTTGAGTTACACATGGCTGTGAGCCACCATGTGAGTAGCAGGACTTGGACACTGGTCCTCTGAAAGAACGGCCAGAGCTCTTTACTGCTGAGCCATCTCTTCAGCCTAAAGGTGATATTTCTAATTAATATACCATCATTTATTCAGATGGTATTTTATTTCAGGGAGTCAGACGATTAGGGGCACAATACCATCCCCATCAAAATTACAAGGAAATTGTCCAGGGGACTAGAGAAAACCATCTCAAAATTCATACAGATACAAGAAAAAAAAGTCTCAAATGTCCAAAGCTATATTCATTAAAACGAACAAAGCTGAAGTGTCACACTGCCAAAAACCACTGTAACAATCAGAATGTCACAGCACGAAAACACACATCCGATCACACACACAGCTCAGAATGGCCATCCCAGAATCAATCCATGCAGTCCATGAAGCTGCCAACCGATTCTTTAAAGGATTTTTATTAGCATTTATCAAATTATATAATAGGCTTCATTATGATATTGTGCCTATATAGATGGTTTTGGTCACACTCAACCTGCCTCACTTTCTCTCATCTCCCTTCCACTTCCACCGATCCACATCCACTTCCCAAATAATGCTTGTATTTTTAATCCAGATTAGGCATATGACAGAAACATGCAATATCTGTCCTTCTGTCTGCCTTACCTCGCTGGCACGCTGACCTCCAGTACCACCATTTCCCCCGAAATGGCATCATTACGTTCTGGAAAACCAATGCAGAGGTAGCACCATGTGTTGTTAGCCACCTAAAAACAAATCCTATCTAGAAACAAATCCCAAGCACGGAATGCAGCCGGGAGGAGGTGGGTATGCCACATACGTGTGAATTGGAAATCTCACTTTAGGTTGGTCCATTTACATCCCACTGAAAAGCTCACAGGAAAGCAAATTTGGAGCACAGTTCACTAAGAGTGCCCATGCTCACCATTTGAAATTCCCCAAATTGATCCATTACTGTGTGTGTGTGTGTGTGTGTGTGTGTGTGTAGTTAGAGGACAAGATTGGCTAAGGTCCAGTAATCAAACTATTTGGTCTGTCATTTGGCACATTTTCCCATTAAAAACTTCCACTGATTGAATTTTTCACTCTGGTACCAATTAGGCTGTCATTTATGTATATGGCTCCAGTATATGAGTCACCCAAAATTAAAAAAATCTGGGAACAATCACAATGTTTTCATCACTACCCTACACCAGACGAGGGTAGAGCAATCTGCAGCACAGACCAGGAAACTCACTACCTTCTAACGTACTGACCGAGCAAACATTATTGGGAAGAGCTTCCTGCCCAGCACAGGGAGCACCGATCTCTAACAGCTGAGCAACTTAGAAGACCAGAATGTGAATACTCAGGGAAAGTTTGTTTGGAGTGAAAAAAAAAAAAAAAACAATATGTGTTATTAGATTTTGCAATGTCTGTGTTGCAATAAAGAAATGTGATTTTAATTGAAGAGGAAGATAATTACAGCTTAAGAGCCAACTACTTAATCAACACTACGATCAAAAAAGTCCGAGTGACAAACGTTGGCCCCACACCCAAGAAGAAAGGGTGAACCCAGAAAGTGAGTAAAGCAAGTTCCCATTACAAATGGGCTCGAGACACATGAGCCACCCTGGAGCCACGCCCTGAAACCGAGGGGGGGTGCACTTATGTTCCCAATGATCATTACATTTAAATAATTTCCACAAGTTTAGATAAGAAAAGGAGAGACTCTGTTTTGAATTGTATCTCCAAAGAATACAGTGTTGCTCTGGAGATGGGCCCAATGGCATAAAACAGGACACACATTTCTCCAAACAATACTGCTTGAGATAAAACTGTAAACTGAAAGGAGTGGGGGAGGGAAGCAGATTAAAACTACAGATACGCAAGTGATCCAGGTAAAGACCATGCAGTAGAGGGAAGCCATGTTGGCTGAGGAACAGGTGAATGAGCTGGTGGAAAAGATTTTAGGAGACTCTCTGGCTGCATGACTGTGTCTGTCTAACAGATTTTAAGTCAAGATTAAAAAACAAAAAAAAAAAAATTGTTAAGAATCATTTGTAACATCTCAAATAACACTTGTAAGTCAGTGAGTTTCTCCACACCTGAAATATTCAAGCTGAGATTGGAGATATTGATAAGGGGATCGTCTTAATGTTGAATATTTAATGAGACAAAAAAGCAAATTAATATCAGTGAATACCTACTGTGTACAGATGTTTTGTGTTATCTAGATTATTGATCTCCAGAAAAATACCCATCTGTCAGATCTTTAGAAAATACATTTTAGAAAAGAATTGGAGGGCTGGAGACACGGGAGAGTCATGAAGAGCACTGGCTGCTCTTCCATGGGCCTTGAGTTCGGTTCCCAGCACCCATATAGCAGCTCACAATTGCCTGTGACTCTAGTTCCAGGGGATCCAGCACCCGCACACAGACATATGTGCAGGCAAAACACCAATGCACAGAAAATGAAAATAAATGAGTTTTTTAATTGGATAGCATTTCTTTTGCAGAGATTAAGAGAGATTTCATCATGTAGCATAGCCCCCAGAGAGACAACAGGAATTAGAAATGTGGTGGCAGCCTCTGAGGTCCCTTGCAGCTCTACTATAGCCTGAGCCATGGGGGTGAATGTGTTGGTGGCCAAGTCTGTTGGCCCACTCTGGCACTCTTTCTGTTAAACTATCCAGAGACAACAGGGAGGTGTTAGCTTTCTCCATGCTGTTAAACTCAAAAGCTAGACTGGTCCTTACATCCTTTCCATGTGCATTTCATGAACACATGAACGATGACAAGTCATCTAAACCTGGAAGGGAGACAGTTTTAGTTCACACAGATCAAACCTAGAAAATCAGTTGTGATTTCCTTGATTACTGTTATTAAGAGCAATTCTGTGGCAGGTCTAGTTATATCAAAAAGCTGTGTCCTCATCAATTAGTAATGTCTACTCCGTAGCATCAGGGAAGCTTTGTTGTAGGATGCGTCGACCCATGCCTGTAACCCAGCACTCGGCAGGCTGAAAAGGAGGATGGAGAACTTGAGGCCAGCCTGGGCTCAATGATGCTTTATCAAAAAAAAAAAAAAAAAAAAAAAAAAAGGCAAACAGGAAGGGGAAAGAGGAGGGAGAGGGACTTTTGAGGTTTGTGTTTGTTACCTTGATCTACGAAGTCCCCTAAAACTATCTTTCTATTTTTCATTATCGTTTTGAGCATATACAGGAAATAAATTGTTTTACCAACTAACTAGCTAAAGCAACGCTCGTTAACATCATTACTAAACCCACTAATGGGGGTATGCAGAATATAAAATAAAGCAAAGGGTTGTTCACAGTCCGGATCAAGAGAGTCTTAGGATGCAACTTAGAATCACTTTGGAAATTTTGTCATGGTCCATAATCTGTTCTGCAGAGTTTTGGGCCCAGGAACAGAATGTTGCCATACTTGGAGGTCACATGACCTTTGATTGCCAGGATATGCCAACTACATCCACACGACCCTGATGTCTAGATGGTAATTTAGTTTAATAATAAAGAGTATATTTCCTCAGTCACCCAAAAATACTTTCCTGAGAACTCAGCTTCCCAACAATGACCACAGTTGGCTTCTCTAAAATGTAAGGTTGTTTTTTTTTTTCTTTTTAATGACACCACATGTCTGTTTTTTATGAATTCCACATGATCAATTTTAAATTATCCATCTAAAATTTAGTGTCATTGGGGTTTGGGGGATACAAAGAAAGGTAAAATGCCACCCTATCCTTATGAGAAGGTGTGCCTTCGGGGGTCTGAAAGCTAGAAGACCAAGAGGCACATCAACATTACATGGAATGGGTAGATATAGACTGGTATTCTCAAACCCTCACCAGGGGCTTTGTGTCACCATTATTTCTAATGCTCTTCATTTTTTCAGAACCTGCCTGTGCTATCTCACTTCTAGGGTCCCTGAGTCTTCCTTTCTTTGATTTCTGGAGAGAAACATTTCCTAAATACCTTGAAGACTCCAATGTCCAGCCACTTCCGTTTGCCAGTGTGCCCCATACATTGTCCTAATAACACCTGTTTTCTTCCTTGCCATTCCTTTGTCCTGTACACTCACTTGGAATGTTCTAGTAACATGAGACATAGGTGACTTCATCCTCTCTCCACCCTCTCCTTCCCTAATGATAAATGGTCTAGCTTCTGTGCCCTAAATTGTTGTTCCTGGATCTCAAAGGATCTTGTGGCAATAACATAGATGTTTTTCTCCTACTCTATGCCGTCTGCCCTCTCTCTCTCTCTCTCTCTCTCTCTCCCTCTCTCTCTCTCTCTCTCTCTCTCTCTCTCTCTCTCTCTCTCTCTCTCTCACTCTCTCCCTCTCAGAATGTGAAATTCACAACCTTGAAGAACCTCTGTCTGGAGATTGCAGGGTGAATCACCATGTTTCCGTCCACTCTGTGGTTTCCTGAGCTTTCCTGGGCTCCCAGACCACTCCTTATTCATTTCTTGTACTGGGTGCTTTTCTCTCAGACAAACCTGACTTGGATGGCCCCCCGACCCTTCAGTCTTTACCTTCAGCTGGCTCTTCTCTGTACAAGTCAGGTGTCCTAAGGCTTTCCCCCCGGTGTAGATCAACTCGGCCTTCAACGGTCCCCTAAACTCACACCAAGCTCAGTGTTTCCTTGCCTTTGCTGTCAGATTATACAATCTGTAAATGATGAACACTGAAGCTGTGAATGTGACTTGGAATGATTCACTATCTAGTCACCAAAGACAATGTCAACGTACAGGATCTTTCCAGAACAGCTGAACTAAAACACAACCTGGAATCTCAGATATTGTTGGCCAGCCCATCTCCTTGAAATTCTCTTCTTCCTTGCTGTCTTCTAACTTCTGCCTCCTGGTTCTGTCTCTCTCTCCTCCCTCTCCCCCCCCCCCACCTCTCTCTCATGACTCATCAAGTTGGTCAACATACTACATGCTGTGCCATCCTTGGCCTTCTTCCTTTCTCCCCACAATCTGTGCTTCCTCTTCGCCAGTTACGTCCAAACTCAGCCTCACACAACACTTTCCTGGATCCCAAGACACACGCTGCCATAGGATAACTATTTTTGGGTGCCTTATCTCCAGTCTTCCTATCCCAAATTCACCGGCTTCCCTACACAGACTGCCCCTCCTCTGTAGTCATATCAATTGATGAAGTTGCTCAAAGCCCAAACCTAGGAGTCTCGTCATCTTACAGTCCCTCACAATCAGCCTGTGAGCAGCCACTGCTGAGTGCCACCACTCAGCTCCTGTCCTTCCTTCCCACACCACCGCTACCTTCTTGGTGTCTCATTGTCTTTTATTCCCATCTCCAACCCTTGAAAAATCCTATCTTGCCGTCCTACCTCCAGTTCCCCTAAAGTCCTTCTAGTGCAAACTTGAGCATGCAAACCTTTGGGCCACGCTCACCTCCTATTTGACAGTTCTCACTCATCTACTCCATGACTCTGGACCCAAGTCCAAACTCCTTAAGATGACATGAAAGGAGCTTCCCAGTGTGGCCCCAACCTATTTCTGGGCTTCACACTTGGCACTCGTGCACACACCTTTATGCCAAAGCAAACCCTTCCGTTCTTCATCCTGTGTGTTTCCATCTCCTCTGCCCACGAGGCCTCTTTGTCTAGAGTGTTGTTTTAGGCAATGACCTCCCACTCACTATTAAAAGTGCTATTCCCGGGGCTTCTTCTTAGGTCATCCAAGAACTAGCTTCTCTTAGGCTGTAAGCCGCATGTTCTATTCAAATCTGTGTTAGGAAACTCTCGCCTAGCCGGCATTTATCTGTGCCTCCTTCCCTGCTCGCTCCTGGAAGAGCTGGCTTCCTTACGGGCCACAAGGATGTCTCGCTCACCTTTGCCTCTACAGACCCAAATAGGGTGTCTAACGTAACAAGTGAGGAGAATGAGAATAACTATTATTTCATAGTAATTATAAACAGGAGATCAGGGGGTGAGGAGGTTACAAGGGCGGATATGGAGGGACGGGGAGATGAGTGGAATTCGTGTGCATAATGTGAAGTTCACAAAGAATCAATGAGAAGTTAAAAATATAAGGAAATTCAAAGCAACTCCAGTCTTTGTCCTTCGGGACAAGGGACTAAAGACAACGAAGGGCTTTCCTTACCTTTCTGGTTACATACAGCAAGCATACTGTCAAGGTGTACTAATTGAAATAATTAAGGAAAATATCATCTTCCAAGTTTTCACTCCCACCGTGCCCGAATTTTGCTCAGATCAAAGATGCATGTTTTAATATAAATGTCTTCAGTGAACACCTCTGCACTCCTCCCCACCTCTCCCATTGGTAAATCACACCTCGGCCTCACGTAGATCATCCAGATGATAATGTACCTAATACCTATTCTCACGGAATTCTCAGTGCCAAGGAAACGGGGACGTGGAGGCTGTCCAAGGAGGACAGACTAAACTGGGATGTGGCTTCAGGGTGTCAACAACAGAACACAGGATTAATTGCTGACAGGGGCTGGGGGAGGGGGTCTGTAGAAAGGAAGAAGTCAGCAAAGCAAATATGTCAGGTAGATGCTGGCTCCGTTCCTCCACAGAGCAGGGAACACCCTCTCTCACACTCAGCACAGCCCCACCTCTACACTCAGGCTTGGCTCTGCAGGGGAAGAGCTCATTGTCTTCGGTTACTTAACTCCTGCTAACTCCTGTAACCTCACAGTGGTTTCCACCCTTTGCCCCCATTATCTTTCCTTTCATCTGGTAAGGAGGGGAAGAGAAGAAGGTGAGCTGGTTTCTGCAGTCCCAAGATACCCGAGTCTCTCTCTGCTCACCCTTCTCCCATCTGAGACATTCTCTTACCTCCCACCTTAACTGCACCAGCGAGCAGGCTTTCCAAGGGAAGGAAGGAGTCTAGGTTTGCATCCAGGGCTGTTTCTGCCTTGTGAGATCGGCAGCAGCACACCTTTGAGAAACTCAAGTCAAGCTGTGAAGAGGATGTGCTACCTCTGACACCAAGAGTGGAAGCCGGCACATCTCACTGTAGCCGTTCTTTCTCCAGCCTTTCCTAGTCTGAAGGCAGACCCATGTGCTCTTGGCCTTGTCCACTCCAGTCTGTAGCATTAGGACAGTTGTAATTTTCATTAATTTGCTATTGTGTTTGGAGCTTGGTGCCAAATGTATCCCTTCTACCCACTTCTCTCCTCCTCAAAGTTACAGACTAGCAGGATTCCTTCCTCCCTTCCTGGAAATGCAAGAACTCTCCCTCCCCTGCCCATACCACTGGCATACAGAGTCCTATGAACTACTCATTGGTCGTGCAACATGAACCTTTTGCTTCCTCTAAGACCTGTAAGAAGAGGCTCACACTCTGCCTAGTAACCCTCAACTCTACTTGGAGCCCTCTCTGTGCTGTTAGTATATCTGTGGAATCTGTCTTTCCACAGTGTTTATAGCCTTTCTAATAAACCTCTTATCGGAGAGAATAATCCATCTCAGTGTCCCCTGGAACTCCCAAACCATTCAGCCTTTCATTCCCATGTTGTAGGAAGCCCACCAGAAATGACCACTCAGACACAGATCATAGCCAACTGAAAACTTTATTCCAGATGGCTGAGACCACAACCAAGTGTTTGGGGACCTAGGTGTGACCCCAAGTGTATAAAGCGTGGGGTTTTTTAAGGGCAGAGAACTTATTGGCACCTCTCACTCAGCAGCTGCTGTCATAGGCTTCATGAAGTAACCAGTTGAAGCAAGCAGTTTCAACAGAAGCTAAGAAGAGCAGTTAGCTAGCTGGGGGTGGGGGGTCTGCACAAACAGGCAGTCTTGACAAAGGCTAAAAAAATAAGTTACCTAGGACATCCTGACCTTCGGTTCCTACAATAGAGTTAAGAAGCTTCCCGTGGGATTCTTCATCAAGGAGACCAGAGTCTAGTTAAACCTGAAATGGCCTCAGCAAGAATACAAAATGAAGGGACCATTGCACTCTCTTGCCCCGACACACCTGTGGCCACAGAGATGTGCCTAAACTTCAGTACTGGCCCCAGACCTTTTCAAACACACACGTGGAGAGTGTCCAGAGAAGGACTATTTACAAGGTGTAGGTTTGGGATAGGAGGATGACTATGGATAACAATTCCCTCCATGCCCAAAAGGACAAAAGAAGGTCATTTACAATAATACCCCATAAAGATGGCATGCTTGAGAGGAGGGGTGTGTGTGTGTGTGTGTGTGTGTGTGTGTGTGTGTGTGTGTGTGTGTTGGTTTTTTATACCTGGGTTCAGGGTAGCAACTCGAGTCCTCATGCTTGTGGGACAAGCACTGACAGACAGCTAGATCTCCACATCTTCAGAATGCAGTTTTCAGTAACAGGATACAGCCACGCCACTCGGGAGTAAGTTCTCACAACCTCTTTCTCTTCCTTCTCCAGTTTCCCAGTGGAAACACTGAGCAAACATAATGCAGGAAGTGAGAGGGTACAGCAGTCTTCCTAGAGCTGGAGTCGGGATGGAGAAAGGCGGGAAGCAGATCTGTAGCAGCAGCCATCTTGAGGATGGGACTCTCACACTCAGTCTTAAATTGTGTTCCTATGCCTACATGCTGGCATCTGGCTCCTAGTTTCTCTCCTCCCGTATTTTTAATTCTCAAGGAGCAATCTTAGTGGTTTATTGACAGGTTTTTCTGACACAAGAAAGTTTCTCTTCTACAGAAATATGCACACGGGCATTGCTGGAACTAAGAGGTGTTTCCAACAAAATCACACCGCCCCACAGTCTCATGTGGGAGGTTTATTAAAAGAGATACAGAGGCTGCCTTGGGGGAGGAGGAAGGGAAGAGGAGTTGGGGGAAGAGAAACATCAGGGCTGTGCTGTATGTGCACCATACAACAGGGGAAACAATGGGATTGTGTCACCTCTGGGCAGCTAGTGCATTTCTCCCCTGGGATCAACAGTGCGTGCAACTGCCACCCTCTGTACCTTGTCCACTCAAGTGTAGCAAAGCCGTGGGTTCTTAGGACCACCGCAGTCTGACACAGAAAGGGCAGAACTCCCTGGCTGCAGGAATGGGCTGCCTCAGACTGAGGTGGATCGAGATGAACCAGCGCCTCCCTGTGCAGGCATCTTGGATCCTTGGGATACACTGGAAGATAGGTAAGGAAGAAGAGGCAGAGAAATCTGAAGAGGAGACAAAAATCAAAGAGGAGAGAAAGAAGAGCTGTCTGGGTGCTGACGCTGAGGACTGGCCCATGGAGACAGAGCTGTGTGCGCTCAGTAGGAGGGACAAATGTGTGAGATGTGTCCACTGCTCCGCCATTTATACTCTCCTTTGTTTATTTTTTTTATTTGGATGTAAGTGTGTGTGTGGTGTATGTGTTCATGTGTGTGTGTGTGTGTGTCTGTGTGAGCACATGTGTGTACAAAAATGCACATGTGTGTGAAGGTGTCTTCCTCAATCACCTTCCAATTTTTTTTAGACAAAGTCACACTGAACCTGGATATCACCAATTTGGTGACCAGCAAGTCTGGGAGATTCTCTGGTCACCACCCTCCTGCAGCTTGGATTCTAGCCCAGTGCCACCAGGCCCTGCATTTTATACCATGCTAGAGACTTGAACTTGGATCTTCATGCTTGCATGGCAAGCACTTTTCAGAATGAGGCATCTTCCCAGTCCACCCACATGGATCACATTTTTGCTTAAACCTAACCTTTTAAGTGGGAAAACTGAATAAACTGGTTGTATCATGCATGCTTTTTTATTGACGGTCTTCCCAGACCATGATATGACCCCAGGACCAGGACCAGGATCCAGAAATGCATCATAAGACTGGATTTCAAACATAGCTAAGACATTCATTCATCTCTGCTTCCTGGCCGTGGCCACGAAGTGAGCAGCTGTTCTATGTCCCTAATGCCATGGCTGCCTTTAAAAAAATCATCTAAGCCAAAAGGCATATCCTTCAAACCTCTTACCTCAAAAATCTCCACTTAGTTCAGTTACAGGGAGTGAATGTCACCCTCTCCTAAAACAGGCCTGCGACAATGAAAGGTCCTATCTTTTCCACAGCAAGTGGCATTTCTGGGAGAGACTTTGAAAGCACAAGGCATAGCTTAGTTCAGTGTTGAGAGAGGTTAAGCTTAAGACTACACCGTCTAGTGACAGGCTTTGTGTCCATCTAGCTGGGCCAGCAACCCATCATTCATTATCCCCCCCAAACTTCAGTTTCCCCCTCTATGAGTAGAGAAAAATAGTTTCTGACTGACAGGTTGTCAACCTAACAGTGTCTAGCAAAGGAGGCATTGGTGGTGAAAGTTGGTGCTTGTCTGAAACCCACCCATCCCCACTGTTGAGGACAAATGGAAGAAACTTGTTCTAAGTACTGTTTTGTCTTCAGACTCCATTTAATCATAGGGGAAAACTAAGTTCAAGGCCCCAGGCCCTAGGGATGCTGAGGACTTCCCAATAGCTGAACAGCTTCTGTCATAAGGAAACAGTTGTCTGAGTCCAACCATCTCAAAGACAACTTCTCCATCTTGCTGACAGGGTCAAACTAAGTTCATGTTCCCAGACCCAGGAACCAACTAGAAGTTGAAGAAAGAATCCTGATTGGTGGAAAGTTGCATGCTCAGCTCCTTATGCCAAAATGTGATTGGACAATGCTACAGCCCACCCCTCCCCCCTCACTTTATGGTTCCATCCTCTATTTATACTGTAAAACCTCCCCAAAGGGTGGCAGTTCAGCTCCCAAGTATATTCTATGACCCCGATCAGTTGTAGTAGTTTGATTACAATAAATTTTTGTCATCTGCATTGATCTGGTATTTTGAGTTATGTTGAATCTAAGTAGACCCCATAACACCATCAGTGCTGGGGGTCCAGCCTTGGTGTCGAGAACAAAACTGCTCTTGTGTTTGATGGTGTCTGTGTGAGGGACTATGACAACAGTCAACATTACAGGCTGTAGCCTCTTCATGTGTAACAAATAACATCCAACATCACTCTGTAAATATTCACTTACATATCTAACCCAGAAAACCCCCTCAGCCTTAGTCAAAGAAGCTACTATCTGCCCAGAACTGCAGTGAATGCAGACTCTGGCTCTTCGAGGTGAGGAGAATGAGCAATGGTTGAACGCTCAGTCCAAACTAAGACATTTAAACCACCCCTCCCCCAGGGCTCCAGGAAACCATGAAAGAATGGTAGGGGAACAAAAGTAAAAGCCGAATGGCTGTGAAATGTCAGCTTCTGAGCATGACACAGTCATTGCAAATATGAACTCAGAGCAACCTATGCTATATGCCCCGGGCCTGTATAAAACTGGCCCTGTCAACAGCTAGTCATGGATAGAAGAGGGGTCCATGGGCCTGATCTTTACCCTTGAACTGC
The DNA here is from genome assembly GCF_963924665.1 of Micromys minutus. Taxonomy (NCBI): domain Eukaryota; kingdom Metazoa; phylum Chordata; class Mammalia; order Rodentia; family Muridae; genus Micromys; species Micromys minutus. The sequence goes on along the minus strand of NC_137979.1, from coordinate 46,059,951 downwards.
TCATAGAGTTTGGAGGAGCTGGGAGTCACCTTCTGTTGTGTACTGACTGATGGGCCCACCAGGCTCCAATGAAGAACCACATGGTTCCAAACCCATAGCCACATAGAAGGCCCTGGTTAAAATCAATGGGTCACAGAACAAAACAAGACGAGACTGTGGAAAAGGATTTGGGGCAGGGTAAGGGGGCAGCGACAGGGTAGAACGCAGCTAACCCAGGCCTGGCCTGAGGGATCAGAATGCACTATGTACAAGTAGAAAGTTGTCAAGGAAAAATTTTAATTGCCTTTTTTTTTTTTAAGAAAGAAAAGCTAAAATAATTCTACTTAGCCCCACCTTTTAATCAAAATAAATTTACAGAAGCTGGGGGATTCCAACCAGCAAGCTCTGGTTTGGTTTGCTAGCATTTCCCAAAACTTAAAGAGTTAAAGCCTGAAGAAAAGGATTAAGGGCCAAATGGGAGCTAGCAGCTTCTGGAAAAACCAGCAGTATAAAAGGATTAACACCACGATTATGCATGGTGGCTAATTGCGTCCATTTGATGACTGTATTGGGGCTGAGTACAATCCCCACAGTCTTGAGAACCTCCAGAAACCAAGGCAGAGAGGCCTCCCGAGTGGGCAGAGCCAAGAAGCACAAAGGAGAGCTGCAGATCTGACCTCTTCCAGGACAGCTCCGCTCACCCATTCTTTTTTCTCCAAATCCATCGGTGTTTCCACAACAGCGCCATTTTTTTCTAATAGCGACAGCAAAGAAAGTTTGTCCAGTTTGAAAAAATAAAATAAAATCCCTATGTACTCATTTTTCTAACTCACAATGCTGGGAAATACAGCTTTAAGCCATTTCATGGGAGTTTGGAGATTGCTCGGAAACTAAATGTGATGAGATGCCAGCAAAGCCCTTTCCCGGAGACTTCTGGGTAAAGTACGTAAAGTTGCTGTTAGGATTTGATGAGATAATATGCAGGTGAAGTGCTCGGCACAAAGCCTTGGCCTTGGAAACTCTCAAGCTGCAGATTTGCTAAATGGTTTAATCCAAGAAATTAAATAATGCTGGGATGTGATCGTCTCCAGGCCTGTCGAGCCAGAATGGTCACAGTCGGTTTCCCTGATATGACTGCATTACATTTAAATAGTTATTAAAGTCTAGTCCCTAGCATTCTTATCCTCTTGGGAAAACATGTGACTCAGATAAAGAAGCACATTTGCTATGAAATTAGTCAGTTTTTTTTTTAAGCCAAGCATCTAAGAATTTTCTGAATATTAAGAGATTCATTTTACTTCATATTTATTTCCATTTATACACTGTATAGTTAATTAAAATAGCTAGATGAGGTAATTTTTACTGTGTAGTTTAACTTCTATGTCCCATTTTTAAGTTTTCAATATTATTCAATGTTTAGAGTTACATGAACTTCCTAAGCCAGAAAGAGAGAGAGAGAGAGAGAGAGAGAGAGAGAGAGAGAGGGTTATGGATGCCCAGTAGTACTATGGTTTACACCCAATCATTGTTTAAATTATCAACATGAATGGAGAACAAATACTCCTAAAAGAATTCTGTAGATTTATGAGAGTAAAAGTCGGCTAAAATTTGACAGTGTTCACCTCGGCCTTTTAAGACTGCAGTTTGTGTAGGTTCGTTTAGTTGGTTCTTCCAGCTTTTCTCTTTTCTTGTGGGAACGAAGACGACTAGAACATTTTTGCCTGCTACTCTGCGTCACTCTTTCCTCTCCATAGGCAGCTGCCTCATAGAGGCAATCGTCTTTCACAGAATGGTGTTAGCTTGACCAAAAGAAGAAACCTGGGATACACAAGAGAAATGGAAAGGCTAAATCATGCTATATTTAATCTACTATACTCCATACTAACAAGGGTACTTAAGGAGAAGGCCAACTGGCAAGTAAATTCCAATTTCATGATACAAGAACTCATCTTAGTAGTTTCAGGAGTCTCGGCACCAAACAAATGACTTGAATGAAGAGAGAAGTGCAGGCTTAAGGTCTACCTAGTCTCGGATGCACATCTCCCAAAGCTGTCCTGGGAACGTTACATAGACTCTTGAATGTCTTATCCTTATACAACATTTTCACATCCACAAGTGACATAATTATTTTTCGAAGAAAACTCAAGTTGACTAGCCTTTCAGTTTTCAACTTGCAAGAATGCCAACATGTCTGGGACAAATGTCCAGGGAACAAAGCAAGGAAAAGAAATCATGAAAAGCCCCCTAAAGAACAATCACTATCTAGGAGGTGCGCCAAGAATCTAAAGTATTGTTTGTTCTACTAAGGAAGTCAAACGGCCAATAATAAGGCCCACGCTCCGTATCACAAGCCTCAATGCAACCTCAGAACTAAGAGACAGCCATGAGATGTCCTAATGGTGAAAAACCCATAGATGAAACGGCATCCCAGGCAGAGCTGTGGTTCGGTGATTGGAACAAGCCAGCCACAGGGAAGAAAGCTATCCCAGACCGGGGGTAACAAGCAAGGTCTTCTCAGTGGAACCGAACACGGTGTTTGACTGAAAGTGAAAAGGAAAGGCCTGCTCGTAATTAGGTAGTAGTCTAGGAAATGCTAACATTTTTCATTGGCTTATATAGTACTAATATTTTGATATTTAGTAGCATTGGCCTCCCTATTTTGCAGGATAATAACTTGAAACACAGAAAAGCTCTGTGTCCTGCCCAGGGCCATGTAATTACTTTATGAGAATGCAGCCCTTGTTCAGCCCTGCCACCCTCACCGCAGGGGGCATGGGGTTGGCTGGACAGGGACAAGCCAGGTTATAGAAAAGACTTAATCCGCCACAGAAGCTACAGCGCCGGTGAGGCGATGACAGCGCTCTTTCCACAGCATGACTCATGGCACGGTGAACAGACTGGATCTCAAGTGACACGAGGAGCCAAAACAATAAATAAGACTTCAGAAGCTGGTGAAATCATCCTGGGGAAAACATTGGAGAGGCAGGTTTAGAGTAGTGGCAGCAGGATGTGGTGATAAAAAAAAAAATAGTGGGACGCTGGTAGGTAGAAAATGGATCCGTTTCTGGAAAACAAATGGAAGCAAGTATGGCTCATGGAAAAATGGATGGCATGTTTGTCATGAAGTAAACAGGCTCAAAATTCCTCCCTCTCCCTGCTCTTCTCCCTGGCCACTTCCCACCCTCCTACCCTATCCTTTCAGTGTGTGTGTGTGTGTGTGTGTGTGTGTGTGTCTATGTGTACATGCCTGTGAAAATCAAAAGTCAAAGTCAGGTATCTTCCTTGCTGTCCACCATATTCTTGAGACAGAGTTTCTCAATAAAGTTTGCCAATAAACTGGAGCTGGCTGGTCAGCCAGCCTCAGGGGGCATCTTGTCTCTGACTACTTGCACTGGGACTCCAAGCAGGGATTGCAACGCTCAGCTCTTTCACACAGGTTCTGAGGAGCTGAACTCAAGTAAAAGCACTTTAGCAACTAAGCCGTCTCCCATGGCCCATGCTTTTATATTTTACGGTCCTGAGTGGGTTAGGCTATAAGAAGCAAAAATCAGTGATAATGACAATTTGCCAAGCTCTTCTTCCGTGCCTGCATCGGCTCCCCTGATGCTTTGTGTTCAACTCAGGTGTCTCCCAAGATAGCACCCATGGAGTTAGCAAAGTTACAGTTCCTACTTTAGAATTCAGAGAGAGGCGACGAGGACTGAGCCCCGTGGTGAACAGTGAGCCTGACTGTCCACCCACAGAACCACCACAGCATCCTCCAGAGCTACCAGGCAGTTAGTTTCCATCTCAGTGCAGACAGAGAAACTGGGAGGCGTGGGATGATGTAAGATTATACAGATTGAGCATCACTGAATTCTACAAGTTGTCCAGTGAACAGGCATGGACCTTATCAATACCTTGTCACGATCAGCTAGACAGGTCCCATTCTGCATGCCCTTAGCACTCTGTCTGTACCCTCCAATGTAGCTTAGATGTCCTAACAGTCTCCTAGATCCATGGGTATGTTTGTTTGCCTCTCCAGGGACACACTATATCCCTTGAGGAGCAGGAATTATATCTTAGTCACCTGTGTAAACCCAGGTCATATTGCAGGTACTCAATTAAACCTGTTGAAGAAAGAATAAATTAATGAATGTGGACGACACGTTCCAGCCAAACTGGTCCACTTCGAGCCTCCACTTGCTGGGTAGTTTTTCAGTCCCCACTTCCCAGAACAGTCCTCTCTCTGCTGTTGCACATACTGAAGACTCCAACCCCCATGCTTCATGGGACTCAGCTCAATTCCGCCTGTGCTGTGAAATTCAGTCCAGTGGCCTCACTGACATCTGTTCAATGTCATGGAAACTATCATCTCTGTCGCCACAGCAGAACCAGACTCTAGCTGAGCACCTTTGGAACAATTCCTATAAATTTCTAGTGTTTACTGTTTTCCAGCTGAAAATTAGGCAAATAATATCTGTCCTTAGAGAACCAGGGGAAAGACTGAAAGTAAGCCAACTGAAGACCACACATGAGAGGGAAATGTGGCCTCCCCCAGCCCCACACTTCTTTGCCATGGATGTACCACATAAAGTGCAGGTCTTAGCATTTCCCTTCAGTCAGACTGCAATGACTTGGAAAGACATTTAAGGACAGAAGTGGGATGTCATCCACACCCTTCTGAAGATCTCTTGACTTACACAGAAACACAACAAAGGCAAAGAGATGGTGAGGTACGTTATGACAACCACGTGTGAGTGATACCAGGGCTGGCCTCGCACATGCTCATTGGTACCTCTGTGATCCCACTCATGCCAAAGGCACAACTCAGCCAGCAAGTGCAATCACAGACAAAGGTTTGCTCCTGCAGAACGGTGGGTACCTCTTCCTACTGTTTTTAGACCAATCTTAAAGTAGATTGGGGTTTTTACGTTTTTCACTGGTATAGAAAATTAAAAGCTAACACGAAAGAAAAGCTAGGAAAACCAACAGTGGTGGCTGCGGTGGTCACCAGCAACATCGAAAGCTCTTTGCTTTTGCCTTCTGTCAAGTTGTGAGAGCAAGGCTTCACCTCTCTGAATTGGCCAGGGTCTTCTTTTCCTCCTGTTAGTCTCCATTTATAGTACCTGTTATCTTCACAAGAATCAATTCCCATGCTCAGGGCTTTTTTGTTTCTTTCAGCTGCTGCCCTACTTGCAGGTTCTGACAGGCTAGAGGAGCTGCAGCCCGCTGGCAGTGACCTGCAGCCTCACAAGCAGCTCCTCACCAGTGCCCTCAGCCAAACCCCCTTCCCTGCAGAGACAGTTTCCGTAGTAAGTCTCGTTCTATGGAATGTGAGGCCACAAATCTCATTTGAGAAAGCAATTGCTGACGGAATCCTGCCAAGTCCCTGTGGTTTCAGTATTTTTCTGTTTCCCTGTTCTTGCTGTTTTGCTTTTTCCCATGGAGAGAAGTGATGAGATTCAGAGCCTTAGTTTCTCTAACAGCAAATCTACTGCAGGAGAGAGGGAATATGTAAAGTGGGAGAACAGAAAACAGACAAACCCAAGACTCAAGCAGGCTTCCAACCACGCCTCAGCCAGCCAGCATTAGGAAAACCCACTACATGTCTTAGCTTCACCTTCCTGGCAAAACTGAAGCAGTAGCAGCTAGCCCTCTGTCAGTGGGTTGTTTCAGAGATTTTTAAATCGACCGATTACAAAAAGCATTACATAATTCTAAAACAAGTGTAAGTCTATACATATAAACATATGTGTAGCATATTTTAACAAGAGCAATGTCATAGCCTATGGGTAGATATAAAATAATTTTATGTCATGTAAAGTCCCAATTAAATACTTCACTAGATACTGCCCCACTGAAATCTGAGCACATTATATCCAAGGGGAATAGGCTTTCCTTGTTTACTGAGAAGGAAAATCTAGCTTAAGAACAGAGGTGTAAGTCTAGCCTATACATCCTGAAGCCAGTGCCATTGTGTGACCTGGATTTATGCTGCTACAGGAAAACTTTTCATGCAATAACCCTCCCTTTGTAATCAGCCAGTTTAAAGCACTTCAGGTTAGTTCTTCGCTTCCTGTGCTTAGAATTTCTGCACCACGGTCTTCACATGCACCTGAACCATGAAATTAAAAGTATGAAGTAATATAGAATAATTTCATGATTTTATGTCAAGAATTTGAAGATTCCATAGTCATTCCTGTATACAGTTCCTTAAGCAAAAAATATAGATATACTCATTTGCCAAATAAAAACCCCTCTATGTGGTGACAGACTATATATATATATATATATATATATATATATATATATATATATGTGTGTGTGTGTGTGTGTGTGTGTGTGTGTGTGTATATATATTGTGTGATATATATCATAATGTATATATTTTATATATGTATACATATATATTATATATATACAATTTCCTAAACTGTGCTTCTTACATATAGCAACTTCTTAACACTAACAAAATAGTTCATCAAATTCAATTTTTTATTTACCTACTTTAAGGTCCTTATCCTAGCACAATCCTAGCATCCATGCTATTTGCTGCAACTTACTTCTCAAAGCTACTGAAAACAGGAATTTGAAATCTTTTTTTCAACTATAATTTATAAGCAAAGTTCTTTTGCCTTTTGAACTTAGCAAATACTAAGTACAAGATAAATTAACATTAGAAAAGTTCGATTATTTTTTAATAGTTACTCAATGGTCTTCAAATGGTAAAATGTACTCATCTGAACTCCACCCGTTTTCAGTTTCAACACAGCAAATTTCCCATTTGCACTCAGGGCAAATTCAAACGCATTGAAAAGGTATTGGTTATTACTGAAGATAATTTATGCAATCATAAGCCGAAGATGCTAGGCTGGCAAAAAGAAAAACATACAGTAAGCAAAGCCCAGCGGCTGTGAGACACGCCCTCTCAGTATATAAAGGCTCAGCACTGTCCTTCGTAGCAGGCATTCCCCGGCTACACTACACCACCATGTCTGTTCGATTCAGCTCCAGCAGCAGGCAGTACTCTTCCAGCCGCAGTGGAGGAGGAGGCGGCGGTGGTGGATCGTCCATGAGAGTCTCCAGCACCAAAGGCTCCCTCGGTGGAGGGTTTAGCTCAGGGGGCTTCAGCGGTGGCTCTTTTAGCCGTGGGAGCTCTAGTGGAGGTTGCTTCGGGGGCTCATCAGGTGGCTACGGAGGTTTAGGAGGAGGCAGCTTTGGGGGAGGCTATGGCGGAGGCAGCTATGGAGGAGGCAGCTTTGGGGGTGGCTATGGCGGAGGCAGCTTTGGGGGTGGCAGCTTCGGTGGAGGTAGCTTCGGCGGAGGCGGCTACGGAGGAGGAGGCTACGGAGGAGGCTTTGGTGGTGGACTTGGAGGAGATGGTGGTGGCCTTCTCTCTGGAAATGAAAAGGTGACCATGCAGAACCTGAACGACCGCCTGGCCTCCTACATGGACAAAGTCCGGGATCTGGAAGAGTCCAACTATGAGCTGGAGGGTAAAATCAAGGAATGGTATGAGAAACATGGCAACTCTAGCCGGCGAGAGCCCCGGGACTACAGCAAATACTACAAAACCATTGAAGACCTGAAAGGGCAGGTAAGTCGATTTAATTTCCGGCTTCCCATCATCCCTATGCATGTGGTGTGGACAGGTGAAGCTAAGCTAAGCACAGCTGATCACAGTCTCTTACCTGTTAACTTTCCATGTCTAGTGTAACCAAGAAAGATATTTATGAAGGCGTGGCCATGTCAGCCTTCATCTAGCATGCATGCTGCCTGTCCTCCAGGATGACAGACTACTGAGAGCCTCATAGGTTTTAACAAACATATAAATTCAGTTAACATATGCTAGATGGTATATACATTAAGATGAGTATGTTATATATACTCATATGTGTGTGTGTGTGTGTGTGTGTGTGTATGGCTTACTTACAGTTATAAACAAGCCAACCAGCACTAACATTACAATGACACTAACTCTCCAACATAGAAATGAGCTATGTTGTCTCTAGGGAATCTGTTAACTACATCTATAAATTCACCCCTAGAAGTATTTATAAGAAATTAAACAAATCCAAATATGAGCCCCTCAAAAGCTCGCTGAGACACAAGCAAATCACAGCTGCAGGGATAAAACAATCCCAGCCAGTGCTCAGAAAGGGCTCATAGCCACAGAGCTGCGCCTGCCTCCAGATTTTTGGAAGCAATTGATATACGAACGCAACTCACCCATGCTAACCTAAAGAGCCAAAAGCCCACCTGATCTTCTCAACAACTTGTGTCTGTTCCTTCAGATCCTCACCCTGACAACCGACAACGCCAATGTCCTGCTGCAGATCGACAATGCCAGACTGGCAGCCGACGACTTCAGGATGAAGTAAGCTCCGTGGATGTGGTAGAAATAGAGCAGGGGCTTCAAACAATGCCCCTGGACACCCACAGCAGCTTCACATCCTTCTGAACTTATCCAGAGAGAAAACAGTGCTGAGCTGTTTTTTTTTTTTTTTTTTCATTGCACAATCATATCTTTTGGGTAATCGTTAAAGGAAGCTGTGTTTCAAGGTGACAGCTGCCTTCATGTCAAACTATTAACTAATATTCCTACATGAATTCATGTATCAAGAATGTTATCATGACATGAAATCAGATCTGTATTTGGATTGCAATCAGTCTTCATCCGGGTATCCCTTCATCCCCCTGTATATCCAGTGTTTGTACCCTGCTTGTTTCAGGTATGAGAATGAGGTGGCCCTGCGCCAGAGCGTGGAGGCCGACATCAACGGCCTGCGCCGCGTGCTGGACGAGCTGACCCTTAGCAAGGCTGACACAGAGATGCAGATCGAAAGTCTGACTGAAGAGCTGGCCTACCTGAAGAAGAACCACGAAGAGGTGACACGGATTACATAATCACACTTCCCCCCCTTCAAAGAGGAAAAAGCTCATCTTGGTCATGGCGCATTCATAAATTAAATCTACCTGTTCCTCAAACAGGAAATGAGAGACCTTCAAAACGTGTCCACTGGCGATGTGAACGTGGAGATGAACGCTGCCCCAGGGGTTGACCTGACTCAGCTGCTGAACAACATGAGAAACCAATACGAACAGCTTGCAGAAAAGAATCGCAAGGACGCAGAAGCCTGGTTCAATGAGAAGGTAAACTAATCGCCCCTCACAGGGAAGCCCATGGAGATGCTCTTAGCACGTCCAGATGTTCTTATCCTTTTCCTTTTAATCCTCCCACTAGAGCAAGGAACTCACCACGGAAATCGACAGCAACATTGAACAAATGTCCAGCCATAAGAGTGAAATCACCGAATTGAGGCGCACTGTTCAGGGTCTGGAGATCGAACTACAGTCCCAGCTGGCCCTGGTACGTTAAATCTTACAAACTGTTTTCTATTTTTATCCTGCAGGGTTTTTGTTTTTTTTTGTTTTGTTTTTGGCTATGAATGACTTGGGGGCAAGAAATTAGAGTCGAAATTGCAGTTTGCACGGGGAAAAGAACTGTCCGCATGGTGGCAGTCACGCTCAAACTTTGGCACTAAACACGAATCCTTCTATGAGGTCTTAGTGAATAATTCCCATGTTTCACTATACTTAATAAACCTTCTCAGAAACAATCGCTGGAAGCCTCCCTGGCAGAAACAGAAGGTCGCTACTGCGTGCAGCTCTCCCAGATTCAAAGCCAGATCTCTGCCCTGGAGGAACAGCTTCAACAGATTCGGGGCGAGACCGAGTGCCAGAACGCCGAGTACCAACAACTCCTGGACATTAAGACCCGACTGGAGAACGAGATCCAAACCTACCGCAGCCTGCTAGAAGGAGAAGGAAGGTATATTGGAAACCTATAAACATCCTCAATTGCTTTCCTCCACTATTCCACATAGCAAAGCCTACCCAAACCCAAGGAAAAGCCAGAGGCAGGAAGGGGAGCAAGTGATGTTTTCAGGAATTAGGGCTGTGTGTATAAATGTTTCGGATGGATGGAAACTAATAGACAAACTTGACTGGATTATAATTTTTCAATATCGCACTAAAGCGCAACCTGACGCTACCACGTAGTAAGTGACTGCATTTGCCCTTCCCACTTAGTTCCGGAGGCGGGCGTGGGGGCGGCAGCCACGGCGGCGGCTACGGCGGCGGAAGCTCTGGTGGCGGAAGCCACGGCGGCAGCTACGGCGGCGGAAGTTCCGGCGGCGGCAGCTACGGCGGTGGAAGCTCCGGCGGCGGTAGCCACGGAGGCAGTTCCGGTGGCGGTTACGGCGGCGGAAGCTCCAGCGGTGGTGGTCACGGCGGCGGAAGTTCCAGTGGAGGCCAGAGCGGAAGCGGAGGGTTCAAGACCTCTTCCGGGTCCGGTGGCGGCGACCAATCGTCTAAAGGCCCAAGGTCAGCAGAAAGTAGCTGGGGTAATCTGAATTAGTTTTAACTTTCTCCAACGGTTTTGTTGCTCTTTAAACTCAAGAGCTGGTTTTAAAACAACGAAAATCTTGAGTTAGGTTTTCAGTTGTGCATTCAATCATATTGCAGACATCAGTATTTGAAAATATCATATGCAGCTTGTGTTTTAGTTCAGAACGACTTGGGAAAGTTGTATTCCTTTTGTAATTGCTCATTAGTAGCTAGGATCCCTACGAATCTTTTCATCTAAATTCTAATTTATTTTTTTAATTATTCACAGATACTAACAAAACCAGAGTGATCAAGACGATTATTGAGGAGGTGACACCTGAGGGTAGAGTCCTTTCGTCTATGATTGAATCAGAAACCAAGAAACACTTCTATTAAGCTGCATAGAAGAGTCTCTTCACGCAGGCCAACTGCACAGACGTGTGGAAAACAAAATGTCCAAGAAAACACTTCTGTCTTAATGGTCTATGGAAATAGGTTCACTCCTTGAAATTAAGGGTCTAAAAGGTGTTTTGTGGTTTCTGTATTTCTTCTTTTCACTTATCAGAAAGTGTTCTTTTGTGGAGAAAAAAAGAAAAGAAAACTTTCTCATTTACTAATGAATTTCTCATTTACTAATGAATTTCAATAAACTTTCTTACTGATGCAAACTACCAAAATTCGTCAGAATGATTATTTTAATTGAGTGGGTGTGCTTGGACAAGTATAAGTAATCTGGGTAAAAAAAGTCTGTAATTCCCCAAAACTTACATTTTCTAAAGATACACAGTACGGAGAAAACTCCCAGCTCTCTGGCCATAACTTCTTTCAATCTTGGAAATTTTGAAACCATTGTAAATAAGATAACGGATATAAAAGGAAGTGTCACATTCTCTTTCTTACATCTCATATTTTCTGACTGTTTTCTTGCAATAATATTGCTTCTCAAGTCTTACATGCTACTTATGATACATCTTCCAACAGCACTTCGACAAAAGTCAACCAGCCCAACAGAAATCATCAGGATTGTTACACACCCAACAAAATTATCTTGTGTCTATCAGATGACAGCAGTGGATCCAAACAGACACCTCTAAATCTGCTTCCCCGAATTCTTGACTTGTAATCAATAAGCAAGACTTTGTTCTTTCAGTGTACACTTAATTATACCTCTCAACCAGACCCCAAATGTGCTGGCTAGTTTTGGGTCAACCTGACACAAGGTAGAGTCATCTGAGAGGAGGAAGCCTCCGTTGAGAAAATGCCTCCCTAAGACTGTAGAAAGGTCTATAGGCATTTTCTTCATTAGTGACTAATGGGGACGAGCCCAACCCATTGTGGTCTGGGTTCTGTAAGAAGTGAGTTGAGCAAGCCAAGAACAGAGTCAATAAGCCACACCTTCTCACGGCCTCTGTATCAGCTCCTGCCTCCAAGTCCCTGCCCTGTTTTCCTTCAATGACGAAAAATGTTTAGGAAGCATAAGTCAAATAAACCCTTTCCTCCCCAAGTTGCTTTTGTCAGGGTGTTTCATTACAGCAACAGTAACCCTAACAAGACATCGACTGTTACTTAGTACTCTACTTGGGGTAAAGAGGGAAATCCCCGGTGTGCTTTTGGATTGCCCATGTCCATTGACTACCAATGTCAGCATCCTTCTTGATTTGAACATCATTGCTTTTCGAGATCTGAGCCCCAATCCCTTGCCATTTCAGTGGAATGATACTAAATAAACCCTACCCTGATATATAACATACTCTAGAATGTGAACTAGTGCTCCTCCACATACATTGAGAACCAGGCTTTCTTCTAATATCAAGAATTAAATTAATTTTTAAAAACTACTTCCTTGTTCTATGTGCATTGAGACTCCTTTGGGATACTAAATCATACCCCAGTGTGATCTAAACTAGATTATAATACTGGTGGAATGGCAGGGTCTGCCTCACCTGTTGCTGTAAACCCCACCCTAACATGTTTTTTTTTTCAGCACAAACTGTTAAACCTCATTAGGTACTGGTTGAGCAATAAAATTAATGAGTCATATTCATAAGCTAACCAAATAAGCTAACCTCCCAAAGTGAACCCAGAAACACTGGGGACTAAGACTCAAAAGAGTGTGCTTGCTGTCCCTGTATAACAATGCACATGAAACCAACTCTTCTGTGCAATCAATATATGATTATTTTAAACACTTTGTAAACAAACTGGAAATGATTCCATTAAGCCAAAAAGGTAGAGTATCCGTGATGCCCAGGGCCTTCCATGTGTTAGGAGTTTCACTAGCTCTCTGCCTTCGTGCTTTTTCCCTTAGCCTCCAGGAATAGCAACCTCAGTCGTGGCAGACAGCTGTAGAAGTTTGAGGGACTGGATTGTAACTAGTGAGGATGCTTCTAATATGAATGTGGGGGAAAGCCATCTAATCGCCAAACAATCAAAGCCCTGGAGTCATTCATCTCCCCGTTCTTCTGGCATTGGTAGGAAAGGTAGGGGGTGAAATGAACAGCTCCTTTAAGGGGGTAATAAACATTCTAAATGGTAGTGCAGAGAGAACCCTCCAAGCATGAAGAAAATGGAGGACAATGACAGCAGAAACAACTGTCTGAGAAAGGACAAAGCTGACAATACATGTCAAGGGTTTGTTGTACATTTGAGTATCAACTGCAAAATCTTTCCACAACAAATACCTGGATCCTGCTGAACAAAAAGGAGGCCATGACAACTCCTAGGTATGGTTGAGGAAAAGGTTTTGATTGTAGGTATGTATGGAAAAGAGAACAGCCAGAGGCATCTGAAAAAAGTCCAGACTGAAGATGGCCATCAGAATAGACAGGGCCATGAGAGGTGGGAGATAGGAAGAAAAAGAAAGAGAAGAGAAGAGAGAAGGGCAACAGATGGGACCAGGAGATGGAGAAGAACCACAAGGCGCATATGGATAAGAGACCAAGAGAAACAAAAGACCATATAGCAAAAATGACTGCGTTGTATAGGAAAGAAGCTGAGGAATGAGAAGCTTGGGGTCTGGGGAGGTTTAGGCTATGGTTCTTGGGTGAGAAGTGCTTAAAGGAGCCAGGACTCTGGAACAGGTAGGGATGCTGGGGGCACCCACTCTGCTAGGTTAGTAGGCACCTTAGCTATTTGTCCTGAGTTTCTAGTAAGTGTAACACCTACCAGGAGGAAAGGAGAGTATAGAGCACCCAAGAAATGTCATCCAGTGGCTAAGATGCATCCGTTCATTCAACAAGAACAGTTGTGCAAACTATGTCACACATATGCTACATATTGAGAGAAAATAAAATTAAGATACACCCACTTCCTGTCATGGCTCAGATGTGTCCATTAGGGACTAAAGATCATGGATAGATTCTAAGGATTCACATCAGAATGTCATGTCAGGGAGGGGTCACTAGAAAATATGAGCCTTGAATTGATTCTGAGGGGTGGCAGAAGCTGGCTAATTAAAAAGAAAGTGAATTCTGGGACAGCCAGGGACATGTAGCAGCCCCCAAGCTCTCCATTGCTACTTCTCTAAGAAAACTTCCTCAAAACCATGATTGTTTATCCTTGACTTAATCATTTCCATAAACTTCATCTCATTCTGCAAAGGAATAAAGCCAAAGTTCCTGGCTGCGTAGACTTCTATGATGGACCTTTATTTTTACTACTACAGGAATAATTCTTGGTTCCTCTCTCTTTTCCATTCTCTCCTTACACTCACATACCTCAGCTAGCCACTGCCTAGGTACTATTTAGACCATCTTCAAAATTATCACAATGCCATCTAGCTCTGCCCTGACTCAGGTCACCTTAACATCACCACCAAATTACAGTGGTGGGTCTTCTGGTGATATCTCTACTGATTTTTATTCCATCACCAGTCATTCCCTACGCTCCAGCCAGAAAAAAAAAAAAAAACTAAACAAAAACTGCTTACATTTCTCAATAGTCACCTTTAATGCTCAGGATCTAATTTAAAGCCTTCCCCTATCCCAATACACCCTTTGATCAGCTGCTTCCTGACACACTAACTTCCATACCTCCTCCAGTTCCTTGAAGGCACCCCACTATTCCTTCCTGCTATGGGTTGGTTGTGTTTTTACTGTGTTCCCTCAAATTGTCATGTGTTAGAAAATTTGTCACTGGGATGACTATGCTCAGAATTAGTAGGGCCTGTAGCCAGACTGTTGACTACTTTCTGGGTTCTTTGTCTTCCACCCTTCCTCGGCCCTTTTATTCCACCCTTTCAGCACCCTAACACTAGAATGTAGAGGGGAAAACAGAGGGAAAAGGGGATGACATTGTCATTAGACTACTTCCTGATGATTAGGGGCATTGAAGTCCTTGGCACAAGTTTGATCTTCACCCTCAGAATACCTAATTTCTTCTTGCTGTTTCTTCTTTGCACATGACTACTCAACAAACCTCAGCCAATAGCAACCAACCAGCAACCCTGCCTCTAGGGGAACCTAGCATTTATATGCCCTCTGAAGAGCTCTCAGAATTCCAAATCTCTCTCTCTCTCTCTCTCTCTCTCTCTCTCTCTCTCTCTCTCTCTCTCTCTCTCACACACACACACACACACACACACACACACACACATACACACAGAGTTGGCAAAACCATGCCCTTGCCAGAGCATGAAGCAAATCATAGTCAGCTGCTGTGGACAATATGAAGCATTCCCAAATCCCACACCTGGGATTAAAACAAAAACATATTCCTACTGGGGGTTGATTGGGACATTGTGAACACCACCCTTGGAAGGAACTGAGAGAGTTCTCATGAGATCTGGGTTAGTCCTCTGGAAGTGCTGTTGTGTCAGAGTGGCCCTGACCCCTCTATCTGTGTTCTGACCTTTTACCTCACCATATGACGCCCTCCCCTTCACAGCACTCTCTCCACAGCACCACCAGCATGAACTTCTTACAGAGGCTGAGGGCAATGCTTTGTTCTTAAACCTCTAGAGCTGTTAGCTAAAAAGATTCCCTTCATTATAAAGTATTAAGTTTCTGGTAGCTTACTATATGAATATAAAATAAACTAACAGCTCATGGGGTCAAATAGAAACATTTTATTCATGATTATATTCTCTTCCTCTCTAAGACTGTCCCACTCATGTCCCAGCCTAGAAAATAATTTTTTCATGTTTCTTCTATGTACTTAATGTTATTTCTTTAAAAAATTACCCCAGCCTCAACTAGGTGCACATGTTTCTTTCCCTAATTTTTAACACAATTTTATTTTGTGGTTATTTGGATTAACTCTACACACCCAATGGAAGTTGAGAATGTATCTGTTTTTCTTTCTTTGTTACCTGATGCTAACACAGAGTCTGGTACACAAGTGCTGATTCAATATATCTTTAGTTTAAGGCTTATTTAATTTTATGTGTATGGGTGTTTTGCCTCCATGTGTCTGAGCATGCCACTCATGCAGAACCTGTGAAGTCCAAAACAGGGCGACTCATTTGTGGGTGCTGAGAATCCAGGTCCACGGCAACATAAACACTGTGACCAAAAGCAACTTGAGGGAGGAAAGAATTTATTTTCTATTACACTTCCTGATCACTGTCCATCAATGAAGGGAGTAAGGTGGGAATTCAAGCAGGACAGGAACCCAGAAGCAGGAACTGAAGCCAGACCATGGAGGAACTGCTGCTTGCTGGCTTGTTCTCAAGCTCGGGTTCAACTATTTCTTATACCTCCTAGGATCACCTGCCTAGGGGTGGAGCCACCCAAAGTGGGCTGGGCTCTCTCACATCAATCACAAATAATTTTTTTTAAAAACGCCCCCTGCCCCCAAAGTCTTGCCAAGAGACTAATCTGATGGAGGTATTCTCTCAGTCTAGAATCGCTCTTCCCAGGTGGCACTAGTTTGGATTAAGTAGAAAAGAAAAAAGAAAAAAGGTTAGCCTACATGCAAGGAAACTTCTCCTTTCCTCATTTCCAGCTTTCTTGAGATTTATCCAGGATGGTGCACAAGAAGCCCCCTTTGGAATCTGTACAGCACACTTTCAATACAACAAGGCGGTCTGGTCTTAAATTAATCGCTTCCAGCTAAGGGCCACGGTTCTGCCCTAATCACAAAAGCAGCGATATTCATTTGAAGGCCAGCACTGCCCCCTGGTGGAAATAGCGGGCAGGGGCAAGTACAGGCACCAACGGATGGTCAGAGAACTTATTTATTTAAACATGTGCTTCTTAGGAGGAGTTTCCATTTGTGTGTGTGTGCGATTATATTATTAACTGGTAAACAATGTTCACACATATATATCTTATATAATGTATTGTCTTGAAATATGTATATTTGTGAAATGACTAAATTAAACTGACATATCAAATACCTTTTCCATGATAGGGACACTTAAAATCTACTTGTACAAAATGCATTGCTGTTTTTGCTCTTATTTTGACACAAAACGTTCTCTTGGAGATATTTTATTTACATGTGAAGCATATGCAACAAATTAGTTGTCTGCTCATTACTTAATTTTAAGTATAATTATTAGAAGAAATAATTAGAAGCAGTACTAGTAGTAGCCATTTATGTAATAATCAAGCACTGGTGAATACTTTAAATTATTAGCATATGCTAATGTGCTACTTTCATGTTTCAATTTTAACAATTCAGTCAGAAGAATGACTTTGCAATGCATACACAATTTAGACCGGAGGATGCCAATATGTAAAGTAGGTATGCAAACCAGCGTGCATCATCAAGTAATTATTCATAAGTAAAACAGTCTCCTGGAGTCATTTTTCTTCAAGGGTGTGGCTCCCTGCTGGGTTGCCAGTGCTCTAGCTGATGGCTCCACACGGGCACTGATAGCTCAGGAAGACATGAAGTTGGGAAGGGACGTGTGGATGTAGGTCTGGGAGGAGTTGGAGGGGGCGTGGCTGTGACGGAAACACATTGCACTCATCTGTGAAAGTCTCAAAGAATAAGTGAATGTCCAAGCATGGAATCTCAAGTCACCTCGAACAGACAAGTTTACACCCAGTGTGTGCCTGGTAATCCTGAATAAAATGTTTGGCATGTCTGGGTCTTATTCGTTTAACCTGCTAATAAGGAGCTAAACTAAGAGGTATCTGGGGGCTCTTCCTAACTGTAAAACTGTCCTGCAGCTTTGCCTGGGTCAGGCATGTAAAGACCACACCAATGCTGACCACCATGCCAGATGGCCAGGCTTGTGGTAACTGACAACCTGGCAGTGCCCATCAGGACAGTCAGTATCCTGGAGATGACACCAAGACCATACCGTCTTCTCCACCTGAAACTGAAGCCAGCCGTTCCAAAGTCTCCCAATCCCTCCTGCTCTTGTCCTTTCAACCACCCTCACCTCCCCTTCTGGGCCACTGCCCCAGAGAAGGTTCCTTCACTTTCAGCTTCAGTTTCCCACTACATGCACCCAGGCATGAACACACAAACACACATGCATGCGTGCACACATGCACACCAGCACCATCCTTCACTTACACACACACATGTGTGTGCACATGCACATGAATGCATGCATACACACACACACCAGCAGCACCGTCATGGGCTGCCATTTATTGAATTGGTCCACTTTCATCAAGACTGATGCAATGGAAACTTTTAAACTACATTTTGACAATTTTTCTGAAAGTATCTCTGATAAAAGGGAGGGGGGATTTTTAATGGAGAATCTGTCTTACAGAATTAAGCATTCGTGTCTTTCCTCTGAGATGTTCTAGCAGTGACATCTGTCAGAAGCCTCTCCTCTGTCCCCAGCCCTGTCCTGGTCTCTCTCCCCTGCCAGTTTTCAACTTCCTGCTCCTTTCTCTCCTCTGTCAAAACCATGAATCTTTCCTTCTCCCATTCCAAACACACCCTGTCTTCAATTGTAATACAAATAAACCTGTCTTCTCTCCATCCCCAGTTCTTTCTGTTATTGGAAATATTTTACTTAGATTTCCAGTGTTATCCCCTTTCTAGACTTCCCTTCATACTCCCTATCACAACCCCCCCCCCACTTCTATGAGGGTGTTTATCCCCCATCCCACCCCTCCTAACTCCCAGCCCTGACATTCCTCTACACTGGGCCATCGAGCCTTGGCAGGACCAAGGGCTTCTCCTCCCATTGATGCCCAACAAGGCCATCCTCCATGTGCAGCTGAAGCCACGGGTTCATGCATGCAAACTCTTTGGATAGTGGTTTAGTCCCTGGGAGCTCTGGTTGGTTGGTATTGTTCTTCCTATGGAGTTGCAAACCCCTTCAGCTTCTTCAATTCTTTCTCTAACTCCTCCATTGGGGACCCCATTCTCAGTTCAATGGTTGGATTCGAGCATCCACCTCTGTATGTACCATGCTCTAGCAAAGCCTCAGGAGACATTCATATCAGGCTCTTGTCAGCATGCACTTCTTGGCATCAGCAATATTGTCTGGGTTTGGTGGCTATATATAGGCTGGATCCCCAGGTAGGGCAGTGTCTGGATGGCCTTTCCTTCGGTCTCTGCCCCAAACTTCATCTCAATATTTCCTCCTGAGAATATTTTTGTTTCCACTTCTAAGAAGGACTGAAGCATCAACACTTTGGTCATCCTTCTTCTTGAGCCTCATGTGATCTGTGAATTGTATCTTGGGTAATCAGAGCTTTTGGACTAATATCCACTTATCAGTGAGTGCAAACCATGGGTGGGTTTTTGTTGTTGTTTGGTTTTTGGTTTTGTGTTGCGGTGTGTGTGTGTGTGTGTGTGTGTGTGTGTGTGTGTGTGTGATTGAGTTACCTCACTCAGGATAATAGTTTCTAGATCCATCCATTTGCCTAAGAATTTCATAAAGTCATTGGTTTTAATAGCTGAGTAGTACTACATTGTGTAAATGTACCACAATTTCTGTATCTACTCCTTTGTTGAAGAACATCTGGGTTATTTCCAGCTTCTGGCTATTATAAATAAGACTGCTATAAACATAGTGGAGCCTGAGTTCTTGTTGTATGTTAGAGGATCTTTTGGGTATGTGCCCAGGAGTGGTATATGCCTCAGCACTATGTCCAATTTTCTGAGGAACCACCAGACTGGTTTCCAGAGCAGTTGTACCAGCTTGCAATCTCACCAACAATGGAAAAGTGTTCCTTTTTCTCCACATCCTCGCCAGCATCTGCTGTCACCTGAGTTTTAGCCATTCTGACTGGTGTGAGGTGGAATCTCAGAGTTGTTTAGATTTGCATTCCCCTGATGAACATTTCTTTAGGTTCTTTGCAGCCATTCGGCATTCCTCGGTTGAGAATTCTTTGTTTAGCTCTGTACCCCATTTTTTAATAGGACTATTTGATTCTATGGAGTCTAACTTTTTGAGTTCTTGGTATATATTAGATATTAGCCATCTATCAGATGTAGGATTGGTAAAGATCTTTTCCCATTCTGTTGGTTACCATTTTGTCTTTGTACAGGGGATAAAAATGGATCAATTTGCATTCTTCTACATGCTGCCAATTGGACCAGCATCATTTGTTGAAAGTGCTGTCTTTTTTCCACTGAATGGTTTTAGCTCCTTTGACAAAGATCAAGTGACCATAGGTGTGTGGGTTCATTTCTGGATCTTCAATTCTGTTCCATTGATCTATCTTCCTGTCTCTGTACCAATACCATACAGTTTTCATCACTATTGATCCATAATACAGCTTGAGGTCAGGAATGGTGATTCCCCCAGAAGTTCTTTTATTGTTGAGAATAGTTTTCGCTATCCTGGGTTTCTTTGGTTTTTTTGTTTGTTTGTTTTGTTTTGTTTTGTTTTTTGTTATTTCAAATGAATTTGCAAATTGCTATCTCTATAAAGAATTGAGTTGGAATTTTGATGGGGATTGCCATTTTTACTATATTAATTCTGCCAATCCATGAGCATGGAAGATCTTTCCATCTTCTGAGATCTTCAATTTCTTTCTTCAAAGTCTTGAAGAAGTTCTTGTCATACAGATCTTTCCCTTGCTTGGTTAGAGTCACACCCCAGTTATTTTATATTATCTGGGACTATTGTGAAGGGTGGCATTTCTCTAATTTCTTTCTCAGCCTATTTATCCTTTGAGTAGAGGAAGACTACTGATGTGTTTGAATTAATTTTACATCCAGCCACTTGGCTAAAGTTGTTTATCAGCTGTAGGAGTTCTCTGGTAGAATTTTGGGGGTCACTTAAGTATACTATCATATCATCTGCAAACAGTAATAAATTTTGACTTCGTCCTTTCCAATTTCTATCCCTTTGATCTCTTTTTGTTATCTAATTGCTCTGGCTAGGACTTCAAGTACTATATTGAATAGGTCAGGAGAGAGTAGAAATCCCTGTCTAGTTCCTGATTTTAGTGGGATTGCTTCAAGTTTCTCTCCATTTAGTTTGATGTTGGATATTGGTTTGCTGTATACTGCTTTTATTATGTTTAGGTATGGGCCTTGAATTCCTGATGGTCCCAAGACTTTTAACATGATGGGGTGTTGAATTTTTTCAAATGCTTTCTCAGCATTGAATGAGATGATCATGTGGTTGTTTTTTTTTTTTTTTTTTTTCAATTTGTTTATATAGTGGATTGCATTGATTTAATTCTTTTTTAATTTATTTGTATTTGTATATGTAGTGTGTGTGTGTCTGTCTGTGTGTGTGTGTGTGTTTCTGTATCTGTGTAATGTTATGTCCTCCATGTAGAGATCAGAAGACAACTTCCGGTGTTAATCCTAATCTTCAACCTTGTTTGATGTAGGGTCTCTCTGGTTTTGTTTCGTGTTATGCTAAAATTCTTTATAGAAAATAGCACCCAAGAATGTCACTTACCACATACTTGTCAGCCCATCACCAAAGGACATCAGCAACTAGCTGATGGTCCATTTCTCTCTCACCTCCGGACATCATAATATACTTCATGTTCACTTAACATCATGGCCCCTTATCCCATATTCTATATCTGTTTAATCCAGTCCCCGTGGCTGGTCTCTGGACTTGAAGAGCATCTACCTATTTTAAAATTCTGTACCTAGGTTTCCACCCTCCAACTGCTAATGTTTGAATGTCGTTTGTGTAAGTCTAAAGGTTTCTGTACTAGAAACTTGGTCTCTAGAGAGATGGTTTTAAGGGAGTGGACCCTTTCAGAGGTTAGACACAGTAGAAGGTGATGGTCTCGGTGTTCATTAGAGACTCTCCCTCAAGAAATATTAACACAGTTTTGCTTGTGGGACCCAGTCAGCTCTTGAGGAAGGGCTGTTTTAAAGCAAGACCATCTCCAAGTACCTGCTTCTTCTTCAGAAGCTTTTCGCTTCCCGTTTCTCTACCACATTGCAATGAGGTCAAAGGGACCCTCACCAGAAGCTAAAAAATGATGATACCCAATCACGGACTCTCAGCTTCCAAAGCTGCCATTTAGACAGATGTCTTTTCCTTATAAAACAGTCGGCGTTGAGCATCTTACTAAAGCAACAGAAATCGGTTAACATTGAGCCAGCCTCCCCTCAACTGTGCCCAGGTCATGTTCACAAAGACATCCAGTGACTCAAACTCTTTCATCTGCTAATCTGTCTCTCTGATTTCGGACCTTCCTTCTATATAATTATGTAGTCGGTCACCCCGGGCATTTGCTCTACAGCCCCAGGAATTTCTCTGGCAGTCTTTCCTTCTTGTCCTATCTTCAGATCCCCCAACCCTACATCATTCTGTCTGCTCCACCACAGTGCTCCTTCCAAATATATAATCGAGCGTCAGCGGAAATGAGAGCCATGCCCTCGGTTCTGCATGCCAACCCCGTGCCCTCGGTTTTGCATGCCAACCCCTTCACCCCTTGCTGGCGAGGCATTTGCACAGAGCAATGAGCTTACTCTACACATTGATTCTCCCTATCAGCAGCCATCTTTATCTGGGATATCCCAGCAACCTCTCAAATTCAGTCAGTCTGAAAGCTTAGTGCTCCCACCTTAATCCTATCTCAGTCAACATTATGAATTCCCAGCGTCTGGAATCAGTTATGAGACCCAGACCCAGACCCAGACCCAGACCCAGCTACTGTGTTACTCAGATTTTGACCAGCCTGAGCTACATAGCAAATTCCAGGCCTGGTCATTAGTAAGATCCTGTCCAAAAAAAGCAAAAAGAAAGATTTTTCCTTTACTCGCAAATGTCATTCAATAACCATTTCCTCTCTACTCCACCATCTTCATCTTTCCCACCTGGACCATTCTTCTACTTTTACAGTTTGCCTTATGAACTCATTTCAACTTGATTCTTTTGCTACATTTTTATTAAGATATAGTTACGTCGTTCCCTCCACTCAATTTTTGCCTCCCATTCCTCCCCCGCCCCTACCCCAGTCCCTATTCAGTTCCCAGCCTCCTCTTCTTTCATTGTTATTGTTACATACACCTGCATACACATATAAAGTACAGTCCGTTGTCTGTTCAGTGTGACTTGCATGTACATCATTTCAGACATCATTTCAGGGCCGACTGCTTGGTATTGGGGTCATGAAGTCAAGGGCTCCTCTCTGAGTGTGGACCACTTCTCTTACTCTTGGAATCAACTTGATACTTCCCTTTGCTTTTTACGTAAGAGTCATTTCAAACTCCTTGGTCTAGCCCACAGAGCTAAACAGGATCCAGCCCCCGTCTGGAACCAACAGGTCCCTAAAGACTGCAACCATGTCTTTTCATGTCTACATGTACCGAGCTCTATATCTTCCAAAGCTCACTAGACATGGTGGCCACAGACTGTCACTGGCCAACACACTGCATATGTGTTACAGCTTCGGAAAGGAGAAAATTACCAAGGATATACTTATATAAATGACACGGTTTTCGTTCTCATGGGATAAAATACCTGTTTCTGTAGCTGATAGCCCCTCACCCACCTGCATAGTAAGCCGGGCAGACAGGGCCTGTCTCTGTCTCACTTAGCCTATGACACTGGATTAGCCCCTGTACCAGATAATGACAGTGTGTTCATAGGGTCTCTAGATGAAAGAAGAGGATTACTCACTCAAATTAAAAGTCAAAATAATGAACTTAATATAGAACTAAACCCTGCTTTATGTACGATAACAAATATCCTGAAGCAACGAGGGGGGGTTGCTAGGCATTAATTACTGTTTAAATCGCCCAATTATGCATCATTTCATGCTAATCTAAATGAGCCATTTCTCTCGGCAGACACCACTCAACTCGAGACAGCCCCCACAAGCGTATATAAAAGTTCAAAGAACCCACAAGCAGGTGCTGCTGTGCACTCCTGTGAAATTGCAGCTGCCCACAGACCAGTGGAACGTTTGCCTTAGCACCATGTCTCTCCGGTTCTCTGGCGGATCCAGGCACGTCGGCATACAGTCAGGATCCCTTAGGCCGCCCAGTGGAGGCGCGGGCTATGCTGGGAGCAGCGCGGCTGGCGGCTCAGTTGCTGGTAGTGGATTTTCTTGGGCCTTGGGAGGGACACTGGGCAGTGCTCCTGGTGGGAGCCATGCCTCTGGTGCCCTGGGAAACGTCACTGGTGTTGCCTTCTCGGGAACTGAAGGGCTCCTCTCTGGAAACGAGAAGGTGACCATGCAGAATCTTAACAACCGCTTGGCCTCCTACCTGGATAACGTGAAAGCTCTGGAGGAGGCCAACGCTGAGCTAGAGAGAAAGATCAAGACTTGGCATGAGAAATATGGACCAGGATCTTGCCGTGGACTTGACCGTGACTACAGCAAATATCATCTAACCATTGAGGACCTGAAGGGCAAGGTAAAGTCACAAACTTAAAACTAGCCAAGTATTTAAAACTCAGTAACTTCCAGCAAAAGTACATAAAACCACAAAGGGAAATGCTTCGTGACTGTTCTCTAATTTGCATTTAATTTTAATAAATAATTCTTCCCGTTACTCAAAATTAGAAACCTTGATTCAATATTTTCAATGTACCTAAAATGTTGATTCCCACCGAAGATTTTTGAAATGAATTTATAAATAATAAATTGCTATAGTCCAAAAATAAATGCAATTTCCTGAGAATGAATTTAAAATGTTACTTTTTAAAAATTAAATTCTAAACGTTCTGACAACTGCATACATTTAGAAACTGATGCAAAGGCTTAATTATTTTCTAAGTAATAAATAACAAGAGCAAGATTATCTCTGTTAACTCCCTCTTCATTTCCTCTAGATCATCTCTTCCACGGCTGCTAATGCTAATATAATTCTGCAAATTGATAATGCCAGACTGGCTGCTGATGATTTCCGATTAAAGTAAGTGACAGATGACAACTGTGGCCCTGAAACTAAGTTCCTGTCTGTTTATGTTGTTTAAAAAAAAAAAATGTTTTCATTTTCATCTCAAGTAAAATCACAACCTAAAGGAGTAAAGGAATCAAAGAATTTCTGTTAGAAAATGACAATCAAGTGAGAATGTTACCTGTGCCTCACACCCGTGGAATAAGCTGCTCCCGCATCTCCAGGCCTGCCTAAAGTGATGCAAGCACACAGTAAATGCTCGGTGACTACTGTCCACTCCTTAATGTTAACCTAGGGGCTGGAGAGGTGGCTCAGTAGTTCAGAGCACTGACTGCTCTTCCAAAGGACCCAAGGTCAATACCCGGCACCCAACTCACAACTCTTTGTAACTCCATTTCCAGAGGATCTGACATCCGCATATGTGTAGACAAAACACCAATGCACATAAAAATTAAATAAAACTTTTTTAAAAAAATGTTAACTTAGATAAGACTATGAAATGGCTGTTTTTACTTAACGGGCATTTCAATCTATGTGGTGGGTTAGCTGCTTATTGTCCTGCATGGATGTGGAGGGACGGGTCTTTATGCATAGCTGTTTGTTTTCTTTTGTTTTGTCTTATGGCAAGGTCTCACTCTGTAGCCCAGGCTAGTCTAGAACTCACAATCCCCTTGCCTCGGGTTCCTGAGTTCTTAGATTACAGACATGGGCTACCTCCACAGGATATTTTTCTGTGGATTTTTATATTTAGAGTCCTGATCTGGCTTCAGATTTTTAGTTGATATCTCTAACTTGTTGAAGAGGCCTAGCCTGCACTGAAATTCATTTAAATCCACCCTCTCCCCTCCAGGTATGAAAACGAGCTCACCCTCCACCAAAATGTGGAGGCGGACATCAACGGACTGCGGCGCGTCCTCGACGAGCTGACGCTCTGCAGGACGGACCAAGAGCTGCAGTACGAAGCCCTGAGTGAGGAGATGACTTATCTCAAGAAGAATCATGAGGAGGTAGGAGAAGCCTCCCTCTAACCCTGAACACAGCTGTGCCGCGAAAAGGCTAGGGAGGGAAGCTCCAGTCCAGCACGAATCCGGCCTCATGGAGACCGCACACAGAATCTACCTGCCTCCCACAAGAACGATAGAGGGAGAGGCGGGGGGAGGGAGGGAGGGAGGGAGGGATGGAGACAAAGACACTGACAGAGAGAGACAGAGACAGAGAGAGGGGGAGAGATTGATTGTACTCCCGGGGTATTTGGCAGGGCAGTGACCCCTCCCCCCACTCTCTCAAGGAAACGGGCGGGGGAATGACAAGCACCAGTGAAGGGCCAGAAACACTGCAGAATCCATGTCCTCTTACAGACACAACACCTGAGAGAAGGCGGCTTTGG
This sequence comes from Micromys minutus, assembly GCF_963924665.1. Lineage (NCBI taxonomy): Eukaryota > Metazoa > Chordata > Mammalia > Rodentia > Muridae > Micromys > Micromys minutus. Next base: position 46,034,021 of record NC_137979.1, on the reverse strand, counting down.
CTGCACTGAGGGCGGAGTAGAAACCACTCGGGTTCTGTCCCCCCCCCCCCCCCGAGAGCATTTACTGCACCCTCTGTGTCAGGTGCTATCAGTCTATCAGCAAGTAGTTTGATTTTGAAAATCTACAGCAACAAGAATTGTCCTTCATATGGAATCTTACAGAAAACTTTAAAATACAAAAATACATTAATAGTAGCTCTTTAGGGCTGATATATACATATAAATAGAAAGATGATAGATAGATAGATAGATAGATAGATAGATAGATAGGTAGATAGATAGATAGATAGGTGGGTGGGTGGGTGGGTGGGTGGGTGGACGGATAGACGAATATCTTAATTCAGAAGTCAGATTCTGGTTTAAGAAAACAAAAGTCGACCGGGCATGGTGGCTCATACCTGTAATCTCAGCACTTGGGAGGTGGGGGCAGGCAGGGGCATAGGAACAGGAGGTCAACCTCGGCTACATAGCAAGTCCCTGTCATGGGATGGGGAGAAACCTGACATATCAACACTTTGAAATCCAAATGAAAAGGTCAGCTATTCAATGGACTAGTACAGACCATTGCTTTGCTCAAGAACCCCAGGGTGCCACAGCTGGAGGGTGTAGCCATGAAAAATGGTATTCAGGAGTCAGGAAGCAACTAGGCGAGTGTCTTCTCCTCTCTGTGCTCCAGCGTCCTCTGTGAAGGGAGTGTCTGCCTCGTAAGGATGCTCAGACTTGTAGCACATGCTCAGAGCAGCGTCTGGCACCCTATGGTCATTCAAATAAATGACTGTTGGTGTCCCTCGGGTGAAAATTCCACAATGGCAGGGATTGTGGGGGGAGGCTGGGTTTGCCACAGCTCTGGTCCCATCACCCCAACAGTTGGCAATTGGCTGTTGAATAACCCTCTGGTCTTTCTAATCCTTTCTTTTTCTTTTTAAGTGGTAGTTGCGGTTGTCTTTTTTAATTATATTTTATTTATTTGTGGGGGAGTACTGTGCACATGCCACCGTATGACTGTAGAGGTCAGAGCAACTTTCGGGAACTGATTTCTTCTTCCACCCTCTAAGTCTGAGAATTGAGCTCAGGTTGGTTGGCAGGAAGCACCTTTACCAATTGAGCCATCTAATTGGTCACTGGTTTGGTTGGGCCTGGTGGAGTAGTTTAACTTTTTTTTTTTTCCCTTGGTTTTCTGAGACAGGATTTTACTGTGTAGCCCTGGCTGTCCTGGAGATTGCTCTGCAGACCAGTCTGGCCTTAAAATCACAGAGATTCACCTGCCTCTGTCTCCCAAGTGCTGGGATTAAAGATCTGTGCCATGACCCGCTGGTCCAGCTTTATAATCCCAGCGTTTGGGAGGCTGAGGCAGTATAAATCCTTAATTCAAGGCCCAGCCTGGGTTACATAGTAAATTCCAGCTCAGTCTGGACGACAGAGTGAGACCCTGTCTCATAAAAACAAGGATGGACAGATTGAAGGAAGGAAGGAGGGAGGGAAAGAAGGAAAAAAAACGGATGGATGGATGGACAGACAGACAGACGAATAACAGCCCTGAACAAGGACTGAATATCACCCATAAATTATTTGTTACTCTGGGAACTTTGGGAACTCTAAATTACCCTTCTCTAATGGCCTGTGGACAGTCACTTGCATTTCACTTTAGGAAATGAAAGTTCTGCAGTGCGCGGCCGGAGGCAACGTGAACGTGGAGATGAACGCAGCCCCGGGCGTGGACCTCACCGTCCTGCTGAACAACATGCGAGCCGAGTACGAGGCTCTGGCTGAGCAGAACCGCAGGGACGCCGAGGCCTGGTTCCAAGAGAAGGTGAGGGGAGCCAGACCTGCTCTGTCTATTCCTCCCTAGCGGGCCAGACTCATTGTGACCCTGTGCACCCTGCCTTCCAGAGCGCCACGCTGCAACAGCAGATCTCCAATGACTTGGGCGCAGCCACCTCAGCCAGGACTGAGCTGACGGAGCTGAAACGGTCCATGCAGACGCTGGAGATCGAACTGCAGTCACTCTCAGCAACGGTAGGTGCTGACCTCAGACCACCTGCGCCTGCGTTTCTGGTTCCCAAAAAACCAAGAGAAGCCTTTCTTTTCTTTCTCCTAACAAACGCTTACAGAAAGGGGGCGCGCGGGGGAGGGGGGAAACAGCAGAAAACGCATCCTAGGAGACAGAAAGAGGCGGTATCTTCCTCACAGATTTCTTGATACTACTGATAAGTTCCTTCCTGGATGGCGCCCAGAATTCATTGTGGTAAAAAGAATTAGCCTGGCACCCAGTTCCATCCTGCGCATGGTTCGTTTCATGCCCCAGAGCATGCTGGGAAATGTTGTTTCAGTTAAAACATTAAGGGACAGGATCAGCGCTCTTTGTCCACACAGGCCAAGATGGGTCACACCATCATCTCCGAACACTCGGAAAGGCATATTAAGAAAAAGTATACCAGGCTGAAGAGTTATCTCTGCAGTTAAAAGAACCCACTCTTTCAAGGAACCCAAATTTAATTCCAAGCACCCATATGGCAGCTAACAACTATTTGTAGCTCCACCCAGTCTCAGGGTATCTGATTCCATATTCTGTCTTCTGCAGACGTTGCGTACACGAGGTGCACATACAATAAAGGCAAAACAGTCATATACATAAGATATGTATTTAAAGAAAGGTACACACCAACCCAGACATGGGAACTGTCTCTCACCCTACACTAGTAAAGCTCCCATCCCCCAGCACACACCCCACAGCCTGGCACTCAGCCTCTTAGCAACATCTGGGCCATGGAGAAAACTTCAATAGTTACCATGGAAACAACCTAGAAACCTCCTTTCTGTCAAGACTGTGAGCTGGCAACATCCATAAGGCTTGACTTTGAGGATTGTGGCGAGCATGTGGCCCAAGGATTCCCCATCCTCACAAGAGGCTTTGCAATCCCTGAAGACACTAGGGTGTCACATAAACAAAGAAAGAGCTACTGTGCAGATCAGAACAGTGAGCCAGCCACAAAGGAAACCATGGCTCAGTAGACTAGAAAGATCTTTTGGTTTGGCCAACCTGAAAACACAGAAACAGTGCTCTAACCCTATATAGTATTTAGACAGACTTACCATTGGCTGAGCCCCATCTTACCCAGCATGCTGTTCTTCCCCTCGCTCTAAGCTCAGCGGCCTCTCTAGCCCTTCCTTCTGAATTGTCTCCCCCCAACCCCCGAAACCATCAGAACACTGCGTGATCTTTTGCTGCCGCAGGGATGAAGCCTCCCTGCGTGTCTGGGGGCAAGGGGTGGGGGGTAGAAAATAAATTCTCAAATGTCCTCATCAGAATCAGAAGCATTTTTACATAGAAGCAATGATAATATGAAGCTGTTAGATTCTCGGCGCAGATCACCCATGCCGGAAGTAGTGCTTTGGGGTCAGGAAATAACCCCTGCCGGCAAAATCATTTAATGGCCAGTGTAACCAAGCTACAGAGTAATACTTCCATACCCGAGATTCTTTGGTCAAGATAAATTTCAAGTTCATTTTCCCACAAGGAGAGCACAAGGCAATTATAGGTTGAGGGTTAGTTATTTATAAACACCCACGTGTTTGCTTCCTGTGTTAAGCAAACTTCCAAGTTCATCTGCTTCTTTCTCATCAGGACTGAGCTTTCCCAGTGGAAGGCCATTAAGAGAGATGCTGCCCCCTCTGGCTTCCCAGGGCATTAGCCGCCTTATAAAATATCCTAGGGAAGAAAAGCTTTAAGCTTCTGAACTGTGGTTACGCCTCTCCCTGACATCTTTCTAGCCTGCACCTTTTGTTTCTCATTACCACATCCATCACATTCTGAACGAATGCTCCTGGAGAGCCCAGGAGCCTGTCCAAATGCAGCAACCAGTGTACATCAACGTCCTAAGGGTCTCAGCCCCGTTAGACCCTCTCATGCCTGCCTGTCATGATGAATCTCTTACTGCATAACTCCTTTGCAATCCTAGGACTGAGTCAATACAGCATATATTTGGTCATACACAAACTTATCCTTCAAATGATAATGCTGCTAATGCAAAAGAAAATAAGTAAGATGGGGAGATGGGAGATAGCTACCTTAGTAAAGAAAGGGCTTGCCAGGCAGACATAAATAAGGATATGAGTTTAATCCCTAGGACTCATGTAAAAGAAGCCCAGGCGTGATGGCATGAGCTCGGAAGTAGAGACAGGAGGACCCCTGGGGCTCACTGACTGGCCAATGTAGCTTAATCAGTGAGCCCAGGCTGCCAAAAAGAAAAAGAGCAAAAGAAAGAGAGAAAGGGCATAAAGAAACAGAAAAAGAAAAAAGTACTATCTGAGGACTGATGCACAAGAGTGTCCTCTAATCCCCCCCCCTCTCTCTCTCTCTCACACACACACACACACCAGAGAGAAAGCCTTTAAAATTGAAACGCATTTATTATGTAAGCGCTTGAACCAAACTGCCTCCAGAAACGCCAGGCAGAGGTTTGCACCTCCTTCTAACAGGCGTTATGCCCTGTGATGTAAGAACAACAGTCATGTCACAGGAAGAGAAGGGAAACGAGAGAGTGGAAAAGGCAGTAGACATTCTGATATAAATGATTAATATCAGGGGTAGTAACTGCCCAGACACATATGTTTACATATGATAACACACAGATGGAAATCACCATAACTGAAGGAGGAATCATGAGGCAGGACACATTACAGTTCGTGAAGGAGAAAGTGAGATACTCCTAGGACTTAGTGTGGACACCATGAGCTGCATTGTAATGAGTCCTGGGACCTCGAGAGCCCACCCTGCTGACGGATTCATTCTGTCTGAACCGCTTTAAAAAAGAGGACTCTGCTAAATGACAGAAAAATTAAGAATGAATTACAAAAGAAACCAGCAGACCAGCAGGTCTAGGAACAGGATGAGAACTGTTGAGGAGTGAGGTTTTGGCATAACACACAACCCCCAAAACCTCCAAAATATAAATCATCCTGTGCAGATGTCTTACTGTGCTGTCCCCCAAAAGTGCTTTTGTACACATATTTGTCTTAACAGAAACTGTTACCAAAATTTTAACAGTCAAATATCTTGTCCGTGGGGGTGGGAGGCAAGGGGGGGGGGGGGACAGTGAGAGAGATGCCTGAGGGAATAAGGGTATTTACTGCCAAGGCTCAGGACCAGAGTTTGATCCCAGGAACCCATACGGTGGAAGAGAAGAACCAAGAGGAGTGGTTCTGCAGGATTCTGAGAAACTCAGGACTGGGTACTCTGGTGATTTCATCCCTTTTGATGTTTCAGAAACACTCTCTGGAGCGCTCCCTGGCGGAGACCGGGGGCAACTACTGAACGGCTGTGCGTCCTCTAACCCACTTCTGTTCTTCTCACAGAAACACTCTCTGGAGTGCTCCCTGGCGGAGACCGAGGGCAACTACTGCTCGCAGCTGGCTCAGATCCAGGCTCAGATCAGCGCCCTGGAGGAGCAGCTGCACCAGGTGAGGACGGAGACCGAGGGCCAGAAGCTGGAACATGAGCAGCTGCTGGACATCAAGGCCCACTTGGAGAAGGAGATCGAGACCTACTGCCGTCTCATAGACGGAGACGAGAAGTAAGACCAGCGGGAAGTTGCCAACAACAACCATGCTCTATCCCTCTGCCTTCCTGCTTTCAGTCCAGTTTCTCTGTCCCGCTGCACAAAGATGCATGTCCTTCTCCTGCTTCTATATAGAGGAACCATTTTCTCTCTATTTTGTACATCACAGAGCCCCCTTAGCCACCTCGGATGACTCCCGTCATTCCTGCACAAGTTCTTCCTGACCGTCCATGTTAAACATTGTAATTTCAAGAGTCCCCTGACCCCTGTCCCTTCCCCCAATCCCCTGAACAAGCCCCCCAGGACACATTCTTTATGTGTGTGTGGCTTCTGGGACACTGCCTTTTTTTTATGTGTAGCTCTTAAGCTAATGCATATTTCTTACTTTTTAAATTCTTACATTTAAAAAGAAATCAAATGGGAGGGACTGGGAAGAAGGCTCAGTGGGGGAAAGTGCTTGTCCTATGAGAGTCTGACCTGGATCTCCAGCACATATGTAAATGTTGAATGTAATGGTTCTGAGCCTGTGATCCCATACCTGGTCAGAGGAGAGACCGTGCATGCTGAGTGCTCACTGGCCAGCCAGTCTAGGTGACATATGACATAGGTTTAGTGAGAGACGCTGTCTAAAAACATGGTGGCGGGCTAGAGAGAAGGCTGCAAGGTTAGGAAGCACTTGTTTCTCTCGTACATGACAAGATTCAGTTCTTAGCACCTGTATGATTCACACCAGTCTGTCTGTCCGTGACTCCAGTTCTTGGAAAACTGGTGCCCTCTTCCAGCCTCTGAGGGCACTGCATGTGGTGCAAATGCATGCGTGCAGGTAAAATGTCCATGTGTGTAGAATAAAAATAAACAAATTTCTCTCAAAACAAAGGTTGAGAGCAATGAAGGGAGATTCCTGACACCAGTCAACACACAGCCACACTCACACACTTGCACACATTCACACACATTCACATACTCACACACACAAACATACACACTCACACACATACACATACTCAGGCACACAAACACACACACACAAACACACACATACACCTACATACACACTCACTCATACACACATTCACACACTTACAAACATACACTCACACACATACATACACACTCACACTCATATACTCACACACATACACACACACTCACACATTCGAATTCACATACACAGTACCACCACCAAAAAGAAAAAAAAATCAAATGGAAATAATATTTTTAAATCCTCTCTTTAGATAACTTGTAACCACTTCCTGCTCCTGCACACAGATCACATTTTTTTTCAGTAGTAAAAATTGAGATCCTTTGAGTCATTAATTCAATGGAAGTTTCCTAAGTGATAATAAACACCAATGTAAAATAACGAAGTCTTCTTTCCTCCAGTTCCTGCTCTAGCTCCAAGAGTTTTGAATCTGGAAGCTCAGGGAATTCATCCAAAGGTAACGAAAACCTCGTTTTATTTCTATAGCAGAAAAATCCTTTTACATTAATGGCTCTCACACATAGTAGCAAAGAAGTTAAGGAGTTTTAATTAAAATACTCTGAACTGGAAATGTTCTCTAGACACCCCAGAATCTTACTTTAAACCCGTAACACTCCCTCCCCAGTGTGTGCGATGCAGGAGCGGAGCAGTGATGCCCTTTGTCACGTAGTCTTTCGGGACAGAATACGGCCATTAACTTGTGTTTTCTTCTCTAGATGGATCCAAAACCACACTGGTAAAGACGGTGGTTGAAGAAATAGATCAGCGTGGTAAAGTTCTGTCCACCAGGATTCAGTCCATCGAGGAAAAGATGTCTAAGATAAGCAACGGCAAGTCTGAGCAGAGGGTTCCCTTCTAGCTGCCTCGCTAGGGGGGGAATAGAGCAACGTGGGGGTGAAACCGGCACGGCCGCACTGTTCTAAATCTCAGGGAGAATGGAAACGCTGAGTGACCTTAGACAAAATACCTGTTTTCTCAGTGACTTTCAAAGGATGCTGGGTGTTTGTGTCCAAATAAAATAATCGATGGCAACACACTTCTGTTTGCTGGCGATTAATATCGAGTTGTGATTTTATCCCACCCCACCCACGTAGGTAGACCTTTGTGAAAAACATCTTTATTGAATTAGTTTTCAACAGCTATCAATTCGATTACACTGTATTTAATAATCAATATTCACTAGGCATAATCTTCAAATCCCACCAGGTCTGAATGAGGTAAATATGGGGCACCCTCAGAAAATTCTCCTGCAACTAACACATTCTACCACTAGATGCGATGGCGCATGCCTTTTTTTTTTTTTTTTTTTTTTTTTGTTGTTTTGTTTGTTTGGTTGGTTGGTTGGTTGGTTGGTTGGTTGGTTGGTTGGTTGGTTTGGTTTGGTTTTTTGTTTTGCTTGTTTGTTTGTTTTTGGTTTTTTGTTAAAATGTCTCAAACTGTCTCAAGCTGCCACACAGACTTCCTGGGATACCATGCCCATCTAACCAGAAAAAAAAAAAAAAAAAACTCTGAAAAGATCTACCACAACCAAGCCCATGTTGATGACTTTCCCAGGAAACATTAGAGAAGCTTTTCCCCGGAAAGACCCAGACAGAAATATTTTAGGCATTGCAGACCATAGAGTTTACTGCAATTACTCAGCTGTGAAGCTGTTAACAGAGCCGTAGACTGGTGGGCACAACTACATTCCAATAAAACTTTATTTAAAGGCGATGAGTTGGGTTTTTTTTTTAATTGTAAATAATTTAACATCTCATGAAAGGTCAGTGTTTCCATATTTTCAACCGTTTAAGATGTGAAAGCCAGGGACCAGAGTGATGGCTCAGCAATTAAGAGCATTGGCTGCTCTTCTAGAGGACCAGGGTTCAATTCCCAGAACCTACAAGTGGCTCCCAAGTGTTTGTAACTCAGGATACAAACAGGCAAAACCCCCACACACATAAAATATAAAAGCCATTCTTAACTTGGGGCTGTACAAAAACACGTGACCAATTGATTGACTTTCAGTCTTCCCCACACGGAGACAGACTCCTAAGGTACAAGATCTCATGAGACTCATGATCTCCGAGACATATGATCTCCAGGGTCACTGGTTCCTCTGCCCGAGGAGAATTGTTCTTTTGTTTCTTAAGTTTCTTCCTGATTTCATTGAGAAGTTCCAGGACGGCTGGGCTTTGCACCTAACAACTGAACAGCTTCATGGAAGCTCAAAGGAGTGGAGAAAACAATCAAATACTTAACCAAATTTCTGCCAAATTCGCCACATGAAGTCCTAGAAGTTATGAGATGATGTCTGCCAACCACACGGGACTGGCTACATAACTTGTTTGACTCAGTGTTGAAATGAAGATAGAAGTATGGGGTCCCCATGTTCAAAACTCACAGCAGAGAAAATTCTAGAATATGATCAGCTCTGCTTTCTTCTTTGGTTACAGTTTTCTTTCTCTCTCTCTCTCTCTCTTTCTCTCCCTTTTTTTTTTTTTTTTTTTTTTTTTTAGTGGTTTGTTGTTGTTGTTAAGACAGGGTTTCTCTGTGTAGCCTTCACTCTGTAGACCAGGCTGGCCTGGAACTCAGTGATCCACATGCTGGCACTAAAGATGTGCAACATCATGTCAGACTCTTTTAGCTGTATTGACTTACCATGGATTTTCAACTGTATTGATTTTTATAATTTTTTTTGTTTGGTTTGGGGGATGAAAGGAAAAGATGACGGGTCACCAATGAAAGGAAAAGTCACTGAAAGGAAAGTCACAGAGCACAAATGTTGTGAAAAGATGATGTCCTGGGTTTCGGCACCAATGTTAGGGGAAGGATGAAGAGAGTGGGGGGCATATGGCCCATGGAGGTGCGGTGAGGCCTGGGGGCAAGGGGGAGATGCCTCTTGGGGGGCCCATGTTGGGAATCCCTTCCCCCTGAGGTACCAGCCACACAACGGTATAGTACAGAATAGAGTTTATTCAGGTCATGGGAGAGTTAAGAGGGTGGTAGAGACAGAGAGAGAGAGAGAGAGAGAGAGAGAGAGAGAGAGAGAGAGAGGAATAGAGGAGTAGAGGCTGGCCATGAGCACATAGAGAGAGAGGGAGGAAGGGAAGGAGAAGAGGAGGGGTAAAGGGAAAGAGCTCGGCTGCAAGAGGCCAAGAGGCCTAGAGAGGCAAAAGAGGCAAGAGAGAGAGGAGGGGGCAAGCAGCCCCTTTCATAATGTCAGGTCATTGGGGCGGAGCATACCTGGCTACTGCCAGGTAATTGAGGGGTGGGGTTTACAGAATCCCAACAGGGGAGGTTTTCTTTTATGGTGGGGGTGAAATTTGAGGGGCTGTTGTTGTTTTGGGTTTTTTTTTTCTTTCTTGTTTTGGCTTTTGTTTTACAGTCTTTGCTATGCAATATTCTAAGTAATGAGGAAAAATACACTTGAGGTTATTGCATACTTTTACCACTTGTTTTTATGGCCAGCAATCCCAGTTCTAAATCCAAATGCCACAATTCTATCACCTGGGTTCTTGTAGCTCACGTTATGTATATGTGTTTTACTCTTACCAAACAGAAGAAACACACACACACACACATATACACACACAAAAAAAACGCAACTATTTTTATTTCACTTTTGTTGCTGTTGTTTGGTTTGGGCTTGAGTTTTTCTCTGGTTTGGGGGATTTTGTTTGTGTGTTTGTTTGTTTTTGTTTTTTAGTCTAGTCTTGTTTTAGGGATAACCTCGGTTACCCAACACATTGTATAGAGCAGAATGCCCACAGCTCACAGAGACCTGCCTGCTTCTGCTTCTCTGGTATTGGTATTAAAGTCAAACATCACCACACCCAGCTATAGACCTCAAAAAAGTTCATGCATTTTGCATTTTTCAGTCATAAGTCATATTTTCATATTCCTTGGAGCTTTAGTAACATTTGAAACAAATTCTGGTTTGCACAGAAGGCCCAGGCTTCCTGGGATTGCCGGAGACCCAACTTACGCCATGTTGGGGACTATACAGTACATTTACCCACTTTAGGTACAGCTGGTCTCCCATACATCAGTGTCAACCAGAATCTAGTGTTCGAGGGCATGTGCTACAGAGGCCGTAAAAGCCAAACTGTTCACATACACCCCCTGCGCACCCACATGCTCCTCCGTTCACCAGAAATTGCTTTACAGAGCACAGGTTTGAAGACACAATTACTGGGAATTACAAGTTAGCAACAGAGAGGGCTGAACCAAGTACAGGACTCTTCTAACAGAATTTTGTCTGAAGCCCTCAAAACAACTCCTACCTTACAGGTGCGCTAGGGGGCCATTGACCTTTGAAAACGTTTTGAACGAGAGTTCCTAAAAATGCCTAGGAAGGTCCAGCAAATACAGGATGCATTTTTTAGTGAAAAGGACTCACGGGAAAGCTAAATTCCTTAACTCGGCTCCTTTTGCTGAAGACATGACGCAGAATTTCCCAGGTGTCTATTCACAGATCAATGGATATAGATTTAGTCCCCTTAGTGAATTTACTTTAAGTTCTGTTGAGTTCACAGGGCAGAAGGAAATACCATGACTTTAGAGTCATAAATCTCTTTTTCCTAGAAATGACTATGCCGTTCGGCTCTGTGATTTCCTGAGCTCAGCAGAAATCGGGGCAACTGGCCTCTGCAGAAGTTCTGCTAATAAACATATATCCCCCCCCCCCAGTCCCTGAAGAGTCCCATTGCTTTTTACTGTAGTAAGTTTGTGTACTTCAAGGTTCTGAAGAATCAATACTTATCTGAAGGAGAAGGATTTCGACTACTCTACTTGAACAGTTAGTTGGTTTATTGGTGTGTGTGTGTGTGTGTGTGTGTGTGTTGTTGTTGTTGTTGTTGTTGTTGTTGTTGTTGTTGTTCTTAAGATGAGATCTCATTCTGTATCCCAGACCAGCCTGCAGCTCAATACATAACATAGGCTGGCCTCAAACTCATAGCGGTATAGCAGCCCCCTGTCTCAGGGAATACAGGTATAAACTATCACATCTGTCTCTCAGCAGTTAGTTATTACCAAACAAACACACGAACCACCACAGACATCTAAGATGTATGAGAACCTTTTTTCAGGCAGTAAATTACCTCAGGCATCCTGTAAGGGCAGGAAGTAGCTTCCAAGGGGCATTATGTGCTATTTCATATGCAACAGAATGTGCTTGGTGATACTTTGATACAATCATGTTTGGTGATACTTTGATAAAATCGTGCTTGGTGTGGTTGCAGAATATAATTTTCCTCCGGATATGCTTCTCGCTGAATGTCACACTTCCTATAGATGTGTCTTGTTTCTATTAACTCATGCCTGGGTATTTCTAACTTTCTTTTTCTTTTATCACTTATAATGCATGTCCTGTGATTTTGAAGAGATAGACTATGTCTTTATCTATTAGCAGGCACAAATGTTTTTGTTTTCCACAGGAATACTATCCATTTCTACATTTTTCTCCTTCGTGTGTACTGACATTTTGTGGGGGTTTGCCTCACTTGGTTTCTTTAGCTCCCTTTTTTTCCAGGCAATTATTCCTTGTTTTCAAAAATGAGGTACAATTACAATTGACTCTTCTAACTTCTCAGACCTCTCTTTTCTCTTGCTTGGATACAGGAATCGAAATTGTTGGCTTTGGGGCTGGAGATGTGGCTCAGTGGGTTTGGGGGTGTGTTGCTTTGTTTTGGGAGTTTAGGTTTGTTTTGGTTTGGTTGTTGGTTTCCTGAAACAGGGCTTCTTTGTGTAGCCCTGGCTGTCCTGGAACTCACTCTGTAGACCAGGCTGGCCTCAAACTCAGAGATCCACCTACCTCTGCCTCCCAAGTTCTGGGATTTAAGGTGTGTGCCACAACTACCCAGCATGACTCAGTGGTTCAAAGCACATACTGTTCTTCCAGAGGACCTTAATTTGGTCCTTACACACTTGTGGAGGTGTTTACAACCACCTGTAACTCCAGCTGCAGGGGATCCAGTCCCCTCTTATGGCTTCCAAGAGCATCTTCACTCAAACTCATATACTCACACACACACACACACACACACCAGCACACACATGTAAACACAATTAAAAAGAGAATAAACTTTTACAACCAACCTGTATAAGAACAGACACATAGAACAATGGAATGCAACAAAGGACCCAGAAGTGCACACACACAGCTGCAGTCACTTGGTGTTTGGCAAAGGTGCCAACAACACCTCTGGAAGAAAGATAGTCCTCACAATGAATTGCGTCGGGAAAACTGGATATCCCCCAGGAAGAGCAAAACTAGATTCTTATGTATCAGCCTGTGAAAGACAAAGATCTGAATGTCAGAGCGAAAACCTTGAAATGCCTAGGAAAAGCACCGTAAAAATCTAAGCCTGGGAAAAGACTTTCAGATATGACTCCAACAATTCTGAGAAGAGTTGACAGATGGGATCCCATTAAAATCAAAACCAGGGAAAAAATCAGGGGAGGAAAAGTAGCTGATAGAACCAGAGAAAACCTTTGACAGTCATCCATCTGATGGGGGATTAGCATCTAGAATCTGTGAAGAACTCAGAAAAGATAACTGTCAAAGATCAAAGCAAATGCCAGGCATGGTGGTGCACATCTTTAATTCCAGCACTCAAGAGGCAGAGACAGTCAGATCTCTATGAAATCCAAAGCCATTCTGGTCCACATAGCAAGTTCCAGGCAGCAAGAGCTGCAAAGTAAGACCCTGTGTATGAACACACACACACACACACACACATACACACACATACACACTCACACACATACACACACACTCACACATACACACACACTCACACACATACACACATAAACACACTCACACACACACTCACACACACACTCATACACACACATACACACACACTCCACACACATACACACATACATTCACACACATACACATACTCACACGCACAACTCACACACATACACACACTTCACACACATACACACACACACTCACACACTCACACACATACACACACACACTCACACACATACACACACATACTCACACACATACACACACACACTCACACACATACTCTCACACACACACACACACACTCCACACACATACACACCAACACACACACTCACACACACATACATACACACACACACACACACACACACACACACACACTGCATATAAATGCATTGACATAGATATATATAAGTGGATGAAGGGACCACTCAGAATATGGGCATGTGACTTGAGCAGACAATCCTCAAAAGAAGAAATACAAACAGCGAAGAGCAAGCACACAGATGAAAAGTGTTTGACACCAAACTTACGTTCACAATTCCGCTTCATTCAGTTACCAAGAAAACAGGCAGGGACAATGCTGCTGCAAGCGAGCGAGGGAGGCAGGGGCCCTCATACTGTGCAGGTGGGATGTAAACTAGTGTGAGAAGATGGGACCGGCATGCGGAGTCTTCAAGACACCAGAAATAGAACCAAGAGAGTCAACATAGCACAGAGACACTGACACATTCCTGTCTGGTAAGGCACTGTTCTCAAGATGGTGTATTAGTCACTTTTTTATTGGAATGATAAAACACCCTGACCAAGGCAAGAAGAGAGAGTTTATTTGGTGCTTACAGTTTCAGGAGGATAAGAGTCTGTGACCATCCCGGCGGGAAGCACAGCAGCAGGCAGGCACGGCGCTGAAGCAGCCGAGAGCACACTTCTCTGTCTACAAACAGGAAGTACAGAGAGATAACAAAAAATGGAGGGGGTCTTCTGAAACCTCAAAGCCCGCCCCCAGTGACACACTTCCTTCACCAAAGCCACTACTCCTAATCCTACTCAAACAACCACCCACTGGGGACCAAGTGCTCCAATGCCCAAGACTGACAGGGAACATCTCATTCAAACTACCACCGATGGCTAAAGAAAAACGTAATTCTGGAGTGCTGTCCATCCATAAAGAAAATCATGTCATTTGCAGAAACATGGATGGAATCATTATATTAAGAAAAACAACAACTGTGGGTTCAGAAAAATTAATTTTGCATGTCTTCTTCTATGCAGCATCTACATTTCAAAAAACATACTTAAACCACAGGAGGGAGGCTGTGTGAGGGAAAAGGGTGTCCGGTGGGGAAGAAGTGAGCGATTCGACAAGTGATCATAGTAAAAGCACATAACACACACGTGTGAGGGTGTGATCATGGAACCCACCCTTTCCTATGTCAACCAAAACACATTAGTTTTAATGAGATGCTGGTTTGGTTTCTAAGGTTTCCCATTTCCTCTCCCACTTGGTACTTTGCCCTGCTGTATCCCGCATCTCAATGATCTGGTCAGCTGCCCCCCCCCCACGCCCCAGCTGCTCCTCCTCACCTGTGCCTGCTCTTGGGACAGAAAACCCGCAGCTGAGCACTTCTGAGAACTCACAAGGCCTGGACAGTCTCCTTCCCATTGGAGCACCTCTTCATTCAGCTGGGAAAAGCTGAATTCTTCCAGCCCCACCCCTCCTCCTCTCTGATCTGCTATGAGTTCTGGTTGGCTTTGGGGAGACTTGTCTTAAGATCAGAATCTTCAGATGCCTCTGTGTTTCCTCTTTTCTCAAGAATGTGTGTAGTTGGTCCAACACGTTTCTGTGTTGGGATTTTATGCCAATATGCTTATCTGCAGATTGGTTATAAACATCTTTAATGCACACACTCAGGAGACAGAAGCAGACAGTGAGTTTGAAATCAGCCGTACAGTCTACATTGTGAGTACCAGGCCATCTGGGGCTATGCAGTCTGGATGGAGCTGGGAAAAAACCTGGGGCTTACAATTTTACAGGTTAGAAGCTTGAGGGCTTGGACTTGAGCGTGAAGGCAATTTCATACATCATCTAATGGGTCTTGGTCATTTCCGCCCTCCATCAACCTCTTACATCACTGTGCTCAAACCCTCCTCTTTCTCAACAAGTCCCCCTCCAACTTCCGTGGTGTGTGTGTGTGTGTGTGTGTGTGTGCGCGCGCGGAGCACGTGGGAAGGGAGGAGAGCGGGGAGTAGGGTGGGGTTGGGGGAGACCACTGATTTGTGTTGCTCTAGGTGGGGCCTGGCCGCACTACTGGATGGAGTGTAGCTCCCACCCAACCCCTGCCTCCAGCAGCCATTAACTACCCATAGTCCCTTAGGGAGGAATGAGGTCTTGGGAACCCCTCAGCCATCCAGGATGAAATGCTGCTAAGCCCAGACTTGTTCTGCTCTCACGCTGGTAAGCAGAACTGCGGTGAGTCCCAACTGGCCTGTCAGGTACAGAAGACACCGCTTCACGCTCTTCTCCCTATTGGCCGACTTACTTGGA
The DNA here is from genome assembly GCF_963924665.1 of Micromys minutus. NCBI lineage: Eukaryota > Metazoa > Chordata > Mammalia > Rodentia > Muridae > Micromys > Micromys minutus. The sequence goes on along the minus strand of NC_137979.1, from coordinate 46,018,185 downwards.
CCTCCCACCCACTCTTCTGGAACGCTACCTCAGCCTCGGAGGGGATGGTAGGAAGGTCGGTCCCATCGGAGGAGCACTTCGCCAGGTGTGAATCTCTGCATTGCCTGTCACGCATCGCAAAAAGGAGCCTCGCTGATGAAGGCTGAGAGCAACACTCATTACGGGGATAGACAGAAAAGTATGTAGAAGGCAGTTTGGCAACGTGGCCATTTAGCAAAACACTTGTAGGTTCCACCCCAGGGCCTGTGACCTCCCAGGCCACGAGATCTTGACTGGGTTTACAGAACCAGGCATGAATTCAGGCCCGTGTCTTTTTGATAGTCATTTGTTTGTTGAGAACACTTCCAGTTCCTTTGCTTCCTAGGCATTAAAGCCACGTGTGTGTGTGTTTCGTATATACTTCCTTGTAATTTGACGGTTGTTGTTTTTGTTCATGTAGTTCGTTCCACAAACTATAGTTAACGTTGACTCCTGGTCATGTGACCTTCGTTCTTTTTCATTTGTTAGTTTGGTTGAACTTTAGAAATCCTGTAGGACCTGCACTAAAATGGTTTTCCTTAGGTATTACAGAATACCACTTTGTTTTGTCCGTGTGCATACATGTGCGGGTAAACAGGCATGTTTATGTGTTCTTTATGAACATTAGCCACATTTTTATTTCAAGTCAGCGTTTCTCTGTGTAGCCCTGGCTGTTCTGGAACTCACCCTGTAGAACCCAGAGATCTGCCTACCTCTGCCTCTCAAGTGCTGGAATTAAAGGTGTGAGCCACCACCACAAGCCCTTCCTCCACATTACTTTTGAAACATAGTCTCTCTTTGGCCTCAGACTCCTGGCCTAGGACTCACCTGAGGCAAGGCTGTCTATCCAGCAAAGCCCGGGGATCCACCTGTCTCTTCTCCCCAAGCCTGAGACTACAGGCATAAACTGCCACACCTGGCTTCTTCTTCACACGGGTGCTGGGGCTCAAACTTAGTTCATGTTAGTGCTTTCCTGACTGATCCAGCTCCCCAGTGCTACTGACATAAATTCTAGGTCAGTTCACTGGATTGGGCTTTTTCAGACCACAGGAGTATTAACCTGGTTTCCTGAGTACGCCCATCTTTCCGGTAGCTTCCTTAGCATCAAAATCATTTTATCAGACCGGGTGTGGTGGGGCACACCTTTTATCCCAGCATACAGGAGGCAGAGGTAGGTGGATCTCCATGAGTCCGGCCTGGTCTATATCAAACTTCCAGGCCAAACAGGCTGTACAGAGAGAACAGAGCACCCCTGATCCTTTCTTTGTGTATACATGCATGTGTGTATGTGTATGTGTCTGTTTATTTATTGGGACAGTTCGGCCTCATCTTGAACCTATGATCCTCTTGCCTCAGTTTCTAAGCAGAATTCTCACCACCACAGATTACATCCTTTTTTTTTCTTAGTTATTCAATTTACATCCTGCTCACTGCCCCCTCCTGGTCACCCCTCCCACAATCCTTTCCCCATCCCCCTCTCTGTCCCCTCTGAGTAGCTAAGGACCCCCCTGGGTATCCCTACACCTAGCACATCAACCCTGCAGGGCTTGGTGCACCCTCTCCCACTGAGGCCAGACAAGAAAACCGAGCTAGAAGAACGTGTCCTACTGACAGGCAACACTTTGGGGGATCAGCTCACATTCTTAAAAGGCTTTTCTCTTTCTAAAGTTTTCTTTTGGGGGGGTTGTTGTTGTCTTATTTTGTTTTTTGTCAGTCCACTACTTAAGTTGCATTTTGGAAATTTAGTGAAATTGTTCACCTCCTTGTTTGCCGTTATCGCCTTGGGATCCCAAGTAACCAAGGATGACCTTGAATTTTCAGTCACCTAGCCTCCACCTTCCAAGTACTGTAACAACAGGCTGCTGTAGGAGCGGAGCACAGCAGTGCACACCTGTCACCCAGCACAGCACTGTACACCTGTCACCCAGCACAGCAGTGCACACCTGTCACCCAGCACAGCAGTGCACACCTGTCACCCCAGCACAGCAGTTCACACCTGTCACCCAGCACAGCAGTTCACACCTGTCACCCAGCACAGCAGTGCACACCTGTCACCCAGCACAGCAGTTCACACCTGTCACCCCAGCACAGCAGTTCACACCTGTCACCCAGCACAGCAGTTCACACCTGTCACCCAGCACAGCAGTTCACACCTGTCACCCAGCACAGCAGTTCACACCTGTCACCCAGCACAGCAGTTCACACCTGTCACCCCAGCACAGCAGTTCACACCTGTCACCCAGCACAGCAGTGCACACCTGTCACCCAGCACAGCAGTGCACACCTGTCACCCCAACACTGAGAAGGCGAAGGCAGGTGGATTCTTGCAGCTTGCTGGCAGCCAGGGGACCCAAAACAATAACCCCAGGTTCAGTAGGAGACTCAAAAACTAAGCTGAAGAAGCAATGGAAGAACGACACCCCTCACCCCAAATCCTCAGGCCCATTTTTGTAAATTCAGTGCTTTCCTTGTGTTTACTGTTCTCTTTTTTACATACCCTAGCCATCTTTTGAGTGTACAATCTTTTATTACTTCTAAAGTTAATATTACAAGTGGTTTGTTTTAGAATTTTTCTTTGACTTCCTTTTAAAGGATTTATCTCATTTTGAATTGTATGTGTGTTTGTGCATGTGATTACAAGTGACCACTGAGGCCAGAGAGATCATTAGACCCTCTGCAGCTGGAGTTACAGGTCAGTGTGAGCTGCTAGTGTGGGTGCTGGGAATTGAACTCTGATCCTCTTGAAGAGTAGCAGGTGCTCTTAACTTCTGAGTCACCTCTCCAGCCCCTGAATATTGTTTCTTGATTCAAATTTCTCTGGGTTCCTTTTCTGCAAAATTACCTACTACGTTATGAAATTGTATGTTCTTTGCTTATTTGTTTCGGATCTTCTCAGCTGAAAGCGATGTCTGTTGTTCTTGGAAAAATGCAAGATTTTACATTTAAAAAAAAATTTTTAAAGAAGAAGAAGCCAATGCAAAGAGTGTGAACAAAAGCAAAAGATGGGAGGGGGAGGTCTCGTGGAATACGATGGTAAGCCAGCAAGGTGACAGCTCTGTCAGGGAAAAGTCCTACAGGGCAAGCAGAGCATTGCAAACATACACAACAGTGGGCAAGGTGTGACTAGATAGGGACGCAGCCAGAGATGTGCAGGGATGCTCGGAGGACAGCAGTGTGAACCCAGGCTGACTGGGGTCACCAGTAGCTAATGAACCAAGGGGAAGAAGCACAGGAACAGTGGCAGAGCAGGCACTGGAGCCCATGCCTATAATCCCAGCACTCCGGAGCCCGACACAGGACCACAAGCTTGAGGCCAGCCTGGGCAACATGGAAGAAGGGAAGAGAAGAGGAGAGGGAAGAGGTGTGGGGGGAGAGGGAAGAGGTTTGGGGGGAGAGGGAAGGAAGGGCTGGATTGGAGGTGCAGTAAACCCAAAGTCTCTAAGATAATAGAACCAACGTTTAGGAAGAAGTAAGAGGTAAGAAGAGGCAGACACTGAAGTTGTCTAAGAAAAAGACACAGAAATATTAGAAACCTACTTGTTCCCTAAAAGGGACAAGAAGCCGTAATCTAGATCCTTCATTTACAGCTAAAGAAACTGAGGGCCACAAAGGCTAACCAGTCCCCCGCGTGACCTGCCTAGCAACGCAACTCAGGCAAAAACCCTGTGCAGAATAAATGGGAATTCAAGAAGGATAGGGGGTAACTTTGTGTTTCCCAAAACGAAAACCTGTTTCTGGTTTTTTGATTGATCCATTGATTGATTGATTAATTGGTTGATTTTTTTTCATCTTAAACAGCTTCTTTCCTCTGAAATCTAGAGCTCGAGGTCTTGAAATTATTTTCAATGTGTCTGATAGAAAACAATGCTGGTGAAGTTCCGCCTGCCGGAGAAATACAGATGTTGGTCAAAGGAAAAAGAACTGTATCTATCCCACTTCTTTTTAATTCTTTAAGAAATGTTATACTGCTAAGGCAGGAAGGGTTGCTTACGCTAAATTGAAAGGCATCCCTATAATAACCTTGATAATACCCCACCCTGCTCCCTCCCAGAGATAACAACCATCAAGATAACTATCCACCCACGGAAGTGGACACAGCAGAGTAAAGACATTCATTAGGGGAAAATGTCACCCACTTAGGGATAATTCTCAATGAGCTGGCAAACACCTTTTTGCTAGGCGAGACAGAGTTCATCTAGCGACACCCTAACGCTGCATATATAAAGCAGCTTTCACCCAGTGGGACATTCACCATCAGGCCAGCACCGCAGTGATCATCATGTCTGTTCGCTTTTCTTCCGCATCCAGACGCCTGGGCTCTGTGAGGCTCTCTGGCCCGGGAGCAGCCTTAGGGGCCGGAAATGCGTGTGGAGTACCAGGCATCGGAAGTGGTTTCTCCTGCGCCTTTGGGGGCAGTTCATTGGCAGGGGGTCTCAGTATGGGCAGTGCTTCCTGTGGGGCCTTCACTGCGAATGAGCATGGCCTCCTCTCCGGCAACGAGAAGGTCACCATGCAGAACCTCAACGACCGCCTGGCCTCCTACCTGGATAACGTGCAAGCGCTGGAGGAGGCCAACGCTGACCTGGAGCAGAAGATCAAAGACTGGTATGAAAAATTTGGACCTGGGTCGTGCCGCGGTCTCGATCACGACTACAGTAGATACTTCCCCATCATTGATGACCTCAGGACCCAGGTAAGACGCATATACACACAGAAACATAAGAATTAACAGCAGAACATGAAGCCCGGCTTCAAGGACTTCATTATCAATATTCAAAGTCATTCCTGGGCTGGAGAGATGGCTCAGTAGTTAATACTGACTGCTGCTCTTTCCAGAAGACCGGGATTTAATTCCCATCAACACGATGGCTCACAACCATCTGCAACTCCAGTACCATGGTATCCAAAGCCTTCTCTCAGTCACTGAGGGCACCAGGCACACAGATAGTGCACAAACATACATGCAGAAAAGACACCGATACACGTGGAAATGTGAATTTTTAAAACAATAATAATTCGCATTACAAGTATAACCTTTGAGCATGACACACCCATCACTGGGAATCAGGCAAGACTGCATGGTTTTAGTAACACACACACACACACACACACACACACACACACATTAAATATTTATAAGCTTAAAAGGGACTTTTTAAAGTGGTAAGGTAGGAATTGAAATATAAACAAAAACTGACTAGATTTCCAGTCACCATTTTCTAAACATTCATCATGTTAGTGTGATCTCATGTGTAACTTAAAATTGCAGAGAAATATGAATGTTTTCTGTCCTCCGTCTTACCTACCTGTCCATCCATCAGATTGTCTCTGCGACTGCACACAATGCCAACATTGTCCTGCAAAATGACAACGCGAGACTCACAGCAGATGACTTCAGAATGAAGTGAGTTGATCCAAATTCAGACTGGAAGCTACCCTGGCGCTTTCCTCTTTTCCTTGGGCCATTGGGGGCTCTTCTCTGCTCTGCTTTTGTCCGTTTGTCCATCTTAAACCAAATCCATATTGAGGAGACCAATATCGTAACCTAATTTACTTAGAAAACTCAGAGCTTATACAAATGAATGTCAAGGTCATAGGGAAGAGAACTTTGAATACTCCAAATATCTTATTTCATAGAAGTGTTTCTCTTCCTTTGTGGGTATGCTGAGACCTGGTGTATTAGGTCGACTTTTAGGGTGACCTGAAAAGTGGGTTGACTCAAATCTGGTAAGAGAGAATGAACCCTTCAAACACATCTCCAAGGTACGAGAATGAACTGGCTCTCCACCAAAGCGTCGAAGCGGACATCAATGGCTTGCGGAGGGTCCTGGACGAGCTGACCCTGTGCAGAACCGACCTTGAGGTCCAGCTGGAAACACTCAGTGAGGAGCTGGCGTACCTCAAGAAGAACCATGCGGAGGTAGGCACACAACCTTCCCGGGCCTCACAGCCTGCCTCTTTCCGGGAATCAAAGGCCAATTACGTTTGGATAAATAATGTATCTTAACATCAAGACAGTCTTTGAATTCCTCTTACTCCTTTGAATACTTATATTATTCCTTCTCAAATAAAACGAGCGAGCTCGGGGTAGTAGCTCACAGCTACAATCTCAGATCCCAGGGGCGCAAAATCCAGGAGCGGCCAGAGCTCCGATTAAGAATGTCTCAGAACAGAAAAACAGACCTCGCAAAAGACTCTGAGACTTATAGATACTGTCCACTTGGCTTTCTTACAAACAGAACCTAATGACGTTGAACAAATCTGTTTCAGGAAATGCAGGCTCTGCAGTGCGCGGCCGGAGGCAACGTGAACGTGGAGATGAACGCAGCCCCGGGCGTGGACCTCACCGTCCTGCTGAACAACATGCGAGCCGAGTACGAGGCTCTGGCTGAGCAGAACCGCAGGGACGCCGAGGCCTGGTTCCAAGAGAAGGTAAAGCCAGGCTGGCTGGCACACGCCCTGCACCAAGTGTGGATGCCGCTGCCCCGCACCCTGACACCAGCTCCTGACTTTGCAGAGCGCTTCCCTGCAGCAGCAGATTTCAGACGATGCTGGAGCCACCACCTCAGCCAGGAACGAACTTACTGAGATGAAACGGACTCTCCAAACCCTGGAGATAGAGCTACAGTCCCTCTTAGCCACCGTAAGTAGGAAGGACAAGGCTGATTTGCTTTGGGAGTTGAGAAAAACTGAAAAGAATTTCATCCTTGTCCAGTTATTTACTTGGGATTTTATCCACTGATTACTCTATTGACGTCTGCTTGAAAACTACATGTTAACAAACCCGGAAACCAGCAACTACAATAATTTTTGACGTGCTCAAGATGAAAGCTAATTTTGCCTTGAGCCTTCTCGCCCAAGTCAAAAAATCAACACATTCATCTCTGCACAAAGCAAATATCTTCCAGGGATCCCCCACCCAGTCTTCCCTCAGTCAGTTAATTACTGGCACTTAAGTTCCTTTTAAGTGGCATAAATAAGCAGCAGGTAGAGGTGTGAAGGTTGAGTCTAAAGCAAAACTTGCTAATGACAATAATAACACCTTCTGCATTAAGGGTTTGCCCAGCCAGTGCCCCCACAGGTTAGTCCACAATACCCCCTGGGGCACAGACGGCATACTTCACACCTCATGTCACTATCTCCTAAAGAAGAATCAGGTTCAGAGAGGAGAGGTGACTCCCAGAGTTGCACAGGGGGGTGGGGGGAGGAGATGGGGGAAGGGGGTAGAGAGGTTGGGGGGGGGACAAAGAATGGCACTTCCTATCCAACTTGCCAAACCTAATTCTCTACCTTTCTGCCCCGGGCTAGGAAACCTCCAGCATTTACCCACAAAAGAATGCCTGTGCTGTATATGAATGCATGTAAAATTATATGAAAATATAGGGCTTCAAAGGGATCAGTAAGATACTGCCATCCAGCCAGGCATATGGTGCACGCTTTTAATTGCAGCACTTGGGAAGCAGAGGTAGGTGGATCTCTGTGAGTTCAAGGCCAGCCTGGTCTACATAGTGAGTTCCAGGATAGCCAGGGCTATGGACAGAGACTCTGCCTCCAAAAAACCAAACAAACAAAAACAAAAAAACCCTGCCATTCTCATTTCAAGTAAAATTATAACAGGTGTCTCCTCTTGCTCTATATAGACTCATTTGATTTTACAAGCCAAGCCATTAGACAGTTTAAAGTTTAAAAGGGCGGTGCTTTTCTTGGGTGGAATCACAATACATACACACTGCTTACACAACTGACTATAGATCAGCAGGAGACAAAGACCTCATGTGAGTCGCAGTGAAGGAGCCAAGGGTAGGGGGTGTCTACCATAGCTAGTGTGGTGTCTGCCATGAATATTAAACCTGTGGAATCTTTTAGGTAGATAAGGTTGTCTATGTGTATGTGCAGTGTGTATTCATGTATATGGTACAATTGTGTGACAAGTCCAGGGGTCAGCCCAGGGTGCTGTTCTTTGGAATTGTCCACCGTGTTTTTTCAGTCTCTGAAGTGGAATCTGGGGTGCACATGTTAGGCTACACTGGCTGATCCTCGAGCCTCAGAAATCCTGTCTTCACTTGCCCAGCACTGGCATTCCAAGCACTCATAGCTGACTTTTTAATGTAGGTGTTAGGCGCATGCTGCATGGCAGGCCCTTCACCAACAGCCATCCCCACAGCCCTGAATGTGATGGATTGCCTTGTGTAAGGATAACTCTCTTCTAAGAGACTTGGCTTTTTCTGACTCAACACAGTAACATTTTTTTTTCTACAGTACCATCGTCCCAAACCATAGAAACACTCTCTGGAGCGCCCCCTGGCGGAGACCGAGGGCAACTACTGAACGGCTGTGCGTCCTCTAACCCACTTCTGTTCTTCTCACAGAAACACTCTCTGGAGTGCTCCCTGACAGAGACCGAGGGCAACTACTGCTCACAGCTGGCTCAGATCCAGGCTCAGATCAGCGCCCTGGAGGAGCAGCTGCACCAGGTGAGGACGGAGACCGAGGGCCAGAAGCTGGAATATGAGCAGCTGCTGAACGTCAAGGCCCACCTGGAGAAGGAGATCGAGACCTACTGCCGCCTCATAGACGGAGACGAGGGGTAGGCACTCTTCCTGCAGAATACTCCTTAAGGTTCCTAAACCTCATCTGAAGCTGGCTGTGGTCCAGATCACATGGGAATCAAACCTCCCTCCCCAGCGTTCCTTCTGCAGTCAATGAACTCCTTCTGTAAGTCGGGGCTGTTTTATGGCTTGAGCAAGACTCGCAGGTAATTAATGCAAAATGTGTTTTCATTTTATAGCTCTTGCGTTAAGTCAAAAGGCCAAGGAGGACCTGGAAATCAGACCAAGGGTAAATGAAAGCTCTATGAGGCGTTCATGGTTTCCTCCTCTCCCCCCTTTTCTTCTTTCCTCCTCTTCCTCTTATTCCCCTGACCAACCCTGTCTCCCTGTGTGTGTGTGTGTGTGTGTGTGTGTGTGTGTGTGTGTGTGTGTGCAGGCCCACCTGTCTACAGAGACCAGAGGGCAACCTCAAGTAATATTCCTCAGGCATAGTATTCCTCTTTTTGTTTGAGACAGGGTCTCTAACTAGCCTAACGATTGCCAAGTTGGAGAGATTGGCTAGCCACTGACTCCCAGGCATTCCCCTGTCTCCACCTCCCCAGCTCTAGAATGACAAGTGTCTTGTGTTATGTGGTTTCTTGGGTTGGAGCTCCAGTCCCCATCATTACAAAGCAAACATTTCACGGAGACCGGGTCATCTCCACTGCCTTTCTTTCTGTCTTTGTTTATCGTCTATGTTTTTGTTCTATTTTTCAAGGTAGGGTTTCTCTGTGTAGCCCTGGCTGTCCCAGGACTCACTATGTAGCCCAGGCTGGCCTCCAGCTCAAGAGTTCCACCTGCTTCTGCCTCCTGAGTGCTGAGATTAATGGCGTGTGCCACCAGACCCAGCCTATTATCTACGTTTCAAGTGATGAGTTATTCTCCACTCGTGGATTTAGCACAATTTTAATGGTTGGTTTGTGTCATTTTAGATTCATCTAAAACTGCCATCGTCAAAACTGTCGTTGAAGAATTAGATCCCCGCGGCCGGGTTCTGTCCTCCCGGGTTCACACCCTGGAAGAGAAATCCACCAAAGTCAACAAGACCGAGCAGAGGATCCCTTCCTGAACTCCGCCCCTAAAGCAGCTCTAATTTCAAATGCCAAATCTAAATGGTTGCCCTGCATAGAGCCCTCTTATGTTTCTGCTTCTCCCCAGTAAGCGACAATGAGCTCCTTCTAGATTAGTGACATTCTTTGCCTTTGTCTCTAGTGGTGTTTCAATAAACCTTCCTGTTGCAAGTTATCCTCTCTGGCTCTGGTCCATCACTGCATCTGAAGTATACCGTCCCACGGAAGCTAAAGTCTACCCTCAATCTTCTCTGTCTAATCTACCGTTCTTGGCAAGTTAGGAACCGGTTGGATACATAGTGGCTGTAGTCACGTGTGAGTTCACGACTCAGTTGGCATGGCTACCGGTTGAACACACAGTGGTTTGTCGAGTGTCTGTAAAATGTTGTCTTCCACCCTTGCACACATGCTGGGCATACACAGGTGGAGCGCTAGGCACTGAAAATAAAAACGATTGATTAAAACTAAAAACCTGGAGCTGGAGAGATGGCTCAGAATCAGCTCCCCTGCATCAGTTCCCAACACCCATGTGGTGACCCTCAAATTCCTGTAATTCCAGGAGACCCCGTGTCCTCTCCCAGGCCTCCTTGGGCACTGCACACATCCATGCTGGCAAAACATACACATGAAATGCAAATAAATGCATGATCATTTTTTAAAACAGATCTTGACTGTAACAGACTCATGGGAGTCAAAATAAGGAATTAAAAAGTCAGAAACATCCCAAACATAAAGGAAATGTAGATTTTTTTTTTAAAGAGACAGGGCTGTTATGCTCAGGAACTCAGTGCACAAGACCCACACGGTATGAAGCCGATCAAATCTCCAACACTGATGAGGAAGGGATTCATGGAGTCGCACCCCCAGCTAAAGAGCTGGTGACAATTGACGGCTGATAGAAGAGTGAGAGCTACATACACAGGATCAAGTCAGCTATATCCCAGCAGAGATGGAGAAGGTGATTCACCAGGGCCCACCCCTTGCCAAGGAGCTACTGGCAGTGGATACTGGGGAAGGGAGAATAACTCTTTATTGAGGATATAGCCATTGGTAAATTTCCATGCTCTCGTGGATGGTCCCAACACCCATGCACATATGGGCAGCATTAACCGGATTTAATAAAAGATATTGGGGGGGTATAATAGTTACTTTTCCAATACATTGATATTCTACCATGACTAAGGTAACTTACAGATGAAAGACTTTCCTCTTGGCTCAGAGGGTTAGAGTCTGTCAGGATGCCAGGGCAAAGCTAGCAGGCAGGCACAAAGGCTGGAGTGGAATCCTGCTTTTTGATTTGCTTGTTTTCTTAATTTTTTTAAATAGTTTTAAGATTTTTTTTAATTTTATTTATATGAGTACACTGTAGCTGCTTCAGACACACCAGAAGAGGGCATCAGATCCCATTACAGATGGTTGTGAGCCACCATGTGGTTGCTGGGAACTGAACTCAGGACCTCTGGAAGAGCAGTCAGTGCTCTTAACCACTGAGCCGTCTCTCCATCTCCTGAAGCAGAATCCTCAGAATTGACATCTTAAATCACAGGCCCAAAACAGAGGGAGTGAACCAAAAGTGATGAGCTCTAGGCTCTCAAATCCCACCCCCAGAGACGTACTTCCTCCAGCAAGGCCCGTGTTTCGTGAGCCTCCCCAAACCACTACCATCGACTGGGACCAAACATTCAAATTCAGCCCAAGATTTTAAGGAACATTTCTCATTCAGTCCACCATGTGGGGGATATAGGAACAATCGGAAGGGGAAAATATGATTACATTTCATTATCTACCTGTATGAAATTCTCAAGAAAAATAAAAGTTAAAAGTCATTACTTAATTGATAACAGTGACTGTGGGCACTGTTCAGTTTGTAGAGTGCTAGACAAGCATTCATGACGCCCTCATTTGTGTGGTTGCACACAACTGTACTCACAGTCTCAGACACAGATGGAGAAGGACCAGAAGCTGAAGGACGTGTTTTAGCTACATAGAGAAGCCATCTTGGACTGCATGAGACCTAGCTTCAAAAATATAAATAAAATAAAATACGCCGGTGAACCTAAATGTTAAAACACCTAACTTTCTGAATACCTGGCTTTTACACCCTATACTTTTATGTCAAAACCAGAAGAAGAAGAAAAAAATCTCTTTCTACATGGTTCCAAAGTCAAAACTACTTAGCTACTGTAGAAGACAGTTCAGCAGGCTCTTACAAAACTAAACACACTGATCGTCTGATCCAGCAATTTCTGAAACCACTGGATCTTTACTCCTCCACCCAAAGGAGGTGAAAACATCTCCACACAAAAACCTGCACAGGCGGAACTGGAGAGATGGCTCTTCCGGAGGACCGGAGTCTTGTTCCCTGCAGCCATGTCAGCAGATTCACAAAGCTGAGATCTTTGTAACTCAGGAGCTCCTACATCTTCTGGCCTCTGGGAGCATCAGCAAACACATGGCATCTACTCATATATAAGTCAAAATAAGTCTTTTTTTACTTTAACGGTACAAAGATGTGTATCGTGGCTTTATTCATTAACTGACACAATTCAGGAGCAAACCAAATGCCCTTCAGTGGGTGGGTAAAAGTGTAAATGACAGCAGATTCAGACGACGGGACACTAGCCGGAGCGAAAAGACAGAGAGGAAACTTCCACGTGTATTCTTAGATGAAAGAAGCTGATTTCCAAAGACTGCATCATGTAGGTCGAGCTCTCTGACATCCTGAAAAACACAAAACCACAGAAACAGTGCACTTGGGTCAGTGGTTGCCAAAGACCAAAAGGGGAGGATAAATTGGGGGTGGGGAGCAAAGGGATTCATGAGACAATAGAAGGTACTCAATATGCTACCATGAGGGCAAGCATTGGGTTAGTGTGTAATTATCCAACCAACAGGGTTCACCTGTCCAAGAAATCTTTGTACCTTTCTCTGAATTACATGTGAGTTTCAAACCATTTTTTAAAATTCTTTTTTTTTAATGACTAAAGAGTTAGCTCAGATTTCTTCAGTAGTTAAGATGTCTGATCACCAAGTGACCCAAACGAAGGGAACAAACTCTTTCTACCGGAACCAAGTAGGGAGAAGAGGTGGGTGTGCTGGGAGTGCTTGTGGATTTCCCACTAGAACTTCTGAGTAAGAATCAGCCATAACAGATAATCAGCCCCTGCTGTGTGCTAAGCACTAGGCTAAGCTCCTGGTCCCCACAACAGCCCTATAAGGTGGAGACTGTGGTCATCACCATTTTTATGAGTAAGGAAACTGAGTCAGAGAACAGTGGACTTATTTTCCCAGAGTTCACACAACTAATGACCGAAGGTGCTGGAATCCGGGTAGTCTAGCACACTGCCTGTCCTCAGCCACAACCTGACACCATGCCGGTGAGAACCCAGAGCTCTGTGGCTTCCCCTCCTTCTAGTGATAAAGGGGTTGCTAGCTCTAATTGTCTTCTCTTTCCCAAACCAGAGAAGCCATTGCGGGAGGAGCTAACACAACACCATCTGACTCTCAGAAGAAACTTGAGGAATCTAGTCACAACACAAACCACTCGTGTTCAAAAAAAAAGTGTTTTCCTAGGCAGGCAAGGTGGCTCGGTAGGTAAAGGTGCTTGCCACCAAGTCTGATAACCTGACTTGGATCCCCAGGGTCTACGTGGTGGGAGGTGAAAACAAACACCTGAAAGTGATCCTGTGATCTCCACATGCATGTTATATATAGTACATGCACACATGCTCTTACACACACGCACATAAAGAGACACACTAAAGACATACTACAAACATGTACATAAAGGATTTTTAATAAAACGGTTCTTCTAGAATAGCTAACAGAAATGAACAAATATGCATCTTCAAAGTTTTAAATTGTTTTTTATTCATTTGGTGTGAGTGTGAACGTGGGCGTAGAGACAAAACATACCATGGCATGCGTGTGAAAGTCAGAGGACAACTTGCTTAGTCTGCTGGTGTAAATCCTCTCCTTCCACCATCTAGCACTGAACTTATATCCTCAGGCGTGGCATCAAAGGCCTTGACCTGCTCAGGCATCTCACCAGCTCCTAAAATTTGCATTTTAACCAACAAAATATTTGAAACTAAACAATACATTTACGCACGGTAAGATCCTTAGAGTAAGACAGGCATGTAAAACTTCATCCTGAAATGAGATGTCGAAACAGCATAAGAGGTTCAAGTCCAATTCAGTTTAATTTCTTTGAATACCAGCAGCTGCAGAGAATGTGCTTCAGTGCCTAGTAGATTCTCAGGAAACGGTGGCTCACACACCAGCAGGCGTGAATGCTGCTCCCCAGCGGAGACGACATCATCTGAAGAAACAAAGGCATCGATGGAAGTGACCTGGGAAATCCATTCAAGTCACACTAAGCTTCCAGAAAAGAAGAAATGTAAATGAAAGGATAAACTAAAAACATAAAGTATAAATAGAACCTATTTATCCTTTTAAAGTTTTAGTTTAGGGGATGGAGAGATGGCTCAGCCATTTTGACCACGGGCTGCTCTTGCAGAGGACCTGGATTCAATTCCCAGCATCCACATGGCAGCTCACAACCATCTGTAACTCCAGTTCCAATGGGCCCAACATCTCTGACCTCCGCCATGCATGTATGTGGTGCCCAGGCATACATGCAGACAAAACATTCATACACACACAAAAATAAATGAATTAAACTTTAAACAGTATTTGTTTGCAGGAAATCTGTGGTGAAGAGAAGAGAGGAGACGTGTCCTATACGTAAACACCAAGCACGTTTCCAGGGGTTACGCATCCTCCATGCTGCTGTGACAGAGAAGTCTGTGATCTACATGGCCATGTTATTTCCAGAGCCAGCTCATCTGCAAAATGGCTCTAATGATATATGCTTGACTTGGTCCACAAAAGATAAGTTAATTAGTATTTATAAGCTACCGGGAGATCAAACAGATTGTGTTAATAATACTTTGCAGTCTCGTTAGAACTCTTATCTTAAAAAAAAAAAACAAAAAAAAAAACAAAAAAACTCAAATCTTATAAACTATTTCTCTATTTCTCTGCCAACACATTGTCTTGGTTGTTTCATCCATGGGAAACACTGGCCAAGAAGTGTAAAAATCAAACTGGTCACAGCAAAATCACTAATAATTCTCTCGATATAATTTATAAGTTGTATAGTATGACACCATGGTCCGAATTACAATTTTGTGTTGTTTTTAAATATCTGTGGTTGTTTAACTCATACATTCTAGTCCACTGGATAGCTCTTGTCTTGTAGACAAACATCTGATAGTTCTCAAACTTCAATGTCTACAACATTAAAAAAGTTTCATCCGGGAAAGAATTCATGCTTCAAAACTAAACCTGTGATCAGTTGACCAATCAATTTGTACCATCATAGGTGATGGGTACAGCCTGCCCCTGTCTGGCGTGTCCACCTTATTATAATAATACAAATAATGAACATTTAGAAGTGTCTGTGCCCTTCAGACTGTCTTAGAGCCGGTCATTACTAGAGCTGCTCATTGAAGCCTTCGTCTGACACTGTGGGAAGTGATTACACACTTTTGTTCCCAGGGAAGGGAAGCACAGAGACTGGCTGGTTTCCCTAGGGCTTTGTGGAAAAGAAGAAAGCACCTGCTTCCCCATGACAACCAGGCTCCTACGTACCAGATTATGGATTTCCTGGGTCGTGATGGAAACATCCCTCTACACCACATATTTCATTCCCCTCTGATTAATGTGAAGCTCGGGTTTTAAAGTCACAACGCTTTAGGTCCACAGATGAAAGCTAGAAAACTGTGATGGGAGGGCAGGGAGGGCATGCCTGTGATCTCAGCATTTGAGAAGGCAGAGGCATCAGGAGAATCAGACAAGTTGAAGGTCTGATTGGTCTATACAGTAAGTTCCAGGCCATCCAGAGCTATAAAATTAATTATCTATCTCAAAATTAATTTTAAAGGGGGGGGGGATCAAAAGAAATCTCACCAGGCACAGCAGCTGCATTACCGGCACTCCAACGGCTGAGAGCAGAGAACTTGAGTTCAAACCCACCCTTGGCTATGTGAAACCCATTCCAAATGATCAACGAAAAGGAGGAAAGAAACTCCCAGTACAAATCCCCACCAACACCACATATGTATAAACTTTAGCAAAGCTGATAAGCAAATTATCACAGAACTTCTGTTATTTGCTTTTGTCTTATTGCAAACAAGTGCCAGGAACTGATGAGGCCTCTTGGTAAGTAAAGTGTTTGCCATGCAAGTCTAAGGACATGAGTTTGATTCCCCCAGGAGCCTAGTGAAAAAACCAGGAGTTTGGGTATATATTTGCATCCCAGTACTGGGGAGGCAGAGACATACTGATCCTGGGGCTCAGCAAGCCTAGCCTACCTCACAGTCTCCAGACCAATGAGACCCTATCTCAAAAACTGGACAGGATGGATGACCTGAAGTTGTCATCTAACCTCTGCATCTGTGTGAGATGCACACACACACACACACACACACACACACACACACACACACACGAGTGTGCACCTGCATGTGCAAACACCCATTAATGTACATATGCATGCACATGTCAAAATAGATCAGTTCAAGAATTCTTATTTGCAAAAGATCACTAAAATAAAGAGTTTCTGTCTCAATAAGAAGGGAATGGCTCAGTAAAATAGGGACAATCGAGATATTCTATTCTAGTGCATTTTTACACAGGGAGCAAATGTTTCCAATGTGAATTCTTTGTTATGTGGGGGTAGGGGGTCTCCACCCTTTTCCAGGAGTCAAAAGGATGTAAATTCTCATCTTGGTAACACAAATGATTGTTTTTCTCTCTGTGAGCTCTGAGGCTGTGATTTAGTGTTACTAACAGTGTTAAGGCTATGAATTAGGATCGCTGTCTCTGGCACCTTTTTCATATATGAAAAAAAAAATATCCTCGGGGCACCTTGCCACCTACTGGACACTATTAAAAATCACCCACTTACAAGAAACAGCAAATTAGGGTATGAATAATATTTTATTACAGATCGACGTAGCTAAGATTGAACCCTATAAAAGCCAGTGGCCCCATGGAGGATACACTCTGGGTTTGCACCTCTCTGGGGAAAGGCTGCTGTGCTGTGCTGTGCTGTGCCATGTCTTTTCGATTTTCTGGGGGATCCAGGGTCTGTTCCCGAGCTGGGTCCGTCAGGCTGTCCCGGGGAGGGGCAGGCTTTGTGGCCGGGAATGTGTGTGTTGGATCTGGAACAGAAAGCAGTTTTTCTTGCACCCTTGGGGGCATCTCTTCTGGAGGAAGCTTTGGTAGTGAGGGGTCAGGTAGGGGAAGTAGCGCTGGCTTCCTTAACAATGAGCCAGGACTCTTCTCCGGGAACGAAAAGGTGGCCATGCAGAACCTTAACGACCGGCTGGCCCTGTACCTGAACCATGTGAGTGCCCTGGAGGAGGCCAACGCTGACCTGGAGAAGAAGATCGAGGGCTGGTATGAAAAGTGTGGGCCTGGCCGTGGCCGTAGACTTGACCATGACGGCAGCCGGTATTTCCCAGTCATTGAGGATTTGAAACGGCAGGTAAGAAATGCAGAGTCCCACACTGTGGCTAGAGAGATGAGGGGGCCGGCATAACTAAAAGCTAGTCAGCAGTGAGGTGTGGTGGCACCCGTCAGTCATAGCGACTGCAGAGGCTGAGACAGGAGGATCACAAGGCTGAGATTGCCTGGGAGCCTAAAGAGTCTTAATAAAAAAAAAAAAAAAAAAAAAAAAGCTAGGACTATAATAGAATGTTTCCCAGCATGCCTGTGACTCCCACTTTAATCTCCAGTATCATGAATATGCTCAATTAATTAATTTATTCATTTCAAATAGCAGGTTTATGGGGTGTGAAATTTGCTCACTCTTTGTTCCCGAAGTTGAGGGTGGCACCTGACAATTTAAAAAAATGTAGAATCAAATAGTGGAAGAGAAATAGCTTCAGAATCAACATAATTAAGCTAAGCCTGACTGTACAGCCCTGAAATCCCAGCCACTCCAAAGGCTGAAGCATGGGAAATCACAAGGTTGGGGGCAGACTAGATAATTGAGTAAGATCCTGTTTCAAAATAAAGATTAAAATGAGAGCTGGGGGTGTGGCTCCTTAGCAGAGTGCTGGCCCAGCCAATGCATGGCTCTGGGTTCAACATCTAGTACCACAAGGATGGTGCGTTACGTATTTTGTTTTGACATTTAACTCAAACTTTTAAATAACAGTAAAGTTATCAGTGGACCTTTTTATTATTTGAATAAAACAATGGTTGGGCTTTTTGGTGGTGGTGGTGGTGGTTGGTTGGTCTTGTCTAATGTGCTAGACCAGAGCTCTACCACTGAGTTACACCCCAAAACCAAGTTTTTTTTTTAATATCCAAATAAAGTCACAAGTGCCTGAGACAAGTTCCCACTGACACTGGAATTTCCTTTGACTGTCCCGTTCAGATTCTGTCTATGACCACCTGCAACGCTAACCTTGTCCTTCAAAATGACAATGCCAGACTCACGGCTGATGACTTCAAGATGAAGTAGGTGAAAGTGGACCGGTTGTTATTAACAATGGCTACAAGACCACAGTTGCACTAGAGAATGTATCTTTTGCTCTTAAAACCTATCATTTGTGTGGTTTATTTTACGTACACGAGTGTTTTGCCTGCATATATGTCTGTGTAGGACTTGTGTGCCTGGTACCTTTGGAGGGCAAAAGAGAGCATCAGGTCCACTAGAACCAGACTTACAGACAGTTGTGAGCCACTGTGTGGATTCGGGAACCAAATTCGGGTCCTCTGAAAAAGCAGGCAGTGCTCTTAACCACTGAGCCATCTCTCCAGCCCTATGTAATGAAGCTGTTCTATTCTACATCAACGAAGAAGAAAAAGTTCGTACATCCTTATAAAAAGGACCTGTTGTACATTTTTATAAATCTGACACTGTTTTGTTGACATGCTATTAGATGGCAAGGATTGACTGTAAAGAAATGACACCTCTTTAATAAGGTATTCATAAGAGCTGGGGTGTCAGTAAAGGGTTTACCACAAAAGCATGAGGATCTACCTGAGTTCAGACCCCCGGCGTCCACATATAAAGAAGGGACAGGTATACGCATGTAAATCCAGTGCTGGTGAGATGCAGACAGAGCCAGGCAGTGGTGGTCTGTGCCTTTAATCCTAGCATTCCAGAGGCAGAGGTAGGCAGGTATCTGTGAGTTCAAGGCCAGCCTGAGTTCCAGGACAGCCAGGGCGACACAGAGAGACCCTGTATCAAAAAAAAAAAAAAAAAAAAAAAAAAAAAAAACAGAGGTCAGGTCAGTGGAGACAGGGGAGGCTTGCTGGCTATCAAGTCTGACAAACTGGTGAGCTGCAGCTTCAATGAGAGATCCTGTCTCAAAAAAGAAGGTGGTGAAATATTGAGAAAGACACCCAATATTGACCTCTGACCTCCGAGTGCACATGCATGTGCAAACACATACACAGAGGAAAAAAAAAATAGTACCTATAAGCTAATATGATATCTCAGACTATCTTAATAGTTTGCCATTGCAAGAAGGTTCAGAAATACATACAGAACCGGAACACCCCACCCCTCGGCATACACAGTGTCTTTACAAGTTGTACTGCTGGTGATCCCGACTCTAAAACACCTTCACACCCTTTAAGGTATGAAAATGAGCTGGCCCTGCACCAGAGTGTTGAGGCTGACACCAACGGTCTTCGCAGAGTGTTGGATGAGCTGACACTGTCTACAACCGACCTGGAAATACAACGTGAGGCTCTGAGCGAGGAGCTGACATACCTCCAAAAGAACCACGAGGAGGTAAGGAAGCTGCCGAACAGCCTCGCACACCGCTTTCCCTCTCCGAGTCCACTTTTCATTCCCTACCAGGATGTGGATATCAAGCAAAATCCTCCCCCTGGGTATTAATGTTTACCCTTTTTCCAGGAAATGGGAGTTCTGCAAAATGCATCAGGGGGAAACATCAATGTGGAGATGAACGCGGCCCCCGGCGTGGATCTAACCGCCATGTTGAACCACATGAGGGCCGAATATGAAGATTTGGCTGAGCAGAACCGGAAGGATGCAGAAGCCAGCTTTAAAGAGAAGGTACCTCTGCGGCAGATGATATGAGAGGGGCTGGGCTCGTTTGGTAAACAGTCGAGCGAGCTTTTAACCCTTCTGACGATTCCTCTTCAGAGCGCATCGCTGCAGCAACAGATTTCAGACGACGCAGGAGCGGCCATGGCAGCCAGAAACGAGCTGATGGAACTGAAACGCAGTCTGCAGACTCTGGAGATAGAACTTCAATCCATCACGGCTATGGTACGTGAGAACGGAACTGGAGGTGTGCGCCTGCAAATTTTGCGCTACTGCAGCAAAACACCCCACGCAGGATGCTTTGTAAATAAAAGGATATTTTATTTACTCACCCAAGTAGCGCGGCCCTAACTGTGCCAAGGCCCTCTCTGGCTACACCACATCATAGCAGGTCACATCATGGCAAAAGTTTGAGCATCCTCAGACAGAAAGCCAGAGCACAAGGAGAGACCACGCTCAACAGTTTTAAAATAACCCTCTCAGGAGACATAACTAGTGTCTGACTAGAATTAAATCGATTTACTCCCGGAGCCCTTGGTGACTTCTCACTAGCCCTACCTCTTAAAGGTCTCCACATATCTTACTGCCACCACACTGGGACCAAGCTCCTCATACAGAAACCCTTGAGGGGACATACTCAAGCCACGTATAACACTTAACATCATATGTGCATAGGTAGGTAAGTAAGTAACATTTTATTTTATGCCTGAGAGTATACATGCACGTCATTTATGTGTCTTGTGCCTGCAAGGGTCAGAAAAGGATGTTAAATCTCCTGGAGCTAGTTACAGATGCCTGAGAGGCACCATGAAGCTGCTGGGAACCCAGGTCCTCTTGCAAGAGGTTAATGAGCTTAACTGCTGAGCCGTTTCTCCCGCCCCATACGATGAATATTCCAACATTATATTAAACACCAGAAATTCCGTCCATAAGCATCTGACACAGCGTTCCCAAACCCTGGCATTCTTTTCTCAGTGAACCTCACCCGTTCTGATTTTTAATTGAGAATATGGACACCTATTACTAACACTCCCTTCCCCCTTGAGAATGGCTCTGTATGAGCGCATCGCCCTCTCTTGCTCATTCAAGCCTTATTCTGCTTTTCTTTCAGAAACAATCCTACGAAAGTTCACTGGCTGAGACCGAAGGGAATTACTACGCTCAACTCCAGCAAATCCAGGAGCAGATCGGGACTCGGGAGGAGCAGCTGCAGCAGATCCGAACAGAGACGGAAGGCCAGAGGCTGGAGCACGAGCAGCTACTAGGCATCAAAACCTGCCTAGAGAAGGAAATTGACACGTACTGCAACTTACTGGACGGGAAGGAACAGTGAGTACCAACTGTGAGACAACTAACTGTGCAGGAACTAGGTTTCTATGTGTTTATTACACTTTTGTTACATGTTACATAACATGTGATCACTACAGAAGTATTATATCCCGTATTTAGTTTATCTTCAACTTATCCTGTAATACGTAGCATACACAGTACATCCTACGCCTTCTTAAAAAATCATATATATATTCAATTATGTCATTATTGCATCCAATAAAATTAAAACAGACGATTCAAATTCAAAATTCAGGTTTCTTTTGGCTTGAGTGTTGTGGTAGTAGTTGCTAATGATGGTGATGGTGGTAGTGATGGTGGTGGTCATGGTGTTGGTGATGGTGGTGATGGTGATGGTGGTGGTGGTGATGGTGATGGTGGTGGTGGTGGTGGTCATGGTGGTTATGGTGGTGGTCATGGTGATCGTGGTGGTGATGATGGTGGTGGTGATGGTGGTAGTGATGGTGATTTCTGAGACAGTATCTCATTATGTAGTCCAAACTATTAATTCTGTGATTTTCCTATCTCAGCCTCCGGAGTACTGGGATTATGGGCATGGGCCACACCTGCATCCTAGAAATCAAAGATCTAAGTATGGAAAACATTTGCATGCATAATTATATAAAGAACAATTAAATTGGTCATCCCAAGACTCTGGTCCAGGGAAAATTCGCTTTCTTTTATGTTTATGCTTAAATGTATTTCTTAAAACTCAACTTGTTTTATTGCTTCAGTAGTTACCCCCACCTATACCCTCTGTCCAAGCTCAGAACAAGAATTATGAATATCTCACTGGGGGCTGGAGAGATGGCTCAGTGGTTAAGAGCACTGACTGCTCTTCCAGAGGACCTGAGTTCAATTCCCAGGAACCACATGGTGGCTCACAACCATCTGTAATGGGATCTGATGCCCTCTTCTGTCTGAAGCAGGCATACATGTAAATAGAGTGCTCATATACATAAATAAATAACTTG
Organism: Micromys minutus; assembly: GCF_963924665.1. NCBI lineage: Eukaryota > Metazoa > Chordata > Mammalia > Rodentia > Muridae > Micromys > Micromys minutus. The sequence continues at coordinate 45,996,107 of NC_137979.1, read as the reverse complement.
TTATTAATCTCACTGCATTGGTGGTACAGCAGTGAGCACAGACATCTCCTGAGAAGATGTTATAGGGAGAAACTATATCAGACTTTGTTAGCCAAGACCTCCAAATCCCCAGAATTGCAGTTTTGGTTGTGAGACCTGTCCTGAGTGAATCTAAACATGCAGTTGAACCTCTCTGGACCACAGTTACCTTTTTCTAAGTTGTAACCAGAGTAAAACCACCCTCAGGTCTCAGCCACAGCACCTCCCCATGCAGACAAAGCACCTTGACAGAGGCTGACACTAAACCAGGCCATCAAAGGCTATTACTAAACACCATGTTCATACTGCGTGTGAATAGCTGTCTTCTGCAGTCTCAGAGGCCAGAGGGAGCCCTCATCAGACTATTATTATTATTATTATTATTATTATTATTATTATTATTATTTCATTTACAGTACATCCCACTACAGTTTCTCCTCCTTCCACTCTTCCCATCCCTCACCCCACCCTCACATCTTCCCTCTCCCATAGATCACTCTTCCTCTGTTTCCCAGGCATCTCCACCAAATATCGCGTGACACGATACAACAGAAGGAAGCACAAGCCCTCACATCAAAGCTGGACAAGGCAGCCCAGTAGGCATTGGCAGTGCAGTGGCGAGCACAGCTGCCTTCCGGACTATTCTAAGGGAAGCCAGCAGCAATGGCTCCCTCCTCAGCATCTGGAGACCATTCCTTCTGCCCTTAACGGACAGTGCCTTTTAGGCAATGTTAAGCATACTGTTTTACATGGATGTGTTGCCTCTCTAACACTATAAACTACCGTGTTACCTAGGTCTCTAGTTTTCTACAGCACCCAGCCTACCTCTTAGAGCAGGCAGTGAACCATTGAATGAAAAGTCAGAACACAAGCTTGGGACAGACGCCCTTGCTGCTAGACAGAAGAAACGATATCCAACCAAAAACGTGCCTTTGTTCTCTTCACTGAGATGAAGTCACCAAAACCTTATTAACACCCCTTGAACATAAAACAGTTTAAAACTTACTGAAACTAGAACTCCAAAGTTATTATTTCTGGGGATGGAGAGAGATGACTCAGCGGTCAAAAACCAGTTCAATTCCCAACACCCATTCAGATAAATCACAAGCAACTGTAACTCCAGGTCCAGGGAAACTAATGCCCTCTTCCGGCCTTGTCTGGCACCTGCATAAATGTGGATGCGCACACGTACATAAAAAAAACTAAAAGTAATTTTTAAAAACCTATAATTTCCAATTCACAATCATTTATGAGCTTCCAATTGAAAGAAAAATATAACCTACTCCTCTCTTCACAGAAGAAGAGAATCCACAAGTTACAAACCCAAGGATGGCAAACCTGCAAACGAAGTCAATGGTATGGAAGAGATTTTAGTTACCTTAATAATGTGTGTGTGTGTGTGTGTGTGTGTGTGTGCGCGCGCGCGCGCGCATGTTCGTGTATTTGTGTCCTAGCATGTGTGTGCCTGCTCTACATGTGGAGGACAAAGATTAACCTCAAGAGTCTTTCTCAAATGCTCTCAACGTTGTTCTTCTGAGACAGTCTCTCACTAATCCGGAACTTGTCAATTTGGCCAGGCTGGCTAGTCAGCGAATGCCCAAGGATCCTGCTGTCTCAGCCTCTGCAGTGCTGGATTGCAAGTGTGCCCCACCATGCCTGGCCTTTGTATATGCAAGCTGGGGAAGAGACTCAGTTCCTAACACTCCCACAGCTAGAACATCAGTTACCTTGCTGTATCCCCAGCCTGAGTGATTCTTTTAAACCCACTGAGCTTTATTAAACGAGCACCCTACGTGTTAACTAAAAAATTGTTTTAAGTTTAGAGCTAGTGGGTGAACCAGTGAGGTCATCGCAACTTTATTTATTTATGTATTTATTTATTTTCACCTAAAGTTTTGCCACATAGCTCAAACTGGCCTGGAACTCAGTCTTTTTGCCTTGGCCTATCACGTGTTAGGATTACAAATGTGTACCACTAAACTATTCACCTGACAATTCTTAGTGTTTTATCTTATATTCCTGTAGAACAGATGTGTTTAAACTATAAAATGACTGTCATGAAGAACAAATCCTCGAATATCTCTATTGCTTAAATGCATTATTTTTTAAGTTTTACTGCTTAACCAAAGTGCTTATTTTAAATCACTAAAATAAGACAAGTTGGCATTTAAAGAAGACAACAGTCCAGCCTGGTGATCCAGGCCTATGATCCTAAGCACTTGGGAGACTGTAGCAGGAGGTTTGTAGATTCTAGACTTGTCTGGGTCACAAAGTGAGTTGAAAACCAGTTTGAGTGATGGAATGAAACTATCTCAAAACAAAGAATGAAATGAGGGAAAGATGTAAGCAAGAAATAAGAACCCTGCTCCAGTATAGTTTTGAGAACCTAGGTTCTGTCTCCAGTTCTAAAAGGGAAAGGGGGTGAGGAGAAAACGGGAGAGGAAGAGAGGGGAAAGGAGGGATAGAGAAAAGGAAGGAGGGAGGAAGGGAGAAGAGGTATTAACTCTTTCAGACCTGTATTTATCTGATGCCTAGACTCTTTTTAATATGTGTTTCATTTGTGCTTTTAATTACCCATTGCACAGAGAGAGACAGACAGACAGACACACACACAGAGAGAGAGAGAGAGAGAGAGAGACAGAGAGACAGAGAGACAGAGAAAGACAGAGAGACAGAGAAACATTCAATCACTTCTGTCTCTTGTTAAGAATTGACCCGAATCATAGCATTATATCTCAATTTTCTTCAAACTCGCAAAAGAATCAGTCTTTAAATGCATACCTGCCATGGCGAGGGGTCTTTCCCCTGTGAAGACTGACCACTGAACTTTCCCTAACTTCATTCTAGACTCAGCGGAAGAAACATTTGTCCGATCGGTGACTGAAGAGCTAGATCACCTTGGCAACCTCCTTTCACTGAGAGTGCACTCGATAGAGGAAAAATCCTCTAAGATCAGCAACATCACCGTGGAGCAACGACTGCCTTCCAAAGCCCCATAACGATGGCAAGACCATTCATCAGACAGAGAGCTGCCTCTGAAAAATCCCTTTGGTCAAGAAAATCATTCATGCCTGTTCCTATGAGTCAGAGGACTAGACTCAAGTTTCCTTTTCTTCTTCCTCTTCTCACACTGTCGTGGGCAACGCAGAAGGAGGCACCAGGACCCTTGGCTTTCACAGAGAAAAGAATTTCATGGACAGACAATGAGAAGCTGGGTTGGAGATTTACTTAAAGGCCTTTTTTTTTTAAACTTAGATCTAAAGCACAGAGATCAATAGAGAGGTGTCTGGGACTCCTCTGGGGTAAGATATACCCAAGCATCAGTGTGGGATTCTCCCAGGAAAGTCACACTTAGGTGTCTTAATCAAAGGTATATATAGAATTTTAGCACCTCTCAAGTTATTTCTCTAACGCTACAGGAAAAGGCCTTCTCGTTTCTTTAACGTTGCTCGAAGCGTGCGGCTTCGAAGACGAAGGTTTAAACTCAAAACTAATTTCCTTCAGGAAACAAGGTTGTAAGACAGATTAATGGAGGTGTTATTTAGCTGTAAGAATGAGAAAAAAAATATTAGAAACTCAGGGTGATGTTTCATGCTGGTCCTGAGGAAGTACCATATAGCCTGACGGGTCTCTGGAGAAGGTTGTATACGTACAGTGTCAGCTGTGCACTGAATGTACAATGTCTCAGACCACTTGAGCTGCATTGGCATTTCTGATGGGATTTCTGATGTTTCTGGCCTTTCTTGGGAGGAGAGTCATGTCAGACTCTGGGATGAAAGCCATAATGCTTTTCATCCTTTTCTTCCCATGACCCTAATAAAATTCCTATCTGTCTACCCCCTCCAGTGCTTTGGTATGCCTTTCCAAGAAATGGGACAACCTCAATAGCTTTTGACTTTATTTTGTGAACCTTCGGCCATTTCATAAAGAGCTCTTCTGTTGCTAATTGATTTTAAATATCTGCTTTGTTTTGATTGCCACAGCTGACCCCCATATGACTATGCCAAGGGTGTGATAAGAAAGCACCGTGCTTTACCTCCGAGTCACATTTGCCTCAATAACAATAGAAAGGACACTAGTCCTAACCTTGGGTCCCAAATCCCAGTTTACTATGTAAATGGCCTATTTGGTCTTCTATGAGTGTAGAAGTTAATGCATCCATGGGTCATTATGGTTTGTTCACACTTCTGATGCTTTGATGGATGATCATGGAATGTTTCTGAACCTGATTAGGTCTCCTTCCACTTTGGAATGTATGTGTCTCACCCCCCACCCGACTTCCAAGGCCACAGCAATGACTTAGCAAACCTAGAATTCAAGCAGGATGTCTTACTAACAGCCTCTGCACACAAGACCATGCCTGGCACTATGCATTGAACAACCCTTCACAAAGAAACTCATAATTCACCAAAGCACAGAGAATGAAGGTCCTGCAGTACTCAGTCACAAATAGACCATCTACATCACATCCTTAGGGACCAACTCAGAAGATGGGGAGAAAAGGGAGGAGTGACCAGGACCAACATGTCATTCTTCAGTGACAGGTCCTGTGAGAAAAGACCAGGGGATCAGAAGACAAGGAAACAGATATGTTTGGAATCGGGAGGTCTGCTATGCCTTATGCCAATCAAGCTTGTTAAGGAATGCGGCACCTCATGTGCTATTTCCATTAGGAATAGGAACTAGATGGAGTCAGTAGAACATATCATACAATGGGACAAAGCCAGTATGAGGCTAATGAGGTAACACTGCAGAAGGAACACAGGGTATCTGCACAGCATTATAGACAAACACTGCAGCCTGAGGACTGGTAACTCCAGTCTCTTCCATGGGAGCAGCCACTAATAGCCAGGGACAGAAACCTTAACCCTTTCAAGGCCCTGGCCCCAGCCCCAAACTGGCCTTGCCACATCTGTTCCTGGGCAAGGACACAGAATGAATGTTCCCTTGGTACTTCCACCAGGGATCCTGGAAACGTGTAGGTCAGCCTGGCTCTCAACAGAGAAAGAAGGTGGGGGAGGGTGAACAGGAAGTGGAAGAGGAAGAAGAAAGGAAGAGAAGATTAGATTTTAAAAAAACACCTTAAAGATAAATAAAAGGTGAGTTTATAAAGAGGAATAATGGTTTTGGAGGCGTCGGTGGGGGGAGGGCTGGGAGAGTAAAATAGAGGAGAGGGTGAAGGGAAGGATGACTAACACTAAGGGTCTTTGAAAAGGACACATAAAAACCTACTAATTTTTCATATATATATATGGGTATATCACCCCTCAAGTTGTTGGTCAAGAGTATCCTGAAGACCCCCTCCCAATAATACAGATTATTGCCATTGCCCCTGGTTTCCCTTGGCAACACGAATCTATTGCTGAAGACATTATGACGATATGACAAATTATATAAACACTCATTGACTATATGACAGGGAGAGATCACGGTAGTGATTCTCCAAGAAGCTTCCTCCCTTCTGGCTGGCTCTCATAGCGCTAGGAGATATTTTGCAGCCTGAGACAAAATAATAATAATAATTCATAATAACGACAACGACAATAATAGTCATCTTGCCTAGCTGTGAACACTGTGAAACACCCATCGTGAGTGCAGGGAACCGAGAAGTACACGCTCTTAGCACTAAGTAAGCCATCACTCTGGCCTAATGCTGCTGTTTGGCTTTAAACCCTAAAGACATTAGGGAGACGGCTCAATGGCAGGATTTCTTGCTCTGCAAACATGAAGACCAAAGTTTGGATTCCCAACTCCCACGCAAAAGCAAGATTGGCAACAAGTCTATGACCCTAGTGCTGGGGATACAGAAGGAGGCCCTAGCGGCTTGGTGACCAGCCGGTCTACATGAAATGGTGAGCTCCAGTTTCAGTGAGTGGCCCTACCTCAAAAACTAATGGAAAGGTACATGGCAAGTGGTTAAAGCACTTGCCACACAAGCCTGAGGACCTGAACACTATTCCTAGACTCCACATTAGCTTAGAAGGAGAGAAGTGACTCCCCAGAGTCATCCCTTGACTCCACATACATACTGTGGAACCCATGAACATCATAAATACAACAAATACACATGTATACACACAATAATAATTGTAACTTTTAAAAAGGTATCAGTAGAGGGGGGCTGGAGAGATGCTCAGTGGTTAAGAGCACTGACTGTTCTTCCAGAGTTCCTTGAGTTCAATTCCCAGCAACCACATGGTGGCTCACAGCCATCTGTAATGGGATCTGATGCCCTCTTCTGGTGTGTCTGAACAGAGTGACCGCATACTCTCATACATTAAATAAATAAATAAGTAAATAAATCCTTTTTTTTTTGTATAATTAGAGAACAGTAGTGGAAGCCGACCTCTGGAATGTGCGCGCACACACACACACACACACACACACAGAGAGAGAGAGAGAGAGAGAGAGAGAGAGAGAGAGATGGAAAGAGAGGGAGATGGAGAGGGAGAGAGAATGTGTGTATAATGCCTGGTCAAAAATCCTTGGAACTAATAAATGAATTCAGTAAAGGTGTAGAAAACAATATTGACCTATGAAAATCAACAATGTGTCTACTCGATGGTAACAAAGCATCACAGAAGAAAACAATCCTTTACCATAGTACAAAAGTTCCCAAGGACAAAATGTATTGCAGGAGGTGAAGGGTCTTTACACTGACAACTCCCTAAATGGGGAGCTTGTCCAGACCCTTGATGGCAACAAGGGGAAGGAGAATTAGATTTCTTTTAAGGGTGTGGCCCCTGGTAGGTTTATACAATGAGCAGTCTCTTTTTTTTAAAGTTTTTATTTATTTATTATATATAAATACACTGTAGCTGTCTTCAAACACACCAGAAAAGGGCATCAGATCTCATTATAGATGGTTGTGAGCTACCATGTGGTTGCTGGGAATTGAACTCAGGACCTCTGGAAGAGCAGTCAGTGCTCTTAACCACTGAGCCATCTCTCCAGCCTGAGCAATCTTTTAATATATGTGCTCCTGGTTCCACAACCAGAAGTATATGAGCAGTACAAATTGGGGTCAAGGGTTAGTTTTGAAAGAGAATACAAAATTGGGAAGGAAGGAAGTGGGTGAACCTTATAGGAGTTGGAGGTTAAATATCAAAATACATTGTATGAAATTCTCAAATGGATAAATAAAAATATTTTAAAACATTTCAAAAGACAAAAATAAATGGAAATATCTCTCCTGTTGATGGATTTAAAAGAATTGAAATTATTAAAATATAGAGATTCAGTGGAATCTCTTTTAAAAACTACAGTATGCCTTTCGCAGAAATAGAAAAACAAGCTTCATATGGACCCACAGACTGTCTGAATAGTTAGAAAAAAGAGTGATGTTAAAGATATCACTTGTATTGACCACAAAACCTATTACCAATGTCAGTAATTTAAAACATTGTGAGGGGCTGGAGAGATGACTCAATTCCAGCAACCACATGGTGGCTCCCAACCATCTGCAAAGAGATCCGATGTTCCCTTCTGGTGGTGTACTCATATAGGTAAAACATTTTGTTGCAACACAAAAGTACACGTAGAACCTGGCAGATGAAAATGAAGAGCCCAGAAATAAACCCATACATTTACAAACCATTGTTTCAAGATTCCAAGAATACTCGAGGGGCAGTCTCTTCAACAGATAATGTGCTGAAAACTGGAGAAGAAATGAAGACTTCAGGTCCTCATCTTATCCTACAAAAAAAAAAAAAAAAAAAGAAACTTATTTAATGCTTAAAACTATGGCCTGAAAAATAAGGTTATTAGAGAAAGCATAAGGAAAAACTTCCTGACATGTCTGGAAAAAACTTTTTTATGATTTATCTTTAATTATGTGCACATATGTGTCTGCCTGCTGTATACGTGTGTGCCACATATCTGTGTGGTGCTGTGGAGACTGGAAAAGGGCATCAGATCCCCTGGGGTTGGGGGAAGGCACTTGTGAGGTGCCTGATGGAGGTGCTGGCAGTCAGAAATAAGTCCTCTGGAAATGTGGTAAATTGGGAAAAAAAAAAAAAACCTAAGCTAAAAATACAGTCAACAAATGCAAAATTAGAAACACAGAACTTTAAAACACTAAAGAAAATCTTCCTCAGAACAAAAGAACAGAGTGAAAAACTACCCACACTCTATGAGAAAATATTGTGAAGGCAATATCTAAAAAGATTGTTTAGTATTCAAAATATATAAATATTAGTGCCATATATGTGAAACAATATATAATATATGTATATACAAACAAATGTATAAATTATAAATTTCAATGTAAATTATAATATATAAAAATTTAGTACCTGAAATATATTGAGAATTTAATAACAAGAAAGCAACTTAATTTAAAAGGCATTTGTTTAAAACAAACTGTCAGCAAACCTATATAGAAAGGAATTCAACCTCTCCAGTCTCATGGAAGTACAAGGGGAAACTGTTGGTCGAGGGGCACAAAACTTCAGTTAGGAGAAATGAGTTCAGGAGATGCATTATACAATTAGGTGACTACTTTAATGACAACGCATGTTTTGCTCAAAAACTGCTGAGTGCAATGTTCTCACTACAGAAATATGAGAGAAGTGTATGTTAATTAGCTGGACTTAGCCATTCCATTGTGTGTGCGTAATGAAACACTGTATTGTGTGTGTGTGAGAGAGAGAGAGATTTCATTTTGTCATTTAAATGTGGGCTTTACATATTAAGGGTTTTCAATAAATATATAGGAACCCACACCCAGTGAATAGTTACTTACTTCCCCATGACTTTCAACTGAGCTAAATAAACCACATAAAGAAAGATGAAATTGTTCCTTCCAAGTTGGCTTCAAATTCTGTGAGGTCAGGAAATACAGCGATGTCCTTCCAAACTCTCACAAAATATACCAGCAATTAGGGGTGTGTTCCTAATTACCAATGGGTGAGAGGAGAGGACAAGTATGCTCACTCCGAAGTGTCAACAGAGTATGTTGCACAAGTCAGCGGAATGGAAGCTAGTTTCCCATCAGGAACCGTGACGAGGGATTCAGAACAAATGGGTCAAGCACAACCTAGTGACTGAAGGACCAAGCAGGAAGGAAATGGTGTAGCTGCTGTAAGAAGACCAGTGTAAGAAGAATCGAAACAGCAAAAGCAGTCTCCGAAACTTCAAAACCTGCCTTGGCGTGACAACCTAAAAAGCCCAGATACCAAATCCGAGTTCTGTCAGAGCCGCGAGCGTTATCTGCTTCAGCTGGAAGTAACCTATGACTCACTGGTATCTTGAAATTGTAATAATGAGCCTGCCATTGCTCCACCCGGATCCATTTCTCAGATAAACATTAACCTAGGGGCAACTGCCCTTCTACAGAAATGAGCCCAACAAAGTTAGTTACTAATTAGAAAAAATCATCCAATTACGCTAACTTGCTGAGTCTGGCAAGCCAGCCTTTACCCTATGTAGGCAGAATCTCAGAGAACACCCTTGAGAATTGTCTATAAAAGGGCAAACAAAACCGTCAGGGTCAGAAGCACCCTATTCTGACTTTCAAGAACACAGTCCTGCGACACGCGTGCCCTGAGATCATGTCTCTTCGTCTTTCCAGCGGATCCAAAAGGTCCTATGCTCGTCCCAGCACAGGGTCACTCAGGGGAACCGGCTTCGGAGCTGGAAACGCTTGTGGCGTAGCGGGCATTGGAAGTGGCTTCTCCTGCGCCTTTGGGGGCAGCTCCACGGGAGGAAACACGGGGATGGCCAACTCCTGTGCTGGCTTCACTGTGAATGAGGGGGGCCTCCTCTCCGGCAACGAGAAGGTCACCATGCAGAACCTCAACGACCGCCTGGCCTCCTACCTGGATAACGTGCAAGCGCTGGAGGAGGCCAACGCTGACCTGGAGCAGAAGATCAAGGACTGGTATGAAAAATTTGGACCTGGGTCGTGCCGCGGTCTCGATCACGACTACAGTAGATACTTCCCCATCATCGATGATCTTAAAAACCAGGTAAGACATGTTTTGCACGGCACGCGGATGTAGGTTACTATCTAAATGTCCTTTTTACTGAAGAGGGGAAAAAAAGCATCCTACATGATTATTAGTGGTGTTTTTAAGGGCATTTCACTTTAACATCGGAAATAATCATGAAGTCGATTCGAATGTTTCAACTCCATATTTGAAAATGCTCTTGACTGATAGCCTCGTTGAGTTTTATCATTAGCATTTTCTAACATTAAAAAAAAAAAGTCACCTTTCTAAATCGTTGTGATACACTAGCCTTTTTAAAAAGTCAAACTCCTGGTTTCCAGATCATCACTTCCACCACCAGCAATGCCAACGCTGTTCTGCAGATCGACAACGCCAGGCTCACGGCTGATGACTTCAGACTCAAGTAAGTCGTCACGGAGCGATAAGAATCCACGGCGATCCGTGCAGTCCCAGTTCAGAGCTCTTTCTAACCTCTCCATCAAAGTCTACTCAGTCTTATTCCAGCGTTGGAAAGCGCTTGGATTTAAAGGAAGCAGGATGGACATAGAGGGGTGAAAAGAATGCTCGAGCCAGAGGATGGGGAGGAGTAAAACGAAATGCTCTGGACACAGAGGGCTCAGCCACGGCATTCACACGCTCACTACTAGGGTTATCTGATTAAAGTCAAGCCAGTAAGATCAGATCCCAGCAGGCAACGCTGATGTATGCTAAGTTACAAAAACCAAAAAAAAAAAATCAAGACCGGAAAATGGGAGGGGCCATGTATCCGAGGGGAGTGGGAGTGGAGCATTAGGGAGCTAGGGGTATGATCAAAACACATCTTAGATTCTTCTAGACAGAGACAGAAACAGAGACACAGAGACAGAGAGAATGCTTTCACTTTTCTATACATTGGCTAGTTTGAGTAATTACTTATAAAACTAGGGCCGGTAATCTGCGCTTCTTTGTTTTGTCAAATGCCCCTCACATTTAAAAAAAAAAAAAAAAGTAAGTGTATAACATACTTCAAAAAGTATATTATACTTCAGAAGTCCCGAGTATATCCATGATTGGTGACTGTCTCCAACCATGTGACAAACTGGAAACATCACTGACACTTTTGAAGGTACGAAAACGAGCTGGCTCTCCACCAGAGCGTAGAGGCTGACGTCAACGGGCTGCGCAGGGTTCTGGATGAAATCACCCTGTGCCGCACGGACCTGGAGATTCAGTACGAAACCCTGAGCGAGGAGCTGACTTACCTCAAGAAGAACCACAAAGAGGTAGGAAGAGATGTCGGGCTGGCTGCCCGCCTCCCAGCACATAACACCACACCTCCCCTCATAAACAAGAAATTGGTCCAAAGACCCGCTGTTCACCCCACGGGAGGCCAGCTTGTCTTTGCAGGTGATGAGCTACCTGTGTTATTCACCTTTGTTCTTCTGCCCATTTTCCCACGGCTTGTTGAGGGGAGAGGGGGCGAGAATCACGCTTTCTGGAACAATCAGGCTTCTAAGATCAGCGTCTTAGGAGACCATTATCACTAAATTAAGCAGACTACTTAGACAATTATACCCAATTAGATGAAATGAATGTGCTTCAAAGGCCATCCTAAGAAAACTGAGTCTACATTTCTACCTGACAGCAGCGTGCATTAACATTAACCTCACAGGTTAAGTATTCAGTCTTAATAGTAAGACATTCTCTTTTAATAATATCAGTATTGATTCCTTGAGAATTCAGTCTATGCTGATCGCCTCCACCCTTTTTTCCTCTTTCCATATCCGTCCTCTCCGAATTCACCTCCCCGCCCACCCAACTCTGCGTTTTCTTCTCTACCCACCTCAAGTTCATCGAGTGTTGCTTAATTACTCTTGGAAATGCAGCCTGGAGTGTAGTCACTCACTGCCAAAGGTCACGTTGCTGGAAAGGATTCTCTCTCTCTCTCCCAGCTGCTATCGAGAGCCGGCATATCCTCAGCAGGAGTAGGATTTTGTGTCTAACTCTCCAACTCCATGCGTGGATTTTGTCTGGCTTGAGATCCTGAGTGTTTTGTGAACGCTCTAACTACCGCTGTGAAACTGAACGTACAACCGCCCACTTGGATCCGGAAATCACTCCAACCTTGACATCACGAACCACCTCTGGTTCTTCCACTCTCTCTACACCTTCTTCCACAATCATTCCTGAGCCTAAGGGAGGCACTGTGACATACATGTTCCATTTAGCGCTAAAAATATTCTTTTGGGTTAGTTGGGTTTTTTGGGGTTTTTGTTTTGTTTTGGGTTTTTTTGTTTGTTTGGTTTTTTTTTGGGTGTTTTTGCTTTTTAAGATGTTTATGTATGCATATAAGTGCTCTATATATATGCCTTCGTGACAGAAGAGGGCATCAGATCCCATTATAAATAAATAGTCATGAACCACCATGTGGGTGCTGGGAATTGAACCCAGAATTTCTGGGAAAATAGCTAGTGCTCTTAACTGCTGAACCACCTGTTCAGCCCCTAAAATATTCTTAATAGACGCAGTGATAAAGCAAAAGTACAATTAAGCTGTTACACTAGAACTTACACTTCCCGGCACATAACATCCTTTGGAAGTGCTCACTTGACCACAAAGTGAGTGTTTTTACAGTCCATATATTCTGTACTAAAATATGGGGGAAGGGGTAATGTTTTAAATCTTTGGTATTTTTTTAAAACGGTCAAAGATCCATAGCTCCCACAAAAGCTTAAATCAGGAGCAAAGGCTAACATGCTACTTGGTTAGTCATGAGGCTAGTTTGTAAATTAAATTACTTGAATTACAGCTTTCATCTGGCTCTATGTATTCACATGTTGTTATAATTTATTTATTTACATACTTATTTATATTTATATTATTTATATATTTTATTTATTTATCATATATTATTTACATTTAAGTATATTATGTTTGTTTAATTCTTATTTATGAGTATTGTATATTTGTTTATAAATATCATATATACATATATTTATAGATACATATTTATTACATGTTATATATTATTTTTATATTATTTATATTATATTTACATTGTTTATATTTTATTTATTTATTTATTATATATTTACTTATCCATGGTATAACAACTCAAGGAATTGTTGATGAATTAAGAGCAATTGGTTTTTAAAAAATGCTTTGCTTACGGATGGAAATCTTGTGGTCTTTAAAGCCACACACAGAGACAGAGATAGAGCACCTACCAGAAAGGACGTTATATAAGACCTAAGGATTGGCTTCATGGAAGAGAGCACGCTGCCCTGATTCTGGAGTCGGGAGGAAGGTCTCTACAGCAGACAGACAGCCTAAGCTGTGTCAGCTCACACCAGCCTGGCGGGGACACCTGGTCTATAGATAGACCCAGAACTGTCACCAACAGCACACCATATAGACAAAATACTATGGCATCTTTGACAGCAGAACAGACTCCTGCTCTCCAGACGACCGGAATCAGGGCAGCCAGCATCCACATGGCAAACAATACTAGAAAGTCACAGAATTATACAGAATCCTTCTACTTCTCTTACCACCACCCAGAGAGGGATTTTTTATCAGTCTTCAGATAAATCATACTTTCCCCAATCAACACAGTTGCAACTGGCCAGGACCAGAAATCACACAGGGACCTGTCTGACTAGAAAGTCCAAAAGGGTACTTTATAATAATTGTTTAACAAACAGCTGGATCCTTCCTTCCCTGCACACACTCTTGCCCTCATTCTTCACACACACACACACACACACACACACACACACACACACACACACACACTTATCTATTTATATCATTTATCCTTTTGGTTAGGGAGTCCCTGAGCTGAGAAAGCAACAGAGTGGTCTCTACCTGACTGAAGAATACAGATTAAAAGCATTCATAGTTAAGCAATCCAAATAAGAGCCAGAAGGCTATTCTTTTAAATGATTTAAGGACTTTTATTTGTGAAGGAATGAAGGCTTACTCTGTGACTCAGAGCTAAACTGAGGACTTGCAGCCTCGGGAACAGGGTTGACTCACAATAATAAAAGGCTCTGGAACCGTTAAGATTCTTTGAGAACGAAACAGGCTACCTGATGAGGTGGTGTCTTCACCGACCTCAAGAGGTAAGCCAAACGGATAGGAGCTATAAAATGAGAAGAGATGGTCAGTGAAGAGCCACCGAGGGAAACCAGGGCTCTGCTAAAGCTAAGCTTCTAGACTGCCTGAAAGTTAGCTCAACATCTCTCTGTCTCCAGGAAATGCAGGCTCTGCAGTGCGCGGCCGGAGGCAACGTGAACGTGGAGATGAACGCAGCCCCGGGCGTGGACCTCACCGTCCTGCTGAACAACATGCGAGCGGAGTACGAGGCTCTGGCTGAGCAGAACCGCAGGGACGCCGAGGCCTGGTTCCAAGAGAAGGTGACTCTCGCCGGACAATGCTGTCCCTATGTGATTTGTGCTGTTCCCAAAACTAAAATCTGCCCCTCTTGTTTGTCATTTCAGAGCGCTACGCTGCAGCAGCAGATCACCGAGGACGTGGGTGCCACCACCTCAGCCAGGAATGAGCTGACCGAAATGAAGCGTACACTCCAAACCCTGGAGATTGAACTACAGTCTCTCCTGGCCACGGTACGGAAGTAAATCTCCTACGGCTCCCTAAGGTTGTTTTAAATTCCACCAATTGGTTTAAAAGCCCCAGTTGCTGCCGAAAAGACATCCTCATATACTTTTGTTCTGTTTTGTTTTTGAAATTTTTATTTATTTATTTATCTATTTATTTACTTATTTATTTATTTAATGTATGTGAGTACACTGCAGATTTTTATAGACACACCAGAAGAGAGCATCAGATCTCGTTACAGAGGGTTGTGAGTCACCCTGTGGTTGCTGGGAATTGAACTCAGGACCTCTGGAAGAGCAGTCACTGCTCTTAACCACTGAGCCATCTCTCTGGCCCTTGGCTTGTTTTTGTTTATTTGTTTATCTGTTTTTGTTTTTGAGATAGGATTTCATATGTGGCTCTGACTGGCCTGGAACTCAGTGTGTAGACCAAATTGACTGGAACTCACAGAGATCTACCTGCCTCCACCTTCCAAGGGCTGGTTTTAAAGGCGCGGACCACTCACTGCACGTAACTAGTGACAACTAACTGAACGGGCTGTGCGTCCTTTTACACACTTCTGCTCTTCCTCACAGAAACACTCTCTGGAGTGCTCCCTGACAGAGACCGAGGGCAACTACTGCTCGCAGCTGGCTCAGATCCAGGCTCAGATCAGCGCCCTGGAGGAGCAGCTGCACCAGGTGAGGACGGAGACCGAGGGCCAGAAGCTGGAATATGAGCAGCTGCTGAACGTCAAGGCCCACCTGGAGAAGGAGATCGAGACCTACTGCCTCCTCATAGGAGGAGATGAGGGGTAGGTGAAGGGGTTTATGTGGAAAATGATGTTTGTATTTCATCCCCGCGTCCACCTCTTTCACGTGAGTGGATTCCACTACCCACGGCAGGAAACTATCACAAAGAGAACAGTGCACCTGTACTGGACATGCACAGACTCCCTCTTCATCTTCCTCTTAAAGAACAGCAGCGACTCGCACGGCATTTGCGTTAGAGTCGGTGTCGTTGGTGACAGAGACTCAGTGTATAGGAGAATGCGCGTATAGGTGTTGTGTAAACACTATGCAACCCTAGCGATGATATTTGAACGTCCTTTGCCTCTGAATCTATTACAATCACAGAACCTTTCCCCACTGATGCTGAGGAATGACTATCCCAAAATGCGCTTAACAATTAGATCCGCTACCAGACTGTGACCAGGAGCAAACATGGCTGACCCTGTTACCCTGGATGCTAAGTGTTAAGCATCTATCTGCATTCCACTGCCTAGAAAGGAATCAGCAGCATTTAGCGAAATCCAACACAGCAAGGGATGAAGATTAAACTGTTACCTCCTAATGTTAAAGTGGTTTCAGCTGTGACCCACTGACCCTGTTCTCCAAAGAGCAAGAGAAATCCTAATACACATCACTCTTGTGTGGTGTCTTTACAGGGCCTGTAAGTCTGCAAGTTACAAGTCTAAAGAGTACGGATCTGGAAATGCCGGAAACCAAATCAAAGGTAATAAAAGGGAAATTCCATTATTCTGTCAGCCCACCTTACTTCCAGTACACAGGTCACTGCTTTTATGCTACAGAATACTTAGAGGAGTTACCATTGCATGTTAGGTGTCTAACTTAAGATGTGTATGCTTATTTTCAATAAAGTCAAAAGGCACCGTGATTTGGTCCAACCAGGTAATCAAAACTCACCAAGGATGAATCATATCTGTGCTCTCCACATATTCTAACCTACACTTGGGGGAGGGAAAAACACCTTATTATCCTTTCATGTACCTTTCTTATTTGTTTCCTTCCTGCTTGATAAAAATCTTTTAACTTGCGATTTTCAGATTCAGTCAAAGCCATCGTGGTTAAGAAGGTCCTCGAGGAGGTGGACCAGCGCAGCAAGATACTAACCACTAGGCTCCACTCCCTGGAAGAGAAATCTCAAAGCAATTAGCCAAGATCCTGAGCAAAGAATGAAGCAAAAAGCTTCAGAGAAGACAGGGTGTGAAATGTGTCTGGGAAATGAGCAAGCCTATGAAAAAAATAAATGTCTGTCCTGTTGTCTTCTGTTCCTTTCTCTGTCTGAGCCTGCAGCAGCTGAACTCCCCATCCATCTGGAGGGGTGTCACTTGCACACGTGAGGGCTCACCTGATGACCCTACAGCCATCTGTTAGCAGTTCCTTCCAGTCAATAAACCTTCCTTGAGCAACTTACCTCGAGTGGCTGCCACTGTCTTGTCTTGGAAAGGTCTGTGCACGGCTGTGCTGCAGACTATGAACGCATAGCAACTTTGATAAACTAATTAAGAGGTCTTCCCCCTGAGGCTTTCATGAGGATTTCTAGACAAGGTCAGAGAGAATAAAAAAAATAGTCCCACTGACACCCTGACAGAGATACTCTGACAGGAGGAGCCTCTTTGCTGACATCGTTCATAAATGTGTGCCTGGTGCATTCTTCATGTGCAACTAGGAATAAGGAAAGCCTTTGTCTCAAAGCATTGTATTGATGTGAAGTAGTCCTCCAATAAGTACTAACTTTACTTCAATTTTAGTACTTGTAGTCATTTAATTTTCAAAATCACTGCCCCTTACGAATATGTTACAGCAATATTAAAAATATAGGAGAGATTAGAGCAAAAGCTGGCTTAGAACCCAAATCATATTCATGGAGCCTTGTGGTTTTTTTCCTTGTTCCTTATCAGCGTAAATAATTATTACATAATAATGCACTTCATTATGACGTTTTCATGCTTGCATATGATTTATTTTGAGCACATGCACTCCTAGGACACTCTTGTCCCCCACCTCCTGCTGATCTTTATCTTCACAATGAGTCCTCCTACTTTCGTGTTGTATTATGAGCATGTGTGTACATGTGTGGGTAGATTGTGTGTGTGTACTTGTATGTATGTATATATGTACAT
Source organism: Micromys minutus (assembly GCF_963924665.1). NCBI lineage: Eukaryota > Metazoa > Chordata > Mammalia > Rodentia > Muridae > Micromys > Micromys minutus. The sequence continues at coordinate 45,978,635 of NC_137979.1, read as the reverse complement.
ATGTATGTGCCTGTGTACATGTACTTGTGGTATGTTTTGCAAAACCAATGATATGTTTTGTAGAGTTTGACATGGGACGGTGGGACAGGTGCCTCAGCAGGCCCATACGGAACCATCCCTCAACCTGAGGTACCCGAGTTTATTTGGGGGCATGGGAAGTGGGGTTGAGAAGGGAGTAAAAGCAGAGAGGGAGAGGGGGCAGAGAAGGACAGAGAGGGAAATGAGAGAAAGAAGAGGCCAGCAATAAACATGTGGAAAGAGAGTGGAGGGGGAGAAGAGAGAGGGAGAAAGGGGTCAGAGAGAGCAAAGAGGCCAAACAGTTCTTTTTATACCAAGCCAGGCCTACTGGCTGTTATTAGGTAACTGTTGGGCAGAGCCTAGAAGGAATGGTAACATGCTAACAATTTGTGTGTGTGTGTGTGTGTGTGTGTGTGTGTGTGTGTGTGTGTGTGTGTGTGTAGTATGTTTTAATGAGTTTCATCATTAAAGTTGCTCAAAATCCTCAGGAATGGATGGGAGTTCTCACCCATTTGTCTTTAAGATTATATCACACAAACTATCTATAACTCTTCACTCCCGATAAAGAGACTATGTTAGTCAGACGTGTTGAATGTTTTGACACTACAACATGACGCTGCCATCTACAAATGTGTTGGGCTGTACTCACAACTATGACTATCCTCAGACACAAATAGCGCATGGGCCACAGGTTGGACATGCCTATTAGATGAACTGTAAATTTGATTTTTTTAGATCAAAGGTAGCCATTATCTGAACCTTGACTCTCTGTGGATGAATTATCTACATTTTAATCTTTGGGAATTTTTCCTTTTGGACTCTGTGTGAAAACATCAAAGAGAATAGATAGTAACGTTGTTTAAGAACACAGGAATTATCTGATATAATCTTAGCTATAGGCCACTAAAGCCAGAATACCAGGTTATGTGAATCAAAAACATTGCAATCTCACAGAAAATTCCACTTCAAAAATAAATATTTCATGGGGGGTGGAGAGATGGCTCAGTGGTTAAGAGCACTGGCTGCTCTTCTAGAGGTCCTGAGTTCAACTCCCAGCAACCACATGGTGGCTCACAACCATCTGTAATGGGATCTGATGCCCTCTTCTGCCTTGCATAAATGCAGACAGAGCACTCATACACATAAAATATATAAATAAATATTTTTAAATATTTCATAATTGCCAAAAAAATGCTAAAGTTCTCTTCTCTGCCTACCGTTCAATACACCTTCATTATCCACACCAATGCTCCCAAATGTAAATCTATATCCAGCTATACATTCATTGTCATGAACCTATGTGCCTAAAAAGGAAAATCTTTTGTTTTATTTTTTTTAAGATTTATTTTATTTATATGAGTACACTGTCCCTGTCTTCAGACAGACCAGAAGAGGGCATCAGATCCCATTACAGATGGTTGGGAGCCACCATGTGGTTGCTGGGAATTCAACTCAGGACCTCTGGAAGAACAGTCTGTGTTCTTAACCACTGAGCCATCTCTCCAGCCTGGGAAATGTTTAATACATGTAAATAAATCATACACAGTGGTCTGCTGAAATGCTTTTACCGTCTCCTGAGCAATTTCTAAATCTCCCTTCCCAATGTCTTTGATGCCGTTACTTTCTAACTTGATATCAGCCCTAAAAAAAGAATTTATACCATAAAAATTGGCAAACAGTACTAAATAAGACTTCTCGCTCCCTTGAACACGTGTACACAACCAAATCATAGAATTCTTAATACCCTCCAGCAGGTTTCTACTGCATGTGACACAAAACTCAAACACCTTTCAGCTCTTCTTCAACAACGAATGATACTTACCTTGAGAACGTAGTAGGATGGGTTTTATCTGCTTGGCTGTATAAAAAAGCATGCTGGCTTCAGGGCCAGCAAGATGGCTGCATGAGCAAAGGTGCTTGCCACTAAGCCTAATGACCCAAGTTCAATCCCTGAGATCCACATGGCAGGAGATAAACAATTTGAACCTCCACTTGTCTACTGTGGCACATGAACACACATGCACACACACACACCACAAATAAAAAATGAATATATATATATACATACATACATACATATATATATATAATTTAAAATAATTTTGAGGTTTTTGTTTTTGTTTTTTTACTGTTCTTTCAGTCTCCTAGTAGGTCATGTGTGATGTGTGTCACATCGTGGCTTAAATGTTTACTGGTTAATAAAACTGTCTTCTGAGGAAAAGCCATCTGGAAAGATAGCTCGGTGGTTAAAAACACTGGTAGCTCTTCCAGGGGTCCGGAGTTCAATTCCCAGCACTTACGTGGTGACTCACAGCTGCCTATAAATCCAGCCCAAGGAAATCCAACTCCCTCTCCTGGCCTCTGAGGGCACCATGCATGCAGGCAAAACATCCATACACATAAAATGACACGATTTCCCAAAGAATAAAATTTAGAAGCAACATGAAACCTCACTTAAATTCACACAGAATTCATTCGCAGCCTGAGTGTGAAAACCTCATGACCTAGCTCCAAACCATGCTCTTCGCCTTGAAGGAAAGCCTCTACCACAAATCAGTTCACACCTTAGTCCCTCTCACACACCTCAGCCCTGGAAGGTGTGTGAAATTTGCTATTGGTCTCTATGGTGGCCAGGATGGTTCACAATAACCAACCGCTGAAAACAACCCAAACTGCTGTCATGCATGAAGTAGAGCATTCCTCTGTCACAAAGTCTGTGAGGAATATGAATAAAAATTGTATGTGTTTGCCGCTAAATTGTGCTGGCATGTTTTCTCCATGTTAAAGCCCAGGTATGTCACTTTGGGGACTATAGCTTTTAGACATCGGGTTTTTTAAAGCGACAGCCACGTGTGCATCCAATGCGCATGCGCTGCCGTTTGGGTGCTGTGGCCTTCAAAGCAATCAAGCGCCTTAAGCGACAGGGAGCTGCTCTGATGCTTCCAAACTGCATGAGAAGACAAACGCAAGGCACACAAGTGACTTAAGGAATCTAAGATGAAAGACGCTTCAGATAAACCTCACTAAACTATTGCTATATTAGAACTTCAAACGTTTTAACATTAATCAATGGACTCCTAATAAGCTAGCTCCGGTAAACACTGATTACGATTATCATGGTCACAGGCTCAAGATGTTAAGTTTCCTTTGGTTGTCGTCTAAGTACAGACTTAAAAGTGCAACAGCCTGCTCTTCCAGGACTTGGCCAACATCCCAGCTTTCTTGGGACTTCAAAGACAGCAATGCCTGCCACTCCACTCCTGACATCAGGAAGCAGTCTAAAGATCGTGGTGCCTGCATTCCAGCTCACCACCACCCTTTCCTTTCTCCTCGTTTTTTATAATAAACAAAAGGGAAGAATGTTAGAAAACAGGCACTCCCCAAGCCTGCTCTCTGAGACTCCGCACCAGCAGCTAAGAGGTTACCACTAGACACCAGCCATCACAGATCACACTTTCTCTCATGCACTAGGGCTCATTCACTCTCTCTGTGTCCCTCTGTCTCCCCCTGTCTCCCTCTGTCTCTCTGTCTTTATCTTTCTCTCTCTGCCCCCCATATTTCCACTCCAAGACAGACTTTTGCTCCGACCCCCCTCTCCCAAACAGCCCCACCAATAAATCTCTGTTTTGTGATGTGATCTCTGGGACACACCTTGACCCCAGATTTGCCTGGGCGCTCTGCAGCGAAACCCTAGCAATTTATCCATAAAGATTGTTACTGTGGAATCAGACATCAACGCACCAAAGTGAGCCAGACTCAGTAAAGACAAGTGGCAGATGTTTCCTCCAATGGGTAGAATAAATGAATAAATAAATAAATAAATAAATAAATAAGGAGAAGGGACTGACAAGATGGCTCAGTGAGGCAAAAATACTTGCCACAAAAGTGTGAGGACGTAAGTTTAAATCTCCAGAAGCGCATAAAGCTGGAGGTGGAAGCACCCAGTTGCAGTCTTGGTAGTCCTGGAAGGAGGTGAGAAGTTGTGTATCAGCTAGCCTGGCAGAGAAAGCAAAAAAGCAAGAGACCCTGTCCCAAAGAAAGCAAAATGAAAGGTTGTGAGAGTGGGAAAGGGGGTGTCCCCGCAGACTTTAAGGTCTTCACTGAACCAATCCAAGTGAATTAAGGATAAAACTTGGTTCAGATCAACTTAGTCAACTGTCTATGGTTCAGACTCCAGAGTCTGACACCAGGTTTTAGCCACATTTAAGCACAGCACGATTTGGGGGAAAAGGTTTTCTGACAACAATTAACTCACTCCTGTGTTTAAATAGGGCTTAAGCTGTGTTTACTTTGAAATTCTCGACAAAGTGCATCTGGCTTTTTTCACAGTGTTGACTCAGAGAGAGGGATGGAGCCTGTGGATGTCAGGATTGGCCTGGCCCTAAGAGAACATGGAAGTCACTTTCACTGTTGTAAAAGACAAGTGACATCTCTCCTATGGGTGGGTTTTAAGGCCTAAAATCAGTGCCCAGAAGTTAGGATGAAAGGGTCTGGGATAGCAGGACATAAACTCTGGGGGTTACAGGTAGAGCCTGGCTCAGCAGATAGCAAAGGCTCACCAGGCTGTAAACAACATTCTTCCCCAGCATTCTGGGAGAACAGGTAAATATATTCTTTCTTTGAAGACATAAGCCTGGTGTCGAACTTTTCCTGGCTTCTCCAGTGCTTGTCTGTACACAAGGACTTCTTTTGCTCGATACAGAAGGTGAAGACCAACTCCCAAGGCTGTCCCCTGCTCTCTATACACACTGTGAGCACTGGAACCCACACATGCACAATTCTAATTACACACACAGGCATAAACATACTCACAAAGGTGAGTCATTCGGACATGAAAGTAGAAGAAAATCAGCAGGAAAGGAAAGGGAAAAAGAATAAAAGTTGAAAATTGAGGAGATAAAATGCAGGTAAAGTGAGATAGATGGTAGGTAGGTAGGTAGGTAGATAGATAGATAAATAGACAGACAGACAGACAGACAGACAGACAAAGGCCTGCAGGCGTACATGCAGACAGAATGCTGTATACATCATAAATAAATCTTTAAAAAAAAAAATCTTAGCTACAGTTTAGTGCCACCTGCTGTTCAAAAAGTATAATGCCATTAGCCCATCATCTCAAGGGCTGGGGCGTAATGTACAGAATGGAAACTAAGAAACTATTGCTGTGGGTTTAAATTCCCTACCTTGCCCTAAGACGGAAGAGTTTTCATTGCTCTTGTCCTGTGTGACCAATGGACATGCTGAACTCCTCAGTGTGTGGACGTGGGAGCAGATCTATGAGGAAGCCAAAGCAGCTTCCCTAAGAGATGAACCCGTGCTGCACAGGACCAACTCATGGACTGAGAATGGCCAGGCAGCACTGCGCCCTGCCTCACGTTCCTATCAAAGCAAGGCAAATTTCAGTAAGAAATGCCATTTTCAATATCAAACAAGCCCTGCATAATAGTAAATGCTCATTTATCAAGAGAATGCAGAAATGACACCTTGCTGGATGGAGGGTGAGCTGGCAAAATCATCCAAAGAATAATACAGAAACAGGCTCCAGATGATGTTTTCATAAAGCCCATGAGTCTCCTTCTAGGGATCTGCCTTTGCAGTAATCAATTATTAATACCAGTCTATTCTTGCCAGCTGCTTATCATAGGGAAACCTCAGACACAATAAAGTATCTATCAACCAGAGTGAGTGCAGTCAGAAAGCACCAGAAAGACTCTATTAAGAACCATAACACAGCCATTAAAAATGTCTAGCTTGCCTGGCAGTGGTGGTGCCTGCCCTGAATCCCAGCACTTAGGAGGCAAAGTCAGGTGGATCTCTGTGAGTTCAAGGCCAGCCTACTCTATAGAGTGAGTTCTAGGATAGCTAGGGCTGTTACAAGAAAAGTCCTGTCTGGGGAAAAAGAAAAAAAAAAAAAAAAAAAACTAAGTAACTAGCTAACTAAATGCAAGATTATTCATTGACCTGAAAAGATATTGGCCATTCACTGGAAAATGAAAAGCAAAGATCCAATGTGACCCAGCTTTAAAAAATAATTTGCATGCATGTTACACACATGCTCATGAAAAAACAATACACACTGATGTCTCCCCAATATTGGGTATTTTGAGGTAGTGAAAATACAAGGGACAAAATGGGTCAGCAAATCAAGGCACCTGCCACCAAGCTTGGCAAGCTAAGTTTGATACCCAGAAACCATATGGTAGAAAGAGAGAACTGACTGTTTCACACACACACACACACACACACACACACACACACACACACACATACACACACACACACACACACACACACACATTCAATAAACACATTCAATAAGCACACTTCTTTTGTTTTCAGAGAAAACATACAAGAACAATGAAATGATAATTAATGCAGTTTAAAATACCAGTAAGAGGGCTGGAGAGATGGCTCAGCAGTTAAGAACACTGACTGCTCTTCCAGAGGTCCTGAGTTCAAATCCCAACAAACACATGGTGGCTCACAACCATCTGTAAAGGGATCGGATGCCCTCTGCTGGTGTGTCTGAAAACAGTTACAGTGTTTGTACTCATACACATAAAATAAATAAAATGTTTTTAAAATAAGTGTAAGAACAATAAAAATAAAAAGTTCTTAGGTGGAGAAAAACTGAGCGCCACATAGTTTAACTTGGCCTCATTTTAGAGCGACATGACCTCTGGGCCAGATTTCTGGCTTTGATAACTGCCCATTGGCTAGGTTGTGGTTGGCACAGAAGACAGCTTTGGTTCGGGCTGGAGAGATGGCTCAGTGGTTAGAGCACTGACTGCTCTTCCAGAGTTCCTGAGTTCAAATCCCAGCCACCACATGGTGGCTCACAACCATCTGTAATGGAATCTGGTGCCTTCTTCTAGTCTTCAGTCATACATGCAGGCAAGATGCTTATTTGCATAATAAATAAGTAAATCTTTTTAAAAAAAGATTTTAGTAAAATAAGAAGAAAATTCAAAGTTAGCAGAAGAAAGCAAATGAAAAAGATCAAAGACGAAGCAGAGACTACTCTCAGCAAGACCTGGGATGTGGCCTGGTCAGCACAGTACTTGTCAAGCAAGCACAAAGCTTAGAGCCTCAGAGCTGCATCCAACTAGGACTGTGCCGGCCTGTCATGCCAGCATTTGATGGTATAAGCTGGAAAATCAGAAATTCCAGGACAGCCTGGGCTAACATTAGACAGTCAAGGGCAGCTTGGGCTACATGAAACCGTGGCTCAGAAAGTTAATTGATTAATTAATAAACTTTAAAATATGAATGAAATTAATGGCTGCATTTTTAGAAGTTAATTTTTTTTAATTTTAGCTAACTTTAAAAAAAAATAAAGACTCAAGTAAAGAAGAAGGGATAGAGATTGTAAGAAAGCGAATAAGTAAAGGAGAAGAAAGCCACGGGGTGGAGGTCTGCTCTCTTACATTTTTTAATTTATTTTTATTTTATATGGATTGGAGTTTCGCCTACGTGTATGCCGGCGCACCACATGCATGCACTGCCCACAGCGGCCAGAAGAGGGCATCTGTTGCAGAATTTTAGCAGAGCTTTTTCTCTGAGGGAAATTCCTGAGCAATGGCACCAAGGATTTGAAGTAGCCTTCTGTAAATAGTCAGTGATTGTGGTCTGAGGTTTACGGAGTTGCTCTTCCGGTGGAGTCACCGAGCCTTTGTATAACTTAGTTCCACGTGGCACACCGGGAAACTCTGTGGCTGAGAACTGCAAAGGAAACGCTTTCTACAAACAAAATCAGATAAGGTTTTAGAATTCGGAGACAGACTTGCTAAAAGCGCCTTTTCTGTAACAATAGAGGCTTTGCAAAGCGGATGAAGTTCAGACCTTGAAAAGCACACACACACACACACACACACACACCACTGCTGAGAAGCCTAAATCCATCCTGCCGTGACGTGTCTCTGTTCAGGCTCTGCACTTCGGAGTTTGGAGCACACGGGTACAGGGGCATGAATCTACAAATTTCTCCTCGTCACCACCATTTCCCACACTGGTCTCAGTGGAATGGAATATTAGCAGTCGGAATCATTCACAGCAATCGACAAAGGGAGTCTTAGGTTTGGCAGCAAACTAGCAGGAAAGCCCCGCAGTGGGGCTCTGTGACTCCCTGCTGCGACAGGGGATACTGCGGGAGCCTGTGACAGCGGGTGTGGAATTAGGAAGTGGGGTGGTAAGGAGAACCCCTAGGGCCAGCCCTGTGGAAACTGGGTCTCTAATGAGGGCAGCTGTTGGTCTACTAAGGAGACAACAAACCCGCCATCTGCAGCCAGCCTACATCTAGGTCAACATTCAGTGAAGTCACCTTTCCTTTTGTGGGGGGGGGGGGGGGGGGGCAATGTGGGTTGTTTTTCTAACAGTTTCTCAGTGTTGGGAAAACTGTAAGTCTTGCTGTGATTACATAAAATGCCGCAAGAATACATAGTAACCTTTTAAAAGCAGGGGCTTGAGGCCGGCAGGCATGGAGACAGCTCAGTACTCTGGCTCTTCCTTGGTTCTGGGTTCTGCACACACCTCTCTTGCAACCTGTGCCTGACTCCCACCTGCCCTGAAGTTACACATACTCCCATCTCTAACAGCAGCATTAAGTTCCCCCTAGCAACAGTCCCTAGCAACAAATTTAGATAGTTTTCCTCCAAGTCATCTGTGAGAAAGATAACTCCAGGAAAGACTATACCCACCAGGGACAGAGGGGGGAACTGAATGTTCTTTCCTGCCACTTACAAACCCAAATGAATCACAGGAAGACATTACAGAAATGTGAGAATGCTAACCTTCAAAAAAAATTTTTTTAATGAGAATGTGTATATAGGAACTAGGGAGAGGTCACAGTCAGGAAAGTGCTTGACACACATGGACAAAGCTCTGAATTCAGATCCTCTGGCCCGCATAACTTGGCAGGACAAGAGGATTGGAATCCCAGTGCTGGGAGAGACAGAGACGGGAGGTGCTGTGTTCTGTTTTTTAAAGGGCCAAAGATATGTTTTGTAGAATGCAGTATGGTGAGGTGGGAGGGGTGCCTCGGTGGGCTGTGCTGAGGCATCTCTTTCCCTGAGATACCAGGAGAACAGGAGAAAAGGAAGAGGATGAGGAAGAGAGGCTAAGCTGGCCAGGAATGTGTAGAGAGAGGAGGAAGGGGAAAGAGGAAGAAAGGGATCAGGGAGAGAAGAGAGTCAGAGAAAGAGGAGTGAAGAGAGGGAAGAGGGACCTAACATCCCCTTGCATAGCAAGCCAGACCTACCTGGCTGTTGCCAGGCAACCATTGGGCAGAGTCTAGAAGGATGTCCTGGGCCTTGCTGACCACTTAGTGAGTGCTCTGTCTCAAAACATAAGGTGGAGCGTGATAAAGAACACACGTGTGGTTCCACACACCCACATGCATGTGTGGGTAACCATAAACATTTACATACCATGCACACAGACATGTACACACAAGGAGAGACTGTCTTAGGCAGGGATAGAGGCATGCCAGGAAAGAAGATAGGCTTGTATCAACAGAAAAACAAAATTTAAAGAAAACATTTAAACCTTAGTGAAAAATATTAGAAGCATAGCCCGACACCAAAAGAACTGTGCATCTAGACAAAAAATAGAGTCATATTTGGGGTGCAAGACTACACTCTGTCTTGTCCTGTTTTAGTTCTTTGGAGAACCTCATCAGATCCAGCGAGACCACTCCCAGGCACAGTGAAAATGAAAATTGTTCAGTTGGAGTCCCTGGCTTGCCCCTCCCTCACGTGGTCCAGCAAATTCCATTTCCTGCCTCTCCCTCCAACACCACCACCTTCTGCCTCCAAGCAGAAAAATCACCAAAAAAGCTTGGTCCCACATTCCTGACATTCTTAACCTGTGTCCCAACCCCCCCACCTGAAGGCACAAACCACCCAACCCCACTCCAAACTCTCCCAACCCCACCCCACCCCAGTGTTGTGTTTTATTTAAAAAGAGAGAGAGAGAGAGAGAGAGAGAGAGACAGGATGTGTTTGGTAGAAAATGGAGGGGGTGCCTCGGTGGCCCATGCTGAGGCATCCCTTCCCCCTGAGGGACCAGCAACACAGTTGTAACATAGAATAGTTTACTTAGGACATGAGAAGGGGAACTGGGAGCCAGTAGAGACAGAAAGGCAAAGACAAACAGGAGGGGGGAGGGAGTAAGGAGAGAAGAGGAGTGGAGAGAGGGAGGGGTAGAGAGTAAGAGTATAAGAGAGCAGGGGGGCAAACAGCCCCTTTTATAGTAAGTCTGGCATTGCCTGGCTGTTGCCAGGTAACTGTGGAGTGGAGCCTAGAAGGAATGCTAATAGTCTTTCTGCTTCATCCTCAGGGACTGGAGGACTTGCATGTTTATTGTGAGACAATTTGTAACAGTGAGGTGATGGTGACACAGTCTAGGGGTTTTGACCTGGTTCATTTTTTCTGCTAGTTAAAGAACTAAGAGGCAAGGCTGGAGAGATGGCTTGGTGGCTAAGTGCCTGCTCTTCCAGAGGTTCTGAGTTCAAATCCCAGCAACCACATGGTGGCTCACAAGCATCTGTAATGGGATCTGATGCCCTCTTGGTCTGTCTGAAGACAATTACAGTGTACTCATATCTAAAGTAAATAAGTCTTTTTTAAAAAAGAAGAACTAAGAGGCAGGAAAAATCTAGAGCACAACAAAAGATGATAGAAGCAGCAGTCAGCAGCACACTGAATCAACAGTTTTAGAGGGAAATGCACACACAGCAGACACACATTGCAAAGCAAAGCAGAAGGGAGCCTTGGAAAGCCAGACAACCCAGTCCCTTCTCAAGGGCTGAGTGGGGGAGGTGGGAAATGTTTAAAACCTCAGAAGAGCTTTCCTCTGAATGGCCCAGAACTATTGTGTGATTTGTCTTGACCAGGCTTTGAACTTGAGGCAAGGGGTTTGCGGGGGGGGGGGGGGGGGGTGTCTATCAACAGGGGGCCTTCTCTCAAGTCGGGAAGGAGCCAGCCATCTTGAAAACTCATCTCCTTTATCTTGACCCTTCCCCCTCTCTGTCTGCCTATCAGGGGCTCTGTCTAACTCAGTTTCTCAGTGGGATCAGCCCAGCAATGGATGAATAGATGATAAAAATGTGGCATCTACATACAACAGAACATTATTTGGCCATAAAGACTGTTATCAAGTTATTGCAGGAAAATGGTGGAACCAGACATCAACACACCATACAAAGTGAGCCACACTCAGTTGTCGCACCCAACCTCGACCAGCAAGGAAGACACGACCCGGGGAAGATCTTCTTCAAGCAGTTTATTCAGGAACCTTGTACAAGCTTCTTCTGACTCTGCCTCTGTCTCCGCTCCCGGGGGAGGGAAGGGAGCAGACTAAATACTCTAGACTGGCAAACCATAAGCTGCCACATGGGCAATGCAGATAGGTTGTAACCATGCGGAAGTTAAGGAGCCAGGCAAGTGCGTCCAAATAAGGAGTTGTTTATCACAGGGAGTGCTCGCCATCGGGAAGGCAGAAGGCGGAGGTCAGCGCCATCTTTGGAGCGCAGCACAGCGCAGCTCCTTACACTCAGTAAAGACAAGTAGCCAGTGATTTCTCTCATGAGTAGAATCAAAAAGTCATAGGACAGGGCTGAAGAGATGGCTCAATGTAAGTGCACACAAGCATGAAGACGTAAATTCAAACCTTCAGAACCCACACGAAGCTAGAGGTGGAAGCACTTGTTGGCAGTCTTGATACTCCTTCGAGGAGATGGGAGGTCATGGGTCAGCTGGCCTTGAAGGACCCTAGGGACTTTCGCCAGACTTAATCCCACCGTCTCAGGTCAAGGCTAGGCCAAGTTCCATTCTCCACCTACAATTCTTGGGAGAAGCAGGAACATTCTTGAAAAACCACAGAATGTGCTGATTGATAGTCACCTGACCCTATGATCCCCTGGCCTGTCACATGCTTGCTAGCCAATAGATTCAAAGGCGAATATGCTTAGCCAATGAATTTAAATTATAACCTTTCTGATGTAACCTGTACCCCCTAAAGAGTATAAAACTGCTTGTAACAGCCATTCTGGGTCACCACCTCTCCTCTGGGTATAGGCTACCCCAGTGCACTTGAGGAATAAACCTCTTGCTTTTGCATTGATCCGGGATCTCTGGTCTCACTCATGGGAGCCTCAAATAGATAAGGCTCAATTTGGGTCTTTACAGCCTATGGTAGGAAAGAGAAAACCAGGAGAGTAAACAAAATGGCAGGTGAAGAGCAACACCCAAGGTTGCTCTGATCTCCATACACACTGTGAGCATCAGAGTTCACATATGCCAATGCACACACATGTTAAACACAGAGTCACTCACAGAAGTAAGTCTTTAAGACATGAAGGTCAGGAGGTAGGAGAGATAGTTCAGTGGTTAAGAATACTGACCACTCTTCCAGAGGTCCTGATTTCAATTCCCAGCAACCACATGGCAACTCAAACCGTTCATAAAAGTATCTGATGCCCTTTTCTGGTGTGTCTGAAGACAGCTAGAGTGTACTCATGTATACATAAAATAAATTTTTAAAAATTAAAAAGAGAAAAAGTCATGAAGGTAGAAGAGAACCAGCAGGAGATCAAAGGGAGAAAGAGTAAATGTTGGGAACTGAGGGCTTAAATTTAAATGCAAGTAAGTTGCCATATGTATACATGGAAATGCCATCAGGAAAGCCACTATGCTGAGTGTCTAATAGGCATTAATTTAAAAACAAAAGAAATGGCCTTACTGAAGCCTGATGCCACCTGCTGCCTCAAAAGTATAATTACATTCGCCCATCCTCTCAAAGGCTTGGTGCAAATTGAATGCCAAGAAACTATTGCTGTAGGTCTAAATTTTCTACAGTGCCTTAAGATGTGAAGGGTTTTCATTAGTCTTGTCCTGTATGGTCAATGGACATGCTGAACTCCTCAGTGTGTGGACTTGGGAGCAGATCTATGAGGAAGCCATAACCACATCCCTAAGAGATGAACCCATGCTGCACAGGACCAATTCATGGACTGAGAATGGCCAGGCAGCATTGCACCCTGCCTCACGATCAGCATGGTTCCTATCAAAGCAAGGCAAATTTAAGTAAGAAATGCCATCTGCTGTAGAGAGAACATCTTGTGTATTGTGTGGATGAATCAATCACCTGCCAATTAAAAGGGCTACGGCCTATGGCTAAGACAGGAAGTAGAGGTGGGACATCCAGGAGGAGAAAAAAAAAATTCTGGGATGGAGCCAGGTGGGAGATTGGCCGGGAAGATGTGACACGTGGCACCTGAGCACAGGTTACCAGCCACAGGGCAAAATGTAGGCTAAAATAAATGGGATAGTTTAAGTTATATGTGGTCAGAGAAGAGCCTAGCTACATGGCCAAAGTATTTGTTTTAGTGTTGTGTTTTATAGAAAAAGAAACCAGGATATGTTTGATAGGACCAGATATGGTAAGGTGTGGAAGGGGTACCACAGCGGGCCTATGCTGAGGCATCCCTTTCCCCTGAGGGTACCAGCCATACAACAGGTATGGTATAGTATAGTGTTTATTTGGGCACATGGGAAGGGGAGTCAAGGAGAGACAGAGAGAGGGGGAACAGAGAAGGGGGAAGAGGCTAGCCAGGAATACATGGGGGAAAGAGGTCAAAGACAGAAAAAGGCAGAGAGAGTAAGAAAGTAAGGAGGGGCCAAACAGCCTCTTTTATATCAAACCAGGCCTACCAGACAATAGCCAGGCAACTGTTGGGCAGAGCTTAGAAGGAATGTCAACAGTTAGGGTTTTACTGTTGTGAACAGACACCATGACCAAGGCAACTCATATAAAAACATTTAATTGGGGCTGGCTTACAAGTTCAGAGGTTATCATCAAGGCAGGAACATGGCAGCATCCAGGCAGGCATGGTGCAGGAGGAGCTTCTACATCTTCATCTGAAGGCTGCTAGCAGAATACTGACTTCTGGACAGCTATGATGAGGGTCTTAAAGGCCACACCCACAGTGGCACACTTCCTCCAACAAGGCCACGCCTATTGCAACAAAGCCACATCTCCAAAAAGTGCCACTCCCTGGACCAAGCGTATTCAAATCACCACAGTATTCATAAATATCTTTTGAGTCTGAGTCATATTTCTGGGAGCCTGGGGCTGGGAGGCAGAACCAGGCCTAACTTTCACTATCTGCAGTATCAAACAAGCCCTATTTGTTTAATACCAGCAAAAACTTGTTTTATCAAGAAAGTATGGGGGAGGGGGAGGAAAGTGGGAGAGGAGGAAAGGGGATAACATTTGAAATGTAAATAAATAAAATATCCAATAAAAAATACAAAGAAAGAAAGTATGAATAACTTGCCAGATGGTGGGTGAGCTGGAAACACTGTCAGGTACCAGATAGTAATTCCTTGAAGCCAATGAGTCCTAATTCTAGGAATCTATCTTTACATATCAATTATTAATAGTTGCCTATTCTTCCCATCTGCTTATTATAGTGGAACCTGAGCCTCGGTAAGCCCATTGACCAGAGTGAATAAGCCCAGACAGAAAGCATCAGCCAGACTCTATTAGGGACCATAATACAGCCCTTGAGAATGTCCAGTTTCATTTATTGACCTGAAGAGACATTAGTCATTCTTTGAGAAATTCAGCCGAGATCCAGTATGACCCAGCTTTATAAGAAAACAATTACATGCATGTTATATACTTGCCATGAACATCAAAAATAACACGGTTTGACATCTTCCTAAGGGTGGATATTTTGAAGTAGTAAAAATACAAGGGGCAAGATTGCTCAGTAAGTAAAGGCACCTGCCAATAAGCTTTACAACACATGTGACAACATGGCTGCCATCCCTAGGCGACAACAAGCCTCGTTTGTCTGTTGCCACGGCAACTGTTGCACATCCCATGCACATGCATTACCTGGGCTGCCTGCATCACCTGCATTAGTTACCTGCATTATCTGTTACCTGCATCATGGCCCAGATAAAAGAGATGGACCCCCACCCATAGCCCTCTCTTCTTCATTTCTTCCCCTCAACCCCCCCCCCCCTTCAGAGGCACCTGAGATCTGTGCTTGCTTGGAATGATCTGTCCAGTACTAAAGGAGTTGGCCACTGGAGTTTCATCATGCTCCAGTGACTACATGGGCAGCACAAATTGGTGGGGGGGGGGGTTGTTTGTTTGTTTGTTTGCTTGCTTGCTTGGCTTTTGTTTTGTTTTCAGAGGCGGGGCATAAGGATGGAAGGTGGACCTTGGAGGTATAGAAAGCCAGCACTGTACAAAATTCCCAAATAATTAATAAAAAATATTATGTTGTGGAAAAGTAAATATAAGAACAATAAGAAGGGTGAAAATTATGTGGCTGGGGAGAAATTGGTGAATTCGAGGTTGGGTTGAGAACAAGAAAGATGTACTAAAAGAGTCATTCCTGGAGAGGTAGCTAGGTCTGAACTCATGGAAGGAAGAGAGAGTGTGGCATTGGCCCCAGCAACATCACATCAAGCATTCACAGAAACACCCTGTAATGATCCCTAGTTAGCACGGACTGCCATGCACTGGTATCCAAAGAGATATCTGTGCCTGCTTTGTAGGGGTGTTAACCTTCTGACCTGCAGCTGGTCACTGCTGCAGGAGGACCCAAGGTTTTTGTCTGCCATCCTCCAGTCAAGATTTCTCAGCTTCTTCCACGGGACAAGGACAGGAAGAGAGCAATTGCTTGCTGGGAGCTGTGCTGCACACAGATGGGTCCTCTGTCCCCATACCAAAGCTGACTTGTCCCTCATCCTGGAGGACTCTGCTCTCCTGGCCAGTGTTCTTACTGGTTTTCTTCACATTCTGGTGACGATTGAGGTGGGTCCAGCATCCTAACCCAAGAGCCAGCTCCCAAGCCTGGCTGAGGATTTCTCTGAATCTGTGACCTCGCTGCTCAGTCTCATTTGGGTGAGTTGCCATGGAAACAGATCTGAATCGCCCAGATTCCATGTTCCCACAAGGAAGTATTTTCATGAAGGTTTGTAGTAGCAGTGCAAAGGTTATAAATCAAGGCGATTTAAAATCACATTGGTGGGTGTACGGAGAAGCTGCCACAGCAATATGGGGGGAATCTCTCCTATAGGCCTCAGATGCTGACTGGTGATATCCTTAGCTTTGGGTTTGATAGAAGCTAGCGGTCTGCTCAGCTAATAGAGTTCAAAAGGATGAAAGTTGTCAAAATGGCGTGGTCAGATTGACGCTTGCAGTGGAGAAAGAAAGGATGCAAACAGACGGGAGTCACTGGAACTACCAAATCAAACAACCGAACCAGAAGATGACTCAGCAGGTTTGGTGTCACCCAGGCCTGAAGACTTCATCTGAGTTCAATTCCCAGAAACCACGTGTCTTACTTGGGGTAGTTATTGCTGTGAGGATACCATGACCAAACCAACTTGGGAAGGAAACTGTTTATTCAGCTTAGCTTCCTCAGCGCTGTTTATGGTTGAAGGAAGTCAGGACAGGGACTCAAATGGGAAAGAGGAGGCAGGAGCTAATCAGAGGCCCCTGAGGGGATGTTGTTTCTGGGCTTGCTCAACCTGCCTTCTTGTAGAACCCAGGCCCACCAATCCAGGGATGGCACCACCCACAATGGTCTGGGCCCTCTCCTATCAACCACTAATTAAGAAAATGCCCTACAGGCTTGCCTGCAGCCGGATCTTATAGAGGCTTTTCTCAATTGAGTTTCTTTCCTCTTAGTTGACTTTATCTTGTGTCCAGTTGACACAAAGTAGGTAGCGCCCCATGTAAAGATGGAAGGTGAGAGCCAACTTCTGTCGTCTGACCTCCACATGTATGTGTATACACACACTCATACACACACATGCACAGTATTAATAAGAAGAGCAGGAGAAAGAAGAAGAGGAGGAAGAAACGGTAGACCCAGAGATTGGACTGGGACCCTCCCAAAATTATTCTCAAAAACATTTTTTTTTTTTTTTTTTGTATTTTAGTTTCTTTGGAGGATGGCTGCTTTTTCTGCCTGGATGTCTGTGTACCACTTGCCCGCCTGGTGCCTAGGGAAGCCAGAGAGGGTATCAGATCCCTGGAACTGGAGTTACAGGTAGTTGTGACTCTATATCACATAATGTTTGTAGTATATCCTAGCATTGCTCCAGGCTTAAGATCCATGGGGTCCCAGCCTATCACCAAGCTGGACAACAAATGTGCTGAGTCCAGGACACACCCCTAATACTGCAAAAGCCACAGTGGTTCCAGGCATGGGGACCTTGTCAAATGGCCTGCCCAAGAACCCTAGACAGTTTGTTTGTCTTGGTTTAAACCAGTGGTTCTCAGCCTTCTTAATGCTGTGACCCTTTCATCCAGTTCCTCATGTTGTGGTGACCCAACCATAAAATGATTTTTGTTGTTACTTCATAACTGTAATTTTGCTACTGTTATTAATTGCATGTCTGATATTTGACCACTGCGAAAGGGTCGTTAAACCACCGAGGTTACAACCCACAGGTTGAGAACAGCTGGCTTAAAGGATTTTTCTGAGGTAAACCAAGGCTGCATAGACTCCAATAAATACATCTTCAAATGCAGAGTCACCTCATGGCCACCAGGATGCAGAAGAATCCAGGAAACAGGCTTCACCAAAGAGACAAAAGGAGGAGCCAGAGACCTAATGAGACAAGGTCAACTGGCAAAGTGTTGGAAATCAGGGAGCTCAGCCCACATCAGAAAAACAATAACTGAAACGAACAATAAAGAGCTATAATGAGACAATTGACAGTAGATTATTTTTTTTTAAAAATCAAACAGAAAAAAAACGGGGAAGTAAGCAAAGCACTAGGCAAAATGAATTTTAGAAAAGCCAATATCCAGCACTGACTGCAGAAATGATTAAGTAGAGGAATTCACGAGCTTCGAGGAGGGTCGTTGACCAAATATGGTTGGGAGGAAAAAGAGAATGAAAGGAATAAAAAATGTACACAGAACTGAGCGGGCACGGTGGTGCACACCTGTAATCTCAGTCACAGGGAGTCAGTGAGCTAGCTACATGCAAGTCCTGGGGTAGCCTGGTCTACATAGTGAGTTCTACAAAACTCCAGGCTACAAGGTAAGACCCTTCCTCCGAAAGAGAGAGGTTCTTGTGATCTTAAGGCATGAGACACATTCAGCTGAAATTTTAAGAATCAAATCAAATTAAATAAAAGCACCCAGCCTCTCTTTGGCAACAATAACAACAAACGGTGGCTACGATTTGCAAGTCTCTCAGCAAAACGATCATATGCACAAGGATTGTCATTTATAGATTTCTTTACTGGTCAAAATAACATTCAACTATGGTTACTAGGCAACCCCTGGCTAGCTGCCAGACCCCCAGAATGTCACATCCGGATGTTCTAGTCCATTGAAAACTCGCTGTGTTCTTGAAGCTTCCACTTACAGTGAAGAAAATGCCAAGAACTAACTTGTTATCATTGACAAAGACAGTGGGGGTCACATGTGAGGGCGTCTGGAAACACCGGGGAGTAAGGTTTACTAACAAATCCCGGTATCTCAGTCCAGGACAGAATTGTATTTAAATATGTGATGGAAAGTCTTTCATGTAATCCAATAAACACGCCAGACAGTGTGCAGATCACAGCATCCAGATTAGCCTCCTTCACAGATGCCTTTGTTAGAAGAGAAACAAAACAGATAGACCAGAGAGTGTGAAGATGCTTTAAGGGAGACTAAGGAAGAGAAGGAAGTTCTGCAGACTGTCTGCACATTCATTTCTATAATGACTCATTACCCGAAGCAGGGGAGGTAGGCATGGCTGTTTTAGTCGTTAAATGCCTGTCCCTTTGGTCCATTCTGAAAAGGCCCAGAAAAATATCTCCTGAGAGCTTAATCTGAGAGATTAGAGCTATGGCTCCATGGATAAAGAGCTCGCTACACAAACATGAGGAGCTGAGTTCAGATCCCCCAAACCCACATAAGAGCCAGGCATACCTGTTCACACTGTAACACCAGTGCTGTGGGACAGAGAGAATGGATCTGGGGGCTCACAGGCAGCCAGTATAGCTGAAATGGCAAGCTCCGGGTTCAGTGAAAGACTCTATCTTAATAATAATAATAATAATAATAACAATAACAATAACAATAATAATAATGTACTAAATGAAAGACAAAGACTTTGTGACCTCGACACACTTCTACACACACACACACACACACACACACACACACACACACACACACAACCTTAATTTTTAAAATCAATTTAATGGATAAATAAGAAAAATTTAGAAAGGTTGATCAGAGGCAGAAACTGCCCAGCATGTGTAAGCCCTTAGGTGCGTGTGTTAGAATTCAAGAATTGGAAATAAAGAAAGCAAAGAAGGAAGGAAGAAAAGAAGGAAGAAAGGGAGAAAAGGAGGGAGGGTGGGAAGGAGGGAGGGACAGAGAAAGACTGATAAGGAGGGAAATTAGCATTATCAAACATAAAGAAAACTAACACTAAGTAAAAAAAAAAGAATACTTCCACTATCCTGTACTTCCTTAGTTAATACCCAATTGTTCTGATATCCCAAGAAACAAATAACTGAAGGGATCACAACCCTCACAGCTACAGAAAAAAAAAACCACAAACAGTGAAAATCAGTCCTTGGAATGCTGTCCTTCCTGCCTGTCACTGGAAGTTCTCTGCCCCCCCCCCCGGGGGGGGAGGTGTTTCACCTCCTAAATTCCATCTGCTTCCTTTCATTTCCCCTTCATTCCCTTTTAAAACCCCCTCAGCCCAATTTATCCAAGTGGAAAGATTTCTAGTCTACAGGGGGAGAAAAACCTGCCAGCCCCTGTACTGATCCCCTGAACCCATGCTCAAAGCTGAGCATGGAACGTAGAGGTAGAGAGAGATCCCTGAGGCTTGCTGGCCAGAGGGTCTAGCCAAACACACACACACACACACACACACACACACACAATAATAATAAAGGAAATTATCACCTACTTAATAATAAACACACAATAAAATCAGTTTAAGGAATAAGGTTGAATAGAAATTAAAGTGCATGAATGATTTAAAAAAAAAAAAAAACCCAGCAAGTCAAGGAAGAAAGTTTCAAACATGAAAACTCAGTTACTTGAGTATAAAGCTAAGTATACCTGTGGAAAACAATACCTTTTTGGAATTGTGATAAAGTATACCCATGGAGCTTACATCGTAATCACTTATGTATACCGTTCATCCGGGTGGAGCACACTCACATTGTCTGAGCAACTGATCTACTGAAGCCTTCCTTGCCTCGATGTGAGGCTCAGTCTCTAGTAATTCAACAGCAGCTGCCCCCCCCCCAAGCCTGCCTAACCCCTGGAACAACCGTCCTACTGTGTGCCACTATGAATCTGACTTCTCTAGGTGCTTAGTACAAGTGGACTCAAACACTAATGATATTTCACATTTTTTTAGTTTAAAAATAAAACCATTTGTTTATTTTGTGTTTGTGTGTGTGTGTGTGTGTATGTCTGGGGGGTGGTGTCGGTGTGTCTGTGTATCTGTGTATTCGATTGTGCACCTGCTGTGGCAAAATGTGAAGGTCAGGTGACAGCTTGCAGAAATCAATCCTCTCTTCCTCTTGGGTCCAAGTATCAAATTAGGGTGTTCAAACTTGAGAGCAAGCATCCACACCTACTCAGCCATCTCGGCAGCCCCACTCCTAGTCTTTTTAAACCAGAGGAACCAGTAGCCAGCACCAAAGGAACTGTCCCTACCACAAACAAGAAAACAAACGGGAAAGTTCCGGAACTGAAGAGCCTAAGATAGGATGATCCTAATCATAGCATGAGTTACCCGAATTAAAGGTCCTTGCTTCTAAATATCCTTTAGACAAAAACAAAAAACCCTAAACAAAGAGACGGGATGGACTCGAACAAACTCTGTTTCCCCATGTGTAAAATGAGCAAACTCTTGTAAAATGGCTCCATTGTATATTAACAGTGGTTTCTAATTTCTCTTTTCCAGTTGCCTCCAAAACAGAGACCAGAGCAGTAAACATCAGTTCCTCTTCATTTCTTTCTCCTCCTCCTCCTCCTTCTTTAGAATCAAAAAGGGTTTAGTAAACAGGGTGGACTGTATGGGAAGACTCTGGGTTGGTTGGCTACTACTATTTGCAAGTGGGGGTGGCAGTGGTCCTCACATCAGGCACAGCACATGCACTTGTCCGAGCCGCCTTAGCAGACACTGCCCTGGACACACTTGGAGCATCCTACGGGGCAGCAGGAGCAGCAGCTCTTCTTGCTGGAGGTGCACTTGCAGTTCTTGCAGCCACAGTACTGGAGCACATGCAGGAGCCGCCAGTGGAGGAGGGGCAGTTGGGGTTCATTCCCAGATCTGGTGAAGCACTTACACTATGGTATAAGTGACGAGAAGGCAGTCAGGCTGCAGAAGTCATGGTCTCCTCTCCATTTCTTAAGACTTGATTCTGAAGAATGAAGAATGTAAGACAAGAGCAGAGGCCTGGAAGTGTAGCTCAGTCGGTAGTGTGCTTACCTAGCAAGCACAAAGCCCTGGATTCAGTCCCCAGGGCCAGTACAATACTGACTGTGGTGCTACATGCCTGTAATTACAGCCCTCTGGAATTAGAGTCAGGAGGATCAGAAATGCAAGGGCTTCCTTTCCAGCCTAGACTATCCAAGACCTTATCTCGAGATGGGAAGCAGAACAAAGAGGTACAGCGTTCAATCAGAAGGAAAAGCCTTAGAAGCCTCTCCCTGGTCCCAAACTGGAACAATCTGAAACCTTGTCCGATTGTTCTCAGTCAATATCTGCCGGAACAAGCATGTCTCTGAGATCCAACAGTCCTCAGTGGGAGTATGAGATTCACTTTTCTTTATTATTATTATTATTATTTATTTATTTATTTAATGTATGTGAGTCCACTGTAGCTGTCTTCAGACACACCAGAAGAGGCCATCAGATCCTATTACAGATGGTTGGGAGCCACCATGTGGCTGCTGGGAATTGAACTCAGGACCTCTGGAAGAGCAGTCGGTGCTCCTAACCACTGAGCCATCTCTCCAGCCTGAGATTCACTTTTCTTATCAGCTGTGAAAATGCCTCAATTTATCCTAAATTACAAAGAAAGCAATAACCAAATCAAAGAGGAGAGAGCTTCATGACATGCGAAGTCTGGGCTGACGCTAACCCTAATTTTGCTGTTGATAATAATACAGACTTCCCAGTGGGAAGTGTTCCCTCTCAGCATACTGAGGGTTTTAATTACACTTGATAATCTGAGGATACGCTCTGTCATCAGGAAGCCATGGACCAAATGGAATGGAATTATATTTTCTGAATACTTGGAATTACTAGTCATCAAAACCTCTCAAAGATTAGAACAGTAATTCTGAAGGAAAAAAAAAAATTGGCTCCACCTTATTTTTTCTCTGTGTCTGGCCTAGCCTCATAAAAAGAGCCAGTAGAGTAGGTTTGTGGAAAATAAATTATCCAATTAGGGATTAACAAAACTGTAACTGGGATTAGGAAATGCCCAGAGAAAAGGAACACCCTACTGGTGTGTATATAAGGGCCAAAAAGGCAGACTGGAACAGGCCATTCCCTCCACCTTTCCTGCCACTAAAGCAGCTCAGTACTCTCGGGCGCGTCATGTTCTGCTCAGCTCAGAAAGGAGGGTCCTGCTCCTCCCGTGTCTCCTCCTCCAGGGCTGTGGGCGGCAGGGGCTGCACAGGGGGAAGCTCCTTTGGAAGTGGGAGCAGCTATGGGCTGGGGGGAGGCTCTGCCTGGGGCTTCCAGGGTAGCAGTAGCAGCTGGGGTCTGAGTGGGGGTTCTGTGGGGAGCATTGGAGGAGGCTACCGTAGCTGCTCAGTAACAGGTGGGCTCGGAGCAGCCTCTAGCTTTGGTGGGGGTTCTGGCTTTGGTGGGGGTTCTAGTGGAGGCTTCTCTGGCTATGGAGGTAGTATGGGGGGTGGTCTTGGTGGTGTCAGTGGCTATGATGGGGGTCTTCTCTCTGGAAGTGAAAAACAAACCATGCAGGACCTCAATGACCGTCTGGCCAACTACCTAGACAAGGTCCGAGCCCTCGAGGAAGCCAACACTGATCTGGAGACTAAAATCAAGGACTGGTATGGCAAGCATGGGTCTGGAAAAGGTGGGTCTGCAAGAGACTACAGCCAGTACTTCTCAGTCATCGAAGATCTGAAGAACCAGGTGGGACCCCAGAGCTGTGCTCCAATGACCTATATGACTTTTATTCAGGTCAAACACTCTGATGAGATTGTGTTTACGTGTGTGAGTGTGTCTGCACGTGTGTATGGAGAAGGGACTTGCGTGCCACGGCTCAAGAGTGAAAGTCAGGGGGACATCTTGTGGGAGCTGGTGCCATCCTACCATGTGAGTCCCTGGGATCAAACTTAAGGTAGTAGACACAGTAAGTGTCTGTACGCGCCACGGCATCCCCAGGGCCCTGTGATGAAATTTGAAGTCAATGAATTGTTCATGTGTGCAAAATGGGTGCTGCTGTACCTGAGTTATGACAATTCCTCATAGGACATACAATAATAGTGCTCTGTCTGAATCTCAGATTTGAGTATAGCATTTGTACAATGCCAGATGGCCAACTAACAGGTATACATAAGAGCAAAGGCACTAAGGGGATAATTAGGGTGTCCTAATTATTCATGACTCATTCTGACAGGTTAGAACATTTTTTTTTTTTTTGTATCTTTCTGGATTCATTAGGATGATTTTTTTTTTCTTCCCAGAGAATCTGGCAACAATGTTGCATAATGTCATGAAACTGAAAAGAATTTCAGCCACAGGTGTATGAGACACAGATTTTTAAGTGAAATACTGTGTTCACATTGATGCCTTGACTAGGTGAGGAAGTGGCCCATCTTCTGATCAGCAGACCCAGTCAGAGGACAGCACTGTATAAAACAGGGATCAACCCACCTTTAAGAGTTTAACACGACATAGGAAGATGTGTACCCTCAGCAGGTCGGCGCCAAAAGCAAAAGAGAAAGCCCCTTAGGATTCAACCTTCCTTCTTTCCTAGATCATTTCTGCCACCTGTGAAAACGCCAGGACAACTCTGCAGATTGACAACGCCAGGCTGGCAGCCGATGACTTTCGAATGAAGTGAGTAAGGCCCAGGAAATACTTGAAAGCAAGTAGGGAATACAACGCAGTCCAGTTGCTGGGAGGGGTGGGGGGGACAAAAAAAAAAAAAAAAACCTTTGGTGAGATCGTGACCTAAATAAAGCAGGAGTGTGCTTGGTTGGTTTTCTTCTATTTTACTGTTTGTTTGGTTTGGGGTGTTTTGTTTTGTTTTGTTTCTTGTGTAGCCCAAACAGGAGACAAACTCACTATGTAACTGAGGCTGGCTTTGAACTCTTCATCTTTTTGCCTCTAGCAAGAGTGCACTCCCTTGTCTGGCCCCAGGAGTAAACCTTAAAGACTATTGTTAAAAGCAAAGGGAAGGAAAAAAGAAAGCAAGAAAGGGTGGGAGGGAGGAAGGACAGGATGGGGGGGTTAAGGTTGTTAACTATTATAAAAATATCATACATGGCTAGAGCTAATATTAGAAATTATTTTTCTTCATGAGACTTAAGAATTACCTTCAGAGAAACTTCAGCCATTTTCATTTATCAAAATAGTCAGGGGTGGGCTGGGGATTCAACCTGACAGTAAGAGCAAAGGCCAAGAGCTCTGGGTTCCAACCAGGAAGGGAAAATGAGGAACAGTGTTCCAAGGTGAAAACTTTTCTCGGGATTGTGAAAGAGATGAGGTCTGTGACCGGTCCCCTCGCCTACCTTCCCGCAACCCGCTCCAGGTACGAGCATGAACTCTGCCTCCGAGAGTGCTTGGAGGCCGACATCAACGGCCTGCGGAAAGTGCTGGACGAAATGACCATGACTCGCTGTGACCTGGAGATGCAGATCGAGGGTCTGACTGAAGAACTGGTCTTCCTGAGGAAGAACCATGAGGAGGTAGGAACCGGCTCTGCCTACGAGGACAGTCACATTCAATGGTGAGAAACGCGGGGCAATGAGCTGGTCGCGCCTGGAAGCTCCTCCGGGTGTCAGCGACACGTGCATTAGAAGATTGTACCTTTTCTGTTCCCATCACTACGGTGCCTTTTTTGTCCCTTTACGCTAGGAAATGAAGTGCTTGCGAGGAGGCTCTGGAGGGGACGTGACAGTAGAAATGAATGCTGCCCCAGGAACCGACCTGACGAAGCTACTGAATGATATGAGGGCTCAGTATGAGGCGATGGCCGAGCAGAACCGCCAGGAAGCTGAAAAACAGTTCAACGAGCGGGTAGGGTGCTACACCAAGCGCCTTCAGTCAAGCATAAGCCACTACCTCTGCTCCTGCAGCCTATGACAAGTGTGCTTTACTTCCGTTTAGAGCGCATCCCTGCAAGCCCAGATCTCTACAGATGCAGGGGCAGCCGATTGCGCCAAGAGCGAGGTAATGGAACTGAAGCGCACAGTGCAGACCCTGGAAATCGAGCTTCAGTCTCAGCTGGCACTGGTGCGTACCGACCAGACGGTCGTTTGTTACTTTGTTTTAAATCTCCAGCAGAGTTCAGCAAACGAGTTGTCCTTCGTTGCCAAGATGCTCACTTAAGCACATAAAGGCAAAGAAAGAGAAAAACTGTTCTGCTCTCTGGGCCTGGGAGATGGCTCCATGGGGACAGTATTACTTGCTCTGCAGGCATGACGACCAGAGCTCAGATCCCCAACACCTCCGGGACAGCTTGGGGAAGGGGGTGCATGGGAACATGATAGAGCCATGAGTAATCTAGGCAAATTGGTGAGCTCTAGTTTCAGTGAGAGATCCAGTCTTAAACATCAACTTCTGGCCTCCACATCAACAGGTGCACATGCCCCTCCCCCACTCAAAGATTTAATTTGAGTCATGCCAGTGAAAATTAAGCAAAAGCAAGACAATATAGATTATGTCCATTGTAGGTGGAAAGCATACACCGTCTCATACAACATGGGAGGGGCTTCCAATTCATACTCTGATTTATCTTCACCCTGAATTTTCATTTTCTCTCTGTCACAGAAATGCTCTCTGGAAAGGACCCTGGCTGACACAGAAGCTGGCTATGTGGCTCAGCTGTCTGGAATCCAGATGCAGATCAGCAGCCTGGAGGAGCAGCTCAGCCAGATTCGGGGCGAGACACAATGCCAGAGCGCAGAGTACGAATGCCTGCTGAACATCAAGACCCGCCTGGAGCAGGAGATTGAGACCTACCGTCGCCTGCTCAACGGAGATGGGGGGTGAGCAAAAGCCACGGAGGTGCTCCAGGTGGGCTTATGTAAGCAAAGTGGGGGGGTGGATCAGACCTGTACCCGGAAAGTAATAAGATAACAGACCCAGCCCAACCAGAAGACACATGAACCTGTACCCTGGGGCATCCCTGGACTTCTCTCACCTTGGCAACTGCAAAGGAAAACGTTCTTTTTTCTTACCCACAGAGGATGTGACTATAGAGATTTAGTATCCAGGCATTTGGTATTGAGTGACTCAAACTCCGGAAACTGTTCTGGCCAAGGAAAAGGTAGGCCTGTTCTGAATGCTGACAACAATGTTACCATCTAAAAGTGCTTCTCAATGGATTGTCACTGAAGAGTAATTTACAATGAAGGGTATTCATTGTATATGTTAACTGTTGGGCCTGAGAGATGGTCCAGGCAGAAGTGTTTCCCTTGCAAGCATAAAGACCAGAGTTCAGTTCCTAGAAACCATGGGCAAAACAAAACAAGCAAACAAGCAGCCAGGTGTGATAGCACGGAATTACAAGTCCGTAATTACTTGTAATTCCAAGGCTGGTGGAGACCAAGGCAGGTAGATAGCTGGAACTTTCTGACTGGCCCATTTGGCAAGTTCCAGACTAGAGCGAGACCTTGAATCAAAAGAAGAAAAAGAAAAAAAAAAAAAAAAAAAAAAGAGGTAGATGTAGATGTTGTCTGGAGAACCAGAGCTGAGGTTGTCCCCTGACTTCCACATGCATGTATCCACCTACACATGTATCCACACACATGCATGCATATGTACCCACCTACATATGTACACACACACACACACACACACACATTAAAAATATTCAGCGATACAATCTGAACCAGAGAGGGTACAGGCAGCCAAGCATCAACTTTCTCCTGTTCTGGGTTTCAGTGACCATTTTCAGACTGACCTTGTGATCTCATGATTTTCAGATCCCAGCAAGACAAGGGTAACAAAGACCATCATAGAAGAGGTGGTAGATGGTAAAGTTGTCTCATCTCAAGTCAGCAACATTTCTGAAGTGAAAATAAAATAAGCACCTTCCAGATCAGCAGGACATCTGTCAAAAAGAAGAAGAAGAAGAAGAAGAAGAAGAAGAAGAAGAAGAAGAAGAAGAAGAAGAAGGGGAAGCCAGTGAAATGCCACCAGTCTGACCATTGTGCCGGCTCACTCCGGGAAAGCCTGCTACTAGCCCATTCTCTAAATTCTCCTATTTTCTGATTAGAATGTCCTCTTTAAAGCAGAAAGGAAGAATTGGCTTTGACTGCTTCTATACTTGAATAAATGCACCTTTGCAAGAGAGCAAAGTTATTTGCATGGCTGTTTCTTTCCTAAGAAATTTAATATTTTACTACACTGGGCTGGAGTCCTGAGTGACAGCTCATTATTGTGTCACTCACCTTAATTCTTTATCTAGTGTGATGACTTCTTTATGAAGTGAAGATTCCAGCCATTTTGCACATGGGTTTCATCAGTACACAAGAGAATGACATCATAGCTTAAGGCAGACCTCAGTGTCCCTCACACTGTCACCAACAGCCTGGCTCCTCAGACAAGGGTAAAATTATTGAGTGATTAACTTATAATTCGTCAATACCTATTTCTTTATGTCAGTCACTGAGCAGGTGCTTCATAACCTTGGCCGGAGAAACACAAGCTGTGCCCTCATACTTCAGCAAGTTACAGATGGCTATAGCCTGTAATCTCAGCACTTGGGGAATTGCCAGGAGTCCCAGGAGAACCTGGGCGCTGTGGTAAACTCCAAGGCTACAGTGTCCTGACGATGACAATGCAGTTTACTTTGTCAGTGAGAAGAAAACTAAGAATGAAGAAAACAGAGGCTACAGGGTGCTGCTTATGGTCAAGGGCTTTAGCTGCACGGGGTGGCACATGCCAATAATCCCAGTGCTTGGGAAGCGGAGGCAGGAGGACCAGGAACTCAGTGTCAACAGCAAGTTTGAGGCTAGCCTGAGCTACTTAGGAGCCTATCACAAAAAAAGAAAAGAAAAAGAAAAAAAAGAAAAGGAAAAGAAAGAAGAAAGAGAAAGAATTGACAAAGACTTGATTACACAGATTTGGCAACCACACTACAAAAATGAGGATATTAAAAGTTGACCGAGAGGCTGGAGAGATGGCTCAGTGGTTAAGAGCACTGACTGCTCTCCCAGAGGTCCTGAGTTCAATTCCCAGCAACCACATGGTGGCTCACAACCATCTGTAATAGGATCTGGTGTGTCTGAAGTACACTACAGTATACTCATATAAATAAAAAATAATATTTAAAAAATACTCAACTTTTTTTAAAAAATGACCAAATAAAAACCATAGAGAAAAAAAATGTTCTCTATCTGGGATGTGTGGGATCTGATTTCTCAACACATTAAAATCCCCAAAGAGAAGAAATGTTTTTTGGACCTTGTTCTTTTCCCAGTTACAGCGACATCTCCAACCAAAAAAATGTCAGTTGGCAGATCTGGGGTTTCTTTACCCTACACCCCTTGGGTGGTCACAGCCCCATTTCTCACAAAACGTGATATAGAGAACCAAACTTAAAACCGTAAAGCAGTGAGGCTAGGATGGAGCCATGACTTAGTTGGTAGAGAAAACTGAGTACAGTCACTAGAACTCACATTTTTAAAAGCCTGGTGTGGTGTGCACACCTCTAATTCTAGTACTTGGGAGGCAGAGATAGGCAGATGGATCCTTAGTGTTCCCTGGACAGCCAGTCTAGACTAATCAACAACCTACAGGCCGATGGAGAAACACACACCTGAGCATAATTCATAAAGCCTATACACTCAACTATAAAACTAATAAAAATATATGCCATCAAACTTTAATCATCAAAACCACCAAAAAATGTAGAATTTCATCATCTAAGCATATTGAAGGAAACATTAAAAATGAGTGTCATGACTGGAGAGATGGCTCAGAGTCTAAGAACATGTACTACTCTTATAGAGAACCTGGGTCCATTTTCCAGCACCCACATTGGGTGGCTTTCAGCCACCTGTTGCTCCAATGCCAGGGGCTCTGATGTTTTCTCTCTGAAAGGCACCTAACACGTATATGTACACGGCCACACACACATATGTGCACAATGACAATATAACAAAACAAATGTTTGAAAATGAACATCAATGCATTCCTCCTTGGGAGCCCTTCTACTCTTGGGAGCGCTTCACTTTTCTTAAGCAAATCTGTTCTCTGTTCAGGACCCAAAGGTCCTGGGTAATCTGTAACTTGGTCTGTCACTAGCTCAGAACACAGAGAAAAGCCTGAAGGGGAAGAGGACAGAGCCCGGAGGACAGTGCAGAGCTGGGAGAGGCTAACCCATTTCTCATCGTGCGATACAGTAAATGAAACTCAGAAGAGTTCTACCTGAAGTGAAAACCTGTCTTATGAAGCCATCATCCAGCCACCCAGAGACAGCCGTTGGCCAGGAGTCTTCTCAGAGCTGATTTTCTACCTGTGGGTCCCAACAACCTGGACCTCTGGTTAAGGCTGATGTATCTATCCCTTGTGGGGTTTCCAGCATCCTTTGACTCCTATATCAAAGCAAACTAGAAATCTACGCAGCAAATTCCTTGGAGCTGACAGCCCTGTTCCCTTAGCTGGCATTAACACAATGGGTTCGTATGAAAGGGTTGTTTACACAAGGAAAAGTCCAGCTTGTGTGCACCAAGTTGCAGCATTGCAGTAGAACCCCATGCTAGGAATATACCCCATACCTAATACTGAACTACTGATTCCATGGATCGTGAAATTTCTTTATGGGCCTGAATTCGATGTTAAGGACGGAATATTTACACATTCTTCCCTATCCACAAATTGCATTTGTGCTTCGCAACAGAAGGTGTTTGCGTGAAAACTCTGAGGCTCAGCTCTCCAGCAGCTTTTAAGGGAGCCGAGCTTTCTCTGGGTGGACTTGCCCAGGAGGAAGAGTGGCACATGGGCTTTCAGCCAAGGCCAACTTGTGATCCAGAGATTCACGGAGCTGTTCTCATCGTTGTGAACGTCAGGGGCGACGTCCAGATGAGATGAGGAATGCTTGCAGTGTTGTCTGTCTTCACAGGGATTACAGGCCAGGTGCACTGCAGCCGGCAGCCAAGCGTGCTAAAGGACTCCAGGCTCTAAGGGACAAGGCCGAACTTGCCTGGTGACGTCATGGAGTTAGAAGAGAGTTCAAACAACAGGAGACAAAGGGAAGGGCACAGTCATCTGAAATGTGGTTCAAGCAATGTTGCCCGTGCCACATATTGAAGTAACAAAGTGCCACAATCTTTTTTAAGGATGTGTGTGTGTGTGTGTGTGTGTGTGTGTGTGTGTGTGTGTGTGTACATGGCTGTGAGCTGCCATATGAGTGCTGGGACCTTTGGAAGAGTAGTGAGTGCTCTTAACCACTGAGCTGCCTTTCTAGCCCCCAAGAAATCTCTTTAGATTATTATCTCCAAGTCAAACATAGCATTTGGATCACAGCAGGGGAAAAGGTCAAAACTTTTTAAAAAGAACTTACGCATCACCCCATACCTGGAATCACAGTGGGGAAGAAATAAAATGCTGAAACAGCACATCATATGTCAACCACCCTTTTAAATCATTAAAAAAAAAATTTAATGATGTGTGTGTGTGTGTGTGTGTGTC
This sequence comes from Micromys minutus, assembly GCF_963924665.1. Classification (NCBI taxonomy): domain Eukaryota; kingdom Metazoa; phylum Chordata; class Mammalia; order Rodentia; family Muridae; genus Micromys; species Micromys minutus. The sequence continues at coordinate 45,947,710 of NC_137979.1, read as the reverse complement.
CATGTGCAGATATGTACAATTGAGTGAAGGTGCTCAGAGGTCAGAGAGGCTCAATCCCCTGGAACTAGAGCCATCAGGTGGCTTCAAACTGTGTCCTCCACTAGAGCAGGAGGCATTCCCAGCTGCTAAGCAATCTCCAGGCCCAATCATTTTATTTTTTTTTAAGTGTGTACACATACACATACACATAAACATACATATACACACTTGGATGGTATAGGACAGGGCATCTTAGAACTATTACATGTTCCAGGCTGGGGCAGGGAGACTGAGGGTGTACTCTAGTGTTATTTTTCCAACAGGCTTTCAGGAACATGGAAACATGGGGAGATCTTAGCAGAGTGCCCACAGGACATGTGTCACTCAGCACCTGCTTTCTTCTTATTATTTTTTAAAGAAATTATTTATTTATTGCATATGAGTACACTGTAGCTGTCTTCAGACACACCAGAAGAGGGTATCAGATCTCATTACAGATGGTTGTGAGCCACCATGTGGTTGCTGGAATTTGAACTTGGGACCTCTGCAAGAGAGCAGTCAGTGCTCTTAACCACTGAGCCATCTCTCCAGCCCACTTGTTTTCTTCTTAGTGGCAGAGGGAAGTTGAGTTGGGCAGTGCTAAGGTTTAAGTGTACCCCCAAAAGTCATGTGTTGGAAGCTTGATCCTCAAAATAATGATGTTGGGAGATAGTGTCTAACAGGAAGATCTTAGGCTAGGTGAGGGCATGCATTCTCTTACATGGTCCTATGGAACCCCAGTCTCTTATACTCTGGTTTTTTAACACAGCCTCTCCTCCATGCTTACTCCTATCTGGCTAAGAACTGATGTAGTCAAGGTCAACTCTCAGCAAATGTAAGGGGAGGTTCTGATGCTAAGGTCCTGTTCCCCAATTGGTTCTTGATTTATCAGTTAAAAAAAAAATGGACCAATTGTTGTGTGGAAGGTAGAGGCAGGACTTCGAGGTTACAGGAGGCAGGCTGAGGGGTGCAAGGAGGGGTTTTTCCACCATGATTTGGACCAAGAAGAACACAGCAGCCAGGTGAACTCTCAAGAGGAGCTGGAGCCTGTGCCTACTGCTACAGACGGTGGGCATGGATGTTTGACAGGGGCTAGATGGGATTAGCCACTATGTTTAGGGCAGGTGGAAGAGACTTAACTCAGTCTCTTTCATAAAACTACACACAAACAAGCAAACATTACACCATGCTGCCCTGACCTTCAACTACCTAAATATTTATTTATTTAAGCTAAATAAACCTCTTTTCTGTTTGTCTGTCTGTCTGCCTGTTTATTTAGATCATGTCTTACATAGTTTAGGACAACCTCAAATTCATTGTATAGTCAAGGATGAAATTGAGCCCCTGGTCCTCCTGTGTCACCTGAGATTATACCAGCACACCAGCTTTTCTCTAGCAAAGTTAGCCCACTACAGGTGTTTTGTTATGACCTTGAAAAACATGGATAAAACAGGCAGGTATAAAAGTTATGTTGCATAGCTGTCATAACAAAATGGAAAACATTGCAAAAAGTGCAAATATAGTAACCCATAAATATCTATCTATTAAATATAATGTTAAAATAATCTTGATTTCTAGATTGATTCATCAGGAGATCATCCACAACTTTAGGACTTCATTATCCTTCTCAAATGAATTCAGGGGCTTCCCAAAAGGTTACAGAGTAAGAAAGAGGCAAAATTCAGGCCAGAAATACAGCTGGCTGTTGGCTGAGAAGGACAACCTGAAATCCAAAGACAGATGCTTGCTCAAAAATAAATAAATAAATAAAAATCAAAACAGAGAAACAGCAATAACAAAAAAAATCTAATATACACAGGCACACACACACACACACACACACACACACACACATGAATATTATAGAATTTTTCAAGACAAATACATATAAACAGTATGAACATCTATCAACATAGAAATGGTTGAATAAACTATGCTTATCATGACTCTGGGATTAATGTAACCATTAAAAAAACAAACAAAAAAAAACTGTGGGGGCTGGAGAGATGACTCAGTGGTTAAGAGCACTGACTGCTCTTCCATAAGTTTTGAGTTCAAATCCCAATAACCACATGGTGGCTCACAACCATCTGTGGTGAGATCTGATGCCCTCTCCCGTGTATAAAGACAGTGACAGTGCACTCACATACATAAAATAAATAAATAAATCTTTAAAAAATAAACTGTGACTTGGTAATTTAGCCATGCTATGAAGGATATCCACACCTATCACACCCATGCTCTGGCCTCCACACGCTTGAATACATGTATATGTTAGTGAACATACACGCACAGTAAAAATAAATAAATAAATCTCCTATTAAACATTTTAAAGCATCATAGGAAGTCACTGTCTATAATTAGTCTGGTGGGGTTTTATAAGAAATTATTTCAAGCATTGTTTCTTGAGCAAATAAAGGAGAGATGTTGTCTTCTTAGTCAGAGTTTCTATTCCTGCACAAACACCATGACCAAGAAACAAGTTGGAGAGGAAAGAGTTTATTCATCTTACACTTCCATATTGCTATTCATCACCAAAGGAAGTGGGGACTGGAACCCAAGCAGATAAGGAAGCAGAAACTGATGCAGAGGCCATGGAGGGATGTTACTTGCTCCCCCTGGCTTGCTCAGCCTGCTTTCTTATAGAACCCAGGTCTACCAGCCCAGGGATGGCACCACCCACAATGGGCTGGGCCCTCCCACCTTGATCACTAATTGAGAAAATGCCTTACAGCTGAATCTCATCTAGGCATTTCCTCAACTGAGGCTCCTTTCTCTGTGCTAACTCCAGCTTGTGTCAAGTTGACACATAACCAGACAGTACAGATGTGGAAAAGAAATTTATACCCAGTGAGATACAAAGTATAAACTTTGTGTCTGTGTGTTTTGTTCCTACCAACACACACACACACACATACACACACACCCTATGACATGAGTTCTATTCTCGTAGTTGGTAGTTGTATTCTCAGTCAAGGGGAAAACCAGAAGCTAGATCCCAGCACCTTCATTATCTTACAGTGGCAGTGAATGTGGGGTGCTATGAGAGACTCGGGGTTCTGTCCAGAATGAAGCTAAGCAATAAGTGAAATGAAATCTTCTGGGAAAGCTTGCTTCCTTGCTTGCTTGTTGCTTGCTTGTTGCTTGCTTGCTTGCTTGCTGCTTATTTGCTTGCTTGCTTGCTTGCTTGCTTGCTTGCTTGCTTGCTGCTTGCTTGCTTGCTTCCTTGCTTCCTTGCTTGCTTGCTCGCTTGCTTGCTTGCTGCTTATTTGCTTGCTTGCTTGCTTGCTTGCTTGCTTGCTTGCTTGCTGCTTGCTTGCTTGCTTCCTTGCTTCCTTGCTTGCTTGCTCGCTTGCTTGCTTGCTGCTTATTTGCTTGCTTGCTTGCTTGCTTGCTTGCTGCTTGCTTGCTTGCTTTATTCATGGGCCAGGGAGATTGTTTAGCAGTTAAGACCATTGGGTCCTCTATTTCCAGCACCCACATGGTTGCTCACAAACATTTGTACTCCAGTTCTAGGAGATATGACCTGGTCTCAGTGGGAACCATATATTCACAGGGTGCACAGACATACACACAGGCAAAACACCCATGCACATACAAACTGAATGTATTCCTGTGTTGAGAAAAACTTCCTCTAAGCATCCTCATTCATCCTTGGAAAACCCATCCTAGCACAATGAGCAACAGGTCATTGACAGGAATTCCTGGGTCTTATTTACGGAAAGGGCACATTTTCATAGCTGTCATACCCAGTCAGTGACTCTTTTTAACTTTTTATTGATTCTTTGTGAGTTTCACATCATGCACCCCAATGTCCCTGTCCCTTAGTATCAGCCCTCTGCTCTTGCAACTTCATCCCCCCCAAAAGAAAACATAAAAACAAAAATAAAAAATAAAAAACAAAGCATAGACAGCATCTCATCGTGGATGCTGTAGTGTGTCACAGTGTGTCCCACAGTTTACCCCTTTGTCCACACATCTTTACTTACAAATGTTGGTTGCAATGAGTCATGGGTCCAGTTTGAGGCCTCTGGCTTCTGCTACACTATCAATACTGAGTTCTCACTGGGACTCCTCTCAGATAGCCTGTTGTTGCCCTGTGTCATGGAGATCCTGAAGGTTTGGAGCTACAGGACCGGCCCCTTCACATGCTCCAGCAGTTCATAGATGAGGTAGATGTTAGGATGAGCCAGCTCAAAGTCCTGGATCTGGGCCTGGGAGGTATCTGAGCTGGTCAGCCTGCTAGCTCCCACCCCCACACTGCAGGGGAAGTACTCCAGCACTGCCCCAGCTACATTACCCAGTGCTTCAGCCAGCGAAGGGCAGGGACAGCTCTCCTGCTTTGATACCCTTGGAGCCCTCACCAGCCCTCACCAGCTCACCCACACCACCAGAGCCCTACTGCACTGCCCAGTAGTGGTTGGTGGCCCACTCTCCTGAGTGCTGCAGCTAGCAAGCAGCAGGGCTAGCTCTCCTGATCTCATACCCTCGAAGCTGGCTCACCCACGCCTTCGCCATCAGGGCCAGCTCTACTGTGTTGCCCTGGAAAGGTGCAGGGCCTGCAGCCAGTGAAGGACAGAAACAGCTCTCAGCTCCCATGACTTCAGAGCCAGCTCTCCCAACTGCCTCGGGTGATTAAGGCCATCTCCCCAGCACCCATGCCTCTTCACAGCAGGTAAGTGCTGGGCCAGCTCGCCCATACTCAGGCTGACTCAGGGCTGGCTCACCTGTGCCCCTGCCACCAGGGCCAGCTCCTCTGTGCTGCCCAGGTGGTCTGCAGGGCCCACTATCATGAGTGCTGTAACCAGTGAGGGGCAGGGCCAGCTCTCCTAAGTAACACGGGTATCAAAGGGCGGCGGGTGGGGGTGGGGAATCACCTCCAAGCCCACAGCACCTTACTGTCTGTGAATTCTTAATACCCTCAGCTTTAGAAACACAGGAGCATATACTGATTTTAGCTTTTCTCATTGTTTATACCTGTCTTTAAATAATTGTTTTTGAATGACTTTTCATTACTTTGCCTAAGAATAAGAAAAAAAAAAAAAACTAGGATTTGGGGGTATGGCTTTATGATTATACAACAAGTATACAATCCTCAGTTTATCCTTAGCACCATAAAGAACTGGACATGGTGGTTTATAGGCCATCCTGAGATACACAACTACTGAAGGGAAGAAGAAAGAAAGAAAGAAAGGATGAAAGAAAAGGAGAAAGGGGGACAATAGAGAAGGCGGAGGGGACTGGGGAAGTGAGGGTGAAAGGAAGGAAGGAAGGGAGGAAGGAAGGAAGGAGAGGGAGAAGGAAGGAAGGAAAGAAGGAAGGAAGGAGAGCAAGAGTGGGGGGCAATAAAGAACACTTGGGATTTTCATTGGGTTTTTCTTTTTAATCTTGCTGTTGGTTTTAATGCAAATGAGAATTTTGTTCCACCTTGTCAAGATGAGGTAATTTTTTTCTTCTTTTCCCAAAGGTACTTCACACCCAAAACTTTCCATAAAGTTCTGTAACTGATGCTCTTAATTTCTCGCACAATCATGACAATATAAGAATCGAAGAATTTTAATGAGTTGGATAGTAACTCTCTAGTCCCCCATTCAAACAGAAACCTCTCGGGGAAGAGTGATTCTAATCTAGATTATTCGGTAGGGGCCAGGTGCCCAGAGCTTGGAAAGTTCCTCACTTTGCAAAGCAGCCCAATCAGGTTAAAACAAGTACTGGATTGGAAATGTTTTCCTCCTATCGACCAAATCTGCCTCCCCATGAACTTCCAGCTCTTTGATCCCGGCCCTGGCTTTTGAAGCTGTTCAGGAACCAGATCATCTCTGTTCTAGACAAAGGACTCAATTTCTTTAGTGGTTTCTCACCTGACTTATAGTCTTCATTATTAAGGCCTGAAAAATCAGATCCAGTGATCATTTTCACATCTAAATTTCCTTCTCTAAGTGTATGGTGGGACGTGGTTATGGTCCTAGCTCTGGGAGGCAGAGGCAGAAGGGTCAGTGTAACACCATCTTTAGCTACGGGCGCAGGGAGTTGAAGAATCAGCCTGGGCCACATAAGCCCTTGCCTCAAAACACAAAGCAAAAACAAACATACATATATACATACATACACATATGTATACACACACATCTTTCTTCTTAAATATGGCATCCAGAATTAAGGCCAGAGATTACGGGCCATGGGAGGCCAGCCTCTGTCCTGTAAGCCACTGTTTAACACCAGCAGCTACATCACACCCACCCTGTCACCAGGTATTTTCACAGACTTTATCCTACATCTGATATTTGATCACTCTGTTTATCTCTATGAAGTCATGATAGTTTAGGGGTTAGCATTTTAGCATGAAAGATCCTTCAGTAAAACATGTTCAGTTTTGTGTTACTCAGCAAATATGTTTTGTTTCGTTCTTAAAAAAACGAAACAAAGCAATCCCCCAAAAAAAATCCTAAGGGCTGGAGAGATGGCTCCTCGCTTTAAACCACTAACTGCTCTTCCAGGCTCCACTTCCAGCACCCACATGGCAGCTCACAACCACCTGCAACTCTAGTTCCGGGGGATCTGGTGCCTTCTCTGCCTTCTGTGGGCACCAAGCACACATGTGGTACACAGACATAGATGCAGGTAAAATGCCTACATGTATAAAATAAAAATAAATAAATCTTTATAAAATGTTTTTAAAGCTAAGCCTAAAATACAACTGTTATTATCATACTATCCCCAGGTTTACCTGTGACAGCAGGTCCAGGTTGGTATATTTGTTTTCTAAATATACCATGTGGGTATTTTGCTACAAGTGCTGAATTATGTCAGTTTTAGCAGAAGTGTAAGTCCTGTTTAACTAATGGATATTGCCTTTGGAGACATGGGAATGAATTTAGACTGCCTTAAAACAGAAGGGCGGTGAGCCACACAAGCATCAGCAATGTCAGACCTGTGTGACAACCTCAGGGGGGCCAGGGGAGGGGGAGAAGGGAGGGAGGGAGGAAGGGAGGGAGGGAGGGAGGGAGGGAGGGGGAAGACGGGATAAGGGTGGGGGATGGGGAGGTGGGGAAAGAAGAGGAACAGAGGGAAGGGAAGACCCTGAATGAGTCTGGGGATCTGCCTTGCTGCCTCTGCCTGCACATCACAAAACCAAACGCAGTGCTAAGAGAGCACACAAGCTGCCCACACAGGAAGTGCGAAGGAAGTAAAGCTTGTCACTGCAGATGGTCACTGCTGTTCACACCAGCTGTTCCCTGCCCTTTACCTTTCTCAGAATAGCTGCTACACTGTCTTAAGATAAGGCGGAACGCTAAGGCATCCCTAGTCACTTCAGAATTCCGAGGCAACTTTTGAGACAGATTTCTAAGCTTCCTTTTAAATGACAAAACTATTTCAAAAGCAGGACTAGTACGATGATCCTGACCAGTTTTCTTTTTAAATTTTATAACTAAATGTTTCCAAGACTGAATGCACAGGGTGTCTGCATGCCCTGAGAACCTTCTACCATATCCAGAAATTTCTCACATAACCCCAAAGGATTGTACATTTTATAGGCATAGCCTTGGAAACAAGAAAATCTGTGATGGCAGCAGAAATTGTACATGGGAAAGTACAAGTTCATTTACATGGATAGTATCTGTCCATCTCTACAGTTATTCCATTCTCGGAGGCCAAGATAAAGCCTATAAAGAAATAGTTAGGAGCTGGTGAGGTGCCGCAGCAGTTAACAGTGCTTACTGCTCTTGCAGAGGACCAGTCTCCTGTGCCCACTTACAGGGTTCACAACTGCCTATAACTCCAGCTCCAGAGGGATTTGCTCTGCTATTCCTGTCTCTGTGGCACCTGCACACACGTACACTTGAGGAACCCTAAGGGCTTTTACAGTCTAACACCCTCCTTACAGCTTCCCCTTCCCACTGAGGGTCTTACAGCTCCCCTCTCCCACTAAGGGCTTTTTTGAATCACTCCCAAGAAGGAGTGATTCAACTTTATCTGGGCAGCCTCTGGAATGCAGGAGAAGAACCTTAATATATGACCCAGGCAGGTGCCAAGCAGTACTCCTTCCCAGGGAGAAGTGTCTTATCTGGGCAGCCCTGGAATGGAGGTCCTGAGATGCAACCCACGTTGGCAGCAGCCAATCAATGTAAAAATCAACTAAACCCACCAATGCCTACTCACCATCACTGTAGCCCATCCGTTACCAAGTGTATAAAATCTATACTGACAAAGGGCTCAGGGTCACCTCTCCTCTGGATGTAGGCCACCCCAGTGCACTGGACTAATAAATCTCTTGCTTTTTCATCAATCTCCAGTCTCTAGACTCATTCCTGGGAGCCTCAAATAGATAAGACTCAATTTGGGTCTTACACACTTACCCTCTACACAGGTACACACATGCATACATCCACATAGTTAATAAAATACATGAGCCTCTAAAAGAAAGAGTTAAACAATTATTTGATGTACCTGACACTAAAGAAACTGAATATAAATGTATCTATATTTTAAGCCGAGTGGTGGTGGTGCATTCCTTTAATCCTACCTCTTAAGAGGCAGAAGCAGATGAATCTCTGGGATTTCAAGGCCAGTTCGGTCTACAGAGAGTTTCAGGACAGCCAGGCCTACACAGAGAAACCCTGTCTCTAGGGGGAAATGTATCTATATTTTAATCGTCTGATTTCTCTGAAAGACCTAAAGTTCAAAGTTCTGGACATCAGCTTAGGACTGGGGATGTCCTCCAGTGATAGAGCACCCGCTTCTCATTCCTCAGGACCCCAAGTTGACCGAAGACCTAAGAGAAACACTAGGCATACCTCACCTTCATCACAGTAGAAACAGGAGCTGTGAAATCATCGCAGTGTGAATTCAAGCCTCTTAGACAGAAATAATACATTAGAAAGTAAGTATTTTCCTTCTTGGAAAGGATAAAATGCTAACAATCTTGTCGTAACACGATTTTTCTTTTCTTGGTGTTTTGAGATGGGCTCTCATGTAGCCCAGGCTGGTCTTAAACTTCATATATAGCTAAGGATGGCCTTGAATTCCTGAACTTCCTACTTTCACTTCCTTTGTGCTGACCTTGCAGGCTGGCACTAGGCCTAGCTAGCTCTCATTCCTCTTAGTCATGCTACAGTGATCCAGTCTAAGATAGAGACACACCACCTAATTGGTGTTTCACAAGTAATTGTTTTTCTCAAACTCAAGGCCTTAAGTGTGGTGATAGGTGTTCTCCCACTGAGCTCCATCACCAGCCCCGGGGCTTTGAATTAGGTAGGTTTCAAGTGAGGTTCCTGTAGAAAGAAAGAAAGAAAGAGAGAGAGAGAGAGAGAGAGAGAGAGAGAGAGAGAGAGAGAGAGAGAGAATAAGAAGGAGGAGGAGGAGGAGAAGAAGAAGAAGAAGGAGAAGAAGAAGAAGAAGAAGAAGAAGAAGAAGAAGAAGAAGAAGAAGAAGAAGAAGAAGAAGAAGAAGAAGAAGAAGAAGAAAAGGAAGGAAGGAAGGAAGGAAGGAAGGAAGGAAAGAAGGAAGGAAGGGGGGAAAAAAACAAAAATGTATTCCTAAGCAATTTCTCTCTCTCTCTCTCTCTCCTCTCTCTCTCTCTCTCTCTCTCTCTCTCTCTCTCTCTCTCTCTCTCTCTCTCTCTCTCTCTCTCCTTTGCACATGTAGGAAGTTCTCAACACCCAAGAGGCTGACACAATGTGACCACAGTGTCCTAAGAACACTAAATACTGAAAACACTCTGTCCTGAGTTTCCAGAATCTTGCACGTGACAAGGAACCATTACCAGTCAATTACAACCAGGTGTGGTGGTGGCGCAAACCTTTAATCCCAGCATTTGGGAGGCAGAAACAGGTGGATCTCTGAGTTCGAGGTCAGCCTGGTCTACAGAGCAAATTCCAAGACAGCCAGGACTATACAGAGAAACCCTGTCTCAATCAATCAATCAATAATGATAATAATAATAAAACAAACACAAAACAAACCAGCCAATTATATTAGCCAATACTAAACTATAGGTTAACAGTTCTCTAGTATTTCTTCCATAAAATGTTCTAAAGAGATTAATATAATAGATAATGACCACTGTAAATGTTGGAAACCTTTTTCCTGGTATGAACCCAAGCTGACCCTCACAACCACCTTCTGTACCATGTCCTGGGTAACCTGACCTTGCCTGAGACCAATGGAGACCCTGGAGCACAAGTCAGCTGAACCACCACAGTGCAGGTGCCCAAGGAGCCCGTCCTCTTCTATTTTACTTAATCCCTATGGTCTACTCAGCTCTTACAGGGAGATCAAAAACCAGCCATCTCAATAAAAACTAGGATTCCAATGACAGGAGAGCTCAACCCCAACAAAGCAGAATCAGTAAGAGGATGGAATAAAGCCACAGCTGGTAGCAATGTGGCGGTCACGCCCTTAATCCCAGCACTTGAAAGTCTGAAGTAGGAGGATGAGGAGGAGGTGGGGTGTAGCCTGGGCTACATAATAGGATCCTTTCCCCACCCCCTCCAAAAAAAAAAAAAAAAAAAAAAAAAAACCCCAAGGTCAAGAATGATTTCCCTTCAGTGACTCTGCTTGAAGAGTGGTATTTATGGTCTGTTGTAGCAAAGTGAGAAACTGCTGCCTCAGACACAGAGCTCCTGCTGCAGCAGCAATTCCAGTCAGACTCAGAAGAATGAGCCGAAAGGGCTTTTCAGGACCTGGAGACCGGTCAACAATCAACAGTAGCTCTGCTCCTGAACAATCTTCCCCAGAGTGAACGCACCATACACCAAGGACCCTCGCAGACAGCTTCCCAACCTCTCGTGAAATGTGTTATTGAAAACATACCTCCTAATAAAGGTGGTTTGATTTTCATTAAGATTCAAGGGAAGGGGTGCACGCCTTTAATCACAGCACTTGGGAGAAGGAGACAGGAGGATCAGGAAGGAGTTCAAGGACATCTTCACCTACATGGCAAGTTGGAGGCAAACCTGAACCATATGTGACCCTGTCTCAAAAAAACTGAGAGAGGGTTAGGGGGTAGAGAAAAAGAGAGAGGGGCAGGGGTTGGGGGATTGGGGATGGGTCTCTAAGATCTTGGAATTATTCAGTTAGTAGCTTGGACAAGAATTTTTCCACCTAATGTCTAAAAATAAAAATGTTAAAAATCTGGCACCCACCACAACCACACACAGCAGTCCCTGCTTTGAAAATATTCCAGCCACAGACCGAGTTGAGCTACTGAGAGTGTCAGGGAGAGGTGCCGTCAGGAAACCTCTGGCTCTGCTCCAGAATGAGATCATTCTCCCCTCTCCAGGCAGGTGGCGAGGCAGGCTCCTGTCTGAAAGCTTAAGAAACAGTAGTCTAGACACGGAGCCTGCATGTAGGTCATTTGGGGTTTCTATTCATCACTGGGAAACAAATGCACCCCTTTTTAAATTAGAAGACAGCACACTTCAACCTGAATAAGGTCCTGCCTTTTAAAAATAGTAATAACGTATACGTATATGTTTTTTGCCCAATACGTATGTTTTTTGCCCACGTGGATGTCTGTCTATGCCTGGTGTCCAAGGAGGCCAGAAGAGGGTACTGGATCTTCTCGAACTGGAGTTACAGAGAGTACTTAGTTGCCATGTGGGTGATGGGAATTCGACTCTGGAAAAGCAGCCAATGTTCTTAACCAATGCGCCATCTCTCTGGCCACTTTTTATCCCTAGTTACTATGCTTTATGAATCTGCTTTCGCTGACATTGTATCTTTTTAAGTTTGTTTGTTTGTTAAGGGGGTGGTGCACATGTGCCACAGTATACATGTAGAGATCAGAAGACAACTTGCTGGTGTTCTTTCTGTCCGTCATGTGGGTCCCCAGGATTGAACTCGGGTCATCACATTTGGTGGCAAGAGCCTATTACTACCTACCCACTGAGCCACCTCACTGGTCCATTTATAGTCTAAAGACTTAAGATTATTAATGAGGAGCACCCACACGTCCATATGATGGGCACCCACTCACTCAGTATCCCATGTTTCAACAGCAGTAAGGAAGGATCCAGAACAGCAGCAACTTCATCTTTTGGAAAGTCCAGGTAGCCACCAAGACAGGCTTATTATCTGGCCACACATTACAAAGTTGTCATGTGTCCCATAGGAACCTCACTCCTGGACTGTCTGTAAGTTCTCTGTATAATCCTAGAGAAATTGGTCTTCCTCAGGAGTTCTTCCCTAGGCTGCAATTCCTACAGTACCTGATAGTTGGAGATGCCCAGCGCTGTCCAGCTAAGCCAGCTCCCTGGCAACACTTAGTGATGCCTAGTGAGATGCTACATCCTAGATCTTAGATCATCTCCCCTCAAAGGCCCGTGTGTCAAAGGTTTGGTCCCCAAGGTGGCATTATTAGGACCTGGAACCAAGAATGAGATCACTGGCACACTGGTGACATCCTGTAAAGGAAGTGATGGTCCTGCAGCCTCTTCCTCCTCTTCTCTTTCACATTAACTTGTTTCATCCTACACCATCACCATTAACCTCCAGCAAGCCTTCCTCGCCAAAGACACAAAGCGATGGGTCTACCAGATGGTGGAACCTCTGAAACCATGTCAAGCAGACTGAAGATGGATTGGAGACTGAGCAAAAGGCTAGCATGTGTAAGATCCTGGGTTTGGTCCCCTGAGACAATCGGTAAAATAAATAAATAACATTTTTCTCTTTTTTAACAATTATCTCAAGTAGTTTGTCATTGTGATGAAGCCTGCTAGCTTTGAAGTCTAGGAGAGGACATCCTGGCTATAGCAGTATCCTAGAACGTGTATAATACATAATATCCAAGTATCAGGGTTCTAAACAGTGTCTCAGTCTTGGCTCCCGAAATGTCATTAAGTCCTTGGGGTAGGGTAGCTGTCTTATGAGTTGTTAGAAGCCAATCATAGGTACTTCCCTTCTCTGTTGTGACAATCAAAACTGTCTCCAGATGTCACCAAGTAAAAAGCCGGCTAAACTGTTCACAATTACTTCTTAGTCTCTGAAAACCAGAATTTGCCTACTCTACTCTGGCAACAATATTCGTTCATGAATTCAGCTCATTATGAATATGTAGATGCCTGAGATGGCCTCTTCCTGTAAAATCTACACTCAGCCTTCCCCAGATGTGAGTCCTGATGGGAAAGATTATCTCTGATATACTTGGGAAGATGGATATTGGAATAGAAAGAAGATGTCAGCACATCCTGTGCTCTCTTCTTGCAAAGTACTTTTTGTTGCTCACCTTCCCAGACAACCCTCCTCATCTCTCTACTCTTGGACAAACACCACTTCTGCTCCCAGACAGCATTCCTTGAAAAGTTAAGGCCAACTCCCAAACTCAGTTTTGGGGATCGAAATTGCAAATCAGCACACTGGAGACTCAGTAACCCCAGAGAGGACAAAGGACAGAAAAGCAGGCTCTGTGTAGCTCCTGGACTTCCAAACAGGCTTGGAGGATGAAGCTGCAACCTGCGCCAAGGAAGGGGCTGGTAAAGCAGCTGCAAGTTTGATGAAGAAGAAGTGGAAGGGGACAGGGCAAATCCAGTATTCATTGCTCTTATTTGTGTTTTTAATTAGATGCAACAATACTACACCATACTACCAAGGCTGAACAAACTTCCATTGGGCCTACCTATTAAGTATGGCTTCAGAAGCCCATCCGGGCTCTGTGACAGCGGTGTCTAACTCTTGGTTTAAAAAACAGACCCTAGTTTCAACCATGGCTCCAGGGACAAGAGGCTGTTCACCCAGATCTAGGCCATCACTACCCTTCTGTCTTCCCTTGTGTCCTAGTTACCTTAAAGTGTCATCTTGACACATTCCAGAGTCACCTGAGAAGGGAGTCTCCATTGAGGGATTGCCCACATCAGATTGACCCCTGGGCATGTCTGTAGAGACTGTCTTGCCTGTTAATTGATGTAGGAGAGCCCAGCCCATTCCATTCCCTGGGCAGGTGCTGCTGGGCACTACAAGAAAGCTAAGGGTGGGTCAGCAGGCGAAGCAGCCAGCAGCAACCTTCCATGACTTGTCCTTCAACTTCCTGCCATGATTTCCCTCAGCGATGGGCTGTTAACCTTCACACCAAAATAAGCCCATTCCTCTTCTTGGTTACTTTTAGTAAGAGTGTCTGTCACAGCAACAGAATGAAATTGGGAGCCCTACACTAAAAAACAAGTCCATGTGCCCAGTGCGTGTCAAACTCAGTAGTCCCTGGAGGTGGTTTAGTTCAAAAGCAAAAATGAATAGAAGAGATATTTAAAAAAAAAAAGCTAAATTCCAAATTTTTAATAATTTTTTGTGGTTTTTTTTTTTTTTTTTTTTTTTTTTTTTTTGGTTTTTAAGATTTTATTTGTTTATTTTATATACGAGTACACTGTAGCTGTCTTCAGACACACCAGAAGAGGGCATCAGATTCCATTACAGATGGTTGTGAGCCACCATATGGTTTCTGGGAATTGAACGCAGAACCTCTAGAAGTGCTCTTAACCACTGAACCATCTCTTCAGCCCCTTGAGTTTTTTGAAGATTTATTTTTATATTGTTTTCAAGTTTGTGTGTGTCTGTGTATGTATATATTTGTGTGTTTGTCTGTGTCTGTGTGTGTGTGTGTGTTTTATTGTGTGTCTGTCTGTGTATGTTTATGTGTATGTGTGTATGTCTGTCTGTGTATGTCTGTGTATGTGTGTCTGTCTGTGTGTGTTTATGTGTATGTGTGTGTCTCTGTATGTGTGTGTCTGTGTGTGTGCTCACATCTGAGAGTGCAGGTGCAGAGGCCAGAAGAGGTCAGCTAGAGTCACAAATCATGACGAGCTGCCTGATGTGGGCTCGGGCAACTGAGCTCCAGTTCTTTTGATGTCCTCACCACTGAGCCATCCTCTCCCCAGCCCCACGCAACCTAGAGTTCTAAGAAGCATTCCAGATATTACAATTTCTATAAATATCTAAAGCAACCAAAACATGACTAGTTTTGATTACCTTTTTTTTATTTATAAGCTTTAAAAACTAATCTTTAAAAGGAAGTAAAGCCAAGAATAAGGGTTTTTTATTATTACTTAGTTTTCAACAGGGCCTTATGTAGCCCTGGCTGACCTATTTGAATTCAATTAGAAACTGAGAATGACCTTGAATTTCTGATCCTTCTGATTCCTCTTTCTCCTAAAGGCTTAGATTATTGATAAGCACCCCTGGGGTTTTCTGCAGTGCTGAGTCTGACCCAGGGCTTCCTACATGCTAAGCAAGCGCTCTCCCAACCAAGCTACCTCCCCAGGCCAAGGGTAAGCATAAGAAATCTTTTCATTATTCAACTTCACATTCTTCAGAGTTACAATATATGCCATGGCCTGAAAGGACAGCTTGTATATGAGTTAAACACTGTAATTAAGAAGTCACCATCACTTAAAATCAGAAGTTGTCCTTGGGTCCGTTTCTCTAATCTATGGATGCAGGCACCACGATGCTTTTCTTCCAAATGCATACTTATAATAATAGATAATGCATTTCTTAGCCACTATCACTCTGCTATATTCAGTTGCTTCCTCTAGACATCATTTGATTCAGAATACAAGTAGACACTTTCAGCTGTACTTACTGGAAAGGGTCAAAGGACAGAAAGAAGAAAAAGGAACACATCATATTTTTAAATATCTGATGTTTAACTGAAAACAAAAAAATTGGTTGGGTAAGGTCTAAATCGCTGGGCAAGTTGAAATGTTGTTTTTCCGGCTGCTGCTTGTGACCTCTTAGTTTAAAATATTGGGACACCATCAGCATTTTTAAATGGAATGGAACAGAAATTACCAAAACAGGCCACACAGGGGTAGTAGGCAGTATTTTAAATATTCCTTGGTAGGGTCAGCAAGATGGCTCAGTGAGTACAGGTGATTGCGGCCAAGCTGATGACCTGAACACACACACACACACACACACACACACAAATGCATAAGTAAATAGTTAAATAAAGAAATGTAAGCTCTAAATTGTAATGAATACAGGTATTATTTCATACAGAGATAAACGACACAGACAACAGCCACAAAAATACTACTTTACGAAGGCTTTTTTTACTTCCATATCAGTGTGTTGGCTTGAACGAGAATGTTCCCAAAGGCTCAGATGTTCCTATACTTTGTCCAGATGATGGCACCGTTTGGGTAGGTCAGGAACTATGGTGTCGACGAAAGAATGTCCCTTGGGGACCGCAGAAGCCTCATACCACTCTCAGCTTTTTCTGCTTCCTATTTGCTGTTTGAGATGTGAGCTCTCGGCCTTCCAGGTCGCCATGTCAGCTGCCGGGTGCCACCATCTGCTACCACGATGTGCTCTAAGCCCTCTGGAACGGGAAGCCCTAGTAAGCCCTTCCTTCCAAAAAGTACCTTGGTCTTGGTGTTTTATCACAACCAGAGAAAAGGAACTGACTCGATGCGTATGTGCTATGTGCTGACGTCACAATGCAACAAAAAAAAAAAATGCGCAGGTTCCGGTAGACTGCAGTGAAAACCCGTGGCGAGGGTTTTTCTTACAATCTGTCCCCGCTCCCATCAGGCCGCGGTCCACAGCGCTGCCACACCCCTAAGATCAGAGCTCACTTTTCTCTCATTCCCACACCCGAGTGCATGGCCCACCTCACCTGCTGGCACCAACCTGATTAATTCCACTCTTCTTCTCTCCCTGCTGTACTAGGGCTCCAACTTCCGGGCACATCCTGACCTTCCCTCTGCTCCATACTTATTACCCTCCTTCCTTTCTAATTGAGCTACCGCACTTGACTCTCTGCTCTGAGCAGTTCGTATGCATCGGCTGAGTCTACCTTCTCTCTGGTCCTGGGAAATGGGGTGTCTTCTTTCTCCATGAGCAAGCTGAGACCCAGCAACTAAACCACCTGACAAAGCAGCTGCCCAGCGACCTCTTCAAGCTCGCAGCCTGTGCAGTGGGGCCACAAAGCCCACACTTAATGGCAGGCAGTTCTTGCTTTCCTAAAAGAACCATTCCCAATTTTTGAAAGAAACGCAAAGACCATCTCATTCAGTGGCGGCATCAGCGGTGCGCGGCGGTAATTTGCAGACATCTCAAAGATCGTGGTTTTTGAAAGAGATCGAGCTTGTGGCACCTGTAGGCCAACAAATCCTCCAGTCCCATGTCTGGACTCAGCGGGTGACAGACGGCACAGAGCCACAAGCAAGTTACGAAACGTGAGAAAAACAATTATGGATGAGCCGAAGCTTGGTGGATCCACATAATGGATTTTTCTCCTGGCAGCAGTGTGAAAACTGTCTGGGGAGGGTGTGGCTGAGTGTGTGGACTCTCATCCACTCAGCTCGTCCCTCCAAGGGCTTTGCTCTCGTATCAGCTGGACTGCATTCCAGAAAGGCTGGTGTGATGTTCGAAATTTCCAAAAAAATGGAAAAGCTTGCAATGAAAGGCGGAGGGCATCTGAAAAAGCATTATACTTTTTGCATGTGTCTGAATGAACTAATAACATGGCATGCCTTCAGTTGACTGCTAGATTATCACTCCACAGAGAGCTCGATGTCCACTGTGTACTAATCAAAGTGCCACAGTCACCAAAGAGAGCGGAACTCTCAAGGACATGCTAAAGGATCAAAGCTGCTATGTCCACACTCTCACACTGAAGATTTGACAGGAAGGAGGGGGGGAGGGAGGCGCTTCCCCTGATCCCCAGAGTTGCTTGTCCATTGGCTGTTTCGGGAGGTCCCAGACATTTTTTGAGAGTTGGAAAACTACACACCCTAGCACTCTCTCCAAATGTTCAAAGTTATTTAGAGGAACACAAGTATTCTATTTGTGCAAAACGAGATGGTCTGTCGACACGATTAAGCTGCTACAGACTGGATAATTGCCGGTTTGATGGATTCATGGCTTTAATCTGGTCTCACGCCCAAGAGGGAAAGATTATCATTGCAACCTTAATTATACAGCGGCGATGCCCAAGTGAGCAACCTTCTGCTCACACACGCGATAGGAAAACTTGGACCCTGCCGTGGATACTTTCCGAACCAAAAAAAAAAAAAAAAAAAGTGTAGGGTGGGTTCAACACCGATCCACGCCATTAGGGCAAGACATAAAGGGACACTAGTAAAAGACTGGCTGCTCTAGAGCCAGATTTTGGACACATCCCTGTGATCCCAGCACAAGGAAGAAGAGGAAGGAAGATCAGAAATTTAAGATCAGCCTTCATAACATAGCTGAGTGTGAGACCAGCCAGCAATACGTGAGGTAGAAGAGAGTAAAGGAAGGATGGACATGACCAAGGTGTAGTACACATACGGGTGGATGGATGCATGCACAGACAAGCAGGTGCACAGGTGAGTGAATGGATGGAAGAATGGATGGTGCGTGCATGGATTGATTAATATGCCTATTCATTTAAAAATTAATGTGCATTAAAACTTATAAGTATTTTTTTTAAGGAAAGGTTGTTAGGCCAGCCAGATGATTCCGTGTGTAAAGGGACACAAGTCTGATGACCTGAGTTTAATTTCTGGTCCCCTACATGATAGGAGAGAACAGATTTGGGGCTGGAGAGATGGCTCAGGGGTTAAGAGCACTGACTGCTCTTCCAGAGGTCCTGAGTTCAAATCCCAGCAACCACATGGTGGCTCACAACCATCTGTAATGGGATCTGATAGCCTCTTCTGGTGTGTCTGAAGACAGCTACAGTGTGCTCATTATATACACTAAATAAATAAATCTTTAAAAAAAAAAGAAGAGGAAGTAGAAGAAAAGAAGAAGAGGAGGAGGAAGAAGACAAAGATGAAGATGAGGACAAAGAAGAGGAGAAAGAGGAGGAGAAGGAAGAAGAAGGAGAGAACACACTGTGTGTCTCCCTCTCCCACAGCTCAGGGGTCCTGTCCACTGCCCAGTGCTTCCAGCACAAGCTTTCCAGAACTTCACCCCCACTGAAGGATATTAAGAAGTCTTGGGCCTCTGCCACATACTTCACCCCCAAATACCCTTTGTCAAGCCAGGGCCTGTCTTCTTTTGGGCACCAAGGTCACAGGGTAGGCCGGGGATAGCTCTCTGCTGGCCAGACCCCACCACTAGTAACTGGATACACAACTCAGAAACCAGGCTTCCCTCTAACCTGTCGAGGAGGCGCAGGCAGACAGCCAGGGACCCCTCCTGTCTTCCTCTTGCTATTCACCTTCATTTGTTTCCCCACTTCCTTGGTTTACCCATTTCTGCATCTCTCTCAAGTCCCAACTGCTGACAGGCCTTCCTATATCCCAGGCCTTGGCCCAGGGAGAAAGAGAAGGGAGAGCCTCCACCCCAAATGAACCTGTCTTCTCTCTTGTATATTAAGGAAAAAGTTGGCATCATTTTGTAACTTTTTTTCTTATTTATTGAATTTCATACAGTACTCTTTTCCTTCCCCCTCCTCTTTTTTAAAAACAGAATTGAACACAACTTCTTTTTAACTGTGAAAAAAATAAAAAAGAAGAGAACACACTTCTTCAAGTTATCTTCTGACCTACACACATACACAGTGGTACATGGACCCCACCCCCTGTAGTGACAATTTTGGAATTTTGGTTTCTTTAAAAAGCACAGAAATAAACTGGTCATGGTGATTCACACCTGTAATCCCATCACTCAGGTAGAGACATGTGGATATGTGAGTTTGAGGCCAGCCTCATCTACAGAGTGAGTTCCAGGACAGCCAGGACTACACAGAGAAACCTGTCTTGAAAGACTAAACAAACAAACAAACCAACAAAAACCCAGAAAGTGTTTTTCTTTTAATCCCAGGTGTGGGGATTTGAGGCTGCTTTGGACTGAATGAAACAGCTGATTATGATTTGCCTCATGCTCTAGCAGAAGCATGGTTTTGCCAGCTGTAGACATTTGGAATTCTAGGAACTTTTCAGAGGGTGTGCAAATTCTAGGGCCCTGAAAGTGGCTGGTCGTTGGTCATTTGGGGGAAATGGTTGTGGTTTGTTAGTAGTCGTGCTCAAAAAAAGAAACAAAAAAATTTAGATTCTCTCTCTCTCTCTCTCTCTCTCTCTCTCTCTCTCTCTCTCTCATTCACAAACACATCTAGTGATAGAGGGTGAAACCAGGGGCAAGGGGAGAGGGTAAAGGGTAGGAAAAAGAAGAACCCACAAAGTAGCAAAGACCAGCAACAACCCCCACATGCACACAAAGTAAAAATGCAAAATAAACTTTAAAATAAAAGTCTTCTCTGATATTTATTCACAACACTAACTAATGCTAACCTTAAAAGGCAGGTTTCAAAGAAATAAGAGAAATAAATTGGCTTAGAACGAGAGGGTGGGGATGATGACAGAACTTTGTGAGTGGATCTGTTTTATTTTATCAAACTTTACCTTGACTTTTTTTTTTTTTTTTTTTTTTTTTTTTTGAAAGTAAACTCTCCTCCTTCTGGTTAAAATACTACTGTACGGCTGGACAATGATTCAACTTTAAAATCCATGCATTGAGTGGATAGATCATAACTGCCTTGACTCCAGCGCCCTCTTCTGGCTCCTGTGGGCATCTACACTCATATGCGCACATCCGCACTCAGACACATACACGTATTTTGAAAATAAGTAAATCTTCAGGTTTCCCATCTGGCATTTAAACTGCAAATGGGAAGTGTTAGATATTTCAAATAACTCACTAATAACAGAATACTATACTAAACGCCCCCCCCCCCATGAACCGATTGGGAAAATGAGATTCTCCACAAAAGAGAAAACAAATTTTATTAAGCCAGGATCCTTCTGACTGTTCACCTGTGGCTGGATGCGGTTGGATGGCGCGGGGCGGAGCTGGGCGGACAGCCGCCCAGGGCCTGGTGCTGCGGCTGCTCTTTGGTTTCAGAACAGGCTTAGAGGCCGCTCCGACTCCAGCCCAAACTCTGGTTCAAGTCTCGGGCCCTAGAGCTGTCTCCTGCCCGACAGACACCTTCTAGTGTCTTACCAGTGGCTACTGTGTGTGCCTCTCCTGGCGCTGCAATGGGGACCAGGACGACTCTGAAGGCAGTGACGAGGAAGAGTGTAGGATTGGGCCATGTGCTCAGAATAGGCGGTGCCTAACCACAGCCTGCCCGTCCTTGCTCCTGAGACATCCGTGATTGCTCTGCTGGATCTGACAAGAATCTCAATTGCAGCCGCCCATCCGGTCAGGAGCGTGAGCTGTGTTGCTTAGTGGATGATGCCGGTATCCCCTACACGTGGCGCTGTGCTGGCCACCCAGACTGTCCTGACTCCAGTGATGAGCTCGGCTGTGACAACTGACCAGATATTCCAGGAGGAGAATGCCACAACTACGAGGTCTTCTACGACTGTGAAGAATGAGTCCTCTTTCAAGAATGTCACAGTTGCCTCCGCTGGGAACCCATCCCAAAACCCAAGTGCCTATGGGGTTATTACAACTGCTGGAGTGATGAGTGTAATCCTGGTTTCAGCCACCCTTCTCACATTGCTACTGGTGGTCAGGGTTATCTGCCCCCATTAGGGCTGCTGATGGCCGTGAAGGAGTCGCTGCTGCTGTCAGAAAGGAAAACCTCTCTGACCTGAGGACGCACGGTTACACGAGGCCCTGAGTACAGTCCGACTGGGACAAAGCAGCAATGGAACATAGAGGAAGCCGCTGGCTTCTCAGCTTCCAGACCCGGGCTCTTCCGGCCACAAAGAACTTTGAGTTTTTAGCTTCTACAGATGTAATTCTAGAGACTGGGGGTCCTCAGATACTCCCTCTGCGTGTGGTGAGCTGGCTGGAAAATTGCCATAACCAGGACTGAGGGGCTGGTCCCAGGAAGCTTCCAAGAAATGGGGCCACCTTGGTTTACACACTCCTGCTGCTCATATTGATGGGTAGCTATTAAAGCTTCTTCACCCACTCCAAAAAAAAAAAAAAAAAATCCATTAATGTGTGTGGCAAACAGTTCACTAAGAGTTCACAAGCACAAAGCAAAAGTTAACAGGTTACACAGTCAATTAGATACAACCTACAAGGTTATGCTCTCAAAATAAGCAAAGAT
Organism: Micromys minutus; assembly: GCF_963924665.1. NCBI lineage: Eukaryota > Metazoa > Chordata > Mammalia > Rodentia > Muridae > Micromys > Micromys minutus. Next base: position 45,925,704 of record NC_137979.1, on the reverse strand, counting down.
TAATTCTCTAGTAAGATGATTCTGTGGACCATTTCTCACACAGACTTATCCTAGATATTGGTAGTTGGGGTGATGTCTGACTTAATAATAGGCTTTATACACAGAACAAACAAACTTCTCCTACCTTTATAACAAGAGATAGTTTGGGAACAAGGAACCCATGGATGCTGGGCTTTTTTTTCAACTTGCTTAGTATCTTTTGGATATTTACATCCCAAAGAGATAGTTCCTAGATCCTTTAAAAAAGGCATTACCGGACTGAACAGATGGTTCAGTGGTTAAGAGGTCCTGAGTTCAATTCCCAGCAACCACATGGTGGCTCACAACCATCTGTAATGAGACCTGATGTCCTCTTCTAGTGTGTATCTGAAGATAGTTACAGTGTAGTCATATACATAAAGTAAATAAATATTTTTTAAAAATTTAAAAAGGCATTTCCTAACTAGGAGTGGTTGTGCACACTTCTAATCCTGCACCCAGAAGGCAGAGGCAGGCAAATCTCTGTGAGTTCGATGTCAGCCTGGTCTACATGTGAGTTCTAGGACAGCCAGGCCAATACACACACACACACACACACACACACACACACACACACACACACACACACACACAAAACCTGTCTCTAAATAAATAAATAAATCAAGCAAAAACAAAAAAAGTGGAATTTCCTGTTATTAAAATCAATCTTCCAAAAAGGCATACTCAACCTCTTTGTGTGTTTGCTCATTTGTTCCGGTGTGTGTGTGTGTGTGTGTGTGTGTGTGTGTGTGTCTGTTTGTATGGAGACATGTAGGCAGAGCTTTCATGCCCAGTGTCTTCTTTGCTCTCTGCCATATTTTTCTTCTTCCAAACAGTCTCTTCCTTAACCTAGAGTTTCTCAGTTGGCTGCAGTGACCAGAGACTGGGGATCCACCTGTCTCTGCCTTCACCCTGGCATGACAGGGGCGTGCAGCCACACCCCACTCTTGATGTGGGCGCTGAGCATCCTCTCTCTATCCCTAGGCTTGCTGTACAAGCACTTTGCCGACTGAGTCATCTCCCCAGCCTGTGTCTGACTTTTCCAAAGACTAACGCTTCACAAGGCTCAAGAAAGAATTTTAACAAGGCATGTGTAAATGATCAAATTAAAGGGAGCAGAAAAGATGGCAGCTCCATAATTTTGTTTGTTTTGAGAGAAGGTCTTGCTATGTAGTCTTTGATAACCTAGATAGACTAGAGCCTTCTGCCTCCCAAGTGCTACTGGGATGCCTTGTTGCTATTGTTGGTGACAATGATGATGATGATGATGTGTGTGCACATGTGTGTATGTGTGTGCATGTGTGTGTATTGTATGCATGTGTGTGTGTGTGTGTGTGTGTGTGTGTGTGTGTGTGCAGTTGTTCTGGGAGTTAGGGAAACTACTCTTCCCTTGTTTTTAACAGAAAGAAAAAAACTACTCTTTTTTTTTTTTACCCCTTTGAGTTTTTACTTACTCTTACAACAAAATGTAAGTAGATAGATGATAGATCAGTTGAGAGATAATTGATAAACGATAGAGTCACAGATAGTACAGGACACATAGAGAGATAGAGAACTATATAGTGAAGATGTATTTTCAGGACAGATGCACATGATCAACCTGTGGCAGGTCCTAGCTTCGGATTCCCTGTATGAAACAAACTGTCGCCCCTGAAGACTGTTTCTTCTGACACTTCCTACCTTGGCCTTTAAATCAGACCAGTTTCTACAGCGTAAGCACTTGCTTAGGAAGCACGAGGAGCTGAGTGTGGATCCACAGTGCCCTCAGAAAAGACTGAAAGTGGTCACATACACCGGTAGCTTACAACTCAACCCCGGGAGCTAGAGACAGAAGGATCCTTGAGGCTCACTGGCCGGCCAGCCTTGTCCAGTCCATGAGACACACTGTGTGGTGAACCTGTCTCAAAAGCTAAAAGACAGGGTGCGTTTGAAGAAGACACCCAGCATTACCCTCTGCCCTCCACATGTACAGGCACACATTCTAACACAAACACACACACACACACACACACACTCAGAATGGACCTATAGATACACATGGATAGGTACAAATACACAGCACACACCAAAAAACTATATTTTTTAATGTTGATTTTTATGCATACAGTGTTCTGCCTGCATGTTTGTCTGTGCACCAGCAGAGGGCACCAGATCCTGTTAGAAATGAGCCACCATGTGGTTGTTGGGAACTGAACTCAGGACCTCTGGAAGAGCGGTCAGTGCTCTTAACTGCTAAGCCGTCTCTCTAGCTCAAAAAAAAAAAAAAAGAAAAGAAAAGAAAAAAGAAAAAATAAAAAGAAAAAAAATTAATACAAGTGATAATTGTATTTCAACCCCATTAGTAAGGGCTCACTGCCACCATCTGACATGATTGGCTAGTTGTCAAACAAAGAGGAAGGGGGGAAAGTTAGGAAACATAAATCCTTGTCCAGGTACTACCCTTTGATAAAAGAGAAAAACCACATGGCTGAGCCAGCCATGAGTATACCAGATGTCTGGGCATAGAAATCAGGGCACCAACCAGGGTGAGAGGTTCTTCTCTCTAATGTTTGTTTTTCATTTTTTTTATCTTGCCTTTTGAGGTCCCAACAAAGGTCTCTCTTCCAGGAGTCAGACTGGAGGATAAGTCTGTGTCTATATGGACCTGGTGCACAGGAGTGTCCTTTTAGTTACAAGTTTTAATCTAAAGCTCATGATGTTCAAATAGCTTCAGTGTGCCACAGAGGAAGGTAGAAAGTAAAAGTACCTTGGCAAGGAAAATGTTTTGGGGGAAAAGGGAGGGGCACGAGGAAACTCAAAGTGGGATAGTAATGCAAAGGTACCAACATGGCTCTGGGTGGTTCATCCCTCCAGCAACTGGTAACTGTGTTTCAACAGCTGGACTCCACCATCTGACCTGATTGGCTAATTGTCGCAAAGAGGAAGGGGAAAGTTAAGAAACTTAAGTCCTTGTCCAGCTAACTGCCCTGTAATTAAAAATTAACAAAACCAAGAGCAAACACAAACCAGGTTTCTGAAGGCGGCTACCGAGAGAAACAGGGTGGAGAAGAGGAACCAGATTCTAAGTTTTTTAGTCCATCAAGCTAACAATAGAACATAATTGTGCTGCTCTGTGACCACAAGTGATTTAAGGTTCCAACCTGAGCTCATCCGGTAATAAAGTATTTGCCTTTGCTCAATAGGAAGAAACACAGGGGGAAGTGGAAATGCCAGAGGAGACCTTGTCCTGCTTTTTACCGTTGAGCTACAGGGACAAGAGATGAGCTCAGTGGATGACAGGTTCCCTGCTTTCTCACTCCAAAGGAAATGTACAGGCTGCGTCGGCATGCGTGGAAGCCTTTCTCACACACAAACACCTGCTGTGCTAACAAACAAGCACGTTCATTGCAAAATCTCCATCAAAGTGTCTTCTTAACTAACACACAGAACAAGCCCAACCACACCATGTGCAGACAAGCTCCGTCCTGTGAGCAGAACTCAGCTACGTCTCAAAAGGGGGGGAGGGGCTCTCATCCACAGCAATTACTTTGAAAGTTTAAAAGAAAAAAAAAAAAAATCCTGTATTTGCTGGCTAATTGTGTATCTTTAATCCTATTAAAAATATAGGCTTGATTAAGAAGTATCTTAAGCCGCTAATGAAATTATACTTTGTGAATCAAGTAATACCCAAGCCCTGAGAGATTATTGCCAAAAAATTAAAAGATAGTGGGTGGACCTGTCTATCTAAAGAAAGGCTGAAGCACAAAACTGCCTGGAGGAAAAGCCAACAAGTATGAACTTGTATAACTGTTCATCTATCTGTACTGCTTTATAGACGAAAAACACCACAAAGCCAGCAGGATGCCTCAGCAGGTAAAGGTGCCACATGCTGCCAAGTCTTGTGACTTGAGTTCGATTTCCAGGACCCACTGAGTGGAAAGAGAAAACCAACTCAAGCAAATTATCCTCTGACCTCCACACATGCACCATGACGCATGTGCTTATACCCAATAAATAAATGTTTAACTATATTCATACAGATAGATAATGATGATGTGTATAGAGAGACATATATATATATATATGAAGAGAAAGAGGGGGGGTAGAGGTAGATAGATTGGCTGCTCTTCCTGAGGTCCTGAGTTCAATTCTTAGCAACCACATGGTGGCTCACAACCATCTGTAATGGAATCTGATGCCCTCTTCTCTCTTCTGATGTGTCTGAAGACAGCTACTGTGTACTCATATACAATAAATAAATTGATTCATTGATAATATTTTCATGAGTTTCAAAAAAAGTCATCATCCTTGTATATAATCATGTATCATATAAAAATAAATTGACCTCTTACTTTCCTTTCAGTATTTTGTGCCTCCTCAAAGCAAAATTCCCCTTCATGATTGTCACAGGCTTCCATAAGCATAGGCTGAAAGTGATGTCATTTACTTTAAAACTTAATGCCAAATTCCTACCATGTGGTTTAGTTTAAAAAAAAAAAATCCCCAACATGAAAGACAGCTGCCTGTCTCTGGGGCTTGGAGTTCTTAAATACTAAAAACATGAGGAACAGGACATTGTTGAACTACTTGTCTTTCTCCTAGTAATTCTCTGCCTTTGGCTCTTTCAAGGAGATAGAGAATAGAGACGATACAAACTAGTTCCTCTACAAAGGGTGTTTCCACTCAAGTCAGGGGACACGGGTATGAGTGGAACACGCAGATCAGTTACTTAGAAGTTGGAAAATCCTGATCCAACCAATCACTTGGTTCAAGATAAATGATGACGCTAACTAATCCCCTTGGCTACCACAGATGAGATAGATACTCAGAACATCCTTACCATCTGTTACAATCTTAATGTTGCAGTTTTTTTTTTTAAGGCAAAGCATTTCTCATACAGGGAAAAGGGAATTTAGAGTGATGTTCTATTGAGTTTCTCTCTTCCTGCAAAACATTATTACTCTGTGATCAGTCTCTTTGGGGAAATTTGAACAAAAACCATGCTACCTCCCAGGTCTTCATCTCAGTGAAGAGAACTCAGGTCCAGAAACGTGTTCCGTGGATATACCAATCTCCTGCTCTGCTGTCTCAGAACCTGGCCCAAAGCTAGGAAGTGCTGACACCAGGGTACTTGCTTCAGCCAGACCATGCAGCTGAGTATCCAGTACTAAGCAGGACTTGCCCTCCCACACTAAGGGAAAAGAAGACAAGATCAAGGGGATGGGAAGAGGTTGAGCCTTAAAATTGAGGCTGCAGATCCTGCCCCTGCACCAGAGAAACTGCAAGCCAACCAAACTCCAGGGGTGTTTGGGGACATAATCATGTAGGAAAACTGTGCCCTGGTTCCTAGATTGTACCCCAGGAAAAGAACAAGAGCCAAATAGGTTATGGGGGTACATGGGGCATGGACAGAAGACGCCAACAAACAACCTACCTGCTATCTCCTTGCCACCAACCTTCAAGCTCTCACATGTGGAATGATGCGTGGGAGAGAGTGTCTAAATGCTAAAGCAAGAGGCTCGACTTGGAGGTGTATCTCAGTGGGTAGGGGACTTACCTTGTATGATTCTCAGGGCCACACAAATTGAGTATGATAATAGAAACCTAGCACCAGGGGCATCTAGGCTAAATAGAAAATGCAATTCCAGCCTGGGCTACATAGGACCCTGTCTCAAACCCATGTTTTCAATCCCCCAGGCCTCTGTCCAAGGCTCGGTCACAGTGACGGCATGGGCGGCGTCATACCACCTCACCCTGGGGTATCCAGTTCCAGAAGGTCTGAGCAAGTCCAAACGGGAAAGGGGGGGAGCAGGGGTGGGGTGGGGGGTCCAATGGCAGGGAGCAGAAACTAAAACAGCCCCCGTTCACTTGTTAGGGGTCCCACCTGAAGACCAAGACACTACACTCATTTGTTGTGCAAGAACTGAACATCCAAACACAGATTCATTCAGTAGGCATGTTACTGCTGGACCATCCCCCCAACCCCCACCCCCGACCTCTACTGAATACTTTAAAGGTGACTTGTTCGAACTGAGATGAGATATATATAACACTCCTCAGATTTTATAGACATTATCAAAAGAAAAGAAGAGTAAATATTTTATATTATTACACTTTCAATATATGGGGTTAAGTTTTTGGTTTACACTTGCGCATACATGTCTGCGTGTGTGTCTGTGTGAGTGTACGAACATGTGTGTATTTGGATACCTGAGGGGATCAGATGAGGGCACTGATCCTTTGGAGCTGTAGTTATCCGTGTTAGTGAGCCACACAAAATGGAGACTGGGACTCGAACTCTGGTCCTCATAATTAAGCAACAAGTGGTTTTAACCACTAAATCACCTCTCCAGCCCCCAAATTAAACTCAACTTAAATTCAGGAGTGGATGCAGAAATTTAAAAGCAATAAGTGGGCTCGTGAGACAGGTCAGCCAATAAAGAAACTGTCCAACAAGCCTGATAACCTGAGTTCGATCCCTGGAGCTGCATCATGGAAGAAGAGAAATGATTCCAGAAAGTTATTCTCTGACCTCCACACCTATGCCCATGTCAAACCACACACACACACACACACACACACACACACACACACACACACACTTTTAAAAAGCATATCAAACGCCCTCTAGGTTCTAGAACAAAGATCTGATTCATTTACTTTGTAAACAACAGGTCCATTCTCAAAAATATTTCAGATGGCTCAGAGGTTAAGAGCACTGACTGCTCTCCCATAGGTCCTGAGTTCAATTCCCAGCAACCACATGGTGGCTCACAATCATCTATAATGAGATCTGGTGCCCCTCTCCTGGCCTGCAGTCAAACATGCAGGTGGAATGCTGTATACATAATAAATAAATCTATAAAATAAATAAATTAATCTTTTAAAAAATATTTCCGGTGCACCTAGCAAGGTTGCCATCTTGACTGGGAATCCAGGTGAGAGGAGAATGGAGAAGGAAGCACAACAGTCAGTATGTGCTAGTAACGAAAGTCTCCCTCGGTGGATGCCCCGGTGCAGGCACAGTAGGGCTCAATTTCACAACACTGGTGGAATTGTTGGGGTTCTGCAAACCCCACCCCTCAATTACCTGGCAGTAGCCAGGTATGCTCCACCCCTGTGACCTGACACTATAAAAGGAGCTGCTTGCCTCCTCCTCTCTCTCTTGCTCTTGGCTTTCTTGGCCTCTTGCAACCTTGCTCTCCCCCCACCCCTCCTCTTCCCCTTCCCTTCCCCCCTCTCCCTCCACGTGCTCATGGCCGGCCTCTGCTCCTCCATTCCTCTCTTCTCTCTGCCTCTGACACCCTCTTAACTCTCTCATGACCTGAATAAACTCTATTCTGTACTATACTGTCGTGTAGCTGGTCCCTCAGGGAAGGGATTCCCAACATGGGTCCCCCAGAGGCATCCCCCTTACCCCCAGGCCTCGACGCACTTCCATGGGCCATACCCCCCCCCCCACTCTCTTCATCCTTTTTCTAACATTGGTGCCAAAACCTGGGACGTCATCTAAGCACAGGAATGAACTCATAACTCCCACCCTGCCCCGTGCCTGTCTCCAGCCTTGCTTCATCTGTTATCAGAGTGACTTCGGGAACTCACCTCCATTCCTCAAACTCTACTCTTGGGCTGGTGGTCCACTGCCCTTTGAAAAATATGGCTAATGAAAATTATCAACCTCATCCGAGAGTAGCTGTCAGAATGCTTGACATGTACATGACATTCAGGTGACTTTCCGTAGCATTTGGGTGGGTTTTTTTTTTTTTTGTTTTGTTTTTTTGTTTTTTTTTTTTTTTTAATTACTTTTCTCAAATTTAGCATACAAAGTCACTGGGGGAAAAAAGTTTCAGCATTTCCATCCATAGGACATTGACCTGTTTATACGTGTCCCCTCCACCTTGGCTGTTCGCCACCTCCCACGACCTTACCTTCTCTGAACTGACCCCCTGCCTCCTTCCTGTCGCCTGTATTCCTTCAACCCTTTGTTTTCTTCCACATTCCCTCTTCTTTAGCATTTTGTTAAAAATAAAAACATTTATTTTTTTAAATACTATCATATTTAGAGTCCAGTTTAATTCCGTTAAAAAAAATTATTTTTTTTTATTTTTAAATAAAAATACACACCAGAAGAGGGCACCAGATCCCACTACAGATGATTGTGAGTCACCATGTGGTTGCTGGGAATTGGACTCAGGACCTCTGGAAGAGCAGGCAGTGTTCTAACCACTGAGCCACCACTCCACCCCCACCCTCCCCAGTTTAATTCCTATTCAATATGATGGGAAAGCTAAATAAAATTTTGTTTTATTTGGGGTTTGGACAGTGGTTCACTTGGATGTTGTTTTGTTTTGTTTTGTTCCCCGTCCAGGGTCTCACCATGAAATCCGGACTGGCCTTGAACTCAAAATATTTCTGCCAGAGTGCTAAGAGAACATGCCCGTCCACTGTGACTGGCTAACTACAATTTTCTTAACGTCTTGAACCCATTTCCTACCACAAAATAACTGAACGCCCCGCCCCCACAGGCAAAGCATTCTCTTGCATAGGAAACCCTGTAGTGACCCTGTGGGTGACATTTTCTTCTCTTCCTGGAGACATGGAGATTTCTGCTTTACCAACAACAATGGGCGGGAACAGCTTCTCATATTTGCATAATTAATTAGCAAGCCAAGAGTTTACCCGGCTTCTGGTGGGGGAAATGGATCTCTGCATCTTTAAGGCTCCGCAGGGCTGTGTGCTCCTGCGACGCAGGCAGGGCAGGCTCTGCCGCAGCGACTCATCCCGTCGCTGAGGTCCAGTTAGCCAAGGTGGAGGATGGGAAAAGAATGGAGCTGTCCCAGCTTCTCAATGAGATCAGGGCAAACTATGAACAGCTCCTCACCAGAAATCAGATAGAGACGGTGCTGTCAACACGGATCCAGGTAATGATTTCATTCAGCCAGGCACCTTCAGGATAAGGAGACAGTTCATGTCTACCCGATTCCTGTCCCGGCCTCTCTGAGGTACAGTATATCCTTTTCCACGCAGCATCTACTGGGGAGGCAATGTAGGTGTTTCTGTACTGGGTCTGGGGTGACAGGCAGGGAGAAAACCCTTTGGCTGTGCTGTTGAATGACCATTTAGTAAATATTGATTAATTGATTGATTGATGCATTGGATTTTATAGAGACCATAAGGTGACCATCATTACTAAAACATGGAGTCAAAAAGCAATAAAATGGTGCTCTCTGACCTTTTTAGATCCCCCCCCCCAGGAAGCATTCCAAACAACTCTTCAAAGATATTATGAAGTTAATTCTAGATGCAACGTCTGTAAGCTTGATAATCAAGATTGCTTGCCTTGCAGTCTGGGAGGAGATGAAAGAAAAGAAATATTTCTAGGTTTCTATGATCTTTTCCAAGCATTCGGTTTTCTACTGATCGTTATAAATAGAGTCTTCTGAGCATGCGAACACGGCTTTCAGAACCAAGGTTACAAATTCTGACAATCAAAATCCCCCAGCTGAGTACGGGGTGACTCCACACTTAAAAGTCCCCATTTTTGCTTTGGGGTTATGAGAGCTGTTTACTTCCAACACACAGCTTACAAGATTTTTAAAATAAATAAATGAAACAGAGCCAACTTAGACCAAGGCTCAATTCAAATTCCATATCCTCAGTTTTAAAGTGATACTTGCCTTTAATAATTAAGGTCTCAGACCTAAATAAATTTAAAAGCAAATATTTGGGAAACAAAGTTTCAGAAATTTAAGATTTTTTTTCTTATTAGCTTAGCTCTTATACCCAAATTCAAATTGTATTCCCAGTACCTAGACACAGCAAAGGTTTTGCTTAAGAACAGGGCCAAAAACAAAAAAAGGTAGTTTTAAAAAAACAAAATCACAGGACTTTGTTTCGTTAACAACTCATTGCAATATCGTTATAAAATTTTCCTGTGGGTAATATTCTCAGTTTTCAAAAAGAATAATAAGTTCTAGTTCCGTAGATTAAACAAGGCCCCAGGGCTGTTGGTGTAGATGCAGAAGTTTGTTCTTCCACATAATAGAGAAAAAATATTTAAAAGAGCACAACTTTTGACAATTGTAAATCAAATAAATATTTTACAAAGTAGAAATCTAAGTTGAGTTTACAAGTCCCAATACTAAACTGACTTTGAATTAAAAAAAAACAAAAAACAAAAAACGTTTATAACATAAAAGTTCTTGAGAGAAATGGGTTTTCCCAAATAAACTCACAAAGTCAGTTTATTTTATTACCAAAACATACTGCACTGTCCCTGGGTTCAAGCCCTAGAACCTTGCAAGTAAATAAAGGAAACATACAGTTGCTTTGGCTAGCAACTACTGCGCCAAAACTCAACAAGATAAAATTTAAACCAGTGTATTCTGTCTTGTAATTCTGTGGGATGAGGAAGCCCGGAGGGGCGGGGTGGGCTCTGGGGAGGAGGGTGAGAAGCTGGTTGGTGCCCTACTGACTGGTATAATCAGAGTGACTTGCTAATGTGTCTGGGACCTTGGCAAGACATGGCCAGAAGGTTAGATTGAGACCTGTGAAGCTGTTGCCTGCCTTCCCCATGTGGCCACAGGTCCCTCTCCACCTACCCTCCCTATATGACCTCTCTAACCACGTATCCAGGTTTCTAAAATTATGACCTGGGGCTCCCGAAAGCATTACGTGGAAACGGACAGGCTTCTTATGGCTTAGCCTAGAATCTGCACAGCATTGCCTCTTCCATAGCCAACCGGTCACAGCGAGATTCAGGACAGCCTGATTCAACCTGAAGAAGTTGAGTCATAGGACATGAACTTGGAGAGGTGTGGCTCACTAGGGAATCTAGGGACCATCTTGGGAATCTAATGCACAGTTTATCTGCCAGTTCCCCAATGGGAATTCAAAGGACCAGTGGTCCTCGTAAGCCTTATCTGGTTCCCAAAAGTCTTTATCTTCTGTTTTGGAGTTGCTCCCATACGTGTTGGTTACTTGACTTTAAAGTTAACACTAAGAAGGAGCTGATAGAAGAAGCTATACATACACACAAACAGACCTGTGTGGACACACACACACACACACACACACAGAGAGAGAGAGAGAGAGAGAGAGAGAGAGAGAATTGTTTTTATTATCCCAAATATCCAATCTGAAGATCCCTCCTAAAAACATCATTTTGAAAGAAGAAAAAAGGTTTCTGTAGCGCAGAACTTCATTTAAGAACATTGATGCCTAGGACAATTTAAGTTACCGGTTAACTAGTATAGCAATACATGTTTTTATCCACGCCTGCTCCTAGTCCATACATGCAGAATTGACCCCTTTAGGATATACGGCTGTGCATCTATTTCTATGAAGCAGCTTACAAAACATCAATCACTAAATTTCAAACGATCTTTCTTAGTAACACATTCAAAAAAGTGAAAGAATCGGAGGTCACAAATTTGTCTTAAAAACTTTCTGTTAAAATAGATGTGGGTTTGTTTGGTTTTTTGTTTTTTTTTTTTTTTTTTTTTTCTGTATTTCCTAGGCTGACATAGTTGGAAGGAACTTTTGAGATCATTTTATAGCAGAGAAGATTGGGGCTGAAAGCACAGTTGACTGGCTCGAGCATTTGATTGATTAGTAATGAAGCACCAGAACACACACTTGTGAGCCACCATGGGGCTGCTGGGAATTGAACTCAGGACCTCTGGAAGAGCAGTCAGTGCTCTTCACCGCTGAGCCATCTCTCCAGCCCAGAATACACATTTGTAATCTAATAGAAATTAAAAAAAGGTTATTTGATTCCTATATAATTGTTCTATGATTGCTTTGGAACCCCTCCCTTTCAAGAGTGCCCTTTGTTTTGTTTTTGTTTTTGTTTTTGTTTTTGTTTTTGTTGTTGTTGTTTTGGTTGGTTGGGGTTTTCTGTGTGTGTGTGTTTTTTTTTGGGGGGGGTTGTTTTGTTGTTCGATGTTGCTATTGTTGGCTTTCTTACAGCTAGAGGAAGACATAACCAAAAAAATGGACAAGGACGGAGAAGCTCTGAAGGCAGCTCAGGCTGAACTCAAGGAGGCCCGTCGGCAGTGCCACCACCTGCAAGTGGAGATCGAGTCCCTCCACGCTGTGGTAAGGACGGTCCCAAGGCACCTGGCTCCTTGCACCCCAGAACCTCTGTGCTTTAGAGAGAGGAGCGGGCTTGGGAAGATACTTTGCTGACAGAGCACCTGCCGTGTGTGCAGCAGAGACATCAAACTTTACAGTGGAGGCCACTGGACGCTGTCCCGGATCCTCACTCTTTCCCACACAACGGCTGTGATCAGCTCACTCGAGGTTCAGTTTAAACTTGTACTTGCTTGTGGGTCTGGGCCTCCCTGACTGTTGATATGAGAAAATGAATTGTGCATTGTTATTGTTTACGGTCTCCTAAGCACTAGCTACTTACATTCACGACATTGAGATTCTAATGGAAAAATAGCTAAGCACTTTTCTAACATTCTTGAAAGTACGTTTGCTTGCTCATTTGTTCTTTCGTTTGTTTGTTTAGTGTGTGCACGTGTCGAAGTCAGAAGAGGACTTTCGTGAACCAGTTCTCTGCTTCCCCCATGTGGGAAGGGCCTTGAACTCAGACTGTTAGTCTTAGTGGCAATACCTTTATCCAGAGAGCCAAGTCGTCGGCCCCTAGCAGCCGGTTTCACCTTTGACATTCATTATGTTTCCAATAATTTTTTTAATCAAATAATTCAGAATAACAGTAAGTTGATCCCAGGGTAAAGGACTTCTTTTTTTCTTGCCAAAAGAATAATTACAAGGTTATTTTGCAATACAGAAAGCGATCTAGTTATATATGTTTTAAATTTTTTCCAGTACTAAAGACTAAACCTAGGGCCTTGTGCCTGCTAAACACATGCTCTACTACGAAGCCACATTCTTAGCACCTAAGCCTTGATGTTGTTGAGACATCATCTCACAAAGTTCCCCTATCAAGTCTTGAACTGGTGACCCTCCTACCTCTGTTTCCTGATTAGTTGTCATTACAGATAAGCATCATCATACTCACCCACTACATATTATTCCCTTAAAAGGGGGTAAGGGCTGGAGAGAGATGGCTCAGTGGTTAAGAGCACTGACTGCTCTTCCAGAGGTCCTGAGTTCAAATCCCAGCAACCACACGGTGTCTCACAACCATCTGTAATAGGATCTGATGCCTCTGCTGGTGTGTCTGAAGACAGCTACAGTATACTCACATACACAAAATAAATAAATCTTAAAAAAAGAAAAAAGATAGAAATCAAATGTGGGGGTTCACATCTATAGTCTAGAATTTTGAGATGCTAAGGAGGAAGGATTGACCTTAGTCCAAAGTCATCTTAAACTACAGAATGAACAAGACCTGGTTACACACAGTCATAATTCCAAGTTCAGGGCCAGACTACATCATTAGACCTTGTCTCAAACATCGAAAAAGAGGCCAGAAGATGGCTCAGCAGAAAAAGGTGCTTGCCACAAAGCCTGATGCCCTGAGTTTGATATCCCAAACCCACATGGGTTGATTGAGAGAATTGATGAGAGAATCAATTCTGAAAGCCGTCATCTGATTTCCAGATGTGGCATATTCATACACAAATAAGGAAATGTAAAAGAAAAAAATCTAAATATCAAAAAGAAAAGGTCCCCTTGAATAACTGAAGCACAGTTATAACCTTTAAATTAAAACAAGCAAACAAAAAAGGTGGGGCTACAGGTGTGACTCAGCAGCTATCTTGTTCAAGACCCACGCTTTGATTGCTTATGCCATAAAACCAAATAAATAAATAGGTAGTAAGTAAGTAGACCAGAACAGGTGAAAACATTGCAGATGAGTCTTCAAAAGCTCTTGTCCTGTTTCTGGTTCACTGCTGAGGATGTCTGTCAACAGGAAAGGGGCCTTGAAAACTCCCTGCAGGCCAGTGAGCAGCATTACCAGATGCAGCTGCAAGATCTGGAGTCGGTGATTGGCAGCCTAGAGAAGGAGCTGCAGGAAGTGAGGCGTGGCATCGAGAGGCAGCTTCAAGAGCATGAGATGCTTCTCAACACGAAGATGAGGCTGGAGCAGGAAATAGCCACGTACCGCCGCCTGCTAGAACAGGAAGAGATCAGGTACCTAAATCCTCATCACTAATGCCACGGGTGACTTGGAGTCAGATGCACTGGTGATGCCATCAGAGAAATCAAATCCAAAATAAAGCCCACCACCACTGCCGCCGCCGCCTGTTCACTGAGCTCCTGTAATGACGCAGGCTTATCGCATCTTCCGGAGTGCATGAAAAACTGTGTCTGCTGCTAAAACGGACACGTTAATAACCAGAGTTGGCTATTACACTTCTTGCTCACTAAAATGCCTTTTCTCAGTCTTCCCACTTTCCTCCACTGTTTCTCCCTTTTAGGACTAGTCTTTGCTTTTTATAGATCACCCCAAGGAAGTTTGAAGACTCGCACTTTATCGCCACAATCCTACCCAAGGTCCCACTCCCACCCCAGTAAACACTCAAATAATAACACCATAATTGGAAGATGGGGTTCAGCCAGAACAGGGATTGGCCAACATGCATGAAACCCCGAGTTTGCGCTGATTTTGTTCCCCAGCTTCACGTAATCTAGGTGTGCATGCCTGGAATCCCAGCCCTTGGGAGGTTAAGGTAGGAAGGCCAGGAGTTCAAGGTCATCCTCAGTTCCATAGCATGTTGGAGGCTAGCCTGGGTTACAAGAGACCGTCTCACAAAAGGTGAAAGTAAAAATAATTTGATTCTATTACACAAGCATGGAAAGCCGTACTCACTCCAGTCACTGTTTTAAGGCTTCGAATAATCCTGAGAGAAAAAGATGGCAACGGGAATTCTAATTTATTCAACATTATATTTTACAACGTTTATAAGTAAGGTTTTTAGACCCTTAAACAAGGACATTATCCCCAAGTTTTTATATTCCCATAAAAATAAATCTTTGTTCTTGCTCGTTTCAGAATCCTGACTCCTCTGCAGCACCAGATGGAATAGGGTTAGCCTTGTATATGTTAAATCTTTAAAAATTGTAAACTGAATTCAAAATATACCACTCAATAGCTGAAGGACCCTGGACAGGTTACTTAACCTCACTGTGCTTCTGTTTTCTCAACAAAATAGGAATGATACTGTCTACATCACAATATCGCTGTGAGGATTTAATGAGTTAACGTTGTGCTACAAGCACTGTCTAGCACGTTGTGCTGTGTAAAAGAATACACAATTTTATGTATGATGTGTATGTAATATATTATTAAATGATGGTAGATGTTAACTTCTCAGCATTCAAGATATTGACAAATTGGTTTTTAATATTTTATAATTTTCTATATTGGTATTATTATGCTTAAAATATAAATACAGAAAAATACAAGTAAGCAATATTATTATACAAAACCCAGAAAATTTAATGAGCAATGTTATTAAATATTATGTGTTATAACCCTATGACAGTTGACCTATTAACATACTTCTCTTAATTTCTCCAATCTAAGAAGTAACATGTTTCTGAAGTTGTTTTATTTTCTGGGCATCTAATCCTGTCCCATCCCCTTCTCCCTACAGCCCCCACGGTCAGGCTGGCTCAGAATTTGTTACTTATACTATCCAGCTCCTTTGGTAACACAGATACATCTGTAAACACTGTAGAAAATTGGTCTGTGTATTATTTTAACTCTTAGAAAACGATCCCCTATTCCCTCCACACTTCCTTGAGCCTGGGAAACTCACTGGGATGCTGCATGGCCTGGCTCATCACTGTGAATGCTGAACAGTGTTCCCATTGTGTGACCGTAACAACTTACCCATTCTCTTGTCTGTTTCCTTTTGTTGGTTTGTTTGGTTTTTTTTTTTTCTTTTTTCTTTTTTTCTTTTTTCTTTTTTTTTTTTTCTTTCTTTCTTTCTTTTTCTTTCTTTCTTTCTTTCTTTCTTTCTTTCTTTTTTTTTTGCTACCTGCAGTGTTGTTTCTATGACTCTTTCCATTTCAGATATTATGGTTGTATCCAAGGAGAGAAAAAAGAAGAAAAGCCCACCAAGAGTAAAGTTGGCTTTCTTCTCCCCTCAGGTGAGTTTCTGACACAATAACCTAATTTGAAAATAGATGTTTTTCTCGTGGAGATGATACAGAAATTATCTCCAAAGCACCAAAAAGAGGAATATGCTCAGCTCTTTAGTGTTGTGACCCCGCCCCCATACTGAAATGTACTTTCCTTTCCTTTTCTGTTTCAACATCGGAACTTCATATAACATTTTCACAGCCATTATAAATGAAATATCTTTTTCAACAAAAGTCTCACATAAGTATGAAAATGAAAACATGGAGACAGTGACCCAACAGGCAGTAGTGAATGGAGACGTGGTGAAGGAGCGAGCAGAGGCCCACGGCACCATTCAGTAAGTACAACTGCTTGACTACGGAATGGGACTAAGTGTGAGAAAAGTCACTTCAACTGAGCAGTCTTAGCCGTCTCTTTTAAATATTTCAAACACCTCCAATACACTGTGATTTTTCAGCCAAACATGAATAGACACACATAGCAACACAAAGAACAGTGTGTAAAGAATCCACTTTTTTTTTTCTTTTCTAAAACTAAACTTAAAACTTAAGAATGGTATAGAATCCCAGCACTTGGGAGGCAGAGGCAGGAGGATCTCTGTGAGTTCGAGGCCTGCATGGTCTACATAGTGAGTTTTAGAACAGGCAGGACTATATCAAGAGACACTTTCTTTAAAAAAAAAACAATTTTAAAAGTGTAGAAATTCCACATAATTCTATATTGAAAATCATATTCTTATGGTTGTTAAACCATAAAACCATGTATATGTCAATTAGAATTCCACAGCCTGAGGGTAGAGAGATTGCTCAGGGGTAAAGAGCATTTGCTGCTTCTCAACCATTGGCTATTCCAGGTTCAGGGAAGCTGAGGCCTTCTTTGAACATCTGTGGGCACCAGGCATGCAAGTGGTCCACATACATACATGCAGACAAGAAACATACATAAAATAAAATAATCTAAATTGTTAAAAATCCTACAACCTATAGATTACACACATTTCTTTTTCATGGATATGAACTATACCTTGTGTCTATTTCTTCTATTAAGAAAAGGTTTATTTTGTCATTTCAGGACAGAGAAAGTGGACGAAGTTATAAAAGAATGGGAAGGTTCATTCTTTAAAGATAACCCCCGACTGAGGAAAAAGTCTGTTTCTCTCCGGTTTGATCTCCATTTAGCAGCCACCGATGAGGGCTGTTTAGACGGTGGACAAGATAACATGCCAGATATCGAAGTCAGGCTTATCATGAGAAGATCCTGTAGTATTCCTTCCATCAAACCCCCACCAGCAACCAACTAATCCAGAGATCATGCTTATCAAGAACAGTAGGATGAACCTAAGTAGGCCATACAGACCCCCAATCCCAAATGTAAGTTATTTTATATGTATGGATAATGTTAAGATGCTGTGGGCTGTGGCTCTCTTCAAAAAACACATAAGTAGGAGAGACTTGGCTAGGACTCCAAAGATGAGCTTTTTTTTTTTTTGGAGAGGGGTTGCTTAAAAATAAATCTGAAATCCAGTGTGGTATCTTTTTATTTGTCATCTAAATAGTCTTTATTCTGGCAAGTTTTATCAGAGACTTTAAGTGTTAAGGTGGCTTCAGTAAGTCTGTAATTTTCCCCAAAGGCAGAACATCCTAAGGAAAATAGAATTGCTTGTTTGAAAACTAAAGAGCTACAGTGAGTTACTCTCTGTGGACCAGCCGAACCTAGATCGTTCTACTTCTAAAAAGGCTGCAGTTAGGAACGAATGTTTAAGGAGGGGACTCGACATTCACTTAGGCCTTTTCCTTTTGAGACAATCATTAGAACCCTGGGAATTATGAAGTGTTCCACCCATGAGCAATTCTGAGTGGAGTAATGAACACACCCCGAGGCTGTTTTGATGACTAATAAAATTGGGTTCCTCTGTATCTTAAGGCTTTTAAGAAATCAGTATAAGGAGAGTCAGTTTGTTGAAAGATAAAGGTTGTATACATACATAGACACACACACACACACACACACACACACACACACTCCAGCTGTACAAACCTTGTAAAGCACACTGAAAAGGTGGTGACTCCAGTTACTAGAACAATTACCCAACTGCTCACATCTGTTCTTCCAGCTGTAAAATGAAGCGTGAGTAGCATTTGCTACTTGTGAGGAGAGATTCTATGAACTCGGAGAAATAGTTCTTGCAGTCATCGCTGAACTAACAGCAGAGTATTGCTCTCTGAGCTAAGAGTGTCTGCAGAACTTTCTTTTAAATTGTTCAAACTGTACTAAAGAAGTAACATATATTTGTGAATAAGTGAAAATTTGTTGCGAAGGGTTTTTTTTTCCCCATTTTTGTTTTGTAAATTATTTATTTACTGTATGTGTTTTCAGACACACCAGAAGAGGGCACCAGATCCTGTTAGAGATGGTTGTGAGCCACCATGTGGTTGCTAAGAATTGAACTCAGGACCTCTGGAAGAGCAGTCAGTGCTCTTAACTTCTGAGCCATCTTCCTAGCCCTGTTGCAATGTTTTTAAACAAATCTAAATTTGTTTAATGCAGGTACATTTACTTTGAGACCTTAAATAATAAATACCTGTTTTACACATTAAAACATTTATAGGCTTTTTTTTCCCCTAAATAACAAAAAGGGAATACAAACCATTCCCCACTGTTGTTTGTTTGCTGCTGAAGTATCATCTAAGGGCTACAGTTATACTAGCATTTGAGTGGGGCCTTCAAAACACACTCTCCTCCTCCCTCTCTCTCTACATGTGTGTATATATGCACACATATGTTGACTAGTAAATATGCTTTAGCCACCAGGAACTTTCGTTAATTAACTGAAATATAACCCAGGGGTTTAATGTTCGCCTTTTTCAGTACTCCAGGTTGCTTTCAGCCTGGCTCTTAGTAAAAAGGAATGCTGTTGTTCGTCAAGGTTACAACAGTATATTCAGTGCTTATTCTTGAATAAGCATCTGACCTATAATTGCACTCTATGCATAAAATGTTTCTTTAGGGCTAGGGGTATGGCAGGGTGGCAGAGCTTCACCTAGCACACAGGAGGTACTGGGTTTGGACCTCAGGAAAAAAAAAAGGGGGGGGAGTTTTATTCATCATTAAATGCTGCAACTTTGTTAAAAGCTTTGACTGCAATCATAAAAGCTGTTGTGCTGGTTACTGCACACAACAGTTATAATAAAGTGATACATTGAGTGAAACCTACTGCAGTGTTAGTGCCAGGCATTGTGAATTAACAGCTTGCTAGAGAAACTCTACTGTACAGCTCTCATGTGTGTAACATGCAGTGCTTGAATTTGTAAATACGTTTTGTTTGCTTTGTGGCATTTTAAAATCAGAATATGGATTTACCAAAGTAAATGATACGACCATAATAATAATAATAATAATAATAATAATAATAATAAAAACATTAAACACGAACTCTAAGGCTTCCTTGTATCTGAGCTCTCGTACTTCAAAGGTGTCTGTGCACAGTTGAGCCAAACAAAGCTAGCTCACCTTTGGAAGGAAGAAAACTGCAATTCTAGCATTTGGAGAGCAGAGGAGAGATTTTGAGTTCCAGGCCATCCTGAACTACGTAGTAAGATTCTGCACACAGACCACACAGACACACAGACACACACAGACACACACACACCATAACCATAACTATAAAAGCCTATAATTCTGGGGAAAATATAATAGGAGACAACATTATTTGCCAAGTGCTGCAGGACTGACTGCCCTACAGTCAGCAGAATTTTTGTGATCTTCACAGAAAGTCTGCAAATCACTATTCTCTCTTAGAGAGGAATAGAAATGAATACTCCTTCATCTCCTGGAAATATTTCAAATGTATGAGCTCAGAACAAAATACAAAAATAAGGATGAATTCCAATTACGACAGTTGGAGGACTGTGGCTCTGGCTCTGCCAGTAATGAGCCAGGAGAGGCCGTGCTATGTCTCCTAGGCTTCACAGCCATCTCTGACGACAACGTGGAGGCCATGCATGCTTCTAGTTCCTGCCTTCCCTGCCTCACAGTTGCTGGAAGTACTATGCATATGGACATGTCTAGCAAGGCACTACTCAAATGTACAATTCAACTTAAATGAAAACTGTCTCTGGGAGCAATGGATGCGTGAGGAAAATTATAGCTGACAATGATTAAGCAATAGCTCAAAGTACAATAGCTATTTTAAATTCAATTATTGAAAAAAAATGACTCCTTCTTGGAAAATTACCAATGTGGACTGTTCTGTATGAGAGATGATGGTCTTTGAAGTACAAGTAATGTCTAAAGAAAGAGAAACAATTTTTATACTAAAGTTTAAAATAATTTATTTTAGAAATATGATTTATCTACTGTATGTATATGGCTTGTTATTATTTACTTATTTTGTATGTATATGTTCACGTGGACCAAGGATCATGTGGCTGTCAGAGGAACTTGCAGGAATTGGTTCTGTCCTTCTACCATAGGAGTCCTGAGGATCAAACTCAGATGTCAAGCTATAAAGCAAGTACCTTTATCAGTTCAGCCATTTTAACAGTCCCCTTTATACATTTTTGAAATCTTAAGGACCAGATGAGGATACTGAGATAAACATCCATTAATTTTACGGGTAATAATAAGTACCTAAGTATATCAACCACCGTTCAGGATATCAAATATCCTCACCCCTAGACGGAGAACCACAGGCAGCCAGGGAATTCTGAGAGCAGGAGAAAGTCTTCTCCAAGGATGAACCCCTTAATTGATTGTTCAGTACTGAATGTTCAGCTCTGAAACCATATTAAATGAACTGAACAGATTGTATTCATATATCACATAGTTATGCTATGCGATATACACATACACACGTGTGTGTTATATTTTATATTATATACATATAAAACAAAGAAAACGAGGCCGTGAATTTGATAGGAAGTAGGGAAAGGAATATGGGAGGGGCTGGAAGAAAGAGGAAGAGGAGAATAATATAATTATATTTTAATTTCAAAAAATAATTTTAAAAAACATATCGAATGTCCCCATTACAAAGAAGCTTTCACTCCAACAGGAGGCCAAAAAGAAGAAATAAAAGAGGTATCTACAGATAACATATAAGCTAGAAGGGGGGAAAAAAACCAAACCAATGAAAAACAGGCCATCAAGAGGAAGCAAGGGTTGGGAAACAGGTCTGATTTTGGGTCAGAAAACCTATTAAGGTTCCCTTGGAATAAAAGACACACCAGAGGACTGAGGGTGTAACTCATATGCTTAGCATGTTCAGGACCCTGGATTCAGTCCCCAGCACCACACAAGTGAAAAGAACAAGAAAGAACACCCATAGTGCTGTCCACTTACAACTCCATCCGCTCTTTTTTTAAACCACCTCTGCACCAGCCCTGTCCCACCACAG
Source organism: Micromys minutus (assembly GCF_963924665.1). NCBI lineage: Eukaryota > Metazoa > Chordata > Mammalia > Rodentia > Muridae > Micromys > Micromys minutus. The sequence goes on along the minus strand of NC_137979.1, from coordinate 45,904,246 downwards.
CATGCCAACACCGTTGAGTTTCAGAGAACTGCCTGGCTGGGGATGGTACCTTGTAGCACGCATGTGTGTGCACACATGCCCCAGAGCACTGTACCCGTTTCTACCATTCCATAATCCCACAGTTACTGAGGCAGGGAAATTACTGGGCAGACAGAAGACACTGGATCCCTGATGTAACTGTGTGGATCCTACATTCGTCTCCTCTACGCCTTTTGTGTTAAACACCATTTTCAGATACATTCCCTTATGCTATGCATTCATCAGAAAGAAAAAAAAAACTCTTCTTTAGTCTTTCCTTTCAATATGCTCTTTCATTTCATTAACTTCACCTCATGAGTATGAAAATATTGGACGATGGAAGAAATGGACATCACTTATCCCTGGCTCTGCAGATTTCTAAAGATACCTGACTTCCTGTTGTCACAACCAGGATCAGGGCCAACAGGTAATCCCAGCATTCAGCCAGTTTCTCTAGTTGCTAACATTGTCCTTAGATTAACCACAGATGGTCTGCTCATTTTTCTTCCACCGTGATGTGACACCCCCCCCCCCACATTAGCTAAGTGTTCTCTACTTCGTATGGCCGGCCAAAATACTTGTAATTTGTAAAAAAAAAAAAAAAAAAAAGGAGGCTGAACACACTCACTGAACACCTAAGTCTAGCCCTTAGAAATCATTGGTAACCATGACATTGTCCAGTCCAGATGCCTGAAAATTCATTTTCAAGACTTTCCAAGATTGCAGATGGGCCAATCCCATAGAGAGGGTATCAGCCGCATGACGGGCCTGGGAAAGTTCCAGGAGGGCATCACAACGAAACACTGAGCTGACTATTGAAAGACAAGGGAGGGTGAGTAGAATTGTCCCTCCTGGCAAGGGATGCAAATTGTCACAAGTCTGAGAGCTGGAAGGAGTGAGCTGACATCTGAGGACCCTAGGCTCAGAAACCCGTCGCCATCACTCAACCTCTAGAAGCATCTGGAAAACTACAAAACTCCCGTGTTGCTTTTCGCTTAGGCGGAGGCAGGGAGCCCTGCTGGGCGCCAGCAAGGACCTAAACGCGGCGACCTGGGTCCTCCCATCCTCCATCCATACGTCCATCAGCGGAATACAGAGGCTCAAAGCGAAGGGAAACGCCAGGGTGTGGGGTGTGCGGGAGCTGCGTCCCGCCCTCTCTCGGGAGAGGCTCCGGAGAGCCTTCCCCCGGCGGCCGCCTCGCGCAGCGGCGCCCAACGCCTCGGTGAAGCCCCGGCGTGCACTCTGCGCAGTTCCTGCCGCCGGGCCGCGAACCAGGGCCCGCAACGCGGCCCAACCTTCTCCGCCCTCCTCGCCGTGACGAATCGGCGCCCGGCTGGGACAGGATCCAAATTGGAAGACTTCTGGGGAAACCGAGGGGCCTGAAAAAAATAAACTTTGGCGCACTGAGCCTTGCCGCGTCCTCACTGGAAGGGCTGCTCGTCTGAGGAGAGCCCGCCGCGGCCGGCAGAATAAAAAAATTCCCGGAGCGTGTGGAAAGTGCGAGCGCGGAAGCTCCGGCGCGAGGGGCGGGGCGAGCGCGGGACAAAGGGAAGCGAAGCCGGAGCTGCGGGCGCCTTCTCGGCCCGCGGGTGAGTGTTTCCCAGTGGGCCCGACCCGGTCGGGGAGGGTGGCGAGCTGTGGTGTTTCGGCTTGGCGGGACCCGGAGTTCCCGCGGGGTGCTGGGGTTCGGCCTCGGCTGCGAGGCGGGAGCTAGAGCCTGTGCGGCCTCCGTGAGGCCTAGCGGCGGCGGGGGAGCCCCATACAGGACAGTTCCTCCGAGGCGCCTCTAGTCTCTTTACGATGGACTCCCGATGCTGGCCGAGGACCAGTGCACAACCCCCTGCGGGGGAGCTTCCAGGAAAGCACACCCTCTGCCCGCCACAAACTCAAAGGACCTCGGGGAGCCCTCTGGGCAAGGCTAGCGGGGGTCCTCACCCACCAGGAAGGTGGCTCCCTTTGAGGGGGGGTGTTCAGGTAGCAACCTAAAGACTACCCGGGTGGCCTGGGGTGAAGCGTGAGACGGTGTGGGTTGGGTTTAAACCCATCTCTGGCAGTTCTGGGCCTATGGTCTTAGACATATAATAGCCCCGAGACTGTTTTCTTCCTTTGTGAAATGGGGACAAGCCATACGTATCTAGTAGGGTCGTTGTGACTAGTGAGCAAGACTTTGTTAAAAGCCTGACCCTTAAGGTAATTAATTCAACAGATACTGAGCTCCGTGCCAGGCACTATGGTTAGATCCACTCACTACTAGAGTTGATATTCTTAGCCCGGAAGAGCAATTATTTGTAAGTATTAGCAGTGAAGGGTAAGATGCCGAGGACCCTGTCACAGTTTCTGTCGGGGCTCCCCACAGCAAGGCCTACTAGGTGTTGATGGAAAGAAAGGAGAGATGGGTTGAAAGAAAATTAGCTATTCCTACATCAGAAACTCTTTAACTTGATGGTTTGAGGCACTTCCTTAAAATGAAAACTAGAAGAGAAAAGAAAGTGTATTCACCGTCTTTCTAAAAAATGAATTTTCATCTCTTTATGCATTACCATTTGTGGTATGTGTTAAGTAATGAAGCTAGCTCAGATAATGTCCATGTTTTGAGCTGGTAATACTAGGACCAAATTTATGAAGAACTGAGCTACATTTGAGTAATACCGTAATTAATTAGACCACCCTCTCTTGCAAGACAAAACCTAGCCACATTCACATGTCGTGTGAGGGGAAATGCCACTGATCTTTGTAAGCCATGTAGGAACACAAAGACTGTGCAGTTAATTCTGTCCAGATAATTTATCGAACGGTTACCTGAGATAATTTCTGAAATGGGCTGTAAAGGAACAACAGGTGTCCTGTTAAGTGGCCTCAGGAAATTGTTCCAGCTCCTTAATGAAACTATTAACCAACAAAATAGAATGTAAAGTTTGTTATCATAGTGAGTTATCTTTCACACTGTCTCTAGGAATAAGACATTGCTCTGTTTCAATAAAAGACGTCCCCTAAATAAGGCAGAGCTTCTGACCAGGGTTATTTGTCTGGTAGGCCTTGTTGGGGTCACCCTGATAATACATCACATTCTATTGTCATTATTTTTTTTTTAATCAGTCTAAGTAATCGTTTGCATGGCATCAGCAAAATGTTTTCCATACAAGACGTGGCTCTCTATCATAAGCAAAAACCTAAAAATCCATCTCTAATATAACTCTAAATTTCCCAGTAATTTATTTTCATCATTTAATTCTGATCAATCAAATGGCTCTAAGAACTAGTTAAAAATATGCAAAAGGCTTGATTACTAGCAATTAATAGTGAAGTAATTTTGTTCAGAAATACCAAACTACCCTATTCTTTAGGAAAACATTCTCTTATGCTTGCTGAGTTTTGATTCTCTTTTTTTTTCTTTTTTTTCTTTTTTTTTATTTTAGTGTCTCAGATTCATTCTTAAGGAACTGAGAACTTAATCTTCCAAAATGTCAAGTAAGTTTCAATTTTTATATTTATCAATCTGTGTTAATACGAGACTAATGCCCTAGCAAATGGGAATTCCAAAATACTCTCATTTTTTTTTTCTTCAAAGCAGGACCATTGGTAGTTTTGTTGCATAGTATTATATCTCAGTTGTTTACAAGAAGTTATTTATTTTCTTTCAAACAGAAAGACCATCTTATGCCCCACCTCCCACCCCAGCTCCTGCAACAGTAAGTTTTAATTTTCTTGTTAATGTGATAGCCAAGTCTGGCCTTGATAGAAAAACCCAGATGTCTTCCACTGACAGTCACTCAGTCATCACAGCCACAGGATAGAAAATTCAGCTAAAAATCAGCACTTCCTAGTAAATAAAATAACTCCTTTCATCCTACCTTGAACCAAACCCAACATTTAAAAGTACATACTGTGAGCTTCCAACCTCCTGTGCTCTTTTTTCCTAGCAGGAAGTCAGTGAGACACTCCTTTCTTGCCTTTCCCCTGGTAAAGGGCCACTCAGTTGACAGTGAATCGGTGCTCATCCTGGCATTTTTTTTTTAAACCTAACCTTCAACTGGTTACATTTTTCTCTCACTGTAAGGACTGGGGTGTGGCAGCACTCACCAGGCATGTGCAAGGCCCTAAGTTGAAACCCCAGCAGCACAGATTTTTTAAATTAAACTTTCTTATCTATATAAAAATTTCACATTAAATAAAGTTTCTTATTCTAAGGATAACTACACTCATAAACCTTATTTTCAGCTGCTCAAGTAAGGCTTTCATTACCCCTGGGTCAGATCTTGCTCCTAAATTTTGTTCTAGTTGGTTTGTCAACTGATCTGCTTAAAGGTGTCTAATGGTTGTGAACTGTTTTTACCCAGCAAGCTCTTGCCCAGCTTGAACAGCATGTAAAATAATTGTCCAATCCACAATTCCAATTTAACAGCAAACTGTACAGGCCCTTGTTGAAAGGCTGAAATGTCTTTCCTACCATTTTAAAACAACAAAAGACCACTTAACATAACCATATCCTACAAAATCTCAATCAGGATTATTTTGATTTATTTTGTTTTGTTTTGAGACGGGGTCTTTATGTAGCCTAGGCTGGCTTCCAAATGGTGATCCTTCTACCTTGACCTCCCAAATGCTGGGATTATCAACATGCCCAGCCAAAACTAATTCTTTAATATCTGCTAGCTTTTCCCATTCCCTCAACCAACTAATGTCAGGCTAGTCTGCTTTTATTACTAATGAGTTCCTGTGTCTTTTTTGTTTTCTCTGCTAGGTAACTAGTCTGATTTACTAACGCATAGGTGAATGTTTTAGTTACATTTATCAACAATTTGTTTTTCTTAGATGCTCCTTTTAAAGAGCATATCATACATTCTTAAGTTCACTTCATGTAATATACAGTCTGTAAAATTGCTTCCAGTAGACTGTAAAGTCTTGTGCTTCATTATTTTTCTTTCTTAAAAAACATTTCTTACCACCATCTCCATCACATTATACTCATGGTTGTGTACAGGTTGAGTTGAGCAATTAAAAGTCTTACCTCAATAGTATAAGCAGGCCCCTCAACTTTAGAAATGGTGTGATTGCAATATACTAGTTTCATTTTTTTAAAGTTCCCCTATTTGCTTATATTATTTTTAATCAGTGTTTGGAGGTGTCATTTTTATATAAATACTACTACCTCCAGTAGTGTATAGTAAACAAGCTTGCTATTATTTTTTAAATAAAAATATTTTAAAAACCAAGATCCCCTTCTAAGTTTTTATACAGAGGAAGGGATCTGTTTTTAAACCCCCATCATAATTTCACATTTATACACAAAATTCAGAAACTAGGCATTATGACATCCTGCAGAATGGATTTGAGATGAGTTAGTCTTTTCTTCTTAAATGTCATTGCTTTTGCCACCATTACCACCACTCACCCCTTCTACTGCCACCGCTCGGACCACTCCACTTGGAACACGCCCTTCTCTTGTGCCTTTATGATTTCATCTGTGTTTTGCTACTTAAATATGCTTAATCAGCGTCTCTCCTAACTATCTGGGCTATAAATTGATCACTTTGTTTTCTTCTAAAAAGTATCACATGTGCTGCCTGCTTGAATGTCTTTGGATACTAAGGATATATACAAGGGCATGTTTTAGGAAATGGCAATTATTTTGTGACAACTAAAGTAGTGGGGGTGTGTCAAGTGTACTTTTGTAGACTTGAGGAGTTATGCTAATTGCATGTAAAAATGGCATTGCTATCACTTGTTATGACTGAGTGTCACTAAATCAACTACACTTTTGGTCTCTTCTTTACCACATTCTTTTTATGCATTTTGCCTTGATTTTATGAACACTGGATGTCATTGTATTAACCACAAGGCCACAATTACACAAGAACCTGTTTGTGATTATATCAACATGTAACTCACCAAAAAAAAAAAAAAAAAAAATATATATATATATATATATATATATATATATATATATATATATATATATATATATCAAGAATTTTGTTGCTGCAGTGAGCAGTTGTATTTGGAAAGACTGAGAGACTTCAGGGAATCAGATGAAAAAGAAAGTTCAAGTCTATCAACTAAAAAAAAGTAGTTCCCATTAAAATTAAATGCATAAACTGTTCATGATTACCTATGGAAGATGGATCAAAGAAGAGATGGAAGAGAAAGTCTATGAAAGAATGACTGGGTTAAAGATCAGATAGCACCCCAGTATGAAATCTATGCATTTCTTACAAGTCCTTGTTTTGAAATCATGCATGTGACATCCATTGACATACTCTATCCTATTGGCAATTCCTGGCTTCCTGATCTGAGTCTCTTTTCATTTGTCACATTTAAAAGTATTTGAAGCTGTCTTGGAAAAGCAGGTCCATTTCTCGTTTTGTTTTTAGTAAATGAGTGCATTGGTGGCACCCACATAACTGTCAAATAAGTCATGTTTTGTTTGCATGCAGTGTTTTCAGACTTTAAAGTTTATCATACTTGAAGCTTTCCTGTCGAGCATTACAGATTGCTAAATTATCTCATACTGTTGACCATGAAATAGTTGTAGATGTTTGCAGCTTCAGTGTGATGCTTTCCTCAGAGCAAAACACAACATACTCAATCTCTCAAGCATCCCTAACCCCAACCAAGGAAAAGTAGGAAAGAGAAGAAACATGCATACACGCATGCACATGCATACTTGCAGACTGGTTTCTCAGTGGAAAAAAAAAAACAGTATCAATAAAAAACCAATTACAACACATCATTGCTTGTTTAAATTCAGGTTGCTTTTGCATGCCATATGCAGATCATTTTTCATTTCTGTGTTTCCCTCGTTTGAGCTCATTTCTCATTCGTGTTTTTGTCTCATTTGTTTCCATCAGCAAATGCCCAGCACACCAGGGTTTGTGGGATACAATCCATACAGTCATCTCGCCTACAACAACTACAGGCTGGGAGGGAACCCGGGCACCAACAGCCGGGTCACGGTAGGAGAATCAACTATTACAGCCTCCGGCAAACAACTGGAATTGACCAGAAATGCCTCCAGAGCTAGGTTCTTTTGAAGTGCAGCCATTTCAAAAATTTAACCTGACTTTTCAACTATTTTGTACAGTCTTACACTGAAAAAGAAAGCGCAGTCTGGATATGTACCTGGAAGAAAAGAAATCCCATTCTACTCGGTGATCAGTAGAGATAAAGCCTTGAACACTTAATGCTCATATTATATATGTAAACAAATGTAGAATTCTTTTGGTTAAAATACTTTATGACTTGAAGAGTATCTTTCTTTGTTGAAGGTAATTGGCGTTATTCTCAAGGATATAGTCTCATAAGGAACTCTAGGACTTTGAAGGCATGGCTTTGTCTGGACTAGAAAGCTTTTGGCAGACCTGCCTGTCAACCTTCTACACTTAGTTGTTTGTCTTTTGGATTTAGTAATTGGCATATCTGAGACTCATTTCTTTTCAGTTTAATACAGAAAAAGATTTTACTGTCACCTCAGGGAACTTTGGAATAACACTTGACTAGTCTTAACTCCAGGCCTTAGATAAGACAGCTTTCCAACCATCGAAGACAGATGATTCGTAAAGCTTGGGGAGTTTCATTTCAGTGACTCAACTAAGATAATCAAGGTTGGATGATATACTTCAAAACTTTTATTTTAAATTATCTTAAACGCAAAGGAAATTAAGGTAATAAATCCAAAAGTCAAATACCTCCATTAGAATGTGGTATTGGTGAGAATATATACAAAACAGATGGCTGTAAACTAACTTTTTAGTATCTGGTTTTCATTTTCTGTATAAATAAAAAAGCCCTCTCACCCTGTAGTAAAGCTAGAGCTGAAAACTCGTCACTATCAAACTGTGTGTCTGTCCTGGTAAGCATATTGCTTAGCTGGATAGGTTTTGTTTGTCTAATTTTTTTCATTGTTTCTGCATAATTTGTACCTCATAAGCATATCAAGTTCTATGTGCCATACGTATTTCACAGTATCTAAAAAGGGTTCTGACAAAATGTGTTTATGTGTGCATTGTGCAATGCACACAGTTTCTGTGTGCAGCAGTACATGTTTTTCCCTGGTCTAAATGTGTTGTTTCCCAAGTGGGATGAGAGGCAAGGTGATCAGATGATAAAGAACATTATAGTTCACACAGTAGGCACAGTGAGTTTTGGATCATTTGTGTTAACGCAGACATTTAGATATGGGTAGTGAGTTAGAAGATGGCTCTATGTGGTTTTAAAGCTCTTGGTGGCCATGCTAGTGGAACAGGAGTAGTCAGTGTGATCTTAGAGTAACTTTGGGGTTTGTATGTACAGCCAGCTCTTAATTTATATGTAGCTATGAGACTTCTCTGTTGATACAAAATTAGATCATACAGTGGAAACTAAAAAAAAGGAGACACTCTTTGTCTGGGCCTAGATTGGTTATCTGTTTTCAACCCTTTCCTTCCTTGGGAACAGAAGAACTCAGAAAATTTTGAGAGTGAGCTCAAGCCTTCACTATAGGTTAGGCTGAGAAGTTTGGTATTTTGTCCTCTGATCACCAGACTGACATCTGAGCAAACTGCTAGAAGCCTAGGGGTTTGCATTCTCTTTTATCCTGACTTACTGTTTTGGGACTACTAGCTTATAAAAGTTGTTTATAGAGAATGATCCCAAGTGGGTAATGTTCCTCTTGAATAAGTTGTTGTCTATAAATAGCCACCATGATTTGGCAGAATAATTCTGTGCAACCCTAAGCAAGAGCATTCCACATGGGTAGTTTTCAGAAAATAAAGCACAAGATTGTAGGTACAAGATTGAGACCTTTGGAGGATTTAAGAGGCTTTGAGTGTAGCCCACACCTGATCATTCTGTTCAGGTGATGTTTCATGTTCTCTGACACACAGGTTTGTAAACAGATTGAGACAGAATGTTAAAAGCAACTATTTCTTGCTAGTAGAAAATTATTAAATAAGACCTTACCAGAGAAACAGCTAAGAATTGAGAAAGAAACAACAACAAAAATCCCTTTTGTGCTATTCAAGATGAACCAATAAGATCGTGGTCTTTATCCACAGATCGCCTAGGATCTAATTCTTAGATAAGAACAGTTTTAACAAGCATAAGTATTTGCTTCCCCACTTCCAATTCATAGAAATGGGAAGACAGAAATCCAATGGCTGGAGAAGTGGTACTTCGGGTGGGTCTCCTGATAGCAACTAGGAAAAGATCCTTATCAACAAAGTAAAGTTGAACTCTGTAAAATCTTGTTCCTGGGCCACTTAGTGAATGAGCCAATGCAGTTTTTCAAACTCAGTAGCACAGCACACACAACAGAAGCTAGTTGAGCCTTAACAAGAAAGGATTTAACAAGGTGCTCGGAGAAATGTTTGAGGCAGTTAGATGTCTGAGATGTTAAGCAAACTGCTCCTGTGTAGTGATAAAGATCCTCAAACCAACTGGAATTTATTCTTAGGGAATGGGGGGGGGGCATTGTTTTGTGTTGTTTTGTTTTTTTATTTGTAAATGATAGTGTAATATGAATTCAGTATTTGGGTACATTGGGAAAGGGGGTGAATTAGCAAATCTATTAATGTTCTTTGGAACATATGAGGAAATATTACTAAACTTTGTTTTTTAAATGTTTTAATTTATGCTTAAGACTTAAAAAGTACACATTAGAATTTTTAACTGTTAACAATGTTTTGACACCTTCAAATATTGACACAACTTTTTTTTTTTAACCCATTTTGTGTTCCAAAAGTTTGTATGGAGTCTGGATTGAAAATATTTTCTAAGCATTTCCTGTGTTGAGAAGCAGGCATTTCGTGGTGTAAAGTTACCAATGACTGATTTCTTTGGAAATTTTCTGCGAACCTGGTGCCTGCTTCCCTGGTGGCTGCTCTAACCACTGTGGCAGTTTCTGCCTCCAGGTTTCATCTATTCCATTGCCCACTGCTGGGTAAGACCAGATCCAACTGTGAGTCAGAGCAGCAAGGCTCTGCCAGTGTGTGTTTTGCTGATCAGAACAAAGCAGTCCTCCCCTAGTGATGTCAGAGCTAAGTGAGATAGGCTCCTCCATCAAAGCACTGATAAAACGAGGAGATGAAACGTTCAAAACCAGTTGCCATTGGAGTAGCAGCTTTAAATGGAGGCCTCTGCTGCAGTCACCTGCTGTCTCTTTGCCTGTGTTTCCTCACACAGACAGGACCTAGTACGTAACAGTCCAGGTGCTTCCTTTTGTACTTTTTCTCTCACCAACAAATTCCTCACTACCTTTCTGAAAAAATGTTAGTCCCTTGTAGTTTTCTTTTTCCATATGGCCTGCCTTTCCTTGTCCTTGTTGTTTTTCCACAGAAGCAGTGTTGAGGACTGGGCCTCAGAAGTAGCATAGCAAGGCCCAGAGCCCCAGTGCTAAGTGCTTAAGTCAGTTCTTTATTTCTGTGGCCATAGCATTGAAGACAAGAAAAGTATGACTTGAGTTCACACAACCTGGTCCTGTAAGAAAATAGGTCCCAAGACTGCAAAAATATTAAACAAAACCATGAGACTAAAAATTTAACAGAAGTAAATCTCTATTTCTAAAGGAATTTTTTCTTTCTTTCTTTTTTTTTTTAATTTGCTAGATTTTTAGTTATCTGTTTCTTATTGGTGATTTTTTTTTTTTTAAAACCTGGGAGATAGTCTGTGTTATTTGTATGAGGGTACATTCCTGACATGATACCAAGAGCCCCTGTAGGCAGTGTGTGTATGGTAAGTGCTAAGGGCTCAGAGTCTACAGAAAAACCAGGATTAACTGTATGTGTAATGGTACTAAGCAAAATAAAAGGATACCAGGTAATGTCCTAAATGTGAGGTGTTTGGCATATAGCTCTATTTTCAGTATATGGATGGATGATTATATAATATTTTATTCTTGCAGCCAGCTTGTCAAAACAGTGGCAATAAACTAATAAGTAAAACATTAAATATCATGTGTTTAAAGTTATTTTCTTCTGATATAAACATTTCTGAATTTGCAGTGATATCTATTTTCTTTGGAGGAAATATAAGAATCTTGTATCCATGGACGAGTAGAAGAAAGGCGCATTAGAATTTTTAAGGGACTTTCTTTACAGGTGGCAGTGAAGTCCTTAGAGCTGAGTAATGAATGCATTTCACTCTTTTACAGGCATCCTCTGGCATTACAATTCCAAAGCCTCCAAAGCCACCAGATAAGCCGCTGATGCCCTACATGAGGTACAGCAGAAAGGTGGGTGCCAGAGAGCTTCTCCTACTGGCCTTACATGCAATTTCAGGCTGGCTTGAAGTCTTCCTTATACATATTTGAGGGGAAAATGTAATAACTTGTAATTTTTTTAAGTAGCTCATTCTCATTTCAGAATTCCAGAACTCAGGAGCATGGTTAAATAAACTAAGATTTTTGTAAACAGATTAGTCTACAGCCATGAAAGTGATATCTTTCTGAGAATATTGAAAGGCATGAGAAGAATGTTAAGTAGAAAGGAGAGTGTAAGACTATATATATTAATGTCTTATTTTTATTAAAAATAATAAATCTGGAAGGCAGTTCAGTGGTAAAACACTTGTAAGACCCCTTAGATTCAATTCCAAGAGTACAAAATGAATTAATAAGTATAGTAAAAATATTGGTCATAATTATTACATATGTGTTTGATAGTATGATACAAATTAACTATAAATTCACTTGAACAATTAGAGACAGAGTTAATTGTTCAGTTAATTCAATACAGTGTGAACAGATGTCCTTAGCTTAATCAGTTTGAAGTATTTATGAGGAAATGACAGTGGTGAGTGAGATCCTGTGAGGTAAAGACAAAATGAGGTAAGCCAGCTGTTGACAGTTTTGAAGCAGGCTGATTGCTATATACAAGTTTGATAGTGTCTTCTTTGCTTTTGTTTGTATTGAAACGTTCTCATATTAGAGTATTTTTAAGTGACTATGTTAGGCACTAATACTGAATTTTCAACTGTTGACTTTTTAAGGTCTGGGACCAAGTAAAGGCTTCCAACCCTGACCTGAAGCTGTGGGAGATTGGCAAGATCATTGGTGGCATGTGGCGAGATCTCACTGATGAAGAGAAGCAAGAGTATCTAAACGAATACGAAGCAGAAAAGGTAGGAGACTGCCCTGGCTTGTTATCTGTAAAAGAAACAGAGTGACCAGACAGCTGAGGCAGCACTGAAGTTTTGTCCACCAAGCTTCACTCACCTGGGTGGCACATCTGTTTTAGAAAGAGAGGTGGCTGTCCCAGCACCGTTTTACCTTTGTCCTCTGACAGTCAAGTGACACTGCAGGCACCCAGGTGGCCTGTGGAGTGGAATGTCCACTATAAGCCAACCCCTTTGCATTGCAGATCGAGTACAACGAGTCTATGAAGGCCTATCACAATTCCCCTGCCTACCTTGCCTACATTAATGCAAAAAGTCGTGCGGAAGCTGCATTAGAGGAGGAAAGTCGACAGAGACAGTCTCGCATGGAGAAAGGAGAGCCTTACATGAGCATTCAGCCTGCTGAGGATCCAGATGGTAAGGTGGAAAGTGGGGCTTTGTGTGTGTGCTCTCTGAATTAGAAAAGAAATCTTAGTTCAAGGCTTTTATTCTTTTAAATAGAAAAGCGTAATTTTAAGTCTTTTCAATAATAAGATTTTGTGTATGTGTCTTTCCCATGGGGAAATACACTCTTTACAGGATGGCAAATTATCAAGGGGAAAAAAAGCTATATTTGTTACTTTTCAAAGTCTTTATAATTAGAATAAAGGATTTATTTGAATTTTCAAGGCAGGGTCTCACTGTGTTGCCCAAATTTACCTGTCTCAGCTTCCAAATTCTGGGATAAGTTTTTGCTGACATGCCTTGTCTTAGTCATGGTTTCTATTCTTGCACAAAATACCATGAAGCAGAGTGTATTTTTACACTTTCACATTGCTGTTCATCAGGACAAGAACTCACAGGGTAGGAGCTTGGAGGCAGAGGCCATGGAGGAGTGCTGCTTACTGGCTTGCTCTCTAGATTGAGCTTGAAGGCAGAGATCTGCATGGCTCTGTCTCCTGTAATGTTTGGTGGGATTAGAGGTCTATACCACCATGCCTGGATTTAAGCCTTTCTTCACCTAGAACCTGCTTTGTCACAGGCTAGCTTTGAACTCAGAGATCTGTTTGGCTTTGTCTTCTGGGATTAAAGGTGTGTGCCACCATGCCTGAGACTAAATTTAGCTGAATGGGAGGTTAACACCAAATTCTTTGTTCTGTTTCTCCTAGAATATAGGATTCAGCTCCATTTCACTTCCTGGTACCCTTTAATACTTGAAACATATATTTTATATTTTTCCTTTCTAACCTTTCTATGCTTGTTCAAAATGCTCTTCATAAGACTTAACCAGAGAACAAAATCTCTACTGGGCTTTCTTGAGACTTCCTTTGTCAGTGCAGTTAATATAAGTCTTTTTACCTTCAAAGTCCCAAAATCAACATTCTTCCAAATAAAAACATGGTCAGGCTTATCACAGCAATACCCCGTTCCCAGTACCAACTTCTGTCTTAGTTACAGTTTCAGTGTTGTCAAGAGATACCATGACCAGGGCAACTTTTCTTTTTTAAGAATTATTTATTTATTTATTTATTTATTTATTTATTTATTTATTTATTTATTTATTTATTATGAGTGCACTGTAGCTGTCTTCCAACACACCAGAAGGGGGCATCAGATTTCATTAAAGATGGTTGTGAGCCACCATGTGGCTGCTGGGATTTGAACTCAAGACTTCTGGAAGAGCAGTCAGTGCTCTTAACCACTGAGCTATCTCTCCAGCCCCAGGGCAACTCTTAAATTGGGGCTGGCTTACAGATTCAGACATTCAGTCCATTATCATCAAAACGAGAATATGGCAGCATTCAGGCAGACATGGTGTAGGTGTAGCTGCGAGTTCTACATCTTTATCTGCAGGTTGCCTGCAGCTTCCAGGCACCTAGGATGAGGGTCTTTAAGCCCACACACAGTGACACACCTACTTCAGCAAGGCCACACCTTCTAATAGTGCCACTCCCTGGGGCAAACATGTACAAACCATAGCACACTCTAACCTGATGAAATATATGATTTACTGTATTTTTGGTGGGTTTTCTTTCCTTTTTGTTTGTTAGTATTTGGCTCTGTTTTTTTGCTTTTGTTTTGTTTTTGTTTTTGTTTTTAGATATGGTATCTACATAGCCTTGGCTGTCCTAGAGCTCCCTATGCAGTTCAAGCTGGCCTTAAACTCACAGATCTTCCTGCCACCTCTGCTTCAAATATGGGGATTAAAGGTGTGTGCCACCACACCCAGGTTATTTTCTAAAAAGTTAAATACCTTTCAGTTACATCCAGTCTTTTTTTTTTAATGTGTGCAGCAAGATTTGTACCTGTGAGTGTAGTGCCTGCAGATGCGACGAGAGGGTGTCATCCTATGGAACTAGAGTTACGGGGAGTTGTGAACTGCCTAATAAGGGTGCTGGGAACTGCACTCTGGTCCTCTAGAAGAGCTGTACATGGTCTTGATCAGCTTATCCGGTGTATCAATTACCTACATTTGCTGAATTAAAGGCTCTTAGGAGCAAAGTTAATGAGTGTGTGCATTATAAAAACCTTATTATTTCAAAATCCAGTATGAATTTCAGGGTACCACTCATCAGCTCACTCATGAGTGCTCGTTACACAGATGGCCAGACCTTTGAATTAGGACTCTTATGTGCATATGGCCCTCAGCAGCCAAGTAGTCTGAAGCTGCAAGAGGTCCCAAAATAGCCACCTCCATCTAGGAGCGTGCTCATCCACATACCCAGCTGTGTAAATGTTTACCTTGCTCTGTGTCCTGCTGGATCATGGACAGAATTGGAAGAAGTAACTTCAAGCCACAAACACAGAAGGATGTTAAGATCCCACTTGGAAAATACCAGAGGAAGTTCTGAAGAATTTTAGAGATAGTGGAGGAGTAATGACACCAGAAGACATCAATAAACACCTGAGTAGGGAGGTAATAAATGAGCTTCAGGGCTGGAGAGGTGACTCAGCGATTAAGGGCAGTGGCTGTTTCCAGAGGTTCTGAGTTCAATTCCCAGCAACCACATAGTGGCTCTCAACCATTTTAGTGGGATCTGAAGCCTTCTGGTGTGTCTGATGGCAGTGACAGTGTACTCATGCATAAAATGAATAAATAAATCTTTTTTAAAAAATGAGCTTCAAAGGGATTCATTGGAGTTACTGGCAAAAGTTTCAAAAAATGCAATAGAATAATAAAAACTGTACTAGAAACAGAAATTGAGTGTTAAGCAGAATTAGCACTGTTACTATGCAGCCCGGATAAAATGACTGGTCTAAGAAAAACATGACTAAAACAGTAAAAGACCAAGGCTGCAAATGACTGGAAGAATGAAGATCTAGACAGTAAACACGGAGGTTAGAACATAGAAGCCATATGTAGAAAATTAAAATTCTCCTAATCAAAATATAACAGCAGGAACTAAGTAGCTCTTACATAAGTAGTAGCATGGAATGTAATAATTAAGAAGCTATACTAATAGAATATGACCCTCTAAGACAGTAATTTTCAGCCTTTCTAACACTGCAACCCTTCAACACAGTTCCTCATGTTGTGGTGACTCCCGACCATACAACTCTTTTAATTGCTACCTCATAACTCTAACTTTGCTACTGCTATGAATTGTAATGTAAACATCTGATATGCAGGACATCTGCTATGTAACCCCTGTAAAAGGGTTGTTCCACATACACATGGGGTTGTACACCACTAGGAGGACTTGAGAGATAAAAATGTACAGAAAACCAAGAAACAAGCCACGTCCATGAGGGCAGCATCCACTGGCTTTTTAGAGGACTGTCAGAAGTTCCACAAGACTGACCTTGATTCACACAAGATAGTCGGGGGCTTTGTTAATGATTCTTCAGAGACCATCATGTGTAGCATGCAGGCCTCTGTAGAAGGATTTCTGTCCTATAGCATGGTCCCTGCACCTGTCTGATACACCAGCTGCTCTTCCAGAGGTCCTGAGTTCAATTCTCAGCAACCACATGGTGGCTCACAACTGATCTGATGCCCTCTTCTGGCATGTAGGTGTACATGCAGATAGAGCACTCATACATGAAACAAATCATTTTTTAAAAAGAGGATTAGGTGGTTCAGAGACAAACTTTGTTTTGATCTATATTGGAAGAAAAACTTGTTTTGTCTAATGAGTTAATACAAAGAAAGCTGTTAAGCGAATACTAATACAGGTTGCTGCTGTGCATATGGAGGTAACAAGATAAAGGAAACACTCGGGGGTTACTAGAAATAAGCATCCATGTTGGGTGTGGTGGTACGTACTTGTCATCCCAGCACAAAACCGACCTTGATTCACACAAGATAGTGAGACCTTTTAAAATGACTCTTGAGAAACTAAGGCAGAAAGGGTGCTTGAGTTCCAAGCCAGAATGGGCTACATAGTGAAATTTTGTATCAAAAATATCACATACTCCAGAGCTCTTTCCCTGTGAACACAAGGACTTAAGTTCAGATCTCCAGTGCCCATGTAAATTGCTTGGCTTGGCACATACCCATAACACCAGCACTGGGAGCTGAAACAGGCTGATTCTGGCACCCCACTTCCATGGGCAGCTAACCTAGTCAAAATGGTAAGCTTCTACTTCAGTGAGGGGTATTGCCTTTAAAGGGATAAAGCAAAAAGATAAGAAGACATTTGTTATTCTTTTCTGACCTCCACATGTGTGTACACGTGTGTACACCCGAAGACCACATGCATGTATCATACCCAAAAATAACAACCTTCATACATAAAAACATATAAGCCAAATGTGTGCTGTATGTACCTAAGTTTGGATGGCATCTTTGCACATTAATAACATCCATGTACATGTATAAACTGGCAAAATTAAAAATAAGTTTAGAATCAAGTATCTATGATGGGGGAGGGGTGTGTTCCTCATCTCTTTTTGTGATAAGGTTGGGTCTGGTGTATGCACTCATACTTCCCTGTCCAGGTCCATGGGGAATGTAGAGGTGACATTCAGATGACTTCCTGAATTGCTTCTCTGCACTATTTTTAGACAGAATCTCTCTGTCTCTGTCTGTCTCTTTCTCTCTCTGAACCTAGAGCTTGCTGTTTTAGCTAAGTGACCACTGAGTCTCTGGAATCTGCCATGCCCATCTTTTACTGGATACTTGTGGCTAGGATCCAAATTTAGATCCTATCCTCATGCTTGCCTGGCAAACACTATCTCCCAGCCCTGACATCACATTGTGTTTTCTCTGTAAGATTAGTTTGGGTCTTTACCATTTTTTAATGTGATAAAGCATAAAAACAACCTGGAAAACAGTAAATATTACTAGAGAAGATGGTAATAAGTTAATTTTACAAATGGATATTTTCCTTAATTTTAACAACTGTGATAAAAATACTTCCTAGTTACAGTGTAACATATATTGAGTGCCTTTGATAATTACCAGGACATTTGGCAGAATTTCAAGTTCTATTACATGCAAGTTTTACATGGATTCCAGGTCTAAAAAAGATGTGAGCATACGTTATTTGTATTTTAACCAAATATCAGGCACACATCATCCCTTAATACACATTTTCTCAACCTACCTAATGCTGCAAACCTTTAATACAGTTCCTCATGGTGTGGTGCCCCACAAACATAAAACTACTTTTGTACCTACTTTATAACTAATTTTTCTGCTGTTATGAATTGTAATATAAATACTCTGGATATCCAATATGCAACCTGCACCCCCTGTGAAAGGGTTGTTTAATTCCTTAAAGGGGTTGAGACCCACAGGTTGAGAATCACCGCCTTAGTAACTTTATGAGAACAACACTTGGGTAGGTTGTATCTTCCGTCTCTGTGTGGATCTTACTGTAGCCTGCCCAGATGCCCCTGATGTTAGACAAGCCCACTTGCTAGGGCACTGAGGACCACGCTTATTAAGTGACTACTTGTTAACATAGTTGTGGTAACTGGTCACCTAATTTCCAGGACATTTCCTTCATTCCAGATTATGATGATGGCTTTTCAATGAAACATACAGCCACTGCCCGTTTCCAGAGAAACCACCGCCTCATCAGTGAGATCCTCAGTGAGAGTGTGGTACCTGATGTGCGGTCGGTTGTCACAACAGCTAGAATGCAGGTCCTCAAGCGACAGGTCCAGTCTTTAATGGTTCATCAGGTGAGTTCAGAAACCACTGATGTGACCGCTACAGTCACAAGTGCCCCTGTGAAGTAGTGCCGCCTGGGCATGGTCTGAGAAAGAGGCTGTAATGGAACCCTGGGTGGCAAATATATCTGTTAAGAGATGGATGCAAACTGAAGAATTTAAGGGCCCTTTTGATGCATTACTATAAAATGTTTTTCCCCAAAATTTATTCATTAACATCTTATTAATCACAGCCATTCCTCTATGTTACATTTTTAAAAACATAGCTAGATTTAATTTTTTTTAAATGCAAAATTAGTGGAGAGATGGTTCAGTGGTTAAGAGCCATAGAGAAAACTTTTAACTGTACTTATCTGGTCTGACACCCACAGCGGAAACTAGAAGCTGAGCTTCTTCAGATAGAGGAACGACACCAGGAAAAGAAGAGGAAGTTCCTGGAAAGCACAGACTCCTTTAACAATGAACTTAAGAGGGTACCCGATCCATTCACTGATTCCTTTTATCATGTGCCAGTTTGTTTTTCAGTATTTCTATTAAGTATTGGTATTGTCAAGCAGTGCTAACACCATAGCACAAACTGTACTACCTTTAATAAACCAGCACACATATAAAGACTAGGCCCACAGGGGATAGAACCCTCCAGTGCTTTTAAAAATTCTTTGTGGTTTTAAATTATTTTCATTTTATTGTAATTTGTTCATAGATGTCTTCATTAGATGTAGTTCAGTTGCATTTTGTATAAAATAAAATCTCAGCTGGGCATGATGGCATAGACCTTTAATCCCAAGCAGAGGAAGTAGGATTCAAGCTCAAGGCCAGCCTGGTCTACATAGTGAGTTTGAAGGCTGCATAGAGACCCTAGCTCAAGAAAGCAAAATAAGCCATAAATTAAATGGATAGGTAAATAGTAAGTCATGTGTTAGCAGCCCCTGCCTCTGTGTGTGTGATTGCTACTAGAGCTTTCTTTGTCCCGTAGCTTCAGGACAAAGCACTGCTTTCTTTTTCTCCCTCATATAAATATTACACAAGCCTGGAAACAACTTACTTGATTCCAAGGTTCTGAGAAGAAAACATTGCTGAGAACTCACTGATCTGTTCTTCACAACTAGCTGTGTGGTCTGAAGGTGGAAGTAGACATGGAGAAGATTGCCGCTGAGATCGCACAGGCGGAGGAACAGGCCCGCAGAAGGCAGGAGGAGAGGGAGAAGGAGGCGGCAGAGCAAGCTGAGCGCAGTCAGGGCAGCATCGCCCCTGAGGAAGAGCAGCAAGTCTCAAACAAAGCTGAGGAGAAGAAGGATGAGGAGAACATCCCGATGGAGACAGGTAACCACCTCTACACCCAGAACATGTGAGGACCCTGAGACTGCACTCTTGAGTCCTTCCCTGTCTCTGTCCATAGTAGACACACTGCTACTGTTGCTGGCTCCATAGTGCAGCATGCTGGTGTCAGTCTTGCTGTCAGAGCTCTTGGTGGTCGGTGTGGCCTCCAGACAGATGTGCAGGGCCCTGTCTGTTTGCCCATTCCGGACACTGACATCTCATCTCATTTGAACAACTACCTGCCTCTATGAGTGTATTCTGCTGCTGGGTTTGACATAGGATTAACAGGCAGTAACATTTTAACCTCAGCTACTATTTATTTAAGTGTTATTGGTCCCAAGATTTGTTGACTTTGTCCTAAGATGGCATTGGGCAAAGTAAAAGCAATATGCCAAGTCTTACTTCCATAATTCTGTAATTACAGTTTGACTGGAAGATGGCCAGACTTGTTTGTTGACACACTGTATATGGCAGCTGTGTGTGTGAGTGCTTGTGTATGTGTACATGAATATGTACATGTATATTTGCACATATACATGTATATATATGTACACGTGTACATGTATGCATAATACATATCTATACCTCTGTGTGTGTATCTGTAGTTTGAGACTTGAAACAGACTTCCTGGCCAACAAAGCCTAAAGTGATGACTGTCTAAGCCTTACATGTTGGCAGCTGACCGACCTCAGCCTAGAACAATGCTTTTTGATGGTTTGGGTACCTGAATGAAGGCATTCTTCGTGGCTTGGATATAAGAAAAGAAAGGTAAAATTGACATCAAGTACTGATGAACTTGGTTATCTTGGAGTTTTTGAGATCACCTTTTGGCACTATTGACCCTGCCTAATGGATAAACAGGAGTAAGCCAAAGGTAGTTAGAGGACGCTAGCGGTTGCTGGTAAGAGGGACATGGGCAGACTTCGTACTCCAGCAGTAACTCCTGACCATGTTTACTGAGACATCAGTGTCTTAACTCAGGGGGTTCTTTTCAGACAGTCTGGTTTTAATCTTCATTGTCTGGGCCTCTTTCTGGTTTTATGAACCCGGTTTTGGTTCTTGGTTTTGTTTTGGTTTTTTTTTTTTTTTTTTACCATAAATTTGGGGCTGAAGCACATTTTTGTGGTTACAGCAGATGCTTGCAAATCAGAGTGTGGTTCTTTGCTCATTTTGCAACCCGACCATGTCTTCAGTCTTGAGTCTGTTTTGTCCCAAATAAGGTTTGTCTCACTCTGACAGCGTCTGGATGTGTAGGATGTTTACTCAGATGTCTGTCTTCTAGCTTAAGGAAAAGAAAGAGGAGGGGGAACTGAAGGGAAAAAATTGGAGATGTCAGATCCTTGTGTTTAGCTTCCTAAAGGAAGTGGCCCATCACAACTTTAAACAGAGCGTCTCGGCATCTTTCTGTGCCTTCGTTTTGTGTATTTCAGGGGGGACCTTGCTATGCTGTGTTATCGAGGCTGACTTCAGACTCCTAAGCAAACTTAGCCCCAGCCTCTGAGCAGCTGAAGCTCTGGCTTCCTTTTAATGTTACATTTTAACCAAGTCTCCAAAAAAAAATTTAAATGCTGTCAACATTTTTAAAATTAACAATCTAGGCCAGACAGGAAGCTTAGTAGATAGGACCTGAGCTCACATGTAGAAAGCAGGCATGGTAATACATGCCCATGGTCCAGTGCTGGGAGACAGAAATGGGCAGGTTCCTAGGGCTCATTGGCCTGCCAGACTACACTACCTGGTCACTTCCATCTTTGCAACTCTTTGAAATCCAGTGTGTATTTATATATTTTAATTTTTGTTTGTTTTATGTACATTGGTGATTTGATACATGTGTGTCTGTGTGAGGGTGTCCCTGGAACAGAAGTTACAGATAGTTGTGAGCTGCCATGTGAGTGCTGGGAACTGAACTCTGGTCCTATGGAAGAGTGCCCAGTGCTCTTACCCATGGAGCCACCTCTCCAGCCTCTTTGTATACTTCCTAATTTCACAAGCTCAATTCTCACCACAACGGTGTTTGGTATGTATGTAAATTTCATAATACTGTAGGTTAAAATATAGATTTTTGTGCCCTGAGTTTTCAAATATTCGTAAGTATTCCTGAATCATACTGGTTCATTTCAGGTGTTTATCCATGTGTGGCTAGTGGCTGTCATGTTGAACAGATCACCTTGTGCCTTCAGCATAGTTAGAGTGAATGTTTTTCTTGGAACTGACGGTGGCAAATGTGTGGTTACAGAGGAAACACACCTTGAAGACACGGCAGAGAGCCAGCAGAATGGTGAAGAAGGCACGTCTACTCCTGAGGACAAGGAGAGCGGGCAGGAGGGGGGTGACAGCATGGAGGTGGAAGGGACAAGTGACAGTAACACCGGCTCAGAGAGCAACAGCGCCACAGTGGAGGAGCCACCCACAGACCCAGTGCCAGAGGACGAGAAAAAGGAGTAATATTGCCTTGTTTTATGTGACCTAAAACTTTTTTAAATGAAAAAAAAAGTGGTTTTTTGTTTGTTTGTTTGTTTTAATGGTGTTAGGTGCTGTGTGTGTTAATTCCTTTTCCATTTATACTATGAAGGTCTTTGATATCGTAGCCTAATGTCATCTGCTCACCTTTCTTAGCTCTCAACTTCTGAAACCTCAGAACTAAGATTAATCAAGAAGATACCATCTCTTTGAGAACTACCTTGGATGCTGCAGGATCTGCTCTTACAAATGCCTTCCTTCAGCTCACTCGGGTGCTCACCAAAGCCATAGCTTTAAACCCCCACCCCCCAGCCTAACAACAGCTTTCCGAGTCCCCAGCCTTGTGTGCTTGTACAGAGAACTCTCCTGACAGCATGAGGTGTCTGTTCACTTGCTCTCCTTATTTCCTCCTTAATCCTGATATCAGATACCAGGAGTTCTCTTACAGGGTACGGTGTAGCCTGAAACTATCGAGACAACGTCAGACGGTGCAGAGATGTCTCCAGTGGGGGCAGGGGGAGTAGTTACTGCTGTGGATTTCTCATTTGGTGAGCACTGCACCTGCACATTGTAGAGCTTTTCAGTGCAGTTAATATGGGATGTGTTCTGGGAAATCCATCCTTATTGTACAGGGGAAAAGAAACATTTTTTACCAGATTGGTTTTCCAAAGACATGATAGACGACAGAGCTTAAGGAATGGAATATTATAATGGACTACAGACCTCAGAGCGATTGGCCCATTCCAAAAGGAAAACAGGAATTACATTCATCCACTCGAGCATATTTCACAGTGATGAAAACCTCAAGGCTTGAGATCCCATAGATCAGAACTGAACCTACCTTTTTGATAAGCCCTTTAGTGGTCCTAGAAACCAGAAACAAGATCGTTTGTAGAGTTTGCTTCCTAAAATCTAGGATAGATTTTTACTGAATAGTGGCATATATGGTGGTATATGTTTCTTAAAGGTCCAAGCATAATAAAGAAATTAAGACAAAGGTCTCAATGTTTTTATTGTCCTGTAGAAGATAAAACAGACATAATTTGGTCCCTATAATACAGGGACATCATCAAATGACCCACAGTCGTGAAATGTCTGTCACTCATGGACTTTCAGTATTGATAGGACTGAAGAAGTCAGTGTTGGAGTGGTGTGACTAATAAGTGAGTAGAGCCTGAGCTCCCCACTTATTATCTGTAGGTCTGTATACAGCAATGACCCGTTTGTTGTGGAAGCCTGATGTGTGGTGTCATCATGGGCCAGTTTATCCATGATTCTACAATTCCTTGAGAGTCAAACAATTTTTTGTTGTTTTGTTTCCCTAAGGATTTCTCTGTATAGCCTTGACTATGCTGGCAAAGAACTTTCCTATCTGTGGGTCTGTTTGGGGTTTTGAGCATGTAGTGCTAAGATTTCAAAATGTCTCATCCCAGACAAATTGAATAGCCACAGATAGAATTCTCTGGAACATGAGATGGGGCAAAAAAAGCTTCCAAATAAGAGCAGAAAACTTTCAAGGGCTCAGGTTCTTGGGGACATCAGTTTCAAGAGTGCAGAAGCAACCCCTGCCTCTACAGTGCTGAGAAAGGAGGCCTAGAGCAAGGCTGCCTAGAGGAATGCCTCTGTCCCTGGCCCAAAAGGGAGCTGTTTGAGATGGGACCAACCTCATGAGGAAGGCTTGAAATGACCTTTTCAGTTAAAGGAGTACATGTAGACACAAACATGAAAAGGGTCTCAGTTTGAGAGTACGTAGGGTAGCAAGTCTGATAGCCAGCACCTCGCAGGCTATCAAGTAACTGAGACTGAGTCTATTCAAAGTATAAAATAAGCTGAAATATCTTAAGCCTCTACTCTCCTTCCTAGTGCATCTACTTTATGAGTGCATAAAATTTGTAGGTTTAAATCTTACTAGGTTCTAAGAAAACCAAAGGGGGAATTCACAATCATGCGATTTTGTAGAAATGTCAAATTCTGCAACTTGCCTACACAACCTACAAGCCTTTCTCTAAATGACTCTGGCTGGGTCAGAGTAGCCAGGTGTGTGAGACTGGTCCCATCACACACCTGGGCTGAGAAATGCCTGGTGCTCAGAATTTTTACTGTACCTCTTGTATGTTTAGGTACAAAGGCTTTCTGTTGAATTATGGCTGCCTCTGTTATTGAATATGGTAACACTATACTGAATTACAGAGCAGGACAAAAAGGAAAGAACAGTTGATGTTTGTGGCGAAGACACAGGCTGACGTGACTTTTCTTTCCAACATGGCTGTGTCATGAAGACAGCAGTGAAGCAGACTAGAGCCCTGGAGTGTGTGGCCTTGTGGGACTTAACTCCTTCACCCATTTTCTAGGAACTTCAACACTCTAGCTTTGTTACAGTCATGACTTCCTGTCTCTCACCCTTGACAGTTTATAATCCTGTCAGTGCCCTGCAGGAACCACCCTGTGATTCATTGGGTTTCTTAGCATACTTTTGAAGCTAATAACTTAAAAACCCAAAATTTTCTATATGACTATTATAAAAATGATGAAGTGTGACTGAGACATATTCTCAGTTTTTTGGTTTTTTTCTTTTTTCTGAACATCTTTCTCTATGGCTTATAAAATCTATAAGACTGGAGAGAGAGCTCGGTGGTTAAGAACACTGACTGTTTTAGAAGATCCAGGTTTTATTCCTAGCACACAAATGGCAGCTTAACCTATAACTCCAGCTACAGGGGTCCAGTGTCCTCTTCTGGCCCCTGAGGGTACCATGCACACAGGTAGTCCACAAACATATATGTAGGCAAAACAAATTTTAAAAATGTAAAAAGGTATCTTTAATAAGAATTATTAAAGCCTGCTTTGTACCACCTAGTCCTGAAATTATTTTCTATGGCCAAGCCAATGATCTCCCGTCTCTGAAAGATAAAGAGAACCCAGGCTTTGAGAGGGCATCACAGAGCTGTGTCTCCCTCGTCACAGACTTGACAGCAATCTTCTGTAGCCCAGCTGTGTGACTGGATAGGCTTGTGCACATGCATGTAGTTCATGGTGTTTGCTTGACAGAAATCACCCAATGATAGATTTTTTTAAAGTAAAGATACACCTTTTGCTAAATGATTCATGGATTTATATTTTGTTTTTTGAGACAAGTCTTGGGGCTTGTATACAGACTAGACTGGCCTTGAACTCAAAAATCCATTTGTCTCTGTCTCCCCAGTACTGGGCCTAAAGATGTGCACTGGGGAGAAGCAAAGAGCTATCTCATTTCAATGTGATGATAAAAAGGCCAAATAGAAAATACAGATTCAAGGGCTATCCAAAAAGGGAAGCTGAGGTCATGAATAACTACTGAGTGTAGCCAATCTGAGTCCAGATCTTTAGTAACCCTCTCCATTTCCACGCCAGTGCTAGAGACAGTTGGTGCCACAGTGTGAGACTCCTATTGCCTGCAGGTAAATTGAAGCTTGAGTTTTTCATGTGAACAGGCAATGAAGCAGAGATCATAATTTGTTAAATCCTCGTTTTAGAAACAGTTCCCTTCTACCCGAAAGCTCTACCCTAGAGAGTCTCCACCTGGCTCCACCTCCTGTGAGGATTTTGTTTCCCCTCACCACTGGGGCAGCCTTGCTGGGGCAACTAGCAGAGGGCTTAATGCCTTTCAAATGAAAAGCAAACTACTGCATCAAGCTGGAAGGAACTCAGTCTTTTTAAACAACTCCATGCTGAATTATAAGTTGGCTTAAGCTGTGAGAATGTTTCTTCCATTGGTATGGTAAGGAAAACAGTTTAGTACAAAATGACCTTAGCATGTTAATAATCTTTAAAGCTGTTTATAGCAGTCTTAATTGTCATCTTGAACTATATAAAATGGCCGATAGAGGTTTTGTTTGCTTTTGTCATTGTGTACATATGTCTACATGTTCATGGGTGTGCATGTGTGTGCACACACATGCATGTGGAGACCAGAGGTTGACAACAGATGCCTTCCTCTATCACGCCACATTTTTCCTGAAGCAGACCTTTACTGAATCTGGAGTTCACTGATTTGACTAGACTGGCTGGACAGCAAGGCCCTGGGTTTGCAACCCCTGAGCATTAGGAATGAGCTAATAGAGGCTGGAGAGATGGCTCAGTGGTTAAGAACACTAATTACTCTTCCAGGGGTCCTGAGTTCAATTCCCAGCAACCACATGGTGGCTCACAACCATCTGTAATAAGATCTGGTGCCCTCTTCTGGTGTGTGTCCAGCTACAGTGTACTCATATACATAAAATAAATAATATTCTTTTTAAAAAGATACATAGCCTTTAATCCCAGCACTTGGGAAGCAGAGGCAGGCAGATCTCTGTGAGTTTGAGGCTAGTGTGGTGTACAGAGAGTTCCAGGATAGCCAGGGCTGTTACATAGAGAAACCCCATCTTTTTAAAAAAAAAAAAAAAAAAAGATCATGGGTACATATTTTTTTGCATGAACATGAAGGATTCGAACTCAAGTCCATGTAATTATACAAAAAGCACTTTGCCAGCTGAGCCACTTCCCCACTGTTTATCTGCAGAATGACGGTCCCACCTGCTTTCTAGCAATTTCACATCTTACTCTACAAGAACAAGGGCTTGGTCACAGCTTTGAGCGTGAGATGACATTGCAATTTTCCAGACTAACCTGCATTCTCTTGTGGTTGGGGTGTTCAAGGAAACCCACTCAATATTTAAAATCCTAACTTTTTAAAAGACTTCTTTTTATCTTCATTATGTGTAATGTGTCCGTGTACAGGGGGGTAGGGGGACGAATATTGGGAGTGCAGTTACTATCAGAGGCCAGAAGAGAACATCAGGCCTGGAACTGAAGGTACTAGGATCTGAACTTGAGTCTTCTACAAGTACAAGGACTCTTAAACACTGAGCTCTCTCTCCGGACCCAATATGCTGGTACACATACCCCAGCAGCAATATATCAAACCACCTATTTTATGCTCACATGGTCTCACTATAAAGGATGTTTTTCTTCATTCTCACTATCAATAATGTTTACTTAGGAATAAAAATGTTAAGTACAGAGGGGAAATTCCCTAATGTAGCTTGCTCTTTACATAAAACTCAGATAGTATCTGCAGATAACGACTTCCTTTGGTGTGTCATTTGAAAGCCAGAGAGGCTGTAAGACATTCGGGAGAGTAAATTTAGATGAGCCACTTCCAGTTCCTACCAAATACTTGATGCACAGGTCCCCAAAGGCATCACATCCTGTTAAAATAAATACTTCTAGTCTAGGGCAACCTATCCTCTTAAAGCAGCTCATTACTTCCAAAAAGAAACAAAGGAGGGAGGGAGGGAGGGAGAGAGAGATGGGAAGAAAGAAAGAAAGAAAGAAAGACAGAAAGAAAGAAAGAAAAAGAAAGAAAGAGAAAGAAGGAAGGAAGAAAGAAAAGAAAAAAAGAAAAAGAAATCTTGTTACAAATACACCTGGGATGTACAACCAAGGCAATGTCCTTTCCAGTAAACGATGAACAACTTCAAGACAAATGGACAGGTCCAGTGAGACCCTGAGCTCACCATACTCTTACTTCTCCTGCCTTGTGACTCTGATTTTTCTACATCTGAGGTCCAGCCCCTTGAAAGTGGTTTTCTCTACTATAGAAAAACCATTCTTCTCAGTGTTTTGACACTCAACCAAAGCATCAGATCACAGCATCTTAGAATCATCCAATAAACTGGCTCAGGGCACCATATACAGATCTCAGGGTCCCATATGACTCAAAAGCAGTTTTTTAAAAAAGATTTATTAATTTATTATGTATACAGTATTCTGCTTGCATGTAGGCCAAAAAGAGCATCAGATTCCAATATAGATGGTTATAAGGCACCATGTCATTGCTGGGGATTGAATTCAAGTGCTCTTAACCACTGAACCATCTCTCCAGCCCCAACACAAAGCTTTCTAATTGTATAATAGACCCAACCTTCATGAATATTGACAGATCTTTTTGACTGTATTCCGTTTTGGTTTTGGGGACATGGTGTCTTTGTTAGGGTTTTACGGCTGTGAACAGACACCATGATCAAGGCAACTCTTATAAGAACAACCAACATTTAATTGGGGGCTGGCTTACAGGTTCAGAGGTTCAGTCCATCATCAAGGTGGGAGCATGGCAGCATCCAGGCAGGCATGGTGCAGGAGGACCTGAGAGTTCTCCATCTTCATCTGAAGGCTGCTAGCAGAAGCTTCCAGGCAGCTAAGGTGAGGGTCTTAAAGCCCCCACCCAGTGACACACCCACTCCAACAAGGTCACACCTTCTAATAATGCCATTCCCTGGTCCCAGCATATACAAACCATCACAAATAGTTTCTCTGTGTAGTTCTGGCTATCACAGAACTCTGTGTAAACCAGGCTGACCTCAAACTCACAGAGATCGATCTGCTTCTATCTCCTGAGTACTGGGGATTAAAGGAGTGTGCTTCCATCAACCAATGACAGGGATGTTCATAAGTAACAAAATGGAGAGCTCAATATTTACTTTTTCCTTTCTCCCTTTCTTTTTATTTCTCTCCTTCCTTTCTTCTCTCCCTCCCTCCCTCTGTGTGTGTCTTCATCTGCTCTCTCTCTCTCTCTCTCTCTCTCTGTGTGTGTGTGTGTGTGTGTGTGTGTGTGTGTGTGTGTGGTTTATGAGATACCCCATATATTTCAAGCTGGCTTTGAGCTCCCTATGTAGCAGAGGATGCTTTTGAACTTCTCCTCCTGCCCCTCTCCAGGGCTGGGATTTTGAAATAAGCCACACCTTGTTTATTCTGAGTCCAGGAAATTTCCAGTTATCACAAATATAAAACTATTGCTCTTTGTAAAAGAAAACTATCTTAACCACAAATGTTTTACAAAGTGTACTTACACTTAAGTAGATATACTATTTTAAAGTTGCTAGGATTGCAGAAACATTATCTGCTTAGAAATCGTTCCTTGGGGACCACGGAATGTAGCCCAGTTAGTAGAGTGTTTGCCTGGCATTCAAGAAGTCCTGGGTTGGGGCTGGAGAGATGGCTCAGAGGTTAAGAGCACTGTCTGCTCTTCCAGAGGTCCTGAGTTCAGTTCCCAGCAACCACATTGTGCCTCACAACCATCTGTAATGAGACCTGGTGCCCTCTTCTGGCCTATGCTGTGTACATAATAAATAAATCTTAAAAAAAAAAAAAAAAGTGCTGAAAAAGTCCTGGGTTCAATCTCCACCAATGCATAACATTGGGTTTTGGGTTTGGGTTTGGATTTGGTGGCACAAATCCTATAATCCCAGTACTTGGGAGGTAGAATTGAGAAGTTCAAGGTCATCCTTGGCTACTTAGTGAGCTCAACTCAAGATCAGTCTGGGCTACATGAAACACCTCTCTCAGCAAACAAAATTGTTCTTTAGTATTAATTTCTATCAGTTTGATGCGATTTGGACTCACCATAGAAACAAGCCTCTGAACACTAACATGTCTATACGGGAGTTTCTAGGTTGAGGGAGGGACCCTAGACAGAATATATAGGAGACTGGAGCTATGCATCCTTCACGGCTTCCTGACTGTGAATGCAGAATGATTAGCCCCTCCCACTCCTGTCTCCAAGTCTTCCTACCACACTTGCTGTGAACCATAATAAAATCTTCCTTCTTCAAGTTTCTCCTCAGGGAACTGTCACAGCGACTCACGGAGGAGCTTTCATATTCATGTGCCTCCATGTCATTAACATGTTCTCGTCCGCTCAGCTCACACACACTGATATTGGAAGACACCGACTAGACTCACTGTATCAAGCTGTGCCATCTCCCCAGCCCTTTGGACTCAATATCTAAATCCTAAAGTGAATATTAAAACGAATCACTCTGCTAAGGCAATCTGTGTTTGTGATCTTTGGCCTGAGTTGATACACTCCCATTAAACACATTTCCTGGAGAAAGAGGAACATGGCCTCCGGCTGTAGCACAAGGTGCTAAGTTTGACATAAGATATGAGTCAATAATTCAAAAGATTCAAGGCAAACATCCACCCAGAGACAAGATTCAAGGCAGACAAATCCACCCAGAGACCAGCTTCTTACACAAAGGAAAGCATGTAGAAACGTCTCCCTTCTGAATCATCTATGCCCTTCAGGGCTGTCTGTACTGCCAAAATTAAAGTGTGCACACACAGAGACTGAAAGCCAACAGCTCCGGAAAGCCTAGGATAATTAAAGATAGGTAACACAGGTTTTTTATGTGGGTTTTGTTTATGTGTTTACCCTTATTGTGGTTTTCCTGTAAATCAGCACTCTTGGACTGTCACAAGCCTAGAATCTTATCACGTGGGAGGTTGAGACAGGGGGATCTAGAGTTTAAGGTCAACCTGGGCTGCATAGTTAGACTCTGTCTCAGAAACATAAGAAGTAAAAATGACCTACTTTTTCCTATCTGTGTGTGCTTCTTCCTTGAGCTCTCCCCAACTTTATCTCTTGAGACAGGCTTTAAGCACCACCTCAAAGCCCTCCATTAAATATCAGTGGATGGCAGTTTCTGTGCAAGTTCCCACCTGGGACCCGCCCTCAACTACGGAATCCCAGGTGGTCAGGATGGAACCAAGGAATCTAGCACATGGGTTTCACTAAAGTTCTTTAATTTGAACAAGGGAGAAATCAATACCCAAGGAATAAATATGAATGATTCCTCTCAGATCCAACTATTTCAGAGCCAAGAATTGCAGAATCCTGGAATTTTGGTTTCTATTTTAAAAAATAGAAATATTACAAGAATGTGCTTTTGTTTTAATCCCACATGGGACATGAACTGTCCGAAGCAGGTGACTGTGATTTTCCTCATGCTCTCACAGAAGCATGGTTTTGCCAGCTGCGATAATTTCTATGATTGCGTGATATTTGGAATTCTGGGGGCGGGCCCCTGAGAAGTTGGTGGGTTGTGGTCATTCAGGCAGGCTAATGCAGTTTGTTAGTAGCCATGGTCAATGAAGAAACAAAAGGAAAGAAAGCAGATTCAGAGCTCTCTCTCTCTCTCTCTCTCTCTCTCTCTCTCTCTCTCTCTCTCTCACACACACACACACACACACACACACACACACACACACACATTGCTTCTTTCTCTCTTATCTAGTGTTAAATGAAACAGGGTGAGGGGGGAGAGATGTTAGAGGTTGAGACAAAGAACCCACAAAGTAGCAAAGACCAGCTACAAAAACTAAAATTGTTCTACAGGGCTTTTTGTTCCTCCTGGAGCAAAGAGATCCTCCAAAGCAAGAACATGTTCACACCTCACTGCCCTAATCCTTGTCAAGAGTCTGACATCCTCCAACCTGTGGGACCTTCTCAGTGTTTCCTCCCCATGACAGCGTCCTACTACTCTCCTGGAGCAGGTGACCACATCGATAGTGGTCTTTCCCTCCCTAGCATCCACAGACATCAAAACCATGGAAACAAGCACCCAGGAACTAGTTTTCTGAGCTTTCCAAAACAGAAATGATAAAACCTCAATCCACTATCAGCTATAGAAGAGCAGGCAGTGAAGTGCTGAGGTCCAGAACAGATTTCAGTTTGGTATCTAGTTTAAGTTCAGGTTTGAGTTTTCTCCTGTGTACGAGAAGGGGAAAAAATGTCTGAAAATGACTGTAGTGTCAGGGGTTTATTTGGGTGGTGGAAGTCGTTTTGGTTTTCGGTTTTTCAAGACAGAGTTTTTCTTGTGTAGCCCTGGCTGTCCTGGGACTCATTCTGTAGACCAGGCTGCCCTCAAATTCAGAGATCCACCTGCCTCTGCCTCCTGAGTGCTTGGATTAAAAGCATGTGTCACTCCCAACCACTGCATCAGTTTCTTAGCATGGCCGTGAGAAACACATGAGTTGGTATAGAAAGCACTTTGTCCATTACCTGAAACAAAGGATTTGGTGACTTTTAGGTGGAATTGCTACTATTGTGGATTATGATGACTGTGCTTTATTTTAATCTTTATTGTCAACTAGACACAATCTAAAGTCGCCTGGGAAGAGAGAGCCTAAGTGAAAGAATTACCTTGGTCAGATTGGACAGTGGGACACAGTCTTAAGTGATGATTGGTGAGGAAGGGCTCAGTCCACAGTGGGCGGCACTATTCCTAGGCAGGCCGACCCTGGAATGTATAAAAAGGCTAACTAAGCATGGACCTGGGAGGAAGCCAGAGAGGAAGCCAATGAGCAGTGTTCTTCCAGAGTTCTTGCCTCCTTGGCTTCCCTCAGTGATAGACTACCTAACCTGTAAGATGAAATTAAACCCTCTCCTCTCTTAAATTGTTTTGCTCCGAGTGTTTTATCACAGCAATTGAAAAGCAAACAAGGACAATAGTGATGATGGTGGCAGCTCAACACAGAGCTCCTGAGAACACCCAAGAAGCATCTTCCTCATGCACTCACGTAGCTAAATGCCACCAACGAACTCTTGGGACTCAATCAACTATGACATAATTTTGAGCAACACCAGGTTAGCAGGACGGGCAGTCGACTTGGAGTTAGAAAAAGGAAGTGTTGCCTCTTTCACATGGTTGTTGGACCCTACGGGTGCTTCCTACGCGCTATCCGTTGGAACTCTCCTCATACTTTAACATGCTATGGACTGTAAATATCATTCCCATTCTGCGGAGAGAGAAATCAAGGTTGAATCAGGTCAAATAACTTATCCAAAATCATAAGACTTATGTTGAAAGCTGAATTGCCATGTCAGTAGGCAAACTGGTCCGTTGGGTTGCCTTTTTTAATCGGGTGACCTAGTAGCTCTAGAAAAGTTAAGTCATAGTTTTCATCTATGAAATGCATCGACCAGGCAGCTGCTGCTACATTGATGAAGCTACAGTTAACCGTCAACACCCAGGAATCTGAGAAGAATAAATTATAGAAACCAAGTAATGCATTAGTTAAACTGACAGAGACTTACCACTACCTCAACGGTTGTCCTAGACTCCCATGGTCTCGATGGCATCACTGTGGACAGCGGTTGGTCTTCATACAGAACAGAATTTAAGTTTTAGCTGCCACTGAGTGTGTCTGAAGACAGCTACAGTGTATTTATATTTAAAAAAAAAGAAAGAAAGAAAGAAAGAAAGAAAGAAAAAGAAAAAGATTGTTAAAACATAGTGTCCTCCAAATACTGAATATTTTAGTGGAAAGAATTTGAGAAATAGACTCTGCGTTCCTCTTGAACCAAGTCTTGCGACTGTGCCAAGAGGAGGCCTCCCTATGGCTCAGGAAGGGAACATCCTTGTCCCCAAGAGCCTGGCTCTCATGTTCCCGTCCCCACTGCCACCCCATCCTGTGGGATGTGGAAGACTTTGCACCCCCACTAGTCTATCACACACACACACACACACACACACACACACACACCTGTTCCGTGGGGTCTTTGTCAGGCCTCTCATCCAGTGTATCTAGAAAGGAGCTCACAGTGGACAATGGAAGGATTTCGGGTGGTTGGGTAAAAACGAGCATTTCTCAGTCATCCCCTGGCCTCTGGCCAAAGGAAATGGCTCCCCCACTGATAGAACTTACAGCATATCGAAGCCTGTTAGGCCTTCTGGCTCCCTCAGACCTGGCTACTGGTATTTGTAGATGCATCAAAGCCTCCCTGATGACTGACTGTCTCTCTCCCCAGGTTTTCCCTCCCCCAGTCACCCACTCACTCTCCACAGAGCAGTGAGGTCGCCCTCCCCCTCCCCCACTGCTCTCTCTGCTCCTTACCCTGTGTTCTCTATCCCTAGCCCTATCCAAACGTCTCCTTCTCTCTTCTCTAGATAATTTCTCTCCCTTATTTACAATAATAACATTTCTGTCAATGGAGTGGCATGTGGGCAGTTACTTTACTGCACCCCCCCCCTATACAGTTTTCATTCTTTATAAGGTCCTTTTGTCCTATAAAACGTTTACTTTTTTTTTTTTTTTTTTTTTTGCATGATTTTTCCGTTAGTCTCTGTTTTATATTACAGAAATCCAGACAAGAACCCAAAGGGTTAAAGAAGGTTGGATGAAGGAGATTCCCTTGCTTACAAAATCAACTTTCCTCACTCCTGTTCTGGGTCTAAGTTGTTCTAGGTGCAGCTGAAATGCTCAGTAGTTAGCGCAAGAACATGTGTAAGCCTAGTAGCCTGCAAAAACCAATTTGTTTACAAGCAATTTACTTCATTCGGTTCAAGAAAGGAAAGAGAGCCTAGCTTGGTGGCTCATACATAACGATTTCAGCACTTGGAAGCTGAGGCTGGAAAACTGTTGGGTTTGAAGCCAACCTTGCTCTGTGGGCTACATGAGTTTCAGGCCATCATGGTCTACGCGGTGAGACCCTGTCTCAAAAAAAGAAGGAAGGGAGGAGCCAAGGGAGAGAGGGACCAGAGACGTTTATAAGCGTCAGAACTGCATCTTTCTCAAGCATCCTTTCTCTGACAGCATTTCGTGGTGGAAATGCTAAGGAGAGAAGCAACAATCCCAGGGCTGGTAGTGCCGGTGAAGCTATCACAGCCCTACCTGGAAGTGTCAGTAGAGGCAGGCTAAGAGCCGCCTCCTCTGCTTGGCCTCTAGCGCCCTCTACAGGAGCTTGTCAAGAACTGGCTTCAGGAAGCTGGACAAAATCTGACTCCATTCAGCCTAAGATTGAGGAAGGGCACTTACCACATACAGCCTTGGGAAAGTCCCTGGGCTAACTGAAACAAGTTGGTTATCTCGCTAAATAAAGGTGAACCTAAGCTGTATGTAGGAATCGGACAGGGACCCGTGCCTTCCTACCTTCATTTTTATGGTTGAAATGAGAAGAGACAGAATGGGAACTTTCTGACTCAGTCACTGGGACAGAGCGCTGTGTCGGCTGTGGTAGCTCAGGTTGGGCAGAGAGGCTGGCAATGTACAAGTTTCCTTTGGGCCGTTAATCATCCGTCTTTCATCCATTCAACGTTGTTGTCAAGAGCCTTGCTTGGCACGGATGAGATCCGGTATGGTATGGTCCCTGCTCTTAGTCTAGTTGAAGAGCTATTGGAACGTATGACAAGCTGGCCTCAGAGTTCCACACTGTAGTGTCAGGGTCAACCTCCAGGGTAGCCTCTCACAGTGCAGTGCCCTCTGCTTAGCACTGGAAAAGAGTGGTTCGGAGTCAGAACCACGTTGAACCAAGATCTGGAGGCCTGGCTGAGCTGGGGGTTGGAGACAACTCAATGACAAGAGTGTCTTTATACATTCCAGTGTCCCTGGGAAAGCCTGCGCTGTGGCCTGGTTGTATTGAGAAGATGGGTCTGAGACATGGATTGATTATAGGTGGGACTGGCTAGGAAGGACACATCATGGAGGCTCTCTCTTACTTCCTGTGGGCTTGGACTTGGTTGGAGGTTGGAGTCAAGGTGGCTAAGAGAGCATAGGTAACAGACACTCTGCTGGACAAAGATCAATGTGGGGCTGCCTGTCACTGGTCAGGGTCCCTGGGCCCCCTGCGCCCCCTGGGCAGGATGACTACTCCAAGGGTGGGATTCAGTCTGGGCTGAGAACCAGATCTCTTCCCAGGCTCCTCCCCTTCACGGCTTCTCTTTCCTTTCCAGCTTAGCCTTGTTCAGTCTCCTTGTCTCTTCTCTATGACAGAAGGGCTCAGTTCTAAGAGCATCTCTGCCAGCCATCCTGCTTAGGGATGCTGGTCCTCCTACTGCCTGCTCTGGCTCACAGGACCACACATGCGGGAGCCACCCAAGATTTTCCATTTCCTTCTTCAGTCTTCAAGATTCTCCTGGGAGCTGGGCCCAGGGCTCCTGCAGCTTGGAGTCTCCCCCTTTACCTGGCTCTGTGGCACTGACAGCAAGTCCTGGATGCATGCATACAATCGAAGGCCATCTTGAATGACAGCCCGTGATGGGGAAGAAAAAGGGGGAGGGGTAAAAGAAGAGGTAGGAGAGAGTCGTCATTGCAAACTTCTCCTTAAGGGTCTGGAGGGCCAAAGTCTTACAGGGTCAGGATTTTAGACTCAGGGGACCCTTAACCAAGGCACATAGGAATGACAGGCCAGTTTGTTGGCCTGGGCAGGTAGTGGGAGTACAGAGAGCTTTATAAATGGGCCGTGACATTGTAGAAATCAACCAAGCATGCAGGGTTGGGAGGAGGGTTAGTTTTTAGGGTGAGACCAAAAAGGTTCTATACAGGTTTGTGCCAGTGACTTCTGCCTCTGTTGGTGTAGGGGAAGGGTAACCTTTGAAGATGATGACCTCTGACCCCAGCATCTTGTTTCCAAGTAGATGAAACTAATGCATGCTCTGCACTCCACCACTATTCTCTTTCCTTCTCTGTTAAGGGCTGCCTTCTCTGGGGAGAAGCCTCCGAGAGCTGTGATAGGCATCGAGTGGAGAATTGAGACAGTGACATTCTAGATGTCCTAGGGGACTAGATGGACAAGAAGCATCCAGTTGGTTGTGGCCTTATGCAAATGCTCTCAAGCCTTCTGTAAAGCACCCTGAGGGAGCTATGGTGTAGAGCTGACTCTCGGCATTAAGTCTGCCTTGGGTCTCTGTGCAGTTGAGAACCTGTCCCGGTGACCTTTCTTCCTCCTTAGTTATCTGGGCCCAATCTGAATGGCATGAGAACGCTACCTCTTGTTTATAATCCTTCGAGGGGTCTCAGAAACTCCAGCATCTCCCCAGAACGACTACATCATCCCCTCCTTCCCAAATGGCCAGACCTGAACCCTCTCCTGCATCCCAAGGAATGTCCCTGTCTGAAAAGGGAAAAAGTAAAACCGGGGTTAAGTCAGAAGTCTACCTCCCACCCGTGGGAACTCTAAGGACCGAATGAGAAGGGCTGTGAATGGGGGGAGCAGGCTACCGGAAAGACCTAAGTGCTCCTCAAACCCAAGGGGGTTTTGGTTGTTGCTGTATGGTGAGAGGTACTGTAAGAGAACTCTCCCCTCCTGCTCTCACTTCCGCTTCTCTGCCTCAGGCCCAGGAAGGGGAAAATCCTACAAAATAGCAGCTGACATAACAGAACCAAGACAACACTTGTATAGTACATCTCCCCAGGACTTTCTGAAAGCCTCTACAAAACTGGGTTCTAATGATGCTATTAAAAACAAACAAACAAATAAACAAACAAACAAACAAAAAAACACTGGATCACTGGGCAGTGGTTGACAAGAGCCTTTAATCTGAGCACTCAGGAGGCAGAGGCAAGTAGATTTCTGTGAGTTCAAAGCCAGCCTGGACTACAGAGGGAGCTCCAGGACAGCCAGGGTGACACAAAGAAACCCTGTCTTGAAAAGCAAAAACAGCTCTGTGCAGATGCCCCCCAGGAAGGGAGAGTGACAGCCTATTCCAGCAGCCCTGGTGAAGACACTGGCCCCGCTGTCATGCTAACCACCCATGCCTACCATCCGCTGGTTTTCAATGTGACATTGCAATTGCACAGAGAACCTAGGAATGCCTCCAGCCTGCTTCCTTTGCAACAGGGTCCCAGGGAAACTAGACTATGGAGCCAATAGGAAAAAAATAAGGTCCTCCAGCAACATGGCACTGAGATCATTAAGCTGAGGGAAGAGCCCCCCATGTACTGAGAGTCATGAAAGACAGTCAAGCTGTATACACATCCTCCAGGGTTAGCAAAGTTCCAAGGGGTTTGGAAGTGTGAAGGCCGTGTGTTGTGGCTGAAAAGTGGCCCTGGCTCACTGTTGAGAGACACCGGGCCTCATCACCTGCCGACACTCTTCCTGGATCGGAACTACAGTAAGCTGATGAATGGCTACCCTGATGCAAACACTTTGTCAAACCTCTACTTCCAACGACAGAGAGATGTTACATATTTGTGTCCTCCACCCAAAGATGTAGTCAATACATGTCCTCATAGCCTGACTCATGGCAGGGATGGGGAAATTTTTGATCATTTTTTTTATCCTTATGTCCCTAATAATGAATACACATCACATATTAGAAAACAGGGGGCCGGAGAGATGGCTCAGCAGTTAAGAGCACTGACTGCTCTTCCAGAGGTCCTGAGTTCAATTCTCAGCAACCACATGGTGACTCACAATTATGTGTAATGGGATCTGATGCCCTCTTCTGGTGTATCTGAAGACAGCTAGAGTGTACTCACATACATAAAATAAATAAATCTTAAAAAATAGAAAACAGAATATAGAAAAATGTCCAATGGAAGGGTGGATAGGTAGGTGGATAGATGAATAGATAGATAGATAGATAGATAGATAGATAGATAGATAGATAGATGAATGGGTGAATGGACAGATGGAGGGTAAAAAGATGGATAGATGGACGGGTGAATAGGTAGATGGGTGGGTGGATGGATAGATGGATGAATGGATGGATGGGTGGATACATGGATGGGTGGATAAATGGGTAGATGGGTGAATGGATGGACAGATAGATGGATGGATGGATGGATGGATGGATGGATGGACACATGGGTGGATGGAGGGATGGGTGGGTGAATGGATGGATTGGTGGAGGGATAGGTGGATGAATAAATGGTTGGGTGGAGGGAGGATGGGTGGAGAGTTGGTGAATTGAAGGATATAGGTGATACCAAGTGGCCTGAGCCACTTACCTCCAGGATTTTAAGTTTTAAAGTTTTAGTGATGCTGTAGTAGAAAATATTAGAAATCCTGACCCGGGGCTTCCTCCCCACTTTAGACCATTTATGTTCCCAAATGAAAGACATACACAGCCTTCATATTTTTAATATGCCTTAGGTAGCACAGTAGCTGGGCAGCTGCTTACCCTCCATGCTGTTAGAATCTACTTTTCTATTGATACTATTATGTTTCATCTGGGCTGCTCTCAGCTCCAATGGGCCAGCCCACATGGCCCTGTTTTTATGAGTCAGCTAACCCATGATGGCACTCCTCTTGTCCTGCATGTTCTTCTTCTATTCCATAGTGGTTTCTCCTCTTCCTTCTCCTCTTCATGCCCCCTCCAAACCCTCAACCTCACCTATGTCTCTTCTGCCCAGCTATTGGCTGTTGGCATCTTTATTCACCAATCAGAATTAACTTGGAGACAGGGTCTCAGGGGCTACACACAGACTCCGGGTCTTGGGGGCCTGCACTTAGTGCTACAATAGACAGTAAAAGGCAAAACCTCATCACCTTCTCTTTCGAGAACCTTCAATAATTAGAGATGGAGGAAGTGGTTTAATAGTAGAGTGCCTGCTGCATGACCCTGAGTTCTAATAAAAAGAAAATCAGTGAGATGAGTGTGCCCTGAACTATAGGTAGAGGGGCAAAAGGGTTCAATTTTGGCTGAGATTGTACCTTTGTGTCTTGGCCACTATGACCATGGCAACTCTTAAAAAGGAAAGCATTTCATGGGGTCTTGCTTACAGTTTAGTCCATTATTGTCACAGTGCGGGGCATGGTGGCACACAGGCGAACATGGTGCTGGAGAAGGAGCTAAGAGTCCTACTGTAGTGCCAAGGAAATGTTAGTGAACCCTAAAAGACCAGACAGGAGCCCATCTGATGCAAATCACACTAGGGCCTTTATTCAGGCTAGCTCGGGCTCAGCCCACCGCCAACACGCAGGACAGTTTTGGTGGAGAGGAGCCCTGAGGATCTATCGGGCCAAGTCAGGGTGGGGTGTGTGTGTGTGTGTGTGTGTGTGTGTGTGTGTGTGTGTGTGTTTCTCCCTAAATTGGTAGGTGTTAGGCAGGAGTCAGGCTTGTTGGGGTTATAACCTGGAGATGTAGGACTTGTTGAGGTCAGCCTAGAAACTGGAGCTAGGATCAGGTTTTGTTGGGAGGCAACTTGGAAACTAAAGCTAGGTACCAGCCTGTTAGTTTACCTGAGTTCAAATTTAGGTCAAGTTCTCTAAAGTGGAGTCTGAACTTAAGAGATTTGGTCTCTCACTACATCTGGATCTGGAGACAGCAGAAAGGGGGGGGGGGCTTGGAATAGGCTTTTTGAAACCATGAAGCCCACCCACCACTAACATGTTTCCTCCAACAAGGACATACCTCCTAATCCTTTCAAACAGTACCAACACCCTGGTAAACAAGTATTCTGATCTATTTAGCTGTGGGGAACATTCCCTTCACACCAGCACAGTCTGCTTCTCGCTCCATCATTTAACATTAACTTTGGCCATTGAGTGAAAGGAACTGACCTCTCAGTTTAATTTAAAGCATTTAATGGGAGCAGATTGCATTATTAAAATCTGCAGGGATGCTTGCCAGCCACCTTCACCCTGGACACCTCACCAACACTGGGCCTTTGATGTGTCATCGGCCTCTTTTCTCCTCACAGATGTCACTTGTAACCCTGGCTGTCTGGTTTTCCGCTCGGAGTTCTCATAAGCCCTCTTTTGCAAGGATTGATTGGAGCATGAGCCAGGATGAGGGCTTCTGGGATGTGGGCGCCATTTTAGGCAGCCCCCACTTTCCTGTGTAACATGACTCTAAGCAGATGTGGAGGGGACAGGCATGTGTATTAGCCTGAGATGCCTGGCTGAAGAGGCTTCCTACAGAGGTGAGCACGAAGCGTAATGCTCTGAAGGAAAGTGGTTGCAATAAGGTGTCGGAGAGACTTCCAATCAAAATGATGGTGTGGTGAACTGTGCATAGTAACTGATCTTAACTGGATGTTCATGGCTTGGAGTGGCTCAAGGCTTGAATTGCATCCTTCGTGAGACAACTTCTCCAATATCCTAACCAAGCTGGGGTGGGGGTGGGTGGTGGCTTCTGAAAATGGCAGTCACTTGCATAACGCTTTTCAGACCCGACGCATGAGGGAGGGGAGCCGGTAAAAAGCCTTTGCCAGAAGGAAGCCTCACAGTCCTGTAATCACCAAGAATTCAGAGGAGAGCATTGCCAACCATAAATCACTACATGGCC
Source organism: Micromys minutus (assembly GCF_963924665.1). NCBI lineage: Eukaryota > Metazoa > Chordata > Mammalia > Rodentia > Muridae > Micromys > Micromys minutus. The sequence continues at coordinate 45,863,450 of NC_137979.1, read as the reverse complement.
CTTGTCACTTAGTTAATAAGTCACCTCCTCTTCCTCCTCCTCTGTTCCTGCCAGTAAATTGAACTTGGCAGGCCTTGCTATTTTTCTTATAATGCCAGTTGACAAAATCGCCTCCCCAAAGCAACGCTGTCATCAACTCAAGCATCTTAAATAAGGAGCTACAGAAGGTGGCTCCCCTGCAGCTGGGAGAGAAAAGCCACTCCACATGAAAAATGGAGTCCAAAAACATATATCTTGGTCTTTGGGGACATATGTAGACTCATGAATATTCATTGATGTTCCCAGCTAGTCTTATTTAAAATAAATCTATCCCTCCCTTTGATGGCATTTGTTCAACTAAAAGGAATGTGGTGGGCCAGCAAGTTAGCTCATTGGATAAAGGCACTTGCCACCAAGACTGAGAACCTGAATGAATTCAAGTTCTCAAGCGGATCTGGTGGAAGGAGAGAATTGACTCCCAAAGTTTGTTATCCTCTGACTTCCTCGTGCACACTGTGGAAAGTATGTAAACAGAGAGACATAGACACATGCAGTAGGTAGGTAGGAAGGTAGGTAGGTAAGTGGTTAGATGATATATAGATGAATGGATGGATGGATGGATGGATGGATGGATGGATGGATGGATAAATGGATAGATGGATGATGGATGGATAGATGGATGGATGGATGGATGGATGGATAAATGGATAGATGGATGGATGAATGGATGGATGGATGGATGGATGGATGGATGGATGGATGGATGGATAGGTGCCCACAGATCCATCTTACCCACCCCTCACCTCTTTCTCTATCATACCACAAGGTATTAGCATCTTCTAGTTTGCACAATAGCACAAAAGAAGCCTGAGACTCCACCAGCTTTAGGAACATAACTTGAAAGGCTCTGCTATTGAACGTGGTTAAGCACGGTTTCCCTCCTGCTCTACTACAGCATGGCCTGCCCCGCCCTACAGAGTTGGTGAGGAGTGTGCATGCGCAATCAACCCCTTCCCTCCTCCATCTCTTCATTCCCTAAAAAGAAAAAAAAAAAAAAAAAAAAAAAAAAAAAAAAAAAAAAAAAACGCTATTCCTGCTTAGATGGAGGAAAACTTCCCAGCAGGATTCTTCCAAGGGTTTCATGAGAAAAATTCACCACTAATAAAGTTCCCATTACTTTCTGGTTGCTATAATAAGATATCAGACAAATCCCCCCAAAGAAAGCAAGGATTTATTTCAGTGTGTGGTCAAGGGGGCCTTACCATCTGTCGTCTACCAGGCAGGGAAGACAGAGAAGCTGGAGCTTGGTTGGTTACACTTGCATCTGAAGGCAGGAAACAAGAGATGGGTGCTTATTCTGGGCTTGCATTTACCCTTTTATTCAGACAGGCTCCTCCGCTCATGGAACAGTACAATACAGTCCTAGTATATCATCCCGCCTCCATTAACCCAATCTAGACTCACCTGTGGTATTCACAGTCTCCATTAACCACTGTAGTATCCCCATCTCTTTTGTTTACCAAAGGCCTCACCCCTACCCAGGATGAGTGGTACAGAACCAGCCAGCAGCGCAAGGTGTTAAAGCAGTGACTACTGGTCACCAAGAACATCTAGTATGGAAGCAGCATGCAGAGGGTGGGGGTGGCTCGGTTGAAAGCACAAGTATCTGAGTTTGAGTCTCAGAATCCATGGAAAAGAAGTCAGACACGGTGTATGCTTGCCATCTGAGCACTGGGGCTGTGGAGGTGGGAGGATCTCTGCCGCTTGCTAGTCAGCCAGCCTAGCCTTATGTGGGTGAATTCCAGACTTACGTCTCAAATACAAGGTGCACCAAAGCACCTGAAGACTGGTACCCAATGTGACCTCTGGCCTCCATGCACATGTGCACGTTGCAGGCACACAGCGGTGTTGGGGGTAGGGGATGGGAAGGCTATGATATACTCATCAAGTCCAGCCTCACCCAGAGTCCCATTGGGGATGTCAGTAGCTTTGCAAGATCTAGTTGAGATTCTGATTAGTTAGACGTAAAGTGTGAAGCCGGCTCATTCTTGGGACTTTTCAGGTCTTCTCAGAAGCAGCAGCCTCCACAGTCTACTTCCTTTCACTCTTCCCTAACTCTCCATGTGTATAAGACCATGTGTACTTATACATGCCGTCTCTCTGATTCTGATAACTCACTTGATTGGTTTCAGGAAACTGGCAGGTGTGGTGGTTTGAGTGAGAATGTCCTCCATAGGCTCATATGCTTAAATGTTTGGTCGGCAGTTGGTGGAACTGTTTAGGAAGGATTAGGAGGTATGGTCTTGGTGGAAGAGGTGTGTCACTGGGAGTGGGCTTTAAAAAGCCCATGACATTCCCAGTTAGTTTGTGTGCTCTTGCTCTCGCTCTTCCCACCCCATCCCCAACCCCCACATACACACTCTCTCTGTCCCTGTGTCCTTTATGGTTGCTAATTCAACATATAAACTCTTAGCTACTGCTCTAGTACCATGACTTCCTGCTGCCAGTAAGTTGTCTTGGTTGTGACATTTTGTCACGGGGACACAAAAGTAACTAAGATAACATGTAATCACACTGAACCTTTGGAGTTATATCCTTCCCTCTCACACATTACTAACCATCCTTCCCATATTATCCAATCAAAATTCCATGATTTAAAAAAATAAAGCAAAAGAGCCCACCATCCATTGTTTAAACACATCCTCACAATGGGCTACTATACAGCCATTAAAAATGATGTTGTAGAAGAATGCTTAATGACAAGGAGGAATGTTCCTGATGCATTTGCTCTGTGAAAATGTCAGGCCACAGGCCCACAGTACCTCAAAACACAAACTCATCTCAAAGATATATTGAGACTAGACAGAAACGATCATTTCTACATGGTTCTTGCTCGCCTTTTTCTGTCTTTAAATATTCTACAAAAATTCTTTTTGCCATTAAACAAACACCAAATGAAAATATCCTGCCTATTACGGGCTAGACTGTGTGGCCCTATTCCCACCTTTACATGTTGAAGTCCTAACTCTCTAAATGTGACTGCCTTTGAGGGCCAGGCCTTTAAGGAAGTAACAAAGGTAAAATGGGTTCATGTGCAGGATCCTAACACAATGTGTCTACTGTTCTCATAGAAGAGAAAACAGGAGTCATCAGTCAAGTGTGCTTACTGACCTTATAGAGGACCCAAGTTCAGTACCAAGCACCCATGCTAGGTGGCTCCCAACCACCTATGACTTCAAATCCAAGGAATCCAATATTCTATTCTTGGCCATCCGTCCCATCTTAGCCAATCAAACAAGGAGCACACACATACATACAAATACCAAATTCAAATAGACAAATAAAAATTTTAAAAAGAAAAGGAAATGGGGTTCCAGATAACATGAGCCACAAGCAGAGACATCAACACACAGGCAAGGACAGAAGCCTTCCAAGCAAATATTACTGACACCTTGATCTTGGCCTTTAGGCCGGGGTACTTATGAAGTCTTTATTGTTTGAGACCTAAGCTTGTGTGGTATTTTGTTACAGAGCCTGAGCAAAGACACTACTTGTCTTTCAAAGCCCAGCTTGAATGCTAACCCTTTCAGACCATGGCTCACACTTAGAACTGATATCCTGCTAAGATCAAAAACTCAGATGACAGCAGATGCTGGTGAGGACGCAGAGAAAGAGGAACACTCCTCCACTGTTGGTGGGGTTGTAAACTGGTACAACCACTCTGGAAATTAGTCTGGCGGTTTGTCAGAAAATTGGGCATAGTTCTACCTGAAGACCCAGTTATTCCAGTTCTGGGCATATACCCCAGGGACACTCCAACATACAACAAAGATACATGCACCACAATGTTCATGGCAGCCCTATTTATAATAGCCAGAAGCTGGAAAGAACCCAGATGTCCTTCAGTAGATAAATGGATACAAAAATTGGGGTATATTTACACAATAGAGTACTACTCAGCTATCAGAAACAATGACTTTATGAAATTCCTAAGAAAGTGGATGCATCTAGAGAATATCATCCTGAGTGAGGTAACCTAGTCACAAAAGAACAGACATAATATGCAGTCACTGATAATTGGATAGTAACCCCAGAAAGCTCTGAACACCCCAGAAACAACTCACAGGCCATATGAAGCTCAAGAAAAACAAAGGCCAAAAAATGAAAACCTCAGTCCTTCTTAGGAAAAAAAATAAATGTATAGCACCCTCTCAGAGTGTGGTACACCTGGACCTTAAATCATTAATAATCCAAGAGCTAAGAATATAGCCTTGTGGAAATTTTGGGTATTCAAAGATCACTATGCTTAATCTATACTCACCAGGCAAACTGACTGTTTCCATGTTATGTTCTGCCCTACATGTACTTCATGCTTTTGGTAACTAGTGGGATTTCAATGCATGCTATCAAACCTCTAAAAGAATTAAGTACTGACAAAAAATATTCATATAATGTTATGCCAAAATGCCTTTAAAAGTCTGTATATGTATCCATCTTTTTTAGAAATAAAGTTGTAAGAGAGAAAAAGAAAAAAAGAACTGATATCCCAAGCTGACCCCACCCCACATAGATAATCAAAGAAGGGCTGCTAACTGCAAAGAGCAAGCAGGTGTTGCTCCAGGACTCAGTGGACCAAGCTAGCCCAGAAAGGCAAAGGTCCTCTTTGGGATGCTGTTGAATACAGAGGTGTTGTCCACAGTGAAGGATCTCAGATTGGATTCAGCTGTCCAGTGTTCTCTCCTCAAATGGCCCCAGTGAGTACCAGAAACTGAGCTGAGAAGCCAAGAGAGAAAGGAGGAGAAGGGGAGGGAGGGAGGGAAGGAGGGAGAGGGGGGAAGGGGGAAGGGAGGGAGGGAGGGAGAGAGAGAGAGAGACAGAGACAGAGAGAAAGAGAGAGAGAGACAGAGACAGAGAGAAAGAGAGAGAGAGACAGAGAGAGATTTGCCCACTAGATGTTCTCACCTCAGAAAGGCAAGCTGGCACACGATACTATGATGTAAGGCTCTTTCAGGGGCTCTGTGGGGAAAGCCCTAGCCTTAACACTATCACTAATTTTCTATGGGGCTTTAAGCAAATCACAGGTATCTTGTGGTCTCCACTTCCAGGGCTAGAAATAGTTACAGAAGAACGTGCTACAGACTGTCGTCTGGGGCCACCATCAGTTCTTTATACCTAGTTTCTGAGTATATACATACATACATAATATACATACACACACACACACACACACACACACACACACACACACATATATGCTGTAATCCCAACAAGGAGTCTAAGGCAGTAGTATCTGGAGTTCAAGTCCTGCTGGGCTACAAAGTAAGTCCAGGACCAGCCTGGGACACAGAAAAAAAAAAACAAAAAGAACCAAAAAAAAAAAAAAAAAAAAAAAAACCTTCATCGCAAAAAAGAAACAAAGCAGGGCTGAGATGGAGCTGAGCAGTAGAGCATCTTCCTAACCTGTACCAGGGTCAAGTCCTAAACACCTAATCCTCTGCAGTGAGGAAGGAAGGACAGCTCTGGTGGAGGCCTGCACCCCGCCACCCCTGGCCTTCGCTCTTGGGGTGAATGGCATTTCCTGTCAAGTGGATCTATGTGGATCATCAGAGAAATCCGTCAGGCTGGGTCAACAGCAGTAGCATTCATGACGACCCCAAACCTGCAGAATTCAGAGCTGGCCTTGAGGGACCCCTTCTAGCTTCTGTTTCTTCTTCAGCCCTCTCCCACCAGACAGAGCTCTCAGGAGCAGGGAAAACCACTCACTGACCTACTTTTTTTTTTTTTTTAAGACCTATGAGTCAAGAGGGAAGCTTCAGAAGTGATGGGATCAGCTGTACTTCCTTATCCAAGGATACAAGTTCATCCATGAGAGCCTCTCCATGCCCGTGTCCAGGTCTGTGACACAATGTCATTGCAGAATATGGAGAACCGGGGTATTTTAGCATGAATTTTGTCTCTTGCCTTTGGGGTGTGTGTGGGGGGTGTGGGGTGTATGTGGTGTGTGTATGTGGTGTGTGTGTGGTGTGTGTGGTGTGTATGTGGTGTGTGTGTGTGTGTGTGTGTGTGTGTGATGTGTGTGTTTGTATGTGGTATGTGTGTGTGGTGTGTGTATGTGGTGTGGGGGGGTGTGGGGTGTGTGTGTGGTGTGTGTGTGTGTGTGTGTGTGGTGTATGTGGTGTGTGGTGTGTGTGTGTGTGTGTGTGTGTGGTGTATGTGGTGTGTGTGTGCTTGTGGTGTGTGTGTGGGGGGGTGTGTATGTGTGTATGTGGTGTGGGGGGGTGTAGTGTGTGTGTGTGTGTGTGTGTGGTGTGGCGGGGGTGTGGGGTGTGTGTGTGTGTGTGTGTGTGTGTGTGTGTGCTGTGTAATAATGAACAAGAATCCACCCTCAATATAGATCAAACTTTTCATCCCCAAGGTAGAGACCCGAACATAATTGCAGAATTTCTGCTACAGTAGATAACCCCTCTAAAAAAGAAAAAAAGGAAGAGGGTTCCTCCTTGCTGAGTACCACACTGTATCAGCCTGGACCGTGGCACTGTGGGCCCTCGATGGGGAGCTCTGAATTGACACTCTACAGCTCACCCAGTGCAGTAAGAAGCCAGGGCTCTGCAGGAAAACCTCATCTTCCTGAGCGGGTCAGCAGCCCCGAGGACATGGGTAAAAGAGAAGAGTTGCCCAGGAGCCACACCCAGGAGCCTCTGGGCCTTTCCAGGATCTATAACCGGTGCTGTTCCGGGTGGATCTCCTGCCTCAGGGCCATGTGAGCACACTACCTCTGCTCTCTTTCATCCAGGGAAACAAGAAAAGCCTTCCAGTCACCTTTTTCTCACAGACCTGCCAAACATTAAGATCTCTCTCTGTGTGTCTCTGTCTTTTGAATTGAGGACATGAGACCGAGAAGATACAGTCCCTGTCTCCAGGGACTTAGGGTCTAGTAGGGTACCAGGGACAATGGCATTCTTTATCACCTCCCCCCTTTATCTTGTAGCCCTAGCATTAGGAGGTGAAATAAGCTGGGTTGAATCCACATAGAAAAAAATACTGGGTTGGCCATTGGCATCCATTTTAAACAATGGTCAGCAGCCATCTTGGTAGCCACAGGCCCCAGGTAAGTCCCATGTAACACTATTCAAGATCACAGTAAAAAGAAAGTGATGTCAGGAGAGAAATACGCAGGCAGTGGGAGAGGCCTCTGATAGGCCACCACATGAGGGATCTGGGGGATCTGGGTCTTCAGTTCTGTGACAGAGCCCTGAGACCTGTGCAAGAAGCTAAAGGCAGAATGGAGCCAGGGAGGGTCAATGGAGGGTTGAACAGATTACCCAAATAATACCTACAAGACTCGTCCTATCATAACAACAGCTTGATATCTCTGACTTGGTATGACCAAAGCATGAAGCTCAAATACTACCTGGGTCTACACAGTCAACACAGAAACCAAATGTTCTTTTCTGTGGTATTTGGTTGGCTGTTTTTTTGTTTTGTTTTTGTTTTTTTGTTTTTGTTTTTGTTTTTTTGTTTTGTTTTATTGTTTGCTTCTTTGTAGAGACAATCCCATAAAGCCCAAATTAGACTTGAACTTACTGTGCACGTTAGGATAATCTTGAACTCCAGATTCTCCTGCCCAAGTGCTGGGATCACAAGTGTGCACCTCCATGCCCAAGTGAGACCAGAGTCTAAGGCCCCACTGCACACTTCATCATTGGAAAAGCCTCTAATTCTAAACTTTGGTCTTTCTCACATGCAGGCTGGGGGCCAGGATGAGACGAACTGAGATGGGAAAGACGGTGCACAGACAGCTTTGAAAGCTCTTCTCTTGTGCTCTGTGGATCCTTCCAGCTCCCTTCAGTTAAAAATGGCCTCTTTCCATAGGGACACCAACCCATCCACAAAAGTTTCAACCTAAAATGTATTCTGTCTACAAGAAATGCAGGAACAGCGATGGAGCAGAGCCTGGGGGAGTGGCCAACCAATAACCAGCCCAACCTGAGACCCATCCCACGGGCAAGCACCAATTCCTGATACGAATAACAATACTCTGTTCTGCTTGCAGACAGGAATCTAACATGGCTGTCCTCTGAGAGGCTCCGCCCAGCAGCTGATTCAAATCTAACATGGCTGTCCTCTGAGAGGCTCCGCCCAGCAGCTGATTCAGACAGACACAGACACCCACAGCCAAACAGTGGATGGAGCTTGGGGAATCTATGAAAGAAAAAATTTTAAAGATTTATTTACTTATTATATATATAGCATTCTGCCTGCATATGTGCATATGTGACTACATGCCAGAAGAGAGCACCAGATCTTATTGTAGACGATTATGTGGTTGCTGGGAATTGAACTCAGGACCTCTGGAAGAGTAGTCAGTGCTCTTAGCCTCTGAGCCACCTCTCCAGCCCAGAGATTTATTTATTGTGTATAAAGTTCTGCCTGCATGTACTCTTGCACACCAGAAGAGGGCATCAGATCCCATTACAGATGGTTGTGAGCCACCATGGGGTTGCTGGGAATTGAACTCAGGGCCTCTGGAAGAGCAGTCAGTGCTCTTAACCACTGAGCCATCTCTCCAGCCCTGAAAGAATTTTTATAAAGAATTTCAGTTTCCACAGGAAGATCAACAGAGTCAACTAACCTAGACCCTTGGGTGGTGTCAGAGACCGAACCACCAACCAAAGAGCATACACAGGCTGGACCTAGGCCTCACGCACATATGTAGCAGATACGCAGTTTGGTCTTTACATAAGTCTTCAAACAACGAGCAGGGGCTATCCCAAAAACTGCTGCCTGTCCATGAGATATGCTCTTTTAGTTGGGCTGCCTTGTATGGCCTCAGTGGAAGAAGATTCGCCTAGCCCTGCATGCGCCAGGCTTGTTGTGCCAGGGTGGAGGGATTACCAATGAGACCCCCCCCCATCTGCTCAGAGGAGAAGGGAAAGGGGGATGGAGGGAAGAATTGTGGGAGGGGGTGACTGGGAGGGGGCAGTGGGTGGGATGTAAAGTGAATGAGTAAGAAAAAAGAATATTCAACTCTGTTATATAAAAAAATTAAACTAAAAAAAAAAAAACAAAAACAAACAGAAAAACCAACAACATAAAAACCTCTTGGCTACCTGAGGGAACGGCATAGCCTGACTTTATCTTTTGAGTTCTGCTCTTGGGATTATCTGTCTGACTCAGATCTACATCATCTAATGAGAATTCAAGTGGCAGGGGAGATGCCTGTGAAAATCATCGAGGGACGACAAAGCTTACACACCGTGTTACTGGAGGGAACACAGAACTACGCAGGTTGAGTGTGGGAAGCTGAATGCCCAGCTTCCTGGTTCAGTTCCCATGATAGAAACATAAACATGAGCTATCACTGCAGGTGTGGTCTGTGGGCATCACCTGTGGATTCGGTAGAACTGTAGATGTCAGCTGCACCAGACCAGCCGGGGTTTCTAAGTCCCCAGGTGATTCCTGCACACACTAAACTCTAAGACTCTGAGACGTTCTGGGAGGATCATGGTTTTTGCCGGGACATTGGAATCATTTGAAGAGTGTTAAAAAGCCAGTGTTGCGAGTGCTGGAGAGATGGCCCAGTGGTTTAAGAGCACTGACTGTTCTTCCAGAGGTCTTGAGTTCAATTCCCAGCCCTTCATTCACATGGTGACTCACAGCAATCTCTAAGGGGATCGGATGCCCTCTTCTGGTATCTGGCATGCTGTGTATCCACAGCAGAGCACCCATACGTTAAATCTAGAATGTCTAGGGTACATCACAGGACACTGGGGATCACACTGATTTATTGATTGATAATTGCTGTACCTCCCAGGCTATCTCAAGGGTTAAGATCTCACACATACACACACACACACACACACACACACACACACACCCCGCACTATGCAAATCAAAGGTCAATGGTACCTGTAGTATGGGCTACACCTTTGAGACCCTCTTTCCAAAAGAGGAGAAAAGAAAACTGTAAATCAAAACCAAAACTAACTGAGCATATCTGGGAGGTGAATACATAGGCAGCTATTGGTCAGCCTCAGCTACATAAGACCCTGTCTCACCTTAATCCCAGCATTTGGGAGGCAGGGGCATGAAGATCTCTGGGTTCTAAGTTCAAGGCCAGCATGGTTTACAGAGTGAGCTCCAGCACAGCTAAGGCTACAAAGAAATACTTTGTCTTGAAAAACCAAAAACCAAACCAAAACAAACAAGCTTAGCCCCTGCTTTGGCATGTGATGTAGTAGTGCGTTTGGAAGAACGTTACCTAACTTACCTAAAGTCTCATGGCAATTAAATGACAGTCTGTAGGACTTGAGCCAATACCTCCAACTCTAGGCTCCTCTTCATTGGGATCTATTGCCCTACAGAGGAAAATGGAGTTGAAGAAAGGAGAAGCATTAGAGGAAAATTCTTCCTGGAAGAAGAATTCTGTGGATGTGAGTGATCTGATGCCTTTAGACTCCTGACAGGCTACATGGGATGCCTTGTTCCTCAGAGGCTGGAGAGAAGACAGGATTCCACTTCCTACAGCTGTCCTCGGGACAGGAGGAGTCTCTACACCTTTGCCCATCCAGCCTGGCCCTGCCTTTCCCACAGTCTCCCCCATCAGCTTCCCAGAGACACCAAGCACCTAGGGACTGTCCCCCACTCAGCCCCACAATTCTCAGAACTCAGGTGAGGTTTCTGAGCCCCCACAACATCAACTCCTGGCTTCTAGCAGAAGTGCAGGGACTGGCCCAGTACTCAAGTCAGCAACCACGAGGCTCGAAACCTGCTGGGTCCAGAGGCTCCCCTGAGACTTGTTTTTACTCTCTAGTCAGGGCTTTGGGAGGAGGGGATGTTTCAAACCTGTGACTGCCTCAGCTTCGTACTTCGTCTGGTGTGTTTTTGAAGTGGCTTTTTGTTATTCTGCCTTGACTCACTCATCTTTCTCAGCAGCTGTGGAAAAACGTGTTCTGTCTGCCCCAGCAGGACATTTGGATTCTGTGTAAACAGCTCGCCCGGTGGCTAGATGGGGCTGAACAGAGAAGGCTCGGACCTGTCGCATCCTTGAAATTAAACACTCGATATAAACATTCTTGTGTCCAAGGCAGGTGAGAGGGACAGACCTGAGAAAGCAGAAAGGACTCTCTAGGCACACAGTCATCCTAACACTCTATGATCATTCAGTGCAGGTCCTGTGCTGCAGGCATGAATGAGCCATGGGGCTGTGAGGAGGAGGAGATCCACCTTCAAGGAGCCTTTCTGGTCTCTCTTCCTAAAGATTCAAGCGTTGATCTCTAATTGCGCTATCCAATATGGTAGCCACTAACACATACAACTATTGAATGGTCTCAGAGAAGCAAATGTGAATAAGGGACTACATTTTGATGTAAATTTACCTGATTTAAGTGAGATTTACATAGGCATAAGTAGTAGATATGTTAACTATAGCTCAAAAACTGCAGTGTCTATACCCTGTAACCCAACGTGGAGCCAAAGCTTGTCTCAAACTCACAGTAATCTTCCAGCTGAACAATGTAGATTTGGGCTTGGAGGCACTGAAGGGTCTCCCATGCCTGGGGCAAAACTGCCAGTGGTTGGCAGGCTTTGAAATCACCCTAGAAGTTTTGAATGGGATTCTAACATAGGCCAGGTTGGACCCAAAGGCTTCCTTTCCCCACAGCTCATCCAATACTACCTACTGTGTGCTCATTTGCTCCCTACAGTTTTCAAAAGAATTTAAGCATTCCAATGTTTACAAAAGTCTTCTACATCGTAAACATTCATCGCAGAAAACTGAGAGCGCTCAGAAAAACAAGAAGATGAAGGGTTAAAACATTTATGCCGTTATTCTTCCAGACAGCTTCCCATGGGTCTGTCTACACTTTCCACTGGAATTGGTACCATGCTATGTTGGCTATTTTGTTTTTAATCTTTTAAAAGATTAAAATTTAAATTTATTCTTAAACTTCAATTATAATTCTTTTTTTTAAAGAAGATTTGTATTTATTTTTATTTGTGTATGTCTGTGGGAGGGGACTATATATATGGTTGCTTTCAGATGCCAGAAGAGGGCATCAGACTCCGCTGGAGTTATAGGCAGTTAACATAGGTGCTCAGAAACAAACTCGGGTTCTTGCCAGAAGTAGCAATTGCTCGTAAGCCCTGAGCCATTTCTCCAGCTAGTACACTGTCTATTTTGTGAGTGTTCTTGTTATTTTCATTTGAATAACAAATATTCTGCCACCAGCCAGGCCGTGGTGCACACCTTTAATCCAGGCATTGGGAAGCAGAGGCAGAACTCTTGAGTTCAAGGCCAGCCTGATCTACAAAGTGAGTTCCGGGATAGCCAGGGCTACACAGAGAAACCCTGTTTCAAACACACTAACAAAGAACCCAAGTGTTCATCCACCACCGATTGTAATAGCTGCCTGGTATTCTATAGTGCATAGAAAAACATAATTTATTTATCTGAGTCCACATTAATATTTTCTCAATTTTTGGTCTCATTTAAACAATCACTGCTATATCGATTATCTTTGTGAAAAACTATTCACCAACCCCTCAGGAGAAAAAAATTAGACCAAAATAATACAAAACTCTAAGACTTCTGATATGTACTAAATCGCTCCTGAGAAAAGTTTAGCCTCTTCATATTCTTACTGTCAGAGTATGAGAGCATTTATGCTTTCACGTGCTGGCTCTGGAGCCTGGGAAGATGGCTCCATCAGCAAAAGTCTTGCTTGCTCACATTCTACATAAAGTCACCTTCAGAGACTGCTACGCCAAGATGCTAAGCATGGCAACAGTATTGATGGATTGAGTGTCTTCTGTATTAATCACTTCTCCTTAAAAGAAATACTGACTTATAAAGTCATTGTGCCCCTTTGGCAGACAGACAGATTGATAGACAGACAGAGCAAACTTGGGAAATCAGAAGATAGGGTGAAAGCCAAGGAGATCTGTGTTCTCCAGGCCTCCAGTTATGAGCCAGCCTCGCTGGGCAGTACCAACCCTACACAAAGGAAACAGCCAATGGGAGGCTCTGCTGCAGAGATCCTTGGGAAAATTCCCTTCACCTTTCGGAGTCTGCAAAGCACAGAGCAAAAAATGGCCGCAGGAGAAGGTGCAAAAGACTTTGCTAAGAGCAACAATAATAGCCTGTCACCAGTGCGTGGCCTGTGGTCAGACAAGGCGACGCTAGGTAAGGCTTGGCTCCGAGAGTCTCTGCATCCCTGCCCTTTCTGGAGTAATGCAGATCATACAAGTTGGCCTTTCCCTCAGAAACCCATTGCAAATCCAGTTAAGGAACTCACCCGTCTGTGTCCCCCAACTCGGGAGGTGACGAGGGCATGGCAGTCACCTGACCCTTTTCACGCCTTGACCTCTATTCTCTTGATTTCCCAGTTCTGCCCTATGACATCAGTGACAGCGTGACATTCTCCTACCTGCCCATGTCTGCCTTCACCACCCCCTCTTCCCTGCTCTGTGACACACAATGTCCCTGGAGAGTCCCTGCACATCATCACAGAACGAAAACAAAAACAACGAAGAAAAATACCAAACCTTCCTCTTGCTATACCTGCCCCCTCAACCATGGCTGCCCCCCTCTTTGCTTCTAGAAATGAAATCGCTTTGTTTCACTTCTGCTATTTACACAGGGGTGCCTGCCAGGGGGACCTCAGCAGCGAGCCTATCTTCATTTTAATTCAGGCTTATTTTTGGAGCTCTCAGCTGTTGATACAAAGTGCTGAAAGGAGCTTATGTGAATCAGTCAAGGAAAGTAAGGAGCAGGAAAAGAATTGTAGAGTGGTGTAGGCGACCTGCTCCAGGTCAAGTGTCCGATGGACAGGACTTCATTTGGTTCATATAGTGTTTCTAATATGGAGTCTTAGTATGGGCTACGTTTTCACGGACAGTGAGACTGAAGTTCTGTGCACTTAGTGACAGGGTCAAAGCCAAGTGCTAGGAGTCAAAGACTTGGATTTGAAAGCCACCCTGACACGAAAGCCAAAGTGGGGCTGATGAGATGACGCGGTGGATAAAGACGATTGCAACCAAGCCTGACAACCTGTGTTCGATTCCTAGATACCCCGATAGAGGAAGGCACGAATTCTCTCCTCTGCATCTGAGCTGTGACACGTGAGCATAGGTGTGTATACACGGACACAAACATATTTAAAAGGGGGATGGTTGTGCTGACCCCCAAGCCCTTCTTACACTCTATGCCCCCTCCTTCTCCTATAAGTAGCTCACCGGAATTCACCTGAATTCCTCCATGTCTCCCTCCCCTGTGTCTCCATTATCTCTGCCCCAGCAAGCTGTCTCCTGTACTTTGCCTTTTTCTGCTTTGAAACAAAAATAGGACCAGTCACAGAAAGCTCTAGAATTTTAGGGTTTGGTTTAAATTTCCCCCACCTCCCATTTAAAAGACTGGCTTCGAGAGCATGACGAATTCAGAGGCGGATGCTCGCAGCCAATCACTGGACTGAGAACGGGGTCCTTAATGCAATTAGAGAAAGAATTGAAGGAGCCGAAGGGGTTTGCAACCCCATAAGAACAACAATACCAACCAACCAGAGCTCAAAGGGACTAAACCACTATCGAAAGAGTGCACATGGATGGACCCATGGCTCCAGCTGCACATGTGGCAGAGGCTAGCCTTGTTGGGCATCAATAGAAGAAGCCCTTGCTCCTGCCAAGGCTTGATGCCCCAGTGTAGGAAAATGTCAGGGTTGGGGGGCAGAGGGGGTGAGTGGGTAAACACCCTCATAAAAGCAGGGAGAGGGGGAGGGAATGGGGAGATGGAGGGGAACCGGGAAAGGGGATGACATTTGAAATGTAAATAAAATATATGGGGGGCACTGGCTGCTTTCCCCCAGGAACCCTGTTAGGAAAGGGGATGAAGTGAATGCAAGGAAGAATTCCACTGGCCTTGCAACCAGCTGGGCTCAGCGGGGGCCCCAGCTGCTCCCATTAAGGAATCAGCGAAGCTGATACTGCCTCACCTACCAGTTGGAGACAAGATGCCCACCAGGCAGGGCGGATGATGTGTTCGCTGATTTTCATGGTGCTGTGACAGAACATGCAAAGAACTAGGGAAGGGAGGTTTATTTAGGCCCACGGTTTCCGAGAGTTCTGCTGAGCGTCCTGGGGCTCTGGCTCCATACACCTGAGCAATATCCCATAATGGCAAAGGAGAAGCCATTTGCTTCATGGCTGATGGGGAAGGCCAGGGGAGGAACGCCAACGCTCTGCCAAACTCTTCCTTTCCCTCAGTTCAGCCGTGGGGAAGAGCTTGGGAGCCATGCTCATATTGAATGAACGGGCTTCCTCTCTCCGTTAATCCTCTCTGGAAACAGCCTCACAAACACATTGGGAGGTGTTTCCCACCAATCTCTTAAGTGATTGTAAAGTTGACAGTATGCCTAGATCCTGCAGGGATCAGAAGAGGACACCAGATCCTCAGGGATAGAACACGGAGAGCTGCAGGCTGCCATGTGGGTGCCGTGTGGGTGCCGTGTGGGTGCCGGGAACTAGAGACAGGTTGCAAGAGCCTCCCGTCTGGAGGAAACCAGAGATGGTCTCGAAGGTGTGAGTCCCTCTATGGAACATGAGCCCAATGTAATATCTACTGCATGTTCTCTCTGCCTGTCCCTTTAAATGACAATTCACACCAAGACATGGAGCCGCGGCAGACATCTGTGCGAAGCCTTAAACCTGATATTTGAGAGAACGTTATACCCTAGTTTTTCCCAGTACTTGAGGGTTAAGCTAGACAAGTGTTCTACAGCCAAGCAATGACCCCCGCTTTCTTCAGTTTGTCTTTGAGATGGGGGTCTTTCTAACTTGACCAAGCTACCTGTAGTTTTGACAACCCCTTGTACTTATAAAATTTCCAAAGCGCAGGCCTGGGTCACTAGGCTTACAGAAAATACACTTCGGGTCAATACAATCTCTGGCAATAATCTGTTTTTCCCAACTCCAAGTAGGAAGAGGTTTCGGCACATACACATTAGTGTTTATTCATAGACCCTCCTCTGTTGCTCCTCTCTGCTTTAAAAGTCTTTGTTCCAGAAACTGTAGATAGGAAGACAGATGGCTAGATCCCCGAGGCTGAGAGCTGAGGAAGGTGTGCACAGAGGACTCAAGGGACCTGTCAGGGGCCAGGTAAGGAAGCTGCATCGTGGCCTCTTGCGTCTAGTAGTGTTGAGAGAGTTACAGGCACTCGGGGGAGGGAGGTGGAATGAGGTAGAAGCCCTAGAACTTGGATGAGCGAAGTTTGCTATATGTAAATTAGACTTTACAATTATGTAATTTTTTTTCCTCCAACCCACATTTCAAGAAAGCTGTGGGAATGTCAAAAGGGAGTATATTAAGGCTTATAAATTAAGTTCCTTTGCTGTGACATTTAGGGCAGCATCTGCTATGTTCCTGGCTGTTCGGCATCACACCAGTAGCCTTGCTTTCTGGAGGGAATTCCCTTGTCGTTAGTCCTCTTCACCAACTCCCAGCCCAGACACAGGCACACGATCTACCCTCCACCAATCAGAAGGTGGTACGCAGATTTTGTTTAAAAAGTGAGAACTAAAGTTTGGACGCTAGGGCCGCACATAGCTTCCATTTTTGCCGGCATTGGAGCAGCAGATGGGTTTTTAGCTTTGGGGTGGTGAGTGGTTTTGAAATTGAGTTCCTTGTTTAATGATGGTGTAGGGGAAAGACCTGGATGGGGGAGTTCCATTCTCAGCCCTTTACTGACTGTGAGCCTCCTTTGGGAAAGTCCTTAACTTCTCTGGTTCTGTATTTCCTCATCTCTAGAATGAGCGTCATGGCGCTGACTTCACAGAGCCGTTCTGAGATGGAATGATGTGCTGTAATAAGTGCTAGCTCCCATCCTTGCTCAGTCTCTCAGATCCTGGAAATGGCTATCCTGTTCTCCCTCTGGAAGCTCCCTGAAGGCCAGGCTGTGCGGCCTTCATCCAAGCCTGGACCAGTATTTCAAAAGAGTCTCGGCGAGCTTTGCTCATTAGCCAAAACGGATGTTGGCCTTTGGAAGCAGGGGCCAATGACTATGCGTGGAAATATTCTTCGCTGAGCCTCTCTCCTCTGCTACTTCCTCATGAGCTCTAAGTGGCATCTATTTGAGGTCAAACGCATAGAAAGATGCTTCAGCTTAACTCTAGGTGCCTTTGGTTGAGCACCAAGAATATACTTAGTGCTGTGTAAGAAATGGATAAGGTGCCCAGTATGGAGGAGGAGAAATACCAAGACAAAGGTAGTACACAAACCTCAGACAGTGATAGAGACAGCTGGGTAACATTCTGTAGGCTTGGAGGCTTCAGAAATTCTTCAAAGAATTGGGAGCTCTTTGAGCTGGATTTTTTTTAAAGTATATGAGTGTTTGATCTTCATGCATGTGTGTCATGAGCATACCTGGTACCTATGGAGAACAGAAGAGGGTATCAGACACCCTGGAACTGGAGTTACAGACAGTTGTCAGCTGCCATGTGGGTGCTGGGAACTGAACCTAGGCCCTCTGCAGGCACAGCAAGGGCTCTTAACTGCTGTCTCTCTGGCCCTTTAAGTTGAATCTTGAATAACAGGTTAAGAGATGACAGAGAGGAAAGGAACCAGAGTGGAAAAGTGTGGGGGACAATTCTAGAAAGATGAAAGTGTGCGGTGCCTTGACCTGGAAGAGTCAGAGCACACGGCAGACACAGTTGGAAGGTCCCAAGCATCAGCTCCGAAGTGTTCAATGGGCCAAGCTGAGAGGGGCTTTGAATGCCATGGGTAGAGCCTCCAGGGGGAGGAAGAAGCAGATAGCAAGTCCTTCAACTACCACGGGGGAAGGGAGGGAAGGGGGTCAGGACTCTCACCATCTTTTCTTCTTGACCAAAGCTCTGCCAAGAGTTCCTATATGTGCGGTATGGGCCTCCTGAGGTCTTCAGGAAACAATTAATGGGGTCCCCAAAGGTTGAGACCAGACAGGACAGACAGCCATTATTACCTACTCCAACCCCCAGATGGGGAATTGGAAAAGATTATCAGAGAGCTGGCTGTCCCATCTGAGATGAGATCTGGAGCCTTTTCACTACAGCAGACAGAGCCAAGTTTCAACAGGCACCAGGACACTTGGGTGTCTTTGTCAGTTGCTAGCTGTGCAGACAGGCACACTGGGAATGGGGAACACAGATTGACTTTCTAACACGTTGCTTTGCCATGAGATTAATCCCAGCATCCCTCTGTTGTTCTCACCAGAGTTCCAGATCAAACGTCCAAGCTAAGGGGCTTGCCACCTCTCTAAAATAAAGGTCATCTTAGAGGTCAAGAAAGCATTGAGACAAACCTTGAATGAACCCCAAGGACTGTAACTTGGAGTTGTCATGACAACGGGGCAATATAGCAGATTTACTGTCACCTGAATGGTATGAGGTTTACATGAGTAACTCTGAAAGAACAGACCCCACCCCTGTTTTCCTATTTACTATCTTCAGACCCCCTCCTCACCTGTTCCCCATCCCTCTCTTCTCAAGGAACTTAGCAACTTGAAAAACACAGACACACACGCCTCCTCCTCTAAATGTCCAACAATGAGCCCTCACAGCAAAACAGGAAGCCTCTTCCTGCCAAGGCAAAGCCATTGTGTTTTCTCTGTTCACGTGTCGACAACTACAGGAAACCACTACCCAGCCATGGCAACAGGTGTTGGGGCGACCCTAGGCTTCCCGCCAGCCTGTGCCCAGCCCTTCCCTTTTCTTCCTCCTAGAGAGAGTTATCTCTGTGCAAGTAAAGACTGTCGACTTGACTCACCTGGGCACAGATGTGAGCGTGTGTCCTGATTACCTTAACTTAGATGAGAAGACTAATTTACCCCACAGGTCAGTGGCCAAGGGCCTGGGCTTGGGTCTTAGACGGCACAGAAAGGAGAAAGCTCACCGCCTGCAACCAGGATAAACTGTACGCTGGAACTGTGAGCCATATTAACCCTTTCTCCACTAAAATGTCATTGCCAAGGTGTTTTTTTTTTTTGTCAGAACAGCAGAAAAACAAAACCAACAGACACTTTCTTCTTGCAACCTGACAGCTCACATTACTTGATCCCTTTCCATTGGGAGACCAACGATCTCACTGAGGCCTTGAACCCTAAAACACGATCCTCATCCAAATACAGTCCTTAATGCTAGCCGGGCGACCTGTGCTGAAATGTAGCAAGTTTCTTAAGTCTCTTGAATCATAAAACTCTAGATAAGGTCTGAGATGACTCTCAAATTCTGGTGTCCCTAAATGTATATGCCAGACGTAAGGTTGCCTTGTCCTGAAGCTAAACTGACTTGTCTTAATTAAGGTCACTATTAACAAAACACAGTGACCAGAAGCTATTTGGTCTGGTCAAGTTTTATTGGCTCCCACTTCCATATCGTGGAACAGCATCAGAGCAAGTCAGGGCCGGCACTCACGGCAGGGCAGGAACCCAGAGGCAGAAGCTGATGCTGAGGCCATGGAGAAGCACTGCTTACTGGTTCGCTGAGCCTGCTTTCTTATATCATCCTGGGTTCGGTGGGGATTAATCAAGGTTGTGTGAAAATCAGAGAGAGAAGGATCTCAACAGACACAGATGGAAGCATGTGGTCCTTGGTTAGGACTATGAAGGGCAGAGATCTCTCTGAGGAAAAGACTGTTAACCAAGGCACAGGGGGGTTGAGAGTTTTATAGGACAGAAGAGGAAACTTTTGAGGTTGGAAAATTCCATCTGCAGAATTTGCCCAAGACCAGCAATCCAGGGGCAGCACCACCCCCAGGGAACTGGCCCCAGAGACTTGCCCTCAGGCCAATCTGATGGAGGCATTTTCTCCTCAGGCCAATCTGATGGAGGCATTTTCTCCTCAGGCCAATCTGATGGAGGCATTTTCTCAACTAAGGTTTCTTCTCAAATAACTCTCGCGTGTGCTAAATTGACATAAAACTAGCCAGCGCACGATTATTCCGGAGAGAAATAAAAAAGAGCTTGAAGGTGGGGATGGGGACAGAGAAAAGGGTACATCTTAGACTTTACTCATTAAACTTTGAGCCTGGGGGCCTTAGAAGACATCAGGCAATATCATATGGAAGAAGACAACAGGAAGTTTCTGCAGACCTGGTTCATCAGAAGCCTCAGCTCTGACTCCTCTCCTGGGACTCTTTAGGTCAAGGACCGTCTCCTGGGGTCTCAAGACTTCCTGTGTTCCTTTACACTAAATCAATTTTTCTTTCACTCTGTGAACAATCAGTGAGGTGGTAACACAGCCATTAAGATGACTTCCAGTCCCAGTTCCTGCTCACACTCTGAAACCTTTGCTCCTGGACAAAACTTCCCCTAAAAGGCAGTGACACACATTCTCAGAGAGCAGGGGAGAGGAAAATAAGCCTAGTGTGATGGAACATTTTCCAGAGAGAGAGAGAGAGAGAGAGAGAGAGAGAGAGAGAGAGAGAGAATCGTGAGCGCAGTCCCCTCGGGCAATGCTCTGCATCAGCAGGAGCAAGCTTGACATAAGGAGAAAAGCCCCTTAGTTGGAGCTAAAGGTCACATCGCTTTTAAGTCTCAGTTTCTGCTGCCACAGAACAGAAAGTTACCAAGCACTGCAGCCTGAGGGTTTCATGAGAGAAGGTCAATGGAGTCCCATTCCCTCACTCTGTAAACGTGACTCTAGCTGCAGCCTCTAGCTGGCCTTGAACTTGTGGTCGTGGAGAATGTGCTTGAAATATGAAAGCCAAACAGAAACCTGGAAATGTTATTTGTCACTGGTTGGAAGCCCTGGATCATGGCTGACGAATGCTAGGTTCTGAGTACCTACTCCCAAAACTCCCCAGAGGGGATGTTTAGTATATGGTTGCTAGATGAGGGACTGACAGACAGACGTAGACTGGCACCTAAGGAAAGTCTAGCATATCATCATTCACCTCAGTAGGCCATGTCAAAAACACAAACCAAAGCTATCTTTTTTTTTTTTTAAGATTTATTTATTTTTACATATGTGAGTACACTGTCGCTGTCCTCAGACACTCTACAGGAGAGCATCATCAGATCTCATTACAGATGGTTGTGAGCCACCATGTGGTTGCTGGGATTTGAACTCAGGACCTCTGGAAGAGCAGTCAGTGGTCTTAACCAGTGAGCCATCTCTCCAGGCCAAACCAAAGCTGTCTTCTGTGCCAACCACAACCTAGCCAATGGGCAGTTATCAAAGCCAGAAATCTGGCCCAGAGGTCATGTCGCTCTAAAATGAGGCCAAGTTAGACTATGTGGCGCTCTCTGCCCTCCGAACTGCCAATTTCTGCAGCCCTTTTGAAGTTGACTGAGTGAAACTCCTGACCATAGTGTTTCTTCTCTCCTCCCTCAGCCGGACCACTCCCACAGCTCTCTAGGTGCCCTTCCTCCCACAGAAGTCATGATTGGACTCCTACTGTGCCTAAGCTATGCCAAGCTGTCCCCTAGCTAACTCCTGCAAAGTTGTAGTGCAATATTATCTTTCATTATTTCTAAACACCATGAAATACGTGATATGTAAAGCCATTAAAAAATGCAGTCAAGACTTTAGTTCATCATAGATGAAATATCACCTGCTATCCTTCCAAGCCCTTCCCAAACTTAGGGTGAGCCTGTTTGTGGGTGCCAATTCTCTTTTCTTACTGTTTGTGAGTGATTGTGTCTTGTCATTTGTCTCACTTTGTGTTCCTTGATTTTTTTTTTTTTTTTTTTTTTTTTTTGTCACAGAGTCTCGCTCTGTAAAGTTGGCAGGTCCAGTTGTGGCAATCCTCCTGCCTCGGTGTTTTGTTTGTTTGTTTGTTTGTTTGTTTTTGTTTTGTTTTTTGTTTTGTTTTGTTTTGTTTTGTTTTGTTTTTTTAGTGTATACAAAGTTCCATAAAGCAATCAGTTTGGAAGGGCCAAAGATGGAGTTGTGCAAAGATGCCAGGGATAATTTTTTTTAATGCAACGTTTTGGCTTCTCCTGTGGATTTGCCTTCATACAGTGCCTTGGAGTGTCTGTGACGCTCCATTTGGAGAAGAAGCAGTCTCAAGCTTCACCGTCACACAGAAACTGCATGCTCAAAAGAGCTTAGACTGCAGGGACCCTCAGGGTACCACAGGCTTTCATGAGAAGCTCCCCTTGTAGACTTACAGTCTTTTCAGTTCTCCTGAGCTAAGCAGACATCAATTTCAAGGACCTGGCTTCAGAGTCTTGCTAGAGATGCAACACATGTGCTTAATGAGTGAGATGTGGGAGGGGAGGGGCAAAAACAGATGGGATGGGGAAGGAACTTCTGGGATAAAAGATGTGGGGGTTGGATGAGAATGGCCCGCATAGGCTCATATTGTTGAATACTTGGTCCGCAGTTAGCCATTTCCAGTTCTCCACCCCCTCTCTCCTTCCCTCCCTCCCTCCCTCATGCCTCAGCATGAAAGCTCCCATACTTTTTTGTCTGACTGCCTCCCGTCATGCCATTCCCCACCATGGTGGTCATGGACTCACCCTCTGAGACCGTAAGCAAGCCCCCAGTTAAATGATTTCTTTTATAAGTCGCCTTGGTTGTGCTGTCTGTTCAGAAGCAGAAAAGTAAATATAACAATACATACACTCCCCCAATAAACCCTTGTAAGCGAATGTTTATAGCAACAATACTCATGATAGCTAAATAGTAGAAACAATCCGAATAGAAACTAATGGTAGATAAATCAGATGCGGTATTATTATAAACAATGGAATATTATTCAGCCATAAAAAGGAATGGACACTTGAAACATACTCCATATAGACAAACCTAACTAAAAAAAGACAGAGGTGAAGGTTACATGTGTCTATTTATGTGCATTAATCAACAGAAGCAAATCTATAGAAAGAAAGTAGGTCTGTGGCAAAGAGCGGCTCTAGACGCTGGTGGAAAAGTCGTGGGAATCATTGGAAATAATGGCAGGAAATCTGACTGAAACATGATTGAAAATTTACTGTGGTGAATAAACACTGTGATGTCGGCTTTAAGAGAGTAAATGTGGGAACTGAAGAGATGGCTCAACAGTTAAGGGCACTTGATGCTCTTGCTGAGGATCCAGGTTCGGTTCCCAGCACCCGAATGTCAACTCACGACCACCTATAATGCCAGTTCCAAAGGAGCGGATGCCCTCTTCTGACCTCCACAGGTGGTACACATAAAGGCATCCAGGCAAACACTCATGCACATAAAACAAAAATTGATGAATCTTTTTTAAAGGTGAATTTGGGTATGAACTATTTCTAAGTAGAACCGTTGTCCTTTAAGACAAAGAAAGAAAACAGAGAAATATCTTTCTTTCAACCTTCCATTACCTGGATGGTATAGCCTCATTGGCCAGTTCTCCCCAGAACCTAGAGGGAGAATTGTCTGGGACTCGTAGTCCCTATATGCTGGATAGAACAAGGGTATCAAGTGAGTGCTTAAAGGGTTAAGTCATTATGGCAACTGTTTGTTTGTTTGTTTGTTCATTATAAATACACTGTAGCTGTCTTCAGACATGCCAGAAGTGGTCATCAGATCTCATTACAGACGGTTGTGAGCCACCATGTGGTTGCTGGGAATTGAACTCAGGACCTCTGGAAGAGCAGTCAGTGCCCTTAACCACTGAGCCACCTCTCCAGCCCCCTCTTTCGAACTATTTAATACAGAAGCAAGGCTACGTCATTCTGAATTCTGTGTCAGGTACTGTCTCTCTCTGAATTTGCTATAACCAGTGGCTAGAGATAAAATTTTTCAGGCGTCTCTCCTGAAAATGGAACGTTTACATATTTGCTTTAGAACTCAGTGGCCACCTACAGCGGCCTACACCCACATGATCTCCCCACTAATTGGACTGGGGAGGTGGCTCTGTGGTCAGCAGAGACTTGCCCCACAAACATGAGGAACTGAGTTCAAATCCCAGAACCTACATAAGCAGCCTGGCAGTCACATGAGCATCCATCATTCTAATACTCCCCTAAGGAGATGGGAGGCGGAGACAAGAGTCCCCAGAACCCAGAAGACCAGCTCACCTTAGTATAGAATGGGACACATGACAAAGGCATTGTGCCTCCAACAGAATGCAAGGAGGCTGGCGCCTGAAGTTGTCATCTGATCGTCACACATGCAATGGCATAAAATTCCCATATTCATACATGCGAATGCATACATACACATGTGTACACACATCATACACACATGCACAACAATTAAAAATACAAATATATATATATAAATTTAGAAGCTCCCTGTGGGGGAAATTGGGTGTGGTCACACATGCCTGCAGTGACAACGCAGAGGAGGTACAGGCAAGAAGATCAGAAGTTCAAGGTCATAGTCTGCCATATTGCAAGTGTGAAGCTGTCCTAAATATATAATACAGGAGACACTGTTTCAAAGAATAAAAAATAAAAATAAAAAATTAGGCTGGCCACGGTGGCATATGTCTTTAATACCAGCACTCGGGGAGGCAGAGGCAGGTAGGGCTCCATGAGTTCGAGGCCAGCCAGGTCTACAGCCCAAGTTCTAGGACAACCAAGGCACAGACAAACCTGTCTCAAAAAAAAAAAAAAAAAAAAAAAAAAAAAAGTTCTTCATAGGGAACCATTGGATAATGGCTTAGATTTGATGTCCTCTCTGTTAGTGGAAAAAGCCTAGGGGCTACAAGGTACTCTCATATTTAGCCTTTAAGTACTATGATGTTTAGCTTAAGTACTAAAAACAAACACTTAAACTTTCACTTTGTTTTTGTGTTATTGAAGCCTTGCTGGCCCAACCAACCAAAGGACCTCGCCCTGGTTGTGCAGGTGGATATCGGGCTATCTGATGGCTGCCGGGACAGTAGCTTCTGTCCATAAGCATGCCGTCCATACTTTACAGAAGTTCATACTGAAAGGGAGAGTTCTAGTCAAAACAAAGAGAAGGATGCAGTACATGCCTGACTCGGGAGCCTCAGCCACCCACCCAGGCACTGGGCACTCGCAGACGTAAGCAGCTCCTGACGGAGACTCTTCCTACAAGGTACAACCAGGGGCTTTCTGAATGCAAACGACTCAGTGATTCAGGATCCTATGACCACTGAGTGCGGTTGTTGCTCTTTTTATACTCTGTGGTCCCAGAAGACTCTGAGGGAGGAGCCGGGGTGGGGCAGGTGTGGGAGGGGCAGGGAAGAGGCTGGCCACCCTCTCACAACTTAAAAGGGGCTCTTACCACTTCCTCCCCAGACAAGGGTAGCTGGAGACAGAGACTCAAGCACAGCCTTCCTGTGTGACTTCAGCTGCACAGAAAGCATCATGGATCTGGGTGAGTAAGCTTCCTTATGAGAGAAGCCAACTTTTGACCCAAAGCCAGGTTCTATACAATGAACACGGGATGGGGATAGGGATCATGAGGGGGGCTTCCAGAGGACTGACAGCTGCTTTCAGAGAATGCCATCCTACTGGCCCAGAGAGGATGTACCTGCTCTTTCAGACCCAGGGGAGGGAACAGCTATGAATGCCAAGAGGGACACGGGGAACCAAGTTGTGTCCCCTTAAGCAGCAGGGATTGAACAGTGTGGCAGGCTGTTGATCTGGATAGAACGTGTTCTCGGCTGTTAGTGATGAGCGGCGTTCTCTGGCACCTCTAGGGACTAAGAAAATTCTCCTTACAGAACTCAGGATACCCTGCTCCCTCTCTGGGTCCTTCCTTTCTCTCCTGTTAAATCAGGATTTGAGTCCCCATGCTCATGGAATTATTAAAAAAGTGAACTGACTGGAACTGTGCTGTGTGTTGTGTGACACATACAAGCTGCCACCTCTGTCTGTCTGTCATCTGTCTGTCTGTCATCTGTCTGTCTGTCTCTCTCCCTCCCTCTCTCCTATACACCCCAGGCTTTGTGCCTCTTTGCAGGTTAAAGATGTGGGGCTGACATAAAATTGAGTGGCCCAGGGTGCGTTCTATGAAGAGATGCTGTAGCCCCACCTCCTAGCACAGCACAGCCCCTAAAACAACGCCCACACAACACAGACCTCCCTACAAAAAAGCTATTCTTCCAGCCGAGCCTCGGTGTCTACTATACCAAAGTGACAGGAAAGTCCCAGGAGGCACTGGGTGGCTAGAGCAACTCCAGACATCCCAGTTACAAATCTTAAATCTCGGCTGCAGAGTCAGACCCGGCTGGGGCTCAAGGGGCCAAGTTCCTAGAGGGTTCCGCTCACCAGCAAATAGAGCAGCGCTGTGGCCTCAAAGCCACAAGGGGTTGACTTTAAAAAGTGAAGGTTCCCTGGTGCTGCCCTCACACCCCTCCCAAGCCACAAAACAGCCAGCAGCATCTTTATTTCTGTCTCTCCTGCCCAGCGTACATTGCACCCTGGATCTGAATCCATGCAGTGGAAGGTATATGGTGGGGACACCTCTGCTGGCTATGAACTCATGGGAAGCAGAATTTTGTTCTTACACCTCTGCCTCTCAGATGTTTTGGGTGTAAGTAGAAAATGTTGATGGGAGGGATGGATGGATGAACAGAAGGACGGACAGACAAATGGATGGATGGATAGAATCGGCCTCTCTAAGTACATTTTAGTATTCAAATATCTATCTATCTATTCCATCTTCTCCCCCCATCAACTTCATTTTAAGTCTACACCCTAGGTATCTACCTCCACCAGCCATAGTCCCAGAGTATACACACCATCCACCACCACAGTCCCAGAGTATATACACCATCCACCAAAGACCTTCTCCGCCATCCTAAAAGGTGGCTCCCAGAATAGAGGAAAGGGTTCTGAATTTACAGAGTTGCCAATTTCCATGGTGTAAATTCTCCCAGCTGACCTTAGTTAGCCCATTAAAGGTCTAAATGCTTTAACATTAAAAGGTGACAGACACCTACCTGCCCTCCTTGGCACTGGGACACTGAAGAGTCTCTCCTGGACTAGGTTTGAGGATGCTAAACTCATGGCTTTGATACAGGGCAGCCTTTGGTCCTGGAAAAAGGTATAGTCTTACCTTTTTATTCAACTTTAAAAGCACTGCAGTAGCTAAGCCTGAAATGTTGGTGTGAGGGGAAAACAGCTTGAGAACTTTTGCTCAAAACAGGCTCCAGTGCCGTTGGAAGGACGGGTGGGCCACAAATAATCTGTTTCTCACTCTTTGTCTACTACTCAGCCGAGACAGGAGGTGGGTGAGAGGGACCAGGTTTCTGTTATACAAAATGAAAACTCCAAACCCGGGGCTAAGCCGGCCTCTTTCATGATTTGAATGAGCAACCCTGATGTGCTCTTTCAAGAAACAGGACCACAGATCTCAGCACAACTTCTCAAAATCAGAGATAAGAAAAAAAAAGAAAAAAAAACCAAACCCATGAAAGACTGTGTCTCACAGCTCAGCCAAGATGGTGGCGAAAGGGAATTCGTGGTCAGTCTCTGTGACCTTCCAGAAACCTGGCTGTGGAGAACAACACTGACTGGAGCCCTGGGTAGCTAGGAGAAAACTCTGTGGTATTGCACCAAACTCTTTGTGTGGTATTGTCTTCTGGTCATCTGTGTTGCTCATAGATAGTTTTATGAATACCAAGTCGGGGGGCGGGGGAGGTAACGTGTATGTCATCACACTGACGTGAGATATAGCACTCCCCGAAAAGGTGTGAGGACAAGACCCAAAAACACAAAGCAAAGTTGTGGACGTGTGTCCGGCAAGCATTGAAGTTGTATTTTGAAGGGTGTGTAGAAGTTGTCAAACCTAATAAAGAAGGGCCAGGATGTGGCAGGACCTTCAGACCTTCCAGCCTTAAGCCGAGAAAGTAAATCAGGGACCCGGGAGCCAGGAACGTGAGTGACACACAAGCGTGAGAACCTGAGTTTGGAGCCTTAGAACCCTGAGTTTAAAAGCAGGGTGTAGCAGTGTGCACAAGTAATACCAGGCTCAGAGAGGCAGGGACAACAGGGCTCCCTGGCCAGCCAGTCCACAGAACTGGAAAACTCCAGGTTCAGTGAGAGATACAGAGGTCAGCTTCTGGCCTCCGTATGGGCATACACCCACACACACATGTGTACACACCTTGGGCTCATAGTCAGGTAGCTCTGGAGACGATAGAGTGACGAGATAGGGGGGAAAGGTGTAGGCTGACAGGAGTCAGGGAAAGTGGATGTCCCAAGAAGCAAGCCAGGTTGGGGTGGTCCTTACAGCTCTGGGTGACAGCATCAGGGAGTCCGTACATCATCCTGAAAAGGATGGGAGTCAGCTAAGGTCCCCTGCCTTTTTTCCAAACAGACAGGCAGAAAGATGAGGTGTGTTTTGGAAGGAGTAGGGGACAATCGATCCTTGTATCAGGACAGAGGAGGGACCAACGTCAAGAGATGGAGGTGTGGAAGCAACAGAAATGAGTGGCCAGAGACAATAATAGAGAACAAGAGTTACCTTGATCTGTGGAGGGCCCTCCGCCCCAGAGGCTCATCAGAAATATATGACTCAGCCATGAGAACCCAGGCAAGATACCTCCTTCCCATCTCTGATCTATTTTTTTAGTAGCTATGTGAATCCAGGCGAACAACTTAACATCTCTGGGCCTGTGTTTCCTAGAAAACAGAAGGAATCACAGTCAGTAGAATACAGGATGTTTTCTACAGGGGGAGAAACTTAGGAAGAGGGGATAGGAGTGAGGTTTCCATGGCCAGAAGGCTGGGTGGCCTCAGGGAAACCTTGCGCTGACGGTTCCTCACCGGGCTGATTGTCACAGCCTTACAGGGTATCCATGAGGACCAGGTTAGCATCGCCCGTCCCACATGTGGACAGGTCACTGCACTCAGAGCTCCAGTACCAAGGGTATCATTGAGTGACGGAGTTGGTACCCTTATAACAAGATCCTGCTAGCCCTCACATCCCTGCCTTCTATCTGCTCTCTGGATCCTTGCCTCTGCCTCCGCCTTCTCCCATGTCCCCTGCAGTGGCTAAGAAGGTCCAGGGAGGAAAACACTTGAGGGGCCTCTTGGGCCAGATGGTAGGCAGCCATGGTTTCCTGGGCGGCCTGGAGAGACTGGGGCAATGAGCAGATGGAAGTTTTAGGACGGGAGCAGGAGAAGGCTTCCCACGATGGGGAGGGAGAACGGGGGAGGGGGGTGTCAGGCTGGAGTGCTAGGGAGTTTTCCTTTTATCATAATTCTGCAAACCCAAGAACTCAAGAAACACCCAACACCTCAATCAACACTGGCATTCCCAACTGCTGCACCTCAAGAGTGGTTGCTTTCTGACTCATTGCCACTGACCAGGTCCCCCTGTCACCTGTCACCGCATGTTCAAATTCCCCCAAATTCTCCTGTGAGCTGCCTTGAAAATGAACTGTCCTGGACCTGCAGGACCCTGACTCATCCAACTCTGGTTCATCCACCCCCAACCCCCATCTCATATCCAGCATACCTGGAATGAGACATCAATTCCATTCACATGCCCGTGAGCCCCCCTCACACACACACACACACACACACACACACACACACACACAGTGACTACAAATGGCCTGGGACAGGACCCAGAGTAAAACAGAAACAGTTCTTGTTCCTCAGGGGTTTCTTACCGCCCCTGACAGTCAGATTGGGTTTTCTCTACAGTAACTGAAAGACGTTGACTAGTTGAAAAAAAAAAAAAAAAACCTCAAACACTGAACCCCGAAATGAGTCAGGGGAGGGCAGGCTATGCATCAGACCCTGAAAATAGTGTGGTTAAGTATGGACATGTGACCTCAAGCTCGGGGGCGCCAGGGGTAATTCAGTTAGAGGGGGATGTGTGAGGCCACGTGGTGACAGTTTCCCTCCTGTCTCCAAATGTTCTAGTACAAGATGACAATAAGGGAACGGTGGCTGTCTGTCCCCAGAAGAAGAGGGAGCTGGTGAGGCAGGGACGTGGAAAAGATGATTGGCATAAGTCCCATGCTGGGCATAAGTGTCTCTGTCTTTACAGCTAGAATCTAGATTCACAGTTAGAGATTTAGGAGGGAGACAGAATTGGAATAGAAGGCAAAGTTATTATGCCTTAGTAAGACGTGCTTACGTAGTACAAGAGAGACTATGTAGAGGGGGGAACGTGTCCCAGTGGCCTGATGCCCTTCCTGCCTGTACTAATAAGGGTGACCAGATGTAGACTCCTTAGCCTGGACATGTCGGGTACCTTGGGTGTCATGCAGATCAGCCTCCAGCAGGTGGTGCTATGTCCAAGGACACTCAACCTCTGGGTTTGTACCGCTTTCCTGGCCTCCAGAGGGCCCCCCCCCCCCCCCCCCCCCGGCCTCCTGAATTCAGGGAGTAAAGTCCTACTGCAAGTTCCCACAGGGACTGACTGTTAAGTGAATCTGAAGAACTGGGATTCAGGGGGTGGAGAGGGATCTCAGTGGCAAAGAAGGCAGATCGAGGGTCCCCATTTCCGGGGATGGGCATGTGGGGTGAGGGGAGAGGGGACGTATAATGTCTACATAAATTACTTTACCGGTTGTCCTCTTGCTTACTTGTCCGAGAACATACAGCCCAGGCTGGGCCAAGGCTCAGCTCCAAACAGAATGAGTAGCTGTCCCTGTTCTAACCAGCGGTCTCTGCCCAGGATTTGAAAACAAGTTGAGGAAAAAAAAAAAAAAGCAGGTCCCCATTTTCTTAGCCCACCTCCCTTAGAAGATCTGTGAAGTTTCACACGTGGTGGTTCATGCCCCAAGCCATCAAAGAATGTTCCCAGGCCTGTTGATCCTGCCATCAAGGCAGGATTGGACGTGTGTGAACACAACCTGACCATCACAGGGTCCTGAGTCGTGTGGAATGGGAAGGGGGGAACTCAGGACCCTGTGGGGGGCCAGCAGTCTGGAGGGGTTATTAGGGTACAGTGAGTACTGCAAACCAGCAGCAACCTAGACTGGCCAGGGTGGGGGTGGGGTGGGGTGGGGGTGGGGTGTTCTGCTTCTTTCTCAGACCTGGGAATAGAAGAGGAAGGGAGGGAGGTGAAGACAGTGATGCTGGGCAGCAGGCCAGGTGTTCAAACACACAATCTGGTTCTGATGTTCTCTTTCAGCAAACTCGAGGTGCCTCCGGAGCCTGGGATGAAAGTTCCCAATGGCGCTCCTGCCCCACCCCCGCTTTCCTTAAGAACAGCATTTTTTTTTGCAGACGGTAACATCATCTCCTTTGTCTCCTACAGGGAAACCCACGAAGAACGTGCTGGTGGTGGCTCTCCTTGTCATTTTCCAGGTGAGGCTTCCTGCCAGGACAAGAGCTCTCTTTCCTCCTCCACAGCCCCTCCCTAGCCAGGAGCACTGGAACGTGAACAGATCACTGAAGGAAAGGAGAGGTCTAGAACAAACCCACCTGCCATTCATTAAGCTGATGGCCCCTCCCTCCTGGTGGGTGCATGGGGGGGGGTAGGCATTCTCTGGACTTCCCTAGTCCCCCTTTAAATGAAAGCCCAGGGAGAAGTAACCTACCCCCACCTATATCTCCCCAGCTCTCGGACAGGAACAGAGTGTGTAAGATCTTAGAGAGACTTGTGTAACACGGGGCTGAGAGGTGGTTTTGCACACAGGTACTCACATCTGTGAGCTGAAAAAAGGACCCTCAGTCTGAGGCTCTGGTTACTCTCCAGTCACCCAAAGTTGCCTCCTCTTGCCTTTCCGCCCAAGGGTCTCCAAGTAATCTCATTCTGTTTCCCTTTGTGAAATAGAAAAGCCATCTGGCTTGCCGGTGGGGGAGGGGGAGGAGTGGAGCCTGGAACCAAGTGAAGAGGTTGATGAATGGGAACACATAGGGGGATCTGAATTCTGCAGAGCAAAGAGCTCATTTTCCAATGTCCCATTCTCTATCCGAGCAATGGAGGTAGGTGTGTCTCACCAACCGCCAGAGTCAGGAGAAACCCTTAGAGTCACGTTTCCTCATTTGGGGTGGGTCTCTCTGAAGGTGGAGAACAGTCATGGAAAGCCTGGAAAAGCACTTCAGGATTTGACTTTCCCTCGGGTCCAGAGGCCAGAGAGGCAGCTTTCCAGGAGTTCAAGCCAGACACAGGCCCCAAGCTGGGCACTGTTCCCCAATCCCCTCTCAGAGGCCCCCTGGAGCTTGGGCTCCAGCCCTTAGCCTGGCCCCTTCCCCATCACCACTCCCTCCCCTCCTGGAAGGCCAGAGAAGGGTAAAGACATCTGTGGCTGGTTTTTGTCTTTCACTTGGGGGAAGGGGGGTTCAGACAGGGCCGGATGTGGTGGGGCTGTGGGCTGCAGAGGCGGCAAGCTTGGGGGAAGGGGTGTTGAGCAGGAGGGAGAGGAGAAGACTGGGGGATGTGGGAGCACACTTCATAGAAGCTGGGAGTTCTGACCCCCAAAAGGTCTAGAAGCCCTTTAAGACCCTGGGGCCGCAGGCCTGGGGCCCGTAGGCCTGGGGCCCGCAGACCCATTGATGAGGAGCCAAGCACAGCTAAGCTCTCCCAGGGCCCCCAGGCTGCAGTCACGCCTGGACCAGGAAACAAGGTTGCTATGGACTCTTCTCAGGTTAGCAATGCCCCAAGCAAAGGCTCCTGAACGCAACACTGTCCTTGTCCCATTGCCAGGCTCACAACGGCTGGAAGTCTCCTACCCAGAGGAAAGTGGGCCTTCAAACCACCCCACCCCCTTCCATCTGCGGTGGTCCATCTATCACACACAGGCAGGCAGCAGGCACCCCCTCCATTGATAAAATCACAGCAGCTGCTGAACCTTCCCCCACCCGCACCCTGCAGCCCTGCAGAAGGGCTAAAAAAAGCCCAGAACAGCTGAGCTCCGCTGATTGGGATCTGCCGGAAGAGAGGCAAAGAGGTGTGGGAAGAGGGTGGGAACACAGAGGGAGAGTGGGGGGAAGAGAGGGGCTTCTTTCCAGGGGCACAAGCCACCATAGGAAGGCAGTCATGTTGCCTGAGGGCTCTACCCCACAGGCCCCTGCCATCCAGCCGTACATTTGTGTACACACTGAGGGTAGTGGGTACCATGGAACCCTGAAAGTCTCCATGGCTCTTATCGGTGGTCCACAGTCAGAGGGGTTGTTCCTCAACTGAAGTTTATTCCTACTGAGAAGCTTTGATCCTCTTTCTCTTCCTGCTCCAGACCTTCCTCAACCTTCACTATAACGTAGGCTTCTTCCTCGAAAGCTGAGGCATTTTGTAGCCCCCCTAAAAAACTCCCCTGTGACCTAAAAGAGGCTCCAGAAGAAAAACACGTTCTCCCCCATATCACAGCACCACTTTAGAGTAAGATAAACCCTCTGTAGACACAAAGGAAACCAGGATCAGGGTCCCAAACCCCACAAAGACCCAGCACGGGAGTCGTGATCTGCCTCTATTTCCCAGACACAGAGAAGATGTGAGTTTTCCAGCTCAGGACTCAGCACCCCAAAGCCCTGGACTATCTCTGAGCCACCATCAGTGAGGCTGAGATCAGATGTCCTAAGAGTTGACAGAATCAGACCTTTGCTACGGTTAGTAGAAATGTAGACTCAGTCTACCCATCAGGACATTCATTTTAACAAGATCCTCTCTGAGTAATTCATACACATGCCAAAAACATTATTTAGAGTTACTTTTGTTTTGTTTTTGGTCTTTCTTAAGATTTATTTATTTACTTAACATATATAACTACACTGTAGCTGTCTTCAAACACAGAAAAAGAGGGCATCGGATCCCATTACAGATGGTTGTGAGCCACCATGTGGTTGCTGGGAATTGAACCCAGGACCTCTGAAAGAGAAGACAGTATTCTTAACCTCTAAGCCATTAACCTCCAGTCCCTATTTAGGTTTTATTTTATGGGTATAAATGTGTTGCCTGCATTAATATAAGTGCATCACATGCATTTGGTTGCCTGAGGAGATCAGAATTGGGCCTCAGAGCCAGTGGAACCAGTTACAGATGGTCATGAGGCCCCATGCAGGTGCTGGAAACCAAACCAGCCTTCTCTACAAAAGCAGCACATGTTCTTAACTCCTGAGCCAGTTCTCGAGCCCCTCATGCTGATGTTTAGGAGGTGCAAATTTCAAATCAAAGACTCACTCAGGGTTTAAGGGGAAAACTTAGAGTTTCCTGGGCTCCTCCTTCTGAGATATTGTCCCAAAGGGTCTAGGGTCTGGGAGTTTGCAAGAGAACAACAGCCCTAAGCAATGTCCTGCCCTTGAGATCCGAACTGCTAGCTCAACAGGTGCTTCCTTCTCCCTTAGGTGTGCTTCTGCCAAGATGAGGTCACAGACGACTACATCGGCGAGAACACCACCGTGGACTACACCCTGTATGAGTCGGTGTGCTTCAAGAAGGATGTGCGGAACTTTAAGGCCTGGTTCTTGCCTCTCATGTACTCAGTCATTTGCTTCGTGGGCCTGCTAGGTAATGGGCTGGTGGTGCTGACGTACATCTATTTCAAGAGGCTCAAGACCATGACAGATACCTACCTGCTCAACCTGGCTGTGGCAGACATC
Organism: Micromys minutus; assembly: GCF_963924665.1. Classification (NCBI taxonomy): domain Eukaryota; kingdom Metazoa; phylum Chordata; class Mammalia; order Rodentia; family Muridae; genus Micromys; species Micromys minutus. The sequence continues at coordinate 45,829,054 of NC_137979.1, read as the reverse complement.
CTCTTCCTCATGGTCCTTCCCTTCTGGGCCTACAGCGAAGCCAAGTCCTGGATCTTTGGCGTCGTCCTGTGTAAGGGCATCTTTGGCATCTATAAGTTAAGCTTCTTCAGCGGGATGCTGCTGCTCCTGTGCATCAGCATTGACCGCTACGTGGCCATTGTCCAGGCTGTGTCAGCCCACCGCCACCGCGCCCGCGTGCTTCTCATCAGCAAGCTGTCCTGTGTGGGCATCTGGATGCTGGCCTTTTTCCTCTCCATCCCTGAGCTGCTCTACAGTGACCTGCAGAAGAACAACGGCGAGGACACGTGGAGATGCTCACTCGTCAGTGCCCAGGTGGAGGCCCTGATCACCATCCAAGTGGCCCAGATGGTTGTTGGGTTTCTAGTACCTATGCTGGCTATGAGTTTCTGCTACCTTGTTATCATCCGCACCCTGCTCCAGGCACGAAACTTTGAGCGGAACAAGGCCATCAAGGTGATCATTGCTGTGGTGGTGGTCTTCGTAGTCTTCCAGCTGCCCTACAACGGGGTGGTCCTCGCCCAGACAGTGGCCAATTTCAACATCACCAATAGCAGCTGCGAAACCAGCAAGCAGCTCAACATTGCCTATGACGTCACCTACAGCCTGGCCTCTGTCCGCTGTTGTGTCAACCCTTTCCTGTACGCGTTCATCGGCGTCAAGTTCCGCAGCGACCTCTTCAAGCTCTTCAAGGACTTGGGCTGCCTCAGCCAGGAACGGCTCCAGCAGTGGTCTTCCTGCCGGCACATACGGCACGCATCCATGAGCACGGAGGCGGAGACCACCACCACCTTCTCCCCGTAAGGGGCTCCCCTGCCCGGACTACAAGGACTTCTCCCAGGAGCCTTCAAGTGGGGACTGGGAGCAAATTCACGGACTCACCATCCAACGAAGAGCTGCTTAGGGAAGAGCAGTCCTGGCCAATCAGGTTGACATCAGGACCTAAGAAACCTCTTAACCCAAAGCCATGTATGCTACCTCAACCAAGTCTAGAAGGGACATGGCTGTGAAGTTAATAACCAAACCAGGACAGCTGTCCCCAAACTGACAGCCAAAAGTGAAAGTTGAGAGGCCACCACACCTTCCGGAGTGAGGGATGTGGGGCTGGTGAACAGCCTGGTTTTGGCAGACTTCAGAGGCTTCCGAATGAACCCTGCTTCTAGCACAGAGCCATGTCCCGTAGACACAAGGACAGAGGTTATCTCCACTGATATCAAGCCAGCAAGAGATGGCTGTCTCTCTCCAAGCTCCCTCAGAGTGCCTCCCCGCCCCTCCCTTCTCCCCAGGAAGGGGAATGTTTTCTGAGGGCCAGGCCACATCATCAGCCTGAACTCAGTCCCAGCTGATGGTGATGACAAGTAGTCAGGCAGGGAGAAAGGTCGCAGAAACAAGAGAAGGTGACCCTGCTGGCTGACAAAGGTCAGCAAGCCGCTGCTTTGTTCTCTGTCAGCAACAGAAACCTTTCCTCATGTTCTGCTTTCGGTTTGAAAGAGCACACATATTTTATGCAGACACAAATAAAAAATAAATTTCCCTCGAGGAAACAACTTTGAAAGAAGGGAGAAAAAATTCCTTGGCAAATAGCAAGCGAGTGAGCTCTTTGGTAATCCCCCCCAACTCCCACCTGACAGTCCCGTGCCCCACACCCCTCCACCCCAGCCTTCCTTTCCCAGAAGCATGAGGTCACTGAGCTCCTCTGGAGACACAAACCCAGGAGGCTGCAAGGGGTGGAAAGAGATTGAAGACAGGATGTGTGTCCTGCACAATACACTTGCAGAGCCTGTGGGATGGAACCCAGACCCTCGCAGGCAGCAGTGCACACTGGAGAGCACTCTGAGGAGAGGATGCAAAGACCAGGTTATCCCAGGAACCCCTGGGCCTGGGAACTCAATGGACCCCAGGAACACCTGCATCCTGTTGTGTTTGCTGGCTGTAACAGGATAGCCTGGAACAGCCCTAACTAACCCCTGTCAGGCCCCTTCAGACTTTCACAAGCCCCTCGCTAAGAACTCAGACAGGGGTCATGGCATTGTAGAGTAAGGGAGCTTGGGCCAGAAGGATGCCACGGTGTGGGATGGGATTCTGCGAGGTGCTTGAGAGCTGGGGTCACTCTGTTTCCTCCTTTCTGGCCACTGGTGACTGTAGTTACTGTTACCGGCCTGACCCCCTAAGTACCTCTGTAGTGTGCGTCTCAGTCTGTTCCTGTTTCCTGTAACAAAACACCATGGTCTGCGTAACTTATGAACAATAGAAAAACCTGTTTCTCACCATTCTGGAAGTGAGACAAGTTCCCTACCAGTTCACCCAAGCCCATCTATAAGGCATTAAATCCGTTCACCAGGGTGGAGCCTTCGTGGCCAGTCTGTTCTCTCCCAACCACCCCACCCTCCAGTACAATCACCCCAGGGTTCAAGTTCAAACACAGGGCTATTGGAGGGACACACACATTCAAAAGATAGCAGTGTAGAGAGCAGAGGGGGAGAACCAGACTCTGCCCTCCCACCCCGTCCCCACAGGCCAAGTGTCCTTGTCTTTGTGCCCCAGTGTCTAACCATAGCCTTAACTTCTCCAAACCCTACAAGGTCCAACCTATGATGCCCAGGCAAGGATCTGAAGGCTTGGCACCCTAATCTCTCTGAGCCTGCAGGTGGGGTGCGGGATGGGAAAAGAGAGAGGGGTGAGATATTCACACAAAAACATAACTCCAATTTCCCCCCAAGAAAAAGGAAAATGGAGCCTGCTCCGTAACAATGTCCTTTCTCTGAGCTTGTTAACCACAAACACCGTTTACCCTCCTCCACAGGATGCAAGGGGCTAGAAAGACTTTAACACAATTTGTCAGGCAGCCTCCAGGCCTGGAATCAGCACCCTGACAGGCAGGAGGCTGGCCCAAGAGCAGTCAGCGTGCAGTGGCTCTCAGGATGCTGGTACTGAGTATTAAAAAGGTTCAGCTGCGACTGTGTGACCACAAGCATTTGGCAAGAAGGCGATGCCACTGACCATGGTCGTCCCCAAGGGGGACCTGCCAGAGTGCACGTGGGTGTGTGTTAAAGATGGGAAAACAGCCCTTGGTTCCTACAGGGGGGGAATGCAGCGGAGGGATCATGGAAGGGGAAGCTGGGCCAACCACACAGACACACCACCCTGGCTTCAAATAGATTTCCCTAGTGTAACTGGATGTCTCCGAATATTTACAGAAACAGCATAACCCCCAGCAGTGTTAATTTCCCAAACTGCGGTGTCTCCGAAGTTCTAACCATCAGCTCCGCACTGGCCTGCCACCTACGGCTTGGCCTGATGCACTCTAATGCCTATCTGGAGCTGAAGGGTGATCTCCAGGATATAAGAAAACACACGCACACCCCGAAGCCCGCCCAGGTCTTTCTCATCTGCTTTGTACAACAGTCCTGTCCCCCTAAATTTGTGTCCCTCTCCTCACCTTCATTCTGCAATTGCTCCAAGCTTCTTTCATTCCATCAACAGTCCCTTGTCACACACATACACACACACACACACACATACACACCTACATACACATATACACACACTCCCATATATACACACATACACACACATATACACAACATACACACACATACACACATACACACATATGCACACACACACATACATATACTCACACACACATATATACACATACACATACACACACACACACACACACAATCCCCCTACCCCCCCACACATCAGCCCTGACTCGCTCAGATCCTCCCTGGCTGTTACCCTAGGCCAAATCTAGGACATCCCGGGGCCACGAAGCTGCCCTTTCTTCTGGAAGTGCTGAACCTTTAAGTTTATAGGCTCAAGAAGCTGCTGGGGGACCTCGGGAAGCAGGGGCTGACCCCTGTCGCTCTCTAGACAGAGCAAGGAGCTGGCTCATCTGAAGAGACACAGCAATGAGGGGAGGTTGCTTAAGCTGGCTGTGGAGCCTGAGGGTCTGGCAGAGGTGCTGAAGGGGGATGGAGCCTGGCCCACTCTGAATCCTAACCAGCCCTGCTGCTCCCCAACTGTGTGACCTTCAGCTGTTGCTCAACTGCTCTGAATCTCAGATTTCTCAATTGCAAAACAGGGGAGATTTGGGTAAACACTTAGCACGGAGCCAGAATGTTGAGTGAGACAGTCGGGAGCTCCCACTCCACAACCAGATGGCCTGGTTCATGTCTCTGGTGTTTCCAAACCAGCACAATGGAGTTATTAGTACTGCCTACCTCCCAGGACTGAGGTAAGGAAGCAACTCATCTACAAAAGTAAAATACTTAGAAATGCTCAGGCAAGTGATATCTTTTGGGAGATAGTTGAGAAAGTAGAAATTTAAAACATAACAGGGCTGGAGAGATGGCTCAATGGTTAGAGCACTGGCTACTCCTCTAGAGGACCCAGGTTCAGTTCCCAGGATCCACATAGCAGCTATTAACTGTTTACAATTCTAGTCCCAGATAATCTGATGCTCTCATCTGGCACTGTATGCATGGGATATATACACGCAGGCAAGACACTCATACACATAAAATGAAAAATAAATCTTTTGTTCTGCTTTCATTTTTCGAGATATGGTTTCTCCGTATGGTCCTAGCTGTCCTGGAACTCACTTTCTAGACCAGGCTAGCCTCGAACTCAGAGATCCAGATCTGTCTCCCAAGCCATGGGATTAAAGGGATACGACACCACCCACCAGCATAAATAAATATTGGGGGGGGGATGGTTCTTTAAAGAGAGAGAGGGGGCATGAGAGATGGTTCAGTGGGTAAACAGTTTATTGTGCATGAAGCCCTGAGTCCAGAATCAGCACTCACTCAAAGGCCAGGCTTGGTGCTGAGGAAGATGAAGAAAGGGAGATTCTAGAGCCTCTAGCCAACCAACTCTAAGTGAAAGTAGAAGGTTCAGGTTCGACAAAGAGACTCCATCTCAATAAATAAACAATGAATAGATGGGTACGTAGGTAAAGGTGGAGAATAGAGGCAGATACCCCAGTGTCTATCTCTGGCACACGCACGAAGGAAAGGAGAGAAACTCTTGCTAAGTTCAAGGTCACATTTTCAGTTCCTACGTCCACGCACACAAAATCCACAACAAACTGGAGGACACCTTTCAGATGAGAGTCTGGCCTTCCCACGGGTGAGACAGCTGAGGAACGTGGAGAAGGGACTACAGCACCTGAGGTCTCTAAAGGCTCTTTGATACTCAGAGCATCTGCTTAAATCCCAGCCCCGCACCCTTACCCCAGTCTGCCAACATCCATCCTAGAGATGAGAACCTCTCTCACTCTTAGGTAGTTACTGTCTTGGTATGATCCTCCATTGGGAACCAGATATTCACTTGCGGTTTCTGAGTCAAGGGTAGATAGAGTAAGTAAGGAAGAAACAAGCCGATGAGATAGTGGGAATAAAGGTCAGAGGTCAAAGAGGGGATTCTGAATGGGGAGGGCCGTGGGTGGGTGTGTGTAAGAGCTATATATTGGAGATGAGATGTGAAGACTGTATTCAGTGGGCAGATGAATCCACACGTGTGCTTTCGTGTGCATGCACTCGAGAGTGCACACACACAAACACCACACCCTCCCTCAAGCATCCTAGTCTCACAGAAGAAGATCGATGCCATGGCTCTTTGCTTCTTTCAGGAGAAAGGTTAAAAATGGCCAAGTTTGGGCTAGAGAGATGGCTCAGTGGTTAATAGCACTGACTGTTCTTCAAGAGCTCCTGAGTTCAAATCCCAGCAACCACATGGTGGCTCACAACCATCTGTAACTGGATCTGATGCCCTCTTCTGGTGTGTCTAAAGACAGCTACAGTGTATTCATATAAATAAAATAAATCTTTTTTTAAAAAATGTCCAAGTTTGTCTAGTGGTGGTACACACTGTTGGGATTCTGTAAACCCGACTCCATGGTTACCTGGCAACAGCCAGGCATGCCCCAGGTACCTGACACTGTACAAGGGGCTGCTTGCCCCCTCCTCTCTCTCTCTTGGTCTCTTGTTCTCTCTTGCTCTCCCTGCCTTGCCCCTCCTCTCCACGTGCTCATGGCCGGCCTTTACTTCTCTACTCCTCTCTCTCTGCCACTACTATCCCCTTAACTCCCCTCCCCATGCCCTGAATAAACTCTAGTCTATACGGTCATGTGGCTGGTCCCTCAGGGGGAAGGGATTCCCAACATGGGTCCCCCAGAAGTATCCCCCTTTCCCCCAGGCCTTGCCACACCTCCATGGAGCATATCTCCCCACACTCTTCATCTTTCTCCTAACATTGGTGTTGAAACCCGGGACATCTCTTTTCTTTCACACACCTTTAATCCCAGCACTCACTCAGGAGACATTGGCAATCAGATCTCAAGACAGAGTGGAAGGTCAACCCAGATGATGTTCGAAAAAACTGAGTTTCAGGACAGCCAGGACTACACAGAGAAATCCTGTCAGGGGGCAGTGGGATCGGGGAGAAAACATCAAGTTTCCCTAGACTGAGTCCCTGAGGATTCTCTCTCTCTCTCTCTCTCTCTCTCTCTCTCTCTCTCTCTCTCTCTCTCTCTCTCACACACACACACACACACACACACACAAACACACACCAACCTGTTAGCTTCCCAACACACCATCCCTACAGGAATCCAGCTTGCCTACCCACTAGACTTCCCTGACGGTACTGTCATCAGTAGCTCCAGCTAGAACTTCTGTGACCCTGTAGTCTGAGAGGAAGTACATGGCCTACAGGCTCCTCCCTCTTCTGATTTGTATATGACCTGGTCACATTTCCCTGCTGGCCTTAGGTTTACTCCCCTCCCGTGTGCACTTTGAAAATGGCTATTACCAGCCGAGCATGGTGACATATGCCTTTAATCCCAGCACTTGGGAGCCAGAGGCAGGTGGATCTCTGTGAGTTCGAGGCCAGCCTGGTCTACAGAGTGAGTTCTAGGATGCCCAGGAAAAAAAGAAAGGCAGAAGCAAATAACTATTACCCTATTTTGTCTACTGTCCACTGAGCCCATGAAGTTCCCTGACCAGGCTTTTGTGGCATTGTGTCACCCCACACATAGTTGACCCCCAAGTTCCTCATCTCTTGGATGGTCCAGTGACAAGCACAGGCAATCTCTCCCAAAGGCAGAGGTGTCTTCTCCTGGCCCCGAGGGTGTCCGGCAGTGGAGAATCACCCAAGTGGAAGCCATCTTGGCCTCCTGCACGACAGCTCTCACAGGACTGGTGGGCACGCCATCTTGTTCAGGCTTTCACCTCTGCCTACCACCTGCCCTGCTCCTCACACCCTGGCTCTGTTGGCTGTGCCCTTGGCAACCTCTGGACTTGGGGAATGGAAGCAGTGAGAACCAGGGCCTGCTCCATCCACAGCCTCTCTCCCTGAGCAGACCACGAGCTGGAAGAGCTTCAGAACCTTAGTATTAAACACGTCAGAGCAGGGGGGATAACGGGAGTCATAAGGGATGGGGAGGGAGGTGAGGTTTTGAGGAAGGGAGAAGATGGGCTGACATTTGCTGAGTGTCCCTTCTAGGGATCTACCTGGCACTGAATTCTTAACACAAGTGAGAAAGCCAAGGGTTATAAAGGGCCAGTGTAACTGACTCATGGTGACACAGCCAGCTGCTGTGTTAAGATTGTACTCCCTACTTCTTTATCCTATGTATTGAAACCTTACCTTATTGAATTCTCTCAGCAACCCTACCGGAGGTCCATTTTACAGATGGGAAAGTAAAGCCCAGAGAGGGGAAAGTGCCAAAGCCCTAAGGCAATAAAACTACTAAAGGATGTCAGCCAGTTCTGGCTGGCCTCCAAAGGCCTTGCTGTATCATTTAACCACATAGCTGCATATTCTTATCAAATCCTCTGGACCTAGGAACTAGGCTTTGAGCTCGATGCACACCGAGCTGGCTGGATGCAGAGTTCTGTCCTGGGAGGAGACACACTCAAATAATGAGGAGTACCACCTTCAGGGAGTATCGAGGCAGTGTGGCTGAAATAGGCTGGCCACTCCTTCTCCCCACACAGGTCTCCTCCGGCCTCCAGGCTCTGCAAGACGGGCAAATCACCTTCTTTGCTACTCCAGAGCAGAGGCCGTTCCTAGACTGTTTTCCATCCATCCCCTCAAGTTCTGATATGCCTCAGGCGCACTGACTGGGTGGGGTCACAGAGCCCCAGGCACATCTCTGGGCATGTTGAGGCCTGGAAGGGGTGCAAAGTGCCTGGGTGAGGGGCTGAGGAAACTACTCCACCCCCAGCTGTGGTTTCTGGTGGGGCCACTGGTGGCAGCAGATGGGGGGAAGTATTTGTCACTCTTTTTCCAACAAAGGCAATCAAACAAAAGCCTCTAAGCCTGGGGGTAGTGCATTATGGAAACAGCAGTAAAGGTGCCAAAAATAAAACCCACCTTTCCTTGGATAGGTACTGGTAGCTGCCTGGGGGTTGTGAGAAAAGTGTTCAGATTTCACACCTCAGTTCAAGCACTTACCCCCCCCCCCACACACACACACAAGCACAGAAGCAAGCAGACCAGCCTCACAGTGCACATAAGTAGGCAGTCAACAATCACAGAACATCACTACACAGATCACACATATCAACCAAATATAAACCATGCAGGTACACACAGAAATACATGAAAAGGACATTTGTGTGAGGGACCAGCTTTGTTTGCTGTGACACACAATGCAAGAACCACGTTTGTATCCAATGGCTTGTTCTTTCTATTTTGAAATGTTCAGGATTCTTAGAGAACTTCTAAATATTCTATTTTATTTCATGTATATTGTCTACATGTATGTCTGTGTACTCTAATATTCATGAAGGCCAAATTAGAGTCCCTGGAATGGAGTTATAGATAGTCATAAACTGCCACGCGCGTGCCTGGAATCAAACTTGGATCCTCTGAAAGAGCAATCATTACTTTAAAAAAAATTATTAATTTATTACTTACTTCATGTATGTGGTACACTTGCTATCTTCAGACACACCAGAAGAGGACATCAGATTCCGTTACAGATGGTGGTGAGCCACCATGTGGTTGCTGGGAATTGAACTCAGGACCTCTGGAAGAGCAGTCAGTGCTCTTAACCACTGAGCCATCTCTCCAGTCCCCAAGTTTTCAGTATATTTTTAAGCAAGGAGCTGAACGTTGGTGTTTTGTACTTTGTCCTTCAAGTTACAGAACCAAACTTGCTAGTATCCATTCGTAAATGCTCATAAATACTAAATCATAAATACTGGTATGCAAAAATGCAGACAATGTACACAGAGAGGAACAAACACATAGACCCCCACACACCAGTACCGCAGGGACTCCTCTGTGTGCATACATCGCAGCACAACCATTCCCCCAGAAGGGACACAGACACCCACTGGCAGGCCCAAACACAGAACCCAACCACAATCCACTGATATGAGTGGGTTGACTTAGCCAGATAAAGGCACATGGATGACAGGAAAGGAAGGGTTTAATCTCCTTTACTGTGCCCTTAACTGTCACAGCTAGCCTCTCTTGTGGGCTGTGGGCTGACCCATCAATCCTTGCAGCGGAGACTAAGGAAAAGGAGACCTTAGGGAGTGGAGGAATCCTTGGGAGGAGAGGTTGGGAGGAGAGGAAGAAAGTTAGCCAAAACCAGCAGGATGGGCGACATCTGAGGCGCCTAGTGAACTGGCCTGAGTCGGAGTTCTGTAAGAGCCTGGGGGGTCTTGAACTCACACAAGTCAGAGCTCCAGTTCTCTCTCACACAAACAGCCAATCCCTTTCCAGGAGGTAGGGGCAAGATCTCCCTGCTCTTCTTACTAGCTAGGTGGTCTTGGACACACCACCGAACTTTGGCCTCAGTCTCTGTCTCCATGGAATGAGAATTCGTTGTCTACATTGCAGGGCTGTGTGGTGTGCACAGACGTTGCGCCTCGTCTCCTGGGCTCTCCCAGCATTCAACAGTCTGCCTTCTCGCCCCGGCTTTGCAATCTGATTCTTGCTTCAGAAATTCCAGACCCCCTCATTAACGGCAGACCTTCAAAATGTGTTTATTTCTAGTCTTTCCCCTCACTTCCCAGCCAGACGAAAGCCTGGGAGGTGGATGTAGTTCAAGACCCACCCTCCCTTCAGGGCCTTTCAACGTTCCTCAGTTTCTTTTGATCCCATAGCTCCAGCCACAAGCTAAACAGGACTTGAAAGTTTTCTGCCTCTGCCCTCTACCCCCACCCCCAGTGCTGCCTATAAGAACAGTTCTGCCCTTCCCAGAAGCCCCTCCATCCTGTTAGGTGATAACAGATGCTCAAAGAACGACCCAGAAAAACAACTCCTTTCAGCCCATAGTAATGGTGCACAACGTCTGTAACCCCAGCACACTGAGGAGGCTGAGGGACGAAGATAGAATTCTCGGCCAGCCTGGGCTATAGATCAAGACCCGGTCTCAGAAAATTCAGACAAAATTGCTGGGAAATATTGCTCAATCATCAGGATGCTTACATAGCATGCATGAGCATAAACTTCAGCATGGTGGGTAAAGAACTGTAATCCCAGCACTTGAGAGATGACGGCCGGAGGGTCAGAAGTTCAAGATCATTCTTGCTACATGGTGAGTTCAAGGCTGGACTGGGCTGTTTGAGACTCTGGTCCCAATCAATTCAAGCAAACAAGCAGACAGACAAACACAAACTCACAGTCACACACAGATGGATAAAAGACCCCCTAAGTAGCTACCAACAAGAAACCTTAGATGAATACTTTTACCCACTAGGCCACCTTGAAGGCTCAGGAAACTGGATTCCATTAAAATTCTTACATAGGGAAGGTGTAGGTGGCTCAGGGCTTCCACAGAGCATCCCTGTTGATTTGCTGAGATAAAAAACTGAGCCACTAAGGAATGAAATGACCAGTGAGCACTAGAGGTGGCGCTTGTGGCTTTTCAAATACACAACCTCTAGGATACAGCGATCAGATAGAACACGGCCTGTGTCCACCCCCACCCACCACCCCGCCTGGAGAGCTGCTTCCCATTTGAGGAGAAGAAGAGGAATAGCAGCAGGCTGACTGGAGGCCGGCCAGGGTGGGAGGTCTGGTCACCAGGTGGCCCCTTGACAGAGAGGAAGGGGCAGAGAGAGAGAGAGCACTTTGGCCTCCAATCTGCATCCTGGTTTCATCACGTATCATCCCTGTAGCCCTGACAAGCGCTTCCTGAGTGTTCGTTTCCTGGGTTGAGAATAGATTCTTTGAAGCATGCAGCTTCAGATCTATCAGATGAGCAGTGAGTGTAGAACTCTTAGTAACACATAATATGGAGAAGGTAGTGGGGTAGACACTCTGCAAGCAATAGCCAGAATGATCACCCGCCCTCTGGACGGTCCGCTCAGCAACTCAGGGCTTGTCTTTGCTCTGAAAGTGGCCCCCTTGACACCTGAGGACAGAAGTCACTGGCTTTGATTACAGAGGGGATGGGGGTGGTGTTGCCAAGTTCCTGTGCTTTGATGATCTCCACAAAGCACCCGCCAACGCCAGCCCCACCTGACTGAGCCTTCCAAGAAGAAAGGACTGTGGTACCTCACTGCACCACGCTTAGCAGGAACAGAACAACTCCTGGTTGGTACACAGAGCCCAGTGTCTGGCACATGGGAGATTTAAAAATAAATTAAAAAAAAATAATGCCATTGCTTTGTTTAATAACTATATAAGTGGTGAATTTGGAGTCTTCCCACACCTTTGACGTATTAAGTTATAAATTTAAAATCTGAAAAAAATAACCCTGTACTGTAACAATCCACCTAGGCCAAAAGGTCTTGTATAAGATCTCTTCATCATGGATGAAGAACGGGGAAGAGGGGGAGCTTTTTTTCCTGCCCCCCGCCCCCCACCAGGCTCTGCTGGAACAGTTCCAGACAGTAAACAGATGATCTTACTCTCCAATGTCACCCCTCCCACCACACACACACACACACACACACACACACACACACACACACACACACATCACAGAGTCCAAGGCTCTGACGCAGGAACCTATGCAAATAGATGTTGTTTCCATGGGAACTGAAACCCCAGTTTGTTTTCCCTCTCCAGCGCTCTGTAATTTCCAGCAGGTCTGTGCAGTGTCAGACTCATCGCCTCACAGTTAGCTACTTTGCTCTGCTCCCTGGGAGATGTCCAGCACAGGTCACTGAGTTGACCTGTGCAAGTCATGCCTAGACTCACCTCCCTGAAGGAGATTCTTGGCATCAAGCCCCTGCCTCCTCTTCAAGGGACTGCCCATGAGGTACCCAGAGAGATCATAGACCTCCCTGAACCTCCCTTAGGGAAGACTGGGGCGGGGTTGACGAATGGTGTAGGGCCAGGGGGCTCACTTCCAGGAAGAGGTGGGAGGGTCTCATCTGGCAATCCAGCGCTCTGGATAGCTAACAGATGGTTTCTGGCTTTGCTGGGGGCTGGGAAGGGGCGTGGCTCTGCAGGAGGCTCTCAGCCGCCGGATGGGGTGAAGGTCCGGATCAGCAGCCTGCATTGTCCGAGCCTCTGAGAAACAGCTTGGGAAGCAAAAGCAGAGGCAGGAGGGCTTAGCGGATGGGGGTGGACAGTGGGTGAGGCGGTGTACTTTTTAAGAACAGGGTAGGAAGAGAACGGAAGGCTGCAGGAGCCAGTGTTCAGCCCCGCCCCTTGCTTGGACCCAAGAGGCAGGTCCGGGTCTCATCCAGTTCTGAGATGACCAGGGACACAACGACACCCGTGACAAACCCAAACCCAAAAGGGTCTAGCTTAGGTCAGTCTGGGTCAAGGTGAGAGACATGACAAGCGCAGTGGGTCCAATTTCCCTTCCATTTCTGAGGTGGTATTTTGGGGTACCCTCGGGAGTTCACAGGGAGAGTTTGAGACTTGGGATGCCTTTGAAGTTGCTTTCCACTGCCATCAGCAACAGCCTTACATGGTAATACTCGCCCATGCCCTCTCGTTCCTCACCTTTTCGGGCTTTGTGTTGTGGGCAAGGTAAAAGACACAAGTGTGAAAGTGCTCAGCCGTGCTCACCTCGGCACGGCTGTGGAGCCCTCTCTGCTGCTATTACCACAGGGAGAGTCCCACCCATTTCACTAAGGCTCTCCACGCTTCCCGCCCAGCCTCCTGCTACCACAGAGGAGCCGCAACAGCATCATCTCCTTAGACGGGCAGTCAAATGTCTGGGACCCTGGAACCTAAGTGACTTCGACCCTCAGGCCATAGCAACCCTAAGCCACCTCCCTCCTGAACCTTGAGTGACTACCCTGAAACCACTGACCTGATTTTCTGCAGAGAGGAAAAGATAAAGAACACATCCACCGGCATGGCATGTGGGTCACACACGCACACACACACACACACATGCACACACAATGGAAACTTTCTCTCCTTGACAGGAACCCAGCTCTCAGAGGGAAGTTTCTTAGGTACAAAGCTTAATTTGAGCAGAGGCACTTGGGGGCATCACTGATACAGCATGCCTCCCTGCCAAGGGACAGTCCCACCGGCACATCCATCAGTGAGGTGGACTCCTGGACCAGGACCAAGAAAAGGATTAATAAATTCCTCATCACCACCTAAAGGTCAGAGAGAGAGAGAGAGAGAGAGAGAGAGAGAGAGAGAGAGAGAGAGAGAGAGGGAGGGAGGGAGGGAGGGAGGGAGGGAGGGAGGGAGGGAGAGAGAGAGAGAGAAAGAAATACATACTCAATGTTCTTCATCTCCAGATTTTCCAGATTCAGGTTCCCTCCAGCCTCAGAAACATCTTGGGGCCAGATTCTGCAATGGAGAACTGATGAGCTAACACTAAGTTCTCCATGGTCGGTAACTGAGCGCATCACTGACCTCCTGTTAAAGAGTAGCTGTCTTCCTCTGCTGGCCTGTGTATGCTGGAGCAGTGCTGCGTGGATGAATTCATCCCCGACCTACTATGTGCTGAGAGATTTGGTGTCAGAGCCAGAGGGGACTTCTGAGATCACAGTGAGGAAAGTGTTCTGCCCATGGTCCTTTGTGTGCTCGAGCACGCACACAAACACACACACATCATCATCATCCTCATCTGGGAACTTAAACACAATGCAAACCCCAGGTTCTACACACGTAGGATCAGAATTTGCATTTTTAAAAATTTTATCTTGATCTTATTTTTTATGTGTGTGCACACTTGTATACATGTGCACCACTTGCATGCCTGATATATATGATCCCAGGAAAGGGTGTCAGACCCCCTTGGAACTAGCATCACAAAAAGTTGTGTTCATCCATGTGGGTGCTGGGAATCAAACTCAGGTCCTCTGAAAGAGCATCCAGTGAGTGCTCTTAACTACTGAGCCATCTCACCAGCCCCCAGAATCTGCATCTTAACAGGACCCCTAGGTCTTTCCCACCCCAACACAATTGAAATGCAGTGCTGGGCTCAACTCAGGCCTGAGTTCCTAAGGGCTATGTTCTGCCCAAAGAGATGTCCAGCTATGCCCAAGGGAAGCTGGAACCTACTGGATACAGCCACCAGCCAAAAGCATCTGAAATGTTCAGGGGGGTCTGATAAGGTGACATGGATGTCACCGGGGTTTGAGAGCAGCATGCTCATCCCATGGTCAGCGTGGCTCCATGCTGTACCCTCTCTCCTACCACTCCCTCCACGCTACCCTCGCTTGTTACCTGTTCCTGTCCCAGGCCTGGTCCTTGGCTTGAGTCCCCTGGTTCTCAGGGTTTTAGAGCCCCCTGTTTGGGCCCTATACTCTTCCAGAGCCAGCCGCCCTGAGCTCCCAGCATTTGAAGTTGAGGCTGAGAGAGCTAAGTGACCAAGCCCAAGACAGATGTAGCTCAAGGGAATTGAGCCTGTTCTGAAAGCAGCTGGCAGAACCTGAAAGTCATTAACAGCCATCAACACCCCTGGGGGTGACTACCATTGATTCATTTATTGCTATTAACATTTGAGTGTGAATTAGCTTCTGGCTCTTTCTGAATTGGCTGGCAGAGTGAGCTGGGCCATCCAGACTGCTGAGTTCTGATAGAAGACACTAGTCCTAGGAAAGGGAAAAGGCCCAGGCCAGCTAGTTTCCAACCTCTTCCTCCTCCACCCGAGGCCAACTTGCTTGTCCCAGCGAAGCCCAAAAAGGGTTACAGAAGAGCCTGTGCCCAGAGGTGAACATCATCTGCAAATTAAAATTCTGCACCCAGGAGTCAGGGCGCCAACTTCTTGCTATTCTTTGGTCTCCTGGCCTGGGATCCAGAGAGGTTCTATGAAGAAAGGGGCTTTCTGCAGCTGCCAACCTGACTTTCAGTCAGAGTCAGCCAGAACTCTGACTGGAAGAAAAGAGAAAAGGGAAAGAAGAAGGGAGGGAGGGGGAAAGAGAGGGGGAAAAGGGAAGGAGGGAGGGGGAGAGGGAGGGGGAAAAGGAAGGAGGGAGGGAGATGAAAGGAGGGATGGGGAGAGGGAGGGATGGGAAGAGGAAGGGATGGGGAGAGGGGGGAGGGATGGGGAGAGGAAGGGAGGGATAGAGAGAGGGAGGGATGGGGAGAGGAAGGGAGGGATAGAGAGAGGGAGGGATGGGGAGAAGTAGGGATGGGAAGAGGGAGGAAGGGATGGGGAGAGGGAGGGAAGGAGGGGGAGAGGGAGGGAGGGATGAATCTGGGCACAGGAGAGGAAGAGAAACTGATTTGTGTTGGTCCCTATGTTAACTCTGCAACTATTGGCAACCTATTCTCCCAATGCTGATGACATTGTTCCTGTTTTACAGCCAAGGAACCTGTAAGCTGGAAGAAACTGAGGCTGGAAGAAATTAGTAGCACACACGGCATCACCCAGCCCATGAGATACAGGGCCAGATTTAGAACCAAGACGGGTCTGGTACCATTGCCACCTGCCAAGTCTGGAGACAGGAGGCCAAGAGTCTGTTCAGCCTCCTTCCAAGAACAGCAGAGGGGCCAGAGGGACCCCAACACCCCCTTCTCATGTACTTTGGCAAATGAGCTTTGTCCTACAAGCTCTTGTAGACTCTAGTACCAGGAAAGCCAGCGAAAGAAAGGGAGATGGCAAATTAGCCAGGGAGCACCTGCTGGTAGCCTGGATGTCTGCCCTTGTGCTGGGCCAGCCTGGGCTTGAGGCCCTCCTCCCAGCCTCCCTTGCTATCCTGTGCCAAGTCCATCTCTCCTAGGGACCCACAGCCTCTGGAGCCAGATTAACTCCTGCCAGATCGATTGGGTGGCACTTGGTACTCGAACAGGAAGAATAGCACAGGCACTGGGGCCTTAAGTGGCCTTCCTGATATCAAAGGAACAGGAAGGGACAGGGACGCCTGAGAAGGAACATCACTCCTCCCAGACAGTACAGGGCCAGGTCTGAAGGATCCAAGTCGCCTCCCTAACGCTGTCCCAGCTGAGCTATCTTCAGCATGGATCACTAATCCACCCTACTACCCCACCCACGCCAATCCCAATTTGAGGGAAACTAAGATTTATTAAACACAACTGTGTGTCGACCAAGACAGTGACCTCATTTTACCACAAACAGATGGCACTGTTGGCCCATGTCACACTGAGGAAACCAAGGCCCAGAGGTGCTTACTAACTCACCCAGGTCCCAGCCAAAGAGGTGGGGTGAACCCCAGCCTCCCTGGTTCTCTTTCCACACTAGCCTGATGTTTCCCAGGACCACAAGCCTTTTGGGTGAACTTAAATTGGTTCATTATTATTATTATTATTATTATTATTATTATTATTATTATTATTATTATTATTGGTTATTTTATTTAGATAAGGCAATCTTCTATTACATATGCTGCTGGAGCCGTGGTTGGTGGTTTAGTCCTTGGGAGCTCTGGGGGGTTAAATTGAATCTTGAGAACAGAGCTGAACCTTCCTGTCCCCAAGTCTTCTGGCCTCTAGACGTGGTCTGTGCAGCTGCAAGACAGTAGCTACCCCTAGACCAACTTCCGGAAATGCCCTGAAGTCTGAAGGACCTCATGTCAGGGCAAAGGCAGCTGGGAGAAGTGTTCTAAATCAAGAGGAGATCCTGGTGCAGAATATGGCTTCACTGCTAACCAGAAGTCTTGAGAAGCTAGACCGTCTGCTCAAAGACGTTCAAGGCTCCTATTCTAACTCCTCCTTCATTTGACCCCATCATTTGGCCCCACTACATCCCAGGGTCCCCTTGACTTCCTACCTAGCAGCTAAAATCTGCACCAATTTATGTTCCCCTAATAAAGTCTTCCCTACTTTCCAGTTCCTTCTCCCAATTTCTTCTTACTACCTCAGTCAGCAGAAAACTATGTCATGGGCCATTACAAATGTCACTTCCCCCAAGGTCAGTTTTCTTTCCATGCACAGCCTCGTTGGTGACACTTTATGGCCTGTGCAGTCCTCTGTCTTCTCTCTCCCCATCCCTGTGCCCTCAGCATGTTTTCCAGCCCAGGTTTTGCCTTCTGGGGGTGGTGGCCTTTGCTCCCGGAGGGCTGGAGCAGCTGAAAACCCATCTCAGGCTTCTCCGGGTTCAGTGTGTTCCTGAGAAGGATTCTGCTCCTCTCCAAGGCGGGTTAGAGATGCCAGCTTTGTCACCAGGAATCATGAAAAATCTGGGAACAGTAAGCAAAGCCAAGGAATGTCCCACCCACGGGCCGCTGGAGCCATTTCCTTCCTGGAAGGAGAACAAAGGAGAGATAAGGCTTCTCCTTGCATGCCCGGCTGTAGGGAGCTGAACCCTACTGGAAGGGGGCTACTAAGTGACTGCCCAGAGAAGCCAGGAGTGAAAGATGGGCAACCAGGTCAAGTCAAGGCTCCATCCGGTCCCACCCCCTCCCCCATTTCTCAGTCTCCATTCTCACAGTCTCCTCCCCCATTTCTTGTTTCTTACTCCCATAAGCACCCACTCTCCTGGACCGCACTGCCTGGAGACCAGGCACGACTCCCAATTTCCATACTCTTATCTTGACATTCCAGGCCTTCCTGGTGGGCCCCCAACTCACCTCTCCGCCCCTTTCCACCACAGTTCTCAGGCCTATGCTTTCCTGCCTCCTGACTGGTCATGGGAGTCCTGTGCCTCCCTGTGACCTGTGTCCTCCCTGCCGGGTTCTGGCTCACCCTGGGAAAATCCTGACTCAGATAATCTCCAACCCCTGTACTCCACCCTGAGCAACCCTGCCTGATCCCCAAACAGAAAACATCTCCCCCATCCCTATTTTAGAACTGACCCCACATGCACACGTGCATGCATACACACACATACACACACTCATAGACACTGTGACCCACACAGAGCTGTTGATGGTTTGTACTAGAAAGAGGAAGCAATAGTCGCTACATGCATGCTTGTCTCCTGAAGACTCCTTCCCTTCACAGTGTCTAGGCTTGACACTAAGAGCGGAGTGGGAAGCCAGGGATCATACCTCCCAAGAGCCCACAGCATTCAGATGGAAGCACATGATCTGCTCTGCTCCCGGGATGAGAGCAGAGGTGAGACAAAGCTAGCATACCTTCATTATTTTCCCCATCTACTAGCCCGACACCCATGCTCTTGGAAGCCACTGAACGAAAGTGGCAGACTGTCGGCAGGCTGGTCTCTGAGCAGCTCCACTGCCTACCCTGGTATATCCTGATATAGGGCAAGGAGCACTCTACTGTCTCTAAGCAATTAGCTATCTTGGGTGTATTTGTTAGTCCAGTTAGCCTATCCAGACCAACGTAAATTGGTACCAACTTTGGGAGTGCCTCCTGATACCAGGATCTCTCTCTCTCTCTCTCTCTCTCTCTCTGTGTGTGTGTGTGTGTGTGTGTGTGTGTGTGTTTCTGTGTCTATGTGCATGTGTACTCAGGTGTGCCTGTGTGACTGCATATATGTGTGCATGTATGTAAGACCACTGAGTCCACTTTCCAACTTCGTGTTTAAGACAGGCTCTCTCTCTGAACTGAACTGATTGACTGGGGCAGCAAGCCCCCAAGAGCCTCCTTTCTGCCTCCCCAAAGCTGAGGTTACAGGGGCATGGCTCTTTTTATGTGGGCTCTAATGTGTGTGTGCCCTGCAGATGAAACTTTTGTACTTCCTGTGTCAGACCATCCTCTTTAGTATCTTCGAGGGACCTGAGGCCACACAGTCACAAGTTCAAGCCCAGGCTGCAAAAAGAATTCAAAATCCTATTTCAAAATCTGAAAGACAACCAGACAGACAGAAAGACACTGCCAATGCTCAGGGGTAGCCTTTTCAACCATACTGGGGAAAAAATAAAAAAGAAAAGTTAGGTTATTTGGCCAAAGTCACTCAATGAACTATATATTCTGATTATAGCCAAGTGTAGAGTCACCTACAGGCCTTTGGCACACATCTGACCTCCTCCCCTAGACTAATGTCTACAGAAAGAGCAATTCAGTGTTCTGGTCACACCTTCACCCCTACAGTACAAGTGTCTGACCCACACTGAACAGCTTTATTGTGATTACCTTTCTGTCTCTTTTCTCTGAGAGCTTCCTGGGTCCTCTTCAGAGCAGAAGGCTCTTCTTATGCCTGGTCACCACAGTGATCCAGACAAGTGTACACTTTGCTGAACTGGAACTGACATCTCACAAGCTTGGTGGTATCCCTACAGAGACCCTCAAATAGCCAAAGGCAAAAGGAGCGGGGTCCGTGAGACTCACCACCGGTCAGCTCCCCCAAACCCCCGCTTGAGCACGTCACATCTGGGCAGCTGGAGATTCCCATCAAGGCAGGGGTGGGAACACAGAAACCTACACTCATAGCCTGTGTGAGGATGCCAGTGTTTTCCTGCTCAAACCACGCAATCTGGTTTTCATTTCTTCAGGGAAGCGGGTGGAGCGTGACTGAAGGGTAGAAGAAAAAGAATTCCTCAGGCAGAGTGAATCAAGATCAAAAAACATCAAAGTCCATAGACTATGCAGGGTATCGTGGCCAAAGCCCCTGGTGTAAGCCAGAAGAAACTCGGAAATGGCCTTGCTTTCTTCTAAAACCTCGTGCATGCCTTTATACAAATCTCACAGATGAGGGAAGCCAGGGTACCCATGTTGTGACGGATCAGCGGCAGTCTCCTCTGCCAGGAAGCTTCCTTGCAGTTGACGAGGCTCTGGGTTGTAGTGATGGCTGTCTATCTACTCTAATAGTGAAGGAGTAGAAACAATTCTGTCTTGATCACTGGTGTTTTTTTCAGAAGTATGAAGCAGGTGCCTGACGACTGTCCATCTGAACAAACAGAATCGACTAGAGTGTATAACAATGGCCTTGTTCAAACAATCACATGGGAAGAATGACATCAAATGTGCATGCACCAGTGCACACAAGAGCACACACCCATTCCACAGGCAGCTCCTACCTACATACACAGGTAAGCTGTCTGTAAAGCCATCCTTCCTTAGACTGCAAGGAAGGTGAGGGGATAACCTTCTTGTTTTATCTGGAAACAGAGTACAGAGTACACACACACACACACACACACACACACACACACCTTTGGTTGAGAGCATGAATGAATACAGTTGTCCACAAGGGGGCACCAAAGACTATCAGACTCAAGGTCTCAGCACCAAGATTACTACTATTTGGCCTCAGAGAGACAAGAAGAAATTTTGGAGAACATGAAATGGGTTCTCTTGTGGGAACTCAGCAGAGGAGGAAGTGCACAGGGCTGAGATGGAAACTGAGGCTGAGCCACTATGTGGTACAAATGAATCCCTGCGTGCTCATTGGTAAATGACAACATTTACCACCTAGTCCTGTCCCCACCTCTTGCTCTATAATAAATAATACTTCATTTAATCTCCCTGTTGCCTTTTAAATCTTTTTGTAGATTTATTATTTTATGTGCAGGGGTTTTTAGCCTGCATGTGTACCACAACCATACCTAGTACCATCTGAGGTCAGAAGATGGTGTCAGGTCCCCTGAAACTAGAGTTGTAAACCCTGTGGGAATAATACCTGGGTTCTCTGCAAGAACAAGTTCTCTTAAATGCCAATCCAATCCTCCTGCTCCTCCTATTATTTCTTTTTTTTTTAAGATTTATTTGTTTATTTATTGTATGTGAGTATACTATCGTTGTCTTCAAACACACCAGAAGAGGCATCAGATCCCATTACAGATGGTGGTGAGCCACCATGTGGTTGCTGGGAATTGAACTCAGGACCTCTAGAAGAACAGTCAGTGCTTTTAACCACTGAGCCATCTCTCCAGCCCCCTCTCATTTCTTATGAGAGTCAGAATCACTATCGTTTTCTGCCTCGTAGGTACAAAGAAAAATAATGTCTCAGACAGTTAAGTAACTGTCTAGGGATATTCAGTGGCAACATCAGAATTCTAACTCAGAACCAACCAGGGCAGCTGACACATGGCTATAAATTCCAGTACATGGGAGAAAAAGTTTGGAAGGATCGGGAGTTGAAGGGTCAGTCTTGGTTATCAGTTGAGGTCATACTGGGCTGAGACCCTACCTCAGAAGAGAAAAGAATTCAAACTCAAAACCTGTCATTAACAGTTCAAGTCAGACACCATCCATTCTGCTCCTTGGGGCTTGGACTTTCTGACATCCTATGGCTCTGTCCAGAATGCCGGGCAGTGAACCCCATTTATGGCTTCTCCTTGGGTAGTTGTGTAGGACTGGGGAGTTGATTTTCTGGGTGTGAATAACTTGTTGCCCTGAAGCTGACCCCTCACAGTTTGTAAACCATTGCTGTTGAGCTAGCTCTGATGTCCGTTTGAAAGCAATAAAGTAATTCCTCACACTGGGGCATAAAGCTCTTCTACCCCCTTTGACCTAGTCAGCTCATTCCTGGGAATTTATCCCAAGGAAACAATTCAAATGGGAGCCAAGCATTAATCTGCATAAATACATGCATGGAAGTCTTTCTTTAAAGGTCAAAAGCTGGGAACCAAAACAGGGAAGTGGTTTCAAAAACTGGAGTGTCTACACAATGGGCAATCAAGCCTGGGAAAACACAGCTGTGGAACGGACCAGAACTGAGTGGAGCACTTCATCTATACATCAGATCCCGGGGGGGCCTCCTGCCTAACTAGCTATTCAGTCAACTATGCTTGTGGGGGAAGGAGGGTCCCTGCTCATGATAATCCCAGTGCTCTGAGGAAATGGAAGGGAAACTGGAAAGCAACAATGTTAACGACCCAAATAGTTCTTGACTTTTGGGGTTCCAAGGCCCCGGGGTCTCACAGTAAAGAGAGTTTTCCAGGGTAGTTTTAGTTATTATCAGTGGTCTTCAGATTCCACACTGCTGGTTCCTAGGCCATCTAGCTGCTAGTGTACATTTTAATTAAGATAATAGATCGGGTTTCCTTTTTAGTGCTTTATTATTTGTGGTGTGTGTGTGTGTGTGTGTGTGTGTGTGTGTGTGTGTGTGTGATATGCATTTGATTTCAGAGGTACGCATGCCATAGTACCAAAGTGAAGATGAAGGACAGAGTCAGTTTCCTGTCCCCTCTGTGCGTCCCAGGGAACAAACTCGGGTCCTAGCCCACACGTTTACTTGCTGATCCATCTTGCCGGGCCCATAGGCAAATCGTTTCTATTTACTGATGCAGCCTGGGCACACCAGAAACAGACCACGAACTTAGTTATTCAGTTACTCCTTCACCTCCTTACTGTAAAGTGCTAAGAAAGCTTCAGCATTAGTGCCCCTACCACGACTTCAACTCCTGAACTGTATGGGTAAAAGGATGTGGGCGTGGCTCCGTTCAGGAAGCGCTTAACTTTCCACGGACAAGGCTGCGCTCCTGAAAGACCATGCCTGATCTTGTCCTCCAGGACATAGACGATAATGATGCTTTTTTTAAAAAAAGAGAGAGAGAAAGAAAACATATTCAGGAGAACGGAAAGGGTACGGCTGGCCTTTCCCAATCACGGTTGCCTGCTGCTATGTAACGGAGTGCTCCAATGGTTAGCGTCCTAAACAAGCACTCCAGTTACCTCAGTTCCTACAGGGATGGATGCAGGTGTGGTATCTGCAAGTTGTGTCTCCCGGGCTCTGCCAGGGAAGGATCCACCTCCAAGATCTCACACATGGTTGTTGGCACGATCCAGCTCCTTGTGGGATGTTGGATTGAAGGCCTCTCTGTCTTTGGCACGCTGGTCTCTACGTGGGACGGTCCGCGCATGGCAGCTCGAGGCACATAAAGGCGCAGGGCTGCAGGGGATGAGTAAGAGCGAGATGAGAGTTCCAATTTTCCAGGGTCTAATCTCAAAAAGGACATCTCCTGTTTCTGCCATGTTTTATTCATTAGAAAGCAAGTCACTGGGTCCAGCCCACACCCGAGGGAGCTCACAGAAGGTTGTGTGGTATGCCTACCACATACTCGAACATTTATAGCGTCGTCTCAATAACAAAAACAATATTTGCTGAAGTCGCTTGTCTAATATGGAAGTGTTCTAGCTCCGTCCTGAATGCCTGTGCCTACTTCTCACAAGCACAGTCCCCTGCCTGCGCCCCAGAGAGCATGGAATGCCCACCGCTCTGCATTTTACACAAAGCCCCTGCTGAGCCCGTGTGCCCCAGGGGCTTTTTGCCAGACTAGGGGTTGGGGATTGAATGAGGAATAGTGTGGCCTTCTAGAAGCCAAGTGTCCCAGAGTGGAGGCAACCTCAGCCTCACCTTTGAAAGGAGCTTAGGTGCTTTCTTGCTCCAAGCAAGTTCTGGGCCTTTCCTCTCTTAGCTTTCTGCATTCCTGCTCAGCTACACTAGGCTCTCCCCTCCTCTCTGGCTCTCAGCCTCTTGTCCTCCCTCCTCTCCTTGTTCTCTCTCTCTCCTTGCTTCCAAACCTCCCCTGCCAGCTTCCCATGAAGACTGCAGAACTCATAACACACTTCCTTGCAGACAAGGCCAGGGCCTTACGAGACAATGACCCCTTCCTTGGGGATGTCTGATGCCAATCAAGAGACAATTTTTTTCTTCTCCCTCTTTTTGTTAAATCATTTATTTTTTTTTTTTTTACTTAATTATTTACTTACTTATGTTTTTTAAAAGACAGGGTCTCACTTTGTAGCTCCAGGGCAGATTGTAACCCAAGGCTAGCCTTGAAACTCACCATCACCCATCTACCTCAGCCTCCCAAGTGTCCAAGTGCAGGGATTACAAGTGTGAACCTCTACCCCACAGGGAGAGTGGCAGCAGCATCTATTATTTATTTATTTTTTACTTTTATTTTATGTGTACTTTGCCTGCATGTACGCCACATTCCCATCTAGTGCCCAAGGAGGGAATCCAGGTCCTTTGCAACAATAAGTGTTCTGAAGCACTGAGTTAACTCTCCAGCCCCATGGAGTAGCATCATTAGACACCGGGCAATTCTTAAAGGAAGGCGAGATTGGGAGGCACTCCTCTCACAGGCTCCCACCACACATGTGAACACCACGAGCTAGTTCTGTCCTTCGGACAAAGCAGGCCCACCTTTGCAAGGGTGACTTTGCAAGGCCAGTGGAGGGGAGAGAGGAAGGCTGGGAATTGCCAGAATAGGACTAACATGCAGAGCCAGGTGGTGCTGTGCGCCTTTAATCCCAGCACTTGGGAGGCAGAGAAACTTTAAAATGTCTTTAAAAAATAACAAAAACAAACCAAAGCAAAGTGCCAGCGCAGAAGTGAGGAACACGGAATAAATAGGGTGCTCTTTACACGGCCTGAGTCCTCCGGAGGCTGGTGCCACTGGGCACAGACAGGGTACTAGAGGAGAGTGCAGGAACGAAAACAAAGGAGGTTCCCAGGACTCCTTCTTGGTAGAGAGTGAGTTACCCCACAGCCAGAGGATTAGAGGTGCCAGATTTAACAAATAAAAGTCCAGAAGCCCCGTGAAATTTGCATTTCAAGTGAGCAACAAAGACAGTTTTAGTCGAGGGTATGTCCCAAATAGGATACAGGTGTCCCGGGTGTTAGTTGGCAACATGGCAAAGGTTATGTGGAGGCTAAAGCCCCAGGCTTTGGTCCATGATTGTTCCAAAGGCTTCCTGGAGAGAACAAATGTCTAGGGTTGCTGCTCCAGACAGTCCAGGCAGCCCAGAAAATACTGTAGCAGGCGTAATCATTGCAACTCAACAACCAGAAGCAACCAAAGAGGTCATGAAGAGTGGATTCTTTCCCCAGGGTCGACGGCCATGGCTGGAAACAACAGAAAATCTTTGTGTTGCCTTTCTGACAACACCAAATCCAGAATCCAGGTGTGCTGGCAAGCCTGGCTGTCTTCCTCTGACTCTCCTCTGTTAAACCCCTATTCCAAATCAGGTCACATTCATCAACACCAGGGACAGGCACTTCAGTGTGCCTTTGAAGGGATGACACAACCCAACCTGTGGAAGAGGAATGAATACATTAAAACAATCTGCTGGGGGACAGGACAAGATGCAAAGAGGAAAACATATGTAATCTTGCCCCTTTTCTGCTCATAGGGGCGTTGGTTGTCTTTTGGTTTTGTTGTTTAGGATTTTTGTTTTGTTTGGATGTTTGTGTGTTTGAGACAGGGCTTCACTAGTTGTCCTGGTTGTCCCGGAATTCTCCGTGTAGACCAGGCTGGCCTCAAACTCAGAGACCTGCCTGTCTCTGCCTCCCAAGTGCTATGACCACTACTGTCCTCTTATAATATTAAAATATGTAAATGTTAAAGAGATGGTTTAGCTGTTAAGAGTGATTTCTGTTCTCCCAGAGGACCTCAGTTACTTCCTAGCACCCATGAGACAGTTCAGTTGCCTAAGTCCAGTTCCAGGGGTTCCACCGCCCTCTTCTGGGCTCTTCGGGTACTGCACCTACTTAGCTTATACACACTGACGTGTACAAAATAATAAAAACACGTTTTAATGCTGAAATAGACATATATGATCTTTGCATAGGACTTTTGCTTAATCATTAATTCAGTTACCAAATACTTATTTGACACACACTAGGAATACATCACAGGTAAGGTAGAACCCCATCTCTGTATTCTTAGTAATGTGTTTATAAAAAGATAAAGACAGGGGGTGGGGAGGGTTTGTTCTACGGAGGTGTAGTCAGATATGGGTGAAGAGGGTGCCTCTGTGGGCCCATGCTGAGGCATCTCTTCCCCCTGAGGGGCCAGCCACAGGACAATATAGTATAGAATAGTTTATTTAGGGCATGGGGTCAGGGGAGTGAAGAGGGTAATAGAGAAAGGCAGAGAGAGAGAGTAGAGAAGTAGAGGTGGGCCATGAGCATGTGGAGGAGAAGGGAGAGGGATGGGAAGACAGAGCAGGGGCAAGAAGGCAAGAGCAATAGAGCGGGTGGGGGTGGGGGTGGACAACAGCCCCTTAAGTGTCAGGCATACCTGGCTACTGCCAGGTAATTGTGGGGCTGAGCTTAGACAGAATGCTAACAATTAGAGAGCCATTATTGCTATTTTCCAAGTGAGCAAGGGGGGGGGGGAGAAAACTCATTCTGTGTTGCTTAACATTTGCAAAAAAAAAAAAAAAACATGTTCTTAATTTGTAACTTTTTAAAAATGCTCAGCCGTTTTTCTTTGTCTTTTTTCCTAAAACAGAAACCTGGCCCTTTGAAAGCCTCTCTGTTGTTTCCCAAGCACAGTGGCTGGAACACAGCTGCATGGCGGCACCTCCATGTGTGGCTGTTGGAGCAGCCAGCAAGGTTTTCCATAAGTATGGATGAGTGATAACCAATAGGAATGTGTATCCAATCCAATTGTTCATGTTTTACAATTGCAGTGATTAAAAGAATAAGAAGCCGGTGATAGCTGCTGTGTGGTCCGTTGCTTCCAGAATACTCCACCCTCCCAGCTACCCCTGGCTGTCTTGGCTTTTGCTTGTAAGCTAATTGCCTACTTGCCTGGTTTTGTTTTGTTGTTTTGTGGGGTTTGTTCATTTTTTCCAGACAAGCTTCTTGCTCAAAGCCCTGGTTGGACCGATACTATGTATCCCAAGGTACTCTCAGATTTACAGCAATCCTCCTGCCTCAGCTTTCAGAGTGCTGGGATTGCAAGTGGGCACCATCACTTGCAGCCACCTGGTTGGTTTTATATACTTTTGGATGATCAGCCTCCAGTGCTCAGCAATACAGGCACTCAAAACAAACAACAACAAAAACCTGTTGAATGAGTACCAAACTTAAAGCTTGGCATGGCTGGGGCTGGAGAGATGGCTCAGTGGTTAAGAGCACGGACTGCTCTTCCAGAGGTCCTGAGTTCAATTCCCAGCAACCACATGGTGCCTCACAACCATCTCTAATGGGATCTAATGCCCTCTTCTGGCATGCAGGTCTACATGCAGATTCTTTCTCTATACATTAGGGAAAGAAGGCTTTTTTTAAAAAATGGGTGTGGAGAGATGGCTCAGTGGTTAAAAGCACTGACTGCTCTTCCAGAGGTCCTGAGTTCAAATCCCAGCAACCACATGGTGCCTCACAACCATCTGTAATAGGATCCAATGCCCTCTTCTGGTGTGGCTGAAGACAGCTACAGTGTATTTATATAAATAAATAAATAAATAAATAAATAAATAAATAAATAAATAAATAATCTTCTTTTAAAATAATAATTTCAATTAAAAATTAAATATATCAAGAGCTAGAGAGATGACTTACAAGTTTACCTAGTCTTTTTGTAGATGACCCAGGTTTTATTCCCAATGCCCACATGACTCGAAACCAGCCATAACTCTGGTTCCTGGGGTCTGGCACTTACTTTTGGACTCTGAAGGCATCAGGGGGCACTCATATGATGCACACAGATATGCACACAGGCAAAAACATTCACAAATATAAAAATCAAACAAATACCTTTTAAAGACTAAACATGTCGAATGTTAAGATCAAAAGACCCGCTAACAATGGAGACTAAAGAGCCAGAGTCTAAAATCATCAAACATTTTAAACCAGTGTTTACTTTCAATCTTGAGACTTCCCACCATGGCTAAGTACTCGACAGAAGTTGGGGTTTGTGGGTGCTGGTTGGTCACGCCCCGCCCCCTACTTCTTTGGGTTTTCACTCAATAGAGAAATAGTACAGGAAATACACAGGGATTAAAATATCAGTTTTCTCTGGGGGCCAGATAGTCCAGAGGCTATAACTAGGACCTAAAGCCCAAATGGGCTTCCCATTTCCACACCGCTGCTTTGAAATAACCCACACACTCAGTGACTGGACTATTCAAGTTCTTCCCTTCAAGAGCTGGGTTCTCTAGGAGCTGATGCCCGGAGGGGGCCGGAGCACGCATGGCCAGCATGCTACTCTAGATGGGACCAGGAACAAGCTGAACCGCGTGAGCTCCGAGTTTCAGTTCCCTGTTAGGATTCTGTAAACTCCACCACACAGTTACTTGGCAACAGTCAGGTATGCTCCGCCCCACAGTTACCTGGGACTATAGAAGGGGCTGCTTGCCCCCTCCTCACTCTCTCGCTCTCCTCTCCTGTCCCCTTTGTCCCTCCTCTTCCCATTCCCTCTCCCCCCTCCCCGCTCTCTCCCCACGTGGTCATGGCTGGCCTCTACTCCACCCCCTCTGCCCCTATTACCCTCTTAACTCCCCTCCCCATGCCCTGAATAAACTCTATTCTATACTATACGGTCTTGTGGCTGCTCCCCTGGGGGGAATGGATGCATCAACATAGGTCCACCAGAGGCATCTCCCTTACCCCCACACCTCACCACACCTCCATGGAACATACCCCCCTACTCTCTTTATCTTTTTCCTAACATTGGTGCCAAAACTCAGGACATATCTCTTTTTTTTTATCTTTTTATAAACACATCACCCTTTCCGAACATCTTACACCCAGGGGATCCCACCTGGTTTCATAGTGGGGAATCTGACAGGGCATCAAGGTGGTCCTCTGAGAGGCTGGAGACTCGGTGGTTAAGAGCACTGGCTGCTCCTCCAGAGGACCTGGGTTCAATTCCCAGCACCCACATGGTAGTTCACAACTCTCTGTGGCTCCAGTTTGAAGGAGATCTGACCCCTTCAAACATACATGCAAAACACCAATGTACATAAAAATAAACAATTTTTAAAAAAATATATGGTCCTCGGAAAGTTTCTTCCCCCAAACCTCGAAGAGGATGTTGGATCCTGACCTATGGGGAAACGGGAGGGAAGAAAGTTGTCTTCCTTTATACTAGCCTTCAATGCACTCGGTACTTTTCCCAGAATCTAAAAACACCCGTGTTCCAGGAAGCAGATCATAAGTTAAAGAGTACTTTGATTGAAAGTGAATCTGCTGCAAAGGGCAGAAAACCGAAGCACCAGTAACTTAAACTACAAAGGGGAATGTTTTTCTTGTCTAACAGGAAATCTTGGGGTAGGTGATTCTGGGCGGTGCGGAGCTCCGAGGTGTCTCCAGGCCCCGGGCTCTCCAGTCTGTCTGCACCCTAGAGAGTGTCTTTGTCTCATCACTCCGGCCTCTTGCACCTCCGAGCACCACCCGCAGGCAGACAAACGGGCTGCTGGCTTTTACACACCCTTTCTAGAAAGCTCCTGTGGTAGCTGTGTTTGTAGCTCATTAGCTACAGGCACCTCTTGCCCTGCTGCTCTGAAATTCAAACTTTGGAACGTATTTGAAATTTGTCAAAGTAGATTCCTTTAAAGAATGGAAGAGAGTATTAATCAGAGAATGACCCGATACCAAAGTCATGGAAAGAAAATAAAAGAAGGCATTGAAAAATTATTGTCAAAGAACTGCTTCCTTTTTCTTATTTATTTATTTATTTATTTATTATCTTTGGTTTTTCAAGACATGGTTTCTCTTTTGTTTTGTTTTTTGTTTGTTTTTGGTTTTTAAAGTGATTCCGTTTATTTGAGAACAAATGCTTTTTTTTTTTTTTAAGACATTAGTGAGCTGGAGAGATGGCTCAGTGGTTAAGAGCACTGACTGCTCTTCCAGAGGTTCTGAGTTCAAATCCCAGCAACCACATGGTGTCTCACAACCATCTGTAATGGGATCTGATACCCTCTCCTGCTGTTTCTGAAGACAGCTACAGTGTACTTATATATAATAAATAAATAAATCTTAAAAAAAAAAAGACATTAGTATTATATATATAGTGTTCTGCCTGCATGTATGCCTGCAGGCCAGAAGAGGGCACCAGATCTCATTACAGATGGTTGTGAGCCACTATGTGGTTGCTGGGAATTGAACTCAGGACCTTTGGAAAAGCAGGCAGTGCTCTTAACCACTGAACCATCTCTCCAGCCTGGGGTTTCCCTTTTGCAGCACTGCCTGTCCTGGAATTCATTCTGTAGACCAGACTGGTTTTGAACTCATAGAGATCCACCTGCCTCTGCCTCCCCAATGCTGAAATTAAAGGCATGGACAACAACCTCCTGGCTTAAAACTGCTTCTTTAAAAAAAAAAAAAAAACTAAGGGACACTGGCTTTTTAATTTATTATTATTATTATTATTATTATTATTATTATCTGTCCCCTACTTTCAAGAGATCATCTCTAGACAATCGCGTTCAAAGCATTAAAAACAAAACAAAACAAAAAACAAGGGAACATTCATAGTATAGAATGAATATGTACCTGCTGAATAAGCCTAACAAAGAGAAAAGATGACCAATTAACTAATTACAATTCCAAAATAAGGTAATTTATATGCTGAGAATATCAATGTTTCTTTTTTTTCTCCTTTGTTTTACTGCAACAAATTTTGAAGTAACTTCCTAAGAGTGTGTGGGGAGCAAATATTCATAATTATTGGATTTGTTGTTGTTGTTGTTGTTGTTGTTGTTGTAGTCATTGTTGGGTTTTGAGTTTTGTTTGTTTGTTTGGTTGGTGGGTTGGTTAGTTGGTTGGTTGGTTTCCTGAGACAGGATTTTTCTGTGTAGCCTTGGCTGTCCGGGAACTGGTTCTGTAGACCAGGCTGGCCTTGAACTCACAAAGATCTCTGCTTCCTGAGTCCTGGGATTAAACACCAGCACCTTGCGTAGGTATTTTTTAAATCTTTTGCCCCAGTAACAATAGACAGTTTAGCTGGGTATTGAAGTTTAAATTGAAAGTCTTTTTCCTTCAGATCTTCAGCCACATTGTTCTTTTGCCACCTGGCATCTAGAATTGCTAGTAAGAAGACTGGTGTTTTTCTAATTTATGGTCCCCTTTTTAATATTTATTTTATTGTAATCATGTGTATGCATATGTGTCTGTGTTTGGGTGCCCAAGGAGGCCAGAAGTGTCAGATCCCTTTTTGTTAGTCTCTTCATGTGGGTGCTGAGAATCAAACTTAGGTTCTCTGGAAGAACAAGAAGTATTTGTAACAAATGAGTCATCCCTTCAGCCTCTGGTTTGTATTCTTTTACGGCTGATTTTTTCTTTCTTTCTCTGGAATTATAAAATCTTCTTATTTTCCCAGGCATTCCACAGTTTCTAAATCCTGTGTGTTTTTTATGGTGGAGGTTTAAAACACCCTTTTAGTCTGAAAACTGTAAATCTTTTTAGTCTGTGAAATTCCATTTAATATCTTGTTTTGAAAAAAAATTCTTCACCTGCTTTCTCTCTTCTCCCTGAAATACTTACTGATCAAAAAGAAATAAATAGTAAATAATGATGGAGACAAGGGTCAATTGGTAGAGTGCTTCACTAGTATTCACGAAGCCATGGGTCCAACCCCTCCCCAGTACCTCATTCTCCAGGTGTTATGCTACCAAGAGGTAACAAATCAGGAGTTCAATGTCATTCTTAACTAAGCAGCTAATTTGTAGCCAGCCTGGGCTACATGAGTTTGTCTCAAAAGAAGAAGGAGAAGGAAGCAGAGAAGTAAGAGGAAGAGAAGGAAGAGGGTGAGGAAGAGGAACAAGAAGAGAAAAAGGAGGAAGAGAAAGAAGAGGAAGAGGATGAGCTAGAGGAAGAGGAGGAAGAGGAAGAAGAGGAGGAAGAGAAAGAAGAGGGGGAGGAAGAAGAGGAGGAGATAGAGAAAGAGGGGGAAGAGGAAAAAGAGGAGGGGGAAGGGAACAATATTTACTGGTCAAATGTGAACATATTGCATCAACTGCTTCTTAACATCTCTATCTTTTCTCTAACAAAAATTCTTATTCTTTTCCTTCTTGCTTTATTTTCTATTTCAGCATTCCCTCTGAATGTGTGTGTGTGTGTATGTATGTGTGTGTGTGTGGTGTATTTGTCCAACTGATTTGTTTGCTATTTATTCCTTTTCCGCTCTACTGCTCATGTTTAATAGATACAAGATCTTGTTGAACTCTTTCTTTTAAAGTTTCCTCCCACCTAGGAACTGTGTCTGTTTCTTTAGAGGTCTTATGTTCAGTTTATTTATCTTAGTCTTTCTAGTTCATATTTCAGGCTTCCTCAAATAGCTCCTGGCTTATGGTTGTCCATTCATATTAACAAATGGAGCCGTACAAAGTTTCCTGGAAGCCCTGTGCACATGGATAAGAGAATATGAATGGAAGGCTTTGTTTCCCAGCAGCCTGATCTCCCTGCCTGGAGACTTCTAAAGGCCAGCCGCCAATGGGCTTTATTCAAGGAGCCACCTTAAATCTTCCCCCAGACAATTTAATTTTTTCTAAGAAGAATGTCTACTGTGGGAGAAGGAACAAAATGGGGGGCAGAGCAAACACCTGGCTGGTGGAGCAGTCCCCATGAAACAGAAAGGTTTAAGCATCCATTGTAGCCACTGTTCTCAACCTGTGGGTTGTGACCCCCTCAGGAGTAGCATATCAAATATTTACATTACAGTTTATAACTTTATCAAAACTACACTTATGGAGTAGCAATAAAATAATTTTATGGTTGGGGGTCACCACGACATGAGACATGAACTGTATGAAAGGCTCCCAACAGTAGACTTCCAGTAGGACCTGCTCTCTCTGCTGCATATCAAACTCCTAAGCTTCCCCCAGGCTCCTCCAAGCAGCTCAGCTCCCTCTTCAGCCACAGCTCTGCCACATGCATACCAGGCTGTGTGTCCACTCCCCTCCCACCCCCATCCCCCATCTCCTTACCCCACCCCCACCCCGCTCAGCTGCCAGCGTCTCTACCAAACCACTTTCTCCTCAAGTTTCTTCTTTACTGTTTACTGTGAAGAAATTTCTGAAAGAAGAGGGAAAAGGGAAAATTTAGGTTGGAAATCCAAAGGCCTTGTAATGGAGACCAATGGGCTTGGAAGGTCCTCACGTGCATATTTATTGATTTTTGCATGGAGTAAGTATATATGTACATGTTTATGTGTGTGTATGTAAAATTACATTCCTATATACAAATGGGTGTGGAGACCCAAGGTTGATTTCTGATATTTTTCCTCCATCTTATGTTTGGAGATATTTTTCAGGCTTATTGGTTATTTTTTGTATATGAGTATTTTTTGTCTATATGTCTGGTGTCCACTGAGGTCAGAAGAGATCATTGGATCCCCTGGGACTAGAGTTAACAGTCCATGGTGGTGAGCTGCCATGTGGGTGCTGGGAATTTGAGCCTGGGTCTTCTGCAAGAGCAACAAGTGCTCTTAACCAGCTGAGCCAACTCTCCAGCCCAAGAGATATATTTTAAAGATTTTACTTATTTTTATGTGTGAGTGTGTTTTGCTTACACATATATATATGTATCATGTGCATGCTTAGTGTCTGAGGAGGTTAGAACAGAGTCTCAGATCTGTTGGAACTGGAGTTATAGGTGTTGAGAACCAAACCTGGGTCCTCTACAAGAACAAGCAGAGCTCTGAACCACCGAGCCCTCCCTCCAGCCATCCATATTTCTTTGGTTTAGTTTTTGGACAGGATTTCTCCCAGAGTTGATTTAGCTAGATTGGCTAGCCAGCAAGCCCCTAAAGTCTCCTCCTGTCCCCACCTCCTCAGGACTATGATTACAGGTGACTGCTGCTATGCCAAACTTCTTGCATGCGTACTAAGGATCCGAACTCAGGTCCTTAATCTTGAGTGGCAAACACCTTACCTACTGAGCCATCTCCCCCCAGGCCCAATTGCTGTCGTTTCATACAGACCTGAACCATTTGTGCAGCCTTTCTTGTCAATGATATATTCACAAAGAATTCAAAAATAGGCACAGGCATGGAAGAAATTGTTACGTAACACATCCCAGTGTCTGTTGATCATATTTTAAATATGAAACTAAAATCCAACACGTCCTTAAATCACCTCTGCAGAACCCTAAAAATGTTATGGAATGTAAATCGTGTAGAATAAGTTCAGGACACCACTGGTGTCATTGAAAAAAGCACACACATAAAACCAAACAAACCTGATTTACTCTGGCTCATAATCTACATCCTCCAAGTCAGGATGTACCTGACTCATTGGTACCTAGTGCTTAGAGTGCAAGGGGATGGAGAAGAGGAGGCACAGACAAAGCAAAAGAGTGAGGAGGGGTCAAGCAGCCCCTTCTATAGTCCCAGGTAACTGTGGGGTGGAGCACAGCATTTGGTGATTGGTGAGTGCTGGTTATGTGTACCCCCCACTTTGCCCCACTTCATAGAAAGCTAGTTGCTCTATTTCTAACCCCCTTACCATTTTGCTCTGTTTCCACCCCTCCCTCCCTTCACCACCTCATGTCACACAGTCACCAACACACCAGAGGAGGGTATCAGATCCCATGACAAATGGTTATGAGCTACCATGTGGTTGCTGGGAATTGAACTCAGAACCTCTGGAAGAGCAGTCACTGCTTTTAACTGCTGAGCCATCTCTTCAGCCCTAAAGTTTTTTGGGATTTTTGTTTGTTTGTTTGTTTTGTTTTGTTTTATGCATTTGAATGTTTTGCCTGCATGTCTGTCTGTGGACCACAGGTATATAGAACCTGTGGAAGACAGAAGAGGTCATCAAACCCCTTGAACTACAGTTACAGACAGTTGTGAGCTACCTTGTAGATGGTGGGAATCGAACCCGGATCTCCACAAGAGCGAGTGCTCTTAACCACTGAGACACCTGTGCGTTCATTCCTCAAGATCAGCCACATTAACAGTCTTCTCTGACCTCCCAGACATTTAACATCTCTGTCCTGTGTGCCCGGTTTCCCACAGCACCAGATCACACCCTTACTATAGCTCCCCATTCTCTTTGCAACATGCAAAGCCATGCGCACACACACACACACACACACACACACACACACACACACACACACACACACACACGCCTGAACTCCTAGTGGGGAAGGAGTCCTTACAGACAGTGTCCTGACCTTATCCTCCTGTTTCCCAACAAGAGCTACAGTCTGAGCCTGTGGGCATTTGAGCCTCAAGCTCAGATTTCACAGAATTGCAACAAACTAAACCGAAGTGTGAGCAGTTTCAACCCGCTGCCACAATGAGCCGTTCCGCCCAAACTGTGACCCACATGGACAGATCCTAACTCATCCGAGACGCAAACACTTTGTTCCTTTCTTGCAGAAGCTTCTGAGCTGTTGTCATCGTGACCTCCACCCCACCCCTGCCACTTTGCCAAACACAAGCAAACACGTTCAAAGCCACGAGATAAAGCTTTGGCTTCTTGGCCCCTGCCCCACCCCATGAGACAGTCAGAGGAGGAAAGATAGTCGGGCCAGACACAGCTTACCTGGAACTCTGAGAACCTCCTGGGTGAGGCTGGGATTTTTCATGCTCTGAATGACACGTCTAGCTCTGGGGCTGGGCTGGGTCCGGCTATTTTTCTGTTATTCGCTCAGCCTCATGGCAGGAGACACTTTGTGCTCTGCTGCCCCGCCCCCCACCCCCACTACCTTCTCAGGCAAACAGAGAGATAGGATCCCGCCATGAGCAGAATTCTCTTCTGGTGCTTCAGGGAGAGTCCACTGTCAAAAAGAATACGGCCCACACTAGTAGTCACCGTCTAATAAAGGACTCAAAGTCCCTGTCAACAAGGAGCCTCCAATCTAACAAAGGGACGGGGGAAACGCGTATAGCCACCAAGTGGTTCTTAGCTGGTTTGTTGAGACAAGATATCATTATGTATCACTGGCTGGCCTTCAACTTGCTGTGTAGACCAAACTAGCCTTAAACTCACAAAGATCTACCTGCCCCTCCTAAAGAGGCTCTTAAAGTCCCATGCATCCCTCATTCAGAAAACACCAGTGGACTGTGAGAGCATCCAACCACAGTCTCTGCATCCGCTGCCTCTCCTCGCACTCGGAGCATGCCCCGTCTTCCCTCGGAGCTGCTGCCCACGTGGCTCATTCATCAAGGAAAACAACAGGAAAGTGAAGTGGTCCCTTCAAACCTCTTCTTGAATTTCTCCTAACCCTGAGCAGAGAGATTTGCAAGGCACAGAGATGCTTCCCAGATCCCTCCCTCACCCGCTGTCTTCCCTCAACATCCAGACTACTCTTAAGGCAGAAGCCAAGGTGCTTGCTTTTAATCCCAGCATCCCAGAAGCAGAGGCAGGCAGATCTCTGTGAGTTCAAGGCTAACCTGGTCTACATAGCAAATTCCCAGCTAGCTGGAGCTACACATTGAGAACTAATTTATCTTCTCTCCCAGTCCTGCCTTGATCCTCTCTCCCTCCCTCTCTTCCCTGTTTTATGTTAGAAATACCCTTAGACTGCTCCAATAAGTCGGCACCTTCCTTAGAGCGCAATGGAGACCAATAAATAAACTTATTTTTATTATTCTTGTATTTGTTTGATAAATGCTAAGGTTGAGCTTAGCAGGAAGCCTCGACCAAAGCTTACCAGGCCTGCAAGAGGATTTAATTGCAGGAGCCTCCACACATGCACAGGGAGATAGAACTCAGAACACCTCTGTCCCCTGGCTGTTTGCATTGACAAAGATGACGACTAAAGAAAGGGCTTAGAGACTGCTCTGAGCACAGCATTCTCCAGGGTGTGGTGAGCTACTCCTAACACGGCAGGATGTGGGTGTGTTTGTGTCCATGTATCTCCAAGGAGGTAGGGTGACCACAGGGAATTCCCTTGGGTTCCTACAGCTCACCTGGAGGACATGCCACATGGAGCCGTTCATCCTGAGGAGGCTGGGGAGGAGGCATCGCCAACAGGAGGGAAACTGTGTAGATTCTGTGAGGGTCAGAATGGACCAGGGGACTCCAGGCACAGCAGACAATCTGAGAGTAGAGTTCACTCACCAGGGGGCTGTGACAAGAGGATGCAGGCTCTGCTTCCTGTAGTCCTGTCTCAGCGACATAAAGCTTTTCCAAGTCAGAAAACTGAGGCCCAAAGAAACTTCTCCCGCGTAAGCAAGTCAAGATCAGGCTTCTGGCTTTTTGTGACACCTCATAGTCAGTCCAACGTCTAAGGAGTAAGACAACCTGTCCAAAAAATGGTGCCTCAGAGATACCAAGGGACTCGGGTTTCTAGATTTTGGTACCTTGGGCTATACCCAAGGGAACTTCTGTTAGCTGTGTTCTTGGGGCAGGCTAAATTTCTCCATGGATAGGAGCCATGCCTTCCCCTGAGGCCGTGTGCATGGGTCACTACTCCATTCTGTTACAGGAGCCTTATGATCTTTCTATTGTAACCGGGGTGGCTCTGCCCTGGCCAGTTTGAAAGCTACTTTTCCTTAGTCCTCCTAGAGGAGAGTTCGAAGCTGTCACCATACCCTCTGAACTTCCTCTTGTGCGCCTCTGGGTCGCCACGGTCAGTTTGCTTATCCAGACTTATCCCCAGCAGTGTGGAACTGCATGCGCTCACCTCTCCGGGGCATCTTTTTTTTTTTTTTTTCTTTTTTCTTTTTAACGCACAAATGCTTTATTGACACAACACACAGTCTATAAAGGAGTAAGAAGTTCAAAGATCTGCATCGTAACAAACAGGCGGCAATTCAACATCCCGAGTGGAGAGGGCGCTGGAAGGAGAAGGTAAAGGATCAGACTCCCAGGGCAGAAAGGGCATCTTCAGAGGGGAAGGGGATGCAGGTACAGCAGATTCTCCAGCACTCTTTCTGCCTTCAGGATCAAGAGAGGCACTCCAGTCAAGGGAAGAAGTGAGATCCGGTGCTCCTCAGACAGGTCAAAACTCTCAAAATCTAGAGGACTGAAGGGGAAGAACGTCTCTATTTCTGGGTAGGCATCATCAGGAGCAGGGACGGAGAGCCTTGTGTCTTCGACTTCTCGGTGATCTTTTTCACAGACAAAGATGGCTACTTTGGGGTTTACTAGTCTTCACTGGTTTTTCAGTAACTGTTGACAGTTCCCGAAGCCTTCCTGCTGGCTTTAGGCAAGGCTGGGGCACTGAACACGTTGCCAACTCGTGGCGTTGAAACCGGCAGCTTCCCATCCAAGGCCTTGACACCAGAGCCCAGCTTCAACCCATCCTTAGATGCCAAACGGCTGCCTGGCTCTTCCATATCAACAAAGATCAGAGTAGCCAGCCATCCTGGATTCCTCCAAGACTGCGCCCTCTCTGGGGCACCTTCAACCATGGTCCAGGGGAGATAGGGAGACACCAATGGGAAGATACCAATGGGTAGTAAGATCAGAAAAGGAGAGAATGATGTTCCCTGGGTGGGAAGCTCAAACCACTGAGAACCATCCTGGACTGTGTCATTTGAGCAGGTACTCCTGGGGGAAAAACAATGGGGCCACTTCAGACCTATCCCATCCTGCCACACACCTTCCCCACCACACAAACACACACACACACACACACACACACACACACACACACACACACACCATTCCACCCACCATCCCCACTTCCCACCCCTGCTTCTGACCCCCTTGCTGGTCACTGGAAAGTCTCCTCCCTCAGACTTGCAATCTAAATGTTACTTCTTAGCCTCCCCTAAGGTCTGCTGAGCAGTCTGTAAAGCATAAAGCGTGTCTGTGAAGCCGGGTGGGGAGCCAGATGCCAGAGACCAGGACAAAAATCAGCCCTCTTCCCCCAGGGCAGACAGGAAAGGAAACAACAGCTGGAGACCAGACTCTCTGGTCCCTAGCAACCCTGGTAACACTGACCCCATGCACAGTCACGTCAGGGAGTGGTGGGCCTAGGCTTCCTGGGAGACAGGGGTCCGATGAGCTCTAATGAGAAAGTACTTCACACAGTCCTGGCACCCACAGCTGAGCCCTTCAGAGTCACAGGTAGCCATTAGTGTCAGGACCATTCAGTGGGGCAGGGGCTGGTGGTCCTACAACCCACCCACATAATACATTATTTACAGGTTACTGACATCAAAGTTTCCACACTCCTAGTGGACTCCCAGGAAATTCAGGCCCAAAGCCTAGGAACATCCATAACCCTGGAGAGCTTCCACCCAGAAGGGGAGACTCAGACCTTACTCCGGAGTTGGGGCATAGGGGGTGTGGTGGCTGTTAGGTTTATGCACCCAAGCCTCAGGGTTCCTCTATCAGCTCCTCCTCCAGGGAAGGGTGCGGGCCTGTGTGGGAAGGGTGGAGGATCCATGAGTAATCAGGTTACAGAGGAATGAACTTCCAAGAACCTGAGTCAGAGGCAGGAAGAGGAGACCAGGTCTGGGGGCCCCACTCACTGGCCCAGTTGACCCTCCAGGAACAACCCTTAGGCCAGTTACTTTAAGGAAAGGGGTCTTTGCCAGGACATGGGGGCATACCCCAGGGGTTACAAAGAAGATCCTTAGCACCAAAAAATGCAGCAAATTCTAGTGATGGGGGAGACCTCAGTGGCTGCTTTCCCAGGGTTCCGTTTGCACACGGCTACACATGAGAGAGAACTTCTCCCATTAGCCGTGTGCCTTCAACATGTGCAAACTGAATACACCTCAGGACTTTGACCTTTCAGCCTGTCTGGTGTGCCCAACAGAAGGCAAAGTCCAGCAAAGCTCTTGGGTTCCCTACGGCAGACACCAGAGTGTGCCCACTGAACACATGACCTCCAGACAAAGCCAGACATGTGCCCGGAGCTCCTCTACCCTGATGTTGCTGCCTCTGGGCAGCTACAGCCTTGGAACTCTCTCATTTGATCCTTTGCCCTGTTTGTTGTCTGTCAACCACACAGGGCCTTTCAAAACACAGGGTCATTAATACTTATTCAGATCTTCTGTTGCTTCTCCCTGATCTAGGGATAAAGCCAAGTGTCTAGCCTCGTGTTCAGGGATTAGCCCTAGGCTACCTCCTTAGCCTCACTTCACAGGTTGTGAGGTAGGTTGTACTATGTGTGTGTTCAGCCCTTAAGAGGCCACCACTTCTCCTACCTACCTCAGGACCTTTGCACGTGCAGTGCTGCCACCTGCAAACTCTTCCTTATACATCTTTGCATAGCTAATACATAGTCTTCAGGGTTTCTTGTTTGTGGGTTGGCCTGTTTTTGTTAGTTTGGGGGACTCCTCCTAGATATTCCAAAGTCTGATGATCCCTTAGTTTTAAAATGTAATTTTTCCCTCCAAGCACCATCACAGTCTAAGATTATACAAATTCCTGGTTGTCCTATCTCCATCAAGCCTGTAAGGAAAAGATGACGGGGCACCAATAAAAGGAAAAGTCACGGGGCACCAATGTCGTGAAAAGATGACGTCCCGGGTTTCAACACCAATGTTAGGGGAAGGATGAAGAGAGTGGGGGGCATATGGCCCATGGAGGTGCAGCGAGGCCTGGGGGCCTCTGGGGGGCCCATGTTGGGAATCCCTTCCCCCTGAGGGACTAGCCACACAATGGTATAGTACAGAATAGAGTTTATTCAGGTCATGGGAGAGTCAAGAGGGTGGTAGAAGCAGATAGATAGATAGATAGATAGATAGATAGATAGATAGAGAGAGAGAGAGAGAGAGAGAGAGAGAGAGAGAGAGAGAGAGGAATAGAGATGTAGAGGAGTAGAGAAGAGGCCGGCCATGAGCACATGGAGGGATGGAGAGAGAGGGGGAAAGAGAAAGGGAAGAGGAGGGGTAGGGGTGGGAGAGCAAGAGGCCTAGAGAGGCAAGAGAGAGAAGAGGGGGCAAGCAGCCCCTTTCATAAAGTCAGGTCTTTGGGGCAGAGCATACCTGACTACTGCCAGGTAATTGAGGGGTGGGGTTTACAGAACCCCAACAAAGCCTCCATCTCTAACATCCTCTTGCAGGATGTGGATCAATACCCAGCCCCAGCCCTGACTTCTCAGAGCCTCATCCAGGAAGGCCTTGCACCCCAGGAGACTTTAATCTAACTAGTCATCTCTCTCTAGTCCCAGAGACACTGAGAGGAAGAACTGGAGGGGAGGGAGCGCCTAGGAGTCACCTAGAAAGAGAAAGCCAAGGATTATTTGCGGGAGAGAGATAAGGTGGTCAGAAAACAGGAAATGGTGGGCTGGAGTTGTTGACTCGGGTGGGACAGTTGAGAATTAAAGCTTCAGATCAAAGCCCCAGGAAATGGCGCTCTTCCGTTCACGGAAGAGCCTGATCAAAGCCGCACTTTCCCATGGGGCGGGGTAAGCAATTCATTCACTGATTTACTTAATCATTGGCATTTGAAAATATGAGAGGGCTATTAAACAAACGTGGGTTGAGTGGCAGTCTGTGTGCCCTGAGGACACAGCAGTTGAGTAAAATGTGACCATCCCTCTAGTCTCCTGACTTCACAAGCATTAGTGTCTGGACACCATCTGCAGCCCTGGTCGTGAGTTGCTGCCAACATTTTAAAAAGTACAGCACAGAGGCCAAAGCAGTGGCTCTCAACACAGGGGGTCACCACCACCCCAGGAACTGCATGAAAGGGTCTCGGCACTAGGGAGGCTGAGAACCACTGAGTTCAGAGCATTTACTGCTCTTAGGGAGAACTTGAGTTCGGTTCCCAGCACACACACACACACCTTAAAATAAACCTTTCTCAGTTTTCTTAACTTTTTATATAGATATGTTCCCTGCATATTTGTCAGTGTGTCACAGATGTGTTGATGCCCTTGGAAGCCAGAAGAGGACATCAGATCCCCAAAGGCTGGAGTTACAGAAGGTTGTGAGTTGCCACGTGAGGGTTGAGTGAGATCAAACTCCGGTCCTCTGGAAGGGCGGCCAGCCAGTGCCCTTAACCGCTAAGCCAAATCTCTGGCCCTGTGACATTTTTCCTAATTTTATTTTTATTGGATCTTTTTTTTAAAAAAAGATTTATTTATTTACTATATATAAGTACACAGTATTCAGACACACCAGAAGAGAGAATCAGATCTCATTGCAGATGGTTGTGAGCCACCATGGGGTTGCTGGGATTTGAACTCAGGACCTCTGGAAGAGCAGTCGGTGCTCTTAGCCACTGAGCCA
This sequence comes from Micromys minutus, assembly GCF_963924665.1. Taxonomy (NCBI): domain Eukaryota; kingdom Metazoa; phylum Chordata; class Mammalia; order Rodentia; family Muridae; genus Micromys; species Micromys minutus. The sequence goes on along the minus strand of NC_137979.1, from coordinate 45,787,007 downwards.
TCTCTCCAGCCCCTTTTATTGGATATTTTATGTGTTTACATTTCAAATGTTATCCCCTTCTCCCCTCCCCCTCCCCTGGCACATTTTAAAAACTATTATTTCTCAAACACCTCACCCCCTCATTCCCTCAGCTCCCCAGCTGCCCCCTTTCCTAGCAGGTAATTTCTGATACAGCCCAAAAAAAAAAAAAAAAAAAAAAATCCCAAACACAGGCAGACATGGGAGTGTACACCTTTAATACCCACACTGTGAAGGCCGAGGCAGGCAGATCTCTATGGTCTACAAAGATGGTGTTCCAGTACAGCCAGAGAAACCCTGACTTGAGAAACACAGCAAACAGACGTTTCCAAAACACACATCTCGTTGGGTCCTGCCAGCTTGAAATCCCTCAGACCCCTCCACCCCTCTGAGCCTATGTCCACACTCCATGAACACTGGAGTGGATGTGCGGTCTGCCGGAGTCACTGAGGGTGAACTGCGTCCTAAGACTGGGTGCTTTCTTCTATCAGCAGACATCTTAACACCAGGTCCGTTTCATTTCAACATCAGAATGACTCCAGCCGGGAATCACAGTGGACCCCATAATCCAGCTAATTGAAAGGTGGGTGGAAATTTGAAGATTCCAAGCCAGTGTAGACAACTTAGCAAGATCCATCTTTTTAAAAAAAATTTTTTTCTTTAAGGTCTAAGGGTGTTGTTGCTAAGTGCTTCTCTGGCTCAGCCTGAGCCTGGAGGCTAGCAAATTCTACCCCACCCACATTCTACCCCCCCAACCCTCCCCCACAGCTGTGGTTCTCTCCTGGCCAAGGTCAGTTTCTCAAATGGGTCTGGCAGAGGCCCGAATTGGCCAGGTGAGTGTGGTCAGTCACAGAGGTGACCACCCAGGATTCCATGACCAGAGTGACAGGGCTTGGATCAACGCTGAGGTCTGGGGACCTCCAAATCCAAATGCCCTCACCACAAAACAACCAAACAACACATAGCACAGGCTGGCAGCCCGTGGCCTGTTCACTGTCCAGCCACATCCTTCTCTCGTCCCCAGGTGACCTGCTTGCATGCCTGTGGCTTGGGGTTTGTTGGAGTTGATGGCAGTGACTGGCGTCTTGGCACTCTCCCACTGGTGAGTGGGGAGGGGTGGGGGTCTGGGGACAAATTCTCCTTCAAATAAAATTCCAACCGCTTCCTCCGTTGAGGCGTCTGCAGAGTGGGGAACAAACACTGTGGGATTAAGTTTCTCTGAAAAAATGAACTCTTCGGGTGAAGATCTAAGCTGCTCTTGAGGCCTTCGCCTTCCCTGGTAACAAGAAAGAATCCCCTCTACCTTCCACACACAGCAGTGAGGCCACCCCAACTCCTAAGGCCATGTCCCCTCCCCATACACAATCTATGTGACCTCAAAACTGTCACCACAACCAGGTTGTGGCTTTTCTTGAAATCAGCTGGAACACCCTGACCAGAGAGAACTGGGAAACGGTCCCTGGAACCTTCTGGCACTGGTCTACACCAGCCCTGTCCAGTTGCTAGGCAGGATTCAGGGTCAAGTTGCAGAGACCAGGAGACATCGTGAGACTGGCCATTTCCTGGGGTCCCCTGGTTTCAATAGCATATTCTACTGTGACAGGTACCAAATGAACAGAGAAAAAGGGACAAAGAGGTAGAGTTTATAGTTAACTGGCTCCTCCTCACCCCCTAGCCCAACTCTATCTAAGATGCTACCAGGATTTAACCATACAATACTTGGTCACTCAGCCACAATGCAGAAGTCACACTAGGAGAACAATTCTAGATAGAAAAGGCCACAAGTTGTAGATTCCATTTAGGTACACTACCCAGAATGGGTAAAGCCACAAAGGTGACGCACAGATTGGTGGCTCTCTGAACCGGGGGTAGAGGGAGAGCACTGTTTAATGGAGATAGAGCATTTGGAGTGGGAAAAAAGAAAGTTCCAGAACCAGCTAGAAAAGTGTTCACACGGTATTGTGAATGTGCTAAAGACCATTTGTGGAGGTTATGGGGATGTGCATTTAACACAATAAACAGAAACATGAAAGATCCTTGCCTTGAGCTGTTGGTTACTAAAGGAGCCGACAACTCTAGGGGATGACAAGTCTGTGGGTCCAAGTGGACATGCTGACCAGAGCTGTGGTCTCCTGTCTAGGTTTCTCCTTGCACATAGCATTCCTCCCAATCAGGCAGAAACCCAAAGCAAACCACACCCTGCTCCCAGGGGCCAGCCGACAGGAAGGCAGTGAATGGAATTTGGCTTCTCTGGGAAGGACTATCCACACCTTCCGTCCAAGATGGAAACAAGAGTGAGATAAGAAAAATGAGACCATAAGCAAGGCGTGCGATCCAAGGGGCCAGCCCTTCCCAAGGCAGCTGCCTCCAAATGATCAGAGAACTATGACCACGACCCTGGCCTTCGTGGTTATGATGAAGACATATGTCACAATAGAACATATTTTAACAGTGACTGCATTTGAAGTAGGACTTTTGAATATTTGAACTTACAGTTTGGATTCATCCTCTATTACTTTGCAACAACAAAACAAAAACCCCAGTAACTCAAGTGACTTAAACCCATGCCTGTTTATTTTGTGTTTGTGTGTGTGTGTGTGTGCTCTCGTGTGTAATGTGTAGGAGCATGTTCATATATGTGTGCACATGTGTACGTTTAGGTGTATACGTGTGTGTGAGCATGTCTGAGTGTGTGCACGTGTATGAGCATACTCATATCTTTGTGCACTTGTGTGAGCATGTCCATGCATCTATGCTTATGCGTGAGCAGGTTCATGGGCATGCACATGTGAGTACACACACGTGTGTGTGAGCGTGCAGGGGGGAGCAAGAGGACAACTTAGGTGTCACTGTTTACTCAGGAGCTCCATCCTTTGTGTTTGCTGAGAGGGTTCTCTCACTGGCCTGGAGCTCGCTGAGGAAACTGAGGCTGGCTGGCTGGAAGGCCACACTGGGAGTCCCCTGACTCTGCCTCCTCAGGGCTGGGATTCCAGATGCTCAACACCATGCCCACTGGCTGGCTGGTTGGTTGGTTTGTTCTTTTTTTTTTTTTTTTTTTTTGTAAAAGATATTTTAATCATGTTTTCCCCTCCCCCAGATCTCACCCAACTTTATGTTCTTTCTCTCTAAAAAAAAAAAAAAAAAAAAAAAAAAATCAAAACAAACAAACAAAACCAAGTTCATTTTGTGGGTGAACTCCTCCTGGGCACAGGGACTGCCCTGGCATATGGCTGATACACCCAATGGCCCTCCATGGAGAAGACAGATTTCCCCTTTGCCAGCAGGTAACAATTTCAGATAGCTTCTTGGTTAAGGGTTTTGTGTTTTGTGTTTGCTTTTAGTTTTTCATGACAGGGTTTCTCTGTGTAACTCTAGCTGTCCTGGTATTCTCTCTGTAGACCAGGCTGACCTCGAACTCACAAGAGATCCACCTGCCTCTGTTGCCCGAGTGCTGGGACTAAAGGTGTGCGCCACCATTACCTGGCTCTTTGTTTTGTATTTAACATGGGTTCTGGGAATCAAACTTGGGTCCTAAAGCTTGCAAAGCAAGCATTTTACCAGCTGAGCAGCCCACCCACCCCTACCCATGTCCTAGGTCACATCTGCATGAAACAGAGGTTCAGATGAGGTCACTGACATCCTACATTGGGGCCTCACAGAGTTAAAAGTTGAGTGTCAACCAGGCTGTGAGGAGGAATCGACTTCTAGGGTCATTCGAATTGTGGTATTCTCTCAGTCAGATGGGCTGACCACAGCTGCAATCCCAGCTCTCAGGGTGCTGAGGCAAGAGAACCAGGTTTGAGTGCAGCCTGGACTAACATAGAAAGAGTGTGTCTTAATTAGACTAATCAAATTATTTTTTTTATCATTCATGTCTGCTAGGTACGCGGGGATCCACTCCCCCTCCTGCCCAGCACAGCAAAGGCCTTGGCATCCTCTTCTGGGTCTTTCCCAACTGGCTAGCAAGCTGGAAAGAAAGCCAGGCAAGGCGGATTTTTCTAGAACCAAATCAGAATATAGCATGGCTTAGAGCCCTTGGTCACATTCTACTGGCCGTAACTCAGTCCATGACCTCACCTACTGAAAAGGACGCTGAGAAAGGAAATTTGGATCTGGGAAGGACAAAGCATGCTGGTTATCAGGTTCATTGCCTACTGAGATGGTTTAAATCTTTTTTTTTCTCTCTTTTAGTTTTGTTTTAAATTACACATTCTTAAAATATATGTGCTGCCAAATCGAGCACTAAATTACACTTTTTAAAATGTTATTTGTTCTATGTATATGAGTTTATTGTTGCTGCCTACAAGACATACCAGAAGATGGTTGTGAGCCACCATGTGGTTGCTGGGAATTCAACTCAGGACCTCTGGAAGAGCGGTCAGTGCTCTTAACCACTGAGCCATCTCTCCAGCCCTGTTTTTTCTTTTGTAGACAGATTTCTCTGTGTATCCCTGCCTGTCCTTGAACTCTCTCTGTAGACCTGGCTGCCCTCTAAATCAGAGATCTGCCTGCCTCTGCCTCCCAAGTGCTGGGATTAAAAGTGTATACTTAACACACCCACCAGAGTTCTTAGAGTACTTGTCTTTTACTTACGGTTATTGCTGTTACTGTTATTCTGTGTGCACACGCCTATGAGTACAGACACGCTCCTGCTATGACACGCGGGTGGAGGTCAGAAGACAACTTTCCACTGAGTATTGCAGGAACTGACCTCGGGGCATCAGGCTTGCATAGCAATCATGTTTACCCACTGAGCCATCTCTCTAGCCTCACGGTCTTCTCCCCTTTAGTACGTTCGTTCTCTTAGTCAGTGGTAGCTCAGCAGGAAGAGATGCTCATCCTATGGGCCTAGGGCTAGCCAGGATGGCTCACAAACTGGCCAAGGACACCCACTCCTGGCCACCCCTAGGCAGACAATTCAGCCACGTGGATCATTTCTGCACCTAATCAGGGATAGAACCTAGGTACATATTCTCTCAAGATCCGCCCTATGCTTCCCTCAAGGAGGCTGAGGGGCCCAAGCAAGGCAGACCCAAGAGTGACCCCTATTCCCACCCTCACTGGTCTTTTTGTAGACATGGTGCCTGGTTTTCTATTTAAAATCTAACTCTTGGATGCAAGAATCAGAAAATTAGGTCCCGAAGCCAAGTACAAATACCCTGGTCCAGAGACTGAGTGGCGCTGAGACTCTGATTCCTGCCTGCCTGTCTTGAGGCAGCAAGGGTATAAGAAAGGACAGTAGAACCGAAGATATGTGCACCCGCTCTCAGGCCCACCCAGTGCTGTCCCCAGAGAGCATGGCAGATGTGTCAGGGTTCAGACATAACATAGCACGGTTATATCCTTTGGGCCACAGTCCTGAAGTCACAGGACTATATGCAGTGTGGGTGATGTGGAGAAGACAGGCATATGGGAATCTCACTACCCACCTGCCCCATATGCCCACACAGTGGCAAGGATCAGAGAAGGCCACTCAGCCTCTGTCACTCAGGAGTCAGAGGGGCAGACAAATAGTGTTGCATAGAATGTGGGAGAGAAAGTTAGAACTTAATATATGTGTATTTTTTATCCAAAAGCAAGACGTTCAGGACTTCTAACATTTGGCATATAGCCTGACCCATGTCTTCTCCCTCTGTCAAACTCCCTGCATGAGTCAGTTTCTGGAAGGAGTAAGAATGTTCCATTAGGCAGAGGACTTGATAGGCCTATCCTCACTCTGTAGCTTGCTTTTAATATACTGTGGCATGCTAGTGCTTACATGTGCCCAGTTCCAATGAAATCACAGCTGGCAATGCCTGATTAAACTAAACGTATACTCCTTCAAAAGCAGGGTTTGTAGTGCGTGTGCCTCATGCCTGAAATTTCAGCACTCAGGAGGCTGAGGCAGAAGGTCCACCTACAAGTTCAAAGTCTGGGCTATATTGTGAGTTTCAAGTCAGCCTGAATTGGAGAGAGAAATCTTACACACACACACACATACACACACACACACACCACCACCACCACCACCACCACCACCACCACCACCACACCATACATACACACACACACACACTTAACTTGCTTGGAAGCAAATGGCTAAAAGATTTCTTATAACCAGACAGCAAGGAAATAGCAGCATCTCCTGCCGTGTGAAGACTTGGTTTCATATCACAGGGAAAATGAAGCTTGCCTATCAAGTGGACTGTAAAATTTCTCCAAGTGGCATCTCAGCCAGGGTAAAGGTGAAGTTAGACAGTAAAGCTGTTTGGAGAGAGAGGTAACAAATCAGGAAATTTGAAGACAAAATTTAAAAGCATTCTCATTATTCCGAGATTTTGGTGGCTGAAAACCACATGAATTTCCAAGATCTTTCATAGCTGTCCTTCAAACAAGGAACAAAAAGGAAAAGAAAATTTTAATTTGCTTAAAAAAAAAAAAAGCCATTCTAAATGAAGAGCGTGAGTGGGTTTAAAATCCATTTGCTGGAAGTATTAAAATGCAGTATTATTCTAGTTTCTTCGTACGAACAACTGACTGACACACGGAAGATGAGAGTCTGCAAGCCAGTTCTGAGCAAAACCTTTCCATAATTGGTGGATGGAATTGAAAATGAATGTCACGATTTCCTGAGCTGAGCCCCACAATGCACCTCGGCCGTCTGGATCTAGGTGTCTTCGTGTGGCCTGTTTTCCATCCTTGGCAGCCATTAAAAACTGAACTTTGAAATAAACCAGATTCAAAATGAGACATTCAGATCCTGGCCTTACACAGAGTGTAAGACCAAGATATTTTTCAAAAAAAAAAAAAAAAAAAAAAGGAAACAAGCATATTCGATCATGTTGTTCTCATTGTGAAAGTAAAAACAACAACAATAACAATAACAACAAATGGTTTTCAGCTAAAATTAAAACACTGTGAAATGATGTTAAGGTATTGCTTTTTTTTTTAATTTGTTGTAGTCTATACAGTTTTATGACATGCATGATATCCTGTACAAACTTATATGTGTATGCTTCCCAATGCACATGTTTTTATAATGTCAGTACTCACGTTCACTCACATGTGTAGTTTCTGTATACTTCTATAAAGCTCTGTGCATGCACACTATAAACAGACGGGAGCTGCCGTGACTACTCCACATTTTTTATTGATGGTTAATATGAACAATAAACTCTGAATTGGAGGATGTTGGCAGCGCCTGTGTCCCCTCCAGCCCTGGCACCAGACAACATGGGGCCTAACCCTGCCCTGGGTGTGGATACATATCATAAAGATGTTCCTGGATTGGGCCTGGCCTACTCTATAAGGGGGAGGGATCAACTAAAGGCTTCAGGCATGTGTGGTTTTATAGGTAAGAAGGTACGGGTCTAAAGGAATGAACAGAGGGCAAGAGCTACCCCCTTGTAAAGCACATGATCTCTCACTCTAGAGAAAGAAGAGCCTCACCTTTAGTCCTCACGCCTTTAGTCCCAGCAGGCTCTGGGATCCCTGAGTTTGAGGCTACAGAGTGAGTTTCAGGGCAGTCAAGGCTATACAGAGAAACCCAGTCTCAAAAGAACAAAAGAAGAGGAGGAAGAAAGGGGGAGGAGGAGGAGAAAGAAAAGAAAAAGAAAGCATTTCTTCCTCCCTTTCCCCCTCAAGGACAAAGAGCTAAAGGGACAAAGAGCTAAAGGCTGCCCGATCAGAGAGCCTTTGAAGGACCCCGAAAAGTCTCAGCTGGAGAACTTTCTACTATGAATTCAGATTGGCATGCTGCAAATTAAATCTCAGATGTTTAAGAGGCTAAACACCCAGGTCGGCTACACGAACCTCTCCCCGTGTCTGTCTCAAGACAGGCATAATGATATATCGATAGGTTATTTCTCCACCGACACTGAAATGAGCCAATTTAAGCCAGATTAGGTTATATTAAAGACAGGTTTATTGGGAAGCTGCACTCAGGAGGGAGTGCTCACTGGCCCCAAGGAAGGAGACCAGAGAAGTTGCCATGGGGAAAAGGGGGGTAGGAAGGGAGATAGAAAGAAAGGAAGGTGTGTGCTCGAAGAGAGAGAGAAGAATGCAAGGGAGACCAAAATGTCTGGATTATATACAGAGGAGCCCCTGGGGAAAGGAAAGCAAAGTTCAAGGATGGGGGCAAGGTATGCTAGGTAGGGACTGAGGGATGCTGGGAGAACCTGGAGGCCAGATCTGTTTTGGTATGTAAGATATCCACCACAGTCCCTTGATCTGGGTCCAAAACCAAACAGTATATACCTGTGATCCCAGTTCTTGGGGAGACTGAGGCAAAAAGATTACAAGTTTGAGGCCAACCTGGGCTACATGAGACCCTTGTCTCAGAAACGGGGGTGGGGGGAGAAAGAGAGTCAGACAGACACACCACACACACACACACACACACACACAGAGAGAGAGAGAGAGAGAGAGAGAGAGAGAGAGAGAGGAGGGGGGCTACAGTTCTTCTGGCTGCTCAGCCTCCCCTGAAGCAAAATGACCTTCCTGAGGCATGGCTGTGGCATTTGCTTCCTCCCTGTGCTTTTGCTGTCTGTTAACTTTCTCTGTACTTTCATTGTCCACATCAGAAAAACCCAGGTTGCCTGAACCAACCTCTAATGGCCCATTGTTCTCTATCCCCACACTGAATCAGGCACCTACACAGAAAGGAGTTGTTGTGGTTTAGATGGGAATAACCTGATAGACTTCTATCTTTGAATGCTTGGTCCCCAAAGTTAGTGGAACTGTTTGAGATGGATTAGGAGGTGTGGCCTTCTTGAAGGAGGTGTGTCATTGGGGTGGGCTTTGAGGTTGCAAAAACTCAAGCCATTCCCAGTTAGCTGTCTCTGCCTCATGACTGTGTCTCAAGCTCTCAGCTACTGCTCCAGTGCCATGCCTGCTTACCTGCTCCCCACCATGAGGGCCATGAACTCATCCTTGGAAATTGTAAGCCTCAAATAAACACTTTCTTTTCTAAGTTTCCTTGGTCATTGGTGTCTTACTATGTAAAAGCAACTAAGAAGCCGCCATTAGAGCTGATTTGAACAGCAAGAACCTTCTTAAATATTTATTTATGTATTTTATATCAATGAGCACTCTGTTTGCATGTATGTTCTCATGTCAGACAAGCACATCAGATAGAAGAGGGCATCAGATCCCATTACAGATGGTTGTGAGCCACCATGTGGTTGCTGGGAATTGAACTCAGGACCCCTGGTTGAGCAGCCAGTGCTCTTAACCACTGAGCCATCTTTCCAGCCCCAAATAAGAAGAACTTTATGCTGTTATCCTTTGCTAGAAAACTCATTGGAGCCAAGTGGTGGTGGTGCTCACCTTTAATCCCAACAGTTGAGAAAGAGGGACAGTCGGATTTCTGAGTTCGAAGCCAACCTGATCTGCAAAGTGAGTTCCAGGCCTACACAGTAAAACTCTGTCTAAAAAAGAAGAAGAAGAAGAAGAAGAAGAAGAAGAAGAAGAAGAAGAAGAAGAAGAAGAAGAAGAAGAAGAAGAAGAAGAAGAAGAAGAAGAAGAAGAAGAAGAAGAAAGGGAGAGAGAGAGAGAGAGAGAGAGAGAGAGAGAGAGAGAGAGAGAGAGAGAGAGATGATCCGGGGCTCAAAAAGCCATTTCAACAACTTTGTAGCCACCCAAAGCTGTGGCAGCCCTGACTTCTGACAGACTGTGACCTGGAAGTCCGAAGAGGCTTTTGGTCAGCCGGACATCCCCGTGCCCTCACCACACCGACCATCAGCAGCAAGCTGCACAGCAGAAGGAAGATACTGCCCCTCCCTAACCCTTACCCCAAGTCTGTCCGGTGGATGTACCTGACAACCTTAGTGGGATTCTAATGACAGAAGAATCCAGTACACATGATCTAGCTCAGAAGGGCTCACCAGAAGGTAAGATGGAGGCCACCTTGTACAGGTTAGGTGGGGGCCATGTTATGCAGGTTAGGTTGGGGCCATGTTTTACCCATATTCTCTCTGGATTATTCTCTCAGCAAATTTGCCAGGCCTACCTGAGTTATCACAAAAAAAATGAAAGAAAAAAAAAAAGGAAACGAAAAAGAAAAACAAAATCCAAGGAGTCCTTAGAAATGCCCCTCCAATTCCATCTGCCCTTTTGAATCTCTGACACTTTCCATGGGTCACTGCGGGTTGAAGTTGCTCCACAGAAAATACAGTGCAAGCCACACCCAGAGTAGGCTAAATAACAAGCACCCAGAAATATCAAGCAAATTAGGTCCTACCCACTAGATCCTGTGAATATAAATTAAATTTTAATTAAATTTTGGGAGATGGGGGAGAAGGATTTCAAGGTGCGAAGTGTCATCCTGACATAGTCACTTGATCCATAGATGCCACCGCAAGTGGCCTTGCATAAGATAGATGGGAGGGGATTAAGCTGGCAAAAGAGGTGAGGACAGATGAAGAGGAAGGTGGAGATGATTCAGATGAAGGCAGACAGGATTCAAGGACTTCAGAACAGCTCTCTTCGATGTGAAAGGCAGAGAAAGAATTCTTCCCTCTGGCCTCCAAAAGCAAACCATCCTGGTCAGATTTCGAAGTCCCTGGGTTAGCAGTAATTTGATACAGATGAAATTAATTCTGACCATCTATTTTATTTAACCCAAGATCCACAGAGCATCATCAATTTTACACAACACTGATAAAACAGTGTGAGTCACAGGGCCCTTGAGATGGCTCAGCAGAGGGGAAAGACCCATGCAGCCAAGCCCAGTGACCTGAGCTTGCTCTTCGGAACTCGTATGATAGGAGAGAACTGACCCCTGCAAGTTGTCTTCTGACCTCCACGTGGGTGTCGTGGCTCATTGCCCTCTTCCACCTCGCACAGGAAATAGATACATTCTTAATTATAACTAATATAGCGGGCTAGAGAGATGGCTCAGTGGTTAAGAGCACCGACTGCTCTTCCAGAGGTCCTGAGTTCAATTCCCAGCAACCACATGGTGGCTCACAACCATCTGTAATGAGAGCTGATGCCCTCTTCTGCTGTGTCTGAAGACAGCTACAGTGTACTCATGAACATAAACGTATAAATCTTTTTTAAAAAGTAAATAATATAGTTTGAATCATTCCTGCTAAGCCATTAACATCCGAATTAGAGTTTACTCCAAACACATCTCAGTGTGGAGAGGCCCCACCCACTGCACCTGACTAGTGCCTGCCATTTAGGATAAGAGTTCTGGTCTTTGTAGACTAGCACCAGGCTGCGACTGGAGTCTTTCCCCTGATGGATGGTGAGCTTCTTTGCCCCTTTGTTTCTGTATCCCAGTGCCTAAGGGCGAGAGTGCTTGATGGATGGGGGGGGGGGGGGTTTAGTACGGAATAGAGTTTATTCAGGTCATGGGAGAGTTAAGAGGGTGGTAGAGGCAGAGAGAGAGAAGTAGAGGAGTAGAGGCCGGCCATGAGCACGTGGGAGAGAGGGGGGAAGGGAGATGGATGCGTTTTAATGAGTTCAATGATGGAGTTCACCGAGGCTGGGAGGATAGCTCAGTAAAGTGCTTGTCGTGAAAGCATGAGGCCCTGAGACCAAACTCTAACTCCAACGCCCACATAACAACAGTGCAGACTCGTGACCTTGTAATTCCAGTGCCGAGGGGGCAGTGGACAGGCGGACTCCCCGAGGCTTGCTGGCCAGCCTGCTTACCCTAATTGGTACAACTGAGGAACCCTGCCTCAAAAATAAGAACAAGGTAAAATGGCTTTTATGATAGACATCTGAAGTTGATCTCTCACCTACACACAGATACACAGATATACACACACAGACACAAATACAAACACAGACACACACAGACACACACACAACACACACACATCTCTTCTAGTTTGCTTTCTGTCACTGTGACAAACCATTCTGACCAAAAGCCTCTTAGTGGAGGAAAGGGTTTATTTCATCTTGCATTTCCAGGTCACAGGGGATGTCAGATGGGAAGACAGGGCAGGAAGTTAAGTAGAAAACACAAAGGAATGCTTCTCCCTGGCTGACTCTGCCTCCCTCACAAGCCATGCTCAGCTCAGCTACCAGCCCAGGGAATGGCTCCACCCACAGTGGGCTGGGCCTTTTTAAGACACTATCTCACTGACTGTTCCCAGACCAACAAGATAAAGATGAGGGAGTACTCGTTAAGACTTGCTGTTGTTTTCTTCTTTCAAATGACTCTAGTCTGTGTCAAGCTGACAGTTGCTAACTAGAACACACCCACACAGAGACAAACACATACATACACACAAAATGGAGTCCCTACAAGAAAAAAAATATCAGAAATAACAATTCTTAATTGTTTAATCAAATTTCCCCTCTTCTTTTGTGAGAAGAGTAGAGGTAATACTGAAAAATGTCAGGGACTTTTTTTAATGCTCCTTTAAACATTCTGCTTGGGATAGAAGGATAAACGCAGGACGACAGCTTAAGAAATAATCTGTTCAAGACTGAAAAAGAAAAGCCACGAATCAGAACACACTGACTCATGCCTATAATTTCAGCCCTCAGGAGGCTGAGGCAGGAGGCTGGCTATGAGTTTAGCCTGGTCTATGTAAGAAGAGTCTGTTAAAGAAAGAGAGGGTGGAGGGGAAAAAGAGAGCAGAAAGAAGAGAAAAAGCTGTAAATACGAATTAAGGAAATACCACCCTGCCTCCCAGTCTCTCCCGTACCCTCAGGGAATCGTTTGGTCACAGAGCGCCCCTCCCCTTTCATACCCAAATCTGCATATGTTCAAGTTCCTTGTATAAAATGACATGTGTATGTAGGCCCTACACACATCTCACATAAATACCTGGTTTGTAGATGACTTATATTTAATATAATGCAGTTGTTATGCTTGGGAGATAGAAAAGAAGTCTGTGAATGCACCTTTGGGTAACTTGCCTTTGGTTGGTTCTATGAGTGTGGGATTCAGGGACTGGGCAGCTGTAATGATCTCCCAAAGCAGAAGCAGCAGGCCAGTTCAATGCACAACAAATGGGGGATGTGGGGGTGGAAGTGGGAGTGGGGGAGGGGATGGGGGTGGGAGTGGGGGAGGGGATGGGGTGGAAGTGGGAGTGGGGGAGGGGATGGGGTGGAAGTAGGAGTGGGGTGGGGGTGGGAGTGGGAGTGGGGGAGGGGTGGGGGTGGAAGTGGGAGTGGGGAGGGGGTGGGGTGGGAGTGGGGGTGAGAGTAGAAGTGGGAGTGGGGGAGGGATGGGGGTGGAAGTGGGAGTGGGGGAGGGATGGGGTTGGAGTGGGGTGGGTGGGGGAGGGGTGAGGGTACAAGTGGGGGTTGGGTAGGGGGTGGGGGTGGAAGTGGGAGTGTGGGAGGAAAAGGGGTGGGGGAGAGGGTGGGGTGGGAGTGGGGGAGGGATGGGGTAGAAGTGGGAGTGGGGGAGAGATGGGGGTTGGGGTGGGGTGGGTGGGGGAGGGGTGGGAGAGGGGGAGAGGGTGGGCTGAGGGTGGGAGTGGGGTATGTGTGGGGGTTGGGGTGGGGTGTGTGGGGGTTGGGGGAGGGGGTGAGGGTGGAGGTGGGGGTTGGGGTATGGTGGGGTGGGAGAAGGGGTGGGGGTGGTACGGAAATAGTTCAGGATGAAAGCACACCAGTTCCCTGCACTCACTTTCAGAAAACAGGCACAAGAGGAGCCCTTACTGACTGTCGGTGAGGCTGGTGTTTACCCCAAATGCCTAAACCAAAGGTATTCCAAGGATAAGACAGTTGCAGACTGATAGCCCTCATGAGCAGAGGAACCAACTTCACCAAAATATTACCAAATCCCCCCCCCAATTAAGCACCATAATGAGGTCTACCCCAGGCACACAGACGCAAGACTGGAACCCATCGTGGCGGCAGACCGAGGAAGACAGTTCTACCAAATACGAAGATATGCCATATCAGATCCAGGGCTTCCTACACGCTGGGCAAGCAAGGCACCAACTGAGCTACAACTGCAGAGCCCTCTCCTCGGTGGGGCCCACCCCTTCCACCTTCCTCCCGCCCACCCACGAAGCTAAAGCCTGCAGACCACCATGGCTGGCAGCTACCCAGTTTCTTCCTTCCGATGCATTAGGTATTCGCCAAGTCTGGCATCCGCTGGGTCATATGGAACCCAGAGGACACCTTTCGGTTATCCGGCTTCCTCCTGCGGCAGGCTTGCCCACCCCTCATGGGTCCTCAGAACCACAGCATCAAAAACAATCCAGGAAGTAGACTAATGGAGATGCTGGGCAACCCACTCTCAAGATCAGCCTGCTGGGGTCATCCTGTGTCTCCCAGCTGAAAACACTTCTCACCAGCCTGCTCTGATGGGGGTCTGCCACCAGGGCCCCTCATCCTGGCTGGTCTTTCCCTCACAGCGTCCTGAGGACCCCTGGCAGGGAGGGAGTTGGAGCCATGGAATAGGAGAGGATGTCTTCCACCTAGCGAGCTTCCTAGGTGGGTGAATCACCAGAGAAGCGGGATCACAAGCCCTAAACAGAGCCCTCCTGGGGCCTTCCAGCTTCTTCCCTTAGGCTAGAAGCCGCATTCCCCTGCTGGAGGTGGCCTTGGAACAGGACAGAAGAAAACACGTGGGCCTCAGAGAGGCGTCCAGATCCACAGGTTAGGTCTAGGGAAGGGTCTCCCACCCACTAGTGTTCTTTACCAAGACCCTTGCACTCCCTTCTCTGCCAAGCCACTGTTTCCTCCTTCCTACATAGGGTGAGAGGGAAGCCAGCAGTTCACCTTGGTCTCGGCATTTTCCTGATCACCTGGTACACAGGAAGGGCCAAGCTAGGAGCTTGGGGCCCCTACACACACACACACACACACACACACACACACACCCCTAACTGGTGCTTGCATCCCCCACCCCTAACACACACCCCTTTCAGTCTGTGACTGCCCCACCTGAAGGGTTAGGACACCACTGGGGCGGGGTCAGCCGCTGTCAAGGCCACGTGTAGGGCCTTAGCTCGGTGGGTGGAGGGCGGGCTGTTTTTAAGGCGGATCCTGAGGTTTGTTGGCTCCTCCTCTTGCAACTTACCTGGGCTCAGCACAGCCTGATCCTGGAAGTCATATGTGAGTGGAGCAGCGGCTACGAACAGGTAGGTGCTTTCTACTCACTGGGTGGGTGTGGGGAAATCCTGCTCTGTGCTTAAACTAGAGATAAGTCTGCACCCGGGGGGCCAGGAAAGAAGAAGCTAGCCCTGGGATCTTGGACACCAGATTAGAGCCTGAAAAGACCCAGGTCTCATGACTCCTAGACAGCACACTAAGCAGGACTAGAAGGCTGTCCACTATCAGCTGCCCCAGGTGAGGCCACATGGCTCTTGGGGAGGAAAGGGACAACGAGGAGAAGGTTCAAGTGATGGAGATCCTGGGCTTGGGCTATGGGGGAGGCTGGGACTTTATCCTCCGTCTTCTCTACCTGGGCTCCTAGGAGGTAAACCAGGATGGCCATGAGGGCCCGCCAGCTGCCCCAGGAGTTCCCTGCCCCCAGAGTTTTGGAGAGGGAACAGAAAGGAGCAAGAGTTACAATCTGAAGAAGAGAAGGTAGGAAGGAGCTACAAATAGGACAGAGATAACTGGAATCCTAGATACACACACACACACACACACACACACACACACACATCTGAACCCAGGCACTCCTCCCTAAGACTTAGAGCAGAAAGGAAGCAGCTAAAGCTGTATGCTGGGAGGCCCTGCATGTATAGCAGCCCCTCAGAAGAGCACACAGAGCTTGAGCCTGGGCCCCGGGGTGACTTGGGAAGGTTAAATGAAAATGTGCAGAAGTGTTTCCTGCCCTCAGCATCTCTCCCCGAAGCTCAGCATCAGCTGGGTCCAGAATCCCAAAATGGGCCAAGGTAGGAGAGATCTTCCGAGTGTGACAGAGAGCAGGGGCTGATCCTGTAGGACTTTTATCGGCAAGAATACGTACCACGAGATCCCGGACACACATTTGTAGCCTGGGCAAGGCCCTCAGAACTATTGGGAAAAAGAAGGAGGGTCAAGTGTCTGTTATTATCAAGAAACCGTCAGACAGATAAAACCTCTGAGATCTGCTCTGAGAAGGAAGTACCCTTATCCACAGGAGCTTAAAGGCAGCATCTGGCGTCCTAGCCATGGGGGATACTCAGCTTCCAGTAAACCCTGTCCGGAGTCCCCAGCTTCCTCTGTAAGCCTGGCAGTGAACCCTGCAAGCTGTGCCTGGCTCCTTGGACTCTTGGAGACTTTATGGAAAAAGCTGTGTCTTGGGCTTTGTGTCCTCAGCTGCCCCCAAAGGAAGGCACTCAGAGGCCGGCTTCCTTCCAGTGCCTGTAGATTTGCTTCCCCCATGTGACTTCTCCACACCAGCACCAGTGCCTCCTCCTCCCCCACTCCCGCTTCCAGGACCCAGCCAAGAAGTCTGATAACTTAGCCTTAGAAGCCTGGGGTGAGGGGTAGGGGTGTGTGGGGGGGTTCAGACAGGCCTGGCTTTTTGTCACTAGGCATACTATGTCCCCATCTCTGTGTCCCCTCTGCCTTTGAACTCCATGTGGCTAAAGGAGTTATCATTACAAAGGTCCAAGGACTAGATTTGAAGCTCAACGGTGAAAAAGCCTTTTGGGGTTTTGTTGGTTATTTGATTGGTTGGTTGGGGGATGTGGGATGAGAGATTAAGAGTGTCTCACAAATCTCAAAGTGGTCTTGAACTCACTGTGTAGCTCCCCCTACCTGTACATCTCTAGCACTGCAATTGCAGGCCTGAGCACCATACCCAGTCCCTAGTGCTCTTTTGACTTCTGTGAGTCTGGGTATCTTCAGGGAGCAAAATGGTCTGAGACCAGAGGCTAGGGCTTTGAGAAGGTTGAATTACCAGATGCAGCTGGACAAGGCATGTTGACCAGTGCCTGACACTTTGATGGGTGTTCGGTACTTGGGAAACCCCTTATGAGGATGTCATATCCCGTGAGCCCCAATTTCTTTTTTTTTTTTTAAAGAATTATTTATTTTATGTATATGAGTACACTGTTGCTGTTTTCAGACACACCAGAAGAAGGCATCAGATCCCATTACAGATGGTTAGGAATCACCATGTGGTTGCTGGGAATTGAACTCAGGACCTCTGGAAGAGCAGTCAGTGCTCTTAACTGCTGAGTCATCTCTCCAGCTCGAGCCCCAATTTCTAACTCAGAATTGTCTAATGGCTCCTCACGCTCTGACATGGCGGGCAGGCAGCAAAGCTCACGGCTGCCAGAGGACTGAGGTCACTGTATCCCTGTTCCAACCAGCATTCCCATTAGGCTGCCCAGAACCTTTTACCTCCTCCTCAACACCAATCCATGAGAAACAAGTATGTGGCATCAAGGCTAGACAATAGGAAGAATTTTTCAAATAGAGAAGATTAAAAAGTTAGGCCATTTCTCTTTCTGGATGAGCCCCCTGG
This sequence comes from Micromys minutus, assembly GCF_963924665.1. Classification (NCBI taxonomy): domain Eukaryota; kingdom Metazoa; phylum Chordata; class Mammalia; order Rodentia; family Muridae; genus Micromys; species Micromys minutus. The sequence goes on along the minus strand of NC_137979.1, from coordinate 45,769,621 downwards.
GGGAGTGACCATTAGCAGATGATGTCACTTCCCAGTTCAAAACACTCTTGTGACTTGCTCTTGAATTGTCAGTCCAGAGCTGAGCCTTTGAGTCTTGGCAGAGCCTAGCTAGCCCACCGGCCCTACCCTATCTCTCCCTCCCAAGCACCTGTTTCCTGGATACCTTTGACCTCCCATCCAGCCACTGGGCCTTTGCACGTGCCATACTGCTGCCTGAATACTTCCTTGCCTCCTGATTCTTACCTACCTTGCCCTGTTAATTCCTTCTTTCCTGCTTTTGCATATCTGCTTCTCCACGAAGTCCTCCCTACCGTGCCACTGAATCTCCTCCAAGTCCCTGGGTCTCCTGTGACATTACCCACACCTGCTCGCCTGCTTGCTGATCTATTTCACCAACTAGCCTCAAGACAGGAGGTCAGACAGCAGGCAACCTGGAGTCCAGTCCTGTTCTGACATTGGTTGCCTATGTGATGGTTGAGCCGGTTTTTTTTGGTTTTTTTTTTTTTTTTTTTTTTTTTTTTTTTTTTTTTTTGTAAAATGGGATAATGGTGGTACCTACCTCCTAGGGTTGTTATAAGGACTTGAACGGGTTTCATGAACCTGGTAGTTCCTCATAAACAACTGGCTAGCATCCATCTAGAAATACATGCATGACACTGTAAGTGATCACTAACTGTCCCTTTAAGTCACCTAACCTTATCCCTTTCATAGGTTCAGCTCTACCAGGCACTGTTCTGAGCATATTATTAGGACTAGGTCATTTTTTAAATGAGGAAACTAAGTCAGGGAAAAGTTAACTCGTTTGTCCACACTTACACAGCCAATAAGTGTCAGAGCCAGGAGGCCAGCAGGGCCTTTAACTAAATGAGTTCATCTGTCCTTCCCTGAGGACCTGGGCAGGGGTTTCACCTAGAGAGGTTACTTAGATCCCACCCTCCCTCCTTCGCCTTTCAGGTCCTTGGAGCCCTTGTGAGCAGGATCTAGCTCTGGGGCAGAAGTGAGGCTGCTCGGAAGCCAGTGCTGGGCTCACTGTCCCACCATGTCCAGCTCCCTGCTGTCTGGAGGCCATGTGGTCAGCTTGACTCGTCATGAGGAATCCAGGATGACCCTGCACCCAACCCCTAGCCCTGGTCTCCCAGCCCTGTGTCCTTACTACACTACAGAGAGCTGGGGAACTCAGCCTCTGATGGCCCCCACACTCTGCAAAGGCAGCTCCAACGGGCTCCAGCAGGCCCAGCAAGCTGAGGCCAAAACTCACTGCATCCTTCAGTGCCCTGGGGAGCAGGCCTCAGGGGCCTCGAAGGATCTGGACTCCTGCATTGACTTCTCACTGGAGGCCCTCAACCAGATGATTCTAGAAATAGACCCCACCTTCCAGTTGCTTCCCTCTGGGATTGCTGGTCCCCATGCTGAGTCTACCAACAGTATTCCTTCAAGGAACAAGAAGGAGGAACCTGAAGCCTTAGGTAAGGATTTGGGGGCACAACCAAGAGGGGGAGCCGGGGGACAGATCTCAAATAAGAACTCTTCTACAGAATCTGAGGCACAGACAGTCCTGCCCCGTGGGGAGTACTATGCAGCCCTAAATAAGCTTCTGACCTGTCTGATTTCTCTGTTTTCATAAAAGGTATAAAACGCAAGTTTCTCTCGCTGTACAGTTTCATCTGGGTCCTGAGTTTGAAACCGGTAGCCTCTAGTTTTGTGTGTTTTTTTTTTTTTTTACTAGAACTTAAATATGCTCCTCCATGTGGGCAGTTTCCACTGATGACGTTGAACATAGTGAGGCCTTCCTGACTGCAGAGTCCCCGGGTCTTACTTAAGCTCTTGATGTTTCTTTTCCTAGTCTAAGTTTGGTCCCCTGAAATTATCATAGGAGCTCTAGGTGGCCCTAACCCTTGTTTAGGGGACATCTCTTGAGAAAGGTCTAAACTGGGATGGGAGAGACCTAGAACTTAAGAGAAAAGACCCTGGCTCACTGTTTGGGAGGCAGAAGCCCTGCTTTGAAGCATCCGTCCATTCCTATGGTCTAAATTCTCCCATCCTGGCCAGTTCCAAGCTACTGACAAAATCAATCTCACTGTATCCATACAATAGTCATATAACCTTAAAACATACATAATGGTGAAATATATGTATTTTGAGTGTGTCTGCCTTTTTTGGGGTGGTTTTAGTTTATTTGTTTTTTTGTGGGGTTTTTGTTGTTGTTTTGTTTTGGTTTTGGTTTGGTTTGTTTGTTTGTTTCTTTCTTTCTTTCTTTTTTTTGAAGCCCAGGCTAGTCCCTAGCTACTCCATCTCCTCTCTTGAACACGGCACCTGGTCAGCTTTTGTGTTGAACCTAAGTTGTTTCGCTATCCGCTTGCAGGATGTGATTGTTAATAATGGCAGTGTTCAGCAACCAGCTAGACAACATCTTGAAATCTGCCGTCTTAGCGGTAACAAGCTGGTACAAGCCAACACCAGTCCGCTCAGTCCAAGGGGATCTGGAAAGCCCTGGGTGCGCCAACTCAGTTTCCCGTGCTCAGAAAATCTCAAGTATTCTGAGAACGATGGTGAGCTAGCAGCAGACCTGCGGGGCAGGCTGACAGGTCAGGCCTCCAGGGGTCAGACAGCAGGAGCGGGGCAGTTCTGATGGGATCTAGGTCAACAACATCCCTTTACTGAGCATTTACTGCATGTCAGGCCCTGTTCCTATGTTGGGTACCTTCTACAGAATCTTTTTTTAAAACCTGCATCTCATGTAGCCCAGGCTGGCCTCAGTCATGCTAAGTAGCTCAGGATAACCTTGAATTCCTCTTCCTCCTCCTCCTCCTCCTCATCCCAAGCGCCAGGATTAGGAATCTCCAGTTCTCCTATCCTAACCTCATTGAGATGGGAATTTGACCCCTCTTTACAGATGAACAACTAAGCTAACGTAGGCTTGAATAAGGAGCCCGTCCGTCCAACCCAACCTCTGGGCTCTGGCTTACCTTTACTTTGACATCACCTCTGTATCTTTGGTTCCTCATCTATGACATGGAACGAATAAGAGCCCTTAACCTGAAAGGATCTGTCACACGTCTGGGTGTACTGTGCCATGGTAGAGCGAGGATTGCCTATAAGGCCAGCCTCAAGTCAGTTTAGACTCTGGGATAGAAGCCAGCACAGCACCCAGGCCCTCCTGCACCGGGCAGGGCTTCCTGGCCTTGCACGTTTTCCCCCAGCCCTGCCAAGCCTATGAAAGGAGCTGTCTTCTTCCCCAGAAGCCTTCTGCTGCTGAAGGCCAGTCATGGGCACATCACTGCAGGGAAGCGATTTAGACCTAATTACCATTGGCAGGAGCCAGCCCAGGGTTTTAATGTTCATGCCCCAGGGCAGGGATTCCACCTGGCCAAAACCAGTTGGGGCAAGATCGGTATTAGGAGTCCACATGCACAGGATGGGGTGTGGGGTAGACACTAACCAATGTCTTCCTCCACTGAAGAGCTGAGGGTGAGCAAATGGCAGAGGGGTCCCCCTCCTTAGATTTTTCTGGGCACGGCCTGACTCTATAAGCATGGGTCCATCCAACTCATGGGAACAAGGAGAACAAAAAAACTGGCAGTGGCCAGAAATCCCTGACAGCCCTCTGCCCTGGCTCCCCCCACACCCCTTTTAAAAACAAAGTCTTGCTCTGTAGCCCAGGTTAACCAGCAACCAGGCAACCTCCACCTCTGTTTCTGGAGTGCTGGTCTATGGGCATAGTCATCTCCCTTGTTCTTTTTGGAGGCTGGTAAACAATCCTGCCCCTAGCCGCCCCTTAGCTACTGATCACATGCCTCTCATACCTAAGAACCCCTTCCTCCTAAGACAGTGAGACTAAATCAACACCCCTCCAGGAACTGGTCTTCTCACCAAGAATGGCAGATGCCTGTACTGAAGGCCTGCTATACCCTTCTCAGCCCCCCCCCACCTCCCGTGGGCCACAGTTGCTGTGAGAAAGTACCCACAGGCTCAGGACACTGCAGATAATTCTGGATGAGATTCCTTCCGGATTCACACCCTCAGTGTGGATTCTGCCCCAATCCCCACCCCACCCCCATCCCATCTATCCTTGGTTGAGGAACCCTGTCCTCAGGAACCAGCAGCCCTCACAGCCCTCCTTCTCTCCTCCCTTGGTAAAGCTCAACCATCAGTCAGCTTGGCCATCCTCACAAAAAGAAATCTAAGGGGCCTCTCTCCTCTCAGTCCTCAGTCACCCCCTACTGAGTGGCAGATCAGGCTGATTCTAATCTTAAACTGAATTGTTCCTGTCTCTCCCTAAACTGGAATTTGCCTAGAGAAAACCTACAGGCTTCTCTGAAACTCAGCCAAGCCCCTTACCCCTCTCCCTAGAACTTGGTCAGCAGCCCCCTTCCTTGTCTCCTATTCAACTTTCTTCATACTTATCCTAAGGGTCGCCATCCCAGAGGTCCCCGGTCTCCTAGACCCAAACACCATTTCCCTTATCCTCTCTTCGACCTCCCACCCCATCCTTGGAACGGGTCCCCACATCTCATTTTCCAGCAGTTTCTGCCAGGCAAGGCTGTTTGCCAGTCCCAAGGGCAGGCTGTTTAATAACTGTCTCTCCTCCCCCACCCACATGCCCTCCCTTCACCGGCCAGGCCCGCGGCTGGCGCCTGCATCCACCCTACTCTGCTGGGACTTGCCCCACAGGCCTGTAAACAGCGGCTGCACCCCAGGGATGGGGTGGGAGCTTCCACCTCCCCAGCCATCTATCTCAGGACAAGGGGGGAGGGGTGATTCACAGCACAGAACCCCCATCCACCTACTGAACTCCCAAACAAGGTCTTAGATACTTTTATGACCCATGAAGTTGGGGGCTAGTAACCTCACCAGGCAGAGAGACCCACACTGGGGCAGACAAGCATTAGGAAGGTCTTAAAATGGAATCTCAAAACATTCCTCTTTCTTCCAGAAAAAGCCCCTAAACACAGCTCAGGAGTAGAAATTGGGGTCTGTTCCATTTCTCCAATTGTGTGGCATTGGAGAGCTCCCTTAACCTAACTAACCAAGCCTTGAGTTTTTCTTTGTTACTTGGGGATTATAGCATTTGAACGGAGCTGAGGTAACAGCACTAGTAGCAACTATATTGCGCGCTAGCAATTGCCTATCTTTGGTAAAAGTTATGCAAGAAACCTCAACTCCACTCCCACACAATCTCCAGTCACCAGCTGCCTCCCCTGTAAAAACAGTGTCTGGCCTGCCCAAGGGCCAGTGTGAGGGTCAGAGGTGGTTATAGGGATAAACACTGTAACGCCTTTCTAAAACTAGAACTTGGGTCTAGGGATGCATCTCAGGGAAGGGCTGGCCAGGCAGGAAGCCCTGGGCACTATCCCCAGTACTTCACACACCACATAAAACTAGACCTGTGATCCTAGTACTAAGGAGGTAAAGGTGGCATTATCAGACATTCAAGGTTATCCTGGGCTTGAGGAGTTTGGGATAGAATGTGTCTCAAAAGGGGTGTGTGTGTGTGTGTGTGTGTGTGTGTGTGTGTGTGTGTGTTAGTAAACTGTTCTTGCCAGCCTCCTGGAAGAATCTCACTCTCAGATCTTTCTCAGCCTACAGTGTAGTTCCCCAATTCATCTGTTACTTCGTCCTCTTCAGCCAAAGATACCCATTTGAGTCAGCAAGGGGGCTTCCTTTGGACTACTAAGGGCAGCTGGTGGGGAATGTTCCTTCCTTAAGAAGTCCACCAAGAGCCAGGCTCCGTTCACCCATGTTTGCACCACCCTAGAAGGCTGGGTCTGGATCACAGCTCTGAAGATAAAGGAAATGAAGGCCAAGGGAGGTCTGGAAAGTTACTCAGTGCCTCCTGGCCAAAAAGAAATGACGTCAGAATTCACACCCAGGTTCCTGTGACTGCAGAGCCTACCTGTTTCTGCACGGAACCAGCAAGCCCACTAGCCCTGTGTGTCTAACCTCATGCCTACTTTCACCAGGGCTTCAAGGAAGAATTCGTGAAAACCCCCGGGGCAGGCTGGGCTCCACAGTTTCAAATAGAAGAGGGATGAGATGTTTTAGTAAATTGAGTGCTCTCCAGGGCTCTACCCTAGTTCATCCTGGGAAGCCTGACCCTCTAAAAGGGGGGCAGCTTGTGTACTCCCAGTTTCTAACATCTGTGCTAGACAGTGCTCCATCCTGGGCCTGGAGAGGAAGCAGCAACTCCCTCTGGCTCCTAGGATTCAACAGTGTTCTCTTTCTTCCTCCCAAAGATATAAAGTACATCGAAGTGACCTCCACCAGATCAAGATGCCTTGACGGTCCCCAACGCTGCTCCAGCCCGTGTGTCACACCACCATTTGGCTCCCCACGCATTGGCGGCCTATTCCTCTCCAGGGACATCCCCCGAGAGACTCGCAGCAGCAGCGAGAGCCTCATCTTCTCTGGGAACCAGGGCAGGGGTCCCTCTCCCCACACCCCTGCTTCCCTTAGCAATTCTGTCCCTTGCTGGGAAAGCAGGGCCTCGGGCTCCCCATTGGCAACTCCTCCAGGTTGGGAGAAAGGGCTAAGGGCCCCACAGCGGGGCAGCCGAGTCTCTATGCTGTCGGCCAGCCCTGTATCGGATGTCAGCTATGTGTTTGGAAGGTAAGTTCTGTCTGTGTTCAGACCGAAATTGCATGTATGCACACAAGCGCGTGCACACACACACACACACACACACACACACACACAATAGAAGGGCACCTTGTTCTGTGAGCAAAAGGCACAGGCATCGAGAGAAAAAGCACACACATTGGCTTTTCTACTGTCATAGGCTTCTCTATCTCAAGTTCCACTCAAAGCATTTAGCACATAATGCAGTGTGTGCTAAACTCTCGGCTTCCATTGACCTTTTGAGAAGAGGGTGCCTCTTTAAAGAGACTCAACTGCTTTCTTTCCAGCCTTCACATGACCCATCTGGAGGAAGGACTTTTAAACCTTAGGGGTGGGAGCTAGAGGGGTAGCTCAATGGTTAAGAGCCTTCCTTCTCTGGCACAGGACCCAGGTTCAGTTCCCAGCACCGATAGAGCAGCTAACAAGCATCTGTCACTCCAATTCCAGGGGATCCAGTGCCCTCCTCTGACCTCCACAGGCATGACACTCACATGCATAAAATAAATAGCTTTTAAAAATAAGTACATCTCAGAGGGGTACACAGACATGGGGGCCTGAGGTGTAGCATCTAGGAAAGAAAGCCCCTCCCCACAACTCCCCTCCCTGACTCTGGTACTGACAAAGCCTATTTAGGAGGGGCCAACCCCCTGGGCTTTATTTACAACTCTCCTAGGTCACTGTTCTTAGGCCTCACAATTGAATTGCACAACAGCCCATCCAACTTCAGGACAACTAAACCACAGGACCTCAGTCCTACACACCCACTCCAAAGGCAATGGCCAAGGCAGTCCCTGGCTAAGGAGCTAGGGAATCCCACCACCATGCTTGCTGGCCTAATAGAGTTGACTTCCTTCAGATGGAACATTCCCCCTGCAACAGCCCAAGACATGTCCAATCCAGGTGGAACAGCCTGTCCCCTCAGGGCTTCCTGAAAGGGATAGGTAGGGGAGATGCTGCTGTCTGACTATTCCATCAGACCAGCCTGGTTGGGAAAGCAGAGAATCCAGGCCAGGTGAACCTTCTGGAGGGTCGTTCCACTGACTAGTTGAGATAATAAAAGATCCTCTAGGCCATGAAAGGCTCCGGGACCCTGGTGCAGCCCTTAGGATTCAGATGAGGGTTCTCCTTGCTCTACCCTTTTGATAAGGGTATATGCAATGTTCCATTTGACCCAAGTTAGAGTCCCCAGATGGCTAGATTCTAGAGCCTAGTTCTGACCCCAAGTCACTATCACCCAGCACCCTAATACCCTTCTGTACTTTTTCCTGCAGCAATCAGTCCCTCCCCCACTCCAGCCTCTCCAGCTACCAGTCCTCTTCTAGATCCTTGGGAAGTTCAGCCAGCTCGTCCTCCAGCCTCCACAGCCTGGACCGAGGGTCCCAGTGTGGGAGACCTAGTGATACCCAGGCTCCGAGTAACCCCAAACTGGGCATGGGCCAGCCCCAAGCAGCCCAGTCTACTCCAGTGGCTAAGGAGCAGGCCAGTAGCTGCCCCCCATCTGTCACCAACTCCGTGGCGGACATACCTGTCGTGCTCATCAATGGGAGCCCAGAACCACAGTCTCTCCCGGCCCAGCGGACACCAGGACTCCAGGACTCTAAGCAGTCTAGGGCTACATCTCCCAGCCACCTCTGTCAAGCCACCAAGAACCACAGCAAGACTCTGCCGGATGGTCCTCTCACAGCATCTCCAGAAAGTATGTTGTGATCCAACACCTCCAGCACTGAATGGTTTCGTTCAGGGGACTAGTCAAGGTCCGAGGGAAGTTAGCAACAGCCACTTAACACTTTCATTGACTACCTATCCCCCCGCCCCCCAGTGTGTGCCAATCATTGTGAGGACACACAGGTGAACAGAAACTAGAAAGAGTGGCACAAACCAAGACTTAGTAGTGTCATTACAGAGGTAAAGACGCTTCATAGGTGACAGACGAAGAAGGCATCGCTTCTGCAGGGCTCAGGCAGGCAGCCCAGGAGATGTGCCTGAGTTACAGTCAGAGGAACAGAGAAAAGGCATTTGTAGAGAGGAGTCTGGAGTTTTTGGGTTCTTTAAAAACACAAAAGATAGCATAAGAAAGAGTTCTTGCTTTAATCGCAGGTGTGGGATACGGGGCTGCTTTGGATTGTGTGGAGCAGCTGACTGATTTGTTTCGTGCTCTCGCAGGGCTATGATTTTGCCAGCTGCAGATAGTTCCTGCAACTGTGTGACTTTGGAATCCTTGGAACTTTTCAGAGGGTGTAGAAATGCCAGGGTCCCAAGAGGAGAGCTGAGGTTGGCGGTTGTTCGGGGAGATGCTTGAGGCTTGTTAGTAGTCATCCTCAAAAAAGAAACAAAAGGAAAATCAGATTCAGGGATCCTCCCCCCCCCCAATCTTTCTTTCCCTCCTATCTAGTGATAGGAGGTAAAACCAGAAAGATAAAGGGTGGGAAAAAGAAGAACCCACAAAGTAGCAAAGACCAGCTCTAGGCATTCCTTGCAGAGACCACTGGGACCTCGTAGTTAGAACAGTGTGCACAGTAAGGAAGCTCCTGGAATGTTAGGTGCAGGTCAAGGAGAACGGTGGCAGATTGTATGAGTCCTCAAATGTCAAGCTAAAAAGTGGGTTTCCTTCTTTGGACTGTAAGGGCCACTGGGAAGAAAATCAGGAAAGATGTGTGGTCAGCAGTGCAGGCAGAAAGATTTACCCAGGAAACTGCTAAGCCGAAGGGTGGTGGGGCTAGAACCAGGGCTGGGCAGTTGAGGTAAAGGGAAGGAAAGAGAGCCAGACAACCCTCAGGCTATCTGAGCAAGAGGCTTGGTGACTAACTGGCTAATCCAAGGAGAGCCAGAAGGCGCATCAGTCCTCTGACGTCCAGGATGACACTAACGTAGTGGGGGGGGGGGGGGCAAACAGAATGGAGACAATGCATTCCAACACAGATGGCTGAAAAACCACAAAACAGCACACAGCCTCCTTCCTGGTGCCTGTGACTACATACTTCCAAAGAATCCGAAGCAGTAAACACAGGCTGAGCCGTAGCACTCTCTGTGTATACACTTCCCATGCATGAGCAGAGACCGGAGGACATTGCCCCAGACTCTCCCCCTCAGCCATCTGCCTTGGGCTTCCCAAGATGTGTCTATGAGCCCCAGATGTGTCACTCCCACGAAAGCAACACAAACAGGAGTCAATGGAACCTCAGCTATGCTTTTAAAACAACAACAAACTTTATCATTGTTCCCGGGGTGGGGCAGAATGCCACAGGACACCTACGGAGGTCAAAGAATGGCTTTTTTAAAGTGGGTTCAGGGGACCAAACTCAGGTTGTCAGACCTACATGACAACAGCTATTACCCACTGAGCCATCTTGCCAGGACTGTTCCCAGCTTTTGTGATAGGGTCTCATTCTGTAGTCAACCTGGCTTTGTACTCAATGTAGTCCCCCTGCCTCAGCTTCCCAACCACTGGGATTACAGCCATGCACCACCAGTCCTGGCTCTTTGTTGTGTTAGGGATCAAATCCAGGGCTTCGTGCATGCAGTCTGCCCAGTGAGCTATAACTCCAGTTGGATTTTCCTCTTTGGGCTATTTGAGAGACCCTGGAGATGGGCTCAGGATGGATGAACGGAATGGGATCCCTGGGAAGAGGGGCAGAGCAGGTCTCTATCCAGCCTACAGTGTCCCTTTTCCTCTGTCTGTCTCCAGGTCCTGCCAAGGACATGCAGCCCACCATGAAGTTTGTGATGGACACATCGAAGTACTGGTTTAAGCCAAGCATCACTCGGGAGCAAGGTAAAGCCAACGCTGTGTCCCAGAGGACAGGCGATTCAGTACTCATGTCTGGCCTTGTACCGTGCAGCAGACAGATGGGGCCCTGGGTCATGGGGGAGAAACAAAATCAGGTGGCAAACAGCAGTCTGCAGTAGGGTGGGTGACCTGCTGGCCTCATTAGGAAATAGGCAAAACGTGCAGAAAGTAGGCTGGAGAGACTTCCTGGGGACAAACAGTTGTGTGACTTCACTGTGAGGACCCTATGGGGATGGGAAGAGAGTATCCATGGAGAGCGGGTCGCCTTCTAACTGGAGACTGTTCCAGCAATCAACCTGCTGAGGACGGAGAAGCCAGGTGCCTTTGTCATCAGGGACAGTTCCTCCTACCGAGGCTCCTTCGGCCTTGCCCTGAAGGTACAGGAGACTCCGGCATCTGCTCCAAACCAACCAGGTATGTTATGTACCTTTTGCTTGCTCACCTTGGATCCCCCATCCTGGTTGACTCTGTCCCAGCTTTAGAGTGACTATTAGGGTGACTCCTGGGAGGACAGTCTATCTCTTGACTCTCCCAGCCCATCCTCTAGCACCTAGGCACAATGGAGACCAACCTGAGATACCCCTGCTTCCCCAAATTCCCTTTCCACCCTTGAAAAAAAGGTGGAGGAGGAGGAAGAATGTCCCAGCCTCTCCCCAGGCTGCTGTTTTCTGGGGCACCTCAGTCTAGCCTGGATTTATCTCCAGGAACCTAATATGACTCATGAATTTGTAGGCTTATCACATTCCGATAGCTTATCATTCACAAAATAACTTACCATGTGCCCAATGGCTCAACATGTGTGTAATTGCTATGTTTGATGGCCTGTTGGCTCTCCTGGGCTCTCACGTGGTTATCTGGTAACTCAGCACTCATCTCTGGAGGGATCTATCAGATATATGCCAGACCCTGTGTGAGAAACCAGGCATGTATGTAGAGGGCGCGTGCACACACAGAAACTACCTCATTGGAGAGCGAGACGAGAACAAATCATGCTGGTACTGCAAAGTCCCAGGGTAATAGTCCCCTCACTTAAACCCAATTAGGAGTGAGTCTCGGGGAGTGAATGACCCCAGAGGAACTTGAGGCATAGAATGAGAGTGAACCTCCCAATCTTGTGCCTTGTTAGCAAGGGATTGGGGCTCAGAGGTAGAGGCTTTTGCCTAACACGGTGGTAGCCACAGTATAGTGTTGGGAGTGGGGGATCCAGCACCCTCTGGAACAGGTGTCAGTTTTCTAGGAAGCCTTTCAGGAGGCAGGGAGCCCAGATGGAAGACTGGGTCAGAGAACCTCTGCTACCTGTCAGCTAGCTCTGCTCCTGCAGGGACAACCCCTGGAACAGGCTGGGGGAATTTCTAAATACAGCCTCCTCTGCGCAAACAGGTTTCCTGTCTGCACTTCCACAGGGAGGCAGAGGCTAGTGTGACAACCTGAGGTGAACCTGGGAGAAGTGGGCAGGGCCAAGTTGACCAGGTTCTTCTGGCTAACTCGGGGATCCGAAATGAAATTCCTTCCTCCTTTGTCTAGGTGAGGACAGCACTGACCTTATCCGTCACTTCTTGATCGAGTCTTCAGCCAAAGGGGTGCATCTGAAAGGAGCAGATGAGGAGCCCTACTTTGGTAAGCCTTCAGCAGCCTCCATACCTCTGGGTTTGCTCTCCTGCACTGTGAAGGGGTCTGGGAAAGCTCTATTCACTGAGAGCTTTCTGCCCCCTTGCAGGGAGCCTCTCTGCCTTCGTGTACCAGCATTCCATCATGGCCCTGGCCCTGCCCTGCAAACTCACCATCCCACAGAAAGGTAAGGTCAGACCGCTTGGTTCCACTAAAAAGGCTTCCAGTGGACACTTCAGCCTTGTTTGTGATTTTTTTTTTTTTTTTTAGAGCCAGTATGCCATGTGCTTGCTCTGGACTAGGTCTACGTTGCTCCACTTCCTACCAACTGTCTCCCAGATTCAGTGAGATTTTTCAGGCAAGGCTTACAGCCTGGTTCAGAATAGACCTAACGGCAGCGTTTTTTTTTTTTTTTTTTTCAACCTGTTCGGTTAAGGGTTAAACCACCCTTTTTCACAGGGGCCGAATATCAGATATCCTGTATATCAGATAGTTACGTTATTTTCATGGGAATAGCACAATTACAGTTATGAAGTAACAATGAAATTAATTTTATGGTTGGGGCGGTGGTGTCACCACAGCATGAGGAACTGTATTAAAGGGTTGAAGCATTAGGACGGGTGAGAAACTCTGCCTTAGAGAGTCAGCAGCCTAAATCCAACAGCTGACCAACAAGTCTGATGTTACTCCCCAAACATACACCACCACCCTTATAACTCTTGTCTACTGCCCCATCCATAGGTAAGAAATGAGGTTGTGACTTTGCCTATAATCCCAGCATGGGGGAGGCTGAGGCAGGATGACCAGGATTTTAAGCTTCATAGTAAGTTCTAGTTCAGTCAGCACTATGTAATAAGACTGATTTAAAAAAAAAAAAAAAAAAAAAAAAAAAAAAAAAAAAAAAAAAAAAGTCAGGCAGTGGTGACGCACGCCTTTAATCCCAGCACTCTGGAGGCAGAGGCTAGTGGATCTCTGTGAGTTCAAGGCCAGCCTGAACTACAGAGGGAGTTCCAGGACAAACTAGGGTTATACAGAGAAACCCTGTCTTGGGAGGTGGTGGTGGTGGGGGGCATAAAGATTTATAAAAAGAAGGCAGAAGGAAAGAGGGGAAATAAGGAAAAACAAATGAGGCTCTAGACTTACTGATCCACAGGTCCACAACCCCAAGCCCAGGTCAGCAGCCTCATCCACAGGAACCTCAGGACCAATGGGGTGGGGGGTCGTCCCAGATGTGCAGGAGTGAAGGTGAAGAGACAGGAAAGAGGACAGCATCCCTACCCTAGAAAGATGAGCCTAGGGTGGAGACCAAAGGACAGGTCAGGGGCTTGTCAGAGCAGCGGGGGGCCTGGGAGGCTGGAGAAAGGGGTGGGAAGAGATCAAAAGCTTGCAAACCAGGTAAAGTGGCTTCTCATTTCCCTAATTGGGGCAATCACACCTGGCTTCCCAGCCTGTCAATTCCTGGCGGTGGGGGCGGTTGTGAGAGGTGTTCAAAGAGATTCTGGAGAACTGCTCTTCTTAGAAGGGTCCACTCACTCCACCCTCCCCCCTGGGGCACTTTTCTTTGCCTCTGCTCAGAACGGGGAGATGCAGAACCAGCTTCAGGCTCCCCCACACATGGCCAGACGTCTTGCCTGAAGATATCAGCCGGTAAGTGGTATAGGGGAGATGCCAGGTTCATTACACCCCTGGAGACCACTTCCCAGACCTACACACCCACACACCCCCACACCCACCCACACATGCTTTCCATTACTGCTTTGTTTCTTTAGCCTTAACAACCCACGGCCCCCCTCCTCGGCTCCATAAACCCAGAGATGAGAGGCAGCGGCCATGGGCCAGTTGGGAGGGAAGAAGAGTGGGGGGGGGGGTGCTGCTAAGCCGAAAGCCGACACCCTTGCACACTCTGTACACACATCTTTACTAGGGTCTTTCTGTGTTTGAGATTCCTGCCCTGGGGGTGGTCTCCAGGTCTGGCTCCTCTGTGGGGGATGAGATTTAAGTCATAAGGATTTCAAAGCCCAAGTACTCCTTCCCACTTCAGAGGCCAAGTATCCATCAACACTTGGTGACAGCTCCTACTTCATGCCCCATCCCCCAAAGTACAAAGGCTGCCCTCCTTTCTCTCCCTATGCTCACCAAGGGGGTAGGGTAGCCCTAGGCATTTTCTCTGCCCCGTTCCTGTCCCTGGACATAGGAAGAACAGTATCCAGTGGTCCCCACGCACTGTAAGACCCTGGCTACAGATCTGTTTACTCTCTGTGTCCCACAGGTTGCCACACGCTCTACCTGAGCTCTGTGAGTGTGGAGACCCTGACTGGAGCCCCGGCTGTGCAGAAGGCTATCTCAGTCACGTTGGAGAGGGATGTCCTCCCCACACCCACTGTGGTCCACTTCAAAGTCACTGAACAGGGCATCACTCTGACAGACGTCCAAAGGAAGTAAGAGCCTCTCCTAGCTCCTAACTAAGAGCAGGGTCCTGGACCCAGTAAGGGTGGTAAATGCCAGGTGACACCAGACAAGTTCCCCACCTTCCCTAGGCCTCCCACATTGGTCCCAACAGGGATGAAGTTTAGCAGTTTTCACTGGGTTCCAATTAAGTCTATGTAGACCAGACACTAATGACTCGTCAGACATGGTGTGGAATGACTGAACCTCTTCCCAGGACTCAATCTAGCCAAAACCTTCCCTAATTTAACCAGGAGGGCAAGAGTAGACCAAGACGTAACTCCGGGCTTAAAAAAACAAAAAGAATGGTACGTGGCAGGGGGTGTCCAAAGACCCCAGTATAAGAGCATAAAGCAGATGTATTCCATGGGAGGAGAAAGACACACACAGCCTGTGTGTCCAGTCCCAGGAGTGAGAAACCATGTCTGGTCATGAGAAACCTACTAGGACACATGTGAGCTCTGGGGAAGGGAGAAATGCTGACATGGGGGAATGGTACAGGAACAGGCTCCTCATCAGCCTGGCTCCTCTCTCTGCATCCACTCAGGGTGTTCTTCCGACGGCACTACCCACTCATCTCCCTCCGCTTCTGTGGAATGGACCCCGAGCAACGGAAGTAAGTTCGAGGCTGAGCCTTCGCGGTCTGCAGACTCTGCTACTGCAATAGTAGAGACAGCCGGGGTCAGGAATCAGGCCGAGTGGGGCATGGCAGAGGTCGAGTCACAGCTCCCACTGTTTGCCAGGGTCCCTAGGAGCGGAGTCCCCCCTCACTCACTCCCTCCTGTCCTGTCCCTTTCTTTCAGGTGGCAGAAGTACTGCAAGCCTTCAAGGTAAGCTCCCCCCACCACTCAGTGGCTCTAAGAGGTGGCCCACGGCCAAAGTCCCAAAGGAAACCTGGGTGTGATAGCACACACCTATTATCCCAGCATTTCTGGAGGCAGAGGCAGGAGGATCACTGTGAATTTGAGGCCAGGCTGGTCTATATAATTAGTTCCAGGTCAGCCTTGTCTGTGTAGTCAAGGCCAGCTAGCTAGGGCTACGTATTGAGAGATGGAGGGAGGGGAAGGAAGAGAGAAACAAGCAAGGAAGGAAGGAAGAAAGGAGAGAGGGAGAGAGGGAGGAAGGAAGGAGGTTTCCATCTTGATCTTAAGAGCCTGTTTGGATATCCCATAAGAGATTCTCTAGTCTTTGCCCAAAGAGTCATGCCAGAGGCCAGGATGTATCTCTGAGCTGCAGAAATAAAAGCCAAAGGCATGTTGCCTTAATGGAGTTTTCGAGTCTTGTCCTCAAGAAGCCCCTTTCAAAATGAAGGAAACCCAGAGCCTAAAATGAGTGTTTTTCCCTGTCTGGAAGGGGAGGTACTGAACATGCCGGGGAGGTGACTTAGTATAGTGGTTGCCACCTAAGCACAGGACACGAGGTGAGAGCCTCATAACCCATGTAACGAGCCAGATGCAACGTGTCTGGGGAGATAGAGACAAAAGGGTCCCTGGTGCTCCTTGGCAGGCCAGTCTAGCCAATTGGTGAGCTCGGGATTGATTTAGATGCCTGTCTTCAAAAAGTAGTAGAGAGCAATTGAGGAGGTCACCCAACCTCCACACTCACGCACAGACACACGCCATGCGCACACACAAACACGTGAACATACACGCACACACAAGATGCAAGACGCCATTTTCAGTTGACTTTGGAGAGGCAGTTAGGTTCAGACCGAGTGTCCTCCCCTAGATGTCCCTCTAGCCTACATCCCCTCAGACTGTCTTCTCTCACCAGGATCTTTGGGTTTGTGGCCAAGAGCCAGACAGAACCACAAGAGAACGTGTGCCACCTCTTCGCAGAGTATGACGCAGTCCAGCCGGCTTCCCAGGTTATCAGCCTGGTGACTGCTCTGCTTCAGGACACAGAAAAGGTGTAAGAGAAGGGTGTCATCTGTGTTTCTTCCCTGACATCTCAAGGGACTTGCCCGGGACATGGAGCTATGGCCACATCGACAGACCTTGATTGATCAGGTTGAACCCTTTGAACCTGCTGTGACTTTGGTAATAACTTTCGTCTGGCTCTGGAGCCTCAGCCTCTCCGGTTATAGGGACACCATTCTTAAAGGCAGCTGCTCCTTGGACACTCTGCGGGGAGTCTTCAATGTGATCCTCCATGCTGCAGAAGCCACACCCACATTCAGGACTCCCTCCGGAAAAACTGCCTTCCCGGACTCTCAGGCGTCATTAGCCTGAACACTTCCTACTTGGCAGGTTGTGCCAGAGACCTGTGACCCCTGCCTTGTGGTAAACAGCAGGTGCTGGGTCAGAACCCATAGGTTTCCTGGCTGGCACCTGGTAGTGGTGATGCGTGCAGTTTGGGGACTATTTCCCGACACCTGTTCCTTTCCTCCTTTGCTGAGGGCCTTTTGGATCCACTGGCCCAGGATTCTTTTCTTTTAAGAGATGTAAAGATTCGGGGCTGAGGATGTATGTAGTTCGGTTGGTAGAGTAATTGACATGAACGGGACTGGGTTTGGTCACCAGCCCATAAGCCAGGCACAGTGGCGAATGGTTGTAACCCTAGCACTAGAAGGCAGAAAGACCAGAAAAGTTCAGGGTCATTCTTAGCTACATAATGAGTTTAAGGCAGTCTAAGCTACACAAGACCCTGTTGAGGGGAAGACAGACAGACATGCGTGTGTGTGCGCGCGCGCACACACACACACACACACACACACACACACTAGTGGGTGGGGGTTTAAAGTTTTCATAAATCTCAGCCAATGGTCATCAATGTCTTTACCTGAAGAGACCACACTCCAACTCGGACCTGGGACATCGCTCCACCAAGAGCCACTGTGAAAAGAGGGTACTGAATGAGCAGGAACCTACAAGGCTCAGTCTGTGAGGGAGAGGGGATCAGGTTGAGGGCCTTAGCCGAGGCAGACCAGGCTACCACAGCGTGTGCATGCACCCTATGACGCAGCCCACTTCAGCTTGCTTTTCTGGAGGGGCAATCAAATGCAGCCTAACCCAAAGTTGTCGGAGCCAAGTCTGGGTACAGAACAGGAGCTCTCACACCCCTGCGCCTTCCGCTTTGCAATGAAGGTTGTCTGTGTGGCCTTCTCTAGTGCAGTGTTCACAACGTTCTCCCATCGTGAGATCTAGCTACTGCAGCTTGTTCAACTCCTAGCTGTCTGGTGGAACATTCTGGATCCCTTGGATTTTTAGGTGTAATCTGCCAAGAGCATGATAGAACAGTCCCTGGACTCTGCCGTTACAAGCACGGACTCTTGTCTAGCTTTATCGACTATTTTTTGACATTGAATCAGGATTCTAAAGGCTAGCTTTGGCTGTGGCCTGTTGGGCTAGCT